>NC_064643.1:597103585-598353585 GCF_023864345.2 Schistocerca serialis cubense
GCTGAGTAAGAGCAGACAGAAAGGGAAAGATCTTCCGTCAACGGGAGGGGGGCATGTGAGCGAGAAAAGAAATGCTAAAAACCACCCTCTACACTTCTGGTTAATTAGGCCTTAAAAGAAATTTGTACCTAAAGTTCCTTGTTGCGCGTAATTCCATGTGGATATGTCACAGTGAACAAATGTCTTTCAGTTCAGTAGCAAGTCATGGAAATCAACTAGTAATAGTCAAAGAACAACAAAATCTCATCAGTAATAAACAAAATGCAAAAATTTCATGACGTCACTCACTGTACTGTTTACTATCTTTACTTTTACTCAAAACGTTATTTATGTTTATTCATTACTGAATGCTGTCACTTGAAAATTATCGCAATGACATAGCCTCATTCAATAATCACTTTCCTCTAATTTGCAAAGTCAGAATTTCGATTATAAAAGAATGGCAAAGTTCGTGATATGATTTTACTCACTTATTGATTTCATTTAACATCAAATTTTATTAATATTTATTAAGAGTTACTGCCAATCAGTTTATGGAGTTACTACTATTGTTTGCTGAAGACTTTAATAAACATTTCTGACTGATAGCATTTGCGTAAAAGTGAAAAATTATTTATCCATGAAACATAAACAAAAATATTCTTTACTGAATCTTGCGCTGTTAAGTACTGTCTTCCAAATTACTGTTTACTAGAGTTGAGCACCATTGTTAATTATAGTCTTGCAAATTATTGAAATTTTAATTATTATTATTTCTTTCATAAAACACTGCAATAGTTTCTGAATCATCAGCACTCGCTCGGATCATCAGTAGTGGACAGGATGGATCCTGCTTAGGTATTTTGTCTCAGGTAAAACGGAAGGTATAAATCGGTATAAATTCAAATACAAAATGAACTACGATGCTGGCCAGCTGTATACAAGTCTGACCACGTAGTTAGTGGATCTTACTTCAGGCCGAGATGTCGTCGGTGCAACGTAAGTAAGGCATTGTTCGTTGACAATGTATGGCACAGATTGTCCTTCTTGCAGCTCCGTAACAAATGAAACTGGGACCACAGTATTATTCTTCATGCTGATTTGCGTCCTCTTGCAGTAATTACATTGTGCCCATTTAATGCCATGTACTCCACCCGTCCACACCAAATGCACGCCGAGCCACTATATACTATAGCACCATTTTTTTACGACAATTTCTCAACAAAAGGGGCGCGGCGCCACTCGACCCTTACTGTCTCTCTAAACACTCCCCTTCATTCTCCTCTGCACTGCGCTCGTGCCCAGCGATGATGCAACTGCCAGTTCACTACGCTCTGACAGTATCGTATCGCCCTAAGCCAGCGTGTCTACTTACAACCAGCTTACAACTAGCATTCATTTACCTTTACATGGACGAAACATTTCATTACAAACTTTGATTCGTAGAAAAAATACAGCGAAAAGTGAAATTGCAAGAAAAAATTTTGGCAGCCTCAGCGTTGTTGTCTTATAGTATAACAGAAAACCTGACTTCTCGAAAGCAGCGATTGAAATAAACGAAACTCCCCCCGCCTTCCCCCGCCATAGACACGCTCACATAGCCGAACCCTTCAGACCAGCGTCCATAGTCACAATGTTAAGAGAGGATGTACTTCGATTTTATATTGCATTAATTAAGGTGCAGTCAAAGTTGTGAGAGTTTGTTACCATTATTGCTCTTAAATTAATTGCAAGACACATGCTCTTCTCAAATTTTCTGGCGAATGCCTTTAGGACGCTGTATCTCTCTGAATTTCAGTTGCTAGAATGTTATGGTAAAGCGATGTCCTACGTACTACAGCCAGCTAGCTTGAGTCTACCGGAATTCGGGGTCGCACGCCAACAGCGGATCGAATTAACGACAAGAGCCGGCGTGCTGGTCTGTCTGGATGTGGTTTCCAGGCGGTTTCCCACAGGCCAATGCTGGGCTTGTACCCACGTCCCCGCTCGGTTACACAATCTATAAATCCAGGTGGTGGGCTACTCCGTAGCGTTTAAATGAAAAAATCCGTAAACGTTCACAAAATGTTCGCACACTATCACATGAATAACACTGGACGCACGCAGTTGGCGTACACAAATTTTGTCCCCAGAGGAGGGGAGGGGGAGGGGATTTGGACAGGAAGCGTAGGGCACCCGCCTACCTTTTATCACAAAGGAACCCATCTCACTAAATTCATATTCCCAAGGAGTTTGCGTGATTATTTTGTTACGATTATGATTCTGTGGTAACAATAATACCATAAATATTTGAATTTTATGAAAACTGGAGCAAAACGATTATAGGCAGTCTGAAATGGACGGAGGAAATAAATTACTATCAGAAACTGGCAGGGATCAAACAAGGAGATATCCATTCATGAAATGTTTTGATTTAAAACTCAATAACGCCTATTTGACCGCAAAATATGGGTACTGCAGAAGACGAACCAACGTTTAAAGGAGCGCAGTCCTAAATGGGTTCTTTCACATAAGAAATCGTAATCGTACCAACAGTGCTGCATTCTTTAGGAAATGGATTTCGTGTCGAATTTCGTGTTGCACGCAATAACAGTAAAGGACAATATCGTCTTCTGCAATTAGAAACCTTCCTAGGACAAGTCAGAGTGTGTAATCCGTTTTCAGTGTTTGTTTCCTCCACTGTGCGCTATTGGCTAGTTTGTTTCCTCACATGTCACTATAAACACAAATACGCCTCCCCTCCTACTGTGTTATCGAATTCATACTGCCGCTGCAAAGCAAATTTTGTTCAGCATCACATCGCGCAGAAAGGTGCAGAAGAGAGAGAGAGAGAGAGAGAGAGAGAGAGAGAGAAGACTGATTGTGGGGAATTTGTTTGATAAATAAGCTTTAAATCCGTAGCCAGATGGAATATAGCGGCATACTGTATGGTCATGTCTCTTCTTCACTGAAAGTTTTAGATTGCTTGTAATCTGCTGGTCTGTGGGGGTTATATTAGCACAACATGCGCAGAACTGGCAGTCCCCACGCCCCACTCGCCCTAAAAAGACGTTAAACCATCATCTGTAACGGAAATTCCTTTTGGAGGATGCGGCTTTTTGGAAGGGAAACGCAAACCGCAATTGTCAACTTCGTACTGCATGGTAAGTTGATGGCGTATTTGCCAGTTCAAAGCAGGTTTCTCTTTCCCGTGAAAATGTGGTGCTAATCGAAAGATATTCCAGCTCGTGTACATTATTTTTTACAGTTATGATAGTCAAGTTAGTTACGCGATGGAATGCACAACTGAGTTGTTTGTCACGGTCCTATCTAAACTGTGCTGTTTTGCTACGACTGGCGCAAAGTGTTTCATCTGCATGATTTCCCTGTGGTTCGCACTTAAGTGTCTGCCAGAGGGTTCTTCGAACAACCCTGAAGCTATTTCTCTACCTTTCTACTCTATAACAGCGCGTGGGAAAAAAAAAGACTTAAATCTTTCAGTACGTGCCCTGATTCTCTAATTTTCCTGTGATATTTCTCCCTATGTAGGTTGGCGACAGTAAAATATTCTCACATCAAAGGAGAAAGTAGATGATTGAAATTTCGTGATCTAGCCGCAACGAAAAACGCCTTTCTCTTAATGAATGCCATCCCAACTCGCTTATCATATCCGGACGCTCTCTTCGATATTTCGCAATAATACAAAACGAGCTACCCTTCTTTGAACTTTACCGATGTCCTCCGTCAGTCCTATCTGCTAAGGATTCCATCCAGCACAGTATACCCTAGCAGAGGACGAACAGGAATAGTAGACCTGTTGCATCTTCTATGTGTCCTGCCGATGTTCTATGTGTTCTGCCTTCTCCCAAACATTATTTATGTCAACGTTCCAAATTAAGTTGTTCCTAATTGTAACTGATTGAAATTCCTAGGTATTTAGCCGAATTGACAGCCTTTAGATTCATATTATTGATCGTATATTCAAAATTTAACGCGTTTCTTTTTTTCTCATGTGGATTAGCTCACAGTTTTCCTTATCGAGAGACTTGCCACTTCTCGCACCATTCAGATATCGTGTCTAAGTCGTTTTGATCTTCTAATGAATTTACTAGACGCTAAATGACAGCATCATCTGCAAACAATCCAAGATAGCTGCTCAGATTATCTCCTAAATTGTCTAAGTAGTGTAGGAACAGCAGAGGACCTAGACACGATCCGTTTTGCTACCTACAGAAACGTCTGCAGTGTCAGCTGAGTTACGTGTTGTCGTACGGGCAACAGAGTTACAGGCCGACAGAGCCGTGATAGTTACCACTGAAATAACAAGTCTACTGTCTCTAGCAAGAGCAACTGTCTAACTGAGGACACACTAAGTCATCTTACTAGTTCGAAAGATCTCCAAAAACGGATCTGCTTCCGTCTGTTCAAAATGTTCAAATGTGTGTGAAATCTTATGGGACTTAACTGCTAAGGTCATCAGTCCCTAAGCTGACACACTACTTAACCTAAATTATTCTAAGGACAATCACACACACCCATGCCTGAGAGTCCATGACTGCAGCGCCCCAGACCGCTCGGCTAATCCCGCGCGGCCATCCGTCTGTACCTGACCACATTTGCAAAAGGGACACACTGATAAGGTTGCCAGAAACGTGCGACAGCTGACATAATTCGTGATAACTATCGACTACGTGTAGTTAATGGGATGGCAGAATAGTCGACAGAGTGCAACGAAGATATTAACTTGTTAGGAACTTGAAACTGAGCTATACAGCCGGTCATACATCGTGATTCCTTAATTCTGGTCTCAAGCGGAAGCATATTTTTTATCTTTAATAGCTTACGAGCAATCCAAAGGGCTTTCCAAGAAAAGCAATCTGATATTAGAGCGAAGACCTCCTCGAAATTGCGATTACTGTATGGTTGAGGGGACACGGTCATTTTGTAGTGGAGTACGTGAAATATAACAAAGGGCAAAAAACACTACTAGAGAACTCGAAATTGTTGATTGCTTCTCACTCTGATTAGTTCTAAGTTCTGTGAAGAATCAAGCCTGTAAATGTATTGTAAGTTCATTAGACTCTGCGAAATGGATCCTTAAGTGTTCAGATACTACCTGCATTGTTCTTTAGTATAAACAAGCTGTGACACTGGGATGGGAGCCACCCAATTGTTGCCCCTCGTTGCAGTGTACTGCTTGCGGTAGAGACTCGACTGTATTAGGCGAGTATGCCAGTCATGCATCTTGGGGTATGTTTATCGTGTCAGGAAAATGAACAGAGAACACAAGTATACGCAACTTAGCTGAGAACGAAACATAACGACTACAAAGTTAGAAAACTGCAGACCAGTCTGTGGCAGTCTGTCGGTTAGTTTTGCTACGTCTTCGTTCGTGTACGACGCTGAGTATTAGTGGCACGATGTGTGGAAGACGGCACTTACTGCGCGTTTCCCACAGGCAGACACCCGGAACGAGATTAAATCTCATTAGCTGCCGGCGGGTTCGCGTAACGGTTAAAACCTACGCCGCCTTCCAAAGTGCCATGCTCATTGTAGTGGTCGACAAACTGTTCGCTCTCCCCTCAAAAAATCGTTGAAATCGCACACAGCACCGTAATAGCTGTGTAACGCAAAAATAAGAAATTACTCGCGTTTTATCGCAAATCCATACAAGAGTGGATTTCGAACTGACTTTGAGCGTATACAAATAAGGGGAGCGCGAATGGCCACGGGATTCCTTCACTCACTGGAGAATGAAGCAGTAAATGTTGATAAATCGTAATTGTGTGAAATCTTATGGGACTTAACTGCTAAGATCATCAGTCCCTAAGCTTACACACTACTTACCCTAAATTATCCTGAGGACAAACACACACACACCCATGCCCGAGGGAGGACTCGAACCTCCGCCGGGACCAGCCGCACAGTCCATGAAAATCTTAATTGATATATTCGATGAAAGAAGACATAATGTCTCGCTGAAAACTTAGTGGGCTTTGCAAGAATCGATTTTCAGTGCTGACTACAGGCTCCTAGATGTCGCTTCCTTATAGATTATCAAGATGTACCTGCACTCTTCCCGTAAACGGAAATGGAAGAAAACATTATATTGTTATAACAAAACGTAACTTCTACCACATTATGTGAAGTAGTTCAGAATTTGGCGGTTCATGAAGAATATGTAATAGAGGTATTTTACATATAGCCGCTCAGGACGAAGGTGGCCTTATATGCTGGAAATTTCAGGTTCCCGTAGCACTGTGGCCGCTCTGATTTAAATTTTGTACATTTTCTGTCAGTTCGATTGTTATATCCCTTTATGTTGCCTGCTTTATGAGGATAGTCACAAAATCGTAGCAATTTCACGAGATGTGCGATTATAAATGGGCACTGCGTGTGGAATATAAATATTCTACATAAATAATTCTCAAGTTTATTTTGTGTGGAGAATTTAGCAGTTTTCCCTTATATGCATACAGGTTGAATTTCAGAACAGTGTGCAAATATTTAATCTGAGCGGCAGCGTGGTTTAATCCTACGTTTGTCGAGCTCTGCTCAAACATGGTTGTGTTCGTTTTATGAAACAAATAGTGCGAGAAATTAAGTTTCACATCTCTGGCGTGAGAGTGTAATGCATGAATTCTAGCTCTTAACCTGATCGTTTTATGGAAATAACTCAAAAAAAATCTCACAGACAACCTTGTAGTGAATTTTAGCTGATTTACGTCCCTGCGGGGACATGGCTAGGTCACACAACGAAATGCTGGACATTACTCTGTTTCAAGACTACGTCGATTCCTTCTCTTGACCAACATTTCTTACTATCCTTAATAGCCTCTTCCTGTGCTTGTGGCTATCTCTGTGGCATCATGGCATTTGTTTAAAATGCTGCCCAACGTTGAGAGGTTTCCGCAGCTCAGTGAGGAAGTCACGCTGGCTTTCGCAGGATCTGCGGTCGGCTGTTATCACGGGCGAACGAGAAGCGGGAAACGCTGTAGATTAAGTGCAGCGACTTATTGTTTCGCACTCGTGGCCTCCACAATAAGCGGCCACCATGGTCGAGGTGTGGCGTCGCCGCCTCGTTAAGTGGAGGTCGCGGTTTCGAGTTGCGTCTCGGGCAGGAGCTTTGGTTTCTACTAGATGTGTCCCCCGTGCTATACAAGTGCGAATCTAAGCTTACGAGACGAAATATTAGTGACCCACCTAAAAGAGCACAATGGTCGCTTTGGAGTGCTGTAAATGGTGTAGGACTTGTACCGGGCGGTCGTGTGACCCTCCTCCTGTGTCGCAACGTGTGGCAGTGACGACGCCCACGAGAAAGACGGGCGGTCCGTGGCGCGTACGTCACAGCACATGACACTACACGTCTTTAACGACTGCCAACAGCCGTCTCCGGCAGGGAGCGAGTTTAATAATTCTTCACGGCGTATTTGAATGCATGCAAGCTCTCGATGGCACACGACTAAGTTAAGTCCTTTAGTTGGTACCTTTTCAATTACATACTGATTTTCCGTGGGCCTTGCGCGAAGCTAAGCTTTCACGAAGCGCGACGGACAAGCCGACAAGTATGAAGTCAGAAGTTCGACGATGCACGGCCCGCGTATCTCGTGGGCCCCTTGGCAGTGAAGTAGTGTGTGTGTGTGTGTGTGTGTGTGTGTGTGTGTCTGTGTATGTTCACCAGTCGGCTGCATGGAATCAGCGCAGTGGAATGGGTAGACGTGGGTGGACACGCGACAGCGTGGCAGAAAGGAGCCACCGTGAATGACGATGCCCGATTTGTTGGTATGTTAACAGCACTACAAGGAATGGTGTACCACTCGTAGCCATGTAACTCAGCGTCAGAAATATGACCTTATGAAGATCATAACCGACAATAACCGGAGACTATACTGTGTTCGTCATAAGAATAAACCTGATGTAAACATTACGTTTCCGCGTTTTCCGGAATGTTATTGGAATTCGTTTCACGTGAAGCGGAAGCCGAGCTGTCACGAGTGCAGTGAAGTACAATGATAAGGATACATTTTATCGGTTCGTGCACATCGTCTGAGCGATAATACGGGACAACAGGGTTACCGCCTATTTAACTTGGACAGCATTGGTAGTCACCTGGTCCCACTAACCTGCAGTGACGTGAGCAGTTATGACGTAAAAAGGGACAAGGAGAGAAACAATGTAGCTTCGAATGTGATTTCATGTTTAAAAAGAATGAAATAACATTAGGCAATACTCCAAAAATATTGCAAGCTTCTAAGAGCACCAGAAGGAAACCATAGAATGCTCTCGTTCGTAGTTTACATAGAATTGTAATTAAAAACAAAAGTGATGAAATTCGTGACTCCCCCCTTCAAACTAGAGGAGTTTCGTTCTTTGTAGTTTTTTCGTTTGATGCTTATTTCGTGAGATATGTGGCCCGGTCACTATCAGTGGACCACTTGCATAGTAGTAAGCGTTGTGGGGTTCATTACTGGATATAAATCACTAATAGGGCTCGTGATCAATACCATGAGATTGGATTTTTTTTACATTTAGTTAAATTTTTGTAATTTTTACTTTATTATTTGAATTTTGCTGCTTTAAATTTCTTTTAGGTATACATAGCATTTAGTTTGTTTTCATTCTCAGAGTCCTAGAAGTGGTAAATGCTATCAGCTAGTAACAGATCCAAATCGTAGCCGTGACTCTGTTGAGATATCGCAATCCGCGAGTGTGCAGTTCACGATCGGTTCACGCACAATGTACGACACTAATTTTTGGGCAGTGATGATTAATAAAGTAGAAGCCACAAACAGCTACGCTCCGGGAAGAAAATTTTGTTGTAACAGAGGCAAATGTTTGTAGTTGACGTCAGATTAGAGGTGCAATACACAACGTTAGTTCTGCGCGCTAAAGCCTCACGGACTCAAAATTAGGGCGGTTTCATCAAGTGGAGTAGCGGTGTGTGCGACAAACACAATGAAGGCTTCCCCATGACATGAAAAGCTATCGTACGAAAGCACGAGAGATTAACCAATAACTGGAGTGAGTTTAATAACAGTAGCGTTTACTATTTTGGTGTATCCAAAATTTTTTACCAATGAGACAGAAGATTAGTCAAAATTTGTTAAAATTAAAAAAAATCTCGATAAGCCCCAACAGATCAGAAGGACATTTGGTATAAAGAGGCGTCTTATAGTCAGTAAATATGGTACGTTGGATTCGAACCTGACTGAGTGCATGAAGTCCGAAGACCAAGTTTGAAGAAGAAAGTGGAAAAAGAAATTACGCCTCTTTCTCGTCCTGTGAGAATTCGTGTAATTTGTTGGGAAATGAACTGCAAACGCCATACTTGCAGCTGCTCGGAGGAAAGAGAATGATGCTGGTGAATTTGTTGTAAAAATTGTGAATCTCATCGCAGACTAATAGAGGAGTATTATCGGCAGTATTTAATTTTAGATCGGCACCAAGCATCGTCATACAGGCGATGAAAAGGCATTTGAAATTGAAGCAGTTAGTAAATTCAGAATTTCGTGTGGAACCATGAGCATGGTCTGCCTGTGACGCGTTGTGTAGCTTTCCCCTCCTACTCCGACCGAGTTCGCTAGCGCATCCTGTCCGATGGAGCTCGTCTCGCAGATAACTGATCGAAAGCCTTCCGGTGAAAAAATTTGTCAGGCAAGGGGAGGAAATGCGGTGCCGAAATCCCCTGTCCTTGGTTGAACCTCAAATCTCTCCGCAGTGTTTCGTGACACCGTTGATGATGATTCCTTCGTCGGATGGGGCTGTAAGCTCGATTACTCCCTTGGTGCTGTTTTGGAAGAACTATGTATGTGTCGGTATTGGGTTCGATCCTCTTCCTTCTCACATCATCAGCATCACAAATACGACAGTACTCTACCCATTGACTGAACGACATACACAAAACAGCTGAAGTTAAGACAAGTAACACGGCAAACCGAACCAGTGGCGAGAAGTAAGATGCCTTGGACCAGAATGTGAGCGACACAAATACGTGAATAAAGCGGAACAGTAATACACTGCGTACTTGTCAACTTATGCAGGCGCCAGAAAAGTCAAAGCTGATGGCGTGTCAAATCAGTTTGACCTTGGATTGCTGAAAGTTCGTCACATCCATTCTGGTGTGTGCTGGCACATGTTCTTCCTTTGGGTGATCGTCGAGCTCACCGGACTAATGCTAAACCGAAATGGCCCAAGTGCTGCTAAACAGGATTTGTCCAGTTGTCGGTGGAGGCAGTTACTGAAAAAGTGCCAACTCTTGTTATCTCGTCCAGACACAGAGCTATAAAAAGAAGAGGAGCTATGGAGAAATTAGTTGTGCGGTTTTAATAATTCCTTAGACGGAGAACGTACTCCGTGAAAAACGTTAATACACGAGGCACATTTTGTTTTGCTGGCCTGTTTTGGCCTGATCACTGAAGCCTAATTATTCTAGACTCATAGGTTCAAATGGCTCTGAGCACTATGGGACTCAACTGCTGTGGTCATAAGTCCCCTAGAACTTAGAACTACTTAAACCTAACTAACCTAAGGACATCACACACATCCATGCCCGAGGCAGGATTCGAACCTGCGACCGTAGCGGTCGTGCGGTTCCAGACTGTAGCGCCTTTAACCGCTCGGCCACTCCGGCCGGCTAGACTCATAGGTTTGGCAGTGATCTGTATGTATTGCTTCTGACTTAAGAGGGTGTGACGCCACCGTGGAACAAGTAGCTGACACCAGCAGATCATTCTCAGACTTTTGAAATATAGCGATCGCGATTACCTCAAGAACATTTTGTTGTCAAAGATGAGATTGCGCTCCACCACTTCAACAATTATGATGATATACAAAAAATATTCTCCGTAGCTCTCTCAACCTTGTAAACCATAAACTAAACGCTAGGAAACCAGTTAGACATCAGTTGCGTTGTAGGAGCAGTAGATCGTATTCTATAAGCCACAAATTCTACAGCCCCTTGTATAGTAATATTAATATCTGCAATATTATGGAAAGGATAGGTTGCTAGTCACCATATAGTGGAAATGTTGAGTCAAAGACCGGCATAACAAGAAGACTGCTAAACAAGTAAGCTTTCGGCCAGAAAGCCTTCTTCTGAGTTACACAATACACACACACACACACACACACACACACACACACACACACACACACATACACACACGTTCACGCAAATGCAACTCTCACACACGTGACCACTGTCTCTGTCTGGTATGCATACCAACGTCGTTAATAAATCTTTTCGGGAACACTTTTCTGTTGTCCGGTAGCCAGTAACTACAGCGACCAACACAGACGCATCAGAAGCGTGCACGCAGTGTTACGTTTGTATATGATAAATTATGTTCGTCTGAGATAATGTACAGGATTACAGATGTCAAGGAACTTTTATCGATTACGTGTCTGTGTAGAAATCTTATAAGACGGTATTTTACTTATCAAAAGACCTCGTGAAACTGAATATGAGGCTTTGCAGTCTCTTCCAGCTACTAATTTATGTGCAGTTGTATTCTCACTTAACGACATTAATGATGATATCGGAATTTAGATTCTACCATTAGCGAAGCAACAGACTGTGCAGTTTCACGTAACAAAATAATGAGCTAGCCGTGACAGACGAGTATTTGTTTAGAATCTTGGTTAGTCTCCTCCTGCGATTGATTTTGCTCTGTGTCACCCCTTTGCCCTATACACACTTCTCGACTACACCTTGAATAATTCTTGTAAAGTTCAATTCTCAATTCTAGCTGATCAAATCAGAATTCTCGTTCTCACTACATGATACAAAGGCTACTCGTAAGAATTGGTGTCTGTGCAGCTACTTCCGTGCCATCGGTATTGAATAGAGCGTTTCTGATATAAAAATGGTTCTGAGCACTATGGGACTTAACATCTGAGGTCATCAGTCCCCTAGAACTTAGAACTACTTAAACCTAACTAACCTAAGGACATCACACATATCCATGCCCGAGGCAGGATTCGAACCTGCGACCGTAGCGGTCGCGCGGTTCCAGACTGAAGCGCCTAGAACCGCTCGGCCACAGCGGCTGGCGGTTTCTGATATACGCACGTTCTCCCCGAAGTGCCCTGCTTCCTGATAAAATCGGGCCAACAGCCGTAGGTGAGAAGCCAGTGGCCGTTTCTCTTACGCTTTTGGCCAACCTACTGGATGCTATCACAATAAAATCCCAAGTCTTCAGTATCGCAGAAATTCCGTATTTTCTCCGCGAACGTCAAGTTTTCAACTTCTCCGTAAACGGCTGTCGACGTGAATCAATTTTCCATCAGTAGAGCCTACAAACAATAAACACTTGCGCACAGAGCACACAGACATAATTTGTACTTCGTGGCAAAAAGTTGCAGAATAGCCACTAATCGTCGGCGACTGCCTTCGGCTAAGTTGTGCTACTAAAAGCGAAATTTGTTACCATTTTTCATGAAAACGAAGGGACAGGTATACGCTGACAGATATAGCCCCTAAGCTCCCGTTGGAAAGCACCTTATACTGGACAGGTTGATCTGATCATCTGCTAACAGTAGACGCCACTACAAGTGGGGCGAAAGTGAGTGAGAGGACCCAATAGGCTGGCGCGACCTTTTCTCTTCAGATGCTGCTGCAGAAGACTCAGAGGAATTCTGTACAAGCCAGTCGTCTTGTAAGCTTCTAACAACTTCAGTTGTTTTCGGCATCAGATAGTGTATAATAGGACTGTCAATATATATATATATATATAAAGAAAAGACAGCAGAAATGACCACAGGTGTGTTTGACCCAGGAGGGAGCATCCCTGGTATGCTGAAAAACCTGAAATGGTTGCCGTTTGAAGATACATGCCAAGGTGGGTTCGGAATGACTTCCCAATTCAGCTTCTGTATAGTGTTTTTGGTAGATAAAAAAATCGATCTCATTATTTTTTCCACACACGTCATGTCTCGTCCTTAATTTATGCTGAGCAGTGTAGCATCATTAACACATTGACACATCACTGTATGTGATGTATTGCAGCTTGGTGTGCCTCGCACTCCGTACTGACGTTACGTGTCGTATACAAAACTGACACATCAATTTTGTGCGTTTAGAACAGGTGGCATTTCCGAGAGAAAAAAAATTTCATCTGAAACTGTGTTTTTCCTTCGGATAGCTGTCAGGACGTCGACACAAGACTTTTTGAGTTTACGTGGTGGTTTTCTCTCTCTCTCTCTCTTTCTCTCTCTCTCTACGTGTTACGGGGGCCAGCGTAAACAGAGCCGAAGGCGGCGCGCCCGTGTAATGGGCTGGATGTCAGCGGCAGAGGAGCCGTCGCCCCGGACGTGGGTGTCCTGCCCTGTCGTGCCCTGCTCTGCCCGGGCAGGGCCCGCTTCTCAGAAGGCGCCGGCCGAGGCCCACTGGACGCCGGCCGCCCCTAGGAATCGATGCCGGCGATGCCCACGCCTTCCGCGGGCTCGCCTCGCCTCGGTGCGGGCCTTCATTAGGAGAGCCGCACACAGCGTGGGCGTCGCCGCTCTGCTGCCTCTTCAGGCCACCGCCGCCGGTCCCTCGTCACAACGCGCCTTCCTCTCACTTCTCCCATCTCACAGTCTTACTACACCTGCTTCTCAACAAACCAAACCGATCCATTTCCAAGCTTGGAAGAGCAGCTGAATGGAATGGACAGTGTCTTGAAAGGAAGATATAAGATGAACATCAACAAAAGCCAAACGAGGATAGTGGAATGTAGTCGAATTAAGTCGAGTGATGCTGAGGGAATTAGATTAGGAAATGAGACACTTAAAGTAGTAAAGGAGTTTTCCTATTTGGGGAGCAAAATAACTGATGATGGTCGAAGTAGAGAGGATATTAAATGTAGACTGACAATGGCAAGGAAAGCATTTCTGAAGAAGAAAAATTTGTTAACATCGAGTATAGATTTAAATGTCAGGAAGTCGTTTCTGAAAGTATTTGTATGGAGTGTGGCCATGTATGGAAGTGAAACGTGGACGATAAATAGTTTAGACAAGAAGAGAATAGAATCTTTCGAAATGTGGTGCTACAGAAGAATGCTGAAGATTAGATGGGTAGATCACATAACTAATGAGGAGGTATTGAATAGAATTGGGGAGAAGAGGAGCTTGTGGCACAACTTGACTAGAAGAAGGGATCGGTTGGTAGGACATGTTCTGAGGCATCAGGGGATCACAAATTTAGCATTGGAGGGCAGCGTGGAGGGTAAAAATCGTATAGGGAGACCAAGAGGTGAATACACTAAGCAGATTCAGAAGGATGTAGGCTGAAGTAGGTACTGGGAGATGAAGAAGCTTGCACAGGATAGAGTTGCATGGAGAGCTGCATCAAACCAGTCTCAGGACTGAAGACCACAACAACAACAAATTAAGTAAAAGTCACATTAGAATCAGCTTCCCTGCTCTTCAGTTTAAGTGTTCCCGAAATATCCAGTTGTTATTGACTTCAGTCCGAAGACTGGTTTGGTGTAGCTCCTCATGCTTTTGTCCTATACTGTAGCTCTGGTCAGGCGTACTGGCGGATGGCTGTTAATGCGCTTTTGCCAGGCTGTGAGTCACATGCAGTTCATCGAACAACCTTTGCAATAATTTCTACTTTGGTCAGAATCTATGTGACTACGTTCTTGCGGTAAAATATTGATTTAGGCTATGACGGTCATACATGCAGTTTAAAAGCCTCGTCATTCAGTTTGTTATTTGCAGTTTGTCAGTGCGTAAAATGATTGGAGACAACATTTGGTATAATTTGTTTATATGAACTGTACATGTTCGTAAATCAGTGACAAAAACGCATATCAAGGTAAAGAAAATATTTACTGGAATTTCAAGAAATTAACGCGTTAACGAAAATGTGTAATAAGTCAACATGACACATTCTAAACGCACTAATGGTAGCTGTAAGCTAGTAGAAATCTGTATTTGCTGTAAAACCATCTTACTAAGTGACTGATTGCTGTAAATACCTACCATGTCTTCCAAGCCAGTTTTCTGATGTTGAGAATCCCCATCGTTGTAAAACTCATAGACTACACCTGACAACGTCTTTATCAAACGCGTTTAGCTTGGTGAAAGAGCTGCGTTGTTTAATACACTGAAGAGCCAAAGAAGCTGGTACACCTGCCTTAATATCATTTAGGGCACCCGCGAGCACGCAGAACAGCCGCAACACGACGTGGTATGGACTCGACTAATGTCTCAAGTTTGTTGGAGGGAATTGACACCATGAATCCAGCAGGGCTGCCCATAAATCCGTAACAGTACGAACGGGTGGAAATCTCTTCTGAACAGCACGTTGCAAGGCATCCCAGATATGCTCAATAATGTTCATGTCTGGGGAGTTTGGTGGCCAGCGGAAGAGTTTAAAGTCAGAAAAGTGTTCCTGGAGACACTCTGTAGCAATTCTCGTCGTGTGCGGTGTCGCATTGTCCTACTGGAATTGCCCAAATCTGTCTGAATGCACAATGGACATGAACGGATGCAGGTGATCAGACAGAATTCTTACATACGCGTCACCTCTCCCAGTCGTATCTAGACGTATCAAGGGTCCCATATCACTCCAGCTGCACACGCCCCACAGCATTACAGACCCGCCACCAGCTTTAACAGTCCCCTGCTCATATCAGGGTCCATGGATTCATGAGGGTGTTTCCGCACCCGTACACATCCATCCGCTCGATACAATTTGGAACGAGAGTCGTCTGGCCAAGCAACATGTTTCCAGTCATCAACACTCCAATGTCGGTGTTGGCGGGCCCAGGCGAGGCGTGAAGCTTTCTGCCGTGCAGTCATCAAGGGTACACGGGTGGGCCTTCGGCTCCGAAAGCCCATACCGATGGTGTTTATTTGAATGGTTCGCACGCTGACACTTGTTAATGGCCCAGTACTGAAATCTGCAGCAACATGCGGAAGGGTTGCACTTCTGTCACGTTGAACTACTCTCTTCAGTAGTCGATGGTCTTGTTCTTGCGGGGTCTTATCCGGCCGTAGCGATGTCGGAGATTTGAAGTTATACCAGACTGCTGATATTCACGGTACACTCGTGAAATAGTTGTACAGGAAAGTCCCCACCTCATAGCTACCTCGGAGATGTTGTGTCCCGTCGCTCGTGCGCCGACTGTAATACCACGTTCAAATTCACTTAAATCTTTATAGCCTGCCATTGAAGCAGCTGTAACCAATTTAACAACTGCGCCAGACCCTTATTGTCTTATATAGGCGTTACCGATCTCAACGCCGAATTCTGCCTGTTTACATACCTCAGTTTCTTTGGCGCTTCAGTGTATTTCTCCTGGGAGAATCGAACGTTGGGTATTTTCCCTCAGACGCAGTGGACAGTTTATCAACCATCGCCACAAGCTGCAGCCTGTACGTTATCAGAGCTGGTGGGTTCTCTTTTATGCTTCACCGTCATTGTCTACAAGATGTTTCAAATATTGGTAGACACTGCAGATTATGGATTTGCTTTGCCGCCAAAACTCAGTCGCCTTTTCCAGTCCCATTCCTCCTGTTGTCAAAGTGCGTCTTGTTGGAGTTGTTTGTAAACCCGACCCAGATGGCACCAGGGTAATCTCTCTTTCTTCCTGCTGTTTAAACTTACCCGAACGTTTCCACTTAGCAAATAAAGTGAACAAATAATACAGCAAAATAATCTTGTTTTACTTTGAGTCAGATCGCCGAAACTAATAATTCAACAAGGAATCTTACGCCCTCAAATTTCCATCTTTTCCGCTCTCTATTAAACAACCTTCACGAAACTTCCATTCCGGATGAAAATGCGCTCCGAACATGGCTCGACGAGTTCTCCGCTTCCAAACCACGTGATTTCTAAAGTCGCGGAAACGAAAATTTATCCCATAATTGGCAGACTGTTGTAAATAGTGAAGGAAAAATATCACTGATGACTCAAGTCTCTGTTATGTGTATATGTTGTGTTTCTTGAACTTAGGAGAAACGCTACGAACATGTGCACCAACCCAATATTTGAACCTAGCTACAGTAGTCGTCCCTTGATGACCTTCTGTAATTTTAATCCCACACTTCCCAATCGATGTTTCCTTGATGTCCGTCCCTTCTTTTGCTCAAGTTCTTCATAAATTTCTCGTTTTTCAATTCAGATACGAGTACATAGCCTGCACCGCATGGCGAAGGGTACGTTGCACCACCGCTAGTCATTCCCTTTCTTCTTCCACTCGCGAATGGAGCGGTGGAAAAACGATTGTACTTATTCTTCCCCACGAGTCGTCATTTCTCTTATCTTGTCATCATGGCCCTTGCCCAAGATGTACATTGATGGCGGAAGAGTCGTTCTGCAGTATGTCGGAAATGCCGGTTCTCTAAACCCTCTCAATAGGGTTTCGTGAAAAGAGCGTCTGCTTTACTCCAGGATTTCCCATTTCAGCTTACGGAGCATTTCCATAATACTCACTTGTTGATCGAACCTACCGGTAACAAATCAAGTAACGCGCCCCTGAATTACTTCAACGTTTTTCCTTAATCCGATCGGGTAGAGATCCCTAACACTCGAACAGTACTCAAGAGTGGGTCGCGCAAGTGTTCTACATCTACATCTACATCTACATTGATACTCCGCAAGCCACCCAACGGTGTGTGGCGGAGGGCACTTTACGTGCCACTGTCATTACCTCCCTTTCCTGTTCCAGTCGCGTATGGTTCGCGGGAAGAACTACTGTCTGAAAGACTCCGTGCGCGCTCTAATCTCTCTAATTTTACATTCGTGATCTCCTCTGGAGGTATAAGTAGGGGGAAGCAATATATTCGATACCTCATCCAGAAACGCACCCTCTCGAAACCTGGCGAGCAAGCTACACCGCGATGCAGAGCGCCTCTCTTGCAGAGTCTGCCACTTGAGTTTATTAAACATCTCCGTAACGCTATCACGGTTACCAAATAACCCGGTGACGAAACGCGCCGCTCTTCTTTGGATCTTCTCTATCTCCTCCGTCAACCCGACCTGGTACGGATCCCACACTGATGAGCAATACTCAAGTATAGGTCGAACGAGTGTTTTGTAAGCCATCTCCTTTGTTGATGGACTACATTTTCTAAGCACTCTCCCAATGAATATCAACCTGGTACCCGCCTTACCAACAATTAATTTTATATGATCATTCCACTTCAAATCGTTCCGTACGCATACTCCCAGATATTTTACAGAAGTAACTGCTACCAGTGTTTGTTCCGCTGTCATATAATCATACAATAAAGGATCCTTCTTTCTATGTATTCGCAATACATTACATTTGTCTATGTTAAGGGTCAGTTGCCACTCCCTGCACCAAGTGCCTATCCGCTGCAGATCTTCCTGTATTTCGCTACAATTTTCTAATGCAGCAACTTCTCTGTATACTACAGCATCATCCGCGAAAAGCCGCATGGAACTTCCGACACTATCTACTAAGTCATTTATATATATTGTGAAAAGCAATGGTCCCATAACACTCCCCTGTGGCACGCCAGAGGTTACTTTAACGTCTGTAGACGTCTCTCCATTGATAACAACATGCTGTGTTCTGTTTGCTAAAAACTCTTCAATCCAGCCACACAGCTGGTCTGATATTCCGTAGGCTCTTACTTTGTTTATCAGGCGACAGTGCGGAACTGTATCGAACGCCTCCCGGAAGTCAAGAAAAATAGCATCTACCTGGGAGCCTGTATCTAATATTTTCTGGGTCTCATGAACAAATAAGGCGAGTTGGGTCTCACACGATCGCTGTTTCCGGAATCCATGTTGATTCCTACATAGTAGATTCTGGGTTTCCAGAAATGACATGATACTCGAGCAAAAAACATGTTCTAAAATTCTACAAGAGATCGACGTAAGAGATATAGGTCTATAGTTTTGCGCATCTGCTCGACGACCCTTCTTGAAGACTGGGACTATCTGTGATCTTTTCCAATCATTTGGAACCCTCCGTTCCTCTAGAGACTTGCGGTACACGGCTGTTAGAAGGGGGGCAAGTTCTTTCGCGTAATCTGTGTAGAATCGAATTGGTATCCCGTCAGGTCCAGTGGACTTTCCTCTATTGAGTGATTCCAGTTGCTTTTCTATTCCTTGGACACTTATTTCGATGTCAGCCATTTTTTCGTTTGTGCGAGGATTTAGAGAAGGAACTGCAGTGCGGTCTTCCTCTGTGAAACAGCTTTGGAAAAAGGTGTTTAGTATTTCAGCTTTACGCGTGTCATCCTCTGTTTCAATGCCATCATCATCCCGTAGTGTCTGGATATGCTGTTTCGAGCCACTTACTGATTTAACGTAAGACCAGAACTTCCTAGGATTTTCTGTCAAGTCGGTACATAGAATTTTACTTTCGAATTCAATGAACGCTTCACGCATAGCCCTCCTTACGCTAACTTTGACATCGTTTAGCTTCTGTTTGTCTGAGAGGTTTTGGCTGCATTTAAACTTGGAGTGGAGCTCTCTTTGCTTTCGCTGTAGTTTCCTAACTTTGTTGTTGTACCACGGTGGGTTTTTCCCGTCCCTCACAGTTTTACTCGGCACGTACCTGTCTAAAACGCATTTTACGATTGCCTTGAACTTTTTCCATAAACACTCAACATTGTCAGTGTCGGAACAGTGTTCTGTAAGCAATCTCCTTTATAGATGAGCCACACCTTCCAAGAATTCTCCCGATTAACCAAATCGACCATTCGCCTTACCTATAGCCGAACTTAATGTGCTGCTCCTATTTCCAGTCGCGTTGCAACATTACGCCTTGATATTTAATCGACGTGACTGTGGTGAGCAGCGCACCGCTAATATGGTATTCGATAGTTACGGGATTCTTTTCCCTCTCATCTGCATTCAAATACATTTCCCGCATCGAGAGGAAGCTGACAATATTCACACCAAATACAAATTCTATCCAAGTTGTTCTCTATCCTTCTACTGTCACTCAAAGACAACACTTTGCCGTACACTACGGCGTCCTCAGCAAACTGTCGAAGAATGCCGCTCACCTTATCCGACAAATCGTTTATGTATCAGAGGACAAGGGCGGTCTTATCACACTTCCTGAGGTACCCCTGACGATACCTTGGTCTCAGATGAACACTTGCCGTCCGGGACACCGTATACTGTTCTGTTACTTAACAAGTGCCAGTTATTCGATCTACCCATCTAATCTTCAGCATTATTGTGTAACTTCAGATTTGAAAAGCTTCAGCTCTTGTCTGAACCGTTTATCGTTCATGCTTCACTCCCGTGTAAGGCTGCATAGAAGACAAATGCTGTCAGAAAAGACTTCATGACATTTAAATTTATATCCGACGTTAACAAATTTGTCTTTTTCAAAACGCTGTTCTTGCTATTGCCAGTCAGAATATTATATCCTCTCTACTTCCCTCATTATCAGTTATTTTACTGCCCAAATAGCAAACATCATCTACTTTTAGTGCCTCCTTTCGTAATCAGATTCCCCCTGCATCGCTTGAGCTAATTTGACTACACTCACTGCCCTTTGTAACTTCTGCTGATATTCATCTTATAACCTGTTATTAAAGACACTATCCACTCCGTTCACCTGCTGTTCCAAGTCCATTGCCGTCTCTGACAGAATAACAATGTCAACGGCGAACGTCGAACTCTTTATTTTTCCTCTCAGAACTTTGATTGCGTCTCCAGATTTTTCTTCGGTTTTCTTTACTGCTTGCTCTGTGTCCACATTAAATAACATTGGGTATAGGCTACAGTCCTATTTTACGCCTTTCCCGACCAGTTCTTCCCTATCATGCCCCTTGACTCTTATAACTGGCGTCTGTTTTCTGTGCACGTTGTAGAAAATCTTTCGCTCGCTGCATTTTATACCTCCTACGTTGACAATTTCCAACAGTGTATTCCACTCAGTATAGGTTTGCCTTCTCCAGCCTATGTTCTGAGATAAGTCGTAAGATCAGTAATGCCTCACTTGTGGCCACATTTCTCCAGAACGCAAATTGATCTTCTCTGTGGTCGGTTTCTACCAGCTTTTGCAGTCTTCTGTAAATAATTGGTTTCATATTGTGAATTCGTTATTTATCAAACTGGTAGTTCGGTGATATACCTCGCAAAGAACGTAAGATTCAAGATGGACACAACATTCATCTGATGTTGGTTTCTTTATTACCGTAAACTATACGTTGCCGTAGCCGAGATTTGCACATCCGCAAGGATTTTTGCATTACAAGCTTAAAATCTACTGAAGCTTTACAGTAAATACCTACTACCCTTTGCCTACATCTAAATTTCTTGTATTTGCATATAAAGTTAATACTGAAATGGAGCTTATCCAGCTCAGAAGACGGCTTTCCCGTCTTCGTTGTCACTCCCACAAGACCTCTGCCGTGGTTTCTGGACCTCTGTATCTTCCACTACTTTTTGTGGATACCTAGTTCGTAGGCTGGTTGTAAATGTCTCTTCTTGCAAAGGCTCGCCAGCAGCCACCGTCCTGCTACCCGCACTTCCTGTTTTAGTTTTAGACCATTAAGTATCTCTGTACACTGCTGACTCCAGGTAACACTGAAATTCAGGTTGCGGGAATTTGATAACTGACCCAAAGCACTGCATTTTTCATTTTCTCGTAATACTGCCTGATAGATTCGCAAAATGCATTTCAAGGTGCTCGCTTCATTGCGTTTCGTAACTGTATGTTAACTGTTCGTACCGTACCGCAACGACGTCTGTCGCCGCCACGCCTGCCTATCCTGAGTGTATACTTTTACTAACGGTCACGTCCATTCTAAAAGTGTATCATCGCTTTTTTGTGAACGAACCCGTTGCTTCTTTGTAGTTCATGCGCAGTCCTGTCTCTTATTTCTTGCTGCTTTGTCAGCGGCCGTTGTTCATTTCGCCTTGGTTGGTTAGCAGTACTTCGAGAATTTACTGAAATTTGTTCTCCTTTTGCAACCACTATTTTGCAAAAGCGTTTTCTTATCTCTAAGTTTCTTTTATGCAAGTACGGAGCACATGCATAGGTGCTGTTCTGTAAGCGCCAAGCACAAGTATCAAATTTGAGCTCCTTGTCCCATCATCTTAGAAACTGTACGGAGTAATCGGGTTGTTAATACAGATCCGGGTGAAAAAATCTATTTCTCTTAAATATGCTCATGATTTTACTTCATTTATTCATAATAGGCTGATCATGATCGAATTTAGTGTACAGGTGATGCAAAAGAATTTTATTGTGGTGGAATGACTTACGCCATATCCACGTTTTTCGCAGTTGCAATTTCATAGACGCTAAATTTTTGATAACTTCCTGCGTACACATGTTATGTTATGTTATGTTAACCAGGGACCTAGAAACGACGGAGAGGCTCCGTCCCCGCCGCAACCGCAGTGGTCCGCAACCCCACGACGACTACCGCAGTCCACTTCACCCCTCCGCCGTCCCACTCCGAATCCAGGGTTATTGTGCGGTTCGGTCCCCGGTACACCCCCCAGGGAACGTCTCACACCAGACGAGTGTAACCCCTATGTTTGCGGGGTAGAGTAACGGTGGTATACGCGTACGTGGAGAACTTGTTTGCGCAGCAATCACCGACATAGTGTAGCTGAGGCGGAATAAGGGGAATCACACCGCATTTGCCGAGGCAGATGGAAAACCGCCTAAAAGCCATCCACAGACTGGCCGGCTCACCGGACCTCGACACAAATCCGCCGGGCGGATTCGTGCCGAAGACCGGCGCTCCTTCCCGCCCGGAAAGCCGTGCGTTAGACCGCACGGCCAGCCGGGCGGGCTGCGTACACATAGTCATAACGCTATTCACAGAGCGTTCAGAAGATTGTGGCAAAACGCCTACGGCTTGAGGCTTTTGCTGGGTATTCTTCGTAGACGGTGATACTGGCTGAATTTTTCGTTTGACTTGTTTAATTCACTTTTCAATTAGTGATTGTTTGTTAGTGTGTGATACATGCAGAGTAAATTAAACTGTGTTAAAGAAAGTGAAAAATAATCATGTTTCATGTCTTCGCAAGAACACAACCACGATTCAGGATACAGGGGAATGTGAACTTGAAAAATACCAGTGCATCTGAAAAAAATGCAAGTCGTAAAACATCTAGCGGATTTTGAATTAGGGATTTCAAATTAAGGATTTCGAAATACTGCGTAATATTTTGACTGCCTCTTGTACACGTAAGGGAAACAGGGAACTCCAACGACGACTACCGGCAACTGATCAGGAATAAATGCCTGAAACATCAATTGTTGCTTCTATTGTTGTCAATATTGCTGCTTATGATGCTCGTTTGGTGTTCAGTGATGTCACCACTGGAAGAATTGTAGATATTAACCGACAGCTATATTTTATGTTTGGTGTAGTCTCTTTGATTATTACTGTTCTCTCTGGATTTCAAACAAATGAATGGTCTATAGGCGTACTGTCGCGCGATGTAACTGTATATTGTGAGGAATAAAATGTATTTGCAGATGTACGTGTGACGTCCTAGAGTCCCCGTTTCTCGAACCGGAACGATTTCGTCGCACGTCGGTAAAAGTGAATCGTGCGCCGGAACGATAAAGCGCATCTTAAGTTTTGCCGTCAACTGCGCCGCGAACAACTAGTTGTGACAACCGCGTCGTGTAATCTACACCTATCGCGAGAAAAATCCATAAATGCTGAGAGTTGTGAGACTAGTAACAGCGTTGGTTTAGATTCTGGTGCATGTTCAATTTTCATCCTGCAAATAATAGCTGACGGCTGCACCGCAAATACTCATTTGTGATTTGAAAGTTTCATCAAGGAATTCACACAGCGGAAGCAGGTTAAGACAAAATGCATGAAAGAAGTAGAAAAGAAAGAGGAAGAAGAATACAGCTATGGTGAGCATTAGAAATGTAGGTGTTTCAAATATTTCTGTATTTGCTGTAAATTTCATTTTCAGGTACCGCGCATAAGGGACATTTCCGTAGATAACTATTAGCGGCACTTATGCAGTTTAGCAGGTACGGAAAAAAAATTTCATTTTTTTTCAAAATTTCATCGATTATAGTCAAATTTGATACGCTGATTACGAATACGATATTTATTTTCGCCCCAGTCAATTATTTACATCAAAAAATTGTTTTAAATTTTTTTAAAATTTTTTTATTTTTCAATATTTTGTCGATATAGTGAATTCTGATGCGCTGATTTCGAATATAACATCCATTTTCATTTTGCCTTGACCGTCGGCGATATCTTCTGCCCGATAAGCGCGGCGCTGCCGATGACGCAACATTGCTTAATACACTAACTAATCAGTATTTTCAAATCATAGGCGGCCGCTGCCGCGGCCGCATTCCAAAAAAAGACTCCCAACCTAACCTCAAGTGGGCTACGCTACAGATCACTTTATTTATGAAAATACAAAGTACAATCACCAACAAACTTTACATATTCACCCACAAAGCTCTCCAAGCCAGATACATTTGGAATGAAAAATTTTTTCCGTACCTGCTAAACTGCATAAGTGCCCTATTAGCAACCCAATGAATTTCACTAGAAGTAATATAGGCAGTTCTGTGAAACCGTTTTTTCTGACCGTTTATTTGTTGAAGATACGTCTCTCCTTAAGGATTTATATCCAGTTAAACAGTTTTTGTTATTTTTAGAATAGAGAAACAAAAATTTTCTGCCTCATAGTCTGTTTATTTATTGGTGTATGCGCAATGATTACAGGAAGGCAGTAGAGACCATTTGAGAGAAAATGTGCCTATGTTTTTAAACACAATCAACTACAAAATTATTAAAGTTGTTTCTTATTCACGGAAGTTATTCTTTGCCATGTTAACCTTGCTTATGAAATATTTGACAACTTTACATCGAAAATGAAAGTCCGAACTTCGTACATTCCGCACTGCCGCACACATCCCCTATCTCTCAGATTGTGGGCCATCTTGCTTGCTCCGAAATTCCTAAGACCGTCAGTATTGCGTCATGATGTATTTTCACGATATGCATGATCAGTGTCGATAATCGCCATCGTATGCATCAGATTCGTGGCTTTTACCAATACATTGTCCGTGTGGTGACAGTATTACGTCGTTTATTGATGTAGAAACCAAAAGATTTCATTCCGAATGGCAGTGCAACCTTCTGAATTTCAGTTTCCCCACCTATTTTTTGGGCGAACGGGACGGTGATTAGGTACAAGAAATACCTCACGATAGACTACTACTCAAGTTCTCATTAGACGTCATTACACAGAAAGTATTAATTATAACCCCTTCAGTCATATTTTTTTTCGCCTTTTGTTGAATCACACGCTGCTTTTCGGATCCATGGATCCATCGACAGATGCAAATCGTCTTAATACAATAGTTACTTCCGCTCTTGAGTGAGGTGTTGCGAAATGTATATTTCTGTTAACGACAAGGTTAAGTGTAGGGTTTAGAATTACGGAAAATATTATGAGAAACAGTGAAAAACTACCCGAAAAATCGTGGAAGAACATTTTTAAAGTTTTAATGAAAGCAGACGTTGTTTTATCCATGCTGTAATCACACGTTACTCACTCAGAGCGCACATTTGTTTATACAATTTAAAACATTTCATGATGCCGTTTGACATGATATGACCAGAGACCTGAGTTTTAAATAAATTGATGTATGCAAGGATATAAATTTAAAATCAATCTTTAAAATTACTAAAATAGCGTTGTCTGGCGAAATCTGTCTGTTAGTTTAACGTCAGAAAATGTTCAAATGTGTGTGAATTCCTAAGGGACCAAACTGTCTATTCAGACTTCTTGATTTTATGGAAGTGTATTTCCAGTCGTTCCAACATATTTAGAGTCTTACAATTGGCTTCATTGTATGATACTACCAGATTGTTTTCTATCCTGTTGATAATGTGTTTGTTTCCCAGCATATGTCGTGCAATCACTGATTTTTCCAAGTGGTTGTGTATGAAAGCGTTCTGGTTTTCTTCGAAAAGGATTTTGAAACTTCTGCCTATTTTCCCTACATAGTAGGCAGGACAGTTGGAGCATGATACCTTCCACACTCCACCGTTGTTGAATTTTTAGTTATTTGTGCAGATGTTATATTCTTTTCTTGAGTAGGTTAACAAAAAAATGGTTCAAATGGCTCTGAGCACTATGCGACTTAACTTCTGAGGTCATCAGTCGCCTAGAACTTAGAACTAATTAAACCTAACTAACCTGAGGACATCACACACATCCATGCCCGAAGCAGGATTCGAACCTGCGACCGTAGCGGTCGCTCGGCTCCAGACTGTAGCGCCTAGAACCGCACGACCACTCCGGCCGGCTAGGTTAACAATGTTTTGTGACAGTGAGCCTAGGTATGGCATGCTTGCAAATATTCTCACTTCTTTCTTAGTGTGGCAATTTGTTGTCTTATTTATGTGTCTAAATTATTAATGGTTATGGCTGTGTAGCCATTGTTTATGGTAATACTTTTTGTGTGTCCAATTTGATCGTGCCCTTCTGAGCTGAGTGAGTGTGTTCTGTGTCGTACGGCCTTAAATGTTGCAAATTTGTGTGGTGGGATGATGAGTTACATAATATTATGTCCGTGTATATGTGTTTGCGGATTTGTACATTTTTATTGGAAGATCCAGGAAATTAATGCTTTTGTTGTACTCATGTACTACTGTGAAATTTATATTTTTGGGGAAAGAACTGACTAATGTAAATAATTCTTCAATCTCTTCTTTTGTGCCATGGTATAGCAACAATGTATCATGAACACAACTCCAGTAATTTACTATTTTTATTTTGTACCTATTGTTTTCCTTAAAAAAATATTTTGTATATAACTGAGAAATATATCTGCCAGAAAACTTGATAGGCTACTGCGCGTGACAAGACCTTCTTTCTGTTGGTAAACTTTCCAATTAAAGATAAAGTAATTGTGTGACAATATTAGCTGCAACGTGTCAGTGACTTATGTTATTTTTGAAATTGGCATTTTTTTATGTTTTACTGAATTTTAGAAACTATACCTACTGTTTCTTCAGTTGACACGTTTGTAAACAGATTAGCTATATCAAAAGAAGCTTTTAAAAAATTAGTAAATTTAAAAAAAATTAGTAAAAGTTGAGAACTGTCGCTATGTAAATTTTTTTGGTGGCACATTAACAGTGGAAAAAACAATTGGAACAGACTGTGTCGTCCATCCGGGCCTTCACATCCTGAATGTATCAGGACTCTCATAAATACGGAATTGTCGGTTGCTATTATTGTACGTCTTATCGTTTTGGAACGGATTATGCGAAATTGTACTGCTGTGGTGACTCAAGGAGTATCAAATAGCAGGAAGTCGGATTTCGTCTTCCGTTGGTCTAGAATTATTTCTGGAACATAAATATCCACAGCAAAACAGCTGTATCTGCCCAAAACGTTTCGTACCTTAGAGTGGGTTCGTGTCGGTTGCCGATTGTATGTTGGTAGTTCTCCCCTGCCTTGTTTACCGGTAGCTTTATTGGAAGCGTAGAATTCTGCTATGAATCGGTTCGTGTTCGTAGTTCGAAAAAAGAATCCGAGATTAAGGTTTATTGACGCGTTGACGACAAAGACATTAGAAATGGAGCGCAAGCTCGGACAGTGCAAGGATTGCTAAGGATATTGGCCTTGTCCGTTTCCAAGTAATCAACTCAACAGTCACATTACTCGATTTGAGGAAACCTAAATAGGGGTGGCGAAATGTGGATTTCAATCCCGCTTTCCATAATGACACTGCTGGCACCTGTTTCTTTTGTCGTTGGTGCGGTACTTTTAATATGGTTTTCGTACTAGTGGAAGGAGTATTCTTGGTGGGTTTGCCGTTCTTAGTGGGTTTGCCACTGTACGTTTCCAGCATATCTGTATTCCCAATTTACCTCTTACTATCTTTCATTGTTAAGATCAGTGCATCATTGTTTGATTGGCCATTAGTAACTGTATTCATGTTTAACCTACCCACTGTTGTCAATCAGTAAAAGTATTATTTATTGCCGAGCTTGTCTTTCACGGTCTTCTTGATACATAAATCATTATTGAAAGTAAAAAGTGTGTGACGCAGACACTGTACTTGCATCCCAGTAGAATGTCTCTATTCTGCCGATTCTGAAGTCCACATACACTGAAACGCCAGAGAATCTGGTAGAGGCATGCGTATTCAAATACAGAGATATGTAAACAGGCAAAATACGGTGCTGCGATCGGCAAATCCTATATAAGGCAACAAGTGTCTGGCGCAGTTGTTAGATCGGTTACTGCTGCTACAATGGCAGGTTATCAAGATTTAAGTGAATTTGAACGTGATGTTATATTCGGCGCACGAGCGACGGGACTGAAGAGAATCGTTCAACATGACAGAAATGCTACCCTTCCGCAAATTGCTGTAGATTTCAATGCTGGGCCATCAACAAGTGTCAGCGTGCGAACCATTCAATGAAACATCATTAATATGGGCTTTCAGAGTCGAAGGCCCACTCGTGTACCCTCGATGCTGCACCACACAAAGCCCTACGCTTCGCCTGGGCCCGTCAACACCGTCATTGGACTATTGATGACTGGAAGCATTTTGCCTGGTCGGACGAGTCTCGTCTCATATTGTATCGGGCGGATGGAAGTTTACGGGTATGAAGACAACCTCATGAATCAATGGACCCTGCATATCAGCAGTGGATTGTTCAAGCTGGCGGAGGCTCTGTAACGGTGTGGTGCGTGTGCAGTTGGAATGGTATGCGACCCCTGATACGTCTAGATACGACTCTGACAGGTGAGACGTACGTAAGCATCCTGTCTGATCACCTGCATCCATTCATGTCCATTGTGCATCCCGATGGACTTGGGCAATTCCAGCAGTACAATGCGACAACCTACAAGTCCAGAATTGCTACAGAGTGACTCCAGGAACACTCTTATGAGCTTAAACACTTCCGCTGGCCATCAAACTCCGCAGACATGAACATTATTGAGCATATCTGGGATGCATTGCAACGTGCTGTTCAGAAGAGATCTTCACGTCTTCGTATTCTTACGGATTTATGGATAGCCCTGCGGAATTCATGGTGTCAGTTCCCTCCAGTACTACTACAGACATCAGTCGAATCCATGCCACGACGTTTTGCGGCACTTCTGCGTGCTCACGGGGGCCCTACACGATATTAATCAGTTGTACCTGTTTCTTTGGCCCTTCAGTGTATTATGGTTGTGTAGTGGTGTTGTTCTTGTAAAAGAAGTTGCCATTCACTTTTAGCCAGAAACATCTTAGAAGTTCAAATTGGGGAGTATTTAAACCACTTTCATTAAAATGTATTTGAAAATATGATCATACTTAACAGCACAGCGCTCTTAAGCATTTCTGCGGTAATACGGTAGTTTTAATGTACTGAACTCAATATAAAAAAATTGGAAAAGTCCTTTTATGTAAAAGGGATTCAAGTTTGCTATATGATTGAATTTTCGTGGGTTTCGCAAATTTTTCCATGAGAATGCTGGGATTTTTATTATTGACAAGCCATGCCCGGTACCTCCTTTATTCCTTGACCATTTTTGTACGAAACTTTGAATATTTTTATGCTCACTTTGTATTGTTTTGTCATGGTCATTGTTACTCTCATTCCAACAGTTTATACTATAAATCTTTTGGTTCCTGATTTTTATCATGAACTTCTCCATTTCAAAGGAGAATATTATTTGCGGGTATGTAGCTGATGAAGTACTCTTTTGAAAATAGAGGTTTCACAGCAAAAATGTGTTGTTCATGTAATCAAACAAGCTATCAAGTTGGAATTTGGTGATGTCGCTGTAGCTATAGACTCTTACCCCCCCCCCCCCCCCACCCCCCCCCCCCCCACACCCCCGCACAAAAATTATAATGGCATATTATATCATACTGTTTCACAGGTGCATTGATCGTGTGGAATAAAAGATAAAAGTCTGACATGACTGCAGAGGACCCCAGTTGCTGGTGCGCCATCCGTTCTGATTTCTTCCCCAAATTGTTGAGCGTATTTCGTCATTGATTTTGTGTGCCTCTTCTACTTCAAAAATTAAATGTTAACCAGTGAACAAGAGTCTCTCTTACTATGATTAAAAATCTGGATAGGTTAAAGAAATGCTGTCCGCAACGTATCCGCAAATCTTTTTCTTCCCATCCGCGACTATATTAGTTTTGCAAACCACTTCAATACGTTCGGTACGCCGGCGCTCTGACGGCAGGTTGCACTTCGGGTGAATTTTCGTCTGCTGAAGTCGAACCTCGTAATTTACGTGACTATACAATAGTACGAGGGTTGCCCAGTAAATAATGCCCCATATTTTTTTCTCCGAAATAAAAAATATTAGAAATGTGACACTTTAGGTGCGAGTTATTTGAAGTTTCCCGCGTGTGTACGTAAAGTTTAAATTTCCTCCGACAGAGAGCGGTGGTGTAGGAATGTTCTAAAATGGCGTCTGCAAGTGACATCCGTCAGAAACAACGTGCAGTGATTGAATTTCTCGTAGCAGAGGAAGAAACCGTGGGCAATATTCATAAACGCTTGTGCAACGTCTACGGAACATCTGCAGTCGATAGGAGTACTGTTGGTCGCTGGGCACAGAGGGTGAAAGCATCAGAGGGCGGTGCTGCGGAGCTCCGAGATTTGCCGCGGTCGGGAAAGCCTCCCACGGCTGTCACGCCTGACATGTTGCAGCGGGCTGATGTTCTCATTCGACGGGATCGACGCATTACGACTCGACAATTGGCACTGGAGTTGTCAGTAAGCAAAGGAAGTGTGGATGTGATTATCAATCAGCTTGGATACTCAAAAGTGTGTGCAAGATGGGTTCCTCGGTGTCTTACTGTCGATCACAAATCCCAAAGAAAAGACATTTCTTTCGATTTGTTGCGACGCTTTCACGTTGACGGGGAGGCCTTTTTGTCACGGATTGTGACAGGTGATGAAACTTGGGTGCATCATTTTGAGCCCGAAACAAAAAGACAATCGATGGAATGGCGTCATGCTTATTCTCCACAGAAGAAAAAATTCAAAAGAGTTCCTTCAGCCGGAAAAGTCATGATGACTGTGTTTTGGGATTGCGAGGGCGTAATTCTCATTGATGTGATGCCAAAAGGCAGTACCATTAATTCAGAGGCTTATGTCAAAACATTAGACAAACTTAAGCAGCGCTTCCGGCGCCTTGGGCGTCATGTTAACCCACAGGATGTTTTGATTCAGCATGATAACGCTCGTCCTCACACAAGTTTGAGGACTTGTGAACACATCGCGAAACTGGGTTGGATAGTGTTACCCCATCCACCCTACAGCCCCGATTTGGCTCCTTCAGACTTTCACTTGTTTGGGCCAATGAAGAATTTCATTCGTGGAAGACGTTTTGCCGATGACGAAGAAGTGATTCACGAAGTGACAACCTGGCTCCGTAGGCAGAGTAAAGATTTTTACCGGCAGGGAATACACGCTCTTGTGTCTCGCTGGAAAAAGGCCGTCGAACTTGAAGGAGATTATGTGGAAAAATAAAGCAAGTAGACAAAACATCAGTCTTTCACATATGTAAATTTGATTGTTGTGGAATAAATACTTCTGGAGAAAAAAAATATGGGGCATTATTTACTGGGCAACCCTCGTATGTCATACCTTTGATACGTTTCCTAAGTTACAGTCTTCTGTCGTAATTACTGAAAGCGATTTTGTGAATTTTTCGGCAGAACATTTCCACAGTATTGAAAAGTCAAATGAAATCGTTTCCAGTTCTGGCCATATATTGCACATTTTCAGTCATTTCTAATGTAGTTTACTATCAAATGTACGTTAATTACCATAATATTCAGTCATATTAAACTGCTGCCTTGGCAGTGAAGTAAGCTTTGTAGTGTGTACTTGTAAATATATTTAAGAGAAATGTTGAGAGATTCACTGATTTTACATCGTACTTCGTACATTATTATTTCGCATGTGAAAGACAAACATGAGTCAGAACATGGAGCAAAGATTCCAAACGATGTAGTACTCTGAATTAGATTTAAATCTCTTTATGGGTGCTTCTGTTAATTACGTTAAATAACAATCGTTACAGCACCTACCCCCTCTACCCATGTGCGTCCTAGCTGACATAGTTTTTATTCATTTCCAAATAGATAATAATGGTGACTTAAGGCAATAATAATTATTGCTATCCGTCATATGTATCCGAACAGATGATAATTTGCCCCATCCTTCATCTTTTAACCACAAAGTAATTATTATTGCGGATATCCTCGGATATATCAGAGAGCATTAGAGACGGATGAAGTCGGCCGTAAGCGATTTAGGGATATCGGACAGAGATCTGAACTACCGTCTCCCAATGGAAATCCAGTTTTCAATGCGTACAATTTGGGCGTTGGAAGTTCCAATATATGTCAGATCATTCGTTTAATGAAACTACCTGGCAGATTAAAACTGTGTGCCGGACCGAGACTCGAACTCAGGATCTTTCGCGGGCAGGTGCTCTACCGACTGGGCTATCCAAGCACAAGTCGCGACCCGTCCTCACAGCTTCAATTCTGCCAGTACCTCGTCTCCAACCTTCAAAATTTCACAGAAGATCTCTTGCGACTCTTGCAAGACTAACACTCCTGAAAGAAAGGATATTGCGGAGACATGGCTTGGGGGATGTTTCCAGAATGAAATTTTCATACCGGTGCAGAGCGAAAATTCCATTCTCAATTAGAACTAAACTGATAGGTAAAGTGTTGTGCTCCCGCAGACGGAACAAAAAAGAGCTGTGTTTCATCGTAGTGTCAGACACATGCAACGTACACTGAAGAGACAAAGAATCTGGTACACCTGCCTAATATTGTGTAGGGCCCCGTTGCATGCAGAAGTGCCGCAACACGACGCTGCATGGACACGACTAATGTCTGAATGCTGGAGGGAACTGACACCATGAAACTTACAGGGCTGCCCATAAATCCGCAAGAGTACGAGAGGGTGGAGATCTCTTCTTAACAGCACGTCGCAAGGCATCCCTGATATGCTCAATAATGTTCATGTCCGGTGAGTTTGGTGGCTAGCGTAAGTGTTTAAATTCAGAAGAGTGTTCCTGGAGCCACTCTATAGCACTTCTGGACGTATGGGGTGTTGCATTGTCGTGCTTGAATTGCCCAAATCTGTCGGAATGCGCAAGGGACATGAATGGTTGCAGGCGATCAGACAGAATGCTTACGTACGTCTCACCTGTCAGAGTCGTATCTAGACCTACATACCATTGCAACTGCACACGCCCCATACCGTTCTGCTTTCTGATACATAAACAAAAAACAAAAGTAACTATTATGCACTAAACTTTATAACAAATATTCTATTACCTTGGAATATAGTCGAATTAAGTCGGGTGATGCTGAGTGAATTAGATTAGGAAATGAGACACTTAAAGTAGTAAAGGAGTTTTGCTATTTGGGGAGCAAAATAACTGATGGTGGTCGAAGTAGAGAGGATATAAAATGTAGACTGGCAATGGCAAGGAAAGCGTTACTGAAGAAGAAAAATTTGTTAACATCGAGTGTAGATTTAAGTGTCAGGAAGTCGTTTCTGAAAGTATTTATATGGAGTGTAGCCATGTATGGAAGTGAAACGTGGACGATAAATAGCTTAGACAAGAAGAGAATAGAAGCTTTCGAAATGTGGCGCTACAGAAGAATGCTGAAGATTAGATGGGTAGATCGCGTAACTAATGAGGAGGTATTGAATAGGGTTGGGGAGAAGAGGAGCTTGTGGCACAACTTGACTAGAAGAAGGAATCGGTTGGTAGGACATGTTCTGAGACATCGAGGGATCACCAATTTAGTATTGGAGGGCAGCGTGAAGAATAAAAATCGTAGAGGGAGAGCAAGAGATGAATACACTAAGCAGATTCAGAAGGATGTTGGCTGCGGTAGGTACTGGGAGATGAAGAAGCTTGCACAGGATAGAGTAGCATGGAGAGCTGCATCAAACCAGTCTCAGGGCTGAAGACCACAACAACAACAACAATGATTCAATAAGGTGTCGTGCTGTTCAGTGTGTTTTGTGTAGAGGAAATGATGCTCTGCTGCTTAACTGAAATTACTGATAATTTAAATTTACTATATCTTTTAAATAAATAAAGTTACAGAGTTGATACCTACAACATTTGTCATTTTAGAGATGCGCTTCTGTATGAAATGTCGATTGTTAAAATCGACCAAGGCGTTCAGATTTTGGCAGTCAGGTCTTTGTTCCAAAACTCGTTAATTTCACTTTAACAGCAAATCCTAAACTATTAGACCGATGACTTCGCTATTTGGTCTCTTCCCCCAAACAACCCAACCCAACCCTGAACTATTATAGACATGATCAATATTCAAGTTTTATTGGGATTACCGTGCAAATTTATGAAGGATGTACATTAACATTACTTTGGCTTCATTCCCTGAATTACTACAGAATTAAATAGTTTTCATAAATGTTTCCGTTTATGGCCTATCTTAGGTTCGCCATATTTAACGCTGCTTTGTCTCCCTGGCCACAAACAGCGACTACAGGATTTCCCTAGGACTTAGGTTCTCGTCTGTCTCACTCGGACACTACAGCACTTAGGCATCATTCAGCACAATAGACGCCTGTCAATTTCGCCATCTCGTGGCGAATCTGCGCTATTTGTGGCACACGGTCGTAGACGACAGGGTTCGTTTCACAATTCCTGAATGCTGACTCTTTCAGCCATTTACTTAAATGAGAGCGAAATGTTCGTTAACTTACAAGTTGCACTTAGATCACGTTGAACTATTCTGTTCAGTCGTCGTTGGTCCCGTTCTTGCAGGATCTTTTTTCGACCACAGCGATGTCGGAGATTTTATGTTCTACCGTATTCCTTATATTCACGGTACATTCGTGAAATGGTCTTACGGGAAAATCCCCACTTCATCGCTGTGTCCCATCGCTCGTGTGCCGACTGTAACACCACGTTCAAACTCACTTAAATCTTGATAACCTTCCATTGTAGCAGCGGTAACCGAATTGCACCAGACACTTGTTGCCTTAACCGAGCGAGGTGGCGCAGTGGTAACACACTGGACTCGCATTCGGGAGCACGACGGTTCAATCCCGTCTCCAGCCATCCTGATTTAGATTTTCCGTGATTTCCCTAAATCGTTTCAGGTAAATGCCGGGATGGTTCCTTTGAAAGGGCACGGCCGATTTCCTTCGCAATCCTTCCCTAACCCGAGCTTGCGCTCCTTCTCTAATGACCTCGTTGTCGACGGGACGTTAAACACTAACCTAACCTAACTTGTTGCCTTATATAGGCGTTGCCGACCGCAGCGCAGTCTTCTGCCTGTTTACATATGTCTGTATTCGAATACGCATTCTTCTACCAGTTTCTTTGGCGCTTGAGTGGGACGTCACCAGCGCCGTCGTAGTCGCTCTTGTGCCTCGCTAGCAGTATTAAGTGCAAGGAAGGAAGATTGGGTTTAACGTCTCGTCGACATCGAGATGATTAGAGACGGAGCGCAACTTCTGATTGTTTCAAGGATGGGAAAGGAAATCGTCTGAGTCCTTTGAAAGGGACCGGAATTTGCCTGGAGCGATTCAGGGAAATCACGGAAAACCTAAATCTGAATAGTGGGTCTGAACTGTCGTCCTGCCGAATGCAAGTCTAGTGTGGTAACCACTGCGCCACCTCTATGGTTAGTACCAAGTGTAGGGGGCTGGTATTAGCATGTTGCGTGTGGGCGGCGCTGGCGTGCGTGTCTCCCGGTGGCAAAGGTGGGGGTGGGAGTTGGGTGGTGGTGCGGTCAGGGGGAGGGGAAGGGGTGCGGCATTGCAGCCTCAAGGTCGCGCCGCAGCAGTGCTACATCCGTTCTCTGCTGCACGCGGTCAACAGTAAAAAAAGAAGGTGCCGTTCATACTGCATGTACCGCGAAGCAAAGATCTGAACTAAGACAGCCTATAGGTGACAGGTACCAACGTTAGCTCAGGGGGCCACGTGCGTGTTCCCACCTTCTTCGGGCGTATGATGCAGGATATGGTGAGACGTAGGGTCGCATTATGGACTTTTCTTGGCGCAATTGCGGACAGAAATTTGGTGCGCTTCCGAAGAGTTGGAAAAGCTGCACTGTAAATTTCGATGGTTATCCGGAAACTAACCTCTTGCAAGCTGTACATCAAGTATTGCTATAACTAAAGCAAATTATTAGAAAAATCTTAAAACCACACCTTTGTCTTACATGTCCACTTAATCACCATTCAGATTTAAGTGCGTATCGTGTCTCTAAACGACTTGACGCATTATCTGTGCACAAAATTTTGTCGCCTGAGATTGCAGCCAGCTCGTGGAAGCCTCTTGAAGTGATTCGGCGGACTCATAGCGGTTAAAGCAGAACCACTTTTTCGTATTCACGGGTAAGTGAAAATCACTCGAAGGAAAGTCTGGGCAATAGGCATGACGTTCAAGAAAATCCCATTTGAATTGACACAACAATTCTTGTGCCAACCGGGCAGTGTTTGGCCGAGCATTTTCGTGCAAAACCAGTATGTTGGTGGTGGGTCTTCTATGTTTTCCTAATTTAAAAACATGATGGCCATAACTTTTCTGGCTTTCTTTGGGTTGCTGTGCGAATCCATATGACATCCCACCACTGACGCTCCACTTCAACGTAGGAAATCCTTGCCTCGTCACTGGTTACGATTCTGTTCAGTACGCCTCCTCTTCCCCATCATAACCATAAAGAAAGTGAAGAGAAGCAGTCATCTGTTGCGTCTCGTAGTTCTCCGAAAGGAGTTTTGGACCTGAATAAGCTCAGAACATTTGTACCCCAATTGTTCAGTCACTGTCTCATGCAACAGACTCCTACAAATATGTGGAAAGTTGTCCAAAGTTGACTTATGGTAGCTCGTCGCTTTTCACAAACCTTTTTCTCAATTTTCTGCAGCGGTTCTACGCTGAGTATAGACAGAAGGCCATTTTCATCATCTTCATCATCATCATCAGCAGCAGCAGCAGCAGCAGCAACAACATTCGTCGCATCACTGCGTAAGTCGGTTTAGTAACTGTTCCCACCCATTTTTCATCCCCCCTTCCACCCCACTACTTTATACGCTACCGTGAAGAAGGAGGTTTCGATCCTTCTGTTAGTTCTCATAATTGTCTATTTCTTGCCAAACATAAGTACGTTACAAAGCAGGAAGAGACGTAATTATAAGAAACATTATTATACGGTTATTTGCAAATGAACTGCCTCTTAATTTCATATAAAAAATAAAAAAGAGACATTCAGTTCTCTACAAAACAGAATAACGCTACTGACAAGTCTAGCACGCGAGGAGCAGACAGTAGATAAGGTGGTGTGTTCAAAATTGTAAGGCTTACATGGACATGAAAATTTGAACTTAAATAAACACAGTTTCTGAAACAGCTGAGATAATCAACGTATGCTCTTTGTTTAAATGGTAGTTTTAGAATACAAAAAATTAAAATGCTCACATTATTTCACCTCATTAATGTCTGTAGTAAAGCATCATATTTTGTTTACGAGATTCATCATAAATGATCCGACACGGTTTGGAAAAAACAATTATGTATAGGGGAACGGCGGGTAGTATGGGCCAGCGGGTAGTATGGGCCAGTTGGTAGTTCAGCTATTCACTACTAGGTAGCAGCACGGTACACAGTATAATCTTTGCCGCCAGCGCCATTTCGCCATGTGAAGAGAGTTTGTTTGATTCCTAGTGTCGCATTGTCTGTGAGTGATATTGTTTGTTTGCGCTCCTACAAGTTGTTGCCTAGAATACTTTTTAACATCATTCTGCATCATTACAGATAAGAATATACTTATGAAACTAAAGCTGTTATTTAGTTTATTAATATAAGACAGTGACAACTGCGTTTCGTTTGCTCTAACAATGTTTCGCTTACTACCATGTTTTCATATATTAAAAAAGGACACTGTGCCAACATTTCAGAAAAAACCCTTCAGCTTGCTTCCCAGGCAGAATCCACAATCACTTCTGAAGAGACCACCACTTCCTCCAATGCACTATCTGATTTTGCAAGTTTTTTTAAAAAGAGGTGTCGGCTTTGCCCTCCTGCAGCGAAAAGAGGTTGACATGTCGGAAAAGAAAGGCAGAGAGAAGCGAAATATTGACATCAACTCTAATAAAAAAAAATATGCTGACAGACAAGAAAGACTCAAAAGAGCAAATGGGAAAAGCACAACAGAAAAAGAGATAAATGAAATTTTCAAAACAAGAACAAACGATGATCAATAATAAGAAGAGAAATGAGCAAATCAAAATTTTTCGTGATGACAGTCCTACACCAAGCACTTCTCAAGACGTTATAGATGTAAAATGAATTGTGTGTGGAGAAATCTACGAGGAAAACTGGATTCAGTGCAACAAGTGTGAAGGCTGTTCACATGAGCTCTGTGCGGACATTGACGACTTACTTTTTTACTTTTATTGATCTCTGTAAACTAAATAAATCATAAGGCAAATGAGCTCTGATATGTTATACATTCTGTATAGTATTAACCAGTTAAACTTTTATTCAAAACTGTTTTTAATTTGTAAACATAATCATATTGCTGTGACCCATACTACCCGCCAATTTTTAAAATGCCCAAAATGGAAGGTTAATTCAAATACATTTTGTGTTATGTTCCCTTCACATATTGCTAAAAATATTTCTATTATTTAGAGGAAATAAGTTGAAAATCTGATTTTTTCGCTCATAACTGAGTTACGCTACACATATATTTTGTAATTTACATTTTTCCTAAAATAGCCCATAGTACCCGCCGATCCCCTACAGCTGCAACACTTGAGAGGGAAAAAAATAGTCAGCACTGCATAGAAAGGTATCGAATATTCCGAATGAAATAGAATTCCTGGGCAAATAGTAAAGCAGTGTTTCAAAATAAACTGAAATCTTTTTTCAGGATGATTTCTTCTACTTTTTAGACAAATATTTATCTAAAAACTAGTAGCATCCGCAATGTAATACACAAAAATATTAACTTTCGTTGAAAAATTTATTTCTCTAGCACCTTCAGTAATCTAAACCACTGAGCATATTTGTGTAGCAGCTTGATTAATGTAAAATACTAATACGTTCATTTTTATTAAACTTTAGCTGTTGGTCATTTAACGCTCTGCAAATGGCCGTCATGTAGCCATATGTATATCATGTATACGTAAACTGTAAACAAACTCGGTCTACAATTTTTCAGTAGACACGTTTCAGACAATCTGCAAAACATGTAACTAATTCTGTTAGTCGCTAATTATTAAATTGCTTCACAAATTTTATTTTACAAATCGTAAGAAGCTCGGGTGTGTTTCCTCTTTTGGTTGCCCCGTTAACAAAAATAAAGACAGGGTTGTAAGCAACGAACAAAATAATTTTGATTCCATCTTTCAGTTCTTTGTGCAGGATGGCTAATGTTGAAGCGCTGCCTCCTGCGGCGCCACCATTTCCACGTACCTGCCTGCCTTGTCTATTGACTAGCCTCTCTGGCTACGCCGCTTGTTCGATTCCCAGTAAGCACTTCCACTTTTTATATTCTATAACGGTCTGGATCGTGGCCCATTCAGCTTTGTAAGGCCGAATGAAAAGCTTTATAAATAGGACAAGCTGTGACATTGACACGCAAGTCGTCGAAGTGGCGTCAGACCGAAAGGTTTGCATAAGGCTAGGTGTCACTCGGCGTTCATTCACTTACCATCTTCACACAAGCAATGAAACCGCTCGTGAATGGTTAATAGACTGCGACGTATAGGTGGACGTTTAAAACTTCGATTTATGTCTAATAATGTATATATTAAATTCGTGTTTGAAACATTTTTGAATAAAAACTTATAATCTGCTGCGTTTTTATGTATTTAATTTTCTGTCTGTTATCAGTTAGCTCGCGCGCGCGCCCACACACACACACACACACACACACGCACACACACACACACACACACACAGACGTTCTCGCAGGTTCCATTACGGTTTGTTATACGAACGCTGTCTCCATGTACGTCAGCTGATTTCCACATGTATTCCCCACGCACTGAAATAGTAAGGCGGTAATTGGCAGTACTGAGCAGCTAATAACGTAGACTGTAACCGCGATGGGACGTCGTCTCATTTGGGTCTGTTGAAAGGCGTCTGCAGTGGGCAGGGGGGTAAGAAGGGACATTGCCTCCTCTGTGAATCTGGAGTAGAGAAGTTTTATTCAGTACAAAATTCTCGCGCATTTCAAAAGATGATTGTCAATGACTCTACTAAATTGCAGACTAAGCATTGTTGTGCGCGACGGAAGATACTGTAGGCCTAGCTTGAACAATCGCAAGTGACTGTCAGTCTGTTCAAAGGAAATTGTACACAGTTTCCTGGCCACGGTGGTAGTTTTGGCGCTGTCCTACGGTAAGCCTAGAATACGCCAACGTAAGTAACCGAAATTACTTCGAAGCTGACACTAATTACTGTATGTGCACTTAAGTAGCAGTAACCGTAGCACTACTAGTTTTTGATGTGGTTACGTTTTGGATCACTTTATGTACTTCAGTGTTCCATTTGAGTTGGAATGTCACAAACAAATCTGAACATGAAGTTGTATAATTTCGAAATCGAATTAAATACATCAAAAAAACAGCTGAATGGATTGTCCAGTAACAGTGTATTAATGAAGTACAGCTGAACACCCCTGAAGATGAATCACATCCAAATATTATTTTCTCTGCTCAGAATTTAAAATTTTGACATGGTATTACAGAAAGATATTGAAGATTAGTTGCGTCCATCGGATAATTAATGAAGATATAGTGAAACGAATCGCAACTTCATTAAGAAGAGATCGGTTGACTGTACCTTTCCGGAGGTATGAAGGTATAATTAATTCGGTAATAGAGGGAAGTGTTTAAAACTCTAGAGGGACATCAAGACTTGAAAATACACCGAAGAGCCAAAGATACTGATACAAAGTGGCTCTGAGCACTATGCGACTTAACTTCTGAGGTCATCAGTTGCCTAGAACTTAGAACTAATTAAACCTAACTAACCTAAAGACATCACACACATCCATGCCCGAAGCAGGATTCGAACCTGTGACCGTAGCGGTCACGCGGTTCCAGACTGAAGCACCTAGAACCGCACGGCTACACCGGCTGGCTATACTGATACACCTGTCTAATATCGTGGGAGCCCCAGCGAGCACGAAGAAATGCCGCAACATGGCGTGGCATGGACTCGACTATGTCTGAAGTAGTACTGGAGGGAACTGACACCATGATTCCAGCTGCGCAGTCTCGGGCGCCTAGCCACGGTTCATGCGGCTCCCCCGTCGGATGTTCGAGTCCTTCCTTAGGCATGGGCGTGTGTGTTGTCTTAAGCGTTAGTTACTTTGAGTTAGATTAAGTAGTGTGTAAGCCTAGGGAAATATGACCTCAGGAGTGTGGTCCCATAGGAACTTACCGTCACCACCATAAATCCGGCAGGGCTGTCCGTAAATTCGTAAGAGTACGAGGGATGCAGATCTCTTCTGAACAGCACGTTGCAAGGCATCTTGGAAATGCTCAATAATGTTCATGTCTGGGGAGTTTGGTGGCCAGCGGAAATGTTTAAACATTGAAGAGTGTTCCTGGAGCCATTATGTAGCAATTCTGGACGTGTTGGATGTCGCATTGTCCTGCTGGAATTGCTCGAGTTCGTCGGAATGCACAATGGACATGAATGGATGCAGCTGATCAGACAGGGTGCTTACGTACGTGTCACCTTTCAGAGTCGTATTTACAAGCAACAGGGCTCTCACATCACTCCAAATGGACACGCCCCACACAATTACCGAGCCTCCACACAGCTTGGACAGTTCCCAAGCTGAGCTGCAGGGTCCATGGAGTGATGGAGATTGTCACCATACCCATACACGTCCACCCGCTCGATACAATATGAAGCGAGACTCGTCCGACCACGCAGCATTTTTCCAGTCTTCAACAATCCAATGACGGTGTTAACGGGCCCAAGAGAGGCATCAAGTTTTGTGTTATGGAGTCATCAAGGGTACACTAGTGGGCCTTCGGCTCCGAAAGGCCATATCGATGATGGGGTCGAATGGTTAGCACTCCGTCACTTGTTGATGGCCCAGCATTGAAATACGCAGCAATTTGCGGAAGGTTGCAATTCTGTCACGTTGAACGATTCTCTTCAATCGTCGTTGGTCCCGTTCTTGCAGTATCTTCTTCCCGATCGCAGCGATGTCGGAGATTGAATGTTTTATCCGACTCCTCATATTCACGGTACACTCGTGAAGTGGTCGTACGGGAAAATCCCCATTTCATCGCTAGCTCGCAGATGTTGTGTCCCATCGCTCGTGCGCTGACTATATCTCACGTTCAGACCGACTTAAATCTTCGCCAGACACTTGCTATCTTATATAGGCGTTGCCGACCGCAGCGCCGAATTCTGCCTGTTTACGTATCTTTGTATTTGAATACGCATGCCTATGCCAGTTTCTTTGGCGCTTCAGTGTAATGAGAAGGTTCGAATGGATGTAAGGTGACAGTAGTTAAGCGGAGATGCAGAACCTCGCTTAGAGTAGACCATCCAGGAGAACGGCGTCAAAACTGTCGACGGTCTGAGGACTACAAAAACAACAACGCAAGATTTCATGACATGCTTTTGGGAAACCATAGTCCACAATACACACCAAGCACGTATCTGATAACTGCAGACTCTATTTTCGGAATGCAATAGTATCGGGTACAAAATCCAGTTAACAGAGGGAAAGTAGCGACAATGCGTTTAGATCGTGTACACTTACTTGACGTAGGAACCGTAACGAATTCACTCACACGGCGTATTTTTGTTTTTGCTATATTGAGCTGTTGAAGTACTCTACCTTACATGTAGCATGAAATTGGCTCAGATGTCGTTCTTCCTAGCTCTCAATGAAACGGAAGCATTAATATTCCAGAGGCCAATAACGTCGCATTCACGGTTTCCATTTATAAGAGCGAAAGATATTTGGAAAAATGCAGATATTGTGTTAGATGTATTCTCTTCGGAATACGAGTATTATGTCGAACGAATAGAGATTGATTTTTTTCAGAGTAGTGACGTTAGGGAGAGATACGTTTCCTTTTTTTTATCTCAGTGTATTCGTTTGTATCGTTAGGTTTCACGCTAAACGTATTACGACACAATCAAATGACAGGGTTTTTCAGCGCTCATTTTCTCTGAAAATAAGGGAATGGATCATGATACGTTTCGAAAAGTACATAATAATACCTCTTCCCGTGCTTGTACGTAGTTACCACTGTTCACGACGTGAAGCATACATATACTTATCCTGAAGACTGTGGAGAACGTCTGTCTTATGGATTGTGTTTACAAGGCCATAACAGTATTTATTCTGTACTTCCGCGAGTTGTCTTTTGCGGTGGGGAATTGGGAGTAACTTCGTAGTGTGACAGCATTGTTAGTCGTCTAAGATGACATTTTTTCTTGTATTATGACCACATACTTACCTAAGATAACAATATTGTCGGTAAACACATTTAAAGAAATGATTTTGGTGAAGACGGTGGAAAGCGTGACTAGTTATTTTATCGGTTAATATAATGTAAGTATGGTCATTTCTACCCTCAACAAATAATGGCCAATGGTTTATTTCAATAATTTATTAAAAACCTATAACGTTGTTCGTTTCAAGATAAAGGTAGGACCTGTGAGCTGCTTTATCGGTGTAACAACAAATTAAATATAGTATATTTAGTAGTTAAATAAATTAATTAGAGGTGAGAGATTCAGGTTGATAAACTTGGTTGTTTCGATGCTTTGTGATGTAGGTGGCAGATGCCGTGGTGAGGGACGGCTTTGTTTTGCTGCGTATTATTCAAATATAATCCTCTTGTCTTTGGTCTCTTGTCTGATCTCCACAGACAACCCGTAATCTAACGCACGTCACCCAAAGGCAGTGAGCAAACATGCACTAATGACTTGCAGAAAGGCGCTAACAAGCAGTTCCTTTCTTCAGCATCATAATATATGCCTCCTGGGCATTTTCCGTAAATAGTTTTAGGATATCACAAGAAATGGTTCAAATGGTTCTGAGCACTACGGGACTCAACTGCTGAGGTCATTAGTCCCCTAGAACGTAGAACTAGTTAAACCTAACTAACCTAAGGACATCACAAACATCCATGCCCGAGGCAGGATTCGAACCTGCGACCGTAGCGGTCTTGCGGTTCCAGACTGCAGCACCTTTAACCGCACGGCCACTTCGGCCGGCTATCACAAGAAAGCTTTGTCGGGATGAAAAGACTGATGTATGTGTTTGTGGTGAGGGTGGTTATGTGGTTTGTGTTATTACGTATCGTGAAATTTGTTGCGTATTATGTTTTGATATGACTCAGATTTGGGTTTCTTTACACTGGCTAAAGCGAATGCTTCAGTGGGTCCCTAAAGACGTTCTGTCTTCTTCCATTTGAATATATCATCTCTCTTTGAGACATTAAACTGTAATAATTCTTCTTGCCTGTAGTGACTTCAGAGTCGAAGAAAAATTGCGTATGCGGATGTGTTTGGCTTTTTGGATGGTACTGGAGAAACAACTCCACTTCTGCATTGGCGGATGCGTGAGAAACCACACGAAAACCACATCTCCACTGCTGACACGTTGTGCTCTCAACTCCAGAGACCGGAGGACCATGCATAAAAAAAAAATCTCAACGTAGCTAATTCCGTTGAATGATTGTAATTATTTATGACACAATGCGATCGCGCTGTGGACAGTCAAATAGATTGTATCTATAGCGCCTAGAGTCCACCCAGTGATATTAAAGAATGACATTAACTCCGCTAGCAGTACTATAACTTTTTTCCTTGTGGTGTATGCCTCTTCTTTCACCTAATTATATGTACTGTAAACTGAAAGATACATCGTAGTGATTGTAAGCATGGATAGAGGAGACTCTACCCTGAGCTCCAAACTTTGTAGCAAAACGTTCATAATTCCGAGACATAAACAAGAGGTACGGGGAAATATAGTCTATTGCATGTTGTTAGCTAGCACATCCAGTAATTTTACTGATTTGTCTAACCGAAAGCTGATCTTTTTCTCCTATCCAGCCACAAGTACGATGTTTTCAAGCTGAACTGAGCTCATCGACACAAATGATTACGTTCAAACAAAACGCTGGGCGATTACTTTAGTAACTTAAGATGGGTGTTCAGGGTACTTCATGTACTGATCATTTGTCGACATAACTGTGCTCTCACTGGACCTCTTCGTATCTCTTTTCATTACAGTTTACATTTCTGCACGAATTCTCGGATCAATGGCAATTAAAAACTAATTTGTGGACACTGCACATTGTCTATCTAGCATTAAACAACTTCGATTTGCATCGAGTAGATATGACAGGACCCATTCAAACATTAATCACGCTATTCCTTAGTTGCACTAGCATTACGGCGTGCGTAAAACTTGAGTTGTTTATAAAGTATCACACAAAAAAGAGTGGCTATAAGAGTTGTGTTATTGTGAATGAAAGCATATATCTAAGATCACTTTTTGACCAAATTGTTTTCACTGTTGAGACACTTAATGTAGCATGAGCTTGATTTTCATTTTCCTTTACCGCAAAAAACTCGCGGTGTGAAGTTAACAGTGTCATGCGGAACTATACGTCAACTGTTCCTCAATCGTCATTTGCGCCTGCCTACGAACCATTGATCTAGGCAGTGCCTCATCTCCGTAACACATCCTGCATTTGAAGGTGAATTTGTATACCTGCCATGTTTAACACAGGGAGAAAAAAGCAACGAATCACTGCAGCTGACTTCTATTTATCTCGTATACTGATGTATACTAAATGTAAACACCTTGTCAAAAGATCAGCCACAGCGTAGCGCATGTGCAGAAAGGATGCCGTGTCGTATTATTGCCGGGACCATAATGAAACTTTCTTCCGCTACTGATCCAGGCATTTCCTGTTTTTATGCCTTTGCTGTAAAAATTTAAAGATGCCATGCTTTAACCTATATTCAGAGTATTTGCTGCAGAGGAGGAAGTAGTGCACACGAATAGTGTGCGCTTCTATGAGTGTTCATGGCAGATCAACGGATTTGGATTTCGAGTCAGATCTCTGACTTTCGAGATCTCCACTAAGCTTCTTGACTATATAGTAGGGACCGACTCACGGCTTTAGTCCCCTTCTTTCCCCCAATTCCATCTCTAAATAGTCTACACCTTCCTGTTAACGTACCACTCCTTACACAAAGTATACGGCACAGTATTACTTGATTAGTGGCTCCCTAACGCAGCGAAACCTTCTGTGGAGTTTTGATGATCGAAGAAGCAACTCTTTTCTCTTGTCTCGTGCCATTCTTACCGCATTATGAATTTCCGTGTTATATAATAATTTATTACGCCAAGATCGCCCAATAACTACAACGTTCACTTTACCAGTCTCGACAGTTCATTGCAATTTTCAGATGAGATTAATTCACCAACAGCTTTGTCATGATATATCAAAATTTAAGTTATGAAGTTGTATACAATATGTCGATTAATTATACATCATGTCGAGGGTCTCCTTTACTTTGTGGTGACATGATGTATAATTCACTGACATATTTTATGTCACTTCATGATGCTCAGAGTGAATAACTTAAATTTTTATGTTTGATGACGGAGCTTTTATTAGATAATCACATATGGAGATGTCAATAAATTGCTCAAACCAGTTATGAGAAGGCTGTGGTTGTTAGGTGATCTTCACCATAAATTATTATATAAACATTGATGAGGTCGCTTACTTCCGTTTGACAATATTTCAATTCTTAAAAAAATATTTCCGTGTTGTTTGATCTTGCATGCTATTTCAGAGAACTAGCGGCTTTTGAGTGGTGTTGCGTGCAGTGGTGTGATTGTGACATGTATCTCTTTCATCCACACGGTACCATCCACTGTCTTCGGACGGCAGATTCACGTAATGCTGACGCCATTGCCATGGGAAGCCTACCAGCGTTGTCTAAAGAAAATAAAACATAAAGCAGTGATGTAAACAAGGGAAAAATTCAGAAGGTATCATCAGACGCACAATCAGGAACATTCTCAGTCTTTTATCACGAAGCACGCTGTTATCAGTGTATTACACGGGTTGTCAAAACGTTGATAAAGTATCACTTTGAAAATTCTATCTGATCTCCAACAGGTGAGCGCAGACGGACTACATTGAGACCTTGAGTTCTTTCTGACCACGAAGGAAAAAATGGGTTTTAATTACTACATTTCCTCCAGTAATCAGTTCAAGATATTGCTGTGAATTTGAAAACAGATCCTACAGTAAAAAATCAGCCAGCTTTGCGTAAGCGAAAAAGAAGCGTACAGATCTTCTACACTAAATGTAACTTATGTGTAGTATCCATTCATATCCAGAAGACTGTAGGGAGGGAACTGATCGCGTCCATGTCGAAACAACATCCACAGCACATGCTTTTAGTGATTTAAAAAATAACACAAAACATACGTGCCGGGAGCCAGTTTTCAGATCCTGATGGAATAAAATGTCAGCAGGTTCTTAAATAATACTTTCACCATAATTACTGTAAACTCTGAAAAACTGGTTACTGCTACGCTCATAGTTAACTAGTCTTGTCATGTAAATTAACGTAATTCGTTTTAGTTATTGAGTTCGTGCTTGCTATCTTTGTGAGATGCATGACTTCCACGCGATGTTACAAACTGTGGCAATCAGTAGAGTAGCAATGTGTTTCCAGAATCGTAACTGTTCGTTATTACTGTCGTTACTGCAGTTAAAATCACATTATCTTGTAAGGGACACGAGCTTTGCTTGTAGAATGGTACCTTCGAAACTGTTCCAACCCTGTACGTACATTAAATTAAGTACCAAATGTTTTATTTGCAACACGATCGTGATTCTGACGGGACATAACGTGGCCACCCTGATGCACTGTGCAGCTTGACTTAGTGATAGGACCGTCAAAAAGAGAGTATCAAAAATACGTGTAACTCGATCTATTATTTTATTATTTTCAGAAATCACATTGCTATTTCTGCATTGCTTGCTGTTTCTATATTCCATGTAAAATATGGTAAGTTACTACCCGAACTACATGACAAACCATATGACGGAAGATAGGAGCCGAAGGCTAACAGTGTAACACCACCATTACGGTTATGTATTATTCATAAATTGTAGTACCGGCAGTTCAAGAAATCAAGTATCTGGTAGTTATTGGAGGTTGCAATACTGTAAAAGGGTGTTATTAATCGTAACATTAGCTAAGTATTTAGTTTTAACAGCAAACAGCAGAAATTGTCATAGTGAGTTCTCAGAATTGTCAAGTAGTTGTTCCAGTGTTTACAGTCAGATTGTGACCAGTGTGCAGAGATTGAATCAGGTGCTCTCTTCGTCCACAAGTAAAGTTTTGAAGCTCTGCCCGCATCTTCATGGAGGTTTCCAGTATAGAGATAGTAGGAATGACCGGCGATCACTGTTGTTGGAGATATTTTTCAGAGGCATCGCTTTTGAAATCTACAAATATGAAAGTCCTAAGATAAAGAAAGATTTGCCATTTTTCTAGGAAACAGTAATGGAAAAACAAGGGTGCTCGCTTCCAGAACTCAGAAAGAAAATTATATGTACAAAATGTAAACGATGCTGCACGGAAAAATTTGATTATTTTTTTAAGCTAAAGTTTCATTCAACATGTTTAATCTTACAAAGTATATGTAATTACAGACGCTACTAGCTGTTAGTAAATTTTCTGGTTGGGTAGTAGTTAAAGCAGGAAGCAGAGCACGAGTACTAAATAACTTTTGGTCAGGTGCTGAGATATCGTTTAGTCGCTAACTAGCGAGCGTCAGTTTCGAAGTCACAGTTAAGCTTTGGTATACGTAAGTTTCATAAACGTGAAAATCATCGTGTTGCCACTTATCGCCTACAAAAGAATATGAGGTAACCGGAAAGAACATAGGCAGCAACAGTAACGTCTTTCAGAACACAACTACCGATCTTCCCCGGCTTGGAACGGTACCACGAAGTGTCTATGGCCGAACGACATGGCGTAGCGGTAATGAATTATATACACAGATCTTTCTCGTCAACCAGTCTGTCAATGAAAATAGTACCGAAATCGGCGACTTCAATTTATAATATTACTTGCGGAGATTCGTAATTATGCTAAGACGGGATGAACTACAATGATGAACTATAAATTTTATGTTGAAACAACTCATCAGTCTCTTGGGAAGACTTATTCCTTACTTCCTTCATTGTCCAGTGAATCCACTGACCGAGCTTGTGCGCCTCCGTAACTACGCTGGGATTTTGTATCCGATTGCCGCTCAAAGGGCGTGGGCTTGACGCACGGTAGGGTCGAGAGTTTCCTCGACATGAGAATGTGAGTGGGGATTATTCAACCTGGGAAGGATACCTGAGAATATATACTTGAGGAGGAGTCGAACCCTTGTTTTGAAATCTGACATTAACAGCTGCGAGGGCGGTGCCCCTCGAGCACTGCAGACCGGCGGCGCTGCTGTCAGGGACGAGATTGCCGCTAATGCGCGGAATCGCGTGTGGTCGTACACTTTATCAAGAAGCTATGTCTTATTACTGAGTGTGCTGGTGGTGTGGCTTGTTCTGTTGTTGCCTATTTCACAATGCGAACCTGCCGAGGTCTTATTGCAAGATGTCTGGTAAGAGATGGCCTCCTCCGATACGTGGATGATACCTCACTAGGGGTAACTGCATCGTGCGGATTGCTGTGAGTAGTACCTGCGCAGTGTAATGTTACATTTGCGTAGCTGTGGATGGTACGTCCTCGTAAGCAACTCCTCTCGAATGGCAGAGAAGGGTGGCGGGTAGGAGAGAGATGGACGCCCGAATTTGGCGGCGAGTGTAGCAACACGACTCTGAAGCATTTTTTGAGAAGCAGCTATTCAAATTACTTATAATGACAGGCCGAAGCTCCCTAGAAGTTCTATCTCATTTGAAGGCGGTTTATGTGTGACGTCCAGATGTAGCAGATACGTTGGTGCCAGTCTGAACAGTGTCCATGCAGTAGCATCTAAACGGTGTTTCAGTGAAAGCCCTTCAGGAACAAAGGACAACGGAAAAACGTCTACAAAGCGTGTCGGGTACAAGCATTCATCGCCGGGACCGAGGCGGCCCGTCGTCGCTACAGCAGATTTAACAATGACGGACACATCACACAACCAATGCCGAGATATCCCTTCCGTTCTTCAGTCGGACTTTGCCGGCTGACCCATCTTAATACTGCTTATGAACTAACGCTGATGAATTGCAGCGAATCATAGAAGTTAGCTATAGCAGCATTTGGTTATTCGAGGTATCGCGTCCGTAATCCTCTTCTGGCGCTGCTTTTGAAAAGTTAGCATGCTAATATAAAGCTGCAAGAATACGTTCAGTGACTGGGATCGTTAAATGAGACATACCAGCTGTCCCACGCACATGACATTAATTCGTAGCTGAGACAGAACGACCATAGTAATTTCCGTCAGACACACAGTCCACTGCAGAAGCACACTAATATTAAGAACGTATGCTACGATTCGAAACTACATAGTATCACACTTTTACATAGTGATTAAGTTTTCTCACAGTTGTTTCCAGATCGGTTACTGTTGAGAGTGCTTTTTTGGTTCTTTTAGTTAAGTTTCTGGAGGCAGCATGCTTATTGGTGAGTGAAGATTTGAAAGGAAAGTGTTGGGACAGATACGAACATTTTTTACTTTGACAGCCATACAGATATTTGCATCACATTTTTCCGTATGATCCATCAGTGTTAATAGTGGAATACTACAACCATCTGGGAGGAATGTAAAAGACCCACTGGCAAGTGAAGCTCTGAATTGCCCACGGTGCGTGTTCAGGTGGTCCAATTGATAGAGTAGTGCCACCAAACAGAGGCGTCCAGGTTACATTACAGAACCAACACGCAATTTTACTTCTCACATATAATCAACTCATTGCATATTGAGCACTGTGGGACTTAACTTCTGAGGTCATCAGTCACCTATAACTTAGAACTACTTAAACATAACCAACCTAAGGACATCACACACATCCATGCCCGAGGCAGGATTCGAACCTGCGACTGTAGCGGTCGCGGTTCCAGACTGTAGCGCCTAGAACCGCTCGGCCACTCTGGCCGGCTGTATGCGCAAATGTGGGCTTTTCATGGGTATGTGACACGCAGTTACAGTAAAGTTGTGTTTTAGTAGTAATGAGTGGTTATATCGTGGGACTGTGTATGCGCTGCTTGGACTTCGCTGTCTGGTGGCCAGTTGTGAACCGCTAGAATCACAGCAGGTAAGCGTGCGCGGAATAGGGCAGTGATGGTGCCGACCGGTGTTAGGCGAGCAGTGGTAGTTTCATCTGGTGACTTCAGTTTTATATTTTATGGAAAGAACGACCATGAGAGCAGTTTTTTATTATTTTTTATTGGTTGTGACAATGATTTTATCAAATGGTCTACCTCATATGCCATGATGTCCATATGGTTTTATAAATGTTAATCCACGTTTCAGGTAGTGGTTCTGTAATAATTGAAATGCATATAGTTAACTCATGTAAGCCCTCCCTCAAACCTGTTATGTTATACCTTCACAGATCTGATGATTGCACCTTCAGAGTGCTGAAACCGGTCATCTAATAAATGATTGAAGCGATCGTGGCTTTTCAATTATTTTAAAAAGAGGGGTTTTTATTAATGAAACTTACAAGGAAGAAAATATTCTGAATACATCGGTAGTTTCCTGGAAGAGTGTGTCGAACGAACACCATTCGTAACGCGTATTACTCTCTTCTGAGAATTAAAATATTTTCACCTTTGGCTGATTACCGCAAACGATGATGCTGTAAGGCAACAATGTATGGAAGTATCCAAAGTAAGCAAGTCTGGTGGCACCCTTTATGTACAGATGATATAGTTATGCGTAATTCAAAAGTGCCAGATCTTGTATACCAACTGATTGATTTATGTTATCATTTCAGCACAAAAAGTTTCGATCCATCTACCTAACAAAGTAGCTTTTGACGCTCGATGCTATTGTCGTCTGTACTTCAAAGACGGTGGAGTCACTAAGAGGATTACTGCCGACCAGTGAAAGGTGATAATCTGTAGCGCTCTGCGCTTACGATTAGGCCGCGATGATGGCGTCAAACCTGTGCCCTTGAAGCACGGCCGTATAAATAACCGGGAGATGGTGCGTGCTTGCAGCGTGCGCGCGCGAGCGGCAGAAAGAGCCGTGCGCCGCCGCGTGTAGTGACATTTGGCCGGGCGGGGCGTGCGTGCGGCCGAGCCGTGTAATAATCGCGTCCCCCTACGTCACATGAATAAATATAACGCGACGCGGGCCCTCGGGTGTTATCTGCGGAGGGCGCCCGCTATATCCGTGCGCGGCCGTGACGTAGCAACCTGTGCCGTGACCTACCCTGACAGACGCGGCTCCGAGCGCCGCTCCTCAAATAGCACTGCTCGCCCAGCCGGTCGTTAGCTACCGCTCGTGACGTCAGCTCGTGTCCGCTACCCGCTGCCGGTATCTACAAGGAGCAGTGTGCGCGGCACACAAAGTGTGTGTGTGTGTGTGTGTGTGTGTGTGTGTGTGTTGGATTTGCTATGCAGTTCTTAGTCTCTGGTAAGAAAGACTGTTTCCCTAACTCTCCTATTGGCCAGCTGTCTTCCCAAGTGTGGTCTCATCAGGACTCTTTGATTCTTCTATTACTTCTCCTTTAGTGAATGTGGAGTGCAGGAATTTGAGGGGTACTGGTTATGGAAATCCATAGCTCCGTGTGAAAGAGGCCTGTTCGAACAAATAAAGTGATGAGTCGAGTCGAGAAAAGCAAAACTATCGGCAGTACTTGCTAGTTGTAACCCCCCCCCCCCCCCCCCCCCAGTAAGTCACTAATGTCAAATCGTGCAGAAAAGTGGTAAGGTTCTACATGCTGAACCTCAACTCCACCGACAAGATTTTGGAGGTTATTTTCAGGTATTTACATTTTTTTAAAATAACAAAACCCTGGTCTCTGATGGCCGGTTGCAGAGTACACCTACATCTACATTATTACTCTGCAATTCACATTTAAGTGCTTGGCAAAGGGTTCATCGAACCACAATCATACTATCTCTCTACCATTCCACTCCCGAACAGCGCCAGCGAAAAACGAACACCTAAACCTTTCTGTTCGAGTTCTCATTTCTCTTATTTTATTTTGATGAACGTTCCTACCTATGTAGGTTGGGCTCAACAAAATATTTTCGCATTCGGAAGATAAAGTTGGTGACTGAAATTCGTCTCGCCGCGACGAAAAACGTCTTTGCTTTAATGACATCCATCACAACTCGCGTATCATATCTGCCACACTCTCTCCCCTATTACGCGATAATACAAAACGAGCTGCCCTTTTTTGCACCCCTTCGATGTCCTCCGTCAATCCCACCTGGTAAGGATCCCACACCGCGCAGCAATATTCTAACATAGGACGAACGAGTGTTGTGTAAGCTGTCTCTTTAGTGGACTTGTTGCATCTTCTAAGTGTCCTGCCAATGAAACGCAACCTTTGGCTCGCCTTCCCCACAATATTATCTATGTGGTCTTTCGAACTGAAGTTGTTCGTAATTTTAACACCCAGGTACGTAGTCGAATTGACAGCCTTGAGAATTGTACTATTTATCGAGTAATCGAATTCCAACTGATTTCTTTTGGAACTCATGTGGATCACCTCACACTTTTCGTTATTTAGCGTCAACTGCCACCTGCCACACCATACAGCAATCTTTTCTAAATCGCTTTGAAACTGATACTGGTCTTCAGATGACCTTACTAGACGGTAAATTACAGCATCATCTGCGAACAACCTAAGAGAACTGCTCAGATTGTCCCCCAGGTCATGTATATAGATCAGGAACAGCAGAGGTCCCAGGACGCTTCCCTGGGGAACACCTGATATCACTTCAGTTTTAGTCGATGATTTGCCGTCTATTACTACGAACTGCGACCTTCCTAACAGGAAATCACGAATCCAGTCGCACAACTGAGACGATACCCCATAGGCCCGCAGCTTGATTAGAAGTCGCTTGTGAGGAACGGTGTCAAAAGCTTTCCGGAAATCTAGAAATACGGAATCAACTTGAGATCCCCTGTCGATAGCGGCCATTACTTCGTGCGAATAAAGAGCTAGCTGCGTTGCACAAGAACGATGTTTTATGAAACCATGCTGATTACGTATCAATAGATCGTTCCCTTCGAGGTGATTCATAATGTTTGAATACAGTATATGCTCCAAAACCCTACTGCAAACCGACGTCAATGATATAGGTCTGTAGTTCGATGGATTACTCCTACTACCCTTCTTAAACACTGCTGCGACCTGCGCAATTTTCCAATCTGTAGGTACAGATCTATCGGTGAGCGAGCGGTTGTATATGATTGCTAAGTAGGGAGCTAATGTTTATTTGTTCGGTTTATTGCCCAAATTATCTTTGATTCTGTGAAAATGCATTTACAAAAGTGAAAAATATGATAATATGCAGACTCAAAACTTCAAGACAACGCACAGAGTAATGTGACGACGCTTCAGAGTTCCATGTTGAGTTTGGTGTCGTTGCTAGAGTAACTCAGTATAGCGTCACGAGGAGCACACTGCCAGCTCTTCGTAAGTAAATCTACCCGTAGTGCCGCGTATCGCTGTTAACATACAATAAACACTGTCCGAAAAACAAGTCTGAGATAGAAGCGAGTAGCACTGAATGCAAGCTAGAGGGCAAAGAGAAGCGTGGGCGTAACTGTTGTCAAGAGCAAGTACCTTGAGTGAATAGGGCGAGTTTGTTTCCAAACAAGACACACATTTGCACCATTGTGCAGGTGTTTTGAGCGTAAAATGTAAGTGGCGGTAAGAAATCAAACGAAATTTTCTGCAACGAGTGAACTGAGACTACAGATCGCTTTATATCAAAGTACTCAGAAAATGTCCATGAATAACCTCCGAAACGTACTCGGTCGAATTTGGTTGGGTTCATCAGTATATAAAACGGGATGTTTCGCAATTCCTATTACAGGCTTCTAGGGGCTGTAGAGGGGACTTTAAAGTTTTGATAACTAACCCCTTCGGGAAAAGTACCGTTTGGACATAAAACAAGTTTAAAGATCGGATCAGTGTCAAACCTCCGGCTTCACGTTATGCACACACAGAGACGTTTGTCATGGGCAATGTTTCGGCTACTCCCTCTATGGCTTTTTTCTACGTGATGGAGGACGCCCTTTTCAAAGTCGAGAGAGTTGCGAGTCTATGGGGCACCACAGACTACCTCCTACTTGCGAACGTACAACTTTCTCTCAGCCGTTGTTGTAATCTGGCGAAATTAAACACGGGGACTGACCTGCCCCTCTTCTCACATTGCGTGCGTACCGTGATGCGGGAGATTTCAAACTAATCTTATCTTAAAACTTATTTTACATCCAAAAGGTACATTTCCGGTCATCGGTTTCTTCTCTCCTCTACAACCAAGAAGCCTGTAAGCCGAATTGTGGAACAGCTTCATCTGTCGGATATGCGACTCCAAAGATGCTAATTATGCGACATCAATCAGTTGTCAGATTTCCAAAATAAGTTAGCGATTTACATTGTACCGAGTGCTGGAGACTAGAAAGGGTACCGCGTTTGAAGACGTCTTGGAACGTACACACGCTGTATTTAACCCAATGCCGAAGTTAACACGCTTTGTCCATCATTCTCTTCTTGAATCAGTGTTCACTTTCCTGTAATTACCTGCCGCAGTTTTCTGCACGCTGTAACTCTGTACGCTGTAACTCTGTTCTGCTGCTAGTGGTCTGTTGCTTTTGTGCAAAAAAGTGCACTAATTTCATGTTGCATATCAGTGCAGTTGAAAAAGCAAGACGATAACAGAAAAAAGATTGGTAGTCACCATGTAACAAACCCTGTATGGGGCAGTTTACGTAACTAGTTAGTTTCCAATCTCTCTCTCCCTCCCTCCCCTCATCTTCACTCTTCTGGAGGTAGTATCGTTTCCGAGTTCCATAACTGATGGTCTTTTTTGTCCATCCTATTTTCACTATTATTATGTCTTTGACCAGATTCCATTCCAACCGCCACATTATTAACCCTTAAGACGGGAGGAGTTTCACTTCGAATCCGTACGGTGTTGTCCCTTTCTACCGCAATATCTCCAGACTGGATTGACCTCTCTGTAGTCTCTCATGAAGTAGGGCATATGACAGTGTTGATGATTATCCGTCCGTCGGATGGGAACGTTAAACTAGGCGGCCACCGTGGTGCTACTCGAGAGGGATAGACTGTGTGCCAGCACCGGGTTTTCACCCTTTCCCTTCTCTTATCGGCATTATACAACACAGACATAACACTACGCTATATACGCATGGATTACACTTACCTACACTCAAAAAATACACACAGCTGACGATACAACTGCCACACATCCGCGAGGGAAGGAACCAACGTGCGCGGGGGAAGAATACCCATTCCGACAGATGGCTGAACCCACCCTGTCGGATATTTCATCCAAAAATGCCGTTGCACAATACATTTACGTCTCCAGGCAGATGCTATGTTTTGTCAGACCTGCGTGTTTTGTCAGGGGCTGGACTGATTAATGGTAATTGGCCAAAACAATGATGTATTCTTCGTTCTTCCACTCTACCACATGTACAGATTCATCAGGCTGTGCCAAAATGAACATGTCCGCATTATACTTGAACGGTCTGCGGAAGCAGCTTCCACTATTGTGCAAAAAGTGCAAAACCTAAAGAGATTATCGCAGCAGTCGTGGCTTAGGTTAAACAAGGAAGATTAATGCACCATGAGGTGTCAACCTCAATGATGCAAACTATGGTCTACGTAGAGGGAACGAACTCCACTATTTGGAGACAAAGATGGAATGTTTTTAACAAATGGAAGTACATGTGTATAAGTTTATTGTGGTGGAAAAAGATTTATGGGAAACAGTATGCGAATGTGATATGGGTCAGAGCGAGGAGCACATGGGTAAGGATAACTCACACTGATGAATAGCCTTGTCGATTACAAGTTTTTCAGAATTTATGGTTTTTATGATTCAATATATGGAATCTCAGACGAACTGCACAATTTTACTCCTCAATAACATGTTTTACAATTAGTTACGTATTCAGACTTTCCACCTGTAGACGTTCCATTGCCGTTTCAAAATTGCAGTAGTTTTCATTTGGGGATCATAAGAATGCTGACAAAACAAACATTTATAATGGTACACATAGCCATTGCAGGCGATCTGATATGGTACAAGCGTCAAAGTCCAAATTTTCGACGCAAATCATTTGCTCCGAGATATCAAAGTTATTGTAACGTTGGATGTTAGCAATCAAAAATAATTGCTATAGAGTTATTGCCAAGGGATGGTTAAGACAGTGAATTCGTTTTAGAGATAAGCGGGCTTCGATGAACTCGGAAATTTGTGGTAAGATCTTATGGGGCCAAACTGCTGAGGTCATCGGTCCCTAAGCTTACACACTACTTAATCTAACTTATACTAACTTAACGCTAAGTGCAACACACGCACCCAAGCTGGAGGATTCGAAACTCCGACGGGGAGAGCCGCGCGAACCCTGACAAGACGCCTTCTAGCGCGCGGCGCTTCGATGAACCAACCGACTACGGTGATTTAGTTTGCATTTTGTGTCCCTAAATCACGTGAACACCAGGATGATACTTCAACAAGGCACGACTGAATCCTGCGCTCTTCTTCTCCGATTCAAGCATGCGCTTCATCTCCATTAACCTCAACAGCACTATATGTAAAATTCTAACCTTCCTTTCTTCATTCTCTCCTTACATTTTTTGCGTGACTGGAGTGCGGCAGCTAAAACCATTCTTCTTAATTCTGAAAGAAGTAATTCAACAGAAACTGCTAGCTCTTAATACGTTGTTCCCAGCATAAAGCGTTGACGTTGGTACGTTAGCAATGTCTGAAATAGCAGGCGAAATTTGCCCACGAGTCAGTCTCTAATGTTCACAGATAAATTAAGGATTAGCTGATTCGTTTCCTTGCTGGCTCTTAATATGTTGTTCCCCGCCTATAACGGCCACGCTATTATCATACTTGAAATAGTAGGCGAAATTTGCTCACTGGTCCGTAGCTAATGTTGACAGATACAGTAAGGATTGTCTGAGAACTTTTTTTACTATCGTAAGCGTACTTTTTTCAGTTGGCCTTATGCTTAGTGTGGAATAACAACTTGATGTATTGTGTAGAGCTGCTGCGAGTGCAACCACTGAATGGGCCTTATGTGGCCTAGCGACATTTTACGTTTGTTCAGTCGTAATTCACCTCAACCGCTGAGCAAACCAGTCCCTTATCGGTGTGTTGTGAAAACTCTCCTTTCCAAAACACAGCACAGCAATATGAATGACGCATTTTCAAGCGGTACTGACTGGAGAGTTCGTCTTGGGCGGCAATGATAGCAACTACTGTGGAATCGCTAAACAGAGGAAAACTCGTCTATGAGAAAGATAACTGTAGGTATTACATAAAATGGCAGATGTCATTCATCAGACGTTCGAATGATATGCTGCCTTCGTGTATGTGAAGTATTTTCGTTCTAGTGCCGTTGTTTAGGCGCTATATATGAGTCAACCAAACATCAGTGTCGTGGTCACAATCCTAGACTTAGCTCGGGAGGAGAATTCAATAAATAGTTTGTCAGCGGTAAACACTTCAGCGTAGCTTCCTCAGCAGCTGAGTTGTAGAAAACACGTACAGATAAGTCAGGTAGCGTGGTGATAATCACTTACAGCCGACAGTCGTGCATGAGTCAGCACATAGTTCAGTTTCCTCTCGGAGTTCTCTCGTACCGCACAAGCAGAACAGCCGAGCGCGTACTCGCTCCTTGTGTGTCCGATCTGCTGACTAGAAGCCACAAAGCGATAAGGCGCGCACTACAGGCGTCTACTTGGCTGTTTGAATTACTCGACGTATTTGGAAGCAGCTGCACAGTATTCCATTGGGAAATTTGCCAACTGTCGAGTAGAAATAAGGAAAATATAAGTCTTGTGTTAAGAATGAACGCACTAGACCGTATCACGTGCAGGGGTGTTCGGCGATTCTTTAGGGGGGTAACATATGTTTGGCGCCCACTGACACTAATTAAGTAGCCGATGTAGCCGTGTATTGTTTTCTGTTTATATCTTTTGTTCGTAAATTCGAATTAGATCTGTGTTTTATTCGAAATAACTGCTCTGAGACGAAGATATTAGCGCTCGAGAGGAAGTTATGGCGGACACATCAAATTAGTCAGAAGACTAATGGAAGGAAAATGAACTGTAACTTTTCAGTAGACACAAGTCTTCTCTTTAATACAATCGTACGTGACTGTGTAGTGGTTACAATATTGGACTGCCTTTCGAGGGGAGTGAGATTTATATTTTCATCCGGCAATTCTGATTGAGGTTTTCTGTGAATTGCGTAAATAGTTTAAGGAAATTATTGGTGTGCATTCTTTGAAAAGAGCACGGCGCATTTCCTTCTCCATCCTTGGCCGTCAGAGGTTTGAACACTAATTCCAGTGACTGGTTGCCGAGGGACCGGTGAACGCTAATCTTCCTTCCATTTTACGATAAGGGGCGAAATACACTGTGTATCTAATCATTGCAGCCGTCAATATCATCTTTCGGAAATATTTTATTTTTCGCTAAATCTACACTTTTGACATGTAGGCTGTTTTAATCCTCAGAGTTTGGTGTTCTCCCTCGTTTAACATTTAGGCTTTGTTAACAGTTCCAGCGTTGACATTTCCTCGTAGTTACCTTATGTGAGTACGACTAAAATATTTTACTTGTAGTTAGGTGGCAAAATGCAAGTTATAAAACACGTCCTACTATCTCTTTAAGATATTGGCCACTTCTAGAATCCATATGTAAGTGGCTACTTAAGAATAGCTAAGCAACCACGACTTACCTTGTTATAGAACGTATGCCGTGGACGCTTTTTTCGCCATATGTCACCTATGACGTATGAATTTTGAAGATAACCACTGTGATTTAAATAGTTAATCAAAGTAAAAGTGTTTTAAAAGCGTGTATAACAGAAATATTTAATATTTCCTTATAGACAGAAAGTCGTTGTGTACCAGTTATAAACATCAGAATACATTATTGGTAAATGGTAATAAATGTTATTCGTTGGTCATTATTTCATTTGTTATCCAACAGTGCCTCTGAGGATAACTTTTTCCTGACTCTAATAGCAAATTTCCCCATTATGATCACATTTACAACACTACAGTTTCTCTCTCAATAATATTGTTATTCCTTCACATCAGCCCATGCCTAGGTCCTTTCGCTGTATAAACTCTTAGATTTGTTCCTAGTTCCATATGATTCTTCAAGTATATGCCATGTTCATCCTTTGTACACTTTCGTCTATTCAGACGTGCCTTGTCTTATTTTTCCCTGTATTCTATTTTGAATTTCATCATATGACACTTTTAATAAGATCGTATTAGTATTTGTTGTCTTCTCCAGTATTCGGATGTCATACCATTTACATAAGTCATTACTCTTTGCATTTCTTGTTTTATTTGTCTGTCATAGATTATTTTTCTGTTTTCGGTCCCATGAGGCCTCTAAGTTGTATTACTACATAGCTCCTTGCCGAACGTAGCCGGTTATGTTGCAAATAAGTTTCGCCGATGTGTTTAATCCCAGTGGAGGGAGATTGCATGGTAGAATACATTTCATAATGCTGTTCCAGAGGACAGAGTGGTTGGTTATACGCCGGTACCAGGAGTTACTCTCTCCCTTTCTGTCACCTGCATGTGCTTCCACAGTGACAAAAAAAGCACAATGCTTGGTACACATTATCCACAGTTTTCCCAATTGCGAAGTTATGCGTTCGTATAATAGCTGTGTATGCAGTGACAGTTGAACATTTATGCTAGACCAGGACTCGAGCATTGATTTTCTGGTTGTCGTGAACAGTCACTTTCGCTGTTTGGCTCTGAACACGCTTCCAGGCCTGTTACTGAAGTTTGGACGTACGCTTTCCGAAGACTATTACCGTAGGTTTTTCCAGCGCTCTGTGGCAACAGTACCACTCGGGGCACTGAGTCGCTGGTGTATGGTGGCTTACCCTACCACAAGGGATGTACGGTATACACACGAACTACGCCGATAAATGGTTCGAATGGCTCTGAGCATTATGGGACTTAACATCTGTGGTCATCAGTCCCCTAGAACTTAGAACTACTTAAACCTAACTAACCTAAGGACATCACACTCATCCATGCCCGAGGCAGGATTCGAACCTGCGACCGTAGCGGTCGCGCGGTTCCAGACTGTAGCGCCTAGAACCGCTCGGCCACCCCGGCCGGCTTTCAAAGCAGAATTACGTGCCCACACGATAGAGCGGTCCCAAATCGGTGTGGTGCGATATTTATTCTATCGATATGTACTAGCAGAGACAGTAAAATACGAAGAATAACCAATACGTCAGCAGCGACAGTAGCCTCCTAACTCAAGCTGGCTCCTACCGCCATGCAGCAGCTGGTTATTCGTCGCGTTTCATCGCTGTCCCTGCTAATAGATATCGATAAACGAATGTCACACTTGACTAGTTTGCAACCTCTCTATCGAATGGACACGTTAAATTCCGCTTTGAAAATTATTTTCCTGTAATGTAAACACAGAAAATGGTTCAAATGGCTCTGAGCACTATGGGACTCAACTGCTGAGGTCATTAGTCCTCTAGAACTTAGAACTAGTTAAACCTAACTAACCTAAGGACATCACAAACATCCATGCCCGAGGCAGGATTCGAACCTGCGACCGTAGCGGTCTTGCGATTCCAGACTGCAGCGCCTTTAACCGCACGGCCACTTCGGCCGGCAAACACAGAAAATAAATGTTTGTGTTAACTGTGTTCTATCTCGAAAACCATTCGCAATAGGACATTTGTCCATTGAACTTTTTCCTTCATATGAGGGTTTCTGTCATATACCTGAATACTGGCCATTCCTCCTGGAAGCTGGCCTGTGTGGCCGTGCGGTTCTTGGCGCTACAGTCTGGAACCGCGCGACCGCTACGGTCGCAAGTTCGAATCCTGCCTCAGGCATGGATGTGTGTGCTGTCCTTAGATTAGTTAGGTTTAAGTAGTTCTAAGTTCTAGGGGACTGATGACCACCGATGTTAAGTCCCATAGTGCTTAGAGCCATTTGAACCATTTTCCTCCTGGGACATACCGTGTAGTGACAGTTGGAAATACTTTCCAGACCGGCCTTGGTTCTCCGATCCCCAAGAAATTTTGTTCCCCCATACCCCACAGGGGAACCTCTGCTATTGGTTTTCAGAAATCATAGGTGGATATTTCAGTGACAGATCTGGAGGACAAATGGTGAAGGCGTTTGCTCCCCCCTCCTCCTCTTCTTTTTTTCTGGCAATGTTAGTAATTGGAACTGACAGTGCTAGTGGTAGAGAGTCATCCTCCTCCCTCCCCCCCCCCCCCCGCCCCCCAGCGCTTAATTATTTACTTCAGTCGCTACACCTCTCATTCTTCCATTCTCAAGGCTATTCCACTTTAGAACATATAATTATACGAGTAGTAGTGAAATGGAATGTTTTACTCTTGAGCAATATACAATGGTGGCCGAGCGGTTCTAGGTGCTACAGTCTGGAACCGCGACCGCTACGGTCGCAGGTTCGAATCCTGCCTCGGGCATGGATGTGTGTGATGTCCTTAGGTTGGTTATGTTTAAGTAGTTCTAAGTTCTAGGTGACTGATGACCGCCCATAGTGCTCAGTGCCAATATGCAATGAGTTGATTATATGTGAGAAGTAAAATTGCGTGTCGGTTCTGTAATGTAACCTGGACGCCTCTGTTTGGTGGCACTACTCTATCAATTGGACCACCTGAACACGCACCGTGAACAAGTCAGAACTTCACCTGCCAGTGAGTCTTTTACATTCCTCCCAAATGGTTGTAGTATTCCACTATTAACACTGATGGATCATACGAAATAATTTGATGCAAATATCAGTATGGCTGTCAATGTAAAAAATGTTCGTTTCTGTGCCAACACTTTCCTTTCAAATCTTCTCTCACCGATAAGCATGCTGCCTCCAGAAACTTAACTAAAAGAACCAAAAAAGCACTCTCAACAGTACCTGATCTGGAAGCAACTGTGAGAGAACTTAATCACTATGTAAAAGTGCGATGCTATGTAGTTTCGAATCTTAGGATACGTTCTTAATATTACTGTGCTTCTGTAGTGGACTGTGTGTCTGACGGACATTACTATGGTCGTTCTGATTCAGCTACGAATTAATGTCATGTGCGTGGGACAGCTGGTATGTCTCATTTAACGATCCCAGTCACTGAACGTATTCTTGCAGCATTATATTAGCATGCTAACTTTTCAAAAGCAGCGCCAGAAGAGGATTACGGACGCGATACCTCGAATAACCAAATGCTGCTGTAGCTAACTTTTATGATTCGCTGCAATTCAGCAGCGTTGGTTCATAAGCAGTATTACGACGGGTCAGCCGGCAAAGTCCGACCGTAGAACGGAAGGGATATCGCGGCATTGGTTGTGTGATGGTCCCTTATTGTTAAATCTTCTGTAGCGACGACGGGCCGCCTAGGTCCCGGCCATTAATGCTTGTACCCGACACGCTTTATAGACGTATTTCCGTCGTCCTTTGTTACTGAAGGGCTTTCACTGAAACACCGTTTAGGTGCTACTGCATGGCGGTCCCGTTAAATGGTACTATCGAACTATTCGGACCCGTGCACATAGAATTCGAACGTTCTCATTGAACCCGTGCTAGTAGTACAACCCATTAATTTATGTTTCATACTTGATACGTATATAGACCGCAGATAATCTGTCCTTTCCATTGGACTTCATACACATACCTTAGTACATGTGAACAAAAGCATGCCACCCCAATTCATTCTAGGATTTGGACAAAAATAGATGCATGATGTTTGATCCTGCAGTTCCCAGTGCCGTCTGCTATCTCATTTCGAAGCGATCACAACTTTTTTTCTTATTTCTACTGAAGCCCACGACAGAAATGTAAATTTCCGTCCGTAATGGGTGGATAGTCACTTTGTGACAGACTTTTTTGGTGTGTTCCATGACTAAGGATCTCTGTGTACTACTGTAAAAACTATTACGTAAGTTTCTATGGCAGAAAGAAGACAATTAAAGGCATCAAGTCAAAGCAGTTGGAGAAAATTATTTTTAAACTTCCATGAATTCAATTTTCGTGGATATCGTAATAGTAGAGGAAATTGTGTGAAAACATAAGATAAAAATAAAGAAACCGTCTTTGTCAACTTTAGATTGCTCTGGATTGCTGTAACAGGTCGTGATTTATATGGCACAAACGAAGTAATGTGCTTTGTTTGGATAGTATAAATAAATAACTATTAAGGATTGGAAATGAAGCTTCTGAAGATACAGAGTGCTCTAACATAGTGTAGCATACCATAAATGTAGGAGCATGATTAAGGAATGAGAGAAATCGCACAGTGACGTCATAGAAGATTCGTGAACATGTAATACCCGAAAACGCGCCGTTTACAGTGTAGCGACTTCCCCAGTGCATTTCTTCGATTGTAGAAGCGTATAGCAACTTAGCTATTGCCTGTAGATCACGACAAGAATAAGAAATATTTTTGCACTGCAGTTCGAAGAAAAATGTTTGAAGCACCTCACCTGAACTCCCAACGACAGAGTTTTTACTACGTATTTATGAATATTGGCAACAGGATGCAAGGGAGGCTACGAGCTCTTTCGGCTTCGCTCTTTTTCTGGATAGAGCCGTGAAGGAATGGCGATTTGCAAGAACCTGTGAATCAAAGGGTAAACGTTAGAGTATACCAAAAAGTACACTTTTACCGAGAGCTTGTTAGAAAAATTTCGAAGTATGGAAACACTGAATTACGATTTACTGTCGTCAGAGTCACGGAAAGATTATTTATGATATTCGGGGCTGGTTTTGTTTTATGGCCAGCCGCATCTAAGTTCCAAGGGTGCAAAGATGAATGTATTGTATCTTGTGATGGAAATTGTGTCCTCTGTCAGTGTTTGCGTGACCGTGTGAGGCTAGAGAACCAATACGATGCAGTGGCCAGTTTGTCAGCACCGAGAGTAGCAAGTGAATGGTCATTTCCGTTCTGACATTTTACATGCACAGTTTACTAAAGTGGCGGGAAGTTCTAAGCACGTGTATAAAATCTTTAGCATTCAAACGACTGATAAGTTTTGCAATTCCGAGGTAAAGTATCAAAGACACGAGCAATTATTGTTGACACAAGTTAACATTTCCGCTGAACAGTAAACCGGAAGTCTCAGTCCTATGGTGCCCATGATCACCATTTGATACAAGGTCATTAAATGTTTCCAGATTGTTCCTCAGAAGAGCACTGGTATTGTGGAATCGCCTAATTCTTAGAAAGAGTTTCCAGCATGCTGGGGTAATTGCAGGGCGGCCACTTGTGGTAATCAACACATCGGAAAAACAGCCAAAGATACAAATTTCTCTTTTATTTACTTGATGACGTTTTTACTATGTTATACGTATGTATTTGTTATTTTGACATGGTTCTTATATTTTGGGAAATACCGTTTTGAATATCTGGTACGTATTCCTTGAAACGATTCGTTCTGTATTTTTGACGTGTGCTTAATAATCTGGTAACAGCCGTTTTGTGCATGATTGTAATTTTGGTTTTCTGGCCTCTATATGATTTGAAAATTGGTCCCGACCAGAAACTAGTCATCGACCCGAAACTAGTAATAAAGTAAATAAAAGTGAAATTTGCAACTTGTGCTGTTTTTCCGTTGTATAAATTATTAGAAGACGTAAATTCCAACGAGACAGCACCAGCGAGTGAAATAGACAGTTCTGCATTGCTCTAGGAATTTCCTACTGATCACGGACTAATTGCCACAGGTGCAAGAAATTAATGAAGAGCATTTCATTCCTGGTTAACATAGGTCGCTCATCGTCCTTGACGTAATGAAGATAGAAAAAGTGAAGTTTCGCCCGCATGCTGAAAGCAATTTTACGTTCTAAACATTTTTATGTTTTGAGTCTGTCCCAGCATCAGCATCTACTGTGATTTATAAACAGACAGTAACTTAGTCTGCTATTTGTGAAGTAGCGAAATTCATTTTAAGTGAGAGAACAGCTGCCCACGATGTACTTAGTACAAGAAACACCAGCTGTGGCGTCATATGACGTTGAGAGAGGTCCCAGTAGATTGCGAGATGATGGAAGACGTTCAGTACAGTATCGACTGACTACTCTGGTTCTATGGAATCGTACAAGTTCAGATTACTGTGTGAGGAGCCTCTGTCGACCTGTGTAGTGCTTCCCCTGTCTTCGGAAATATGGCTGTCTCATGGAAAGCAATAGTAGTATCAGAATGCAATTTTAATTGGCACTCTTATCGCTTACTCGTCACTCACTACAGAAGACCAGAGTCTCAATATGACAGAGGATCCGTTGTACAGCGTCACCTGTTGAGACATCAGTTTCGTGCCAGGCGAATACCTTCACTAGACTAGCTGCCTCTGAGTGGATATTCGGACTCGGCAGGTCACGTATCGATATTTTGGAAGCATTGAATCGCACTAGATCACTCACACGAATCGGGACTGTGTAGCACAGGCAATTCGCTTTCAGGTGGAACTGATTTCATAACTCCATCCGGCCACCCTTTGACATAAGCTTGCCATGGTATCAGAAAACGACTAGAGGCAAATATCGGGATGGCTTATTTGTCAGGGACACGACAATATTACGTATCGCAGTCCGAGCTTGAACTCTGTCTCTAATGACTCCGCCATGACGAAACGTTAAATCATAATCTTCCTTCCTCTTCCTGATTGCTACATCTACATCAACATTTATACTCCGCAAGCCACCCAACGGTGTGTGGCGGAGGGTACTTTACGTGCCACTGTCATTACCTCCCTTTCCTGTTCCAGTCGCGTATGGTTCGCGGGAAGAACGACTGCCGGAAAGCCTCCGTGCGCGCTCGAATCTCTCTAATTTTACATTCGTGATCTCCTCGGGAGGTATAAGTAGGGGGAAGCAATATATTCGACACCTCATCCAGAAACGCACTCTCTAGAAACCTGGACAGCAAGCTACAACGCGATGCAGAGCGCCTCTCTTGCAGAGTGTGCCACTTGAATTTGCTAAACATCTCCGTAACGCTATCACGCTTACCAAATAACCCTGTGACGAAACGCGCCGCTCTTCTTTGGATCTTCTCTATTTCCTCTGTCAACCCGACCTGGTATGGATCCCACACTGATGAGCAATACTCAAGTATAGGTCGAACGAGTGTTTTGTAAGCCACCTCCTTTGTTGATGGACTACATTTTCTAAGGACTCTCCCAATTAATCTCAACCTGGCACCCGCCTTACCAACAATTAATTTTATAGATCATTCCACTTCAAATCGTTCCGCAGGCATACTCCCAGATATTTTATAGAAGTAACTGCTACTAGTGTTTGTTCCGCTATCATATAATCATACAATAAAGGATCCTTCTTTCTATGTATTCGCAATACATTACATTTGTCTATGTTAAGGGTCAGTTGCCACTCCCTGCACCAAGTGCCTATCCGCTGTAGATCTTCCTGCATTTCGCTGCAATTTTCTAATGCTGCAACTTCTCTGTATACTACAGCATCATCCGCGAAAAGCCGCATGGAACTTCCGACACTATCTACTGGGTCATTTATATATATTGTGAAAAGCAATGGTCCCATAACACTGTCCTGTGGCACGCCAGAGGTTACTTTAACGTCTGTAGACGTCTCTCCATTGAGAGCAACATGCTGTGTTCTGTTTGCTAAAAACTCTTCAATCCAGCCACACAGCTGGTCTGATATTCTTTGTTTATCAGGCGACAGTGCGGAATTGTATCGAACGCCTTCCGGAAGTCAAGGAAAATGGCATCTACCTGGGAGCCTGTATCTAGTATTTTCTGGGTCTCATTAACAAATAAAGCGAGTTGGGTCTCACACGATCTCTGTTTCCGGATTCCATGTTGATTCCTACAGAGTAGATTCTGGGTTTCCAGAAATGACATGATACGCGAGCAAATAACATGTTCTAAAATTCTAAAACAGATCGATGTCAGAGATATAGGTCTATAGTTTTGCGCATCTGCTCGACGACCCTTCTTGAAGACTGGGACTACCTGTGCTCTTTTCCAATCATTTGGATCCTTCCATTCCTCTAGAGACTTGCGGTACACGGCTGTTAGAAGGGGGGCAAGTTCTTTCGTGTCCTCTGTGTAGAATCGGATTGGTATCCCGTCAGGTCCAGTGGACTTTCCTGAGTGATTTCAGTTGCTTTTCTATTCCTTGGACACTTATTTCGATGTCAGCCATTTTTTCGTTTGTGCGAGGATTTAGAGAAGGAACTACAGTGCGGTCTTCCTCTGTGAAACAGCTTTGGAAAAAGGTGTTTAGTATTTCAGCTTTACGCGTGTCATCCTCTGTTTAAATGCCATCATCATCCAAGAGTGTCTGGATATGCTGTTTCGAGCCACTTACTGATTTAACGTAAGACCAGAACTTCCTAGGATTTTCTGTCAAGTCGGTACATAGAATTTGCTTTCGAATTCACTGAACGCTTCACGCATAGCCCTCCTTACACTAACTTTGACATCGTTTAGCTTCTGTTTGTCTGAGAGGTTTTGGCTGCGTTTAAACTTGCAGTGAAGCTTTCTTTGCTTTCGCAGTAGTTTCCTAACTTTGTTGTTGAACCACGGTGGGTTTATCCCGTCCCTCACAGTTTTACTCGGCACATACCTGTCTAAAACGCTTTTCACGATTGCCTTGAACTTTTTCCATAAACACTCAACATTGTCAGTGTCGGAACAGAAATTTTTATTTTGGTTTGTTATGTAGCCTGAAATCTGCCTTCTATTACTCTTGCTAAACAGATAAACCTTCCTCCCTTTTTTTATATTCCTATTTACTTCCATATTCAGGGATGCTGCAACTGCCTTATGCTCACTGATTCCCTCTTCTGCGCTTACATAGTCGAAAAGTTCGGGTCTGTTCGTAGCAGATATATTCGCAAAGGGTGCGCTGCCATTCCAGGGAACCATACGTCATCCCAGAGCTGTGGGAGAGTACAAATACTAAGGTTGTACCAAACCCGTTGTGGGAAAAGAACGTGGAATGAGAATGAATATGGGAAAGAGCAAAGTATTGAGAATTAGGGAACATAAAGGTTTCGTCAAAAATATCACTGGAACAATTGAATTTTCGGGTACTTAGGAGGTGTGGTGATAGGAAATAGATGTTATATGGAAGAAGTAAGAAGTAGAATACCTTTGGGTAAAAGAGCTTTGGAAAAGTTGACAAGTTTGTTGACAGCAAAAAGATTTCCCACAGAATTAAGAAAGAGAGACAGACCCATGGGACTGCAGTTTCACGTTGATGTGCCTATACTTTTAACTGTTCAGCAAATAAACAGTTGCGTAGAGCGGGTACCGCCTGCTGCTAATGTTGTAAACTCAAGCGTCCTACGGAAGTCTCAGGTGACACTACTGACCAAGCTCTTTTTGGCGGCGGGCTTTGCGTCCTACGTAGTAGAAGTGTAGGCAGAATGGATGCACAAAGTTTTCCAGGGGGCAGATCTGCATTATACCAGCTACGTAACAAATCCAGATCAGGCAATTACTACAGATTCTCGCTACATAGTGCCATTACCACGTGTGTTGAAGTGCTGTCTAGCATCAGTTCATCCCCTTGTGAAAAATTACTGTATGATATAGTCTAAATTAGACGTTAATGTTGTGATGAGAGTGTTCCATGTCGATCAGTGGATAGACAAGAATATATTTACGTAGCAGCTACTTCCGAATATAAGGTTGTGCACAGCCGTCGCTGAGTGAGTAGCCCGGTCCAAGGGCACGTATTTTTAGCACAGTCGCAGTGATGGGTGCTTTTGTTCCAGAAAAGGATCGCGCCCTCGAGGAAACGCATCAGCTGCCTCCTCTTAGAAACGCATTCCCTCACAGCTGCTCAGCCTTTTTGTAGGACCATAAAACCACTTGTGAAATATGTGATCGACTTTTCTCGCGTTAAAACTTCCATGTTGAGAAGCCGTGATCTACCCATAAAACTCTTCATTAACTTTCTTAACCACCTGCTAGGGACATCCTCAGATATGAAACACTGATAACTGCTTTAAAAGTCCAAGAGGCGAACATCTACACACCTTATAAGTTGTACAGAAATCACCACCATTCCACATATGAAACCAAACACATCTGATATTTTCTAACAGCTGACATCATTCTCTATTACAATTCACCTTGTGCAAATTAACATCCATATTATGGGTAATATATCGTCATATCTATTAAAATTATCTTAATATGTATAAATTTTTATCTCTTCTCTATATTAGTGTGCGTGATAATTGGTTATCTTAGCAGAATATATAGTGTCATGAAATTTTATTTCATGGTCTCCACACTGTAAAGCAAGTTCCGCTACATCCGACTTAACCGTCTGTCTCCAGTGTGATAGTTGTTGGGCAGGTCTTAATACTTCTGTTTGTAGTTCCAAAATATACGTCACGACAACTGCATGGAATTTTGTACACACACCTGCTGTCATCATTGAATGACATATATATCTTACAAAACAAATTTATTTGTTTTCCTAGTGCGCTTAAAAACCCCATGCCCTGCGAAAACGTTTCCAGTGCGGTCGGTAGTCTTGTTTAATAAGGGGAAAAAGCTTTCCTCATCGACCGCCGTTGTTTCTTATTAGTAATGGAATTCCTTCTTCTTGGCCTTAGTGCTCATTCCACAATTTTATTAATATCTGAGAGTGAGTTACTGAGCTTTATGTAAGTAAACCGGCTACTGGTCATTAAAATTGCTACACCACGAAGATGACGTGCTACAGTGCTAAGTAAACCGGCTACTGGCCATTAAAATTGCTACACCACGAAGATGACGTGCTACAGACGCTAAATTTAACCGACAGGAAGAAGATGCTGTGATATGCAAATGATTAGCTTTTCAGAATATTCACACAAGTTGGCGCCGGTGGCGACACCTACAACGTGTTGACATGAGGAAAGTTTCCAACCGATTTGTCATACACAGACAGCAGTTGAACGGCGTTGCCTGGTGAAACGTTGTTGTTATGCCTCGTGTAAGGAGGAGAAATGGTACCACCACGTTTCCGACTTTGATAAAGGTCGGATAGTAGCCTACAGCGCTTGCGGTTTATCGTATCGCGACATTGCTGCTCGCGTTGGTCGAGATCCAATGACTGTTATCAAAATAAATATGGAATCGGTGGGTTCAGGAGGGTAATACGGAACGCCGTGCTGGATCCCAACGGTCTCATATCACTAGCAGTCGAGATGACAGGAATCTTATCCGCATAGCTGTAACGGATCGTGCAGCCGCGTCTCGATCCCTGAGTCAACAGGGGACGTTTGCAAGACAACAACCATCTGCACGAACAGTTCGACGACGTTTGCAGCAGCATGGACTATCAGCTCGGAGACCATGGCTGCGGTTACCCTTGATGCTGCATCACAGACAGAAGCTCATGCGATGGTGTACTCTCGCCGGCCGCGGTGGTCTAGCGGTTCTAGGCGCGCAGTCCGGAACCGCGCGGCTGCTACGGTCGCAGGTTCGAATCCTGCCTCGGCCATGGATGTGTGTGATGTCCTTAGGTTAGTTAGGTTTAAGTAGTCCTAAGTTCTAGGGGACTGATGACCACAGATGTTAAGTCCCATAGTGCTCAGAGCCATTTGAACCATTTTGATGGTGTACTCAACGATGAACCTGGGTGCACGAATGGCAAAACGTCGTTTTTCGGATGATTCTGTTTATAGCATCATGATGGTCGCATCCGTGTTTGGCGACATCGCGGTGAACGCACATTGAAAGCCTGTATTCGTCATCGCCATACTGGCGCATCACCCGGCGTGATGGTATGGGGTGCCATTGGTTACACGTCTCGGACGCCTCTTGTTCGCATTGACGGCACTTTGAACAGTGGACGTTACATTTCAGATATGTTACGACCCGTGGCTCTACGCTTCATTCGATCCCTGCGAAACCCTACATTTCAGCAGGATAATGCACGACCGCATGTTGCAGGTCCTGTACGGGCCTTTCTGGATACAGAAAATGTTCGACTGCTGCCCTGGCCAGCACATTCTCCAGATCTCTCACCAGTTGAAAACGTCTGGTCAATGATGTCCGAGCAACTGGCTCAACACAATCTTGTTAAAGCTGCGTGAGCAGCTGTACCTGTACACGCCATCCAAGCTCTGTTTGACTCAATGCCCAGGCGTATCAAGGCCGTTATTACGGCCAGACATGGTTGTTCTGAGTACTGATTTCTCAGGATCTATGCATCCAAATTGCGTGAAAATATAATCACATGTCAGTTCTAGTATAATATATTTGTCCAATGAATACCCGTTCATCATCTGCATTTCTTCTTGGTGTAGCAATTTTAATGGCAAGTAGTGTAATTTGCTCTGTTCACCAACGTTTTAATGTTTAATCATATCATTCTTCTGTTTACACCTTATGATCCAAAGTTCCATCTTGTTATTTGGTTACTGATACATTCCGTAAATTAAGTTGTCCATTGCAACATTTTTTCCATATTAAATTGAATTCTTGGGGTAATGATACTGAGATGCTCCAGGAAGACATGTAACTCCTTTTCGCCGAGGGAGCACACTACAAAGATATCGTACATGTTGCGGTACAACCACGGGCGCTTTTCTGTTTGGAGTGCATTAGGTTAAAAAAATCTCCACATACAGATTGGCGAAAGCTGAACTATGACCGTTGCCCATTGCAAACCCATCAACATGCTCGTAAAATTTGTTGCTATACTAGAAATACACTATAATAAGATAGTAATAAAACAAAGCTGCTACATTCATCAATGTTTTCTGTACGTGAAATAACGACGTTCACAGGAATCATCGTGAATGACACAGTATCGAAGCTGACAAGATTATTTGTCGGGCCCACGTTAATTTGTTTCACTTACACAATAATATGCGCTGAACTTTTAATATAAATGCCGCCAGTTTGACCAACGTGGGTTTCATTTTTTCAAATGATCTCTCTCTCTCTCTCTCTCTCTATCTCTCTCTCCCTCCCTCCCTTCCCCTCCCCCACCGCCCTCGCCCTCTCTTTTTTTCTCTAAGTAAATTTTCGAAAACGACATACAATTTCTGTCTTGGCGAGATAATCTTTGTATTAAAAGGAAAGTCTTGTTGCTAAAATACGAGTTTGTAATGAGGCCAGGAGGGACTTGGATAGGAGATCCTTGAATGTCTTACATAGTACAATAATGTCTAAACTTTATCGAAACTTTAGAAAAATCGGACAAAAAATCAGCATGCTTTAACTGAAGTTACCGTTGTGTTAACTGTAAACAGTAGAACGTTTTTGCGTTGTTCTAATGATTTTCATGGTGATCGTGTGAGCCTAAAAATTAATCCACGATCAGGAAGGTCGAAACCACGGACAAAATAATGATACGACAGATTCTTCTGAATGTGCCATTATGTAAATGAGACTACTCAGATTCCATCAGCGCCAGTGTATCGAATTCTTGAATTATTTAAACAATAAAAGCAAATCTTCTTTCTGCTGGACCTGTGAAGGGAACCAGAAACGGCTGGATACCGCAGCTAAGCTGACACAAAGATTCAACGGTGAAAGTGAAGCGTTTTTGCTGTTAATGAAATGTGGGTTGGACTCTTTGAGCCGGAATTTAAATCACAATCCAACGACTGGTGAGGGCCTCAGTCAAAACAAAAAAATATCGATGAAAAAGGGCAAGGGTCAAACAATGATTACTTACGGTCTTAAGAATGGTTGTGAAGCGTTTCGTGTGGACTATCGCCACAATAGTTTATTATCCTCACCTCCTGTAAACATTGTGCAGAAATGTGCGAATCACCTGACCGTAATTGATCGAAGGTGGATAAATCATTGACTGTGCTCGTCCACACATCAGAAATGTCGGAATCGAGCAGCTGTGCGAATACTTCTGTGAAGTATTACCTCACATACTCTGCTCTGCGGATTTGTGTCTATCGACTTAGACTTATTCCCAACCTTAAACAAATTACAGAGTGTACCAAAAAAGATTCACCCAATTTACGGCTATATTTTTACACAGATGAAAATAAAAACTTTCGCGTACGACTGCCCAGTATGTATTTCAAAAGAATCATCCGATTTCACAATGGTGTATATTTTACTAGCACTCACACGTAGTCTTGGGGGTACAGTTTACGGTTACGGTTAGGGTCAAAGTTTTCATTTCCCTTTGACAAAAGTTCAATGTGTCCTTCAGCGGACGCATACTTTGAGAGCACGTCGGGAGTGATTGCATCTCTGCTGTCGTTATACTGCGTCGGAGTTTGCACAAAGTTGTTGGAAGGGGAGGACCATAGACGGAGCCTGTCACCACGCGACCTTGGAAGCCAGTGGTATGGTGCAAGATGCGGTGTCGGAAGGTGTAATGCCGTGCTGTTGACAAAATTCACGCCCGATCTCTCCTCAACTGAGAACGTTTGGAGCATTATAGGGAGGGCCTTCGACCCAGCTCGAGATTTTGGCAATTTAACGCGCCAACTGGACAGAATTTGACACGATATCCCTCAGTAGAACATCTAACAAATTTTGTCAGAGAATGCCAAGCAGAACAACTGCTTGCGTAAGGTCCAGAGGTGGAAAAAAGCGTTATTGGCCTGCTGTATTTGAGAAGCTCTTTCTCTTAAATACAACATCCAATATTTCTGAAACCGTAAAAATTTGTTTGTCTGTACATGTACATCACATCTTCCGATTTCCGTCCAGTTCGGACGGTTCCTTTGTGGTGTGTCTTTTCTTTTCTCTTAGAGCGTACTAACTAGGACGATATTTTGGACCGACGTCAGTGGCGGCTCGTAACCATACATTCGCAATTGTACGGCAATCAGGTCATTTGCACACCCACGTTATTGTTTCAGTCATCATACATTTTAAACCGTGTCAGTTTTCATTACTAAACATGATACTCCTTATATAGGCCACTTTTGGAAATTTGTGGTAAGTTCCTGTGGGACCAAACGTCTCAGGTCATCGGCCCCTAGGCTTACACACTACTTAATCTAAGTTAAACTAACTTACGCTAAGGACAACACGCACACCCATGCCCGAGGGAGGACTCGAACCTCCGACGGGGGGAGCCGCGCGAACTGTGGCAAGGCGCCCCACCGCGCGGCAACCCCGCGCGGCCTAGGCCCCTTTCTACAAGGTGAAATAAAAATACGGGTCTCTATAAATCATATTTACGAGTTAGACTTTAATAACTTTAAAACTACACTAAGGAACAACAAATGCTTTTCAACAGTTAGCACTAAAATACATAGAGGTTTTTCCTATTTTCCAGTACATCCTTTTTCTTCGGTTCTACCTTCAATAGTGATGTTTACCTGGTTATGCTATGGATCAAAAGTTTCCAGATGATGATTGCCACATCATCTGGTATTGCATCACTAGGCTTTGTAAAGGATCAGATTTATGGAACCAAGGTAACAGACCTACAGGACTTGAACACACGCCTTTCGCTATGTTTTGAACAAGTTGCCATGTAGTTCCTGGAGTGTAGAACAAGGAGAGAAAATGACTCTTGAGTAGACATTTCCGTGCCACGAGGAGTGCACAAATTGACATGTATGAATTAGGAAACAAAACTTTATGAGCTGTCTTGCCCGTGTTGAATACCAGCCTGTGATGATAATTTACGGACGCCGTGTACTTGTGACCCTTCCGCGCATGTGGTGGTCATCCTCAGCGCGCCGGCACGAGGTGTAGCCGGCGCGCCCGCTGGCTGATGGCCCCGGCGGTGCAGCGGGGTGCCTCTCTCGCTCTTCCGACCAATTTGCAGGAGGAAATTAGCCCGGCAAGTCGGCGCGCGGGCAAGTCCGCCACGGCGAGAGGCAGCCGCCACTCGCCCAGCTCTCTCTACTCTGCTGACTGCTTCTGACAACTGATCCAGCCAGCCTCAAGAACGGCTCTTCGGCGCACTCCCGACAGCCACGAGTCCTCCAGCCGCTCGCGCCTTACACTCCCTGTCTATTACAGGAATAGCCACAGATTCCAAATACAGCTTACAGCTTATTTGCTAGCATGTGATTCAACCCCCCCCCCTCCAGTCCCAAAAAGAACAAAACGTTGCGAATGATGAGGGTCACATGTAGGAAACCTACTGCAACACAATAAGAATCTGCGTGTTACTGCCTACCGGTCTCTCCCCTGACTTCCAGAAAAACTGCTCAATGTAGGGTCACACTTGTTTGCTACTTTATTTAAAAGCAACTACATCTACATGACTACTCTCCAGTTCACACTTGCGTGCTCGGTAGAGCGTTAATACAACCACTTTTTCACTATTTCTCCACCGTTGCACTCTCGAACAGTACGCGGTATAAATGAACACTTAAATCTTTCCGTACGTGAACTTATTTCTCTTAGTTTATCACGATGGTCATTTCTTCCTGTGTATGTGGGAGTAAAAAAAAATTCACATTCAGAGGAGAAAGTGATGGAAATTTCGTGAAAATATCACGACGCAACGAAACAGCCTTTCTTTTAAATTACGGCCACCCAACTCGCGTATAAGATCTGTGACACTCTTCTCCTATTCGAGATAACACAAAACGAGCTGCCCTTCTTTGAACTTTTTAGATGACCTCCGTCAATACTATCTGGTATGGATCCCACACATCGCATCAGTACTCTAGCAGAGAACAGACGAGAGTAGTGTAGGCAATCTTTTTAGTAGATTTGTTGGGTCTTCTAAGTATTCTGCTTTTTCTCTCTGGTAGTTCCAGTTTAAGTTGTTCGTAATTGTAATCCTCAGGTATTTGCCTACCTGAATCGACAACGTTTTCATTTGTTTGATTCATCGTGTGACCGAAATTTAACAGGTTTCTGTATAACTTATGTGGAGGATATCATACTTTTTATTATTTATAGTCAGTTTCCACTTTCCGCACCATACAAATACCTTGACTAAATCATCTTGCTATTCGTTTCGATTTTCTGATAACTTTACTACTCGGTAAATGACAGCATCACCTGCAAACAATCTAAGAGGGATGCTCAGTCTGTCTCCTAAATCGTTTAGATAAATTGCGGTCAGCAAAGGGTATTTCAAGATATTTCAAAAAGATTCATCCGATTTTGCGATACGTGAACGAACTGTAACTACGGATAATTTTTAATATACGCCACCTGTAACTTGCCAGCGCGTGTAGTTGCTGGTCGGCGTCTCCTTAGTGTAGCTACCCTGCTCGCTCACTTGTTCACTTCCCATTGAGCCGAAATTGCAATAACGCTGCGACGAAAGGCTCTCTGTGTTCTCCGTTTCAAAAGGCCCATTTCAGCTACAACTGGGCCAAGGTATGGTTTGACAAGCATGAAGACAAGCAGGAGAAACTCTCACCGTGTGCTGGTGGGCATTATCTTGCTGAAATGTAAGCCCAGGTTGGCTTGCCGTGGAAGGCAACATAACAGGGTGTAGAATTTCGTCGAATTCCTGGTTATCGGGCCGTATGGCGAGCGACAGTCGGGTTGGTATGCCACCACTCTGTAGGACATCTCAGGAAACGTGTTCTTTGTTGGTTATCGTGGTTCATTTCAAAGTGGGAATCGTCAGTGGAGACGATTCTACTCCAGTCAATGAGACTCCAGGCCGAGTGCGCCCGACACCAATGCAAACGGGCTTTTTACTGTACAGAGTTCAAGGTAGTCGGCGCAAGAGGCGCCGTGATTGATAGTCGTTGTGCTCACTGAAGCATGAATTGCACGTCGGATCGATGACAGAGATGAATCTGGGGCTCTGAGTGTGTCTCTGACTATTGCTCGGTCCTCACGTACTGTCGTCCGTGTCGGTAGACCGCATTCTTCTTGACGCTGTGTTCGGTCATAGTTCATCCATTCGTGCCAAAATCGTCGAATAGTGGCATCGCCCACCAGAGGCAACAGCAAACGCTTGATAGACTGGCATCACGTACTGCTCCCCAAAATTGAAATAAAGGATGTGAAACCAATCATCGTTTGAGGTTCACAGTATTATACAAATCGTTGGTGTCATTGGCGTTTAGGTATACTTCTCTATGCTGTTTGTCTCCTTGGGATGCCACGTTGTTAACTACAACAGTGTTAACCGACGTGAACAGAGGAGGAGGAAGCTGCGCTATGAACATGAGTGCCAGACTGAAACTGCGTCGCTACGACCCCAATTTCTGGCTTAAATGGACAGAGCTCTTCCAGTTGAGCTTCATCCAGAACGCCAGTTGGGCCATCTTGTTCATTTAGTGCATTACTCATGTTCTCGCAATTCCAAACTCCGTTGTACTATGCTCCGTGTCAAGCATCTTCACCTGTTTAGACAAAAGAAAACCAGTGTTGTCAAAACAATTTGTCGAGTGTTGTAAATTTTTACGATAATGTGAGTTAATATTTAGAATAAAAACCTTATCTTTTTAAACGCATACATCGCAGTTGGCCGTTTATTTAATCCATTTTATTAAATACACTGCACGAGTTCTCTATGGGAAGCGCCTTCAGCCGAAACGTGTATGCTTACCCGCCTAACGCCGTTGTGTTGCAGCTATGCGTGGTGGAGGCCGTAAGGCGTTACCTGCTCGGTACTTGGCTTCGCTTGTTGGTAGCCGCTTTAGGCCGTATGCACCACTTGGCATTTGAAACATGTGTTACTACTACTAAAACTTCGTGACCCTACCTCTTGAAGAGTTTTCCTAAAGTATTTCCAACATATATGTAGCAACTAACAGCATTTCTGCTGTGTTAGTGAGAATTTTCAACACTTGTCCTCCATGTTATGTGCCGTCTCTCTGTTGATACGCATGTATAACTTTTGTCGAGTTAACGTATTAGCAAAATTTCTCTTTTTCTTTTTTAAAATTATTTTCAATAATTATTAAACAAAGAACTCATCTTTAAAAACTCTTCAAAACGGAACAATTAACTTGAAAATAGGAGAAATGAGAAAAACAAGAAAAATATCTGCATTTTTCTTTACTTTGGCAAGAATGATCACGGAAGCTAGAAAACTCGCATGGCCCAGCGTATTAGAGAAATATATCCTGTTAAACATCCTGTTACCTTGCTACATTTTGGTACAACATTACATTCTTTAGCTCATACGTAAAGTTGCGAAATTTATATTAAGGGCCTAATTTTTTATAAATTCAGTAATTAAGGGTGTGATCAATTTGTAATTATTAACCGCGAAGCCACTCCGCGCGGCAGATGTTGCTAGTAATAACGTGTGCAGACGTAAGAGCTCTTATCAAGTTCAAGATGCAAGAGAGATGTAAGATACCAGCATGCGATGTATTCGCGTTAGCTTTCAGAGTCTTCACCCAAATGATTGCGAAGACTCCCCACAGAACAAAGTAGGCACCATTGGAGCGCTACTTTTATTGAACATTGCAGATGCTTCTAGGCTTTTGAAAGAGTAAGCGACTCGTAAGTCTCCCTTGTCTCTTTGCCGTTGGGCATCTGCACGAAGTTGAGAGTTTATGCATTTTCAGCTTGTGCAACTAGCTTCCTAAAGGGGTTGGGATATAGATATTTCCGGGTTTCGCGTAGTAGAACATATTAAAATATTTAAAGATGTATTATTTGCTTGTAGCGCAAATCATTGTGAAAATTTTTTCTGTAATTTAAATCCTCTAAATATTTCCAAGAGGTTCCTACTTTAAGATATTGCTAATAACACAGAAAATATGAACAAGGTTACGTTTTGGCTTCTGCCACCGGACAAAAACATGTCTCTACTAACACTGCTCATCTATGCCACGACAAATAAAAGCATTCCGTTCCGTTCCGTTAAATACTGTTTGCGGCAACCATAAACACTCATGGATGTACTCAACTACGCGGGCTCAATTGATAGATAATCGGCATCAAGAAGTTCTTTTTGCTGATTGGAATGACTGAGTTGAAAGATATAGATCGCATCTGATCTTTTTTTAGAGGAGAGGTAATTTGACAAATGGCGTTACCTTCAAGGAACGGAGGATGATGCGGATGCTCAAAGTAGTTGAGTACATCTATGAGTATTTATGGTTGCTGCGAAAAGTATCTTAACAGAATAGAAAGGAGACTACCCGGAATACTGAGGATCTGTTTGTCGTGACGTGGATGTGCAGTGTTAGTATAGATATGTGTTTGTCCGCAGAAGCCAAAACATAAACTTGTTCATATTTGCCGTGTTATTAGCAATGTTCTGTAGTAGGAATTTCTTGAAAATGTGTGCTCCTTACATGCCATGAGCTAGGAGGTATTTACAGGCTATTGATAATGACTAGTCAGCTGAAACCAGTAAAGTTATTTAAGCAATTCATGCAAGCATTGACGGAAGTAAACGGTATGCTAGAAAATAAAGGGCAGATGTGTCCCTCTCAAAAGGAAAAAAAATGACGTTTTGATTAGTTTGATTAGCAAGTCGCATGTCAAATCGCACACTCTGCGTCGTTGCTCCTACAAAACTATTTCTGCATGCCGTCTTCCGTTTGGCTGCGCAACAACTCCGCCCTTTTTCCTTCCCAGGGCTACTTTTCGGACCACATTACACTCCCCTAGTCACCTACTATCCGATTTCTGTGTTGTTTTGGACCATTATAAACGTGGAGCTTTATGTGCCTTTGTGAGCGATGACCATTTGCGTGCTGTTCCCAATGTAATGTTGGCTCGGAGACTGGTTAAGATGGACGTGAATTCATTGACGGCAGCAATTCTGACAATCATTGGCAGCGCGTGACATTGGCCCCTGGTCCGGGTCTGTTATGATCTTTTTACTATCAGTGTTTTTACTCCGTGTTACACGGCTGTGAGTGGTACGCCACACGTCATAGACACGTTGGACAACGCGCGTTGCTGCACCAACAAATCTGGCACCTTTATTCACGGTGAGGTCATTAACGCGATAGCCCCTTTCCTACAGTCTGTGGCGTCTCTACGTCGATTCATCTTACTGCGCCGATTCTACATTACCTTTTCACTATTTCGGCAGTGGAGGCCAAACGACGCATGGCAGCAGTTCTGTACCATCTGCAGGACTCCAGAGACATCGGTATAACCGGAAAGTCTACTCGAAGACGTTGGTTGTAGGTGCTTCTGTGAGACGAAAGGTTTGGCGCAAGATAGGAAATGTTGCCATGCCTGTGTCAAACCGTCTATAAGAAGTGACGTGGCATCGCGCGAGCAGTATGGTTTCTTTTGTGTCGCCCTGGTGTGGACGGCTAGTTACAGCATATGGAATATTAATGGTTTATATTTTGTGGCAGACACTTCCAGATAGTGGGGTAGCGAGCTGTTCTGACTAAAGAAGACATTTCCAACGGTAGGTGTCGTGAAGAGTCATTACCTGGTTTCTTGATGCGAGAATCTTACGGCAAGAAAATCAACAGTTCTTTCAGAAGGGAATAATGTCAAATTGAGAGCCCGCGATCATGGTGCACTTTTACCACAATTATTTTGAGTCGTTGAACGCGTATACACTGTCTTCTGATTACCAGTTTCGACGTTAGCCATCTTGAGATCTGCTACAGCAAATGGAAAAAATTCAATGAAGGACTACGTTACAACATAAACAAAAAGAAAAGTGCAACTCACCTTTGTATAGCTCCGTGAGTAGTGGACGATATGCAGACATACCAATTTTTCCCACTGCTCGATACAAAATGTACCTTGTCGTAAGGTTTTCTGTGCACGTCGCTGTATGTAAGTGCTACAGATATATGATAACATCTTCATTTTATCGTAATTACTATCAGACAAAGAGGTGTCGCGCGTCATACTGTCTAGTATACTGAATAATATACTTTTCAGTATAAACAGTTGTAAGGGACTGTGGATCCGCCTTGGTGCAAGCTCTTCTTGTTCTTGATTCCTCAGACTAGTTTCGGCGAAATACCACTATCGTATGTGCGTGTTTTTATGCTAATTCTGGATAATTGACATCGTTACCTTACATTGAGAAAAAATTATTAATAATGTTGTACCGTTTGGTTCCAGATATATGTACGAATAATCTTATAGTACGTTTTCACTCTGTAGTCATCGCAAGGTTCTTTGCGGAAAATCACAACAAACATACTTTGTAGTCATTGGATATTTCTATGTTTGTTGTGGTTTTTTGGCATAGATACACAGAACTACTATGTATTATAAGACTATTCTCACACGGTTCTGGAACCAAACAGTAGAACAAATAATAGCGTTTTTCGTTATGTAGTGTGACGATGTTGATTTTCAAGTTCTAGAATAAATAAATCATCTAAAAGTGGCGGTATTTCCCCAAAACTAGTTTGGAGAATTAGAAACAAGAAGTGTTTGCATCTAAGGAGGACCCACAGTCCCATGTTGCTTTACAGACACACAAACCAACAAAAGAAGAGCTGAAGGTACAACGATAAGCAGTCGTTCGGAAAACAAATGAGTTTACGTCAATAATTGAGCGGATTATTCATTTAGGTTTTACAGTTATAAACATAATAAAAAATAAAATAAAAGTAAAAAAGTTACAACTACGCATCCTAACTAATTGTTATTACAATAATCCCAAGGTCCAAAGCTAGTTTAGGCGTATACAGTCACCCAAATTTTCTTTTTGATACATTATTAACAGTTCAGTTCTACTTTTCTTCGTTCGCGCCCTAACGTGGGCGCCGCCTTGCGGTGTTCGGGAAGCTCGTTTCGCTCAAACGGCGGCCACGCCGTCCTCTTTGGTTTCCGTGCAGTCCGCGGCAGACGCCGCAGTCCACAGGGCGCTGCCAACCACCGGCGTCCGCCTGTCACCTGTGTGTGAGCAAGTCTTGAAAAAATATCAAAGTAAGAGCTGTAAAAGAATTCACTATAGCCTTCGGTCAGTGTTCCATGATCCCTATGACAGTAAATTCCTAAGTGTTCCAAAAAGTTAAGCTGACGGGTCTTGGCAACTTAATATAACACGTTCAGGCTTGAATATTTCCGACCACATGTTTGGTGGTTAATAAATGTGTGCAAAAGCCAGTTTTGTTATTTGAATGTGTATATTGCTTAAATCGGGGTGCAAAAATTCTGCTAGTCTGTCCAGTATATTTCAAGTCGCCATTTTGACACTTCATTTCATGTACCGCCGTACCGAGTAGTGTACTTTTTCTGATTTTATGTAGTAGTTTACATCTGATTGTGTTTTTACATGTTTAAACAGGTGCTAACGTCAGTTAGTTTTTCTTGAGATTGTCCCATTACAGGTCATCGCGGCGTATATTTGATTTTCACTGGTGGCTTTATTTGGAGCTTCTCTTTCGTTTTATGGAACGTGATTTATTTCTGTAGTTTTTCTGTTTACTGTAATAAGTGTAAAGATGACTACTGCCGGAACCGGCTATGTGCCGGCGCTCTCTGTCGGGAGCAATACGTCGCGGAGTATTAGAGACGCATGCCGTGTAGGGAGAGGGCAGAGCCATGTGCCGGCCACACAGAGCGCACACGGCGATTGATCTCTGCGCGGCCTACTCGCCTCGCCTCGCCTGGCCCCTCCCGTATCGTCGGCGGCGCACTTGCTCACCTTCCCACGGGCCGCCCACTTCCCGGCGGTGGGCCCAGATCCCGTTGCGTGATAGCCACCCCTCGCCCGCCTTTTCAACTTACGGCGCTGCGCTCGCATTTATTACCCTCGGTTGCGTTTCCTACACATGTAGATGGAGCAAATGGCTTTCGTGACAAGTCTGCACTAGTACTAAGTTTTCCACATTTCGGCTGATTTGTGACTTATCGAAAAGCATACCCCAGGAACGTAACATAGACGGTACACCACGCTGTTTTCTTTTGAAAATTTTTATTTTACTCTCTGTATCTGCTTGCAAGTTCCAAACTCTTACTGAATCTACATTCTAATACGGAAGACGCGCTAAAAGATTTCACCGTTTGACGACATAACGTCCAATTCTTTGACACCTTTTGTATCACTTCGTAATGTCCAGAATAGATATAACTTAAGTTTTTAGATATCGTTACGAAGCTGTTTGTGGATTAATTAATATACCTGAAGATGGCAGGAACTGCAGAAACCTATAATGTGAGTTTTATAGTAATAGGTGATCTTGACGTAGTAAATTATTATACAAATTTATCCTGGCTTTATTTCTTTCTTCTTCGCGACATTTAAGGCTTCTCACACATGTATTTGCTACATATTGACGTATCAAGTCCATATCATTAAAGCGGTGTCATTAGTGGTATCGGCTTCAAAGTAGACAGCAGTAAATGGGAAACTGCTTGGCGTAACATAGCATGATATCATGCCTGAAAAAACTTGTACCCTTGTAATAAGTTGAAATGAAACTGGAACAGAAATGAAACAAAATTTGAGATATGTACAAGAGAAAATACAAAAAAAGTACAAAAAGTTCTGTTAAACGGGAAAGGTCTTCAACTAAGAAAGCTATATTCACCAAAACTAGATTGACGATCAAGATAAGTTTTACGTACTCCTCAACTTTTCGTATAAATCTTGGGAAGAACGCAAAATTTATTAGTTGTATGTCACTTTGAGACTTTTCGCGTATCACTGAGGGCAGTTCCTCTGCCGAAGGAATCGAATGCTACCCCTGGTACCAGCTGGTTGCACTCTTTCAAAATGTAGCATAGAGTTAGCACCCTACCTGGAGATGAGTTGACGCGACACGACTCCACCTTAGTGCCTGCAAGGAGGTACACTACGGTTGGGTGGTCGATCCCAACGACCGCAACTAGTTTTCCCGCACTTACAGTTACTCCCCTTACCAATGATCACATTTAGGTGTCCGTTTTTCCCACGTACTATTCCAAACTTGACCGGTCGATAAATACTTGTAAATTGGTTCTACGGAACACCTGTCAAACACTAAAGTGTTAGCTTTAGAGTAGCCATGTAGAAGTAGATGCGTACGATCCTGCTTCTCAACAGCAGTGTGTCAGTATTTGGTGGAAATCAACATTTTACCACTTTAGATATCATGTGGGGTGTTTTGGCTAAATGAACAAGTGTCAGACTACACATACAAAGGTCCAAGGTTAAATCTTCAGTCAGACCAACGATTTTCTGTCGCTTATCGCTTCTGGAAATGATTTGTTTATATGAAGAAAGCCAAGATCCACCGTGGTTCGGAATCTATGTTAAATTGTAGCTCACTCTATAACTGGTTGGATAAGTCGGAGAAAGAGAAGACGTATCACCTCCAACAGATGAATGCTTAACGAAGAATTGCTGTGTCAGAACCAACCTTCATATTTAGGACAGCTTTACCTTTCTATCTTAGCTATCATATTGGCGTTCTTATCTGCTGTATCCACCTGCTCGTTTGCTCATAATTCACACCTTTACTGGTACCATGGAATCTCATCCCTAGATGTTGTGGAAGAGGAGATTGTCCTGTTTGGTGTGGACAGATATTCTGCTGAATACTAAATGATAAAGAAGTGATGACTAAGTAACATTGTCATGTCGTTTGCAAGATCATTAGAGAATATCACAAACATGGATAGGAAAAGATGGAGAAGGAAATCGGCTGTGCTGTTTTCAAACTTGCGGTCCCACCATTTGCCATAATCGATTTAAGAAAACAATGCAATACCAGAAGCTAGGTAGTCGGATGAGGATGTGAAGTACTCTCCTCCGGAATGCGCTTTCTGGTATCTTAACTGCGCCCCCTCGCTAGATGCAGCCTACACGAGTTGGAGTACTTGCTGACATTCAAGTACGCAGACAGAATTCGGACAGAAAGTCGTGGTTGAAATTTGTCTTGTTTTACTTATCGAATGTGTGCGTACATGGAGCTCATCAAGCATCGTGTGCATTCTGCCATTTGGGGTGTTCTGTTAACCATTTTCAGGAACATCGTGTGTGGAAGGTAATACAAAACGCGCATTAAATGTATTTCCGGTGCCGGCAAGCAAGCATCGTGGCTTTGTCGTAGAACTAGTGTATGCAGAGTGCCTGTGCATTCATGAACCTGCTATGGTGTAGATACTTCATTAGAAGATGTTAAAGTAAGCACAAACCCTGTCTAAAAAGGGGAGAGATGTCACCTTGTAGTGAAAAGTGCTTTCCACGGCTTGGTGTATGCATAATATCTAATACCGTGGATAATTCATTCACATCATTCTTAAATTTGCCTGTTCATTTCCGCCATTAGTAGAGGACCATTATGTGTGATACCTGCTCAGTTAATACATGATGATTGTTCTGCTTACTTATTGCCTTCATTATGAACTAAGTGGAGTGTACTTGGGCAAGGTCGCCAATGCAAGAAGTGACTGACATAGTGGTGACTTAAAATTGAACAGTACAGCATTGTTAAAATTCTATGTTCACTACGGAAATTCTTTTTGAAACACTTCTCCTTCCTGTTTCAGGATCCAGCGAGAAGATAAGAGATGGCAACCGCTTTGCAGATTCAAAGTGTCCGTAATATGGTGAGTGAATGTGAGCTTCATATACGATTTTATTTAACTATCTTATTTTCAACCGCTTCCGAATGAGTTGCGTTGTACCGTAGAACTGCGCTCGGTATTCACGATTTCACAACACAGTTTTAAAAAACAAACTGGGCTTACACGACGTTAAAGACACCCACTATGGAAATAAGCTCTTGGTTTTTATACAAAACATGTTCATCATCATATTGGAACTTCAGCGATTGTACTTCTAACAGTAGAAATCGCAGTTTATTTTCATTCTACCGGAGGTGAGCTGTTCAGGTTAGTGGCGGTTATTACGCAGCGGCTCCGAGTACCGGCTTCTAAAATCTTGCTGTGATTATGATTACTTTAAGCGAAACTGGGGAACGAAAATAAATCGCGATTTGGACCGTTACTTGTTATTTCTGTTTATACCAAAGCGAGGAATTTCGGCGTCCATACAAGTAGTTTGCTGTTTTAAATGTGTTACAGTGACTTGTAAGTTTCGCCGTTCAGAAGATGCAACGGGACGTGCTCTTAGTTTACCGCAGCCGCAGCGTAGCCAGGGCTGTAACTTACTGTGATATCTTTGAGCGGAACTATCAAATGGAGACAAACGAAGGTTGCTTCTCAGAATGCAGAAATTTTAAATACAGTCCTACCGTTAGGGCACAAAAAAAGATCTGTATTTCCAGTACTTTTCGTACAGCATATGCTAAGTCCTCCTATACGGTTTAACGCATAATTTTGCACTATGGTTGTACGTATACTTTCGGTGGAATCTGGTGAATTTAACGAATGCTGCAGGTATTTCCTTGGACTTCGCCATTGAATAGGTATATCTATGGAGAGAGTGGTCATATGCCCGGATCATGAGCTTCTTATCAAAATACGTTGGCTCCCAGATCATGTGACTTGAGTACGGCGTAAAGTTTGCTCGTAAGCTTTTTTCTTTTCCTCCTTTGATATTTTAATTTGCATTCGTAACAGCAGCACATACTCAACATTGTGCTTACTAATAAATAAATGCGTAAAAACGAGTCAAAATGTTTGATGTTAAACATTCGACCTTATGCAACATTTAAAGAACAGCGTTTTACGACATTCACATAACATTTCTCATTTGACGTTGGCGATACGCGAAATACACTGTGCGGACTATATGGATATTCCTACAGTATGGAATTCACCATTGATTAAAACCTCCTTGTTACATATGTTCATGCGCATAAAATTACACTTAATGGTCTGTATTCAACAGTATTTGTGCACGCTGCTACTGAAGAACTGAAAATGCGAATTCTGTGTTACGTTAAGGTTGGCGAATATGATGAAGATATCTACGTATGCATATGTATGTATGCATATTCTCAAGGCTTGGATTTTCCTACATGTTGTAATTTAACTGATCGTTATTTCTTTGCTATGCACAGTTGCGTAGCTCCCTGCTATATCAAGAACTTAACTCTTGTACCGTTAATAACTGCACTGTTGATAATCCTGAATCTGTAACTCCTTTGTAAGAGATAATGTACGGCTGTAAATTAACATCCAGTCACAGCTTGGACGGAATAATGCCTGTTGAATGTGTTTGAATCTAAAGTGGAAATATGGATGCTGCCCCTGTTCTCGCAAACACTGAAATTTGTATTGTGTTACAGCTGGATACGAGAAGGGCAAATTTAAGCGGACAACAGTATTAGAGCAAGCTGTGATTATTATTATTATTATTATTAGTGGTCTGGGGCGCTAAACAACGAGTTCATCAGCGCCCTTGCTTGAAATAAATACAGATGAGGTCAAAATCTATTAAAAATAACAATAAATTGTAAAACCAAGTTGTATTCACAAACAAGAATTGAATAAACAGCCCTGACATGATGGGGTTCATAAAGACCAACTATAAGTTAGACAAAATACAGCAGAGTAACTAGATCAAATCAAGAATAAAATAACAGTACAGACACAGTTAAACAGAGCAAGCTATCTGAGCACAAGAGTGCACGTTCGCTTATCTCTGCTCTATATTAGTCTCTTACTTTAAACTAGGACATGCTTTTTCATTTTTCCGTACAAGCACTACTTCTTTTGGTCAGGGCTGGCTTACTAGTCCAGTTTGGTTGTACGTCTCTCCCCACAACGTAATAAAATTCCATCTCTGAGTGTAAATACTAGAGTTGCTGCTTATCTATGAAATGTGCAATTTCTCTCTTGTTTGATTATCTTGTCTCATCTTTTTTTGCGACTGTTTAGAAAAGACAGTTGAGAAATACACCCACATACACCCACACCCACCCACCCACCCACCCACCCACCCACACACACACACACACACACACACACACACACAAGTATTTTGAATGATAATGTAAACCACTGCAAAGCTACATTCAGAATAGCAGATCTACTAGTATTTGTTGACTGTCTGGCACTCTCATACCTCCCCCATCCTCTGTCCTGCACCCTCGATGGCATGCACTGAGCAATGCGTTTTGACCCCAGCTCATTTTGGAAGGTGTATGACGTGTAACAACCTCGCACTTTTTTTTTCGCTGTCGCTTTGTTTACCACGAGTATCGATTCAACACAACAGGCTGGTCACACATGGACAGGCAACGGCATAGGCGTGACACTCTGTTGAAACGTAAACTGCCGGTGTGTGCAGACAGGCGGAGGAGCAAGCAGTAAACTGATGCATGTGCGACTGGAAAGAAAATAAAATAAAACTAGAAATAAAATTCGAACACATTTTCTTGAAACGTTTCCTTTGCAGAATTCTTGCGTCGACAAGAAACATTTCTAGTTAACGTTAAGAGAGTTTTCACTTTTAAAAGCAAACTTGACTCTAATCATTCATCAACATTGAGATTATGGACCGAATAATAGATCCATTTCACAATGAATTTGGAGGAAAAGCGGCAGAGGCCCTTTTGAAGGAACTGATCGGGAGATACCAGCATCAGAGAAATGGCATGGAATGACTAGTCCCTTTTAACGTCATTTGTCCTTTTGACAACAAACATTTATTTTTCAAAGTAACAACAGGTTTCCCTTAAGAAAAACAGGTAGGAAAATTCCAAGTTAATTTGCCATGTTAAGTTTACACACCTGAAAAGCGTTGAAAACAGTGAATAACACTGTTACCTTTTTAATGGCCTTAAATAAGATGCAAGAAAATAAGATGTTAACGATATTGACCTTTAAAAAATTTAAATTTAAAAAAATTAAATAAATCGGCAAACAATTAAAACTGAGCTTTAGATAAATTTCTGCAATCGAGGTCAAAACCAAGACATTTGGGCTGACCCCCAAAAGGTCAATATTAACTAGTTAACAATGCTTAACAGTTCTCCTTTACGGTTTGCCCAAAGGGCTTACACCAAATAATTTAAAATAAAATTTATAACACGCTTACAATATGTATTACACAGAATAATAACATTAAAGGAAATAAGCTTCGTTGAAAACGTAAGGTGTTAAAGAGAACTATTAAAAGCGTGCTGCAAATTCTTCTAGGAGGGAATATAAATAACAACTCACTAACGTGATAACAATTGCTGGAGATCATAACACACAAAACTTAAAGTGCTAGATAATAATAATAATAATAATAATAATAATAACAACATAAACTAATAAAACAACACGTTCCCACATACAAGTATGCACCACAAAATGTACTGGAGAACGATGAATACAAATTATACTGGAACAGAACCATTATAACAGATAAAACAACACCATATAACAAACCTGACATCATACTCACCTATAAAAAGAAGAAATTAACACAACTAATCGAAATATCCATACCCAATACTACAAATATACAGAAGAAAACAAGAGAAAAAATTGAAAAATACATCCAACTGGCTGAGGAAGTAAAGGACATCTGGCATCAGGATAAAGTTGACATTATACCAATTATACTATCAACTACGGGAGTCATACCACACAATATCCACCAGTACATTAACGCAATACAGCTACATCCAAACTTATATATACAACTACAGAAATCTGTAATTATTGATACGTGTTCAATTACCCGAAAGTTCCTAAATGCAATGTAACATATACCGTACAGTTAAAAGGAAGTCACGCTTGATGAAGGTCCGCGTCACTGTCCATTTTTGACCAGACATAACGTCTGAGAAAAGAAAGAATAGTAATAATAATACCGGAGAGCACACCAGCTTCTAAAACACAGGGAAAAATATAAAAATTCAGAAACAGTTTGCTCACTCGCATAAAACAGTTTAAAAACAAACGTAAAATTTTAAGAGAGTAGATAATTCCTAGACCCCTGATATAATTGTGTGTGAAAGCTGGACACATTACTTAGTAACACCAGTTGCCATAACAACATTAACGGTGGTAAATTTTTAGAGAGAACCCTGGCTAGCAAATTAACACAAGTCACTTCAAGAACACACAGAGCAGGCAGAGCCACAAATTCGGCCTAGAATCACATAGAGTCAAATAACAAGGGCGTGCATGACGACTCAGTGAATATAAACACGAACATCTGCTCAAACAGCTTGCAGAGCGAGAAATCGGTGCACGGAGCTGAACAAGCAGATGTGCACGGCATAGGCGAACCAAACGTTTTGCCTTCTATCCAGTCCCGGCGAAGAAGAGTGAACGACGACCCGGAAAAGACGCCGTGCCGATCCGTACCGCGTGCCATTGCCCAAAGCATTGCCAACCTCCCCCACTCAAGCCAAAAACCCTGACCCCTTTTTTAAAATGAGAATAGAAGGAGCGAAACGAATTTCTTGGCTAGTTTTTTATTTGGCTCACGTGTACCTTCAAGGTTTTCCCCGTTACACGGTCGGGCACTAGCAGATTGAAGGGACTTATGATCTTAACAACTGTTCAGGGTCCAACAAACACCCATTCTAAAATTCCGAAAAAAACCTTATCCCCAACTCGGCCGAAAAAGAATCTCCTTTCCTGATTACACCGTTTCTCTTGATGGCGAAGGACTGGGTCGATGTTTTACGTAGCTCTATACCAGTTTTCTTTAATCAGACAAGGGGTAATCCGTTCAGGCGACAGATAGTTTATACTCCACAAATTAGGCAGGGGAGTTAAGGGAATAAGAAAACATCAAAGCAGCAGGAATTACTTTAGAAGCCTCATGCTCAGCTGAACTGAAGGCAGCATTAATCCAACGTATGGAAGTGTCCCATTTAGTCTTATTCTTAGCATCATACATAATTAAGGCTGCCTTAAGATTACGATTATTCCTCTCAGAAAGGGATTGGGATTGGGCTTCGCCATTTTGCAAGACTCACACTCCTGAACCAATCGGCGAATATCCCAATACAAGGACGGCAATGTAAGATGAGTACGGACCTTTGCAAGGGTTTTATAGAGGCCCAGGTGCCTATCTAATAAGGAACTGTGAAAATAAAAAATTATAGATGGCGCGAGTTCAACAGGCAAATAAATTTTGGGCTCGGCTAATACCCTAACTTCACTACAAAGTTTACGCTTTCTCAAGGAATAACCGGGAAGTTCCTCTCCCGCCAACAGCCGCCTTTATAGCCCCTATTTAAGGATCTTGGTCCTGCTTATCCCTTAGATCAGAAAATAATTGAGGTATCTCTGTTAATACGTTAAAAACGGAAGATCTTATGACTGAACAACACTCCCCGTATTTGTGGACGCCCTCCTCAAACATGCGGCGGAGCACATCGACTACCTGGTTATCTGAGCCCTTGATATGTCTAACCTTGAAACGAAAGGCAGGCATACAGATCACCCACCTCCCAATCCTGCCAGTCTTTCCTGGGCGGGCCAAAACTCAACGAAATGCCTGGTTGTCTGTCTCTAAGTCAAATTCTCTGTGTTCAAATTTAATCTTTGCAAGAGCGAACAGAACAACCAGAGCCTCACACTCATACACCGACTACTTAAGCTCAGGTCCCAAAAATCTTTGCGAGGCAAAAGCAATAAGTCGTCTACAACCGCGTCTTCCAGTAAAAGCACTGCGGCCACCCCGACGTTACACGGGCGAAACCTATAGAATGTATTACTGGCAAAATGGAGGACTAATACAGTAGAAGTATCAGAAGGTGAAATGAGCCGCCACGGCTAAGGAACTATTACGGCATTAGTACCAAAATGATTTACAAGAACCACGGAAAGCTTTTACCAAGTCGGTTCAGTTGGGGATTCGTATTTTCCACTTCGCGTAAACCACTAGACCATCTCGCTTGCGGTGCCCGCTTCTGGCCCAGGTATCTGAGGATTGCCTACTATGGAAACTGTTCAACGAATGATCAGCATTCTTTAGGGATAGGTTTGGAGCGCTTCTAAAATAAACATACAGCCAGGTAATGTCATTAATTCTGAGTTGCACATGTTGCTTTTCAGGCGAGAACAGAATCGAATCATTTTGATTTACAGTTATTCTGACTTGATGCTGAGTTAGCTGTCGAGTGTGAACAGTGACGTCTAGTGAAATGGAAGTGATTTGTTAGTATTATCTTCAGACAAACTACTATATCTTAGTTTCCTCATTAACTACTTCTAAATTTATTTTTAGCATTTAGAAACCGTTGACTCCAATTTTCGCATCTTTATGGACACCAATAAGAGCAAAACGAGGATAATGGAATGTAGTCGAATTAAATCAGGTGATGCTGGGGGAATTAGATTAGGAAGGGAGACACTTAAAGTAGTAGGTGAGTTTTGCTATTTGGGGAGTAAAATAACTGATGATGGTCGAAGTAGAGAGGATATAAAATGTAGATTGCAATGGCAAGGAAAGCGTTTCTAAAGAAGAGAAATTTGCTAACATCCAGTATAGATTTAAATGTCAGGAAGTCTTTTCTGAAAGTATTTGCATGGAATGTTGCCATGCATGGAAGTGAAACATGGACTGTAAATAGTTTAGAAAAGAAGAGAATAGAAGCCTTCGAAATGTTGTGCTACAGAAGAACGCTGAAGATTAGATGGGTAGATCACGTAACTAATGAGGAGTTGGGGAGAAGAGAAATTTGTGGCACACTTGACTACAAGAAGCGATCAGTTGATAGGACATGTTCTGAGGCATCAAGGGATCACCAATTTAATATTGGAGGGATGCGCGGAGGGTAAAAGTCGTAGGGGGAGACCAAGGCATGAATAGGCTACACTAAAACAGATTCCGAAGGTAGGTTGCAGTAGTTACTCGGAGATGAAGAAGCTTGCACAGGATAGAGTAGCATGGAGAGCAGCATCAAACCAGTCTATAGACTGAAGACCACAACAACAACAACATGACCGTGAAATTAATACTTATCGGCGTGTGCATTTGAAGGAGAATTTTCCGGTTTACCATTAATAGCCGTTAGTATATTGCAAACTTACAGCAGCAGCATCATTCTCCTGGGAAACTGCGCCCTCCGTGTCGTGAAAGAGTCGAATGCTGAGCGCTGTGGTCGCAGCGTTGTGTGTATTTATGTGTATGTGTGTCACATTATTCACTGCCGCTCGTACATTTTCCTACTTGTTCAATCGAGCAATGCATCCGTCCACGTGAGCACAGCTGGTCCGTGAGTTGCCGGTGCCTAAGCAGGCGGCTTCATCCCTCGTGGCTGACACGGTTAACGAGGCGGCGAGGCGAGAGGGCGTGCCGCTGATGTGAAGTCAATAGCGGCACGTGGTGCTGCTGTTGCTGGCTGGCGGCCGTCCTGCTCGCGACGGGAGCGCGCCGTGGCAGACGCCGGGCAGCAGTCGGCCGCTCTGCTGCGAGCTCCCCCCAATCCCTAGCCCTCAAAACTTTCGCCAACTCAACCCCACCTCTGCACGTTAGTGGCCTCAAAATCCGGTATCAGGCTAGCCCCTATGCTTCTCACTACATGTTGTTTTCCTGTCGTTCAGTCGGACATTACACCGTTATGAGCGGCAATAAGTTTTTCTTTCTTATCCCTAGAGCGCTTCTCTCCTCTAGCACGGCATCGGCTTTCTTTAGAATTTGGCAAATTTTGTTCTATTATCTGACTTTGTGGCTGGATGCCCTTCCTCATGTCGCAACCGTCAATCGTCTGTGAATCATGGATACTTTGTTATGTGTGAGATCGTTTTTTAACTGTTTGTGTGTACCAGCCCACGGTCTTGATCCGCCTCTTGGATTCGTTCCAAACCGGCCACACCTCCCCGACTCGGAAGCTAAAGCGCTGCGCCTTACGGTATACGAGCAAGTCATTAAACTTTAAACATTTAAGCACTCTAACTAGAACTTGCTGTGCAGAAATGGAAAGAAATTTAGTATCTAGAGAGAAAAAAATCGCCGTGATATAGATGCCTCTACTGATACTTCAGATAACGGAGGAAGGCAGCATTGCTGTGCCTTACGGTCAGTGAATGATGCCCACTAGGGATGTGCACGTTGTGTTTCAGGACGGTTAGTAAATATTTTAGGAGGTGGTGTCACAGACTGATTCGAATAAATCATTCTACATAATACGTACATAATTTTTAATGGTTGCGGAGATACAGACTATTACGGGGAAAAGTTTTCAGTCCGTGTGCCCCGGGTGCCCGGGTTCGATTCCCGACGGGGTCGGGGATTTTCTCTGCCTCGCGATGACTGGGTGTTGTGTGATGTCCTTAGGTTAGTTAGGTTTGAGTAGTTCTAAGTTCTAGGGGACTGATGACCATAGATGTTAAGTCCCATAGTGCTCCGAGCCATTTGAACCATTTTCCTCCTGGGACATACCGTGTAGTGACAGTTGGAAATACTTTCCAGACCGGCCTTGGTTCTCCGATCCCCAATAAATTTTGTTCCCCCATACCCCACAGGGGAACCTCATTTGAACCATTTTGAACTCCTTGTGCTGGTCAATCTGTCTGTTATGCGGTTATTTATCGATTGTCATTGGTGCGACGAAAACACAGATGCCTGTGTTGCGTTATCGCATCGTCTTGCAGGGCCCCATTCCTAGACTTTCTTGAAAACAAGATTCCATAAATGTTGGCTATAAGAATTGGTATGTTCTTTCAGTAAGACGGTGCCCTCCCACATTCTAGTCGCAGTTGACGCATCATATAAATCAAAAATTCTCAGGAAGTTGGATCAAAAACGGTTCAAATGGCTCTGACCACTATGGGACTTAACTGCTGAGGTCATCAGTCCCCTAGAACTCAGAACTACTTAAACCTAACTAACCTAAGGACATCACACACATCCATGCCCGAGGCAGGATTCGAACCTGCGACCGTAGCGGTCGCGCGGTTCCAGACTGTGGCACCTAGAACCGCTCGGCCACGAAGATGGATCGTCAGAAATCGTACCGTACTGTTTGTTTTCCGCCAAGTTCCCCGGACCTTACTCTTTCAGATTTTTGCCTGTGAGGGTGGTTGATTGGCGAAGTTTACAAAGAAAAAGTAAACAAAGAAAACATATTGATCGTTCGGATTACGCAAAGTGCTACCCACGCAAAAGAACGCCAGTCTCAGAAGAGCTACAAATCGTGTTGTCAGGAGAATTCGAAAGGACGTTGAAATCGGCCGTGGAATTCATGAAAATCAACTTTGGATTTTACATTTGTTTTCGCTTAACACCCTCCGTGAGTATCTCTTTGGGTTACATTCTAACAGCTATATCTCTGTTACCAACGGAAATTGATTTCAAGTTATGACCCACTTTGTCCACCATCACCAACACAAATCATTAGTTATTTGCCTTCTGCTGGTGGATAAAGACCACCTCTAGAGTTTTCTACGCATTAAATTCTCCAAATAAAACCATCCATGTTGTTGATGCATTTTTCTGATGTTATCTGACCACTTTCCACTCTTATCAATCCAACAAATAATGTTCTACTATCCCTTTGCCTGGCTATTACGTATGCTGTCCACCTCACTTTAACACAGCAGAAGAGGAAGAACAGCGATTGGCTGGCGGTTATTCCTTGCCACGCGACTGGCCGGAATGAAATGCCGGTCATGAATTTATTTTAATCACGCATTCCTCTCTGGTCTGTATGCTGATCCATTTGTTTGTTTTTATGTCTCTCCTAGTAGTTTCCAACAAGAATCTTTGTATTGCCTGCTGAGAAAAAGTCAGTGTCTCACTCATGCAAATCGGAACCGGTAATACACACCGTTTCAGATACAGTGAATCCGTAGATTTAAAATCCCTTTCTACTGTAGTAAAGGTTCACCACCACATATTTGTTGCTTTAGCTGACCACCGAATCGTTGTTTTCAACTGCCCTAAACTCAAAATTCTTTAAATGGTTCTATATGTTTCAGGTATATGTTTATGACTTAGTTTTCACATTATGCTTGATTTTAGGGAGTACTTTCAAATTTAACCTATTAAATTCTTCCATTAGTTGTCTAAGTGTAATGGCCCCGGGGGAAACAGTACCGTATCTTCAGTAAAACGAACGTGGTTAAGGCTTGTTCCGTTAACACATATTCGTTTTTCATTTTCCCATTTTTGGGGACTTGATTTAGGGTTTCTGGCAATAGTTTTTGTGCTGTGGGAAGTCGTTGCCGTATTCAGTTGCCAATTCTCAGTTTCTCACAATCCGGAAGAAGTATAATGGAAAATGATTCGTATGTACATTCTTCAGTATACAAACATAGGTTGAATCAATGATGTGTTTCTCAAGAGGTATTTGCATAGAATTTGTTGAAGCTCTTTCAAAATTTATGAGCCCCAGTGAAAGTGGCAATTCGTATTCAGTGCTCATCTAGGTACTTTTCATAACTATCTGGCTCAGATATCGCCTTTTTGACTGATGTGTGAATAGGGATAGTATCGTCAAATAAGAAAGCATTATCTGTAGCTGAGAGAGTAGTCGCAGCTCTCTTCCACTTCTGTCGCATGTTTACTGCCACGTGGGTGTACGCATTAGCAGTACAATTCAAGTTTCACGGGTTTTCGGTCCTTCCGGGATGAGAACGCCATAAAGGAAGCACTCAAAGACCGTGACGAGGTCATTTCTCTGCCAGCACCTTTCGTTGTAGGATTACTAGTCTAGCAAGCTATGAAGCCGACCTTCTCAGAAGTTTGGAAACAACGAGAGAGGTTCTAGCAGAATGAAATTGTGAAGGCGGGTAGAGAGTAGCTCAGTAGAAATTATATATAAAGTGAGTTAATCGAGTATTAACATACAACGGACTAACTAGAATCTCTATGCAAAGGTTCAGGATTTAACACGAGATTATCAAGCATAATGACAATACTTCGTCATAAACATGTTCGCAGCCATTGCGCGTATCCGTCGGCGAAGCACCGATGAAATAACTCCTTTACATTGATGCATTCGAGTGGCTGTGTTCTCGCCAGCAGTCGTCGCTAAATAGAGATCGAGTGGCACCGGCCGTGGGGGAGGGTCCTCCAGTCAGAAACAGACGGAAATAGTGCGTAGTATTGTTGTATGCTTCAGCTACTGTGATATACATAATCAGATAGTCACGTCGGGGGAAAAATAATTAAATAGACAGAATGAGGAATGTACGAGTAGGAGAGAGAAGAAAGCTGGTGGAAATGATAAGAATGTGGGAACATCTTGGCTGGGACATGTGTTGCAAGGAAATTTCGTGCAATGAAGGGTGATCGGAGGACAAAATTTCAGGAATTGGAGAAAAAGGAAAAAAGGGGCTCGGAATGCTGGGAGATATTAAAATGGACGAAGCTGCCAGCAGCTCGAGGAAGCAGCGCAGAAGAGGGTAAATTGGTGAGCGTCATGTTGATACTTGTATTGTATTGCAGCGTGGTCACAACTCCTGCAGAATGGTGTGTGTGGGAGGCTGTGCAGATGAGAACTTCCAGTACCGCGGCGAGTGCCGAGTTGAGAAAACATTTCCTATTATTAGACGGTTGTTGCCCACTTGGACCGTGGTTAGCGGCAGCGGAATGCTGAGACAGGCCGACGTCGACTGGCAGCGACGACGGCCTTGCTGAACCGACGCATGTGACCGCTCGCCCTCCCCACCTCCGTCCCACTCTGCTCGTCGCCCAGGCCAACTGGCAAGGGAGTACAGACACCCCGTGTCGAATCCAGGGCCCTTGAAGACTGGTCGGAATGTCAGCCAATCGATAAGAGCCCTCGCCTCGGCGGTACCAGTTCGAAGCACGGAACAACCGTTAGGGCTAATTGATGGATCGTAGGTCAGCAGCTTCGTCCAATCAACGGTGCTGCTCGATGAAGTTCTAGCTGCTTTGGCTGCATATCGAAGTGACCACTGGCGCGGAGACGGCGTCGTACGAAAACTCGGGGCCGATGGCATGAACGTACCAGCGGAACGGGGGTATATGTGCTTCCTCTGGCTGGGTGTGTTGTGACGGGAGCATGGTTGCCATCATATAGCCGGCTGTGGAACATTGCTTTTATGTTTCAGCATGAAACAGACCGGCGCACCGTTACGGTAGATCACCGCGTTGCAGAACACTGTACCAGCGCCCAACTGCAAAATTCCACATGTGGGTGGCAGCTGTGGCCGGTCGCACGCCTATGCCGCAACGTAAGACAGATATACCAAAGAAGAAAAGTTTCGTTATATATTGGAAATGGTAATTAACCCTGTGTAGGATAAGGTACTTTCACGCTTATTAAAATATACCTGGCTATTATGCCTTGACTGATTGAGTTTCTTAGAGAAACCCAACATTTCGTCCCTATCTCCGGATGACATCTTCAGGGGGAGGGGGTCTGAAGGTTCTGCGGATCTCTGAATGACACAGTCGCTCGGTAGTGATTACAGTAGAAATTAATTTTCGCGTGCTACAGCGGAGAGGCGTTACATAGCGATTTTAAAACTAGAACGCAGTTGGCCGTTGCCGGCCGCTGTGGCCGTGCGGTTCTAGGCACTTCAGTCCGGAACCGCGGGACTGCTACGGTCGCAGGTTCGAATCCTGCCTCGGGCATGGATGTGTGTGATGTCCTTAGGTTAGTTAGGTTTAAGTAGTTCTAAGTTCTAGGGGACTTATGACCTAAGATGTTAAGTGCCATAGTGCTCAGAGCCATTTGAACAATTTTTGAGCAGTTGGCCTTTGTCAGTTGTTATTGCAACGACCCCACGGTGGAGGGCTGATGCACAACTACAGCAAGCCCTGGAAAAAGTAGGAATTACAGAATACCGTCTAGTTATGGAGACGGGAACGTGAGTACTACACAACGATCGGGGGGGGGGACATACTGGCAACTGTAGTAGGGTTCAAAATGTGGTTCAAATGGCTCTGAGCACTATGGGACTTAACATCTGTGGTCATCAGTCCCCTAGAACTTAGAGCTACTTAAACCTAACTAACCTAAGGACATCACACACATCAATGCCCGAGGCAGGATTCGAACCTGCGACCGTAGCAGTCGCGCGGTAGCGGACTGCGCGCCTAGAACCGCTAGACCACCGCGGCCGGCCCTGTAGTAGGGGAGCAATAGATTGATCAGCTGTTGCGGAACACGCCTTACAGCTAGGAGGCCAACATATTAGATATGATAAGAAACGGGTTCTGGTTGCCTAGATCAGATACTACGATACGATAGGATATTGAGAGGCATGATAAAGATTATTAAACACAATCGGATGGAGAGTGTGAAACTGAATGGTAACTGGATTCCGGCGCTGAAAAAGATGTTTACAACTCTAGGACGACAGCTGTAGCGGACGACACCAACTGACAGCGGCCAATTGCCGTCGGGTTTCGAAAACATGTGACGTCACGTTGAAGTCACGTTTCCGTGCGGTAGCAGGTAATTTTAATGTCAGTAGCGAGCCAGGTCTGAACAGAGCCGTACCGAAGTGATTCGGCACCTCTGTCAGATTTGCCAAAGCTGCGACCCCTCCTCCCCGTAAAACTTATTTTAGCAAATTTCTTTTCACAGATTTAGGATACCTTTATAATTTTGTAAGTACGTTTACTAAAATGAAGCACTACATGAAAATCAAAGTTTAAATTAAGTATATCACTGTAAAATATTACACATAATAAATTGCATGTGTTTTGAAAGTTACAAATTGTAAAAATCATCAGTAAAATTGAAAGTGAGCAATATTTATATGTTATTGTTTATGAGAGTTATTGTACACTGGTTTTAGTATGGTATTTAATACAGAACAGAGTTCATTTGATCCTCATAAATTTTCATACTGCAGAAATTATTAATTAGAAATGAAAGGGGCTATAATTAAGAGAGCAGAAAACATCCCTTTGCAAGAATTGTGTTGTCATTATGATTTTACGTTGCATTTTCTCGTAATGACCTTCGCAAAATCATTGATTATGTCACTGAAATCAGCTTAGGAGCTGCGTCGTATTTTGTCGACGAGCCAGCTGCTTTCACTCCTGCTCAACCATCCCGAGACAGCGTTTACACCATGTTTCAGAATGCAGTTGCTATCGTTGTCATAGACATCCTCAACAGCATTTCAGTGTTTGGATAAGCATCTTTTAACTCGTACATTGAAGAAAAAAAACGTCAAAATATCCAAATGGGGAGCCGTGTCAGTGATCATTAGCTTTTTCACCTGAAACTTGAAAGCAGCAGTAGTCCGCTGTTCAGTAAGTCTGGTGTATTTGGCACGATAATGAGCATAACATTTTTCAAGATAAGATACAGAACATTGGTTGAAGTCGATTTCTGACAGGAAATTAAAGTTAGACTAAATGATGAGAGACACGTGACGTCTGTTTTCATTTCACGTGTTATTAAATGAAATACTCTGAAGCGCTTTACCTCTGTCTCGCTCGTCAGTCGGCAGAAATGTGAAAAAAGATTCAGCATCCGCTCGCTGACTTTTAAGAGCCTACAACACCGTAGCGAAGTAGCAGCAGGAACTCCATCGTTGAACACGAGCGAACTGAGTATCCGGAAGCTGTGAGAACCAAGCGCATTGTTGGCACTTGAACAATGTTGGCGATAGACAAGTCTGGTCGCTAGTAGTCGTTTCTTCGTGATGCTGTTTGCACGCAAGGGCACTTTCGACGTACGACTGGAAAAAATGTGCGTACTTTTACAGCGGGCCGATGGGAAAGGCTTTTTCTCGTAGGCAGAAGATAGGAACTCGATGGGTACAGTAACGTGGCGGTTGCCAGATCTGGTTGCTGGGGGCGGAGGAGACAAGCCGGGCCCCCACACGACGGAGGAGGAGGGATAGGACCCGGCTACCTCGAGCAGACCAGCCACCTTCGCTGTGATTCGTGGTTCTGCAGAAGCACGAGTCACACGTGGAGGAAAAAATCCTTAAATGTTTTTCACAGTCGGAACTGAAATCGTCTTATATATTGACATAATAAGGACATCAATTACGTACACTAATTGCGTGGAAAGTAAACACTATTTAATAGAGAAGTACAGCACAGTAACGCAGCTACAACAATGGCTACCTCACGCCACGCCGTACTGTCAGATGGATGACACTGGCTGCGTCCGAAAACAAATGACCACCGACGGAAGCTGCCGATTCAGGACTAGGGAGCTCATCGGCGACCTTAAAGTTAACACGCTGTAGGAGACCTCAAGTATTTCTCCCGGTCACTTCTTAGTCACCCTTTTTTCTCGGTCAGTTTTTGCGCCGTTCTGCGCACGTGCCCCCGAAAGGAGCCCATCTGGAAACCTACTCGAAACGGTACTGAGTGCGAAACGGACATTCGTAGAAGCTACAACCCTCCTCGATTACAGGTGGTGACGGAACGTTGGAGTTTTCAAATAAATTCATTCGAGCACGTCATAATAGCCCGGAGAGTTTTAATTAAGTGTGGCAGTTGCGGTCGTGAGAGTTTGCATTTCACAATGATGTACCTAGTTGCTGGCGGAGGTACGCGTGACGACACGAGTTGGCGGACGGTCTTATTGGCTTGTATACGCGCGCTCGTCTTCCCGTGAATGTGCGAGTAGGCGGCGGCCCGCCATCCAGCCAGCCCGGCCCGCACGTGAGGCGGCCACGTGAGCGCCGCCACACGCTTCGGCTAACGCGAGCTCACAAACAAACAGGCGCCGTGCGCAGCCTGGAGGCGACACAGCCCGGACCCGCGGCCGGGTACCGAGACGGCTTGGGACGCTACGCCGCTCTCTGCCGGGTGGTCACTGCCGGCCGGCGCACTTGCAACACGACGAAATTTTACATACTGCGCGGACATAGCACAGTTGCAAGAATACGTGATTAGATTTGTTCGCGATTTGACTCTACACGGGGTGCGAAATTTTGTACGCACAGCCGCCACCTCAGGTAGCAACAATGACTCTGATCCAGCTGGGCGTAGAGTCGAACTGAGTTCGAGCGGCAGGTACGGATACGTCATTCCAGGATGCTTCAGCTCTGTCACAGTTCATCAGTGGTAGTGGTCGGCCAGTCTTCCGAAGACCTGTCACCGGATGTCCGGTTGAGAAACGAGGAAAACGTGCAGGCCGGGGAAACATTCCAACACCCTTTATATGGAGGTAGGTCAGGGCAGCACGGACAACATATAGTCTTGCGATACGGCGTTGAAAGATAATGCCACGTGGACCTTGAAGATGGGGCAGAACAGCTTTAACGGGTCATAAATGTGACGGCTTCTTTCGAAACCAGTAAACACCCAATCCCGATTTTTTTAAAGAATCCAAGTCCCATGCATATAACGTTATAAGACTTTAGCTGTGTGTGGTGCAATGACATAATGCTGCAGGTACATTCAGTGATCTGTGTGGATATTTTCTGCAAAATGCGCTACGAATACATTTAAAGGGTGACAATTATTTAACTATATGAAAAAAAGGTAAATTGGTTAGAAACTACGGCATGCACACACTTTATTCAACATGTAAACGGCAGTACAGATATTCGGATTTAGGTTATGACAAGTTCGATATGCCTGCCATCATGGGCGATGATGTGACGCAGACGAACAGCGAAATTCTGCACGACCCGGTGAAGTGTCGGAACATCGGTTCTGTCGATGACCTCCTGAGTGACGTTTTCAGCTCAGCATTGGTTTTAGGATTTTTGCTGTACATCTTGTCTTCCACATCTCGTCGAAATCAGGGTCATTGTGGATAACGGGGATGAAGTCATCTTCCAAAACCTTCATGTACCGTCCGGTAGTCACCGTGCCACCAAGGAATATCCCACCAATAATCCGTGACTGGACATTGTACACCACCCAGTCGCCCCTTGAGGGTAAAAGAGTTCTCCATCGCGAAATACTGATTCTCAGTCCCCCAGATGCGCCAATTTTGCTTATTGACGAACCCATCCAAATGAAAGTCGGCTTCGCCGCTAAACCAAACCGTACAACCCACACTAATTCTCATCGTGCCCAGCGGCCAACCGTACAGTTTGAATGTCCTAACGCAAACCGTTCAGAACTTATGACCATTTTATTTCACATAGTTCAATAATTGGTACCACGTAGTAGTAAAGAAGTATTAATTAAGACGTCATGCCTACTTCTGGGGTTTTAGTGCGTGAAAGGCGAAAATGTAGTAAGCGATAAACTTTATTTCTTTCGTCATTTTGTGAGTGTGTGGGATGGGGGGTGTCAACGCGAAAAAGTTTCGTAAAGGTGTGAAACATTTGTAAAGTTTGTTGGAAGTTGGTAAGCGCTCTCATTCTCAAACACTGCATGAACACGGTCTGGGTAACTTCCGCATGGTGAGTTACGCTGCATCAAGGCATGCACACTGGTTCTACTGTAATAGTTGATTTACTGCGTAAACCTTTAACATAATATTATAGCTCTTACTGAGGAGATTGTCGCGCCATTCTAAATTTTTGAATTCTGTGGATAACTGTGTGAAATATTAAAATCAAATTTTTGTTGCCCCTGGAAACTGTTAGAGAGGCAACCGCAAACGGCGACTGTGCACCGTTTTAGCCGCCTAATGGCTAATTAATATAGTTTACCGACTATGCGAAACAGGTGTGATAGTGTTGTGTGCCTGACGGCACCTCACAACATCAGGATAGGTGCTGGGCACGTGTGACAATGACGTATACAACCTGGCAGCGTCCCTTCCCCTCGGATCCTCCACTCACGGACACGTTCATCGTGATGTTGTATGCTCCACCAGAGATTCGTCTGAAAAGACGACGTGGTGCCACTAAGATAGAATATGGGTTTAAATATTAGGAATTCTTCTCTGGAGTTATTTGTCGGGAATGTAGCTTTGTACTCAAGTGAAAGGTGGACGATCAACAGTTAAGCTAAGAAGCTTTCGTAATGTGGTGCTACAGAAGAACGCTGAAGATTAGATGAGAAGATTCGAACAACCAAAGAAGCGGTAATGAATGTAATTCGAGGAAAGAAGCTTGTGGCATAAGTTGACTAAAACAAGGGAACGATTGACAGGACACATACTGAGGCAAAAAGAGAAAAGAAGCTTTCGAAATATGAGGCTACACAAGAATACTGAAAATTAGGTGCTTTGGTCTAATGGGGGAGAAAAGAAATTTATGGCACAGCTTAACAAAAGGAAGGGATCGATTCATACGACACATCCTGAGGCGCCAATGAATCGTCGGTTTGGTAATGGTGGGATTTGGGGGGGGGGGAGGTGAAAAATTTTAGAGTGAGACCAAGGCTTGACTACTGTAAGGAAGCTGGAATGGAAAGGATATAGGAATGCAGAGGACAGACTAACGTGAAAAACTGAAGACCTCAACAAGAACACCAGAAGATAGTTATTACGGTTCAAGGATGCGAAGGAGACCGTAACATGTTTCAGACGTAGATGATAAATCATCCGGTAGCGACTGACGTAATGGAAAAAATAATTTTCTCCTTCAGGACTGCTATGCACTGCGTTTGAATAGTATTAACAGTCTTTAGTACTTTGATTTCTCCCCTCTGCGTATTAATTAGTCTTTTTTAGATCACTTAATGTCTACATACGTTCCAAGATTAATTGGATCTGTTACGATTCTGTGAGAAAGAAATTCCATATCACTAGCCTAATGTATAAACAACGGATCGAGAAGTAGGCTTAGGAAGGTAGTACACGATGAGTCTTGGAAGTACGGCCAATGATAATAGCTTGCTGTGAATTGCCGGCGCTCCGGTAGCGTGCGTGTCCGCTGGAGGATAGGAGGGATACTGCTCGACTTTCAAAGCATCAATCGACATGCAATTGCCTGCGGCCATCGAGCGTTGGCTGCCCTGAGGCCGAAATTCAGGAAGGCAGGCATGGACTCGTATCCATATTCATGCGCGAACATACTTGTCGTTCTGTGCGGTGTTTCCAACATTGCGGGTCTAATCATTCCGTTACGACAAGACGATGTACCACGGCTAAAGTATTGAATGTCTCTATTGATACATTTTAATGCGTTTGGTTCGTGTTTTATTTCTCTAGTATGCTAATTGAATTGTGTGTAACGGAATGTTCTTAATGGAGTATTTGATTGACAAATGAGGAACACTGAATTTTCAAATTACTCGTTGGAGTATTCTTTTACTGTGCAGAATAAACTATGTTGAAGTTATTCTAAATGGACTTGGAAGAAAATATGTGTAAACTATTAGCCGGCCGGAGTGGCCAAGGGGTTCTAGGCGCTACAGTCTGGAACCGCGCGACCGCTACGGTCGCAGCTTCGAATCCTGCCTCGGACATGGATGTGTTCGATGTCCTTAGGTTAGTTAGGTTTAAGTAGTTCTAAGTTCTAGGGGACTGATGACCTCAGAAGTTAAGTCCCATAGCGCTTAGAGTCATTTGATTTTTGTAAACTATTAGACATACAATACAATAACTGGAGGTAAACATAGACCATTAAATTATTTAGTAATACAACGTCAATAAGTGTAGTAATACCACTCAGCTGATGCCAGATAAATTAATACCATCGCTAGAAATTAAAACGGACGTACGTTTATACCATTGAACAAAACAATCCGTTGCAGAATTGTGGTCAGCAGCTAACAAAAGAATTCGTCCACTTGGCGCACGACAACGAATGTACTATCCGTGTTTTATCCATTACATTCACGGTGATATAGTGCAGTCCTCCTCCGCTTCTGATTCTTTGCTGCCGATAGATTAGGACGTAGTTTTATACACTGACGGAAGAAAAATCGTAATACCAAGGAGTTGTGCAGCAAAAACGGAAGTTGGTATACACGTTTCTACATCTGGAAAATGATTTCTGTTTACATTTCGCGCCAGTCGCATTAAAGTGGCACTAGTTCACTGACTTTGAACGATGTCGTGTAATAGGGCTACGAGAAGCTGGATATTCCTTCTGCGATATTTTAGAAACTCTTGGCGGGAATATAGATAGCCGTTGTACATGATTATTGGCAGTGGTGGTCACGAAAATGTACGGTCGCAAGAAGACCAGAATCCGGACTGCCACCTGGCGCTAACGAGAGGGAAGACCATCGTGTTCGGCGTATGGCTCTGGCGCATTGTACTGCCTTACTGCCTCTGCAGCAGCAATTTGAGCAGCAGTTGGCACCACAGTGACACAAGGAACTGTTAGAAATCGGTTTGTTCGAAGACAGCTCCGAGCCAGAAGCCTTGCAGCCTGCATTCCATTGATCCCAAAGCACCTCCATTTGCGACTTCAGTGGTGTCAAGCAAGAGCTCATTGGAGGGCAGCATGGAGGCCTGTTGTCTTTTATGAAGAACGCTGGTTTTACCTCGATGCTGACGGCTGTGTGTTGGTTAGAATGTTATGTGCTAGACACCCTGTACCACCACCTGGAGTTACGGCATCGGGTGCGATTTCGTTACGGCGTCGGGTGCGATTTCGTTTGATAGCAGGAGCACTCTCGTGGGTATCCCACGCACCGTGACTGCACATTTGTACTTAACGCTGGTGATTCGACCTGTTGTGCTGCCATTCATGAACAGCATTCCAGGAGGTCTTTTCAAACAGAATAACGCTAGCTCACATACTGCAGTTGTAACCCAACATGCTCTGCAAAGTGTCGACACTTTGACTTGGCATGCTTGATCAACAGCTCTGTCTCCAATCGAACACATATGGGACATCATCAGACAACTCCAGCGTTATCCACAATCAGCGTTAACCGTACCTTTACTGACCGACCAAGTGCAACAGGCATGGAACTTCGTTCCACAAACTATCATCAGGCATCTGACAACACAATGCATGCACGCTTGCATTAAACATTCTGATGGTTACAGCGGTTATTAATGCACCAGCATTTCACATTTGCAGTGGCTTATCTTGCGCTTACATTAACCCGTGATCTTGCAATGTTAATCACTTAAATTTGTTATTTAGTAAATGTATTCTAGAAATTTCATTACTCTACATTAATTGTTTTTTGGTGTTGCGACTTTTTTTCGTCAGTGTTTTTAAACTATTGAAAAATTTTAGTACGATCAACAAAGGTCCTGCTACAGGCGAAAATTTGATATACTACGAAAAATCGTTTCCCAAAACTTAACTGAAGTAACCTTTCACATTATTCATCATTGTTGGTATTCTATGCAGCTGACCACTACATTACGTGATATATATACACTGTTTTCTAATTGTAATGGTGAAAAAAAGAAGTGACTATACATGAATTTCTTATATATAGCAGCACATTTAAAGTATTGACGATAACGTGGAATTTTAATAGAAGTTGGAAGGCGAACACATTTTTCCTAATGTAATTAAACATCAGAAATTTACAGAATTGTGTTAAGATGCTCTCGTAAGATTACAGAATCTAATCATATATTGTAATATGAAATCAAAAAAGTAAAGAAGAAAATCCTTTAAAAATGGTATTTCTACTTGCAGACTCCTTTGAAGAATAAAAAAATTGCTGCGCGAATTTCGACAGGTTTGATAGCATGCTTCTCTCTGAAGACGTGAAAATATTTGTCAGCACGGCGGTAAAGCGAATTATCTCGTGGATCGCTTAAACAACGGCAATATTCAACCTTTTTTTTATATTTACGATGTCGAAAATGTGTACCGTCAGAGAACCAGCAGTGAATATTGGGTTTCGCCGTCGCAGAAATCTCTATTCCCTTTGCATTTCTCTTGACATCTGATAATGAAACGAAGAAAATGTAGAGTACTTCAAGCGCAAAGAAAACAGTGTGAGGAAGATTGATGTGATGACAACGAAGGCAATGGTGGTAGAAACTAACCTGAGGTAAGAACGTGACAGACAGATAAGAAGTAAATGCTTATCGTCTGCGACAGCATTAAGAACCAGCGACTATACCAGGAAGTTACTTTCTGATTTCTAAATCACGTGATACCAAGGCTCGCTCAATAACTCCAGAACAAATTCACAAGTCTCTTTTACTCGCGTAATTCTCTAACGGCACGTGAGTTGTTATGACGAAATATGGAAATGCACTATGCGACACTTGGAAGAGCTTAGTTACACACCAATGAGATGTTTCAAAACATCAGGTACTGTAACGCTTCAGGTTGTATTATACTAAGCTCCACATCTTGTGAAACAACATCGCTGTTGGAATATTCTGCGGGGAGGTGGTGATAAATAGACACTCACCAGTTCTAAATTTTTTCATTTTGTTCAGAGTGTGCTGCAATATATGATGGCCTTTTCGACGCGACGCAAAATTCTGTTCTTTCTTCACTAGCAATGGGCAGAGTAACAGTTTATATATATACTACCGTTTGCATGTGGGGAGTTAAACTGGGACTCGACCTTGGGTCCACGCATTTTGTGAGCAATGCTGTACGAATCGCGCCATCCAGGCATGCTTTGCACACCGAATGAAAACTTCTTCTCTAAAGATCATTCCCCTTCCTCTCAAACTCAGTACCATCATTCTGTAAAATTAAATAAGAGCGAGCTTGTCGACGACTTAGCAATATTCTTCGGTTTTAATCAATCAGGATATTGTTGGTTTCGCTGCGTAGCTAAATGAGTGTAATGTTTAAGAGCGCAGGCCGTTGTGGACGAGCGGTTATAGGCGCTTCAGTCCGGAACCGCGCTGCTGCTACGGTCGCAAGTTCGAATCCTGCCTCAGGCATGGATGTGTGTGATATCCTTAGGTTAGTTAGGTTTAAGTAGTTCTAAGTCTAAGGGACTGATGACCTCAGATGTTAAGTCCTATAGTGCTCAGAGCCATTTGAACCATTTGTTTAAGAGCTAACTTAAACATATCGACGCTCCAAATTGTCTCTGTTTAATCCTGGTTTGCTCATATGCTGACGGAAATGGGAAGTGTTACACCGTGAAGAACAAGTCAGATATTTATTAAAGTTAGAGGGCATATTCATCACGTAACACGTACTAATTTATTATACTTCCATCGCCCTCGGAACTGCTGTCATTCATCATCAGTACGAGGCCTAGGTTTTGACACGGTAACAAAGGCTTCCGGATGTGATCTGGGGGAGTTTCGTTGCCACGCCTGAAACACATGTTGTGTCAGTTCATGGAGTTTGCTGGTTGGAGGCTAGTGTGAAAGTATGTCTCCCATCGCATCCCAGACCCGCTCTTCGGGTGAAAAATCAGGGGACCGGGCAGGCCAGCCGAGGAGGTCTTTATGGTATGAAGTGCATTATGGGGCCTTGCATTCTCCTGTCAGAAAAAGCCGTTTGGTACCCTGCTCATGAAGAGTGTGACAACAGGGTTTACCATTAATGCCTCATACTGGCCAACAGTCAGCCTCAGTTCAACAATTACCAAATAATTACGTTATTGTGACAGGGGTTCACAGTTATGGAAAAATTTTTGAATAGCGTCGGAGACGTCTTTGACTGTAAAACTAGAGCAGTGGAGATGCCGTTAATATGGTGAAAATATACAGTGGCTTGATGTCATTTCTATAAGATAATAATGATAACTTTAAGTTTCCAGGATATATATTTGATGATAATACATATACATGTCAGAAATCTTTTTTAAAGTTTTATCTTGTGCTGAAGCACAATTTTCGTGATACACTCTCTGATTGTGGTCACAAAATCGAAAATACAATAATGGATTTTACGAATAAGTAGCGTTACATCCAGTCTGACCGTGAAGCTCTTTAAAAAGTTAGCAAACCAGCCGTGCTGCCATATCCAATAACTCCCTTCGCCATGATTCCAGGAATTGCAGAGGTATGTCTCGAAAGTCGCAGCTTCCTGTGACCTTTCACCAGATCGTATACGGACACATCAAGATGGTTTTCGGTGGATTTCTTCTTCCGTGCCACAGTGTATGCAAGTGCGTGTAGGTGCCTGTGGGGACCACGCCCCATATGATCATGAGTGTCAGTTCCGAAGGGAATGTAAGTTTAAACATTTAATAACCGTTATGGGATGAAGATCTGCAGAGTGTGTGGGAAATATCGGACTGATGCTTCGTGGTGTACACTTTCAATATCTGTCAATGTATCCACTTACAGTCAGCCATATTCTAGTTCTTGGATATGTCGAGTGGATGGTAGCGCTTCGTACATGAGGGACGCGTGAGTGCTGTACGGCGCTACTATCACCTTTTCGCCGCTGTCGTGTTTATGCCTGTTTTATACAAATACACGGCTCTTATCTCCCTCTAATTACCCTGTATAAATTCTGACAATGTTGCGGGCCACGCTATCGTAGGCCAGGCGTGGCGTGTATTCTGAGTGTTCTTGTCGCCTGCGTTGATCGCCACTGGGCTAACTAAACAGAACCCGCCTTCACCTCATCTGGCGAGCACCAGTCCGTCGCCTGTGGTCCTCATAAATAGTCCGCATCGCCTTTTCATTCGTTTTGTTCCGGGAAGAAGTCATTCTTTTATGTTCCTTTCCTATCGGGCACCTACAAAAAAATATAAAGGTTCTGTGTACTTGTTTCACAGACCCGTTTCGTTGGGAAATGATGTACCAACGCGTATAACTCGCAAGCCCCTTCCAATACATGGCGGTCGGTACTTTGAACCAATGTTAGTCACCCCTTGTTCTTTTCTATTGGCATTTGATGTGTCTCTATAAGAGCCTGTACTCTTTCATCTTTTGTCATAACCCCTAGATGTGATGGAAGGAGCTCTACCTGGTACACTGTCACTCTAATACACAACACTTTGCGAAATTAACACCTTCGGTCACACTCACTGCCAATAACCCCAACCACTGGAACAGAACTCCAGAATAGGCCGCACTAGATTCTTGTATGCCGTTTTCTTATCAAATGAAATGTCGTCCCCAAAATGCTGCTAACGAATCTACCTCTTCCTTTCGTTTTGTCTACTACTGATTTCAAGTGCTAATTTCATCTCGTACTCCTTTTTATTAGTACTTCAAGGTAATTAATAGAATGTGGCTTCTGCCGTTCATTGATGGACTAGAATAATTGAAATACAGTTTTAATTGCAGCACCGAAGGATATAGGTCTCAACGTGTTTGGTTCGGAGGCTAAATAGGGAAGTCTCCGATTACGAATCCACAGAGCCTGGAGTTAATCCTTGGTCTTTTTGCCGTCAGTCATCGCTTACTATATCTATGGAATCGATTTCTTGATATGGAAAATGCAAAGTTGCCCCCTGACTCGGATTCAGTATCCGAAATTGTTTCAGTGAGTCAATCCTTGTACGGGTTTTGTTGTGTAGAACGAAGTGTAAACTATTAAGGTAGTTGGTTTCCTTTATTTCTGTTTTGATATCTAGTATGCTGTACCCAACCCTTTGAAGTCCTTCATTTTATTTCATGTTATGTCTTTGTTTGACTCGTGGAGTATTGCTCCCTGTCTGGTGTTTTACCACATTTCGATCCTACAGAAGCTGTGCGAGACTACAGCGAATCTTTTAGGTGTGTTGTAGAAAAATTCTATGCGTGTGTTGTAGGAGCTACAACAGAGCAGATCGAACACTACATCGTACTTGGATGAGCTTGGACCGAGCGAGGTGGCGGAGTGATTAGCACACTGGACTCGCAGTTGGGAGGACAACGGTTCAAACCCGCGTCCGGCCGTCCTGATTTAGGTTTTCCGTGATTTCTCTAAATCGCTTCGGGCAGATACCAGGATGGTTCCTTTGAAAGGGCACGACCGATTTTCTTTCCTATCCTTCCCGAACGCGAGGTTCTGCTCGGTCCATAGTGACCTCGCTGTCGACGGGACGTCAAATACTAATCTCCTCCTCCTTCTATTTTTTTCTCTTGGAGTAGTCCACGCTTTTTCTACCTATTTTAGCTATTATCAGTAATGAGTCGTTGTTAATTTAGTGCAGATTTCCATTCCCTTTCAAACGCTTTTCTCTGCTCCGTCAGTGGGCTTATATATGTTCATAGTTCCTCTCTATTGGTTCGTTTCTAATCTTGTCAGTTTTCTTACAGCCTTTCACTCTTTTAAGAACTGTCATGTCTTGTGTCATTTCCTTACTTTTGTTTATGAGTTTGGAACCAGTATTCACTTCCATACACTCATATAATCGTAGGGTCAGCCAACATAATTTGGTGCACTCTGTAGTAAATTAATGTATCGATAGTTGGTTAGTTGTATTCTCATCTGTCTTTCGGTATCATGCGTGTAATTCATTGGCACTTATATACTAGTCAAATATGACATTGTATTGTCAAGAGTTATTTAATTACATGTAGTATGTGAAGATACCTTTTGGATGGAAAGCAGCCGACAGTTAAAAATTCCAGAAAGACTACATTTATTGTTTGGTATTGCCTCTGCTGGTACTTGTAGACTTGTTTCATGTTTGTTATAAAGCAAATATGAGCTAATACTTGGCGAGTGTATGCAACTGGAAGGAGCAGTATGTTTGAAAATCTCTTGAATTAATGCTTCGCGCACTGAAAACGGTGAACAGCAACTCTTGCTGTATTGTTCTATATTTCTCTTTGTGCTGTAATAAAGCGCGCTGTTTCAGTTACAGCTGTGTGAACATGCATGAAGAGGCGGGAGCTCGATTAATTTCCTCGGGGCATCTTGATAACGTACTTGTTTATAGGTCTTTTAAGGCCGTAATGCGGGAGTGTGATAAAAGATACCTCCGAGAATAGATCTTTAACAACACATTTGTCACGCTGGGACTCAGCTTATATTATGGCATCCCAATTGTCGCATGCGTTTTCTTTAGTACCGCACGAGACATACGAAATTCATTACTGTTATCCAGTGTGTGTTTCCACACTGTAGAGTGACCTGTGCTATTGCAACGAAGTAATGCCCTCACAGAGTAATTTTGCAAGCTTTTCTCCAACTTTAATACCTCGATGCACTTACATTTCAGTTCTCTTATCCTATTCAGGAACTTATCTGAACGAAATAGTGAATTCTTTCAGACGTTTTGTATCACCGATGCTGCCCTCATCACCAGAGGAACAACTTGGTTTACTGTGGCTGTAGAGAGTGAAATACGGAATTCAATGTGACTGGTTGTTTGTCTGCTATTGTAGACAGCCAGGTACAAGTCACAGGCAAATGTTTAGTAAGAAGACTCCTGGATCCAATTCTGATCCGCTCGCAGATCGGAGAATATTCTGAGCTGCCTCAGAGGCCATCCCTTGTGCATTAGAGACTAGGAATTTTGTTCCTAACAGTGTGATTTATTTAGCGACGCACAATTTGTTGCTATACTTATGTGGAAACGATCTTCATTTTAAATTGTTGGCTTGGTTATGCCTCTACGTTGTTGCTCCCTTGTGAGGCACTGAGTCATTTACATGGTATATCTGAATTACATCGTAGCAAAAACATTGTGAAAGTTGTCATTCTTTTTTTTACTCACTACTCGCGAAGATGGTAAAAATTACACTTAAGCTACAACACATGAAGCCTAAGTTGAATGGTCCGTCGATGGTTCTGTTGCAAAAGGAAAAAGCATAAAATTTACAACTCGTTTTCAAAAATAGTAGTTATTTTATCTATGAACTAGTGGAACTGTATCAGAATGTGAAATGTTACTTTCATTGCTTCATTTGGATAGTAACACCTGGCATATGAGCACCATGTTCATCAAATTTTGTTGGCATAAACCTTACGTCAATATGGACACCAAGAACGAAATCTACGAGTTTGAGAACTAACGATGTGGTTGGAGAGGAAGTCGGCTTTTATCAGGGATTCGTTTGCCGGAACAGAAGTAAATACTAGATAAATGTTCTGCTTTGTTTGGTAATATAAATACATACGATACCTACCGGTACATCTCCAGGCAACAGATCTTTCTCATGAATGCGTTGTTATGAAAACTTAGTACAAAGCGCAAAACATTTTTGTTGTATCTATGTCACTGCGAAAGTAAACACACGATAGAGAGAAAGAGCAGAGTTAAAAAAATTCTATTTTTTATCAGACAATTTGTTACAGTGCTGAAGGTACCGTTAGTATCGGGTCCACGTCAGCAGGGAGGAGTGTTGTACGTTGAAACACTTCTCAGACTTTTGTCTCTAGCGAGTCCAATAACAGACGTTTAATCTGTTTTCTTATTCCATTTTTTAAATGACAGCGTTCACTTTTTATGTGCTGCAGTCTTTTTCTGAAATTAAAAAAAAATACTCCGGAAAAGTAAGTTATATTGCAAATGTGAGAAAAATGTTTATGGTAAACGTGGTCATGCATATAGGAAAAAGTATAAAATTGAAATTTAAGTGCTGCAAGAGAGAAAAGCTTATCAGTACTGTTTTTAATAGCCTATCTGTTACATTATTATTCGACCACACACGTAATCAGTAAGCGAAATTAACTGAGGTAAGGTATTACCAAAACCCAGTTAAAAGTTTAACACTTTTTGAAATAGAAGCTCTTGCAAACTAATACAGATTTCTATTTTCAAGTTTGGTAAAATTGTTAAGTTTTTTTTTTTTTTCAAATGGGTCACGTCCGACCCTCTGCTCCAGTTAGTGCTCCGTCTCTGACGACCTCGATGTCGACAGGGCGCTGTACTCGAACGCCGCAGTTGGGTCTGTTTACTTTTTACGTTCCCAATAAATACTTACGGAGTCCTCCGAGCGACATGACACAGTGTTTCGGACACTAATTCCGTATTCTGCGATTTAAGGTTTCGTGGCACTTCAATTAAGTTCCACGGCGTTTCCTTCCACAGTTCAGAATACTTTTCCTTTACTCGCCCCAATCCTCAGTCAAAGGCGCTAGTGTGCCGTATCTAATAACCTCTTTATCGAGATAAGACGCCAAGGACTAGATTTGTTACCGGTAGATTCGAACAACACGTAAGTGTTAGGAGATGTTTTGGGAACTAAAATGGGAATCCCTGGAGAGAAGGCGACATTCTCCTTGAGAATCACTATTGAGAAAATTTAGAGAACCGGCATTTGAAGCCGACTGTCGAACGATTCTACTGTCCCAACATACATCGCTCGTAAGGACCACGATGATAAGATGCGAGAAATTAGGGCTCATACGGAGGCGTACAGACAGTCGTTTTTCCCTCGCTCTATTTGCGAGTGGAAATGACAAGTAGTGCTACAGGGTACCCTCCACCATGCACCGTACGGTGGTCTGCGGAGTCTCTATGTAGATTAGATGTAAGGACTAATCTTGGTTAGTTGCCGAGCGAGGTGGGCTGGTATTTGTGCGGAGGTTGGTCACTCAGACCACAGCCTTCGGCAGTTGTGATTTCTGTTTTCTTGGGCTCTTTACATCGATTAAAGAAAATGCTGGAATGGTTCCTTTGAAAATCACACAGTCCTTATCTTTCTTCATGCTTCTCCAATCCGAGCTTTCTTCTCTCCATCTCTCTTCTCTCTCTCTCTCTCTCTCTTTCTTTCTAATGTCCTAAATGTCGATGGAACGTCAAACCGTGATCTTCGTGCCTTCTGTAATTTCTAATCGCCCTTCTTTTTTTCCTTACGCAGCTCCCTTCGCAACATTTGAGATCATAAAATAAAGTAAAAAAAATATAGATAGAAGTAATGGCGTAACCTTCATTAAAAGTAAGTAGGCAGTGATTGGTGATCTCGCTGAACCCAAGCGACTGTTTTGTAAGAGAAAAACTCGCGTCGTATTAGAAGAAATAAAATTGAGGCGTGGTCTCGTGAAAGAGAGAAAGAAGATCCTGGCCCACAAGCGCGTGGTGCAGTACGGAACTCGGGAAGGTGAGTCGCTGGTGGAGGGCCGAGTGAGGCGCGTGCGCAGGCAGCGGCTGTTTACAAACAGCGGAGAGCGCGTGCCGGCCGGCTCGTGTAGCAGGGGAGGCCCGGAGCCTGGAGCCAGCGCCGGAGCCTCCAGCCTCCTGGGCCCGCTGGCCGCCGCTGTACAGAAATAGCGGAGGTCGCTCACCCCCGGCGTCGCGCTCCCCCCCTGGCTCTGCTGCAGCCGCCGTCGTCTCTCTTGTACTGTCTCGGCTCCTCTCGTCCCAGCGGGGCGCCCGTACGGGGGCTCTGCAGACTCCGGGACGCACACGCCACCGCCACGCACTTAATCAGCCTGCAAGTGACCTGCCTCTTTGGCGCAGGTACGCGCTGAGGAATCGCCGTGCCGCCGCACCTCGTACTGTGGGATGAAATCCAATCCTATGCCATTCTCAAGTACGATATTTGGTAGAGAATGCGTATGAGCGACGTAGGTGCATTGAGAGAATTCTAGCAAAGTACAGCTTATCTATTGTAACACCCCACCCGTCACTTATCTGGTATTGGTGTGTATTCACCCCAGCTAATTGACTAACAGATCAACAGAGAGTGCAAAACTGCCGCAATATCGGATAACGCAAAGAAAGTAATAAGGTCCTGTGACTCCTGATTGAACTGCAGTGGCTGTGTTGACATTAATTGATTCAGAATTGATCCCTTTTTAAATAAAAAGGGGTGCACATTGATGTTATATTCAGCTATTGAACACCAGGTACACATGTTGAACGTAAAATTAATTAAGAAAGTGATATGGGATTTGAACTACTCGATTGAAAACAGATGCAGTCGATTAGCACAAATTTATTTTAACTCACGACCTTCAATAATCACATTACATGACTCTCCTAACAGGCAGTGGGAATAAATTGTGTTTACATCGAGTGAACCGCGATAAATCAAAATTAATTCCTATCGGCTGACCCAGACGTAATGCAAAGTGCGAGAAGAATTCTACAATACACGGCCCATGAAACCCTCGTGGAAACTTTGCCGGCGTGATCCAACAAATTAATCAGTGGCATAACTCAAGCTGGAGCGGGTGCAATATCACCGAATTCAGTGTGGTGGGGCGGCGGCATTCTGCGGACGTCGGCCAGCCTTGTGGTGCTGCAAGGCTGCGCTCGTCTGTTCACACCTAGTGTACATAGCTGAACGAAATCTTCTATCTCCAAGCTCAATCGTTCCGTTTGCTAAGTCCTAAACTGCAGAGATGCTCACTCTCTCTCAGGCAAGCTGAGTAAAGAGCGCCACGTCCGCACTCTAGGCAAGCTGGGAATGGAAGACCTCTACGGAGACTTCTGCCAGTCCACTCTTCACCTCGGTATCCCCTCCAGCAAAATCACTTACGCCAATTGCAGCGCAAGATGCGTTAATTATGCGTCGCTTCCCAGCGCCGACCAATGCCTGCTCTGGGAAGTGAACAAATTCCCCTCAAAATTTCCCTTCCTCTCAACTTCTGCTATTTAGCTCCTCGCAGGCCACCCATCAAGGTTATCGTCCGCACAAAACACCAATTTTTCCGGAATTCTGACTACCAGGAGAGTACTTCAAATTCCTTGGTCCTACGCTCCCATCGGAGGCTGGCGTATTTCATTCTGTCGCTCTTCACCTGATTTACTTCAGACTCTGCGGACCGTGAATTCAGCGTGAAGTTGCTATAGTCACAAATACGCATATTTTGGCCTCTGTTGACCGCTCCACCGTAGCTTTGCACGGCTTTCTTGCATGTTTCACTGAAAACGGGACGATGGACATTTATCAACAGGCGTACAAGTTCTCCGTCTGCTTAAGGGAGCTGGAGGCCGCGCCCCATTACCGCTTTTCAGAGTTTGAGTCGCCCTAAGCTGCCTATTGTCGCTTCCCTTCGCTGCTCCCCAGCCGCACGTGCCCCCGGCTGCAGTCAACTCTAAATACTTCCCTGGAATAAACTAGCCTCCAGTAAATTGACGCGTTTCCACAAAGTTTTCATGTCGCGTGATACTTTAAAACCATCACCCAACATTAATTGTTCCAATACGTCCATACTATACCCTCTCCAAGATGCATTGTGCCTTGTCAGTCATTTTTGTTCAGCCCTACTGTTCGCTCAACGTGAGTTTGGTGATCTTTAATGACTTCAAGTAAGGGGCATAGTTCTTGCCATCTTACACTATAAAGCAGACCGCATACAGAGCAATTGTGCGACTCATTCTGAAGTACTGAAAGAGTGCTGTTGATCCCCGCCAGGTCGGTGTAAAGGAAGATAGCGAAGCAATATCAGCACCCAAATATTACGGAAATGCGCCCTGAAGTCAAATGGGAACCCATGCACGGAAGACGAAACTTTTCTTCCTGAAACGCTATTGAAAAAATTTTGAGAACATATACTTGCGACAGACTAGCAGAATGTTTCTACTGCCACCGACGAACATCTCGCGCAAGGACCGTGAAGACAGGATAACAAAAATCAGGTTTCGCGCGGGCGTGTCTGCTCATGTTTCCGTCGCTCCATATGAGAGTGGCAAAGGAATAAGAATGACACAGTGATTCAACGTACCCTCCACCATGCAGTTATTGTGGTTTGCGAAATATGTATATAGCTGTAGATGTCGGTTTGTATTATTATTATTATTATTATTATTATTATTGAGAGTCAGAGCTCTGTAATGATTTTCTGGGTACCCAATATTACATTAATCTCATGACCTACCTTTTATGAATATACTGTAGTATTAGAATTATACAGTCCGTCCAAAGACTTGCGAGATTGTTTTTTGTTCCTGGCGTGTAAGCGAAGTTAACGCAGTAACTATGGCGGCAGTTTGAACGACCAGCAGTAAACAGCAATTGTGCATTCGACCAGTCAGTCGTGAGGAGACAGTGTTGGACGGGCGGCCGTAGTGTGTAGCCGGCGCTGTGGCCGAGCGGTTGTAGGCGCTTCAGTCCGGAACCACGCTGCTGCTACGGTCGCAGGTTCGAATCTTGCCTCGGATATGGATGTGTGTGATGTCCTTAGGTTAGTTAGGTTTAAATAGTTTTTTAAGTCTAGGGGACTGATGACCTCAGATATAAAGTCCCATAGTGCTTAGAGACATTTGCACCATTTGAACCGTAGTGCGTCACAAATCGCAATGGAGCGTCATATCTAAATCAAGTGTGAAGCACATTCTCCAGAAAGTTTTGAAGAAGAATGTAGTGTGCGCAATGTTTGTCTCGCACGTCTTGTCTCCCGAACAAAAACGACGACAGCAAAATGCAGAAATTTACACCGTTTTAGCTTTTCTGTGTTATTTATTAATCCAGTCTTGAAACTTGGCACTGACGCGTTCTACCTTTGGCCAAACCCATGCTGTCCATAAGTTAAGAGAATTTCGCGATCCACGTAACATGAACTACGATGATAATTCTGGCGCCAAACAGTACCATGACATTGCGAAACGTGATGCTGTGATAAAAATACAACCGATATCTGAAGGTTATACCTGGGCGTTACCCAAGGGTTGCCTCTCCACCGATGGAATACATAAGTTAGTACGGTGTATCATGGTCCTTTACGGCATTAAAGATCGTGAAGTAACCCATTATCCCTCTCCCACTCTCTGAATAGCACGAGTTACTGCAATCGCTCCCACTGCTATACAAACACGCTTCAGCTCAACAGTGCTACATGGTTGCTTTGTTAGAGCTGCAATCCATTGGCCTATAGCGTCCAGTGGAAGTTCAATCCGATATAAGTACGGGGGGCATCCCGGCTACTGTAGAAGCTTGATGCCCGTATGTTGTACTTATTCGACCACCGGGCCACCAATTCTACATTGTCTGCCTTGTCTTCCATCAGATTAAACTCAAGAAAAAGGCACACTTACCGCCAATGGATAGCAGTAGACTCAAAAATATTAACATTCGGGTCATAACTTTCTTTTGCAAAGCTTGAAATATGTTTTGTAATATCTCACAACGCTCTGGTTCAAATGGCTCTGAGCACTATGGGACTTAACGTCTGAGGTCATCAGTCCCCTAGAACTTAGAACTACCTAAACCTAACTGACCTAAGGACATCAAACACATCCATTCCCGAGGCAGGATTCGAACCTGCGACCGTAGCGGTCGTGCGGTTCCAGACTGAAGCGCCTAGAACGGCTCGGCCACTCCGGCCGGCTCACAACGCTCTTTTCTGACGTTAACAGTAACCACAGCATCTCGTAGATTATATATCCCTTGCCTGATAAACGGTAAATTTATTTATTTTATTTTTTTGCGAGAAATACATTATTTGCTGTTCAATATGTGCCTCCACGACAACGAATGGTATTAAATGGTGATGCTTACTGAACCACATCAGATGAAAAAATGTATTTCGTTTTAAGCTGAGAAGTAGATGGACATTGCACATTGTAATATCAGTTTATACTTAATGAGTACTGCTTATTTCGTTCGTAATGGTTCTCATAAGTAGTGTGTGTATGAGCAAACAATATCTACGTTGTTCAGAAGTTGTCTGCATTGTTTATGACACTGTATTTAGAAATTACACTTATTTGCAGGTCTGGCGCAGTTCCGCGTGACGGAATTTATAAATAAAGCAGAATTGCAATGAACCATAATAAATGTTCTGATAAGTGTGTCAATTTCTGGATCACACTCGTGATTTGAAATGATACGGGAGGACTTTCACCGCGTTTTCAACTAGTTTCTAAACGGTTCATTTTGTTCTCCTCCAAAAATCTGGAACATCCTATGCGATAGAATCATGTCGGCGGAGGGTCGGACACCATTTGTCTTTGAGTTCAAGTGGCACATCGCGACCAGCATTTTGTAGTTAGACAAGGAACGAAGGAGGAGCATCTTTGGTCAGCAGGCTCAGAGAGCTGCAGTTTGTCTAGAAATCGCTGGTTACACTACTACACTTTCCTTAAATACTACAAATGAAATTTTGTCTGCAATAAAGATATTACACCACATTGATGTCATGTAAAAATATGTTACCGCCATTTGTGTCGGATTATACCTCGTCTTAGACATTCGCGTCTTGTGCGGAAAGTCAAAGACCGCAGCTAATACTATTGAGTAGATGTTTAATATGACATTAAGTATAGGGACGTAATTGATTTTACCTGGGAGAAACGTGAAAAAACTTCCGCGTCTGTAAATATCCCTTCGTCGAGGAGAACGTTAAGTCTGTACAGAAGACTTCATTCGTGTCACAGGCCTGTCTCAATAACCTATACGAAAGCAGTTTCTTTCTAAGGCGACGGTGCGATACTGAATAGAAAGTTTTTTTTGAATTCTGGAAACAGACTTGGACCGAGAAGCATGAGGAGGGGTGCGCTCCCTAACAAATGGAACCGTGATTAATTTTCCCTTTGGATAAGCAAGAATAAGCGGAGGCGTAGGTCAACGCATTTCATCGACCTCAATTAGGACAGGGTGCTGACGTTAGCCTGAAAAGATGAAATGTCAAAAGTGCTGCGCCTCAGCTAGAAGTCCCCGATTTATAAGGATTTTAGCTGATAAATACTGTCTGCAGTCTTCCGGCTCTTTTCTTTCGTGTTGGAAGATGAACGCTTGTCTAACATACTCTGCTGTATTTTCTTTTGTCTCGTTCGTTGCAGCTATTGATCTAAATTCCTGTGAGTGTTTCTGTTTTAATAAAAAAATCCAGAGGGGTTTGACAGTGATCTCTTTCGGAACCCGTTTGATTAATTCTTGCACACATCACATTTCGCCTTCAAAATAGGAACACCCATTTTCGAAATGCTGCTTGTCAGAGCACTGAAACGAATGAGCGGATAATCCTGTATCTTTGTTGCTATTACTAACACTTTTTCCCACTCATGGACACCCTCAGTTCTAGTTATTTGCTTTATTATGGTCTTTTTAATTTTATTTCTGCATAAACAGCGTCATGAATTTTATATATAAAAAAATGCCTTTGTCTTTTAATTACTCGTTTTTATTTCGGAATCAGGCGTTCCACAACTTCTTTTGTTTCTTATTTTAATTATCTTCCGTTGTTTGCGACTAGTTTGGAGGCGCAGTCCGTTTTCAAGCAGGTCTTCGTTAAGTCAGCCAAACTGTGAGGCTGGAATACGGCATTATCCGTGGTCACAGCCAAACTCAGTTCCGTATGAATGTGATAAACTCCCATAGGTTGCGACCCAGAAACTAGCCGCAAAAGGAAATTAAAAAAAAAAGTGAACCTATGGAATCTCCATTTCCAAATCAAATACTTTGTCAATTACGGAACTGCCAGCAAAATTCTCCTGCAGAAACAGTGGAGAAAATCTCTCCCGTCTTTGCATTCCAACCGTTTATTTTTCGCGAGTCTTTTGTTTCATGCAAAAAAGTTGTGCTTAATGGCGTTGATCTTATTTTTATTGAAAACTGACGCACGCTTCCTTCACAACTTAAAATAAACCGATTCTTCGACTGAACTGTCTGTTTCACTAGTAGGAATATAAGGTAATGTGGTGAATCGATTACCAGTAGGAGTTAGGAAGTCTACAATCATATTCTGTTGGAGTTCAGTTGTTTCAGGCGATGAAGTCAGGATCTTTGTTGCTACTGTAGTCAGGCGTGGAAACGTTACTTTCTACCCGTGTGCTTTTGCAGTCGGCGGCATAGTTTGTAATACACTTCCCCCCCCCCCCTCCCACCCCCCAATGCTTGCCCCATCAGTTCTTCTGTTTTCTGTCGTGTCTCAACTGAAGTATTCCCTGTCATTTACTAGAACGGAAATCGGTTTGTAATGCGCTGGCTGTAATTACTTGAAATCGACCGAACACGGTTAGAAGCAATACCTCCTATTGTTAGCGTGCTTCTCATTTCTCGATATTTCCGGAAGATATTATTAGGTCGTCAGTGTTCCGTAACGCTCGGGACATCGTCCCGATTTCGTAAACGCAGTGTTTAGTTCTAAAAATATGGCCACGTTTAAAATGGAGAGAGCTTTTAAGAAAGCTTCTTATAGATGCCTCTGGGGACATGATTTGCCGCCCACTAAAGGAAAAAAGTCGGACGCTAGTACATACTTGTCTGTCGACATTGCTGGAAATAAACTTGAAGTTTGTGTCGAACTCTTGATGTGGTTATACTGAAACTTATGTAGTAACGCTGTTGACTGTATTGTTTGACCCGTTTCTATGTCGAATCGTAAACCCATGGAATATAATAAAATATTTCAACGTCTTAGTATGGGTCTATATTATTGTCCGACAGTTAAAATTAATTTCGTTAACGTCAGAACAGCGGTGAGATGATAATCTTATGTTTGATTAGTGATTTTGCTATCATTTCAGATATGGTTGCGTCGTCATAATTCACTTTGTTAACTCAAGTTTCGTGTATTACCAGTGTGGCAACCACAGGTTGCTTCACGTACGACGAAAGCGCCGTGCCCGGCGTTGCGCGGCAACCAGTGCTAAGTAGGCTTTCGCTACGGTCCGGCGGTGTATCGATATAGCGAGGATATGTCCGGTACTAAATTTTTTCATACTTGTCTCAAAGGCCGCTCCTCACCCGTCTAGTCAGGCTAAAGCAGAGGTGTCCAGCCTGCAGCCCCCAGCCCGCGGACCGCATGCAGCCCAAAGCATGTATCACGATGAATATAAAAATCAAAAATACGAATATAAAAATAAAAAACGCATAAAAGTCCGTAGAGTTATGATAAACTGAATATCTTCAATTTGAAACTCCCGCCACACGATTCTGGTCTCTCTCTCTCTCTCTCTCTGTCTCCCTCCCTTTCTCTCTTTATTAGTGCGTCGTGTGCGACCGGTAAATACTTGTCTTTTTTAATTGTGGACCAGGTAAGCTAAAAGGTTACATACATCTTGGCTAAAATCTGTCCGCCAGTTGCCAAAATCCGAGCAACGGGCCACAGCACGTGCGGCGATCGCAGCCCGCCTACCCGGCACAAGTTCCAGCGCGATTCCGGACACAGCACTTGCGCCATGTGTTGAAAACCTTTGAATTACATGTTGTTGGCTGCTCAGTGAGTAAGTCGACACACTTTCATGCGCAGAAGATGGTCATAGATATGTATTAACAGTAATTTGAATGGTTTCAGCTAAAAAATTGGAAGAGGACGTAGTGGTGACTGAAACTTTTTTTAAAACAGTACACCAACGATTTATATACAATATACCCTTTTACATGTTCAAGCTTTGATGTTCTTTCATTGCTACGATTCTCCATTAACTTTATCTGTTTCTCGTTCGCATAGCTAATACATATTGTACTTACACGCCCGGGTTCCCGGGTTCGATTCCCGGCGGGGTCAGGGATTTTCTCTGCCTCGTGATGGCTGGGTGTTGTGTGCTGTCCTTAGGTTAGTTAGGTTTAAGTAGTTCTAAGTTCTAGGGGACTGATGACCATAGATGTTAAGTCCCATAGTGCTCAGAGCCATTTGAACCATATTGTACTTAGAGTTTTGTTTTCAATTCCCATGCTCAGGAAGATGATAAAACATATAGTCCAGTCGTCCAGTCGTAGGTACTCAAAATGTGGCGGGGGGGGGGGGGGGGGGTACCTTACAAAAGGTATGAATTTTATGAACTTGCATAAAGGTGGTCTGTAAAGTAGAATCCAAGTTTTCGATCTCCAGAACCCTGTGCTAACATGGAGTTGCCGAAACACAGCCAAATTTTGGCACTATTTAGTTTTTTCTCTCTAACTTTTTTCCCTTATCACCTACGACAAAGACGCTCGGATTTCCTTATATAGCTTGAAATTTTCTTGCATTTGCGTTGGTCAAACGTACTTCTACACAACTTACTTACCAATAACAGAGTTCCATAGGAAAATTCATTGATTATCAGAAAAAACTGCAAAAAGGCTGCTTTTAGCATTATAAATTTAATTATACCACTTTTTTAATAGCATAATGGTAGGTGCCTTAATAGTCAATGCTTAACAGAACACCAGTTCCTCTGTCAATGGGATGCCTGTTTTTGCTAAGGCTACGGAAAAACAGCAAAAAGCGGAGGGTTTTCCGTAGCAGATGCTTCTGATAGTCGTACCGAAGACGCATCCACAAGGGAGGGAGGCATCTGTGGAGGAGCCAGATTAACCCGAGATTCCGGAAGAGGGCAGCAACCTTTTCAATAGTTGCAGGGCCAACGGTCTGAATGACTGACTAATCTGGCTGTGTAAAGACAGCCAAAATGGCATTACTGGTAAGGCATACGGCTGAAAACAAGGGAAAACTACAGTCATTATTTTTTTCCTGAGGACATACAGCTCCACTGTATGTCTCAGTGATGAGGTAAAATAATTCGAAGAGGAAGTGGCCCCTTTTTGTATCTCCGGACGCGGACTACAGAGATAGATGTTGTCATCAGGAAAACGAGAACTAGTATTCCATGAGTCAGAACGTGGAATGTCTAAAAGACAAAGGTAAAATTCCGTGGCGCAAGACCGTTACCGGGCCATCAGCATGAATACAGGTGGACTACAGCCTTTCTATTCCCCGCGGTACTATGTGTGTGAGGGGTAGCTAACCACTCAATATCACAAAAATCTTAGATCTTTAATTTCAAAGGAAACTAAGAGAATTTAAAAAGGGAAATGGCTAGGTTCGAGATAAAGTGAGACTTAGTGAACTGCAGTGGCAGGAAGAACAGAACTTCTGGTCAGGTAATTAAAAGGTTATCAACACAAAATCAAAAGGGGGTATTGCATGAATATACCTCGTAATGAATAAAAAATAAGAATACGAAATAAAGTCACTATGGATAGCATAGTGAACGCATAGCGACAATAGACACGAAGACAACACCAACCACCTGCGTACAAGTTAATGCCAACGACCACAACAGAGGAAGAAGCGACTGAAAGAATGTATAATTAGGTAAAGGAAATTATTCATATAGGTAAGGCAGACGAAAATTTAGTTGTGACAAGCGACTGGAATTCGGCAATAGGAAAAGAAAGAGAAGAAAATGTAGTAGGAAAACATGGACTGGGGGAAAATAGTGAAATCAAAACCGTCTGGTCGAATTTTGCCCAGAGCGTAATTTGATCATTGATAGCACTTGGTTTAACAATCATGAAAAAAAGTTGTGTGAGTGGAAGAGATATTAGGAAATTGGGTGGTTTCAGATTGATTATATAGTGGCAGACAGATATTTAGAAATCAGCTTTTACTGTAAGGCATTTCTGGGAGCAGTTGTGGACTCTGACCATAATTTATTGATTATAAACTGCGGATGAAAATGAAAATATTACAATATACAAGGAAATTAGGGAGATGGGATCTGGGTAATTTGAAGAAACCAGAGCTTTTGAGAGTTTCAGCGGAAGCATTAGATGGCGTTGGATTGAAACAGAGGGAAAAGAATGCAATAGAAGACGAATGGACAGCTTTGAGGGATGAAATAGCGAGGGCAGCAAAGGAACATACAGGTAATAGACAAAATGTAGCAGAAATCCCTAGATAACACAGGAGATACCGAACCTAATTGCCGAAAGGAGAAAATATAAAAATGCAGCAAATGAATCAGTCGAAAGAGTATACAGACGTCTAAAAAAATGAAACTGACAGATTTCGAAACGGCTAAGTAGGAATGGCTAGAGGGGGAATGCAAGGCTGTAGAAGCATGCATGACGAGGGGAAGACAGCAGCAGCCTATAGAAAAACTAGAGACCGTTAGAGAAAAGGTATATAATGATATGGTATGCTATGATATGATATAGAAGAATATAAAGAGCTCAAATAGCAAGTCAGTACTAATCAAGTACGGGAAAAATGAAAAATGGAAGAAATATTTAGAGAGTGAGAAACGGAAGATGAGATGGGAGATACAGTGCTGCGAGAAGATTTTGACAGAGCGTTGAAAGACCTAAGTGAGGACAAGGCCCCTGGATTAGACGGCATTCTCTCAGAAATACTGAGGTCCTTGGAAGACCCAACCGTGACCAAATTGTTCCACCTGGTGTATAAGGTATGAGACAGGGGAAATAGCGACTGACTTCAGGAAAAACATAATAATTCCAGTTCGAGTGAAAGCAGATGCAAACATGTGTGGAAACTGGAACAAGCCTCACTGGGGAAGATAAGTTTGGGATCGGTAGAAACATAATAACACGAAGACAATACCGACTCTACGATTTGTAGATTTAGAGAAAGCTTTTGATTATGTTGATTGGAACTCTCTTTGAAATTCTGAAGATACTGGGATAAAATGCAGAGAATTGAGAATATTCACAACTTGTGCAGAAACCAGACTACAGTTGCATTGTAAGAGTCGAAAGAGATGAAAAGGAAGCCGTATTTGGAGAGTGAGACAGGGCTATCCTCGGTGTTGTTCAATCGGTGCACTGAGCAAGCTTTGAAGGAAATCAAGGAGAAATTTGAAAAGCGAATTATAGTTCAGGGAGAAGATTGAATGCTTTAAGGTTTGCTGACGACTTTGTAATTCTGTCAGAGACAGCGAAGGACTTCGAAGAGCTGTTGAACGGAATGGATAATGTCTTGAAAGGAGATTACGAAATGAACATCAACAACACTCAAACCAAAATAGTATAATTTAGTCAAATTATATCTGGCAACGTAGGGGAAATTAGACTAGGAAATGAGACACTAAATTAGTGGATGGGTCTTGCTATTTGGGCAGCAGAATAACAGATGATGACCGAAGTACAGAGTAAAATGATGACTGGCGGTAGCAAGAAAACAATTCTGCTAAGGAGTACTTTGTCAATTTCTAATTTCAATGTAAGTGTTACGAAATCTTGTGTAAGGATACTTGCTGGATTGTACCGAAGTGAAGCGTGGACGATAAGCAGTTCAGACAGGAAGAGAATAGAAGCTTTTGAAAAGTGGTCTTATAGAGGAATGCTGAAGATTAGATAGGTGTATACAATAAAAAATGAGGAGGCGCTGAATCGAACTGAGGAAAATAGAAATGTGTGACATAACTTCACTAAAGGAGAGGATTGGTTGACAGGACACATTCTGATACATCAAGAAATTGTAGATTTGGTATTCGGTGTATATATGTGTGTGTGTGGGGGGGGGGGGGGGGAGGTTAATATTTTAGAGGGAGACCAAAGCTTGTGTATAGTAAGCACAGGTTTAAATGTATGCCTGCTGCGGTAGTTACGCAGAGATCAAGAGGCCAGCACAGGATAGAGTAGCGTGGAGAGCTGCACAATATCGTGGAGAGCTGCACGATACCAGTCTTTGTACCTAAGATGACAACACCATATACAGTGAAACCTTATTGTAATAAAAGCCTTTTTATTTACCTATACCTGCTTTGTTAAACTTAGGATCGCTGCACTATATGATTCTGTTTTTTGTGATTTTTAGAAACTGGTAAGCGTTCGTTAATAACAGGAAAATTACTGAATTACAACTGCGTCGTTTCTTGTTGCATAATATTATATTTATAATATAGCGTTATGAAGCTGGATTTAAATGTTGATACGAATCCGCAGATTCACCTTTCGTATGCTGCAGTCAAAGCATTCTACCACCATAATTGGAATCGGTCAAAACCGGATGCAATGGAGACAAAACACAAAGCTATTGAGTTAACACGCTAGAGTGAAGCGTAATAACTCTTCATTATATAATACATTCCTTCCATAGTATACATGATACAGATAATAAATCAAAAGTAGCGTAGTTAGATGCATGCACGTCCGAAATCAAGTACCGGCTCCATATTATTTGTACGTGCTGGGAAATGCCATTGGCTGCCTGTATGCGCTGCAGGAATGGTTCGCTGGTAGCGGACGCGGCAGGGGCACACGAATACGGCGCCTGCCCGTTGCCGATTTCCTCGAAAACCTTCTCTGGACTGTCTTTTATTCTTCACAAAGCGTAGCTATGGAATACGAAAAATTGCCTTGACGGCATAAGTTTGTTCCGCATAGGCGATCTATTCTCTTACATCCAAAGCACATAATTTAGTGATCACACAATGGAATGTGGTATTCGGAGAGTTTACCTTTGGTAAATTTCACTGTCACATTCAAGCTACTTCGTGGTGATATGTGGATTGTGTGTTACCGTTGATACAGTGTTGTAGTTGCTTTTCTCTGGTTAGTTTTTATTGTCATTTTGTTCTTGAAATTTTTTGTAATATTTGTGAAGGTATACAGTGAGGGCTTGGCACAATCAGGAAACTTAGACAAGGTGGAGAACCTCAAGGGTGGAATCGACTTTTTGAATCCACCTGTATGACGGTGTAGGTTAGGGTACCATGTATCACTCCCTTCAGCACTTCATCGAAGTCGGCCCTCGTTTGCTAGTGATTGACGAAAAAGTATGTGTGCGATTGCTCCAGACTCTAGAGTTTTAAAAATAATAGTGTTGTGCCAGGGTGTATACGACCCGGGACAACCGGGAGATCCGGGAAAAACCCGGGAATTTTTTCATCCGGGAGAAAACCGGGAAAAACTCGGGAATTGTTTACAATTCCGGGAATTTTTCATTGTTTTAATTTTCAGTTAAATTTTTGTGATTTTGAGTGGTTAGAACCAATACGCTAACAAAGGATATTACTGCACCCCGCTACTGCAGAATAACACTGCAGCAACTAAACATGAACGAGAGAGAAAAAAAAGAGTAAAATAAACTTAAGTTGCAAAGGAAATGTGCCGTATACAACAACAAAACACAGTACTCATACAAGCGTCTGCCAACAGCAAAATGTGTCAAAGGCTTTTGGAAAACCATGCAATGTTTCATAACAACAAATTGCCTCCGATGAGCGTGACGTGACAACTGTTTAAATTAGATTGCTTTGAGCAGTTGCGGGCGGGCTGTTGTGCATGCGTAGTTGACTCGGGTATGAGTAGTACCTTCTCCCGCTTCTTGTTACTGAAGTGTGGCTTGGCGTCACTACCTAATATTGTCCGGTTCGGAAATATAGTAAATCCGGGCCTGATGCACAGAGCAGTCTGAGTTGTGGTGGGGAGGTGGGTCGTCTCCACGTGACCTGTGTTAACGTACAGTGATTTTGTTGTTTCCTCTTCGTTTATTGCTCTCACGTTAAATGATAAAACGGATTTTTGTGACCGGGACATATCAAATGAATTAAAATACGTTCGCATAATTACGGATGGCTAAAATATGTCATTAGTTTCAGATTTTATTTCCACCTTTCTGACAGTCAAGCATTAATCGCCTTTCAGAACAATGAAGTTATTTTTGTCGGTTTGCTAAGGAGATTTGGCTTTTATTAATCCTTTCTGCTGAGGCAGTCAGTTTATTTGAAATGAACTGTTTAATTTCACACTGTTGGCTGGTTTCAACTGTTCGCTGATTACAAGTGCTCGTATGATATTATGCCATAATAAAGAACCAAGCATGAGATAATACAATACTGGTACTCCAAGAAAATTTACATCAGAATCTGGACATACGAATGTGCACTTTAAGTCGAATTATGCATTTTAGTATGGTTCACGAAATTCCGATGCTCTTGAAGTATCCTTTGATGTCTTGTTTCTTTTATGACCTAATGTAAGATCTCTTAATGTTTTACAAGTACGAACATATGGCCTTCCCGCGTCATCGGGCGGTGACGACTTTTATCTGGCTCTCTCTTGCAACTGCTGAAACGAAACTACGGTATTTCCAACAGGTAGCGGGAAAATATTGCGAACGGTGGTTTGAAAAGCGTTACATACATTAAAAGCAAATTTCCTTTTACGCAAGATGAACTATGTGCGAGAATGTACCATGAATTTCTTAAATAACAAAGCGTTTGACTCTGATTTAAAAATCAGCTCTTTGGGGATGGCCATTTAGAAGAATTTTGAGCTCAGAAGATCACACATTTACGTCGTTATTAAAAATTTTACTGGCTTATTTGTGTGATGTATACTAAAGTGTATCACGCGCAGAAAAGATCAACATTATATGTGGAAGCTTAGCTTCTCTTCCAGCTTATGAATCTTGGAGACCAATATTATATGTGAATGCTATGTATATTAATTTAAACCATTAACTTTCTTATTTGTGTTTTCGCCCTACTTAAGATTGCTCTTGCTATTGGCTGACTACATCACGTGTCCTATGCTGTCATCAGCTGGCGAGATCACGTGACATGAGTCATGAGTGGCTTACAAAAGCGCATCGCAATCTCGACTTCAATGGTTCGGAAAGTAACATGCGGTATTTGGTGGCATTCGAATTTACACCTTCGTAATACGAAAATATGCAGCGTACATATTGCTGCACATGAAAGGTGTTTCAAAATGTGTTTTTTTCGCCCTGAGTTTCTTTTTCTCAAGTGGCGGGAAATTCTACTTCGGTATATAAAACCATAAACATTCAAAGGATTGATGAGTTTTACAGTACCAAGGAATAGTATACGGTCACTTTTACACGGAAAAAGTGTATTTTCGCCCGGGAGAAAGTGTATTTTTACCCGGGAAATCCGGGAAAAATCCGGGAATTTTTTTTCCTTGTCCACGTAGACACCCTGTGTACAGAATGACGGCGGAACATGGTGGTTAACATACATTCCCCAGGTACTGAGGGTTGTGGGTTCGATTCCCAACAGATACTTTTATTTTTTTATTTTTAAATCGTTACAAAATGGCTTGTTTCATTATTGTTATTCAGTTAATTGGTTTAAACGAAATTTTTTTATGTCTAGTCCATTGCCATATCATTTTCATCATGTATTGACTTTTGTATTTGTTCTAATTTTTCTTCTTCTCATTCTTTTCTTCTATCTGGACTCGTTGTCCGAGTCATTTTAATTATTTATATATCATACTATCTAAACGTTTGGAAACGCCGTTCTATCGGTTAAAGCTAAAAGACGAAATATTCGAGCAAAATCAGGAATATAAATAATGAATATAACAACATGGACGAAAATATAAAATAATGAAAATATAGAAATTAAATCGAAGTTAATCCACAAAAATTGAAATTACAAATGGAAAAAAATGATAGGAACAAAAAAATGAGAGCAAATGAAAAAATTAATACAATGATTAGATGATGTGACAAAGGATTAGGTATAAAAGTTTTCATTTAAACCAGTTAATTGAATGAATATGATCAGTCACTTCGATAAAGATTTTAAGATAAAAATTTCGATATACCTGATGGGATTTGAACCCATAATCTTTAGCACATCAGGAAGGTATCTAAACCACTGCATACGTACGCTACCACTCTCCAAAACACTGACTCTAGAGCAACCACGTGAAAGTTTTTTTCGTCAGTCACTCGCAAACGGGGTCCCACCTGATGAAGGGCTGCTGGGTGTCATACCTGGAAACCTAACCTACATCATCGCTCAGGTGGTTTCGAAAAGTCGCTCCTACCTTGGGGTCGTGCCCTTGTCAGCATACAGCCGGTCCACTGCTGTAACAGCCTGCCGACATTTGCCATATACCTTTTTTCGACTGTCGTATAGAGTGTGAAATTTCGAACAGCTTTACGTGCAAATTATGTGATCGCTAAAACAGCAGAGCACTCAATGATGGCTTCGAGCTTACAGGAAAACTGAAGAACCATACCAGAGTCAGGTGTATGCTTGAATTTAGTTTGCGGTTAGTATTTAATCAAATTCGACAAATGTCGTTGAAGTCCTCTTTGAAGACTATTTCCACTGCCGTAGACGAAATAAATACTTTCATTAAACAAAATCAGTGCCACTTTTCGGTAGCTGTAAAATTTAAAAATCACTTTGGTACATCAAAAAAATTCGTCACATTTTTCTCTTTAACGTGGCGTAAACCGCAACTCGATATGCAGCCCATTGTAGGTATATCTGGGGTGTCCTGTCTTGCTGTTTCCTACGTGTATACAATAATAACGATGTGATCGCGCAGAATTCCTCCCAAGTCCATGACTTTAAATTCCAGTGCCTTTTTTTGTATGTTATCTTCAGCGTGAAGAATGTACCTTTGGAGAGAACAGTGCAGAGCCGTACCGTGTTGTGTTCACACTGGTTCCTGGAAGGGCTGACACGATAAATAGATTTTAGTGATAACGTTAAGAGTGGAAAACTGGCAGTTCCACGACGCTAATGTAGCAGCCGCTAGACACCTGTCACAGGCAGGGGGCGCACAGCGGCTGCGCCTCGCAGTAAGCCAAAGCTTAGCTGCGCCTTTCTAAAGGCACGCGAAATCTACAGTCTCTTTCTGGGCCGCTGATCGTTTGTCGTTTCTCATTTCGTTCTTCCACGCTTTCGACGATGTTGTTTCATGTATTCTGATTATTTCTCATCTGCAGGTCTTCACAGGCAGGAGGCTAAGCTCTTCTAATCAGTTTCTGCGCTAGTAATGTGTTCAGTTCTGTCTCACATCTCTTCGTTGCCTCTTCTTTACTTCTGGTAATTTCTATCCTGTTTGTCAGGAAACTGATGTACCGGTCTCCACTTGTCTTATCTTCCATCAGGTATGCAATTTTGAAGATCTAATTGCACTCAAAAAGTACTGTTGGCGTTGAATATTCACGCAACCAAGCAATTACGTTTAAATATCTTAGTATGAAAATATGTTCTGTCAGAATGAATTACGTTGTGGCTGAGTATTTCTCTCGGTATTGTTATAATGCTTTTACACCACCTATAACTCAACTGCCGTTCTTGCGATACCAGTATCCACGTTTTCTATGAAATATAGCTATCTAATTCAGTGAGCTTTATACACACTGTATCTCACCATCAGTTAAGTGTTTCATTATTTACCTGAATCTTTGCAGTCTCTGTTTCTGTAATAGTGAATTTTATATACGAATGCCGTCCAGAAAGTAATTACTAATACGAAGAGAATAGAAAACTTGCAGTAACGTTTGTTATTTGCCCAAATAAATTTCGACGTTCCACTGTTTCTCTTACGTAATTGCCCCTGCTGTTGACGTAGGAGATCAGTTACTGTATACTCTCATCGTAAGTACTTATAATAACCAGTTGGTAACAGGTTTGACATCATAGTCCGAAACTCAAGTGTCGTCGCTAAGCATCCACATCTACCTGTGGACCACAGGTTCACTCAGTGCCTCGTACACCGTAATTTTCAGAGATATATAGACGAATGCCGTCCCTTTAATGTTTAACGCGTTCAAAACACTAGTTACAGTCCACATCTCAATTACGACGTCCATTACCAGAAATCTTCCCGAATGGCACATCGTGTGTTAAAGTGGTTTAGAAATTGTGCAATGTATGCCTGAACTGACACCAACATAAAACTTTGACGGATCGTTCGTTGACTGGCCTCATCAGCCCAGAATGTCGGACTAGAGGGAAAAAGTAGTCAGAGGAGCTTTCGCTTGCAGCTTTATTTCCAAGAACTATTAATGTGATGTTAAACACAGCGACAATCAGTTTCTTAACAACGTTTTGGGACAAAGGAAAAATTCCGGGTTTAGCTTTGAGAACATAACTTGCGTACAGTTACATCTGTTCTGTGGGATCTAAAATATGTGTTTCCAGTGGACTAGTCATCAGTTTACACGAACCCAGCCAGTTCCAGATCTACTATATTGTGAAACTGCTCACTACATCTTTCACAGTTTCTCATGTTGGTCTGCAACTACAAAAAAAGAAGGAAAGTACAGAATATGAAACGTGTCATAGTATATACCTAATTCTATTGCAGCTGTGTAGCTTGTTTCATTGGAACGATGAAATTGGTTCGATTAGTAAGAAAAGTTGTTTCCCGTCTTGAGGATGTACCGTTTAGGGAATTTCAGCTTCTTCCGTATGTCTTTCCTTTCGCCCTAGTTTTAAGGGAGGAATGAATTAATGGTGTGACTGCTTCAGAATGACTGTTTTCAAGGAGCACATTTTACGGGAAAATCTAGTTCGTTGCCGGTGGTCTCCTAGATTTCATTGAGTGACTAAATCATCTGCAGTTTAACCTCGGTGTTGAATCACTGTAAACTCATATACACTCATCCTTATATATCCTACTGCTATGTGCAGCCATCCCGATTCCAGTGCCGTGGCCAGCTATGCTGGTTTTCTCGGTTGAGGATCCATGGCGAGCACAGCCCGATCGAGGTGGTCCCACAGAGTCTCGATTGGGTTTTAATCTGGAGAGTTTGGTTGCCAAAGAGTACGCTAAACTCATGCTACTGCCTTTGAACGACGCACTAGATACGTGGTTGTTGATCCAGTGTGCTTTCCAATCTGAAACCTTTCGGCAATTGTTGCAGGTTGTTTGCTTTCAGACGTCTCACGTCGTACACGCCAACGGCCTTGTGTCTGACGGAGCATAAAACGTGATTCACCTGGAAAGGCCATCTGTTGCTACTCAGTGGACGTCCAGCTGCGGTATTGACGTGCAAATTCCAGCCTTCGTCGCCGATGGACAGAAGTCAGCTTGAGTACATGAACCACTCGGCGACCCATAAGCAACAACGTTCCTTGAGGAGACATTGGTTGCCCCATGATTCATCTGCGCAGTCAGCTGCTGAAGAGTTGCACGTCTATTTGCCCGTACACATCTAACCAGCCGTCGTTCACTCTTGTTATCTATGGCCCATGAAACACCACAGTTTCCTTGGCGCCACTTATCTATAGCGGCGATTTGGTATGCCCGATGTACTTTACCCACGACGGCAACGAACAGTTACAAATTTGGCCGTTTCGGAAATTCCTCCACCTTTGGCCCGAAAGCGAATGGTAATGCCCTTTTGGACGTCAGATAAATCGCTTCGTGTTCGCATTATAGTGTTCCCCCCCCCCTCCCCCTCCCCCCCCCCCCTCCACCACTACCCACCGATACAGCCTCCCTGTTAGTACTGCCACCTGCTATCTGTGAGCTGCGAGTGTTTATTGTAGCCTGACGTCGAACGTAGGCGTTGCTTACATTAATAAGACTGTACCATGTACGAAAATTATTCGAGTGGGCTGCTGTCAACCACTGGCTCACCCAGAAAATACTCTGCCTTTTTCGGATAGAGACGAGTGCAAATCCAGATCTGTCCGCTCTGATCCATAATTTCCTTAAATTCTTCAGGCGCGTCGCGGTACGGGTCTTTGGTGGAGATTCACGAGGTTACAGGTGGCGTTGTTTCTCCAGCTGAGCCAGAGCCACGGCTTTGACATTCTTAATGCTGGCGGGGTAGTAACAGCTGACGCCAATCCCAAGAAAGAAGAAGTTTTTAGTCGTCCCTTTTATCCCAGTTAGTATCTCTTCAAATGGTTCAAATGGCTCTGAGCGCTGTGGGACTTAACTTCTATGGTCATCAGTCCCCTAGAACTTAGAACTACTTAAACCTAACTGACCTAAGGACATCACACACATCCATGCCCAAGGCAGGATTCGAACCTGCGACCGTAGCGGTCGCGCGGTTCCAGACTGTAGCCCCTAGAGCCGCTCGGCCACCCTGGCCGGCAGTATCTCTTCAGTTACACTGTGTGGTCCATATGGAAACATGCTACGGCGGAGACGATATGCACTGCCGGAAAAAATTAGTACACCTGGAAATACGACGTCAGTTTTGATCCGATGACGGCATATACCAACTAGCGATAGTAAATGTACTGATAGTGGTTTCAACGTCGCCCGCCAACAGATAACATAGTGGCGTAGCTACCAGTGCGACACCTGTGACTACCCTTTAATAAGGATTGCTCACAGCCAGTTTGGTGCAAACGTGCGAAGCAGGCAGCCAAACATGCCAAGGAGACTCACTCGTGGCTTTCTACAGCCAATTGATCGAGTTTGAAAGGGGTCAAATTCTGCCTTTCCGAGTGGCGGGATGGTCTTCTCGGACGACTTGCACTCAAGCTGGACGTGCTGCGTCAGTTGTGCAACGATACTGGTATCAGTGGTCACGTGAACATTCTCACACTGTAGGCGCGGTTCTGGACGTCCATAGCACAAACACTCGCGAGGATCGTCCTATCGTAACGACAGCAGTGGCAGATCGTACAGCTATCACGCACAGATAAGAGGAGTTGTGAGGCCAGGCCTGTGAACACATACTGTTGCGAACCGGTTATTAGCAGTGGAACTACGAACACGCACCTTCCACTCACGCCACAGCATCGACCTGCGCGACTCCACTGGTGTCGTCAGAGGATCATTTGGAAGATGGAATGGCTCGCCGTGGTCTTCAGCGACGAAAGCAGATTCTGCTAGCACGCAAGTGATGGTCGTTTGTGCGTACAACGTGAACCTGCTGAGCGCTCTCTCGTAGAATGCATTCGTCCGAGACACACTGGCCCCACCTCGGGTCTTATGGTCTGGGATGCGATTAGCTATAGCTGTCGTTCACCTTTGGTGTTTCTGGAGGAGATGCTAACCAGCGCTCGGCAATGCAGAATGTCGTTAGACTCGTTCTTTTGCCGTTCTTGCAACAAGATAATGCTTGTCGCGAAATTCAACGTGCGCACCATGACGTGCAGCAACTTCTCCAGACTTGTCTCCAACCAAGCACTTGTAGGATATAGTGAGACGAGAAGTGACTCGTGCGACTCGTCAACCAACAACTCTTACGGAACTACGTGAACAGGTCGAGCATGCGTGGAATAATGTATCCCAGGACAGTATTCACCATTTGTACGATCGACTGAATGTCAGCGTCAGCACCTGCAGTGCCACCCAGGCAGGCTATACCACGTATTAAAGGGTAATATGGGTGTTTCAGCATGAGTCGATACCTGGTACCTCAGAAACACTTGTTCTACTGATCTGTAAATGTAATCATTTCATTTACTCCATATTCACTGTTGCAGCACTAAATCTTGAGTGAATCTGAATTCTTTAAAAGGGTGCAGTAATTTTTTTCTGGCAGTGTATTTGTTGATGTTCACATTTGTCTACCAATGTTTACACTTATTGTCCCTCTAATTGGCAGCCGAGTATCTGTTTCGCAGTGTGTGTGGAAAGTAAATTTTTAAATTAATCATTCGAGCAATATACTCTCGGGTTCAGAAAAAAACACTTTGAACGACCAGAGGTAGGACGTTCATATTCGCAGGACTGTACATTAGTATGTTCTGAAGAAATGATCAGCATTTGAACCAAGGCTCGCAGCTTCAAGGTCAACATCGTTATCGCGCAACACCACCTACCGGTAAAATGTGCCTGCAGCTCTCGTTGCCGCTATAAACCGAAGGTAATGGATTAGTGTGACTTGAGCTGACATGCGGGATGCCTCGCAGACGTATGCGCGAACCTTACCGTCAGATCAGAGAGTCTGAAAGAGGGCGCGTTATTGGCATAAGAGAATGTGATACATTAATACGGGAAATGGCTACTCGTGTAGGACGAAGTGTTTCGGATGTGCAACGGGTGTGTGCAAAATGGTTCACGGAAGGTCGAACTCGACTAGACCACCCAGACCATCCCCCGAGAAGATCGACAACTCGTACGAATGGTACTACAGAACAGATCTGGGTCCTCCTCGGCTCTGGCGCAATAGTGGAACAGCGTAACGCACTGTACACTGTCAGGGGTTACAGTCCATCGCCGCTTACTACGGCATGAGTCACGTGCGTGTAGTCCACCTCTCCGCCTACCTTTGACGAATGTGCAGAAACATGCTAGACGGCCATGGTGTATGTAACGACGTCACTGGAGACAGGAATAGCATCAGATAGTGTTTTCGGACGAATCCAGGTTCTGATTGTTGAAAATGATGGTGCGTTTTGGGTCGCCGCAGACAGAGGGAGCGGCATCACAGCGACTGCTTTCGCACAGACATACAGCGCCAACTCAAGGCTTTGTGGTGTGGGGTGCTATTGGTTACAACCACAAATTACAGTTGGTGCGTGTCCAGGGCACTGCGACCAGCGTGACTTACGTGAATAATATCCTGTGACCCGTAGCCATACCGTTTCAGCACAACGCCCCAGACCCCATTTTTCAGCAAGACAGTGCACGACCACATGTTGGTGCACGAACGCGTGCCTTCCTGGTGTCACAGGATGTCTGTCTTTTGCCCTGTCCCGCCAGATCACCAGACTTATCGCCAGTCGAAAATGTGTGGGATACGGTGAAATGACGGGTGCAACGCTCTGGCCCAGTGCCACCCACCGCAGATAAACTTTGAACCAGGTGAATGCAGCACGGATGCAATTCACCGCAGGACGCCATTTGCTCCTTATAAGCGTCGATGTTATCACGCATGGAAGAAGTTATCAGGGCCCATGGCGGATCCTGTGCATACTAGGCAACAGGACACATGCAGAAGAGGCAACAGGACACATGCTGAAGCGAGGTGACTGAAATGCTAATAACTTCTGCAGAACATGCTAATGTACATGTCCTGTGAATATGAACGTCCTGTGTCTAGTCGTTCAATTTGTTCTGTTTTTACCGAACGTGAGTGTACTAGCACCTCAGCCATAAGACAAATGCGAGGACGTCCAACCCCATGCTCTGTCCCACCGCCATGCAAGAGCTATACGACTCTACCCTTGCAGATCTATCAATAAACTGACTCAAACGAGAGAAAGGTAGGTTAGTACAAGGCACACAAGGTCAAGGTTCTCTATGTGCCCCGGAAGGAGGAAGGAAGGAAAGATAAAAAAAGAAGAAAACCGGCGCGCACACACACACACACACACACACACACACACACACACACACACACACACACACACACACATACATTATACAACGACGTAAAAATCGCAGCACAAAAAATTTAGAGTAATGAAAATTCGGGAATACTTTTGTCTAGGTAACATATTGCAAGAGCACAGGTTAATGTAAGCGCGAGATAAGCCACTGCAAATGTGAAATGCTGGTGCAATAATAACAGCCAAAATATTTATTGCAAGCGTGCAAAAAAGTGCATGCATTGTGTTGTACAGGGGCCAGACATCAGAGTGTGGGATGGAGTTCCAAGCCTGTTGCATTTGGTCGTTCAATACAGGAACGGTTAATACTGTTTGTGGATGACACTGGAGTTGTCGTACGATGATGTCCCATATGTTCTTGATTGGAGACAGATCTGGTGATCGAGCAAGCAAAGGTAACACGCTATAGAGCATACTGGATTACAACAGCAGTGTGTGGGAGATCGTTATCCTGATGGAAAACACCCCCTGGAATGCTGTTCATGAATGGCAGCGTAACAGGTCGAATCACAAGATTAACGTACAGATTTGGAGTCACAATGCGAGGGATAACCACTTGAGTGGTCCTCCTATCATAAGGGATTGCATCGCAGACCAAACTCCAGGTGTAAGTCCAGTGTGTCTAGCACGCAGACAGGTCGGCAGCAGGTCCTCAACTGACCTCCTTCTAACCAACAGGTGACCATCACTGGCACTGAGGCAGAACCAGCTTTTATCAGAAAGACAACAGATCTCCACCGTGCCCCTCAAGGAGCTCTCGCTTCATAACACTGAAGTCGCTAATGGTGGTGGTTTGGGGTCAGTGGAATGCGACTGGCCCGGAGCTGTCCTGGAACTACCCGATTTGTAACAGATCGTTGTGTCACTGTGGTGCCAACTGCTGTCAAATTGCTGCTGCAGATGCAGTACATTGTGCCAGAGCCATACGCCGAACATGATCGTCCCTCTCGGTAATGCCGCGTGTTCGTCCGGAGCCTGGTCTTCATGGGACCGTACATTCTCGTGACCACCGCTGCCAGCAATGATCTACAGTAGCTACATTCTTGCCAAGTATTTCTGCAACATCGCAGGAGTAGATGCAGCTTCTTATAGCCATATTACACGACGTCGTTCCAACTCAGTGAGTTGTTTACAGTGGCCTTTTTTGTCGCCTTAAAGTCATTCTTTACTAACATCAGCTCACCACATCCAGTCTCAAAGGTGCCTAATGCTCACGACAATAACAGCTACTTAAGGCAAACCTGATTTGCATGCTCACAGTGGCGCTACTAGTGCCACTCTTATGCGACTGGCAAGAAATTTGAAATTCAGCTGTAGAAATACGCCTATCAGCTTTCGTTTGTGTCACACAACTTTTTCCCGTGAGAGTATTTAGATTTCTATGTGGAACTTTTCATAAAATAGTCTCAGATATATTAAAATGGTCCCAGTCCCCAGTTCCGACAAAGAGTTTAGGGGGGTTTCCCGTGGTTATTAGGCGAAGGCCGGAATTTGAAGTCCTTCCCCATCTCCCCCATCTATACCACAGCTGGAGTTCCCTCTGCCCCACAATCAACGTGCTGGGTGAGTTGGGTAAAAGGAAACGGGACTGTTTAAAGTGGAGTGTAAGTGTCCAAAAATGAGCTACTTATGGTGAAGACACACATTTGATAAAGGGTATCGTGGGCTATCAGAACCTAACTAGAATATATCTAAGGCGATTTTTTTAATGAAAGAAAGTATTGCGTGGATTATAACTCCTGATTATGCTTTATGCACAGGAACAGGAAACATGACTGATTAAGACAATGTGGTGAACCGGGATTCGAACCTAGAACCTTGCCGTTGTGGGCCACGCTGTGTAAGTTCGAGCTACTGAGGGGCGAAACGGCCAGCCTTCTTAACTTCACTACCACTCTCCCCTTTACCCATATCTTTCATACCTTGCGAGAATAGCGCACATGGAGAAGCTGTGAAGGCGGGCGTTGAGTCGTGTCTGTGGATGACTCAGTTATTACATGACCATTAAATCCTCGATTCTTTAAAGAATCGAACTCCGACGTATAAAAAAGTTTCTGACTTGTGATTAGTTCTTTTGTTCTTTTGTTAAATACAGTATTTCACATTGAGCATGGAAACGAGAAATAGTTTAGAAAAGGTTTGAAATTATGTTTAAGTTTGTTCAACTCACTAAATGATCTCATTCTCAGATACTGGATCAATATAGCGTGAGTATTTGCGCGTGGTAAGCCAGACTGCATCTTATTGTGTTAAACTTTTAGTGTAAGATTGTAGCTCTTAATGAGCAGATTATGACAGAATTTTAAATTTTTAAATTCGGTTTATAATTGTAAGATATATTGAAGATAAATTTTTTCGTGACATGGAACTGGGACCGGATGACTGTGCACCGGGTTAGCCGTTTAGTAATATCGATGATCCGGCAAAGGCAAGCTCTCGGTCCGGTACGTAGCCTTAATCATTCAGGAAGTTTCAAAACAGCGCACATTCCGCAGGAGTTGATAGATTCATTCAGGATGCCTTGTGTTAGTCCTGTTTCGCAACCTCATAAGCTTTAGTTAGCTGCAGTAACTTTTGCGCATTAACTGAAGTGTTAAGGTAACAAACAGCATAGCGGAACTAGTTACGGTTCTTGTCTCCTGTTGATAATTAGGTCAAAGACGCTGCCGTAGTAGCAATGCTACGTTTCGGAGGGACTGTTGATGACAACTGACGTCTTTTTTAATTTCTTCGCGGACATTCTACTGTCTACGAAACTGAATATTGAGAAGCTTAACGCTGACAAAACTTGTGCTGGAAGGAAGGAGACACCAGAACTTCTGGAACGAACCGTAATTATCTCGGATCACTGTTTGCTAAACGAGGCGATATTGGCAGGAGTACGATCGCACAGTTGGGCGGACTCGGTCGTTTCGCTGCCGAAAGCGAGGCGGCTTTCGTTTTGTTTGCCGAGCGTGGCGCGGCCGCTAATGAGGCGGAGTGTCGGCAACGGGCAGACGCCGCGCGGCGCCGCGCCCGCTGTGCCCGCTCTGTCTGAGGCCGGCCACATCGATCCGTTCCGGTAAACTGTAGCTCGTCCCCACTGAATTATTACATCTGTTTTGACCCCGTCGTGCGGTCATCGAAATAGCATCCTTCTGCTGTTTCGGAGTGGATCGAAGGCATTCGTAATGAGCGGAATACCCAACTCTAGAATGTAAAGACTGCACTCGAACATTGACACGTGAAACTGGTCAGAAAATGCTAAAATTGCGAGTACTAAGATTCAGTGACATGTAATTTTACCGCGCTTTTCATTGTACTTGTTTTCCAGCAATTTTGACTACAAACAAGGGTTTCGACGAGGTGTACTCATAAAATTTCAATTTATCCCGAAAAAATAAAGTTACGCAATTTTTTGCATCATAGCTTACCTCAAAGTGAATCGAGACAAAACAGAGTTCATGCAGTTAGGAAAAAGACAAGAGTAGGTAGAATATCTTGAGATAGATGGCAAGAGGTTCAAGAGAGTAGGCCAGTTCAAATACTTGGGATCTTGGTTTACCACGGACAACAACATAAAATGGGCATCAAGGAAAGAATAGCAGTGGGAACGAAATGCATGCATTCCCTCAGAGAAACGCCTGGTTCTAAATCGATCTCAGTGAACACTAAGATGAAAATCTACAACACGGTGATATGTCCAGCAGTAATGTACGTTTCAGAAACGTGGATCATGACTAAGCGAGAAAGGAAAAAACTATTAATATTTGAAAGAAGAGTAATGAGGAAGATATGGGGACCAGTTTTACATAAAGGAGAATGGAGGAGGAGGAAAAACGAGGAAATCTACCTCCTGATGCGACAACCAACTATCCTGCAGAAGATAATGATGCAAAAGAATACAATGAGTGGGCCATGTAGCTCATATGCCAGGTGGAAGACAGGTGAAGATGGCACTAGCGGGGAAACCAAACTCTAAACGCCCAATTGGACGACCAAGACAGCGCTGGATGGACGACCTGGCGAAGGACCTAGCAGCCCTGGGAATTGACACCTGGAGGAACCGGGCACAAAACAGGAAGAAATGTCGGCAGTTTGTGGAAGCAGCGCGTGGTCTGAAGGGCCTGTGATCGCTGAATATCTATCTATCTAGCGTATCTCCACTTTATCAGAGGGCTTTACCATTTTGTTTTGCCTTCTCTAGCTGCATGCTGGTACTGTAGCTCGGGGATTTTAACGCGCAGATGGTGTACCGCAAATTAACAAAAAGCTAGTTACGTAACTACATTTATTTGAGATGATACTTAAAACCTTATGATTTCCCTTCGAATGACTGGGTTTTCCAAAGCATATTGTTGCTTCCGCAGTTTGTTTTTCTCTCAAAACGAATGCTCACATCAAAGAATATTTTCTGTACCGATTTACGAACAATACCCTTTGTTTTAACGTACTCAGTATCAAGAATCAGATATCCTGTTAGCACTTGAACAATTTTCCAAGTGTACTTTATAGGAAAAATTATCATGAACTGCCACTATATAATAAAAGCGTGGACAATAATTGTATCAGAAACAGGCAGCGTATTACGGTATGTTGATAACTTTTCAATTTTCGTGCCATACACCTTTCGCCATTGTACTTTGCAAGGTATTATACGGAACTGAGGACGTCAGGTCTACAGAAGCTGAACATGACACAGACAGCATATGTCTACCGTGGCTTGACACTAGCGCGTGGTGAAATAACCACTCCAAGAGAGCAGATTGCTGCTGGTTGCTGTTTCTGTGAGCGTTATCCTCCTCTCCTTACACCACAGAGGCTGCACTGAACAACTGCCACAGTGAACACGACACACTTACATACAAAACTTTTTATCGCTGGATCACTATTAAAATCTTATTCTCTTCCATAGAGTACTTCGAAGCCTTACCTTTTGAAACGAACGACGCACGTTGGACAAGTGGTGCAAAAATTGGCATGTTGCTTTAAATGTTCAAAAATAAAAAATTGTGCACTTCACCAAACGAAAAAAATCGGAAAAAATAGTATCATATGACTATAACATCAATGACACGCTGTTGGAATCATCCATCTCATACAAATACCTGGGTGTAACACTATGTAGGGATGTGAAATGGAATGATCACATAGGCTCAGTCATGGGTAAAGCGTTTGGTAGACTTCGATTTATTGGTGCAATACTGGGGAAGTGCAATCAGTCTACAAAGGGGATTGCTTACAAAACACTAGTGAGGACCGCTTCTAGAATACTACTCAGGTTTGTGGGATACGTGCCAAATAGGACTGACGGGAAATATTGAACGTATACGGAGAAGGCAGCACGAATGGGCACCAGTTTGTTTTATCCATGGAAGAGTGTCACAGGGATACTGAAGGAACTGTCTAAGCAGAGTCTTGAAGATAGACGTCAACTATCCCGAGAAAGTCTGCTAACAAAATTATAAGCATCGGCTTTAAATGATGACTCTAGGAATATATGACAACCCTGTTCCATCACTCATATAGGGTTCGAGAGAATTATGATAGACTAATTACAGCAGACACAGCAAACAATCATTCTTCTCGCGCTCCATGTGTGAATGAAACGGGAAGAAATCCTAATAATTGGTACAATCCGATGCACCCTCTGCCATACGCCTTCGGTGGTTTGCAGAGTGTAATGTGGATGTAGACAACAATATATCAACAATGTACGTTTGGTCTGTGACAAAATGTGTGTAGTGTTATAGATTTCATCTACAGTAATGGAGTATTGTGAACATGCATTATTAGTAAATACATATGGGCGTCTAAGAGTGCCCAGCAGATCTATCTGTAGGTATGGATCACACAGAGATCAGCAACTAGTCTCTAAATAGTGACTTGTTGTTTGTCGTTTCATTTGCTTTTAATTTGGGGGGGGGGATTCTGGATAAATATTCGTGTTCTCACCTCTTCATTTCCAGGTACAGTTTGGAGTTTTATCCATGTGCTCCATTTCTTCGATGTATATGTACCCCGGCATGAACTTGCGTGCTACAATCGTAGTACTGTTGTGCACATAAATAGCACCTGAAAAATTCGGAAAGGGAACTCTCGCACGTAAGGTTATCTTAGCAGTGTATGAGAGTAAAATCCTCTGAGCGATAAGGTCGAATCGTTTGTAGACTGTCAACAAACGCGACTGTCCATTCTCTGTACTTGGTACTAACTTAAATTGAAAACTGCCAAATAAGCTTGCATAAACGTATAAATCATAGTATATGTCTCCTAGAAAAAGAAAAAAAAACGCTTTGCTCAAGAGACAGGCTGTAGTCTTATTCGTGTCAAATTATCGACTAGTTATCGTCACTGCATAGCAATTCCGGACATGGGTCAACAATTAAAAGAAATTTTATTAGCTTTAGCGAACATATTCATATGGTTCTTCTTCGCGCTTAACTGTGTTGTCGGGTGTCGAGTCTTCCCGCGCTCATGCTCAGGTGTTTTAGTATCGCGCTCAGAGACTTAATTTCTCTCTAAAGAACTGATTTGATTACACAGTTCCCCTAGTCGCTGAGACCCGCTACATCTGTGCCACTGGAAGAAGATTAACTCCTGTTGTGCTATTCATGATTCCGCTGTTCTCTCTGGTATAGTGGTAAGAACAGTAGAACTGTGCGGCATGTGTAACTTACCTTCACTGTAGTTGCAGTCTGATAGCAGATTCTCCAGTAGTTTTGCGCTAAACACAGTCAAAAAACTGACGGTATTGTCACTTTGCTGACGGATGGACGATGTCGTTGAACATGTTGCAATGTTGCCGTAGGAACAGTTTATTTTGAATGATCTTGGGTTTCGTTCATGGCTTGCGTTTTGTATAAGCTCTCTCGCGGGTTAAATGATTTAAAAATATCTGCACTTGGTAGCAAGTGTGTAACGAAATAGAACTGAAGCATCCCACGATAATTGCAAGGTACGATTAGCAGTGCTCTCGAGCACATTTACGTTTCTAACTGCACACTTATCTGAGAGAACAGACTACTGCCCTAATGTTAGAGCTATTTACCAAATGTTTCTTTTTTGTCAAGGACGTCACTGCATAGAGACACATTGCTCTGAAGCGTGGCCAATGTTCCATGACGATAGGTATCCTTCATATCAGCGGGTTAATGGAAATTACACAATGAAAACCTAACTGCTAATTTTATGCAGCCACTTGTTAACGGCATAGCATTTTGCAATATTTTGAAAACTCGGTGCTTGGAAATATTATGATATTATTGCACATGTGTAATGCATTTATCATCCATTTACGAGATGCAGACTTCGTTATGTATAAACAAAGCGCCAGAATATATAATCTATTACCATTTATCTGTTGAAAATTCACCACAAAATAGCGGAGATGCGTCTCAACGATCTGTTCTCTTTCAAAGTATGATCTACAGGATCATTCCTGTCTGATCGAAGTTTTTTCGAATCTTTTAACTAACAAGTCACTTTTTCTATTCCATCATTTTACCACTGTTCTGTTAGCGTTGAAAGTTTTCGGTTGGTAAATGTTGTTTCAAAAAGTATTAAACATGGTCTTAAACGATAAAGTAATGAAGAAAATAAACCATGTAAATTAACAATCCGTCAACCTTGCAGCTATAGTCTATTCATCGCACAGCAATCTGATAAACATTACACTGCGTATTCTTACGCATTTGCTATTAACTCATTGGATTTTATTTCCCACGGGTGCAGTAATAACCTTACGTTTTATGCGGCAGCGTAGCTCGCCACACTACCCAGTGAACATAACCCAACGCACAATGCTTTGCCGGCGCGTTTAAACAGGGGAGCCCCTCCAACAAGTCCACAGTGATGTGAATAGTTATGGATAACGGTGTTTCTGTTCGACATTTCACAACTGATTGCTGAATGTTAATCATGCTTCGTGTAATCTGTTTCCAACTGCTTTATTTTAACACTTCTCGCAGACAGGTATTTGATAATGCTGGAACAGAAATCATTCACGTCAAAAATGTTAAAATAAAACATTGGGAAGCAGATTACATCAAACATTACAACTTCAGATAGTTAGTAAAATCGACGAAGAGTAGAAAATAACAAAACTTGAAATGCCATCCAAATTTTAAAACGGATAAATTAATATACAGTAACACTTCGTTAATACGCTTCGTAAGGGACCAGGCAGAAACCATATTATAACTTCCAAAAAGAGTAGCAAAAAATTACTTGCATAAACACAGTACAATTTATCTGTGAGAGCAGTGTGTGATTTTCAAGAGCGTATTACAAACGTTTTGCTGTTAATCAAATACTTAAGCCACTTAAGATATCACTCACCTCAGTTGTTTGGTAACCTCTGAACTCGTTCCGTCGCTGAATCTGAAGAAGACATTTCAGCAGTGGCATTGCCATCTTAAACACTGATCAATAGCGGATCAAAAAAACAATCTATGAAACCATCCAACTGTCACAATTTTTCTTCTCTGATTACGTGGTGTTCTGCATTCCACCAGCATTCGATAGTGATCTGTGACAGAGTGCATTAATTTAAGCACGCCTGGTAGCTTAAATGTCGTATTATTCCTTGCAACATACCCTTTAACCTGTCTCCAAATAAAGTTCTATGTGGCTCAAATTGCACTAGTACGGCGGTAACCTAACGAAAATGTGACCCGCAGACTGAGCAGCTTCATCAATAATGTACTAATCTACAACTTAACTTCAACCGTTTCAGTAATTCAAGCTTAATCGCAGTAGAATCGAGATGTGCTCTTTTTCCGTAAGCCAATTTACAATGTCTTCTTCCTCCAAAATGTTTGTGGCCTACGCTCAGCCTTTACATATAGCGAGGAATGTTTTTCCGATAACTTCCCAAAAACATGGAGAACTACCTGTCTCAGTTTTTCACCGCTTTTTAACAGTATTTCTCGTCTATGTTTCGCAAAAGAATACGACACAATTTCAACCATTTTCACTGTACACTTGGGAAACATAATCGAATGAGAAGCACTACAATGATTGCTCGTGTGATTGTTGAGAAGTGGTTGGTGGGAGGGGCGGGAAGATTTCCTGCCATTTTCTTCAGTACTCACAACGGCAGAGATTCTTTGCACCCTCTTACCCTCCAAAACGACGCTCCTGTAGAGGTAGATCAGCACTAACAGACTGAGAAATGGCGAGCAGTGAATTGTCGCATACAAAGGTTGATTCTCCTCCGCACACTCTTAGGTGTGCATCAGAGGATGTCTTTTCGATAAACGTTAAAAAAATCAACTTGGAGAGTAATCGAACCTACAACATTGCTTATACAAGTCAGTTACTATATACACTAAGCCACCACAACCGTACAGATTTAGTGATATTTTTCAAATGATACTGTACCATGATTCTCAAATTTATTAAAAAGAAGATGAAAAGCGATTCGGCATTTCATGTTCAAAGGAGAAATTGAGAAAGTATTTACGAATCAAGTCAACATGTACCGATCAGAACTGGCCATAACGTTGTCCACAGAACTGTTCAGAGAAAGTGACAGTACACTGACATTTGAAGTAAGAAATACGTGGCATGAGCATTTGGAATATTGATCAGTAAAACCATTGTTGTCTATTAGTGCTTTACAACGTCTTGAAGTTTCATTAGCGGTAATATAGCTCAAAATATCTAATACACAACTAGGATCTACTTACTGTTGGGTAACAACATCCGTGAACGTGTGCTACGACCGCTGACAAATCGCCGTGCATGTGTCTGTGTACATCAGGTTCGTTCTTGCGATGAACAGAGTGTAGGCGAGATTGTCTATTGTCATCATGCATGTGCAGTATTGACTCAAGTGCTAAATTTTGATAAGATTATACAAGCTGCGACTATTATCATCGTCTACAGACGGAAGTTTAGCTTTTCTAATACACACCGCGTGCTACGGCTATAACTCTATGCTAATGAACTTCAGGTAAAAATATTAGAACAAGGGAGTAAATTACGGAGCAAGCTGTCTTTTCGTTTTTTTTTTTTTTACTGTAACTCAGTAAAACAATACAGAAAATGTTGATGTTACTAAAGTTATTGATTATTAAAAATATCCGTGCACGACAGCATTGTTTCCAGCGTTAATGCTGTGCATGGCTGTTAACTGCTGTGTACAGTTCCCGTCAGCACAAGCGAAGCAGCAAGCGCCAAGGCGGCGGTGTGCCAACGAGACTTTGAATGTCAACACTGGAGTCCCTAAAGAATTTGTTCGCCTCACTGCGACGACGTACACGGTTTTGCGAATGTTCGTATGCCTGAGAAGTCAATTGGTCGTCTTCGGACTGCAGTGTCAGTTTGAATACGCAACGCAGGTGTATCAAAAACATCTGATTATCACTATACAGGGTAGGGCAGCTAAGAAACGCCACCCCATAATATATTCAGAATAAATAAATATAGAGGTGCTGTTTTCGACATCTATAAACGATAAAAATTACTCGCGAACTTTAGGAAATTCGGCTTAATGTCCGCTATAACTTGATGGAAATCGCACCTCGATATATTTATTCATTCTGGATGTGTTGCCGGCCGCGGTGGCCGAGCGGTTCTAGGCGCTTCGGTCCGGAACCGCGCGACTGCTACGGTCGCAGGTTCGAATCCTGCCTCGGGCATGGATGTATGTGATATCCTTAGGTTAGTTAGGTTTAAGTAGTTATAAGTTCTAGGGGACTGATGGCCTCAGATGTTAAGTCCCATAGTGCTCAGAGCCAGGGCCTGGATGTGTTGGGAATGGCCTTTCTTAGCTGCCACATCGCGTATATTGTAGCGCCGCTGAAAGTAGTTCAGAGAAGTGAACTGTCATCTTCTGCACCAATGTCTGAATGTAAATAGCGGGGACGATTCTCGCATTTCCCCACAACTGCTCTTCGTTTTTCAGATGCTGGGTCACATCTCTGGGTCCTCACTGCATTTGGAAATACTTACTGATGGCGCACATGGCGGTGGTTATAAAGGGGGCACAGATTCCTTCCTTCCACTTTACTTCGTATTTTCTGCAAATCTCATTTCGTTTTGGTCATTTATCAGTAAAACTATTCAACGTGTAGCGGTACTATCTAAGCATGTAGTGGTACTTACTATATAATATTCTGAGTTACTACTGACGTGCTAAGTATCAAGCACTGCACAATGAAGTCCACAACACGTATCAGCCTATTAACTATACGAAATTATCTATACTTGCATAAATTAAGTTACACGCATTACTGTCGTTTCTTCAATTAGAATAGCGCGTAGTTTGTTTACTTCAGGGACGGGGAGTGAACGAGATCCGAATCGAATCTGCGCACAGAATATCAACAGGAAACTGGTCAGTTTGAGATTATTTTGTAGGCGTTTTCCTCTATTCCGGGCTGTTTCTCCATCTCCAGATTAAGTACGCAAGACACAATCATTTCAAAAACAGAAAAAGAGAAAAAATTAAACTTTTACACTGTATACATATTTGTTCCTCACTTCTTATAGTAAAATATAGATATGTTTAGCAAAGAAGGCTGCTCGATGTTAACTGAGCTGGGTACTTTACGTTATCTTAGTTTGCAGTCTCAGGAAATATTTCTCTAGACACTTCGCTACGACGTAAATCATCATCATCATCATCATCTCATTTCACTAGCGTTCAGCGTGTCACTGCCCACTGACTTTCTTTTCGTGAAATACACTCCTGGAAATTGAAATAAGAACACCGTGAATTCATTGTGCCAGGAAGGGGAAACTTTATTGACACATTCCTGGGGTCAGATACATCACATGATCACACTGACAGAACCACAGGCACATAGACACAGGCAACAGAGCATGCACAATGTCGGCACTAGTACAGTGTATATCCACCTTTCGCAGCAATGCAGGCTGCTATTCTCCCATGGAGACGATCGTAGAGATGCTGGATGTAGTCCTGTGGAAAGGCTTGCCATGCCATTTCCACCTGGCGCCTCAGTTGGACCAGCGTTCGTGCTGGACGTGCAGACCGCGTGAGACGACGCTTCATCCAGTCCCAAACATGCTCAATGGGGGACAGATCCGGAGATCTTGCTGGCCAGGGTAGTTGACTTACACCTTCTAGAGCACGTTGGGTGGCACGGGATACATGCGGACGTGCATTGTCTTGTTGGAACAGCAAGTTCCCTTGCCGGTCTAGGAATGGTAGAACGATGGGTTCGATGACGGTTTGGATGTACCGTGTACTATTCAGTGTCCCCTCGACGATCACCAGTGGTGTACGGCCAGTGTAGGAGATCGCTCTCCACACCATGATGCCGGGTGTTGGCCCTGTGTGCCTCGGTCGTATGCAGTCCTGATTGTGGCGCTCACCTGCACGGTGCCAAACACGCATACGACCATCATTGGCACCAAGGCAGAAGCGACTCTCATCGCTGAAGACGACACGTCTCCATTCGTCCCTCCATTCACGCCTGTCGCGACACCACTGGAGGCGGGCTGCACGATGTTGGGGCGTGAGCGGAAGACGGCCTAATGGTGTGCCAGCTTAATGGAGACGGTTGCGAATGGTCCTCGCCGATACCCCAGGAGCAACAGTGTCCCTAATTTGCTGGGAAGTGGCGGTGCGGTCCCCTACGGCACTGCGTAGGATCCTACGGTCTTGGCGTGCATCCGTGCGTCGCTGCGGTTTGGTCCCAGGTCGACGGGCACGTGCACCTTCCGCCGACCACTGGCGACAACATCGATGTACTGTGGAGACCTCACGCCCCACGTGTTGAGCAATTCGGCGGTACGTCCACCCGGCCTCCCGCATGCCCACTATACGCCCTCGCTCAAAGTCCGTCAACTGCACATACGGTTCACGTCCACGCTGTCGCTGCATGCTACCAGTGTTAAAGACTGCGATGGAGCTCCGTATGCCACGGCAAACTGGCTGACAGTGACGGCGGCGGTGCACAAATGCTGCGCAGCTAGCGCCATTCGACGGCCAACACCGCGGTTCCTGGTGTGTCCGCTGTGCCGTGCGTGTGATCATTGCTTGTACAGCCCTCTCGCAGAGTCCGGAGCAAGTATGGTGGGTCTGACACACCGGTGTCAATGTGTTCTTTTTTCCATTTCCAGGAGTGTATGATAGGCCATCTTGAACTTCTCATTTTGTGTCATTTTGACCAGCTCCATCCTTGCCATATTACTCTTCTTCAGAATCACAGTACTCCTTAAAATGCTTTTGAGAGTCATGTAGTTTTTCTAGAGTTATTCTTTTTTGTTGTTTCTCGGTCAGAAGTTGTCTTCCGATGACTGTCTCTCGTGCGAGTTTTATTGATTTCCTTTTGTTTTTGTCTGTTTGCCATGTTTCTGACGTCCTTGTTAATTACCCAGTCTTTTTTTTTCACTTTATTTCTCTCCACCATATGTGCTCAGTCTAGAGTCCTTCGTACTTCATTGTTGAGGTTATTGTGTTGTTTTCTTTCAATGACTATTGGAACTCTTTCATAATGGCGTCATTCTTTTGTTCAGTTATTTCGCGTATTATATATTACTGCGTAGATTTCTTTCATTTTGTTTTCCGACATCTTCAGAAGTGTGTAGCTTCGACTCTTACTTTTATCAATCCCTTTTTCAGTAAACTGCCACTCTTCCAGTCTTTCAGAAATACGTACACTCACTTTGGAAATGCCATTTGCGTCTTTTACTTGTAGCTTCTAAATTTTCCAGTACCGTAATGTTTCCGTCATGTCTTTCCATCAGTCACAAGTAAAATATGCTCCGAATCGATATCAGCTCTTGATAAGAGTTTAGGGTTTTTGATAGCTTTTTTCACTCTTGTTTTGTTAAGGGGGTAACGCATTTGGACATTTGGTATCATCTTTTTTTCAGTTGTATAGCGTCCTCCTGCTGTTTGGGAACAAGATATAGCAATCCATATGCCTTTTTTTCCTTTTCGGTATTCTCGGACTGTGCTTATTGTTGTAGCTGGAGTCGGCAGGTAACTCCCGACGATGAACTTATTAAATTCACTTTCGATAAAATACGCGACACATAAACATCTCCTCCTAACACCGTTTTACTACAGTGTGAGCAGAATTTCTGTATTATACTCTAGTCACCTGAAGAAAGCTCTATTGTTACTTTGCATGGGATGCTGAGAGGTTTTCGATTGAACCTTCTACGGACAAAGCTACTTCCCGTCGTTACTTGTCAGTGGATCTCGAATAGGCGAGACGGGCGCAATACTTTCCGGAGCGATGAGAGTACAGAGTAGTTTCCGGAGCGTCCCAATAAACGAGTTGAGGTGCCTTTGAGCGGCGTTGAATGAAAGCGAGCGGCGACAGTGGAAAGACTGGAGCTGCAGCGCGCGCGCGCGCGCGGCCGCCCGCTGCCTTTCATTGGCGGCGCTTCTGCTCAGATGGGCAATTCCGCGGCGCACAGCGCCCGACTTGAAAGGGTAGGCCGGCTGCTGCGTCAAAGAGCCAGCCGGGCCGTGCTGCCTGCCTGGCGGCAACTTGGGCGTGAAGCGACCCCTGCTGCTGCTGCTGCTGCTGTTCCGCCTCGCTCCGGTCACGCCGGCACAGCACGGCTCCCGGATAAATGCCGCGCCTCGCCTCGCTTCGCCTTTATTCTGACATACCTAGACCTGACCACGGTCCAAAAAACAGTCACGGAGGGTCACCTTCAGGTGGCACTAGGCGGCCGCCCCAGACGCTCCGTCCGTGTTCTCACTTCGACACTTCACAGGTCGGCGGGAAGGCTCGAGGCTCTGTTGTCGAGATCCGAAAGGAATCGAATACTGGTCTGAGAACTTCTACTGGTACTGCCTACAGTGTGTTAACTAAGACGGCAGAGTTGTGAGGGGAGTGCGGGGAGAGGAGGAAGCAAGCATTTGCTGGCGAGGGGAGGGGAGAGCAAAGGAGCGTTGGGGGGGGGGGGGGGGGGCACGCCTACCAGTTGCAGTGCTGGCACTACAAATTGCGCGTCATGCTTACACGAAAGCAGACGAAAGGCTTCTATGTTGTTTGTAAACGAAACTGAAATCGTCATGTACATTAATATATATGTTTGTAAGAAAAAGATTGAATAATCAACGAAAGGATAACGTTCTACGAGTCGGGGCGTGGAATGTCAGAAGCTTGAACTTGGTAGGGAAACTAGAAAATCTGAAAAGGGAAATGCAAAGGCTCAATCTAGATATAGTAAAATGGTTCAAATGGCTCTGAGCACTATGGGACTTAACATCCGTGCTCATCAGTCCCCTAGAATTTAGAACTACTTAAACCTAACTAACCTAAGGACATCACACACATCCATGCCCGAGGCAGGATTCGAACCTGCGACCGTAGCAGTCGCGCGGTTCCGGACTGAGCGCCTAGAACCGCTAGACCACCGCGGCCGGCTAGATATAGTAGGGGTCAGTGAAGTGAAGTGGAAGGTAGACAAGGATTTCTGGTCAGATGAGTATCGGGTAATATCAACAGCAGCAGAAAATGGTATAACAGGTGTAGGATTCGTTATGAATAGGAGGGTAGGGCAGAGGGTGTGTTACTGTGAACAGTTCAGTGACCGGGTTGTTCTAATCAGAATCGACAGCAGACCAACACCGACAACGATAGTTCAGGTATACATGCCGACGTCGCAAGCTGAAGATGAACAGATAGAGAAAGTGTATGAGGATATTGAAAGGGTAATGCAGTATGTAAAGGGGGACGAAAATCTAATAGTCATGGGCGACTGGAATGCAGTTGTAGGGGAAGGAGTAGAAGAAAAGGTTACAGGAGAATATGGGCTTGGGACGAGGAATGAAAGAGGAGAAAGACTAATTGAGTTCTGTAACAAGTTTCAGTTAGTAATAGCGAATACCCTGTTCAAGAAACACAAGAGGAGGAGGTATACTTGGAAAAGGCCGGGAGATACGGGAAGATTTCAATTAGATTACATCATGGTCAGACAGAGATTCCGAAATCAGTTACTGGATTGTAAGGCGTACCCAGGAGCAGATATAGACTCAGATCACAATATAGTAGTGATGAAGAGTAGGCTGAAGTTCAAAACATTAGTCAGGAAGAATCAAGACGCAAAGAAGTGGGATACGGAAGTACTAAGGAATGACGAGATACGTTTGAAGTTCTCTAACGCTATAGATACAGCAATAAGGAATAGCGCAGTAGGCAGTACAGTTGAAGAGGAATGGACATATCTAAAAAGGGCCATCACAGAAGTTGGGAAGGAAAACATAGGTACAAAGAAGGTAGCTACTTCAGTTGATTGATAAAAGGAGGAAGTACAAACATGTTCCGGGAAAATCAGGACTACAGAAATACAAGTCGCTGAGGAATGAAATAAATGGGAAGTGCAGGGAAACTAAGACGAAATGGCTGCAGGAAAAATATGAAGACATCGAAAAAGATATGATTGTCGGAAGGACAGACTCAGCATACAGGAAAGTCAAAACAACCTTTGGTCACATTAAAAGCAACGGTGGTAAGATTAAGAGTGCAACGGGAATTCCACTGTTAAATGCAGAGGAGAGAGCAGATAGGTGGAAAGAATACACTGAAATCCTCTATGAGGGTGAAGATTTGCCTGATGTGATAGAAGAAGAAACAGGAGTCGATTTACAAGAGATAGGGGATCCAGTATTAGAATCGGAATTTAAAAGAGCTTTGGAGGACTTACAGTCAAATAAGGCAGAAGGGATAGATAACATTCCATCAGAATTTCTAAAATCATTGGGGGAAGTGGGAACAAAACGACTATTCACGTTGGTGTGTAGAATATATGAGTCTGGCGATATACCATCTGGCTTTCGGAAAAGCATCATCCACACAATTCCGAAGACGGCAAGAGCTGACAAGTGCGAGAATTATCGCACAATCAGCTTAACAGCTCATGCATCGAAGCTGCTTACAAGAATAATATACAGAAGAATGGAAAAGAAAATTGAGAATGCGCTAGGTGACGATCAGTTTGGCTTTAGGAAAAGTAAAGGGACGAGAGAGGCAATTCTGACGTTACGGCTAATAATGGAAGCAAGGCTACAGAAAAATCAAGACACTTTCATAGGATTAGTCGACCTGGAAAAAGCGTTCGACAATATAAAATGGTGCAAGCTGTTCGAGATTCTGAAAAAAGTAGGGGTAAGCTATAGGGAGACACGGGCCATATACAACATGTACAACAACCAAGAGGGAATAATAAGAGTGGACGATCAAGAACGAAGTGCTCGTATTAAGAAGGGTGTAAGACAAGGCTGCAGCCTTTCGCCCCTACTCTTCAATCTGTACATCGAGGAAGCAATGATGGAAATAAAAGAAAGGTTCAGTAGTGGAATAAAAATACAAGGTGAAAGGATATCAATGATACGATTCGCTGATGGCATAGCTATCCTGAGTGAGAGTGAAGAAGAATTAAATAATCTGCTGAACGGAATGAACAGTCTAATGAGTACACAGTATGGTTTGAGAGTAAATCGGAGAAAGACGAAGGTAATCAGAAGTAGTAGAAATGAGAACAGAGAGAAACTTAACATCAGGATTGATGGTAACGAAGTCAATGAAGTTAAGGAATTCTGCTACCTAGGCAGTAAAATAACCAATGACGGACGGAGGAAGGAGGACATCAAAAGCAGACTCGCTATGGCAAAAAAGGCATTTCTGGCCAAGAGAAGTCTACTAATATCAAATACCGGCCTTAATTTGAGGAAGAAATTTCTGAGAATGTACGTCTGGAGTACAGCATTGTATGGTAGTGAAACATGGACTGTGGGAAAACCGGAAGAGAAGAGAATCGAAGCATTTGAGATGTGGTGCTATAGACGAATGTTGAAAATTAGGTGGACTGATGAGGTAAGGAATGAGGAGGTTGTATGCAGAATCGGAGAGGAAAGGAATATGTGGAAAACACTGATAAGGAGAAGGGACAGGATGATAGGACATCTGCTAAGACATGAGGGAATGACTTCCATGGTACTAGAGGGAGCTGTAGAGGGCAAAAACTGTAGAGGAAGACAGAGATTGGAATACGTCAAGCAAATAATTGAGGACGTAGGTTGCAAGTGCTACTCTGAGATGAAGAGGTTAGCACGGGAAAGGAATTCGTGGCGGGCCACATCAAACCAGTCAGTAGACTGATGACCAAGTATGTTTGTCTACTATGCGCTCACAAACCATTCATCCAATTGCAATGAAACTTTCGTGGGTTGTTCTCCGAACGCCCGAAAAGAGTAATGGACAATGTTTCAACAATTAGGTCACTGTAGCATGCGTAGCGCACTTGATTAGGTAAAGGCTTGGCATGCAGCGGACCCGCGTTCGATTCCCACTGCTCGCAATTTTTTTTTTCATTCCCCGCAATGTTAAGCTATTAATTATAAAATTTAAATATACTTAAACAGATCATATAATATAACGTAACTGTCAATCTCTATATATATGTAAAAATGAATGTATGTATGTCTGCCCTCTGTGCGTTCCCAAACCATTCATCCGATTGGAATGAAATTTTGGTGATTTGTTCTCCGCATGCCCACGAAGGTTCCTAGCTGAAAAAAAAAGAAATAAGACACATTCTTGAGGAGATATGACGTCATAAACAATGAGATGCAATATAATTTTGCGAGCATCTCTACGTAATACTGGTTTCCTTCTAACCGTAGGCCTACCGATGATCACCAATTTAGTATTGGAGGTCAGCGTGGAGGGTAAAAATCGTAGAGGGAGACCAAGAGATGAATACACTAAGCAGATTCAGAAGGATGTAGGCTGCAGTAGGTACTGGGAGATGAAGAAGCTTGCACAGGATAGAGTAGCATGGAGAGCTGCATCAAACCAGTCTCAGGACTGAAGATCACAACAACAACAACAACACCGGTAGGGGTTGTTGGCGACTCCCGAGATATGCCAGCAACTGCCTCTTCACTCATTTTGATAATGTTTAGCACAACTGCACAATAAAAACACGCAGAACAGTACAGCGCAAAACAATAACGAAGCAGACGACAATGACTACCTTGTACAACACAGTCAGCTACGTAATGTTGGCAGCAGTCGAAACTGCGTGCCTCCCGACGTTTACCGACTTCTACAGATTCAGGACTAGGGAGAGGTCTGCCATCTAAAAGTTTACACACTGTAGCTGCAAGCCGTATCGTAAAGAGTGCGCACAAAATAACTTGGCCCGCAGCTGCGCAGACGCGGCAGTGGGGGAGGGGACAGCAGTAGGGTGGGGGTTTCCGTGCAGTAGGGGAGCTATAGAATGACATCTGAAGCCTGTGCAGAAATATGTTCCTCGTATAATCTGTAAGCTAGAGCTAGCAAGTCTGCAAATGATCGTATAAACAGTTATGTCAGTACGACCAATAATTGGACAAATATAAACTACTATTATTTTCTCCTGCAGTTTATCCGGTAACTTATCTGTATTTGACAATGTTAGTGGTACAGAAATCGTATAACTAAGGCCGGATGTGGTACTAGCCTCGTATTCACCTAGTCCAGTGATCAGCGAACCACGGCTCGCGAGGTACATGGGGCTCTTCGGCCCCTTGACTGTGGCTCTCGCAGGAAGCACCCTGTGCGGGCGCACGAGTTCAGGATTAAAGCACTTGATCGTCACCATTTTGAAGAATTTTTGTTTGAAAAGAGGAATGAGTATGCCAATGGCGGCTGATCAGAGGAGGCAAGGGAGGCTGTACCTCGTCACTTTTCTGTGGCAGAAGTAGAATTGGCAGTAGTAGCAATAATTGTTTTTTACAATAAACGTATATACACTTCTGCCAATGAGAGCGAAAGAGGGAGTACAAGCTGCTGCAGCGGTGTTGCCGTGCGTTTCGGTTGTACGGGAGGCCAGCGGTTGTGGTGCCGCCTCTCTAGGTTTCTGTTGCGTTAGTTGTCCTGAGTGCGGTGAATATGGGTGAAGCCCAACCTTGTACAAGGACGATGTAACACTTTCCAGTGAGAACATCATTACTTCCTTGCAGGAGCTTTCGTTTTCAAGAAGATATGAAACTGAATGATATGAACTTGTTGAAGAAAGGACGTCTAACACGCCTTCGTCAGAAAGATAAGTTCAAAACATGTGCATTCCAAAGTTCGCGGTATGCGCAGCGTAAGTAGTTATGTGCTAGCCGTACGAAAGGAAAATTATTCTGCTCGCCATGTTTGCCCGTAAGCACAATAAAAAGAAGAAACTCTCAAGAGGTTTAGCATGGCATGCTTCTTCTAAAGATCCTCCAATTAGTTTTATTTCATATTAAGAACTATGCAAATAAGTGTTTAGTATTTCAAAGTTACTAATGAACATCACGAACTGATGAAAATCAGACACAACAATGAAGTAAAAGTTAACAGAGACCTCATGAAAATTCTAATTGACGTCGCAAGTCTTTTGTGTAAGCAGCAGCTAGCTTTCAGAGATCCCCTGAATCCCGGAAATTTCTGAGCCATTTTTAAGTTTGTGCTAAACAGTAATGAAGAACTGTAACTAAACTGGAAGAAAATGGGCTGTTTCCAGGGATTTTCAAAAATTATACGGAACAAGTTTGAACAGAATCTCATCTTATGCCTGAATTGTGGACGAAGTAACAGACGTTTCAGACCAAGTCACAATGCTCTAGTGTTGTGAGGCTAGTGGACTCTAGCGCCGGCATTCAGGAACATTTTCTTAGTTTTCGTGACGTTAGCTAAGCTAGAACTGCTGCTGCTTTATTCACTGCGCTTATTCACGCGTTTCGGAATTATGGTATAAAAACAAACTGGCCGCCGAAACCTATGATGTTGCTTACGTTCTGGCAGGAGAATTGAATCCCCCAAGCTCACTTTACTCACTGTTTTGCACCTCGTTTAAATTTAGTTTTGCAGCAGAGCTGATCTTGTATAATACCAGTATGGAAGGATTTTTTTATCCACGCTTCAGGGTATTCCTGCTTTCTTCCACCAGCCTTCCAAACGCACAGCAATTCTCGACGGTATTATTGGTAAACGCATTCCTTAGAACTGTGGAATGATATGGAAATGTAACGCCAGACTAATATATGCCATTTACAAAATCCGCGTGGGGCTCATTGAGGTTTTAAATAAAGCACTTGGCAATCCAGACTCAAGTGCAACAACTACAAGGGAAGTCTGCGGATTTCAGGAATAGCCTCCCATACTTTGGCTTTGTTTTTCATCTCTCTGTTTTTCAAAATATTCTTAAGAACTGAACTGCTTTTCGACATCCTTCAGAAAAAAACCAATGATGCACGGCTTTGTAACAATACTGTCACAAAATGCAAAGCTTACATAAAAAAACGTAAGAAATGAAGATAAATTGACCGACTTTTTAAATTCCACGAAACGCCTGACTAATTCGCAATCTGAAGCTTCCATGAATAGAGAAGAAATGATGGATGAATGCATTAGTAATCCATTGATGTCAAAATACAGACGGGTGTATCTCGGGGTATTGGATAGTATTGTAACACAGCTGTAAACAAGATTTTCACATTGTGATAAACTGCTCTTTCATAAATTAGGTGATACTACTCAGTTCGCCAATTCTGCCCAGCGTTTCTCTGGAGCCGGTTTGTGTTCATTATGGTGCATTCTTCAGTCGCTCTCGGTTACGTGTAGAGCTTGACACAGTATTTTGTTCCCAGCATAAAGAAAAATTTCGTTCTATCAGTTTGGGAGAGAAATTATCAAAAGAATGATTGAGAATGAAACGGACTAAATTTCTTCAGAAGCTTGCAAATTGTTTTGTGTAATTGCCACCATTCCTGCAACAAGTGTTTGAACTGAAAAAATTTTTTCTTGTCTTAAACGCGTAAAAACGTGTTTAAGGAACAGTATGACCCAGGATCGCTCATCAGCTCTTGCTTGTACCTCAGTTGAAAAATCAGTACTGCGAATACTTGAAAGCCGAGAGACATGATATGCCGATGTCATCAAAAGATTCGGGAAGAAGAAGGATAATCAAGTTAACTTGTTTTACAAGTAAAAACACTCAAATCTCCAACCTTCCAGTTCGTTTGTAAATAAAAGTGTCATTACTATTATTATTATTAGAAATAGTAGTAACGATAGTAGTAGTAGTTGTGATAGTAGTCACAGTCTTAGTAGTGGTGGTGGTGATGGTGGAACGCTAGGTATGTGTACATTAAAAGGGAAGGCAAGGGGATTTTCCGATACGTTTCCCCAGAGTTTAGGCCATGATTTGCAATTGGAGTACGTAGATCTTTTGCGAAATAACAAGGTACGTCGGCTATCAAGAGTAAGCGTTTTGAAGCGTCTCGCTTCCTTATTGGCAGAAATTAAAGCATTTCTCCTTGAGAAGGGTTTTCAATATTCAGAACTAACGAACGATCTGTGAATCCAAATATTTTATTTCATGGTAGACGTTGTATCTCGTTTACATCAGTTTCATCGTAATTACAGGGGAAAGGAAACACAGTTTTTTTCGATGTTGGAACAGGTTCTTTAGTTCGAAAACAAATTATCGCTTTTTGTTATAGATTTTGAAACCAAGACTTTGAATCCCTTTCGAAGACTATTGGATTTAAAAAATAACATATTTTGGAGATCGAAATTTGAACGTATTTGTGCTTATATGCAAGTACTGGAGAAAAAAAGTGAACTTCCTTGTTGGTTCATTGCACAAGTTTTCTGCTTTGAAAGATCTAGAGAAGGAAGATATGTTGATTTTTAAGACATGGAATAGTAGTCCTGACTTACACAATCAGCTGAAAAAATTTGATTTTGCCGTTCTTTCCTTCTTCGTGTCTGCATATTCACGCGAACAATCATTTTCAAGCGTCAGTCTTATGAACAGTAAATTAAGAAGTCGTCTTATTGATGAGAACCTGGAATCATGCCTAAAATGAAAAACAAATTCACACAAACTTGATTTAGACAAACTTCCCAAGGAGGTGCAAGGTCATTGATAACATTAGCGTTTGTCAGTGATTGTCATGATTTACTCCTATGTAAACCTTACAATTTAATTTTGTCGATAAATACGGTAATATTGTTATTAAGTATGGAATCATATTCAATGCAGCTGTTGTTTAATAAAACTTCGGACTTTCAGTTTATCAGGTTAATTTTAAGGAGCTTTGAGGAGTAAAAAAAGATGTATTGTCGATTATTGAGAAAGGTATGTTTAGATGGTGTGCACATATAGAACTGATGACCAAAAGGAGATAGACGAAACAAGTATATGAGACGAATGTGGATGGAAGTGTTAGAACGAAAGTACCTCAATGAGACAGATGACGTTTTTAGCAAAGGCCAACTTAGGAGTATCCTAATTAAGTTAATAACAATGTGCCTACCTACATAGTTTTAAGTTTAAGAAATTGGGTCTCAAGAGATATCTCAATCGTTATATTGTTGACATTTGGCTCTTTTGAATAATTAGTTTGCTGACCATTAACATAGTCATATGTAGAAAAAAATGACAGATACGTATGGCATTCTTGGGCGGAAGTCCCCTTTCGTGGAGCTCTGCTGCCTAGTGCAAGTCTATTTATCTGACGCCACCTTGACGACTTGTGCGTCGATAATGATGATGAAGCCAATACACATACCTAGTCCCGAGCGGGGAAAATCCTTGACCCGGCCGAGAATCGAAACTGGGTTCCCGCGATCGGGAATCAGCAATGTTAGCTACAAGGCCACCGGCTGCTGATGGATGTGGGAAACCGCCTAAAAACCGTATCCAGACTGGCCGGCACGCCGACTCCCTTCGTTAAGCCAGCGGGCGGCGCCCCTACCCGAGTACCGGAGCGGCGTTCTAACGCGCGCTGTTATCGACCCTGGTATTCGACAGATATAAACATTCAGAGTCAATGCTTTCTCGCTAAAATGCCGAAAAAGTAATAGTCGTCGCATAAACAAAGGATCAAGCAAAGCAAAACATGTCCGACCACGCACTGGTAGAACAAAATCTCATAAAACAGAAAAGGATAAAAAAAATTTGTGTACGGGCCACATACCTTACTACGATGTGGCAGTGTGAAATAAAGAACTTCTGTTATGTCGAAATTCTGTGTCACTCCCCCCATAACTTGTTTGGCTGTATTACCTGAAAGAAAATGTCCTCATTCTTCCGTGCCTTTCAGAAATAGTAAAGCCTTGAGAAGTAACATACTTGCTGTTCTCCCCTCCTTCTTTATTCTCTGTATCGAGTGACTGGAATAGCTAGCGGTTGCTGTTAACATTCTGAAGCATAGTTTATAATGAGATTGTTTGTTCCTAGTTTGCCTTCCCCACCACAAACATAATGGCATAATCGACATAAAAGTTTTCTGGGTATGGTACCGCGTCATAATGTATGAAACTACTGCTACTGGAGAAAGACCAAGGTTTCGGCACGGTTGTAGCGGCCTTCTTTTCGGTCTACTGGTGCGTTCTAGCTATACAGTGTCCCATATATTTTGTTGTTATGTTCACTGCGCATGGCATTACGTCATCATTTTAAAAAGATATTTCGTTTCATTGGTCACTTATAGAAGAAGGAGAGGGAACTTTATGGAGGGAGAACATAACCTCTGTTGTCTATTGGCTCTTGTGTTATGTGCCATGATTGGTGGTCACCGTCGAATGAGAAGTTGGCTGCTGTTTACCAAATGCTGGACGTCGGCCGTGCAGCACGAGCACTACCGGCGAGTAACTGCCGCCGCTAAAAATTAATCTTAGTGTCAATATCAAATTAAGAATTTTGTCCGCGTTTACTTGTGGGGAAAATAACTGTATGTCTTTTTGTCGCAACGAGGGCTAAAGAAGTTTTAAGAACTTAACTGTGGAATTAAATTGAAAACCAAACAACTTCAGCATTTTTATCATAATTTATTTTCAAAATATTCTATCATTTTTGGAAAATTAATTAAACAATTCTTAGCTATATTCATGCAAATATAAACTATGCGTAAACAGTATTGTTTTTAATACCTTTTTCATTACGGTATTCTTTTTGTATTACAAGTGAACGAAAGGAGGATTTTTTTCTCGAATTCGAACAAAAGGCAGTTGTTTCCCGAATCCCCGTAGTAAGTGCGAGCTGGAAACGAACGGAAGCACGAACCTGTTCGAGGACCACCAACAAGCGTTCTGTTCTGGTCTCGATCTCTGCGTCACTTCTCGAAATCGTCGAGAGCACGTTTAAATCCATAAGGCCCCAGAACAAATCTTACAGGGTGAAGGAGTGAACAGGCTGGGTCACGTATCTCAGCGAGCGAGACGACGCTGTTGATAGCCACGCAGTTGTGGATGTGTAGGCGAAGTGGCTGGTTGTGGCCGTGGCTTAGCCGGCGACTTAAATATGAAGTTAGCCCACAAAACGAGTGTTGACCCTTGGGAAGTCGTCTGTGATTTGGCATGCTGTCTATGAGATTAATCCGCCTGTTCAGGCACGCACTTCTCCATTTAGTCTTATTAGTATTTGCTGTATACTGTATACCACTCAGATAGCGTCATACTACGTTAGTGCCAGCCGGTGTGGCCGTGCGGTCTAGGCGCTTCAGTCTGGAACCGCGTGACCGCTCCGGTCGCAGGTTCGAATCCTGCCTCGGGCATGGATGTGTGTGATGTCCTTAGGTTAGTTAGGTTTAAGTAGTTCTAAGTTCTAGGGGACTGATGACCACAGATGTTAAGTCCCATAGTGTTCAGAGCCATTTGAACCATACTACGTTAGTAGCACATCTGACTGTTATAAAAAAAGTTGTTAGATCATACAGACCGCATAACAGCTGATAGTTTTACATGTGGAGTTCTATCTCTTTTAAAGTCCTTGATTATTGCATGATGTTTTGGCTTTTTCTAATACAACCGTCTTTTGCCAATTCACGGATTGGTTGTAAACACTTAAATCAAGATGGTTATATATTTCATTTAGAGCTACCAAAACGGCTAGTTAACATTCTCCACCGTAGTTTTCCGTACCCATATCACAGTGAGTGTTTTATACATACAATTATTTGTTTGTGATATGTCTTGAGTCATTGGTGCTCATCATCAGGCATCAAGTGTATGCAAAACTCATAAACACTATTTGCGTTAACAAAATGCTTTCAAGTCAATTAATCTGTATCTTATTCCTCAGTTGCGAGGATCCTGGGAGCCTCGGTCCGACGTTCTAAAGTGTCTCTGCTGTTCAACTACGTAATCTTCCTTGTTAACAACACTTAGCTATCCCTTTCCACTTTTTGTTAGGCTTTAGTTAAACTACCGCGAAAAGACGTAATTTGCAGCTGACACTGCCTACAGCAACCTACCCTAAAACGTTCATGAGTATGCACAATGCTTCCCTAACCGATGCGGAGAAACAAATTCTTTGATGCAGCGTCATTGCAACAGTGTTATTTGATGTTTTTCACCTGCAAGTTGTCTACACAAGACGAGTTGACAGACACATCTCAGCGACTGACAAAGTGTAATTTATACTCGTAGAATTTGGGCGATCAACAGGACACAGACTACACGAAGTATTACGTGTCTGTGAAGTGTGTATGAGCGCCGTCAAATGCATGTATCGTCAGCGGAAACGGACACGTTCAACGCAATAACAATGTGGAAGCCGTTACTGCAGAAAATCCTAACAGGCAGAGATCGCCTAAATCAATAGCGTTTAGTAACTACCAACCATATCGCAAATGGACCGAAGTTTCTTATAATTAGTGAAAAAAGATTCAGCGATTTCAGACAGTACGCTTCGAAGAGAACTCTTTGACGTTAGTTGTTGGAGTAATGGCCGTCAAAGAGAACGTCGTCGATTACTGTGGACAATTTATAACAGGACTGCTGCTGTTTCCTCTGTGCGAGAAAAACGCCTGCAATGGGCCAGACGTCTCACACAGTGGGCAGTGCAAGACGGTAAATGTGTTAACTGTCAAACATACCACGTTTGCCTCCATACCGATGATGGAAATCGAAGAGTTCCTCGCGCAACAAAGACAGTGTGCAAAAGTAATAAGAGAAGGTGCTGTGCGGACGCTGCAGCTGCACAGCATTGATTGATCGCGATAACCACTCTCAGCAGCACGGCTATATTCACGTCGTATACAGCCAGGTGCTGCCTTTGGCCTGACACCTGTGGAGTAGTTGTGAATTAGAGGCGATAACTTTGGCCCGCAGCTTGTCTCATTTATCAGCAAAAAGCCGAATCTCGTTTCTTGAAACGTATAAAAAATCTGTGTTATTGTTAATAACAACACGTTGAGCGGATTACTTTAATAGACTTCTAAAATGCGTACTACAAAGTTTCGAACTCGCAGTTCGCTCGAAGGGCGTAGCAGCTGCATGGGTAACGGCAATCTTTTTGGATTATGTTTCACTTTCGTTTTATACACAAGTATGTCTCTGCGTTGATCGAACTGCATCACAACTTTTTGACACTCAGCGTCACCTCACTTACCACTGATACGGCTGTTTAATGCCAATTGGCTCTCTGAACGGACTTGGCACAAGATTCCAAGTCAAGTTTCAAATGGTTCAAATGGCTCTGAGCACTATGGGACTTAACATCTGAGGTCATCAGTCCCCTAGAACTTAGAACCACTTAAACGTAACTAACCTAAGGACATCACACACATCCATGCCCGAGGCAGGACTCGAACATGCGACCGTAGCGGTCGCGCGGTTCCAGACTGAAGCGCCTAGAACCGTCGGCCACACTGGCCGGCCCAAGTCAAGGGAACGTCATTGAAGATTAGGGCATTTCACGAACTCTGCCTGTCAACAAAAGCGAATTTCGATCAAATTACTCCAGAGGTGCCGGCCGGAGTGGCCGTGCGTTTCTAGGTGCTACAGTCTGGAGCCGAGCGACCGCTACGGTCGCAGGTTCGAATCCTGCCTCGGGCATGGATGTGTGTGACGTCCTTAGGTTAGTTAGGTTTAATTAGTTCTAAGTTCTAGGCGACTGATGACCTCAGAAGTTAAGTCGCATAGTGCTCAGAGCCATTTGAACCATTTTGAACTCCAGAGGTCCAAATGACGGTTCCCTTGTCGTCGTCATCATTTAAGAAAATGGAGCGTAAAATCTTCCCGAACGCAGTATTCTCACTAAAGTACATACGATGTCGTTGTTTACATCGATTCTATTTTATTTAGTACGTGCCTTCCAGTGAAAACATCGGTTTTAAATGTGCCCACTCTCACATTTTTGTCTTTGTTTGAAATACGGTCGAGGTAGTACTGCGCAGCGAGCGGACCCATTTAATTGCACACTCTAGCTGCGCCATTTTTGCATTGTAGTAATTTCACAATCCCAATGTTCAAGAAACCACTGTCTTCTAGTGTGAAACACCTTCATTTTAACTTAGATAACTGGAAGGTGCTACTGCTTCTGCTAGAAAGTGATCTGACTCAACATATTTTTCCCCTAGCCATTCAGACAAATGTACCGTTACGGAAGTGCCAGCTCATTAGTTCGACTCTGCATTTCTGACTGCTTTCGACGTTAACACCAGTAGCAAGAGCTACTTTACTGCACGTTGAATACATGTACGTTCGAACGATGGCAAGTTGACATTGATGTACAGGTCCCCTCTTATTCCGCCTCCCTCCCTCCACACACACACACACACACACACACACACACACACACACACACACACACAGGTAGCAGGCTGCTCAGTTGTGGCGCACGCCCCTGTTCGCGCTTCACAGCAAGTGCCTTAGCACTGCGTGGGTCCGCCATTGGAGAACACTGAAGGCGTCATGAAGACTATTAACTATTCCGATGCTCACCAATTGTCTGGATTGCTCTTCATTAACTGATCATATATCAATACTTTCGGCTAAACTGATTGCTGTTCGGTGTTTTCTGGTTTCATGTTGCCAGGAAATGTGAAAAACAGGAAAAATGTAAAAAATTCCTCTTTTCATGTCGTAATCTCGTACCCTTTTTATCTACTCCTGGACAGTTAGTTAAACTAGCATACTTAGTTTAATGTCTGTAATTTCGTCGATACTCAGGCTTAACGAGGAGAAGGACAAAATTTAAAATGTAAGAGGTTGCTCCACCACCTCCCCGCCAGCGAATAATGTGAGAGGGGAAAACTGAAGTAACAGTCAGTCTGGGGTGCGATTCTGTGATTGATTTTCATGTCCCTAAGAACTATGGCCGTATGTGTCTCGTCCTTTAGCCGGCCGGAGTGGCCGAGCGGATCTAGGCGCTACAGTCTGGAACCGCGCGACCGCTGCGGTCGCAGGTTCGAATCCTACCTCGGGCATGGATGTGTGTGATGTCCTTAGGTTTAAGTAGTTCTAAGTTCTAGGGGACTTATGACCTCAGATGTTAAGTCCCATAGTCTCAGAGCCATTTAAACCATTTTTTTGTCTCGTCCTTTTTTGATGTATTATCTCGAACGGTTCGTTCTTTCCTCGCGCATACACCATCTTTTTTGCCTTTCTGTGTCACGCATCCGAAAATTTTTGTACTGACATTTGGTGTTGCCTGTTTCTGAGCATTATTGACATTTCTCCACTAAATCGCTGTCGCTTGATTCGTATCCCGGCGTCGAGGTAAACATTAACGACTGTAGTGCTGACGGGGATTGGATGAGAAACGGTGTAGTTCACTTTCCTGATGAACTTGCTGTACAACAGAGTCCGTAACAGTGTGAGTTGGAGCGATATCGCAGAAACACTGTGGTCGTGAATCTTCCTTACTGTAGGTGCGTTATGCTCGGTGACCATTTAAGTGCTTGTAGAGAGACGTGAGCTTTTTACTCACACTAGGTTACACGCTCTTACGTTCCTTTCATAAACGTTCATAGAAAACAATACTATCCTTTGCGAACGGTCAGGTAATTCACATGGAAACTGAAATCCCTGTGTCCATGTCTTGATCCAAATTTGAGATACCTGACCATATCAGCACGTACATTTCCTGAGTGGGTGCAAGGAGTCACGTGCACTAACCAAACACGAGGCTCTTTGTAGGAGTAAAGGGTAAAAACGGAGGGAAATATTTTAAGTATCTATTTATGCGGCATCAGTTACAGGTTTACATTATATCAGAGCAGTATTTATTACCTAACAAAGAACTGTTGCAAGTGTAAACCATTAAACTCGCTCTCATTGCGTTACCGAGTGATGACGGACAGCGGTTACCACTGGACTTAATAGATCTACATACATATACATACGTAATTGCAAAGTCATTGTTCAGTGCATGGCGAAGGCCGTCTTTTGCAGTTTTCTATTATGATCTAAGCGCGTATGGAGCGCGGAAAAAAAATGTCTGCGTATCCCCGTACGTATCCTAAGTTTTTTATCTTATATGTATAGTAGTATCCTCATGCATGAATTCATTTTTAAATCTAAAATTTAATGTTTTCATTTTCTGTGTGTTTTCTTTAGTTTCAATGGCAGTGTGGTCCTTCAGACTTTATTGAAGGTTTGGATTCTCTCGCGCTAGGAACTGACAGTGGAAAATAACGTAATTTTATCGCACAGCTTTTCTTACGAATACGTGAGTTGTTACTGTTGTCTGTCAGTTCCCCTGCTTTTATTCTGTAGCATGAGGGTAACAGTTTGTCATGCAACATTCTACTTTTCTTTTGTAGCATGAGCTTAACAGTTTGTCAAGCAATATCTTTCAGAATGGCACCTTTAAAGCATGGCAGGTCTGTGATCTTTCTTATTTATTTGCTATGTATTTATTTAGAGCGTAATCTAATATTTAAACTAGTGCTTCTATTTTCGTCGGTTTTGAAATGAATGTTAGTGTTTCGTAGTTTAAATAGTATGTTAACGGCTGTCTTTGAGTTCCATGAAATATAAATACTTTTCTCGCTTTCTTGATGAGTGGCGTTTTTGTACCATCATCACATAATAGCATCTTGGTTGCTAATCCTGGCCTCTTGGCAGCACTTTCGAAAAGATGAAGTATATTTGTAGCCCGTAGGTCTAAAGTTTTTCTTTCGCTTGTGTGGGGTGTCGGATTAATTATCGTGGCAAGATCTTTTGTCCTTATAGCCAGTAAGATTTACGTAAATTTCTCTGTCGATACTAGGCATATTAAAGCCGCGTCGTACTACCACTGGGACCAGAAAGATATACGCTAATTGGTCAAAAATCATGGGACTGGGATCGGTCGTTGGCTGCTGAGGCCCATGTGGGGTATTCGTCTCCGTAGAGTCCTGACAGAAATGGAGTCCTGAAGCCCCACATAAAAATTTGCGGCAATCTAACAAAACGTCGATCGGCCAGTATGGTTCTGCGGAGGAGTGTGACATTCTTGTGGTCGTCCTGGGCGGCGGTTTACCGTGTGTGGTAACATTCTCTCTGCATGTGATACTGAAGATGCATCTCAGCCACTGTTGATTTCGGAAACGCGATTTCATGTGTTTCCTTGGTTTCAGCTGCATATGTTAATCTGACCCTTTTATTTTTTGATCCTCCTCTTACCAGCCAACTAAGTCCAGACTGGTTCCTTCTATATTGTTACCACAAGTTTCTGTTAAATATGACTAGTCTCATTTGACAAGAACGTAATGACGAAATTGCTTAATGTCTTGCTTAAAGTCTTACATATCTTAAATTCCATACATTTACTACGATATGGATGATTATCTTGTTATTATTATTATTATTATTATTATTATTATCATACTGCTCATGTACTGCATAAATTGCGACGTTGACTCAGTAAGCATGTCTGGTTAGTTGTAAGATAGGGCATAAAAGCCCTAATCTTGCTAGGGAAATTAAATACATGTATAAATAAATAACCTATGACTCATGCGTCTTGCAACGATAATCATATACATCCAACATCAGTTAACTGGTGATGTGCTGTCATGTTTACTGCACGCCTGTCCGTAACAGTCTTCTCCAATATTCGTCTCTAAAATCGCGCTAAACGCTGCATCTAGCCGCAACATTCGGGCGTCATCCACAACTCGTCTTCGAATGGGTAACCCACCCCGTGACTTTTGCTCAGTTTCGTTTCTCCAAATCACACCCAGCAAATGCCAGGAGGTTTCCATTAACGAGGCATCCTATCCCACTCCTACTGAGTTGGAACGGTGTCTCTAAAGAATACTAAGTCAAAGAGACAAATACTTATCATTCTCCTTTTATGACGCCCTCGACGGATCGCTTCGCGTCATTTCGTTAAATATTTGTTCTTTTTGAAATAAGTAAGGAAACTTTTACAGTAGCCTAACTAATTTCTCATTTTGGAGAGAAAACACGTCTACAGTTAAACATTTCAGAAAGAAAGAGTGCTTGTCGCCGTTTGTTAAACTAGCTACGCTAGCTGGAAGCGAGCTCTGCCGTCAAGCTTAGCGGTCGAGTGTTTTTGTGTGCACTAATCACCTGCTGGAGATGAGACACACCTCCCCAGCATATAGCATCCGTTTCTCCCTGATGACGGCAAAGGGAATTATTTATCAAATACGCGGTAAATAAAAGCATAGTTAGCAAAAATTAATATGCTAGTGCGATATGGGGAAGGCTACCAGCCGTGGTGATATCTTTTGAAACGTGTCATATTCCTGTAAGCTGCCGTCTGATTGGCTGGTACGGTCACAAATAAATTGTGTCGACTGTGGAAGGGGGTTCCCGCCGGAGCGGTTCCCAGGGAAGGGTCTTTGGCCTGCGGGTCCTAATCGAGTCGCGCCGTGTGCGTCACAAAACTTGGTGTGTCACGCCGCTTTAATCCTATGATAAATTTCATAAAATAGAGTGCCCCGTGCTCGCCAGCGGATTTGCTCTCGCTTTAATATCTTTTCCCCCTCGGCAACTGCGCTGCGAGCTGGGAATCTGTCGCTCCAGCAGATAGCCGACGCGCAAAGTTAGTACGCTTTTACTGAGAATGGGTCGCAGTTTGTTTTGCTTGTTATGAAAATTAATGCGGCTTTTCTTGTAGGTGGATTCTAAATGTATGTTGCGACACATAATTTTGTTCTGACTCGTGACGTCGACAGTATATAGCATTTTACATGTATTGCCCTTTCTTGAGGAGAGTTGCTCTTTGTCGCTAGTTAATGAATATTATATCAGTCAAACTGAACAACGACCAGGAACGTAGGAATGATGACCACCTTGAAGTGATTCGACGCTTTCTGGAGTCAAAACAGTAATAATTTTGTGCGAATATTAGTGATCAATTCCAGTTGTATACTCAATGCAAAGCTGAATTTGTTTATTCTGCGGCTATTGCAACTTTGTATTGCCGGATTGTTGCTAATTGCATTTAATCTTTGCCGTGATCTCGATAGCAGTTCATAATTTAGATCTATATATATTTAACAAAATCCGCTGGTTGAAGAAGTGTGTCACTAAAAAGTGAAATACTTCATCAGCTACGGTGCGGTTATCAAAATTTCCAAAGAAAAAATTAAGTATGCTGCAGCGCATAAAAACAAAATATCAGACGTACGCGAGAGTGAATATTGATTCAGTACTTAGTTACGTTTGCGACCAAATATTTCTTCAGTTTAAAACGCATGTCTCACATGTTATATTTGTAAAACTAATTTCAAAATCATCAACCAACCGGCCAGAACATATATTCTCCTGTTTTGCAAGTGAAAGTGACTTTACTGCGAAGTTGTTGACGAAGTGACTGTTTTCAAACAGTAATTGTAATTAGCAAGCAATTTTGTAATGTCTGCTGTCCAGTTTTGGTTTATCTTTTGTGTTGAAGAGATACGTGTTTCACCTTATGCTCTAAATGGATGTTAATTGATACTGCTTCCACCCCGGCACGAATCGCGTACACCATAATTACTCTGCCACGCAAACGTTTGGGGTACACTCGTCTGGTGTGAGACGTTCCCGCGCGGTGTGTGTGTGGAGGAGGGGGGGGGGGGGGTGTCCACTGGGGACCGAACCGCACTGTATCCTTGGGTTCGGTGTGGGACGGCGGCCACCTGAACACCTCTTCATTGTGCTCTAGTGGATTGTCGTGGTTCGTCTGCTCCCCTATAACATGTTGACAGGCGGCCTTCTTTGTGTGCGTTGCGAGACGGAGACGGAGATTGTCTGTTGCTTCGTGTAGAAATGCAGTGTGCCTTTAGTCTGCACTTTCGTTTTACTGTAGAACCATAGCATAATGTTGTAAAGAGACAAGAAAAGGTTACCGTATGGCCGTTTCCTTCTTAGTTTTGTGCAAGGAATGCAAGAAACCTGCCTGATTCCGGAAAATGAGGAATAGATGAACATTATTCTTTGAATTTTTACTTCAGTTGTCCTTCCTCATCGGGATAATGCTTTTCACCGTTTTATTGTTATTATTATTTCTCATGAAGAACCTCATCAGTATTTATTACTAATTTGTTTATAGTGTGTCAGCTCGTGGCCACTCCCACGTTTTCAGTTCGTGCGTCTGCTGTAACATTACTCTTTTTTTCTGTCTCCTTAATCCTTGACTGCCAGATGCTATAATATTTTTTAGTGCTGGACTTCGCTTGTATGAAGATTTCGATTATAGTCAGGAATATATTTACTGCTTTTAGTAAGGAGAAATAAATAAAAATCGTTACATTGGAATCAGAATTCGGCATGGGGTATCTCGAGCGTCTGACAACTTGTATGCGTTCTATTATCCTATGGGCTGATAAATAACACGTTCACTTAATCCGTCCCTAGTAAACGAAATACTACAGTGAGTCATATTTACTTGTTTTCCAGTTGCTGCAAATTGAATCGATGGAAGTATCTAAGAGAGTGATATGCACGTAATGGCAATAGATAAAAACCCAACTCTGTCCTTGAAAGGAAATGGGTATTAGTACTTCTTGTGGAACTTTTCCTCATCGCTGAGCTCCTTGGTTTTGAACTGGTAGAAACTGGTGGTAGTTGAAGACTTCATGCTTCTAGCGTTTTGTGTTCATGCACTGCCAGTGTGATAACTATGACAAAAGCATCACAGTTGGTGACATTTTAGTAGCCATGCGGTGGCTAGTAAATGACGTGTTACTCTGCCGGACATTTTTTTCTGTTTCCATAGTCCTGTTTTAGAAATGACTTTCCCCACCTGGATTCTTATTAAATGTATCTATTGTCGATTGCCATTTCGGTCTAATGGCATTCTTACTGATAGCTCGCTATGAAGTGCGTCAATCCATGATCGTTCGCACCGGCGAGACGTTCTTAACCGGCAGTGACTTCGTGAGTAATCATCAGGCTGTCGACCACTGCTAATCCCGACACCCACACTGCTCCTCCCGACACCCACTTGTCGTAACCATTCAGGATCTCCTTTCTGACGTCCATCAAGCTGCACAGTCTGTCATCTTTGTCTGGGCACCAGGTCACGTTGGGATCTTGGAAAACGAAAATGCCAAGTTGGCTACCAGAATGCCAATTTTGCAGATGAGGGTACAGGAACCGGACTTCTGGTCGACTCTACGTCGACAGTTGTGGGAGGTTTGGAACATGGGCTGGTGTGCACTGATTTCTCTGAAGCAATTGCGAGCAATAAAGTGCACCACTCCTGTGAGGCAGTCTTCTCTTCGTGCTTCTTGCAGCAAATCTACCATTCTCTGTTGACTTAGTAGAGCTGCTCGGAACCGATGGGCTTCAGCGTTCCTGCGGCGGCACCCGTGTTCTTTTGCGGCGTGTCCGTCGCGCTGTGGTTTTCCGCCGGCTGCTCCATAAGCGGAGCGGTGATAAGTGTCTTTTCTTCACCTGTGGCGTCCACACAGATGTCATACGCCAGCTGCGAGCGAACTGCCGCAGTGGGAGTGACCACGAGCTGACACAATATAAACAAATTAGTAATAAATACTGATGAGGTTCTTCATGAGAAATAATAATAATAAAACGGTGAAAAGCATTATCCCGATGAGGAAGGACAACTGAAGCAAAAATTCAAAGAATAATATTCATCTATTCCTCATTTTCCGGAATCAGGCAGGTTTCTTGCATTCCTTGCACAAAACTAAGAAGGAAACGGCCTTAAAAGCTGCCCTATCTGCGTCCATGGCGGCTCTGAAGGCCGCATCGCCTCCTCCCCCGCGACCGCCAGCATGGCACGCATCTCATGCACTTGCGGCGCCTGCTGTGCAACCGCCGGCCGCCGGTCCCCCGCGCCGCTCTCACTGGCGCGACATTTCGGTCGCCTGTTGGCAGTGGGAGCTTTCTTCTCGATTTTCGGTTGCGTCTTCTTTCGGCGGCGCTTGCGGCGCCGTCGTCGCGTCTTGTCGGTTTGCGCCTCGTCTCCAGCGCAGCCGTCGCTGGCGAAAGCCGGGCATCCACGTCAGTTTGCCACAGGTGGCCCTTTGCAGCGAGCACAAGCTGGCGCCTCTTCTTGTCGTCTGTCGCAGGCGCGGGTGTCGTGCGCGCCGGCGCGCTTTACGCACCGCGGCGAGTTGCGGCAGTATTTAGCCACAAGCCCTTCAGCTTGGCACCTCATGCACTGAGGCTTAGGGCCCATGCCCTCGGGGAGAGCTTCGACGGTCACAGGAAAGCTTAATAGCTTGCTCATCCCGAAGATGTCGCTGCCGTCCGTCGCAGTTTCCACTACGACGATGTACAGTGGCGGCCTCTTCTTAATTTGTCCGGTTGTGCAGCTTAGTAGTTGCACCCCGGAATCCAGCACATGACAGCCTCTCTTGGACCGTCTTCTCGTCACTGATCCAAGGCAGCCCCCTTACCAGGGCCTTGGAGTGCTTCTCGCGCTGTTTCGGCGCGATCGTCTTCTCCACAGTAGGTGGATCAACAATGTGGGCGGCCACAGCGCTCCTTAGTGCGCGGTGGTATGGCCAGGCTTGCTGTCTGCAGCTGGACTATGGCGTCGGCGTCCAGGGATCTACGCCTACTTCTTCCATGCAGCAGTTGGCTATGATATCATACATCTCTGCCCATGACCCTCTGGTGCTCTGAAGGTACAGAGGGGGGACAGTTGTATGACGTTCGTTGCGCTACGTTCCGCATTCCTGGTGGGTTGCAGTGTCGAAGGCTTCTTCTCTGTGTCTGCCTTCTTCTTCTGCCACTTTCTGCCCATCCTGTGACGCTAGGACACGACAATTTTGCTGTGTCGTAATAACGACGCACGACAGTTTGCTTAGCGTCACACCACAGTCCAAGCACAGGTTCACAGACAACTCTTCTTCTGGCCAAGCACAGGTAGCGCGCTTCGCCAGTGAAGCGCGCGCCTCCGCTGCTCGGGCGCAACTGGTGCTCCCATGGTACCCCGTCGGCTGGTCTGACCCAGACGTCCCGTGGCTGCCCCTGCTTAGTTGTCCTGCCAGTTCCTACCCTTCGCACCTTTTTTAATTCTTATTGTTTTACATCTGGATTTGCGATTTCCAATCAGAGAGGTCACAGTTCGTAGTAATTGACGGAAAGTCATCGAGTAAAACAGAAGTGATTTCAGGCATTCCCCAAGGTAGTGTTATAGGCCCTTTGCTGTTCCTTATCTATATAAACGATTTGGGAGACAATCCGAGCAGCCATCTTCGGTTCTTTGCAGATGACGCTGTCGTTTATCGACTATTAAAGTTATTAGAAGATCAAAACAAACTGCAAAACGATTTAGAAAAGATATCTGAATGGTGCGAAAAGTGGTAGTTGACCCTAAATAACGAAAAGTGTGAGGTCATCCACATGAGTGCTAAAAGGAACTCGTTAAACTTCGGTTACACGATAAATCAGTCTAATCTAAAAGCCGTAAATTCAACTAAATACCTAGGTATAACAATTACGAACAACTTAAATTGGAAAGAACACACAGAAAATGTTGTGGGGAAGGCTAACCAAAGGCTGCGTTTTATTGGCAGGACACTTTAGAAAATGTAACAGACCTACTAAGGAGACTACACTACGCTTGTCCGTCCTCTTTTAGAATACTGCTGCGCGATGTGGGATCCTTACCAGATAGGACTGACGAAGTACATCGAAAAAGTTCAAAGAGAGGCAGCACGTTTTGTATTATCGCGAAATATGGGAGAGAGTGTCACAGAAATGATACAGGATTTGGGCTGAAAATCATTAAAAGAAAGGCGTTTTTCGTTGCGACGGAATCTTCTCACGAAATTCTAATCACCAACTTTCTCCTCCGAATGCGAAAAATATTTTGTTGACACCGACCCACACAGGGAAGAACGATCACCACGATAAAATAAGGGAAATTAGAGCTCGTACGGAAAGATACAGGTGTTAATTCTTTCCGCGCGCTATACGAGATTGGAATAATAGAGAATTGTGAGGGTGGTTCGATGAACCCTCTGCCAGGCACTTAAATGTGATTTGCAGAGTATCCATGTAGATGTAGATGTAGATCTATCGTTAGTTTACTGTCTCGTCGTCGTTCTTCTCTCTCCTGAGATTTTATCAACTTTTCCGCGTTGCTAGTTTTTCTTGTGGTAATGGGAGGGGGGGAGTGAAGATACGCCGGCCGGATAGAGAGGGTGCATCTCGCATCACATATAATGTGGCAGTCGGGCGTCGATCTGCCTTCTGACCAGAGCAACTCACCCACCTTCACCCTTTTACCCCTCTCTCACTTCCACTTGCTTCTGTGTCTTGGTTTTATTGATTCTCAGTTACGATCGGTTTCATCAGGATTTGTCTTCTGCATCCCCTTAGTCTCTGAGGACTCTTCCCAGCATCACGAATATAGGATGGAGGACCTGATGACCTCGTAATCGGTCCGTATAACCACATGAATCCAGTCCATAATCGTTCCTTTCGAAATCTTTTAATTCCAATTTTGGACCTATCGTGGGAGCCGCATATGACTCATCGAACTAGGCTAATGACAATATTGAGTGCAGCGAGGAAACTAATCAATAGTATCGCTGAATGTTACTTTTGGAATGTATATACAATGTATTGTCTGAATCCGTGTGTCGTCTGCATAGGTAACTGCGCTTTTTAAATCTTATGCTTTTCAGTTTTGTTAAACTCTAACGTAGTGTATACATTCTGAAACTATGCTGTCTTGTTCCGGTATGACGACGCTTTTATTGTGGCAAAGACATAAAATTAAATCCGATAGACCGACAATTCCTCTGGAAGAACTCCAGTTATTGTTGTAAAATCTGTGTTATTTTCGCAGGTTGGTATTTCTTTGTTAAGAATATCGCAGAAATTGATGCCTAACAACACATTTATCCATACCGTCAGTGGGGTATTTAATGTGCGAACTTTTCCTCTGCTTCTGTGGGGCAGACACTTGAATCACACTCCGCTCAGAATCGCGTCTCCCGTCGGCCATCTACATTTTGTTTTCACGTCGCCTTTCCATTTTCGCCAACACTCACTGCTTTCTCCTTCTCGTCGTCAATAAATACAATGGCGTTAACAGCAAGCTATCGCGGCCGCTCGCGAAAGCATTTTCCACGATAACTTTCCATTGTAGCGCTAAGACTGGAAGAAACAGTATTCCTTCGTTGGCACAATCGCTTAACCGCAAATGTATGTTGATAATCTTACTGTTTACTGAGATGGCTTACGGATAATGGTGAGCGCACAGTCGTATTTTATATTCCGTAAGCTATGACGCTGTCCAAGTTGTGAGACTTTATTACTGCTATAGTTTCTAATCCGGCTGTTGGGCTTTTATAATTTAGTGGTAGTGATTTGTACAAAAAAGTGACCGTGGGCATCGGACAACCCAGTGTCGTGCTATAGCTAAATTTCAAGCGCACGGAAAAATACTGCTTCGACAGCACTGGAGTGTTGGCGGAGATCTCCAAACGATATTCCTTACGTCGCTTTGGATTACATAGTTACTTACAGTCATAGTACACAAAATAATCACTCACACTGTCACAGATACAACTAAAGTACTAATTATGAATTAGGCAAGATAAATATTTGTGCGAGGAACACTCTGGAGTGTTTGATTCTATCAGTTTACTGCAATGGCAAAACAGTATGTTTGATTTGATTCAGTGCCAAATGTTTTATGAAAGTGGGTTAGATAAGCAGTCAAGTAACATATAGATCTACTTTACTGAGTTTAATGAACGGTATTGCCTACATTGATAGTAAAAACATTCTTACTTGTTGTGAAACTGCACTTTACAAAGACAAGGGTCACATAGCTGGATTGTTGTCATGGTAGTGTTTGTAGTGCCAGGTAATCTTCACGTCGTTCATCGTTCATTTCATGACAATGCCACATGAATGATTCCAAACTGCCCTTCGTCTTCTTCTAATATTACCGTATATTGCCATGTTCCAGGTAAATTTCCCTTGTCCAGTCCCTTATCATCACAAACACGTGCTGCTGCTGTATGCCGAGCACATCAGACAGTACCCAGCTGCCACAGACTGTAACGGTACTCAAAGCTGTTACAAAAATAAAGTCTCTACCTACAGCTATGTTAATTTGTTACACATGCTGCATTTGCTTTCACTGCACGTTTAATGGTTTTTGCATTATTAATCCTTTGAAAGAATCAATCAGGAAAATAATATCAGCATTTGCGACGTTTATGTAAACAGTTCTTTGCCTTCTAACAGATGGCGATACTTGTTACCTTCACAGAATGCAGACGCTTAGTTCCAAATATCTCAAACTCCGCTGAGAACCAGAATTTACAGATGCGGGAATAAAATTTATGCTGTGTCCTCACCTTCTATGTTGTTGTTGTTGTTGTTGTTGTTGTTGTGGTCTTCAGTCCTGAGACTGGTTTGATGCAGCTCTCCATGCTACTCTATCCTGTGCAAGCTGCTTCATCTCCCAGTACGTACTGCAGCCTACATCCTTCTGAATCTGCTTAGTATATTCATCTCTTGGTCTCCCTCTACGATTTTTACCCTGCACGCTGCCCTCCAATACTAAACCGGTGATCCCTTGATGCCTCAGAACATGTCCTTCTTCTAGTCATGTTGTGCCACAAACTCCTCTTCTCCCCAATTCTATTCAGTACCTCCTCATTAGTTATGTGATCTACCCATCCAATCTTCAGCGTTCTTCTGTAGCACCACATTTTGAAAGCTTCTATTGTCTTCTTGTCCAAACTATTTATCGTCCATGTTTCACTTCCATACAAATACTTTCAGAAACGACTTCCTGACACTTAAATCTACACCCGATGTTAACAAATTTCTCTTCTTCAGAGACGCCTCACCTTCTAAAAGTGAGTGTATTTAAGTAAGTGTTACTGTCTTAATTTGTGTCATTATAAGTTCTTAAATTAATTTCGACACATGGGCCTTTTAAATTTTCGGGCATATTCTCTTCAAGTGACCTATACACCTGAATTGCAGTTTCTTGGACATTGTAGTATAGTTCGTTCACAACATGTCTGCACGATGGTTCCCTAGTTCTGGATAGGCTTCACTACTCGGTCGACTTCGGGCCACGTGTTTCTTCCACCCGGCCGCTGCCAACATTGGCGACTTGACAGTACAGCACGCGTGGGTACCGCAGCCTTTACGAAGTGCCGCCCGCGTCAGTAAACACACGCCGAGTGCCATCACTGTGTGAGGGAAGCGGAGATTGCGCCCCACGCACCGCCAGACTACCCGCGGCCGTCCGTGTGTTGGGCTTTGGTAGAAGGAGCTGGCTTCCTCCGTTCCCAGCACCATTCTGAAAACCCGTTCAGGACGTTGCGGACGAGCTTTAACGGCACTACTTTCAGCCGGTGACAGAGGTCCCGCCTACTTGCACGCGGTCGGCCGTGCTGTGTGAGGCAGCGCGCAGTGCATGAGTCGCGTGGAGAGGCGGCGGCCGGAGAGCGGCACAGCTGACGGCGCATCGACCGCGCGCCGCGACCCACAGACCCACACCACACCACACGCCGCGCCGCCCTCCCGCGCTCTGGCGACCCCTGCTAACCCCTCCGCTTCTCATTCACGCTGTCCCGCGACAAACTTTCTCGTCCGTCACACAGACACGCAACAGTCGCGGATACCGTAATTCGGGAATCGCACGCAAGTGTACGAGTTCTTTTACGCACTGAAACCACTACCGTCACAGGTGGCCCTACTGCAGGCTCGGATCCCAGGGTGGTCCTGACCACAAGCGTTTATGTTTTTACGTGTATCAATTTCGAGTTTTTACAGCTGATTTTCGGGGAATAAATTAAGATGAAGACGGTATCGAAAATGGAATGAAACTGTAGGACTTGCAAGATACAGTGCCTTTGAAAAGTTTTGGGACAAACAGAATAGCTTTGTACCTACTTTGAGCAATAACAGATAAACAATTAAACGTATTATGTTTGTTATTCCAACAGACAGGGTAATAATTTTAGCATTTTACTTCATTTAATGGCTCACAAAATACAGTCCCCATATTTTCTACGTTCTTCTTCAAACTGTTCTTTACAATCTGTAGGTATACATTTTTATCCATTGTTTCGTCATTGAAGACCAGCTCACTCACTCCCTGGGCCAATATACAACCCCAAACCATATCACGGCCCCTGCCATGTTTCACTGTAGCTTGCGCATTTTTTTCTTCTAGCTCTTTGTTGGGGTGCCGGCAGAACGTTATTCGTCCATACGGTCCTGATATGTTAAATGTTGATTCATCCAAAAAAATTACTTGATTCCACCACTCTTTGTTCTCGTTTATGTGTTCCCTTGCGAATTCCTATTGGCAGGACTGATGCAGGGTTCCTTCTTGCAGTTCGCCCATGGTTATTTTCCCTGCACAGTACTCGTCTGATTGTGCTAGGACTGGCCATCTTCCCAAACTTTACTCAGCATCAATGGCAATTCGTGTAGCTGTCATCCGTGGATCTTTCATGACCATTTGTACTATTGCCCTCTCTTGTCTCCTCACAAATATCCTTGGACGGCCTATCTGTAGCAATTTTCTATCCTGTCTTCATATTTATATCGACGATGTTCCCTTCGGTTCTTGTCTTCATATTCCTCAACGTTGCTATTTATCGGCATGTTCTTCCCTTTTCGTGATGGAATATTACTAACTGCCTCTGTTCAAAAGTGCTGTTTTTACCTCTACTTACCATTGTATATAGACACACTTTTGTTTCCTTTGTGTTTTCGACAGGTAATGACTGACATCGCAGGAAGTAACGAATAACAGAGATATGCACACTGATACTGTTGCCGTCATCTGTCCCAAAACTTTCGAAGTGCAGAGTTTCATATCTCGCAGTAAGAAACGGGTCTTCTTCTGTTGTAAACAAGCAAACATACCTGACTGCACCTTTCATCGCCCATAATTACATGTACAACTTGCTGACGTACATCTGTAATTCCATATTAACCAACATAAATTCTTTCATATTCAGACATAGCATGCACAATGTTTGTCCCAAAACTTATGAGAGGTACTGTACGTTTAACACGGGATACCTTCCCGTTGTTCGCTTGGGGTCGTGCCCACGTGGATGCGCTTGCGGCCTCTCTGGTAACATTCGACCCACGCTGACTTCTACCGTAGGCCTATATACTTTTTAGCAGTCACAAAATAAAGATATTATACAGAAATAACGTTTGACCATCTTCATACGTAACTTTTGAAATGAAAACAAAACCCCGCGATCGGGCCCTGAAGACCATGCGATAGTCGGCCGACAGCCGTGTCATCGTAAGCATTCATCACCGGATCTCGTAAGGAGGGGCATGGGGCCAGCATACTGATCTCTCGGCCGTTGTCGGCGTTTCCACCATGGAGCCACTACCTCTCAATCGCGTAGCTCTTCAGCCGGCATCCCGAAGCTGAAGGGACCCAGTTCCAGTGCTCACATGAAGGAAAAATCCCCGGAAATACAGGGGTCGACGCCGGATCCCCCACAGGAGGGGCTGTCACGTTGAACACTCTGCCACGGGGGCGCACATTTTACGGAACACATTCTTAGATTTGTCGTTAGGTTGAATTTGTAACAGGTATACAATTACGCTACTAGATATAAAATGATAGCTAAAAACTTGTGTATCTTAAAACATTTAGTATAGTACTTTCACTAACCGGTAGCTCAAAGAGCAAGCATCTCCCAGAGCGCTTTGCCTGTCCAATTAGACTCATCTTGTATGAAATCAAGAACTTCAACAGGACGACACTTCAGAAGAGCAGAGGATAATGCCTGCAGAACTGGACAACGACACGGCCAGCAGAACCAGGCAGCGGCAGTCGTCGGTCGGGAGACGGCGACCTACGGGGACAGGTCGTGCAGTCCGACCATTATTAGAAGTGATTGCGAAAATTTTTACCTGAAAACAAAACAAAAAATATAGGCGTATAGGAACTTAAAATTTAAATAGAGCTTCTTTTTCATGAAACTCGATCCAAAATGGCGAATATGGCCAAACAAAACCGCAAAGTTGCAAAAAACGGTTTTTCTAAAATAAGTAAAAACACAGAGGTCCAATCGGAAAATTTAAATGAGGAAGTTGTAGGGCTTAAAAAGATCTATCGATTGATTTTTAATAAATATCGATTACATTCTTGCGTTTCGAGATATACTACAAATTCTGGTAAAATGAGATTCTCTATATTTCGTTAAATTAAAAAATATTAATTACTTTCGGAGGTATATCGATTTTCTTAAAAAAAAAAAAAAAAAGGTGCTCTCGATAAATGGCTAGATCTCAGCAGGTTCCTACAGTAACGGTTTTAGGCTTATTTCCTTCGCCAAGAGTCCTGCTTCCATACTATCAAATAATTTTGACGATTTTATTAATTGTAATGATAAAAAAATGACTTCGAAAACCTTGCGGTTTCGCTGGGCGTGTTTTTTAACTAACTATATCAATTTTTATTTTGTGAAAATCACTTTTAAAGAAAGAAATTTGACACACCCCGTAACATCGAAATAGATGAAGACTCCGATGATGCTCGCGACAAACTTCTCAAGAAAATGTTGTTGAGTCAAAATGTGAAAATGCTGCCGAAGGGTTGCTTGATTGTTTCGACGTACTTCTTCAGGGAAATGTGAAAGAGGAAGAAGAAGCCAATGAGTCAGGAGGCTGTGCAACAAAGAAAAGAAGGAGTTCATTAGTTAAAGAATTTTATCAACGTAGGACATGTGTGTAATATATTTTTTATTATAATGATTGTATGCATATTAAACTGATAGTTGTATTATCAAACATTTGTGTAAATAAATACAGTTTTTTATACTTATTCTGATATGTTGCATTTATTTAATTTCATACTAAAAATAATTAAGCACTGAAGTAGTGAAGTAAATATTAAAGAAACCACCAACAAGTGTAACGTGATGTTAATTAAGCTTATCATTTACGTTACTGCGCGAAAAAATAATGTTATAATATACAAAATTATCAAAATGGAAATAAACGTAAACAAAATGTAAATTAAATAAAAATTAAATATTTCCGGACTACTTTGCTTATAAAGCGAAAATGACCATAACACTCTGGCTTATCTCGTGAAGGTACCCCAGAGCACGTGCAAAAGGATTTTCGTACGTGGTCCAGAAAGCGAGATATGCGTAAGCTGTTTAGATAACCACTTTTCAGAGTGAGCGCGCGCCGGCTCCCCCCACCCCGCCGCCCGCTGCAGCTGCCGCACTCAGCACTTGCACGCTGCACTTTGCTGGTCAGTTTCTAATAGGCCTAGTAAAAATCTGTTAAGCGTATCCTAGTATTTTTTATGAAAATATAAATATTCAATACTAACCTCTATCAAGCGCATCGCTGTAAAATGTTAATGGCGTCCACCAGGTGTGTTAAAAAAGTTATCGCGGTTGAAGAAGGTCGTAGATCTCTCTCTTTAATTCGTGAAAAAATGTCAGCAATTTCTTTCTTCAAAACTTTTTTCATAAAGTAAAAATTGAGACAGTTAGTTAAAAATCAAGCTCAACGAGAGTGCAAGTTTTCCTAAGCAATTTTTTGTCCGTCAAAATTAATAAAATCGTAAAAATTATTTGATGGCATGGTAGCACAACTCTTTGCGAAGAAAATAGGCCTAAAACCGTTATCGCAGGGCCATCTGGTGAGGTCTAGCCGTTTGTCGAGAACAGCTCTTTTTTTAAATGGGTATGTCTCGAAAAATATTAAATACTTTTTAATTTTTCAAACAAGTACTTTTTTGGCTTACCGCGGCTATACTTGCAGTAAACAGCAAGTATGGGAACGTGAACGTTAACGAGTTATAGAGGAAACGGTTTTTAACGGTTTGTGCGATGTCTCTGAAACACAAGATACTTATAAAAAGCAATCGACATTTAACATTTTTCTATTGGAGGTTTTTACTTATTTTTGAAAAACTGTTTTTCCAACTTCACAGACTTTTTTGGCCATGCTCGCCACCTTTTAACGAGTTTCATGAAAAAGAAACTCTATTCGAAAATTAAATTTCCTATATGCTCATTTTTTTTTTATTTTTTACAAACTTAACATTAGGTCGTCACAGAATGCTTGGACTAGTGCAAGCATTCTGTAGCTAATCCAGCTACTTGTGTCCTGCAAGACGCCAACGGAACAGCTCCAGTCGCCAAGTGTTCTCCTCCAAGGCTCCAACCTAACCTACTGTCGCGCAAAGTGTTCTCCTGCCCTTGATCTTCTTTTCCACACACTAATTGGTTCGTGTGTTGTATATTCTCCAGCCAGTGGAGTGATGTCTCACAGACTCCTGGCTTGCAGTAACTCTCCCTGGTACCACTTTGTGCGTTTGTTAAACAGTCACACAGTAGCCGTTTCCAGTCGTACTTTTTTGCGTTCTGGTTGATAAGTGCATCTGGACACGGGAAAATTACATCTACGACAGGCAAGTTTCCATCGAGTGGCCTGTTTCCTGCAGTTGTTCCGACCTACCGCAGTTGTTCCCCATGGAAGAGCGTTTTTCGTATTAAAGTGGACATGCTAAGATTTAGAAGTCTTCCATACTATTAGTCAACTAGTAGATAATCGTAAGTTCTAAGGAAGAGCCCTTGTTGGTGTAACGGTGTTCTTTCCTTTTCCAGTAATTTCCCTCATGGTGCTAAATCACATCATATAAACGAGTACACCAATTATTACGCCTATGTTCTCTTTCTGTGGCTATTGTCTACGCAAGAGTCGGTATCTGGGGGAGAGTGTTTCTGCAGGCTGGAGGTGATGGGGCGATAAGTGCCTAATCCTCCTAAATGAGTTGCGGAGGAGACCTAAGGACGAGTGATTTTCCCAGGATGGCAGCTGTTTCCAAGCACCTGCCTGCGAAATAAAGGTTTAAAAAGCATTCGCAGTAGGCTTTATTTTGAAGTGAAGTAATTAGCGCGATCAGGACGTGGCCAGTAAAATTGTCTGCGTGCGGCTACTAAGTCTGAATGTTAAATAATTTCGTGTAGCTGTCTGCAGCTCGCGAAATCGACGGTTAACCACAGCCCTCGCGGGTGTAAGTGATGTCGTGTGATCCCTGGGTCAGGAGTAGTGATCTAAAGTGTGCTTCTAAAGCCAGTAGCTGGTGATACTGAGTGATCGATCTAGCAGTTTCTCCAGTGCGCAAAATGTTACAGGAAGCGAAATAGCTTTCCCGTGAACCAACGTGGAGTTCTGCTCAGGCACTGTCGTGTGTTGCTGGCGAGTTATGAGCATGCACGTGCCGGCTGGGCAGAGCACTCACATCGGATCGCGTTGACAGCAGCTAGCCGGAATGACGATGTTCCAGTGGACGAGGCGGACTTAGCGATGTTTATTAAGAGCCAATAAATTGATTCAGTGGAAATCTGAGCCTGGTGTTTTGTCAGCTTTTTCATTTATTGACAATGAACTATATTTCTGTTTTGTTAATTAGACATTTTCGGCCGAAGTTGCTACGAGCTAGTTGGAAGTGGTGCAGAAATCGTAAGGGTTGTACGTATTATAGTTCTGTCGTCGTGTTCCGGAGTCTTTGTGAAAGTAGGTGGGTTACTACAGGACTATGATTACTGGCTTTGGGATAGATAGAAGTGTAATCATGTCTCGCGGGTCGAACGAGGCTGGCAAACCCTCGTTTAGACTAATTGCATGGTAGTGTATCAGAGTAGAGAATTAATTCGCATCCTCCAACAAACGTTTCCAATTACAACAGTGGAGCAGTACGCGGCTTAATTGTCTGGCGCGCCGCTCAACGCCACTTGTGCTGTGGTTTGAGGCCGCGGCGCCGCGCCAGCTCCGGCGTACGGCCGAAAGGAGTGACTGGCATTTTAAATCAGTCCAAAAGTAACGGCTATTATTTAATTACACATATTGTTATCCGCAGTACATTTAAAAAATAGCATCGCCTTCGAAATAGTGCTCACATACACTGTACTTGTCACAACGTTTCAGTTTTAAGGTCATCCCAAGTTCAAACGCTTATTGCCACCAGCAATTATGTTTCACATTTCCTAACTGTGGTCCATGTTCATTATGGAGAACAAAAAAAAAATCATAATGTGAAAGGCAGAGCCAGTGTGCGACGAACCATCATAAATTTGTCTGACAATGCTGTGTGACTGTAGGGGTATCGTAGCGGAGAACCTAATCCTTTGTCACAATGCAGACCGCAGTGTCTTACGCGTCGTTTAGCTCTCGAACGTGGTAGACATGATTAACCGCACAATTGTTAATAACGTCGAAAAAATATCAACATTTTTTCCTATGAGTTCTACATCAGTTTTGTTTCATCGATTCTGGTGACGAATCAGTTCTCCACTGACTCGATTTTTTTTTCGAATTCTGTGTCATAGCTATAACACTGTGCGCCAGCCAATCCAACTCACTTGTTAAACGAATGATGCCCCCAGAGCAAACACTAAAGCGAATGAGAAAATGTTAATACATTCTATACTTTAATGTTTGCATTCCATATCTTTTGAAATACGTAGCATAGCGCAACATGTGTTTCACCACAGTAGTCACACTAGAAAAGGATTTGGTACTTCCAGCCTGTATAAAAGTGGGCACGTTTGGAACTGTTCTGAAGAAAAACAAAGTCAAATATTGCTAACCGCTATCAGGAACACAGAATTACGGAAAACAAATGAAGCTGATTCCTATTTATTTATGCTCAGTAGCACCAGGTATATCTAGCTGCGTGAAATATGTTGCATATGATGACGAACATGAGTAATGCTTACTTAGCAGTTTATAGACTCATAGATGGTCACTTCAATTACTTATTAACAAAGAATCTGTAGATATATATTTCTTAACCATTCTAAATTATCGCTAACCGTGATTGCTAAGCTATTAAAACTTCCGTCATTCCTAACTTAGTGTGTAGTGATATCGAAACAGTGGCCCCATTTGCGTATTATGGGATTACCGGAATGATTCAAGTACAGCTGCTGCAGACAACAAATCCAATGTGTTTCTAAACTGGCGAAAATGCTTGTGTTTCAGTTACGCTCTTTCAGTACTTTCGTACACTTAAATCTCCGTATTGTTTTCTATAACAATTTTCCCGTGCAAGTTTGTCCCATCTAACTCGTGTTGGTGATCTAACGTTCGTGTATCCTCTGCTTTAGTTCTTTATCGTGCATATTGCTGCTATGTAATCTTACTTCTCAGTCCATAATTTTGTAGTTTTACTTTGTCTGTTAACCACACCTGTGGAGACATCTCATCCGTACCCGTATATTATTGTATGTTGGCTTATTGACGTATAGCACTTCGCGTGAACTTTATTGTAACTTGAATTTCCTAACAGATATGAATTACACAATTCTAGTATCTCACAGTTTTTATTATGCATCTTGTTACTGTTCCGGATGCTTGAATTACTACAGTGGGTTAATAATACAGTTCGTGCACGAAGCCGAAATATTTATGAGTTTCGATTCTATGTATATTCATGAACCTTTCATAACAAACCTGTTATTTCTTACACGAATAAGGAACTAAGGTTGCCCATTGCCTTTCTTCTACATGGCTCCTGTATGTAGCATTTCAGGGGTGTCATACCAAGACCGCGCGGTCTCCATCACTCTTTAATTCTAGCCGTTTGCCAGCCACAATCTGCACTGAATGTGACATAAGTTTCATGTCATTCGCGACATTCCTTAATGAAGGCATGAGCAACCTTTGGTGACCCGCGGGTCTGACGCGGTTCACATCGTCGCCTGACGCGTCGGCAGCGCTATTAGTGCACGAAGTCAAGAACTAGAGCGTCCGTTACTTCTTTATGGAGTAACGCACCGATATGAACGGCACCCCTTTCCTGAAATGCCACACCAACAAATTATGTCACAAAGTGCGTGTTGTTGAGAGTGCATTCTTTTTATTTCACCCAATCTCCAAATGTTTACATTTACATACGCATCGTGAACATTATTTGTTTACTTACGACGTTTTACAATAGCTGTCTTAAAAACTTCCGTTTCAATTCTCCTTGCCATGAATTTATTCCTGGGGCCGGATTGAAAGCAATCGCTTGGTGCTTTATTGTTTACTGTAAACACTGATGTTAAAGGGGTAGCCTATACATTACCTTTTAAAATTGTGTATCTAAGTTTTCTAGCAGTAAAAGTTACATGAAGGACTACAGTGCATTTTTCATTTGACTTAATTACGGAGGTTGATCGACTTTGCGGCTTATCGTACAGCGGAACATTACTGGTCAGTCTTGATGAACGAGATTTGTCGTATCGCGGAGGGAGGAGGAGATTAGTGTTTAACGTCTCGTCGACAACTAGGTCATTAGAGAGGGAGCACAAGCTCGGATTAGGGGAGGGTGGAGAAGAAAATTGGCCGTGCCCTTTCAAAGGACCCATCTCGGCGTTTGCCTTAAGCGATTCAGGACAATCACGCAAAACCGAACTCAGTGGCCGGACGCGGGTTTGAACCGTCGTCCTCCCACATGCGAGTTCCCTGTGCTAACCACTGTCCTACCTCGCACGATTTGTCGTATTGCGACACAGCAAAGCGTGCGTGTACAGCAATGCTTGTGTGAAGAAGTGCACGAAGATGAGTCGTTAACTGCGCAGTGGCCCACGGAATGAGGCAGCGGCACGCAGCGGCCGTAGAGCATCTCGAGTGTTGAGATCTCATAACCTGCTAGCAAGGTTCTCCACTGCCTGATGCGCGCTAAACGACATGCAGTATAAGTACTGTACGATAATCGTAACGCACATGAGAGTCCATAAGTCAGATAACGGCAAGTAGTCGACAACAGATTGTCTCACCCGATGTGTCTCGCTTTGATTTGGTTTACAGCGATGGTCAAGTTCTCCTGAGACGCTACGGAGAAGGAACTTTATCTCTGTGAAGGCATAACAAATAAATAAAGCTGTCTTCAGCCGTAAGGTCGATTTGGAGATCAAAATGCGTTACTAGGCGTGATCCTGTTTCAGCCAGAATTACCCAGCAAATTGTAATTATATGGGAAGATACTATCTAACGCGGATTCCCAACAGCGGTGCCACTTGACAGTTTTCAGAAATACAGATCATTGCCAAAAGTGAAAGAAGTGATAAGCGAGAGCCCGCCGCGGTGGCCGTGCGGTTGTAGGCGCTCCAGTCCAGAGCCGCGCTGCTGCTACGGTCGCAGATTCGAATCCTGCCTCGGGCATGGATGTTTGTGATGTCCTTAGGTTAGTTAGGTTTAATTAGTTCTAAGTTCTAGGGGACTGATGACCACAGCAGTTGAGTCCCATAGTGCTCAGAGCCATTTGAACCATTTTGATAAGCGAGAAAAAAAGAATAGCCAAGGCCGACTGAGAATTGAACGTCCAAGCACTGTGTCTGTTGTCCAATATTTACCAGCTCAGTCCCCGGAGCCACACCTGTTGTACGGCCTCGAACCGGGCGACCGCATAGGGTGTGGTTTGGGGCGTTCTGCAGCAACATTAACGATGCCAGTTATTGCGAGGTGCAGACCAGAATATCCCGAAGGCATCTCTCCCTTGAGCTTTGTTAAATAGTACGACACTGAATCGCAAGCAGTGGCGTAACTAGACGAACTGCTGCCCAGGCCAGATTTCGGCTTTGAGCGCACCGCACCGCTCCCCTCCCCACCGTAGCCTCATCGTGCCATTGTTGCCGACAACTCACCAGTTATTGTTTGATTGTCATCGCTGCGTAACTCGTCTGTTGATTTATTGACATCAGCACGACTTTCCAATAAAGTATTAGGTACACATTCAAATAATTCTTTTTTCTATCTTACAATTCAAAACATGGAACAACAACAAAGTTCAGAGCCACATTTCTGACAAAATGGCGCCTTTGCTGTTTCAACGCCTTAATAATCAAAACAACAAACTCAGTATCTACTCTCTAGATTTCCATGCGTTGACTCACTTACTTGGCAAAACAAGAATGACTTCATTTGGTAGGGGTAAACTAGACACTAACATCTCCGTACCAGGGAGAGGCAGGCCTGTGGAAACTGTTGCTCAACAGAGTCAATTCGAATATCCTTGGGATTTTGTTTCATACTTGTGCTTCCCTTTTCTACTTTAGCTCCTTCATATGTTTTCCTTTTTTCTTCTTCTCCTTCTTCTCTTCCTCCTCCTCCCTCCTACTTTATCTTTCTTCTTTTCTGTTGCCCTCCATTTTTTTCATGTTTCACAGAAGTGTGCTCCCACGGAAACGGCGCTTAGCACACGCGCCAGTCTCCGCAAAACAAGTAGGAAACCTGTTGTTTAGACGGCATGTTAAGCTCCTTGGCTGATCTCCTCGTAAAGGAAACTTGTCGCCTATGCATGACGCTCGTCTGTACCTCGTGCGTGTGAAAAAATGATACGGACGCCATTCCCCAGCGACCAATTCGTAGCGTCCACTACTTGAGGTGACTCCCCACGCAGTAATTGACTGCCTCAACAAATACGCTTTTATCGCATTTTATCTCTTCACTATTTGTGGTACTTTACGCGGAAGATGTTTCAACTAAAAAAATTGAATACCTTTATTGTGCTGCAATTTTCGGTACTGTAAGCGCTGTCGAGGCGTCGAGTAAGAATCCCTCTACGCTTCAGACATATCGCAGTGGGCGACGGTGGGGAAACCTGCGGCTTTTCAACTCCTCGAGAGCATAATTGGGCGGCGAACTGTGATTGCTGCTCGGCCAGCGGGCGGCGTTACGATCAATACCTCCCCGAGGCCACACAGCGGCGCGGCGCACGGCGTCTGGAAGATAATGCGGCAGGCAAGCCGCGGCGCGCCGGTTCGCGGAATCGATGCGGCGGCTGCCAGGCCGGAAGTTGTTACTCAGACACCTTTCGCGGCCGGCAGCGGGCGGGCGACCGCGCGCGCTCCGCCGCAGCCACAGCGCGGCTCTGATTTCCCTGTTGCTGCTCGCCGTGGCACCGGGGCCATGCTGCGTGCCTTCCCACTCTACACGCACACGCGGCCGCTGGCTTTTTTTCCCTAAGCTTAGAAAACTACGTATGTCAAGTATTCCTAATTATGATCACCCAGTGTTTTGTACTGGTAGATAAGGATCTCCATATCAGTTGCTGAGGTTTTCAGTCCGAAGATGGACAGTTGCAGCTGTCCACGCTGGTCCGTGCGGTGCAAGTCCTGACCATCTTTGGAACTATTGCAGCCTACATCCAAGTGAGCCTGCTTACTCTACTCAAGCCTCGATCTCCCTCAAAAATTATTACCCTCTACACTTCCCTGCATTACTAAACTGACGGTTCCTTAATGCCTCAGTATGTGTCCTACCAACCTATCCCTTTGAAACTTTACTGACAGATTAAAACTGTGTGCCGGACCGAGACTCGAACTCGGGACATTTGCCTTTCGCGGGCAACTGCTCTACCATCTGAGCTACCCAAGCACATATGTGTATTGTATAGGCATGCGTATTCAAATACGGAGATGTCAGAGATGTGTAAACAGGCAAAATACGGCGCTGCAGTCGGCAACGCCTACATATGACGGCAAGTGTCTGGCGCAGTTGTTAGATCGGTTACTGCTGCTACAATGGCAGGTTTTCAAGATTTAAGTGAATTTGAGCATGGTGTTATAGTCGGCGCACGAGCGATGGCGGAGAGCATTTCCGAGGTAGCGATGAAGTGGGGTTTTTCACGTACTTACGACCATTTCACGAGCGTACCGACATCGCTGCGGTCGGAAAAAGATCTTGCAAGAATGGGACCAACGACGACTGAAGAGAATCGTTCATCGTGACAGAAATGAAACCCTTCCTCAGGTTGCTGCAGATTTCAAAGCCGGGCCATCAACAAGTGCCAGCGTGCTAACCATTCAACGAAACATCATCGATACGGGCTTTCGTAGCCGAAGGTCCACTCGTGTACCCTTGAAGACTGCACTACGCAAAGCTTTACGTCTCACCTGGGTGCGTCAACACCGACATTGGACTGTTGATGACTGGAAAGGTGTTGCCTGGTCGGACGAATCTCGTTTCATATTTTATCGAGCGGATGGACGTGTATGTGTATGGAGACAACCTCATGAATCGATGGACCCTGCATGTCAGCAGGGGACTGTTCAAGCTGGTGGGGGCTCTGTAATGGTGTGGTGCGTGTGCAGTTGGAGTGATGTTGGACCCGTGATACGTCTAGATACGACGCTGACAGGTGACACGTACGTAAGCATCCTGTCTGATCACCTGCATCCATTCATGTCCATTACGCACTCTGACGGACTTGGGCAATTCCAGCAGGAAAATGCGATACCCAACACGTCCAGAATTGCTACTACAGAGTGGCCCCAGGAACACTCTTCTGAGTTTAAACACTTCCACTGGCCACCAGACTCCCCAGACATAATCATTATTGAGCATATCTGGGATGCCTTGCAACGCGCTGATCATAAAAGATATCCACCTCTTCGTACTCTTACGGATTTATGGACAGCCCTGCAGGATCCAAGGTGCCAGTTCCCTCCAGCACTACTTCAGACATACGACGAGTCCATGCCGCGTCGTGTTGCGGCACTTCTGCGTGCTCGCGGGATCCTACGCGATATTAGGCAGGTGTGCCAGTTTCTTTGGTTCTTGAGTGGAAAACAAAAAAGATGTATAAAAATAAATTAAAAAAGGGTAGTTTGAGGTGAGAGATGAGGGAAACGTCAAATGCTGTGTTACCAGTACGGCGGGCCATTTATGAAACCGACATCTTGGATACAACTTACAATTTTCAAACGCAAAGGGTGCCCCGTGACGTTTCAAACAGAGAATAACACAAGCGGAGCTTTAGCCATTCTCGAGCTACAACTAATGTTTCTTCTTTACAGGTGAAAATCTGATGGCTTTAATGTAAGCGGAACTCATTGAGGCTGTGCTGATTCCAGGAAAGAGGAGCAGCCGTGTTATCGCAGAGGATTTCAACCAACACCACCCAGGGAAAGCATCCATTAAACACGGTGCGCTGGTGAAACTTCTCGCGAAATTCCGTGAAACTGGCGCTGTCGCTGGACGATCTAAGACGGCGAAGGATGAAGCATATCAGCTGCGGTCCGATCTCTTACTGGACAGTGCCAGAGGAGAGGTTTGCGTCGCTTCACCCGCAGCCATTTTACTTCGTCGGTTTCTCCGCTAGATGATGCACCAGCGCACTGCGTCAAACGGATGGACTTCCTGCGTGGCGTTGTTTGAAACCTTCTCCGATAACATTGGTGCTCCTCTTTCCCGACGTCAGGATGAACTCACTGTGTTCGGCTCCTGTTAACGTTATCAACTTTCATGTCACCTATAAGGGAGAAACAACATTCGTAATTCGATAATGATTAAAGACGCGTTCAAATGGAAGGCAGCATTGTTTTTCTCGTGCGATTGTATGTCTGTCTAGTATGTTACAAGACACACTTTTCATTTGAAACTTTATGAGGTTTATTCAAAATGGCGGCTTCCAAAGTGACCGCTGTGTTGGTAACATCTCATACGACTTTAATATTTCGGTTTATCCACCAGCTCTATTTTATAAGGGTGGTTCAACATGTCTGTATTATTACTTAAAAGTTCGAATCACAAATTTGTTTTCAAAGAACACGTCGCAACAAACATGTCAGCGTATTATATATTTGTTCGCAAAGCCATCTTCCGCAGCAGCTGTTAAAATCAATTGTTATTGGTTTCTCCGTCGTAAGCGTAAGGCAATTTAATTAAAATAAATTTCACATCAGAAGCGTTTCGCTTTTATTTACAAAGCCTATTCTCTGGTCGTTCTGCAAATTGTTTACATTTGTTTTTACATTTTTGGCTGTTTTAGATTAAAACAGCATTTTGTTTATAAAGTTGGTGTGCAATTTACTTTCGATGTTTCTGTCTCTTCTCCAAACCACTGCTTCTTCCCTCTTTGGTAGCAGAGGCTAATGTCGAAAGAAGCTTCGTTACACATATACACTTGGCAGTTTTGGCTTTCTGCACTTTTTCGGACGCAGCATTTGCGCGTTATTTGCACCTCGTCTCGCTTTCATAAGTCGAACTGAAGTTCTGTGTGTTCCCACTCAGCACTGTGTTCCAGTGTGCATGGCTTTTCGTTTGTTTTCGTGTAGGCTGTGAGGATTGTCAACCTGTGAAACTAACCTTTTTTTAATAATATAATTCGCACACGCCTGGTGTCCCGGTGTGTATGTGAGAGTTAGTGTAAATTAGTGAAAATGTCTTGTATGTTCGGCAGGGATGTGAGAGGAGGAGGGCGGGGGGACTGACTGCAAGTTATGGTTCGATTTTGTTTCTTCATTTGGGGGGGGGGGGGGGGAATATTACAAAAACTAATCTGGGATAAGGTGGTAGTGGTAAATGGCTCCTGTGGTTATATGTGTACGTTTAATGTTATTCTGAGTGGTCAATTAGTTAAAAGAGTGTGTGGTTTGCCAGGTTGGTCTGATCGTTTGAGTTGTTTCTTTTCAGTTATGGTTTTCTGAATGTGGTAGTTTTCTTGTAAAATGAGGAGGTGTTTTTTGTTGTTGTTTATCTTTACGATTTCCATGTCTGTATCTGGTGGTAATTTTATACTGGAGTTGGTGTAAGTGTTCGCAAAAGTTGAATGATTTGTCCTATACTCCCATGCCCTTACGAGTTCTTTGTATCTGTGTAAAATGCCCTCCTGGTATGACCTATGTATGTTCCATCACATGTGTTGCATTTAATTTGGTATATTCCTAATTTTTAACATAGATCAGTTTCCCCTATTGTTTTTGGGAAGTTTTTCTGAATTGAATTATTGTTTTGGTGGGCTGTTTTTATGCACTTTTTTATACATTGGATATTCAATGTGTGTACTTGTGGTTGCATGCCATTGTGTACCATCTTTTGTTATCTGTTTCTTTCTTAATTTGTGTTGTATGTCTAATGTCACTATGTTTAGTCTGTGGATCATGTAGCTTAGTGCTGGCTCCTTTTGAGAATTCTGGTGTTGATCTCTGATGTATAATTATGTCTGTTGTCAGTTTTCGGCGTATTTGAAAATGTGTTTTGGTTATTTTGAATCTTTATGGTGTTGTTGAAGAAACTCCAGTTCCACTTCCAAAAGTGAAATTAAGTGTAAATAACGAAAATGCAGCGTAAGGAAAAACTGCCAAGCTTATATGTATAACGAAGTTTTTTTCGACGTCAATCTCTGCTGATAAAGAGAGAAGAAGCAGAGGTTTGGAGAATAAGTTAATAAGAGGCAGAAACACCGTAAGAAAACTGCACACCAGCTTTATAAACAAAATTCTGTAAACAACTAAAAATGTGCAAATATATGAATCAATTTGCAGAATGGCCACAGAAGAGGCTTTGTAAATAAAAGCGAAACGCTTGTGGTCTGAAAATCTCTTTAATTAATTGCAGTAGCTTCAGCCTGAGAAACGGAGAAACCAATAATAATTAATGTCAGCGTATTTCTAGAACATAAGAATAGATTATAAATACTTTAAAATGAAGCGAGACCGCTTTCCTGGTCGTATACCTCATACTCCAGATATTCCAACAATTCCTTCAGTCGGTTTACCTCCTGCTGCAACTGGAGTTTCCTTAAAATCGACCCTTCCAAGATGCAGGCAATAATTATACTACGAACCACCCGTAGCTTCCACCCCTATGACATGGGCTTCACGTTACACTAAAATAGTGGGATTAACCCTCGAACGTACGCTAACATGGGAAGCTCACCTACTATTCATCCCACAATAAACGAAAACTACTAACTAACCGAACATGAGGAATGCACCCCTCCACTATCCCCCACACGTGCAAAAAATTAATGCGACCCATTCTCTGCTATGCCAATGTTACAGTGATATCCGCTCCACTCTTGTTATGTCAATCTCTGGAAGTAATTGAACGCCATGCACTCCGCCCCCCTTTTCGCATCCGTTTACCTTCCCCCACATGGGGCTACTCCCATCTCTCCTCATTTGTATTTGAAACTTCCGTACATCTTACACTATCCGCAAGCTCAGCTCCAACAATCCTATGTTTTCCCCCCTAATTTCCGCTCCGTTTACGCTGCCGCGCCTGTACCGGCACCGACCCACTAACCCTACAGCTACAAACGTTCCACATTCTATCCCAACTAAATTTGAAATTAGTCCTTCCGCCAGACAATCAAATCTCAGACAATCAAATCCGCTCTAATATTTATCCATCCTATCAACTGTAACCTTTCACCACATATCCCGCTCCTACATCAAGAGGGCGGAGTGGCTCTAGGCGCTTCAGTCCGGAAGTACGCGGCTGCTACGGTCGCAGGTTCGAATCCTGCCCCGGGCATAGATGTGTGTGATATCCTTAGGTTAGTTAGGTTTAAATAGTTCTAAGTCGAGGGGACTGATGACTTCAGATGTTAAGTCCCATAGTGCTTAGAGCCATTTTAACCATTTGAACATCAAGACTACCCCTTCCCTCTCTATTTCGCCCTACCGCTTACTACGTCCCTGACCACACTCCAATCTCCTACTCTCTTTCTGTCGTCCGAAACACATCTGAACACCAACCTATCTGCCTCTCTGTGGTTACAAATCAACGGGCCTCTATGATTACACCCACATCCTACACCTAATCTTTCCCTCCCTTAAATCGGGTGTTTAGTCTGCACGTGTGCAAAGCTTAGAACAATTCAGACATATGGCGAAGCAGTAGTGAACCAATGGTGTAGACGCAAGACATTCGTTGCAAGCAACGTGCTGTTATGTGTGATTCTTGGTTTGTGTGCAGTGCATGGTAACGATGCAGTTGATGGCAGTGCTGTTGGGCGATAGGTAAAGAGGGTTAAAGCGTCAGGGATTGCAGGAACTCCTGCCGAAGCCACTGCTCCCGACACAGCGCGGATGCCAGTATTCGCGCCTCGCAACTCGTCAATTGGCCCTATGGCTTTCGCTGGATGAGAGAAGGACATGTGCAATGACTGAGAAAAGTGTGCTCAAGGTGAATCCACGGATGGTCGCAACAGACCGCAAGATTAAAAAGAAAAAGCATTTCATATGAGCTGATGGGGCAGTTTGAGGTCAGTGCAGAGGTCTGTTCAAATGTGTGTGAAATCTTATGGGACTTAACTGCTAAGTTCATCAGTCCCTAAGCTTACACACGACTTAACCTAAATTATCCTAAAGACAAACACACACTCCCATGCCCGAGGGAGGGCTCGAACCTCCGCCGGGACCAGCCGCACAGTCCATGACTGCAGCGCCTCAGACTACTCGGCTAATCCCGCGCGGCATGTAGAAGTCTTTCTGTAACGCATCGTTAAAGGTGAAAGGTGGCAAAACCAGGGTGTATCACCAATAGGGAATACGTTCTTACATAACGCTAGCGTTAGGCCGTACAACCTGATGGGGGAGTATCTTGGAAAGTAGTAGGTCTAAAAGAAATATTGATTGATATTGTCACAAAGGTATAAATATTGAGGATAGATGTGTTCTGAGTAAATTTAGTTATTGAACGACCCTCGTATTATCGTCTTAAGTAAACAATTGTAACTTACTGCTGTGGTGGGGTGTTTTATTAAATGTTTTTTTTTTTCTTCATTTGAAGTATTTCTCGTGTGCATCTCACTCCATTATTATCCAGGTTATCAAAATACTGCCAAGTTACAATTTTGTTTGGTGCCATTCTGTCCGCTGATTGGGTATGTCTTGCAGTTGAACTGTTTTAAGCAACAATACTAAAACAAACAATTCGAATCGTGACAACAAGGGATTCCAAGTGAACGAACTGCGAACGAAACGGTGTCAAGGTTGGCGAAGCGTCGCAAATGTTTTCGTACACTCACTTTGTTGTTGGCAAGCACACCGCTCGCTCAGTTGCTGGCCCGGTGCTGCTCGCCCGTTCAGTTGTCGAGAGCGTTGGAAATAAGTTGCGGAGTTAAAATTGTGGATAAATTATAAAAGAAATGTAATAAATTGTTACCAGGATCATTCGATACGACACCTGAATATGAGTAAAAGCATCGATTGGAAAGTGTCGAGTAAAAAAAAGTATCATTTTTGGAAATGAAAGCACTCGATGTGGAGCAGCGATACTTCCTCCGCGTCGCTACTTGTGCGCTAACATCGTGCAGATGGATGCGCTATGCAACTGCAAGCGGCCGCAGCTGGTATATGCGTTTGCCAGGTGATTGGTATGCGCCCAGCGGGCAATCGTAAATCCAGCGTCCGTCGCCACATCCGCCGTGCCGGGGGTGAGTGACTCGCGGGCCGGGCTGACAGCAGTGAGTGGTCCGTTAGCGGGGGACCCCTGAGGAAGCACCTCGCACACCCCATCTAGCGTAGTCGCTAGTCGTGAAGTGGCCGTTTGCATAGGGTTCGACGTGTCCTCTTTCTTTCACTGTTTCGGTTGTGTTCGGCAGACAATTTTACATTTCGTAGAAGTCCTGAATTTTACTCTATAAGAATTTAATAATTATTTTTTTTTAGATTACATTAGTTTTATAGGCTCAAAATAACTTCCTACCATTAGAATTGAAACAGTCGTTTAATTCTCCACTAGTTTATGTGACCCTCATCTGTTGACGTAAGACGTGGCAAGTTTAGTACTATTATCAGTCTTTCTTGTTACCCACAACCATTGACATAAGGCGTGTCAGTAAAGTGGTGTGTACGTCAGTCGTGTGAGCGTATTAAGATGGGACCACATGGAGACGTGACAGAATGGCAGAAAGGAGCCGTCGTATTGGCGCGCGCCTGTGACCCCAGAGTGAGTGAAGTCGTCCGATTTGTTGGTACGTCAACGAGTCTACGAGGAATGGTGTACCGCTCGCTGAAACGTCCTAACTGACTGGGGCCGGGGACGAGAGTCTCGCTTTGTCAGCGACGATCCGTTTCAAACCCAGCAGGAGCTGCTGCTGTCATCCAATGGAGGTCCATGTCGGCCAGTTTACGTGCGGAGTTTGTGAAGAGGAACACAGCATGCAGTGGGCATTTGAATTCGGGTACCTCGCAAAAGGCCATAGCTCATCATTGACATAAAAATGCACGACTGTACAATAGCTCACGGGATGTTTGTAGTGTAGTCCGACGAGTCGTTATTTTGGCTCTCTTCAGCTGATGCGAGGCGTCGGGTATGGCGACTGCCTAATGAAGCTTTTAACCCTCAATCTATGGAGAATGCAGATCACCCAAGAGGTACGTCTGGAATAATCATCGTAAAGTAACTTGGGTTACCGAGAACGTGCACCAGGATCGTTATTTATATGTCTTCTCAGTGACCAAGTGTTTCCGTTTTTTGTTCATCTTCACGATGAGTATGCTGTGGATATACTGTATTCCATGATGACTATGGTCGTGGCCACAGGGCTGAGCGCCAACGTTTGGGATTTGACGAACACACGGGCATGCTGTCGCACTTCGACTGGCCCACAAAACCACCCAACATTACTGACAGTCCCGCTGAAACTGACTGCGACCACTTGAACTAGCGGGCAGAATGCAGCAATCACCGTGCGGTAGCACTACGGGATCTGATAACCAACGAGTGGTTTCTGCCGGATGTTGCGTACCTTAGCACGCTCTTCCTCGCTGTATTAAAGGCGTTGATAAGGTTAGAGCAGGTGTTATGTGATACTAACGTGATGCTTCCTGGGGGGGGGGGGGGGGGGGGGGGATTACCTTTCTTGTTCGGTGCTCTTATTCACGATTTTATTGCTCGTCTTGCATTCCCGAAATCTTATCTCGCGAGCACTGCCTCAAACAACACGTCTGCTATGCACAGTCCTGATTAACACCGGTCGTTAACACATCAGCAATGCTAAATAGCCTTAGTCCAACTGTTCTGCCTAAGAAATTTATCTTTTCAGTTGTCTGCCGAAGTGTTTGCGTTCTTCTTCCGTCTTGAATAGCTTGGAAATCTTAAGGACTCTCCTAACCTGCTTGATATAAATTTGCAATTTACTCCTTGAACGATCTGAAGGTGTAATCTGTAAAAGCAAGAAGTACGCTGTCGTTTGTGTGAGCGAAACCTCCGCGTTCTTCTTTGACCTTTTATTTTACTTGCAAGTTAATTAAAGTCCTTTACATGAAAGGACAGGTTACTCTTTGCTGTGCTCTTTGTGTGAATTGGCTCTCTGGTTTTTATTACCAGAAAGGTTGTTATAAATGAGTCAATATTTATCAGCGCTGGGTGAATGTTTGAACTCCTTTCATTAACTGCGCAGCTTTTTCGCTAACGAAATGTGTGAGAAATGTTTGCTCTCAGGGAGAAAGATGAATGAACTACACTGCAGCATGTTTAAACAACAAAATGTAAATACTGGTGAATACGCTTCACGTAAACGGTGAGCTGAACACACTGTAGATCAAGCACTTTTAGTAGCTCGATTTGTTGAAAGCTCTGAGTAAAGGAAAATGCTAAGACGAATGGCCGGACAGCTTAAAAAGAATCGATTATATGCGCTAATCTTTACTGACGTGGGGTCTGCCACTTCACGCTGGGCTTGTGACAGCAGTCTAAAAACTGGGTAGACTCAATGGACGTTAAAATAATAAAAAAATTCGAAGTCAGTTACTGCCGCCGGTAAGATTATGTTTATCCTTTCTCCGATGCAAAAAGCATCCGTGTTACCGATTGCCCTGCAAAGAGCAGTCAATAATTGATGAATATAAGCAAGTTTACTGACAGAAAAATTCGTGAGAAAGAGCTATGAGGAACGTGGCACAGGGATCTGAATTACAATTTTTTGAAACATTCATGATATTCACCAGATCTGAAGTCATTTAGACTTTTAACTTTTCCATTTTGTAAAGAAATCTGCGACTGAAGATCATTTTGAGACCAATGACGGTGTCTCGATAGCATTCTCGATAATATTGGTCGTTAGATTAATAGCAGATCGTTTTTTTTTTTTTTTTCATTTCATTTACAAAGTATAGTCCTTGATTACCTAGGAGCAACGGTTGCTGATATTGAAATGCTTGGACATTGAGTTCTACCTGCGTTTCACCTCTGGAAGAAGTAAGACAAAAACGTCTAATTACTATACGTAATACTACGAAATAAAAATAAACCATTTCCTAATTTTAGTACTTCTGAAACAGGTATTTCAGAAGAGAGTAGCTACTGTAAATCAAAACAGTAATCTAAATGAATGTGAACTGATCAGCTATTAAAAATCCGTATTTCGGATGATTTTCATGTCTCTCTCATCAGAGAAATTCACTGTGTAACTGAAATCTCTGCCTCCTTCCATTGATTTCCGAAGTTCTTGTTCGATTTCAGCATATGTGACATTCACGTATATTACAAAAAATACAGAAATTTGATGTCTATGAGGCTGAACACAGGAATCGAAGAGATTACATTTTTACCAACACTACGTGCCACATGTCGTTATCAGGAGAAAGAAAACTGGCGTTCGACGGATCGGAGCGTGGAATGTGAGATCCCTTAATCGAGCAGGTAGGTTAGAAAATTTAAAAAGGGAAATGGATAGGTTAAAGTTAGATATAGTGGGAAGTAGTGAAGTTCGGTGGTAGGTGTAACAAGACTTCTGGTCAGGTGACTACAGGGTTATAAACACAAAATCAAATAGGGGTAAAGCAGGAGTAGGTTTAATAATGAATAGGAAAATAGGAATACGGGTAAGCTACTACAAACAGCATAGTGAACGCATTATTGTGGCCAAGATAGATACGAAGCCCACACCTACTACAGTAGTACAAGTTTATATGCCAACTAGCTCTGCAGATGACGAAGAAATTGAAGAAATGTATGATGAAATAAAAGAAATTATTCAGATAGTGAAGGGAGACGAAAATTTAATACTCATGGGTGACTGGAATTCTAGTGTAGGAAAAGGGAGAGAAGGAAACGTAGTAGGTGAATATGGATTGGGGCTAAGAAATGAAAGAGAAAGCCGCCTCGTGGAATTTTGCACAGATCACAACATAATCATAGCTAACACTTGGTTTAAGAATCATGAAAGAAGGTTGTATACATGGAAGAACCCTGGAGATACTAAAAGGTATCAGATAGATTATATAATGGTAAGACAGAGATTTAGGAACCAGGTTTTAAATTGTAATACATTTCCAGGGGCAGATGTAGACTCTGGCCACAATCTATTGGTTATGATCTGTAGATTAAAACTGAAGAAACTGCAAAAAGGTGGGAATTTAAGGAGATGGGACCTGGATAAACTGACTAAACCAGAGGTTGTGCAGAGTTTCAGGGAGAGCATAAGGGAACAATTGACAGGAATGGGGGAAAGAAATACAGTAGAAGAAGAATGGGTAGCTTTGAGGGATGAAGTAGTGAAGGCAGCAGAGGATCAAGTAGGTAAAAAGACCAGGGCTAGTAGAAATCCGTGGGTAACAGAAGAAATATTGAATTTAATTGATGAAAGGAGAAAATATAAAAATGCAGTAAATGAAGCAGGCAAAAAGGAATACAAACGTCTCAAAAATGAGATCGACAGGAAGTGCAAAATGGCTAAGCAGGGATGGCTAGAGGACAAATGTAAGGATGTAGAGGCTTATCTCACTAGGGGTAAGATAGATACTGCCTACAGGAAAATTAAAGAGACCTTTGGAGATAAGAAAACGACTTGTATGAATATCAAGAGCAGAGATGGAAACCCAGTTCTAAGCAAAGAAGGGAAAGCAGAAAGGTGGAATGAGTATATAGAGGGTATATACAAGGGCGATGTACTTGAGGACAATATTATGGAAATGGAAGAGGATGTAGATGAAGATGAAATGGGAGATACGATACTGCGTGAAGAGTTTGACAGAGCACTGAAAGACCTGAGCCGAAACAAGGCCCCCGGAGTAGACAACATTCCATTGGAACTACTGACGGCTCTGGGAGATCCAGTCCTGACAAAACTCTACCATCTGGTGAGCAAGATGTATGAAACAGGCGAAATACCCTCAGACTTCAAGAAGAATATAATAATTCCAATCCCAAAGGAAGCAGGTGTTAACAGATGTGAAAATTACCGAACTATCAGTTTAATAAGTCACAGCTGCAAAATACTAACACGAATTCTTTACAGACGAATGGAAAAACTAGTAGAAGCCAACCTCGGGGAAGATCAGTTTGGATTCCGTAGAAACACTGGAACACGTGAGGCAATACTGACTTTATGACTTATCTTAGAAGCTAGATTAAGGAAAGGCAAACCTACGTTTCTAGCATTTGTAGACTTAGAGAAAGCTTTTGACAATGTTGACTGGAATTTGTTGTTGTTGTTGTGGTCTTCAGTCCTGAGTCCTGAGACTGGTTTGATGCAGCTCTCCATGCTACTCTATCCTGTGCAAGCTTTTTCATCTCCCAGTACCTACTGCAACCTACATCCTTCTGAATCTGCTTAGTGTATTCATCTCTTGGTCTCCCTCTACGATTTTTACCCTCCACGCTGCCCTCCAATACTAAATTGGTGATCCCTTGATGCCTCAGAACATGTCCTACCAACCGATCCCTTCTTCTGGTCAAGTTGTGCCACAAACTGGAATACTCTCTTTCAAATTCTAAAGGTGGCAGGGGTAAAATACAGGGAGCGAAAGGCTATTTACAATTTGTACAGAAACCAGATGGCAGTTATAAGAGTCGAGGGACATGAAAGGGAAGCAGTGGTTGGGAAGGGAGTAAGACAGGGTTGTAGCCTCTCCCCGATGTTGTTCAATCTGTATATTGAGCAAGCAGTAAAGGAAACAAAAGAAAAAGTCGGAGTAGGTATTAAAATCCATGGAGAAGAAATAAAAACTTTGAGGTTCGCCGATGACATTCTAATTCTGTCAGAGACAGCAAAGGAGTTGGAAGAGCAGCTGAATGGAATGGACAGTGTCTTGAAAGGAGGATATAAAATGAACATCAACAAAAGCAAAACGAGGATAATGGAATGTAGTCAAATTAAGTCGGGTGATGCTGAGGGAATTAGATTAGGAAATGAGACACTTAAAGTAGTAAAGGAGTTTTGCTATTTGGGGGGCAAAATAACTCATGATGGTCGAAGTAGAGAGGATATAAAATGTAGACTGGCAATGGCAAGGAAAGCGTTTCTGAAGAAGAGAAATTTGTTAATATCGAGTATAGATTTAAGTGTCAGGAAGTCATTTCTGAAAGTATTTGTATGGAGTGTAGCCATGCATGGAAGTGAAACATGGACGATAAATAGTTTGGACAAGAAGAGAATAGAAGCTTTCGAAATGTGGTGCTACAGAAGAATGCTGAAGATTAGATGGGTAGATCACATAACTAATGAGGAGGTATTGAATAGAATTGGGGAGAATAGGAGTTTGTGGCACAACTTGACCAGAAGAAGGGATCGGTTGGTAGGACATGTTCTGAGGCATCAAGGGATCACCAATTTAGTATTGGAGGGCAGCGTGGAGGGTAAAAATCGTAGAGGGAGACCAAGGGATGAATACAGTAAGCAGATTCAGAAGGATGTAGGTTGCAGTAGGTACTGGGAGATGAAGAAGCTTGCACAGGATAGAGTAGCATGGAGAGCTGCAGCAAACCAGTCTCAGGACTGAAGACCACAACAACAAACAAACGTGCCACATCCAGGAGGGAGATTTGAAGTTCCTATGCACAGAACGTATTAGTACGGGTGCTAGGACCTTCACGTCGCATGTGTCTGAGGCGCAAAAAAGTAATAACCTTATATTACTAGCACATTCTTGCACAGCTTAAAATAATTGAATAGTTTTTCGTTTGTTCCCTATAAGCTGCTAGAAAATATAAAACGTGCTGAACGACTAGTTTCCGTCACGTGACCATTTTCACGTCAGCACGGAGCACGTTATATCCAGTACACTGAAACTATGGTTTCGTCCGTCCTCGAAGCCTCCGTAGCGTCGTGCGGAGTCGCACAGGTGGCCGCGGCTACAACCACAGACTGACGCGGCGCGTTGCTGCGCGGATTCAATCGGAACCGTTTCTGGCCGACCCGTATTAACTGTCTGCTGCGCCACACTGTCCAGTCAGATGAAATAAGGATCGTCAGCCTCGTTCTGACGCGTGAGACAGGGTTAAACTCCCCAAGTCAAGACTTAAAAAACCCTATTGCTACACAACTATTTTCATGTAAGATTGCCGGATCCGACTAGTGGCTTGGAAAAGTTCAGTAATATACACTACTGGCCATTACAATTGCTACACCACGAAGATGACGTGCTATAGACGCGAAATTTAACTGACAGGAAGAAGATGCTGTGATATGCAAGTGATTAGCTTTCCAGAGCATTCACACAAGGTTGGCACCGGTGGCGACACATACAACGTGCTCACATGAGGAAAGTTTCCAACCGATTTCTCATACGCAAACAGCAGTTGACAGGCGTTGCCTGGTGAAACGTTGTTGTGATGCCTCGTGTAAGGAGGAGAAATGCGTACCATCACGTTTCCGACTTTGATAAAGGTCGGATTGTAGCCTATCGCGATTGCGGTTTATCGTATCGCGACATTGCTGCTCGTGTTGGTCGAGATCCAATGACTGTTAGCAGAATATGTAATCGGTGGGTTCAGGAGGGTAATACGGAACGCCGTGCTGGATCCCAACGGCCTCGTATCACTAGCAGTCGAGATGACAGGCATGTTATCCGCATGGCTGTAACGGATCGTGCAGCCAAGTCTCGATCCCTGAGTCAACAGATGGGGACGTTTTCAAGACAACAACCATCTGCACGAACAGTTCGATGACGTTTGCAGCAACATGGACTATGAGCTCGGTGACCATGGCTGCGGTTACCCTTGACGCTGCATCACAGTCAGGAGCACCTGCGATGGTGTACTCAACGACGAAACTGGGTGCACGAATGCAAACCGTCATTTTTTCGGATGAATCCAGGTTCTGTTTACAGCATAATGATGGTCGCATCCGTGTTTGGCGACATCGCGGTGAACGCACATTGGAATCGTGTATTCGTCATCGACATACTGGCGTATCACCCGGCGTGATGGTATCCCTTCATTCGATCGCTGTGAAACCCTACATTTCAGCAGGATAATGCACGATCGCATGTTGCAGGTCCTGTACGGGCCTTTTTGGATACAGAAAATGTTGGACTGCTGCCCTGGCCAGCACATTCTCCAGATCTCTCTCCAATTGAAAACTTCTGGTCAATGGAGGCCGAGAACTGGCTCGTCACAATACGCCAGTCACTACTCTTGATGAACTGTGGTATCGTGTTAAAGCTGCATGGGCAGCTGTACCTGTACACGCCATCCAAGCTCTGTTTGACTCAATGCCCAGGCGTATCAAGGCCGTTATTACGGCCAGAGGTGGTTGTTCTGGGTACTGATTTCTCAGGATCTATGCACCCAAATTGCGTGATAATGTAATCACATGTCAGTTCTAGTGTAATATATTTGTCCAATGAATACCCGTTTATCATCTGCATTTCTTCTTGGTGTAGCGATTTTAATGGCCAGTAGTGTATCACCTTCAGTGAGCTATTAGCCATTGCCGTTGATTGTAACCCGACAACCAAACGGGAACACAGTTCACTATGAGCAAGTTTCAGGTCACTCAAGGAACATCACTCTAATTTGCAGTGGTACAAATGGAGCTTATTAATATCGAATAACCGTAGCCGAGTCCGTCGCTTTTATCTGACTACCACTTACAGCTAGCTAACGTCTCCCCGTTTACACGGAGCGCTTACTTAACTCTACGTGTCCACGCTCATTGTTCCGTATCTGTCTCAAAGCACAACCGGAAAATGCCTGAGCAAAAATCACTACCCCCGCACGAAATGGTTCAAATGGCTCTGAGCACTATGGGACTTAACATCTGTGGTCATCAGTCCCCTAGAACTTAGAACTACTTAAACCTAACTAACCTAAGGACATCACACACATCCATGCCCGAGGCAGGATTCGAACCTGCGACCGTAGCGGTCACGCGGTTCCAGACTGAAGCGCCTAGAACCGCACGGCCACACCGGCCGGCCTACCCCCGCACGAAAACGCTCTCTGATAATCTGTTTTGCGTACTGCACTCAGCTCCCTCACTGGTAACGAATCACAAGCTTTCAAAATACCCTCAGAAAAGACCACCTCCGCCCCCGAGAGCAAACGACTTCCCCACCCCACGCTAGCCGCTTGGCGACCCACTCGATTTCGTGAGTTCCCCACCACTTCACAACATTGTTTAAAATATAGATCTTTCAGCCAAAACTAAAAGCAGCCTTTGTCACTGGCCACAGCACTACCATCAAGTGTTTGCACCTGGCAGGACATTAGGAACCTTTTCTGCAAACTCATATAGGGGGAAATTTCTCTCCAAGCCCCGCAGTGTAGGTTCCAGCCACCATAGTTTAGCAGGGTTAGGGAAACTCGACCCATCATCTTTACCTGAATAAAAGCCCCCTTCCCCCTGAGGCGAGAGCCGGCAGCTGTGTCCGAGTGGTTCTAGGCGCTTCAGTCCGGAACCGCGCTGCTGCTAGGGTCTCAGGTTCGAATCCTGCCTCGGGCATGGATGTGTGTGATGTCCTTAGGTCAGTTAGGTTTAAGTAGTTCCAAGTCTAGGCGACTGATGACCTCAAATGTTAAGACCCACAGTGTTTTGAGCCATTTGAACCCCCTGCGATTGGAAAACTGGCCGAGGTGGCTGTAAACTGACACTGGGCTAACACTCAAGGATGAACAGGAAATGATACACGATCTCCAGATAGCGATTGAATATAGCACTCGTATATTCCTCATCGGTTTGAACGAGGGTCGTGTTACTTAGCCGCTGATGGTGATGAGATCATCCATTATGTTCAGTGTAGATGAAAGTGCACACATATAAAATAATTCTAGAATTTTTAATCACTCTGTACTCAGAATAACGGACTTGCTCATATGTTTCTCCGTCTGGGATCTTCGTTAGGGTATTACTGCACTGATGTTAAAAATGTTCGCTACGAAAGTTACCCAGAAGTAAAGTTTTCCTAGAGCCCAAGCAGAAAGAAATCTAGTTACGTTTATTTACAGATACAACAGCTTAGGTATTTCTCAACTTACTCCTCATGTGGACGGGCATATTTGACACACCATGGGATCAACTTCTGTGTTCTTGTACCGTGGGAGTATATCGCCGGTGTTTGGAACCAGTTATTAAATTTTCGCATCTCTTCCTCGCAGAGGAAATGTGGACAAGATTCGGGTTTCTTCAGAAGTAAGAAGAGATGCACCTAGATGGGACCAGGGTCGGAACTTTAGTACAGATGACCAAATGCCTTCTAGAATAACGCCCTCTGAAGATGCGTTCTTCGTTTACTAGCAAAATTTGCCCTAACAAGTCGTTCTACCCCTACATAAAACTTTTTCCCAGGCTAATTTCGCAGTTCGCAGCAGCATCTGCCAGTTGTTACTTTAAAGTGCTACAACTGCGAACTGCCTGGAAGTGCAAGGTGTCACATGCAAAAGTCACGCACTCATTCTCTGACAGATGTACACTTGGTTTTCGCAGTGCACTTTCTGCCGCCATTTGATGGCGAGGATATGACATCATTCTCTGCTCTTTTTCAAAATCAAAATTTTTTTTAAGAACTTCATTAAGTATGTCCATTGTATCCTATCCGTCTTTATCGTTAGCAAATTTCGAGTATTCATATTCTTTGATACATTTAATTTTTCACTTTCTATTAAAAAATATTGTCCCCGATCTCGAGGCAATATACTACACTCATGTGCAAAACTTAAGGACGAAAGTAACTTACATATTATGTGTCACTGCAAAGTAACATAGTTCGATTAAACTTGGACCTTACATAAAAAACTGTTGCAATGTGATACAAAAGTTAACTGAAGGAAATATGCAAACAGAAATGACACTTTTATTCAAACACAATAATTACACTGAAGTCATCGTGATTCATCAAGATACCTTGGACAATACAGAGGGTGAGGCATGGTTCTTCAGATGCTGTGGGATCATCACGGACAGCAGTACATGCGCTGCAACGCGACCCCCTGCTGGCCACAAGATTCGTGAGGAGTTCTTGTGAGAGGGCGTTCTATTCCTCCACCAGCGGGGCTTGCAACTGTTGGACGGGCCTTGGCGCAAGTGGACATTCGCCGAATGTGCTCTCGTTCAAAAAAATGGTTCAAATGGCTCTGAGCACTATGGGACTTAACATCTGAGGTCATCAGTCCCCTAGAACTTAGAACTACTTAAACCTAACTAACCTAAGGACATCACACACATCCATGCCCGAGGCGTGCTCTCGTTCTAAGAGCCCACTCCTCGCTGGTCCTGTCCCTATGCTCTTGGCAGCAACGCAAACATTTGAACACGATACAGTCAACGTGATTGTGGCACTGTGCTCTTTCCCCAAGTGCGAGTTTTCAGGGGTGCATTCGGCTCTGACTTCATTTTTAGGGTTCCGTACCTCAGCTGGTGCAGAGGGAACCAATGTAGGATCTTTTTTTTTTGTCCGCCTGTCTGTGTGTCTATTCCAATGTTAAAAAGCGTTTTCTCAGTAACGGCTAGACATATCAAGTTGAAATTTTGGCACATACTGAAATCTACCGTCCCTTGGCGATGATAACAATAGAAGCAATCAAAAGGTGCGACCATTTATGTCACATGGGTACTTCCCGTTGATCTAGAATCATGGAACGTGGCGAGAACCAAGGATTCACAGTAAAACCAAAGGAAAAAAATTGAAAACTGTTAATTTGTAATTATATGTTCTTAAAAATATTTTTTGTTATTATCAAAAATGGTTCAAATGGCTCTGAGCACTATGGGACTTAACATCTATGGCGATCAGTCCCCTAGAACTTAGAACTACTTAAACCTAACTAACCTAAGGACTTCACACAACACCCAATCATCACGAGGCAGAGAAAATGTTGTTATCGAACGTCTTGGAAATGCTGGGGCCGATATCTTGGGAATATCGATAACAGGCCAAATCTTCGAGATTCTCGATTCTCGGGTCGGATGAACTATGTGTATACATAATTAAGTTTTACGGAACCCTCGCTGCGTTAGTCCTGTTCGCACTTATTCTGGTTTTTACGGATGACAGTGTGCGATCGCATCGAATTGCGCAGGTGGAGGAGCTCTTTGAACGAGATGGTACTCGGCGAATGGACTGGCCTACCTTGACCGTTTCCCCCTATTAAATCCCGCCGAGCACGTGTGGGGTGCGCTTGGGAGACGCATTGCAGCTCGTCTACATATACCAATGACCATTCAGCCGTTTGTCAACCGCGCTGCTGCGGGAATGGAAAACCGTACCACAAGAACTCGTTACCAGCCTTGTGCCCACTACCGGAGCGTGCATTGCCGTTCGTAGTGATCACACAGCCTATTAAAAACAATGTCATGCCTTTTATGAAGTCCAGGGGACCATCATAAATCGGTACGACTTGAATAAAAGTGACATTTCTGTTAGTCTCATCGCGTATTTCTTTCAGTTACCTACTTTACCATATTGTTGCAGTCCTTTCTATGTATGGTTCAGGTTTCATCGAGCTATGTTACTTGGACGTGACATATCATGAGCAAGCTACATTCGTCCTCAAATTTTGCGCTTTTGTATATAGAGTCTACTGTATTATTCCTAAGATTTCTGTTGCTAAATAAATTTAAGGCTTATTGCGCAGGAGTAACTTTGTCTTCTATTAAAAGTAATTGGACTATATGTATCTGTCTTCCTTCAACTTGAACATTCATTTCTCTACATTTTCTTCACTAGTGCTTGTATGTTTCACTGACGATATGTAGGACTAGTGTCACATAGCAAATTTTTTATGGTTTTAATTAAATTTAAATTTGTGGTTATTTCCAATGGGACCAAGCTGCAGAGGTCATCAGTCCTTAGGCTTGCACATAACTGAACCTAATTTAAACTAACTTACGTTAAGGACAACACACACACCCATGCCCGAGGGAGGACTCGAACTAAGGACGGGGGCAGAGAACTGTGGCACGGTGCTCCAGTCCGCACGGCTACCGCGCGCGGCGCGATTTTCAAAATGGTTCAAATGGCTCTGAGCACTATGAGACTTAACTTCTGAGGTCATCAGTCCCCTAGAACTTAGAACTACTTAAACCTAACTAACCTAAGGACATCACACACATCCATGCCCGAGGCAGGATTCGAACCTGCGACCGTAGCGTTCGCGCGGTTCCAGACTGTACCGCCTAGAACCGCTCGGCCACCCCGGCCGGCACGCGATTTTAATGTATTGAGATTTTGATAGTCGCAGTGCTCCTAATTGCGTTCTAATTATTGTCTTTGTATCCAGTACTATGTAATTCTGATATAGCGGTTACCTGCACTTTCTAAGTAACAAAAGAATACGGCTTGAGATGAATATTGCCCCGATGTTTCTCGACCTGGGCGCGTAATCCGCCAGAGCGGTGCGGCCACCGGTCGGGTCGACTGCGCAATGCCCCGCTTCTTGGCACGCTCGGTGACGTAGCGCCGCGTTCCGCTTTCGACGGCACGCCAAGCCGTCTAGGCGGCGTGTGGCGGAGGGAGAAACCTGGAGCGAGCGCCGCGGGCCCCGCAGGTGAGCGGCCGCCGCGGACCGCGAGCCTGCCCCGTGACGTCAGCGGTCGCGGCCGAGCCCACAGCGCGCCTCGTCAGCGGCTCGCTGACCTCGGCTGGCGTGAGCGCGGCCCGGCTGCGGGGTCGCCGTAATGGCCGACACTGGGATCGGCTCGTGGGGGGAATACGCAGGGAGGCTGCCGACGGTGCGCAGTACTTGGCCCGTAGCGCCCTGCAGATTCTAAACGTCGTTACGTCGCGTGTACAGACATCCCTTTCAAAAGTACCGCGCATTTCGCACACACTCCTCGTAGGCACATTATCAGTTTGCGTTTGAAAACTACGCTGGTGTCCAAAATTAAAGCAACAAACGGAAGTTTTACAAGGTTGCGTTTATTTTGCCACAAAACAGTACAAACAGGTGATAGCAAAGTAGAAACAATATAATGAATACAGAACGTAATCAGCTACAACATGCATAACCGCAGACAAACATATTCTTCGTTTTTTTTTCAACTTAAATGATTTGCACACACTTTTTGACAAACTGGTTAATGTGCTGAACATGGGGTGTCATCACCTCTGGCACCAATACAGGCCTGACAACGACGGGACATGCTATGAACGATGTAATGAATCTCATGTTGAGGCAATAACGCCCATTCATCCTGCAGAACTCCTCACAAGTCTTCGAGAGTTGTTCGTACTTGCTGACGTGATGCAACCCGTCTCCCTAGTGCATCCCAGACATGCTCTACGCGATTCAAAGCGGGAGAAAGACCAGACTACACCATGGGTGCAATATCTTCCGTTTCTGTAAAAAAACATCAATCACCCGTGGTCTATGTGGTCGAGCATTATCGCCCATCAATACAAAGTCTGGGCCCACAGCACCTCGCAACAAGCGCACAGGAGGTCCCAAGATCTCTTCGCGATATCTGAAAGCAGTTAAAATCTTGCTGATTCAACCGTACAATTTCATATAGAGGTGTTCGTCTGGTCAACATAATCCCTGCCCACACTATTAGGGATCTCGATATCGGCCTCTTTTCACAATGTTTGGGTCCCGAAATCGTGTTCCATGCGCCGTTCAGATGCGAATCCGTCGAAAATCACTCTCCGGACCAAATTGGACCGATGACCATAGCAGTCTGGTCCCTTTAATCCCCCAAACCAACCAACCAAATCGGGACTCATCTGTGAAGAGAACATTGGCCCACCGTTCGACCGGCCAGGTGGCATGTTGACGGCTCCACCCAAGACGTTCCCGTCTGTGAAAGACATGCCAGAGGTAAACAGACATCAGGTCTCCAACAATAAAGGCCATTCTGCTGAAGCTTTCTGTAAACCGTTTGTCTCGGTGCAACACGCCCAGGGGATGCTGCGAGGTCCGATGCCAGTTGCAGTGCGGAACCGTCGTGCCCTTACAGTCAAATGACGGTCCACTCTTTCTGATGTTACCCTATCATGGTCTCCGGGATACAGTTTCGATGTCTATAAACTGTCGCCTCATCCGAGAAACAACCGAACGATTCACATGAAGCCATCGGGCCATATCACGACTCTCCTGCTTCCGTTCTTCCTATGACCCTCCACAGCAGAGAGTCGATAGGCGTCTTCTCTGTACCATACTGCACCGTCTGTGAATGTGTACACAGCGATTATGGGTGTGGGACTACCCTGCAAAACACTAGCCCGCTTGATAGGTGCACTGACGTCATTGCTGGCTTGGTCGTCTGTTGATCGAAATGCCATCTTTCGTGTAGAACCGTAACGACATCTGTGGACGGTTTGTACGATTATTTCGTGAATTAGACACGGACGAGGAAATAGCAGTTGGCTTAATGCTTCGAAGAGACAAATGAAAAATCATTTCGCTTGTCTGTAACAAGTGGTATTCAAATATCAATTTCCCCCCCTTTTTTGTTATAAGATAAGGGGTAGCCACTACCATTATTAGGTTTTAATAAATTCCTTATGTATTTTTAAATATATTTATTTTAGAATTTTTTTTAAATATATTTATTAAATATTTTAATAAATAATCTCTGTTTTAATAAATTACTGTGCAGTGGCATTGCACCATTGCGAAATGGCTTTCTAGGGTGCCAATTTCACAACGTCCATAACTTCTAATTTGGAGCAAATTAGCGATTTATTACACTTCGAAATATTTTTAGAAACTAAATTTGTCCGTTTTTACTTTCTATTATAATCCCTTCAGTCTTTGCTCATCAAAAGGAAACTGTAAAGTAACCACACTGCTTTCAAAACTGAATAATAAATAGGAAATGCCTCAGACTGCCATATATAAACGTTATCTTCACGCGGACGTTGCTCGATATGTGTACATTCAACGTATTGATTGGCAGCACATTCCCACTTTACCGTATTTATCTAGCACTTGCCTCATAAAAATATGGCGTTATAGTTATCTAAATTATTTCTACGATTTGATGCCTTCATTACACTGCGTCTGGATATTAATCAACACATAGAGCATCTCGTACAGGTATGATAACTGTAGCCAGCGGAAAAATCCTGCCTCGAGCATGGATGTGTGTGATCTCCTTAGGTTAGTTAGGTTTAAGTAGTTCTAAGTTCTAGGGGACTGATGACCTCAGATGTTAAGTCCCACAGTGCTCAGAGCCATTTGAACCATTATCACACTTCACTGGAGCTCTCCTGACCTTACCCTTGTCTCTAATGAACACTCGCTGTCGAGGATAACGTGCTGAGTTCTATTATTTAAGAAGTCTTCGAGCCATTCACATATCTGGATTCCATACGTTCATACCTTCTGTTGTGGCGTAACAAGCTTGCTACGCCACACTGAGAAGGGAGCCGAAAGGCACGCGTACACACACGCCGACTGGCGTCAAGTCTGGAACAGGATAAGTAGTGAATTCTCATAAGAAAAGTATGCAGCTCCTCGAATACTTATCTTTTATTCTTTGATGAAATACAGCATTCTTGATGAGACATTTCATATGATAACTTTCAAACTATGTAAGGCTAATGGCGCCTTGCTAGGTCGTAGCCATGGACTTAGCTGAAGGCTATTCTAACTGTCTCTCGGCAAATGAGAGAAAAAGGCTTCGTCCGTATAGTCGCTAGCAATGTCGTCGTACAACTGGGGCGAGTGCTATATCGTATCTCGAGACCTGCCTTGTGGTGGCGCTCGGTCTGCGATCACACAGTGGCGACACGCGGGTCCGACATGTACTAAATGGACCACGGCCGATTTAAGCTACCACCTAGCAAGTGTGGTGTCTGGCGGTGACACCACACCTTCGTTAACATCCTGCATTGGGGCACCGTGTCAAAATGCTTTCCGAAAATCTAGAAATATGGAATCTGCCTGTTGCCCTTCATCCATAGTTCTTAGTGTATCATGTGAGAAAAGGCAATCGGAGTTTCAAAAACCATGCTGATTCGTGGACGTAAGCTTCTTAGTCTCAAGAAAATGTATTATATTCGAAACTGAGATTACTGATTGGTGATTGGTGGTAAGTTCCTATGGGACCAAACTGCTGAGGTCATCGGTCTCTAGGCTTACACAGTGCTTAATCGTAGCTAAACTAACTTACGCTAAGGACAACAAAACGCACCCATGCCCGAGGGAGGACTCGAATCTCCGACGGGGGGAGCCGAGCGAACCGTGGCAAGGCGCCATAGACCGCGCGGCTGAACTGAGAATATGTTCAAGGATTCTGCTGCAAACCGAAGCTACACACTGCTGCTGTCTCTTCTTGGTGTCACTATTTCTCTCTTCCTCGTTGTCATTGTCACAGACTCTGTCTCTCATGTCCGCCCCAATAGCTGAACGGTCAGCGCGTTGGAATGCCCCGCACAGAGGCCCGAGTTCGATTCACGGCTGGGGATGCAGATTTTCTCTCCTCAGGGACTGACTAATGTGCTGTCCTCATCATCATTTCACCCCATTGCCGACGCGCAAGTCGCCCAATGTGGCGTCGCACGCCGGCTGGACTGGCCGAGCGGTTCTAGGCGCTACAGTCTGGAACCGCGCGATCGCTACGGTCGCAGGTTCGAATCCTGCCTCGGGCATGGATGTGTATGGTGTCCTTAGGTTAGTTAGGTTTAAGTAGTTCTAAGTTCTAGGGGACTGATGACCACAGAAGTTAAGTCCCATAGTGCTCAGAGCCATTTTTTTGGCGTCGCACTCAATAAGACTTGCAGTTGACTGCCGAACTTTCCGCCTGGGAAATCCCGGCCACTGGCGACACCCGCTCATTTCCATGTCTGTCTCTCATTATCACTGGCTCTCACACACTTCCACTTTCTTTTTATCTTTACCTCTCCCACTGAGACTGCCTCCTTCACTCTTTTACTAGCACTGTTCTGTCACTGTCAGGTATGCTCCATTGCCACCGTGTCCCTTACTTTCTTTCACACTGCCATTATCTCCTTCGCTGTTTCTGTAACACAACCATTGTCTACGATCTTCCACTATTTATTATTTTTCCGACTCTTTACTACTGTCACTATCTTCTTGTCTCTCACCATAAATAACGCAAAAATTTTCGCATGCCAAAATTTTTCGGAAAATTTTTAAACGTATGCGGAAAGTAGGAAAAGTCATCTGGTTCCCCACTTTCCCATCAGAATCTTTTAAATAGACAGGAACATATTCACATTTTTTGTGCTCTGAGAGGTGCATTTTACTACTGGTTTCCTTCTATTCCCTGTTGCGGCAGGGTATGTAACTCATATAAAAAGAAATGTATTCGTCAGTAAAATTTAGAAACTTTATTTATGTGAAATTGAAATAACGTAGAGCTAATTTTACACAAGCTGCGACATCGTCGCGAAAAAACACAGTGACCCGTATATGTAATAAGTTTCCTTTAATTTACGTCTATGGTCACAATCTTTTCTGTTTAACAGATTACCGGTTTCGGTCTTTAATGACCATCATCAGATCTGTCTCATAAAAACAAAGTCCCAATGCACTGCACTATGGCTGCTTTGTTTTTATGAGACAGATCTGATGATGGTCATTAAAGAGCGAAACCGGTAGTCTGTTAAACAGAAAAGATTGTGACCATAGACGTAAATTAAAGGAAACTAATTTTACACGTCAGACCAGATTTTTAGTGCAAAAAAATTTTGCATATTCTTCAGTACTGTAACATAGGGTTGCCAGATGGTAACGGAGACAATTTATGACATATTTCTCCGTGCTGCGTCACTTTATAAACAACATTTTCGTCTCATATGCCACTAAGCACTAAGGGACTTAACATCTGAGGTCATCAGTCCCCTAGACTTAGAACTACTTAAACCTAACTAACCTAAGGACACCACACACATCCATGCCCGAGGCAGGATTCGGACCTGCGACCGTAGCAGCAGTGCGGTTCCGGACTGAAGCGCCTAGAACCGCTCGGCCACCGCGGCCGGCCATTTACGTCTCACACAGGATTTTATCCCGTGTAGGAGCAGGGTAAATCTGAACCTCTGTATCTTGGAATCGGATAAAGACATCAGGAACATTTTCAGTGTAGCTTCGGCACCACGTTTTCCTGTTACTGACATTCGCATCACTGATGAGCTGTTTCGGAATTGGAGTAGCCCTGCAATTCCGTGCTTAAGGAGCTCTCTTCGTGTTGTTTTAGTGTTGACAGGGTTCGTGAGTTCGACATTCAGTTCTGTTGTAGCATTCGTCGAGTTATTTTTCGCCACAACTCTCTTCAATCGCCACCTGCCACCTGCCACGGTGAGTGTGCTCCCTGCCGCCGTTGGATAAGCAGCTGCAGCAGCAAGTCGTATACTCCTAGCTCACTCATTTGTTACATAGTTTAATTCTTAATTTCTTTGCGTGTTTTTGGTACTTGCATTGTTTAATTCATAAATTTCGGGCGTATTATAGTATTTGAGAGTTGTAGCATCGCGTTTTAGTACCTGAATAGTGTAAATTCGCGTAGTCGTTTGTCTTCTGTTTTTGTTTTGAACGGCCAGTGTCGGTTGGTCACAGTCAGTGTGCTCCCTGCCGCCGTTGGATAAGCAGCTGCAGCAGCAAGTCGTATACTCCTAGCTCACTCATTTGTTACATAGTTTAATTCTTAATTTCTTTGCTTGTTTTTGGTACTTGCATTGTTTAATTCATAAATTTCGGGTGTATTATACTATTTGAGAGTTGTAGCATCGCGTTTTAGTACCTGAATAGTGTAAATTCGCGTAGTCTCCTTCCGCCGCCGAGCAGTGTCAGCAGTGCGCAAGTAGCATCATTACTGCATTTACTAGGCAATCTTGTATTTTAATAACAGTTTAAATTTTGTCGATTTGTTTGCGCTCTCTGTAGATTAGTTCAGACGTTCTTTGCAAAACAGTTTTTAGCATGGATATGGACTGCAACTGCTGTGTTCGGATGCAGGCTGAGTTGGCATCCCTTCGCTCCCAGCTTCAGGCAGTGTTGGCTTCGGTCACACAGCTTGAGGCTGTTGCCAATGGGCATCTACATCTACATCTACATTTATACTCCGCAAGCCACCCAAAGGTGTGTGGCGGAGGGCATTTTACGTGCCACTGTCATTACCTCCCTTTCCTGTTCCAGTCGCGTATCGTTCTTCCCGCGAACCATACGCGACTGGAACAGGAAAGGGAGGTAATGACAGTGGCACGTAAAATGCCCTCCGCCACACACCTTTGGGTGGCTTGCGGAGTATAAATGTAGATGTAGATGTAGACGTAACTCAAAGCAGACTTTCGTCCGCGATGTGACCTTGTGGATGATGTTTTTCCGCTTACCTTCGGCTCCATTGGTTGCGGAAGCACCCACCATACGAGCACCAACAGTTTGCCCCTGTTCTAATTCATGTAGCTCCGACACAATGCCGTCACAAGGACGCAGAGTACTGTTGCGACCACGACTGACACTTTCAACGTATTGAGAATATTGCATAGGTGCCGTTTGTTGTCTAAACGGACGGCAGCACTTGCAGTCCTAGCTAGCATCTGCATTTGTCTTCAAACACGAATTTCTCGAGGTGTTTCCGTATTTGTATTCATCAACTATACATCCCGCAGGACTGGAAATGTATAGGGAGTGACATTGAAGCATAACCCAGGAGCATCTGGAACAGTTTCAACCAAATTTGTTAGGTACATGATTTATCATTTGTATAAAAGGTCTTTGGTAGTAAGATTGCCCACTACCACGAGTGGTGGGTCTGTGGATGAGAAGGGATGACGAAAAATATTTGAAGACGACCTGTTGGTATTTATTTCCTGTATTTAGTTGAGTTACACTACTTTAAAAGTATGAAGTGCTATATGTCTCTTATTCCGTGCGTCAAGCAGATCACGAAAATGACCATTACAATGGGCCAATAATTTTGTCGCCTTGTTTCGGGGCCTAAGATAAAGCCTGAATACCACAGATAAGTTTATTGTCGGCTCTGGAGTCGTATGATGTAAAACAGCACAGAATCAGAATTATGTATGCAATATATGTCGCATGCGCCTACGTTCAACGTCTTCTCCTAAGCCCTTGCATCGGTTTCAGCCAAACTTGGTACACATATTATTTACTGTCGGGATAGAAATACTGTGGGGTTAAACACCACCAACCTCCCGTTGGGGTATAGTTGGAGATGATAACGAGATGATGGACTGAGAACGGGGTGACGAGGAGATGGGCAGAGAAAGAGGGAGAGGGAGGAGATGGACGGAAAGAGGGGGAGAAGGAGATGATTATAATGGACAAATTTTGTCTGTACTTGCTGCCTACCCAGAGAATACATGAAATAGCACAATTCACAGCACCTGAAGAAGACGACTGGCTCTGAAGTCGTAATATTCTGTATAAAATGGAAACAGCAAGACGACAACTCCCGGATGTACATAACCAACAAGACCAACACTCACGTTTTCAATTCGTCTCAGGAAGACAGTTATAATTAAAATGGTACATAATGAATAAAAATAATTGCACAAGGTTAAGCTATGCAGGAAACGGTTTGTGAAAACGATATCATGGTGTTATGGTAGAAGGTTAAATTAGCACAAAACAAATTGCAAAAAGAATGGATATCGTACTCTTGAAAGCAAAAAACTTCTAGTGTCTAATCATATGTACTGGTTTAGCTGAATAAATATAACAATAAAGAGAGTAGAAGAACAAAACGAGGAGGCGCAAGGAAATCAGATTTAAGGCAGTAAAAAGACTGAATCTACGTCACATAGTGTGGACGCGGTTTGGACCAGGTACTGAATTTGGAAAAGCTTAGTCCATAGTAAGTGACTTGCTGAAAGAGTGGTCTGCTGTTTCAAGTGTGGTGGGCATTGTAGAGGTGGATAAATGTATTGTGCGAAGTCGTGTTGTTTGCTTGGTAATGTTGATTGTCCTTGCGAAGAACTGTGTCATTGTTAGAACAGGTGGTCCAACTTTTGTGGACAACCTACTCGTCCGTTTACGAATGGGATGAACGTGAAGATTCACGGCTGGATCGCCATATCAGCTGAGCAACCGTTGTTGGCTGCACGGAAATCCGAGGACTGGTAATATTCACAGAGCATCAACTTGGACGATCAGTCATTTTCTGGGTGTTGGATTACAGCATGAGTTCCGTTCACTTGGCACCCTCTGAAATTTCATCAGTACGTAGTTTGCCTCAGACTGCGCATTGCAGCAGTGAATGGCGCAAATTTGCCATATATTATAGGGGCATCTTTCTGCCACTGTGACAGTGGTGGTGATTTAAGAGTGCAGCGACAACCAAGAGAGCGGCATCCCCGAAGCGTGTCGGGTTGACGACGTGGTGCAATGGAACCAAAATCTGCGCCGATAACACAGGGTGACAATTATTGAACTATATGAAAAAACGTAAATTAGCTGCAAACTACGGCGTGCACACACTTTATTCAACATGTAAACGTCACTACAGACTTTGGGATTCACGTTATGACGTGTTCGATATGCGTTCCATCATTGGTGATAATGTGGCGCAAACGAATAGCGAAATTCTGCATGACTCACTGAAGCGTCGGAAGTTAGATGCTGTCGACGACCTCCTCAGTGCCTGTTTTCAGTTCAGGAATGATTTTGGGGTTATTGCTGTACACCTTATCTTTAATATAGGCACACAAAAAGGAGTCGCATGTGTTCAGATAGGGAGAATGTGGCGGCCAATCGAGTCGCATGCCAGTTGCCTCAGGGTACTCCAGAACCAGAATGCGGTCCGCAAAGTGCTCCTTCAGGACAACAAACACTCTCCTGCTTCGATGGAGTAGAGCTCCGCCTTGCATGAACCACATCTTGTCGAAATCAGGGTCACTTTGGATAGTGGGGATGAAATTATCTTCGAGAACCTTGATGTACCGTTCGGTAGTCACTGTGCCATCAAGGAATATCGCACCGATCATTCCTTGCAAGACATTGCACACCACACAGTCACAATTTGAGGGTGAATATACTTCTCGATCGCGAAATGCGGGTTCTCAGTCCGCCAAATGCACCAATTTTGCTTATTGACGAACGCATCGAAATGAAAATGGCAGACAACAAGGCGCATGCGCATGCTAATTGCCATTATGCCCCGCGACCAGCCGTGCAGTTTGAACGTCCTAACGTAAACCGTTTAGAAGTTATGACGATTTATTTCATATAGTTCAATAATAAGCACCCTGTATATCCCTGGTGTTTGTTGGGAAAACTCAGAACAGTGCGGAATATGTCGAGACTATCGAAGAGCTTATTCTCTTGGCGTTCTTACGTCGTTTTAAGTTTTGTAAATACAAATAAAAGTCCAATTACACCTCTACCACAGATCGGTTGAAGCCACTGACACCGAAAGTCGGCTTTGGTTCGTGACGTAATGATGGTGCGTCGCGTAACGTCACACGTGCCCGCCAGAGCACGCTTTTTTCTTATTTTCTGAATATAAGTTTTGGTGGCTGACTGATCGGTAGTGTAGATCGAGGTCTGGTATAGGTCGGATGCTGACTGATTGGTTCAAATGGTTCAAAAGGCTCTGAGCACTATGGGACTTAACATCTGAGGTCATCAGTCCCCTAGAACTTAGAACTACTTAAACCTAACTAACCTAAGGACATCACACACATCCATGCCCGAGGCAGGATTCGAACCTGCGACCATAGCGGTCGCGCGGTTCCAGACTGAAGCGCCTAGAACCGCTCGGCTACTCCGGTCGGCGATGACTGATTGTGAATTGACGAAGGCAACAGATGTGATTCATGAGAACAACTGTTATATTTGCTACGGTGCTAATTTTACGCTTGTTCGATTTCGATAAGTAGCTTATTCCGCCATTTTGATGGCGTCTTGGGTCAAAGTATACCGATGGTATAGGTAGTTTCAATAGTTTCACCGCCTGGATGCTTCTGTTCGAAGAAGTAAACGTACGCTCACACGCGGAATTATACGCAGAAACCACCAACGAAGTGATCATGGAAATACTGAGGTCTCAAAAGCGCCTGAGGTAGAGGTGAAGATGTGACCCTCGGGAAGGACGTTCGAATGGATGTCCGAGGCAGTGACAGGTGTGATTGGGCGCGATCGCGCAGCCTGGTGGCAGAGCGAGTGGCGCCACGAAAGCGAGCGGTCCGGCCGACTGGTGATACCGCGCGGTGAGCTATGCTAAGTGGCGGCGCGGCGTGGGCGGCGTGACGTCAGAGCGGCGCTGCACGCCAACTGCAGCCGAGCCGAGCGCCACGGCGCGGCGTTGCGCAACCCGGCGGGCGGCCGCGCGCCTCCGCCGCTCCCTCTGTCCGCCCCGGCCGCTCCTCCATCTCCTCCTCCGCCCCCCTCCTCCCTCGTCAGTGTTTCGGCGAGAGGTGTTTTTTACGAGACGTGCCTCGCTGGAATTGTTTACAGACTCGGGTTTCTTCTTCGGTCCCTCCAGTGCCAAGAGCTCTTTCGCTAGGACCATTTTGTTTGTTACTTAGAGGTAGTACGGAGTAGGTGGTTAAAAACGGAAAAAGATTTCTTCTCAAATTACATTTCCTTTTAAGTACTTGGCTCTTGCATTCGCACGTTTCCTCAACCTGCGTCTAATTGTTCAAAATTATCCCGCAATGCATTATGAAGAAAATCTCAGAGTCCCGTGTTGCGTTTTCCTTCCTTCTCTATATCACAGAGAGATGTACTGTTGAAATTCCGGCAGTGTATTTCTAAGAAGTGTCGGCCACCGTATTTCTTCCTGCCAGTTACGTCTCGCGAAATGACCGCGACGAGAAATAGGAGAAGTTAGAGCTCATGCGCAGTCTCTCTTCCCACGTACCATTCCCGAATGGAGAGGGAAGTGGGGAAAAGATGGCAGTACGAGAAGTGTCCTGTACCATACACCATAAGCTGGCTCGCAGAGTGTATATGTATACTTCACGTTGCGTTATTTCCGCATATTGTTTTAAGTTCGGATGCGTAAATACGAAGAAACTGGAGCAGAAGGAACAGCAATCATTTGAAATTTCAAAAAATAGGACTAAGCAAAGGTGGGAATTTAAGAAGATGGGACCTGGATAAACTGACTAAACCAGAGGTTGTACAGAGTTTCAGGGAGAGCATAAGGGAACAATTGGCAGGAATGGGGGAAATAAATACAGTAGAAGAAGAATGGGTAGCTCTGAGGGATGAAGTAGTGAAGGCAGCAGAGGATCAAGTAGGTAAAAAGACGAGGGCTGGTAGAAATCCTTGGGTAACAGAAGAAATATTGAATTTAATTGATGAAAGGAGAAAATATAAAAACGCAGTAAATGAGGCAGGCAAAAAGGAATACAAACGTCTTAAAAATGAGATCGACAGGAAGTGCAAAATGGCTAAGCAGGGATGGCTAGAGGACAAATGTAAGGATGTAGAGGCTTATCTCACTAGGGGTAAGATAGATACTGCCTACAGGAAAATTAAAGAGACCTTTGGAGAAAAGAGAGCTACTTGTATGAATATCAAGAGCTCAGATGGAAAGCAAAGAAGGGAAAGCAGAAAGGTGGAAGGAGTATATAGAGGGTCTATACAAGGGCGATGTACTTGAGGACAATGTTATGGAAATGGAAGAGGATGTAGATGAAGATGAAATGGGAGATACGATACTGCGTGAAGAGTTTGACTGAGCACTGAAAGGCCTGAGTCGAAACAAGTCCCCGGGACTAGACAACATTCCATTAGAACTACTGATGGCCCTGGGAGAGCCAGTCCTGACAAACCTCTACCATCTGGTGAGCAAGATGTATGAGACAGGCGAAATACCCTCAGACTTCAAGAAGAATATAATAATTCCAAACCCAAAGAAAGCAGGTTTTGACAGATGTCAAAATTACCGAACTATCAGTTTAATAAGTCGCAGCTGCAAAATACTAACGCGAATTCTTTACAGACTAATGGAAAAATTGGTAGAAGCCGACCTCGGCGAAGATCAGTTTGGATTCCGCAGAAATGTTGGAACATGTGAGGCAATACTGACCCTACGACTTATCTTAGAAGCTAGATTAAGGAAAGGCAAACCTACATTTCTAGCATTTGTAGACTTAGAGAAAGCTTTTGACAATGTTCACTGGAATACTCTCTTTCAAATTCCAACGGTGGTAGGGGTAAAATACAGGGAGCGAAAGGCTATTTCCAATTTGTACAGAAACCAGACGGCAGTTAATGGAGTCGAGGGGTATGAAAGGGAAGCAGTGGTTGGGAAGGGAGTGAGACAGGATTGTAGCGTCTCCCGGTTGTTATTCAATCTGTATATTGAGCAAGCAATAAAGGAAACAAAAGAAAAATTCGGAGTAGGTATTAAAAGTCCGTGGAGAAGAAATAAAAACGTTGAGGTTCGCCGATGACATTGTAATTGTGTCAGAGACAGCAAAGGACTTGGAAGAGCAGTTGAACGGAATGGAGAGTGTCTTGAAAGGAGGGTATAAGATGAACATCAACAAAAGCAAAACGAGGATAATGAAATGTAGTCGAATTAAGTCGGGTGATGCTGCGGGAATTAGATTAGGAAATGAGACACTATTTGCTATTTGGGGAGCAAAATAACTGATGATGGTCGAAGTAGAGAGGATATAAAATGTAGACCGGCAATGGCAAGGAAAGCGATTCTGAAGAAGAGAAATTTGTTAACATCGAGTATTGATTTAAGTCTCAGGAAGTCGTTTCTGAAAGTATTTGTATGGAGTGTAGCCATGTATGGAAGTGAAAAATGGACGATAAATAGTTTGGACAAGAAGAGAATAGAAGCTTTCGAAATGTGGTGCTACAGAAGAATGCTGAAGATTAGATGGGTAGATCACATAACTAATGAGGAGGTATTGAATAGAATTGGGGAGAAGAGGAGTTTGTGGCACAACTTAACAAGAAGAAGGGAGCGGTTGGTAGGACGTGTTCTGAGGCATCAAGGGATCACCAATTTAGTATTGGAGGGCAGCGTGGAGGGTAAAAATCGTAGAGGGAGACCAAGAGATGAATACACTAAGCAGATTCAGAAGGATGTAGGTTGCAGCAAGTACTGGGAGATGAAGAAGCTTGCACAGGGTAGAGTAGCATGGAGAGCTGCATCAAACCAACTTAAGGACTGAAGACAACAACAACAACAGGAGTAAGCAAAGTACAGGACATGTGATTCAGGTTATCTAGAGTGTCGCGTATATTAGGTATAAAACTAAAACTTTTCTCAAACCGATAGCCAGTTTGCAACCAGCATGGTGCTTGCCATGCTTCGACGTATGAATTGATCTGCCGAGGCAGTTGCAGCAGGAGCAACAGTTCAGCGCACACTCCGAACCGAGGTGTCTCTTTTTCACACCAACAGGCGTTTCCCTTGACAACAAAAATTATAAGACCGACTAACTATTTGCAGTCTGACATTCGGCCAATGTAGTGGATATATAAAGGGTGGCGCGCTAATATTTGACACATTAAGTACTATCTCAATACTTATATTTTTGAAATAGAAATTTTCAGATTTTACGCACAGGTAGGATGGTTCATGAAAATGCATTTCACTTCATCACGTGTTAGACATGCGCTCTGCTGCAGCGGACAACTTCGCGAAGGGGAGTACACATTTTCATCATATCTTTGCGGCACAAGTCTTCATTTATCTCGTTGCATAATTACACTAATCGGGCACGCATTTCCATAATAATCTGTGGTCTTAATTACAATAGTTTCTCTTTCGAACATCCCCACAAAAAAAGTCACATGATGGCGCTGCAGGTAAAGATGGGACATCTCACGATTGCCGAATATTTTCTGTAGAAAATTCAGTACAGCATTAGCCGTATGAGGTGTTGAAGAAACCACTGTGTTTTCATTGGAAGTCTGCTGGCGAGAAGATTGGCAAAAAGTCATTTTCCAACATTGCCTTGTGTCGGTCAGCATTGACGGCTTCGTTGAAAACACTGGTCCGATTAGGCCATAATTGGATAGAATTACCCAAACTTTCACTTTTTCCCCATGCGTCGTTTTTTCATGAACATGAACATTCTGTGACTTTTCCCTACCATAAAATCGAACATTTTGTTTGTTTACTGTTCCATTGAAGTGGAAATAGGGTTGTGAATCTGTCGAACATTATTTCATCTTTTCCTTTTGCTCATAATGAATACTCGAGTCTTCTCTGTTTGTTCTGCTCAGGTAGCTTCTGCAACACATTCATTTTGCAAGGGAATAACTTGAGATAACTCTGTAAAATTTTTTGTGCAGAACGACGAGATATCCCCGTTATCCTTACTGCCCGCCGGGATGACCTGTTTCGACTTCACTGAATGACGACGCGTAATGCTGCGATGTTTTTTCCAGAGAAAGAACAGTCTGTGCCCGAAGTCGTTTCCCTTCCAACTTCTTCCAATTTTCTCGTTAGTCGGAGAATTGTGTTCCTCGATGTAGCCTAACGCGTGTGGAATATTGCCCTAAACCTTCTTTGTGTTGCTGTGACACTTTTCAATTCAGCACAAAGCACAATTGCCGTAATACGTCGCTCATCAGGTAATCGTCCATGCTCGGCCGTGTCGAAACGCTAACTGCGAAAGAACTGACTGACGATGTTGCAGCAAGACGACCTCTGCCGACGTTTCCATGAAACAAAACACGTTGGAGCCAAATTTGAATGAAATAAAAATGGAAGTCGAATTTTTATTCTGTTTTAAAATGTGTCAGCTATTCGTGCGCCACTCTGTGGATATGACAAGATTTGCGCATGAATTGAAGAGGTGTAAGATACTCTCAAACAATGCGAAATGCTAAAGCGAGGAAAAGAGACAACAGAAGTGGACAGGTTGTGACGAACTAAGCTGGGATCTTTTTACTTCCTCTCTTGTTTTGCCATCTGCTTCCTTAAATTCAATTTTTCTATTTTGAGTAATTACCATTAACATACATGAGTATAATCTGCATTTCCATACAAGAGAAAGGTTGACCCTCAGTCTTAAAGAATTAGCACCAGATCTAAGTTTGTGCTTAGTTTTGTGTGTGTCATCAATTTCCTAATTTATTTTGACTATTCCTAGTTAATATCTTTTGTTATAAAGTGAAATCAGTAATTGTTTCGTCAATTATATTCTATTGTTGACTTATAAACAAATATACTCGTACATTGTGTACTAATTACACACATCAATAAAAGTTTTGGATAATCTCGGTTCCGAGAGTTCCGGAACCTGTACAGAAACATGGAATAAAGATCAATATAAACATCATTTCCACCATTTTTATTGGTCATGAAAACCACACATTGCATGTTGTACCACCATACAGCGAGACTTTCAGAAGTGGTGGTCCAGATTGCTGTACACATCGGTACCTCTAATGCCCAGTAGCACGTCCTCTTGCATTGATGCATGCCTGTATTTGTCGTGGCATACTATCCACAAGCTCATCGAAGCACTGTTGGTCTAGATTGTCCCACTCCACAAACACGATTCGACGTTGATCCTTCAGTGTGGTTGGTGGGTCACGTCGTCCATAAACAGCCCTTTTCAATCTATCCCAGGCATGTTCGATATAGTTCATGTCTGGAGAACATGCTGGCCACTCTAGTCCAGAGATGTCGTTATCCTGAAGGAAGTCATTCACAAGATGTGCACGATGGGGGCGCGAGTTGTCGTCCATGAAGACGAATGCCTCGCCAATACGCTGCCGATATGGTTGTACTGTCGGTCGGAGGATGACATTCACGTAGCGTACAGCCGTTACAGCGCCTTCCATGATCACCAGCGGCGTAGGTCGACCCCACATAATGCCACCTCAAAACAGCAGGGAAACTCTATCTTTCTGCTCTCGCTGGACAGTGTGTCTAAGGCGTTCAGCCTGATCGGGTTGCCTCCAAACACGTCTCCGAAGATTGTGTGGTTGAAGGAATATGCGACACTCATCGATGAAGAGAACGTAATGCCAATCCTGAGCGATCCATTCGGCATGTTGTTGGGCCCATCTGTACCGCGCTGCATGGTGTCGTGGTTGCAAAGATGGACGTCGCCATGGACGTCGGGAGTGAAGTTGCGCATCATGCAGCCGATTGTGCACAGTTTGAGTCTTAACACGACATCCTGTGGCTGCACGAAAAGCATTATTCATCATAGTGGCGTTGCTGTCAGGGTTCCTTCCAGCCATAATCCGTAGGTAGCGGTCATCCACTGCAGTAGTAGCCCTTGGGCTGCCTGAGCGGGGAATGTCATCGACAGTTCCTGTCTTTCTCTGTTTCTCCTCCATGTCCGAACAATATCACTTTGGTTCACTCGAAGATGCTTGGACACTGCCCTTGTTGAAAGCCCTTCCTGTCACAAAGTAACAATGCGGACGCGATCAAACCACGGTATTGACCGTCTAGGCATGGTTGAACTACAGACAGCACGAGCCGTGTACCTCGATCCTGGTGGAATGACTGGAACTGACCGGCTGCCGGCCCCTCTCCGTCTAATAGGCGCTGCTCGTATATGGTTGTTTACATCTCTGGGCGGGTTTAGTGTCATTTCTGAACAGTCAAAGGGACTGTGTCTTGACACAATGTCCAGAATCAACGTCTGTCTTCAGGAGTTCTGGGAACCGGGGTAATGCCAAACTGTTTTTGATGTGTGTATGAACATTTGGAAGAAGAACTGCTGGGATTCGTTAGGAATGTATGTGGCTTCATGCGAATACATATTAACGAAGCCGGCCCTTAATTACTTCCAAAATAATTACCAGGTTTGTCAAAAGTATTGTCTGTTTAACTACGTCTGTTAATTTCATTATTTAAGCAAATAATTGAGCCTAACCCTTGTGATAAAAAAAACTGGTAGGAAAAAAGCATTTTTCAATGTATTCACTTAATCTAATGAGTTATGTCTTAACTGTAATTTCTGTAACTTAAACACCTAACAATGCATAGTTTCAGTGCCTATGATTGTGAGAATATATAAAGGCCCGATCTTTGGTCCCGAGACAAGTCAGTCCAAGGCCGATTTTCAGACAAGAAACCTATATTGGTTAGATCAACAACAATGCATCAACTTAACCGTGAAATAAGTATAACACAAATAGGCCGCGTGTTAACATGGTGACAGTGTCTGTTCAATAGTGTCACACGTACCGTATTATTCTTAAAGACTGTAAACTGTGATGTTAAGTTTTTACTGCTCATAGCTTTACAACACTAAACTATTAATGAGGCTTATCTAAAGTTAACCAATGATCAACTGGCCATATAACTGTGTAATATTGTCGGTTTGTGAACAATGAAAGTAAAGAACTGTGAGAAGCAACTGTACTACTGTCGGCTACATCATTTACAGTAGTCAGTGTTGAACTTGACCCCCCTCCCCCCCTATTTTTCAGCCAGTATAAAAATGCTGCACGTCGACACCGAGGACTATCATCGTAGAAATAAAGCAGGCGAGCGTCACAAGGTGCAATGTAGGGCAGCAAGGGTGGACGCTAAAGCGTAAAACCGACCGGAGTAACGAAGTGACTGACAGGCGTGTGGTTGTTGTTAATCGTAGCTGTCCTGTAAACAATCAGAGCTTAGTCGCGCCTTCTTTTCTCTGTTTCTCTCTGCTGCACCAAATACTAGTTATAACATTCACTTTTCAAACGAAGCTTGCGGCCAGTAACGGAATGGTTTTGATATGTTTCCACTGTTTGCGTTGTTTCTCTTCGCTAGGCGTGTATTTTACGCGACAGAATGCCTATCCGTCAAAGTGCGCATGATAGTGACAAGGCTTTTACAATATATTGCTTACCGTATTCAGGAGGAGCGTGTGAGTTGTGATACTTCCTGCTGTTTTAACTGTACTCCTTTCTTTCCAGCATTAAGGCAGTGGTGTTTCTTTAGATCGTATCTTGTTAATCGGGAACAGCTACTGATCAAATGCGTCAAGGAAATTAAAATTAACGCCGGAAATATAATACCAACCACATAAATAAAATACAAACATCAATTAGTGTATTCCTCTACGTCCTCGTATAATACGAAGAATAATGCGAATGATAATAATAATATTTAGGTTATTACATGTTGGTAGCACCGATTAATAGAGTCAATCATGAGCCCATCTTCGTTTTGCTGTTGACAGAAGCGAATAATTTTTGACCTCTCGTTTCTCTTATCTTCGTTTTACAGTAACATCAAAATGCTACTCAGACAGCGATATTAATGCGTTAAACACGCTCTCTGACTGCGGGAAAAGTTATCGATAAATAATGAGTAAAAGTACAAATGTCTGAAACACGAAAGTGAACAAAGATATACGTCATATGAGGAAGTATGAAATTTCAGAATGGGTTCAGAATGGAAATGAACAGCTTTTGCTGATATCAATTACTTTATTAGTTTTTCTGGGCGTTTTCGTCTGATGGCTTCCCATATCTGAGGTGCTATGTTCTCGAGCGTTTGTCACGTCTGTGCCTGATATTACGGACGATGTTCCCACCACAAGCGGAAGTGCCCGCAGCTGACGCTGTCTTCAGTACTTCAGTGACCGTTCTGAAAAGCGCTTGTTGCGCTCGAACACTTAAGGTTCTTCAGTTCTTCGTTTTCGTCAACATCGACAGAATCTTAGATGCCGATTTTTTTTTCTTCTATAGTTACACTGGGATCTCAACACGCTGTTTGCTAGGTGACATTCCGATGTCCGACAACTTGAAAACGCTAAATCGACAACAGTGGCGGTTATTCGACTGAAGGCAACTGTTCAATACTTCGCATTACGTGGACGCCTAAACCTTGTACTATTTCTCTGAAAGCGTGTGTAAATATTCCTTGAGAGTTCCTTAAGGAGTGTCTGATAAGCCTTAGTTCTCCTAATGCTGGCTGCAGTGGCTCGATAAAACGATACAAAAAACTTGGTTGTGATATACGTTTGTAATTTTCGTTTGTCGATGGTTTGTGCTCACGTATCAATATAGCTTCTTCGCATTCTCTTGATTTATAAGATCTCTCCCACGCTTTGTATATGCCGCTCGTGACGCACAAAATAATTGACAGTGTGTCTTCTACATACGTAATAAGCTCAACATTCGTGGTAGTAGCTTTCCTGTCGCAACCTCTTTGATGCTGTTCTGTGTATATTAGTAAGTTTAGTTTTTCTGCAGTTATTGTATTTAGCAGACGATTTTTTTTCAATTAATGCTGTTTGCTGTCTGAACAGAAGATATACTAATAGTAACCACTGCAACTATATTGCAACAATTTTTAACTGGTGCCCCAACTAAGTAGGCATGTCACTAACCCTTCGTTGCAAGTCTGTTAGGTGCGATGTGATGGTAGATAAAGATAACTTCCCAACCCTGGTGTTGAGGCACTATCGTCGCAGCCTCGTAAAGCAGATACAGCGGTTTCGATTTCCGCCTGGTGTAGGTTTTAAAAGTGTTGTTGCTGCGTAAGTCTTATATAGATGCGAGATCAGAACACCAGTACTCAGACTATCTAATTACATTGGTGGTTTATTTAAACTATTGAGCTTTCTGTATGACCTAAAAGCCTAAGGCTCTTTTTTTCACTTTTAGGTTGAGGCTGCTGCCTGCTCGATCTTCATAGCGTTTATATCCATCATCTCCTGGGCGTTTTCACATTTCGTCTTCCTCTGAGCGCATACCAGTGAGCTGCCTTTGGAAGCCCGACGATATCCTCCATCCTGCCATACTTGCTGCGTCCATCTGCATCTTTGTTCTCCCTTGTGACATTGATTGCTACGAATAATTCCTGTCTTATATTTTAAGTCTTAAATTTGTCTTCCTACATTCAATCTTGAATTCTCCATAGGAATGTCATTTCATATCTATGCACTGAAGCCATTTTTTTCTGTGTTGGTACATAGCTCTCTCTCTCTCTCTCTCTCTCTCTCTCTCTCTCTCTCTCACACACACACACACACACACACACACACACACACACACACACACTCACACATAGGAAGTGGTACCTGCAGTGGTTTATTTTAGTTTTAAACATGTATGGTTGCACACTTTGCTTTGAGTTTTGGAAGCTTTTTCCAGTGTCTTTGTCTTTATCCTTACGATTGTCATATCCTAAGTAACTGAAGGATGAGTTTTTAATTATTATTGTTCTCACCAACTACTTTCGATCTTACATCTCTTTTCCCCAGCTTCCCATTGCTTTCGTTGTGCAGTGGCTTTTTTATGTTATATTTTTCACAGAACTGGTTAAGCTGGCATACGAAACATTTCAATTCATCTCCAAATTCTTGTAGTATTAAAAAATTTTCTTCACGTAATAAAAAGTGCGAAATTTTATCTCCGCTTAATTTTATACTTGTCCCAAGTTTTCGTGTACGTAAATGTTAAAGTGTAGACGATATAAGATCGCCGAGTCTGATTTCCTCATTTATTATTATTTCTTTCTAACTTTTATGTTGCTAAATTTATTACTGTTTTTGCCCTTTCCTAAACACGTTCCACTACCGTTTTCAGGTGCATACCTTAGTCTTTTTAACACGCTTATGTTTTGTCTTTGCACCTCGAGGAAACTCAGCCAATGAAACTGAAATGGATTTTTGAGATGTACTTTTAACACTTCTCTAGAATTTGTTGTAGCATAAAACGTTAACTAAGAATACTCACAAAAAACTTTAAAATATTCATACTAAAAGGCTATTTTTTAAAATAAGAAAGATGGTAGTGGCACTGGTGGTGCAGAACATTTTTGGAGATGTAAGAGCAAAGGACTATTTCAGAGCACTACAGATGAATCAGAAAACAAGCTCCGGAGATGAGACTGTTCTAATAATATCGTCCGTCATCTGAAGATTAGTCGTTCATTACTGTTAAAGGTTGTTAGTAGATGCCATGCCGCCGTCGTTTCACGCGCGTGGTAGCGGTGGAAGCACGAGAAGGTACGCAGCGGGGTGCAGCCTGAGGGTCGGTTCACGTTTTTGGCGCTCGATCTCTGTCGACATTTAGCTTTCTGTCTGGTTATATTGCAGCCTCCGTGGCCCGTAAGCCGCCTTCGGTTCCGACAATAGGCCAGGCGCTGCAGCGGGCGTGTAGGCCTGCCTATTTCCGCGGCCGCAGATCAAAGTGCGTCGCGGGTTGCGTCACGGCGCCGGTGCGTTGCGTCACCGCGGCTCTCCAGGCGCCGGCCGCCGCTTCCGGGAACTGTCGCTAATTCCTTCTGGCCCACTCCACACCTGCGTCATCGCCGCCCTCTCCTCTTCGTCCCTCTTCGGAACTCCCTGCTGGAGGGTGCTTCTTCCGCCACTTCCACCGCGCCTTAGTTATACTGATTGGAAGCTCTCCAGCTATTGCTTAGCGCGCCTCCGTCTGGGGTATCTGTTCAGACCTGCAGCCTCTGGAAGCAAACCTCTTCGTAGATATCAGCTGGGCTGTCTATTCGGAAAACTCCTTAAAATTTCAATGTGTAGGTCTCAAAATTAACAACCGTCAGCTAAAAGAATGTAAATAAAAATGCATTACGAGATCCACAAAACATAAAATTTCAGCTTATTATTGTCGAAACACTTTTGACATTGCAGATCTAGCTTTTCATTAACCCTTTTATGGTAGTTTGTCCAGAAGCTGTAAGCAATCAGTGAAGAAAACAAACATTGGTTGTACCGCCTCATCTGCGCTGATTTATTGCTCTGAGAGGATGTAAATAAAAATATATTATGAAACCCTTACACATAGTCCTTCAGCTCATTATTTTCGAAACACTGCAGATCTAGCTTGTTACTATCCCTTTCGTGTTAGTTTGTCCAGCAGCTGTAAGCAATCAGCGAGGAAAACAAACATTGGCTGTACCGCTTTATCTGCACGGATTTATTGCGGTCACACCCGATTTCGGGTTTAGCCCGTTTCCGAGTACAACTTGGAGGTGATTTGCGAAAGTCCCGTGCTGCTGGAATGTGAAGCAGTTATTCGCCTCGGCCCCTCTCTTCCACGACACGGTTGACTGTGGTCACTGGCCGTGTAAAAAATATTGCCGTCTAGTAGACTTCATTACCAACCCTGCTGTCTCTTAATCCGTTGTCCGCATTCAGTAGCTATTGCGTAAAAGGGAGCTGCATAGAGCACACTGACTGATATGAAAACTTTATTCGTAGTTGTAACAGCGTATGCAGGAACAAAAATACATTTTTCCATCACCATACATGTCACATATTATTCGTTTGAAACTTCTCAGTGGACGTGTCTTATTTACTGTTACTTGCGTTCTAAGAGATATGTTGCCTGGTTACACATTTCACACGAATTTTACGATTAACTCTGGTGTTCTTGACCGTTTTCTTTTAGTTATTACAGCATCTGTGCCAGAGGTGAAAGTTCTCGTGAAACATGCATGGAGATTCCATATCTTCATTGTAAGCAAGGAACAGACAAGGTAATCCTCTTCCGGCGCGATGTTCTAACCGTACGAGACGAAAAGTGTGTCGTAACAAAAAATTCATAGCAGTAAACTATTTAATTAGGAGCTACCGATACCATAGCCACATAAATGAAGAGTGTGACCCGAAATTATCCCAGAGGTATCAGCACGTTGAAAAGTTGTGACAACGTAAAATGTTTGTGTCGCTTGCATGTAAACAAGTCACACAGCATTTACAAAACTGCATTAACGATAATGTTTGTAGAACAGCTGTAGACTACACAAGTTACGCCCACCTGGCTGCTGCGTTTCTGTCGCGCATCCTTCGCAGCAGTACACTGTGACAGCCACGGTAGCCATCTTATAAAATAAGCTTGCAGTCTAAAGTTACGTTCTCACGAACGTACACACCCAACCGTCAGAAGAATAAGTTTCCAGCTCTGTTTCTAATCAAGTAGGACTGCCTAGTTTTTAAGCAGAATTGCTCGATCTCTGCTTAAGGATACGTTGCGGCTAAGTGTATCCAAAGAATATGTGTGGTACTTAAGGATTCTCTTCCAGTTTTGGATTTAAATCTTCATCTCTACCTTTGAACCAAACTGCTTCCAACTAAGCAACTAGAAACACATCGTGGTTTGACCTGTTGTGAAATTTCATTTATCCGCTTTAGATGGGATCGTAGGTCAACCGGGTAGTCAGGATAAACCGAAAAATAAAAAAAATAAAAATAGAATGGAGTGACATCGGTTAAATACTATAAACATACACGTTAAATATAATTTCTAGTACGCACACAGATTATACATTATTTTCACATAAATCTTGACGAGATATTAGAAAAATTGTGAGTTTTATACTCTGAAATAATCAGTAAGTTTCTTCTGAGCCAGTTTCGTTTGTGGTTTATGTGTAACATCATCACGCATGTGTTTCACCAGCAGTAGTTCGGCAGAAGTTCTTCCCGTCTGGCGTTCCAAATGATCCACTGGTTTGTCCAGCTTCGTCTTGACTCTGAATGTGTCATAATGTCTGCAGATTCAGCAGCAGTTTCGTCAGCTAATGTATCATTACTGTCGTCATTTTTTGCAGATGAATAAACACATATTATTTCATCAGAAATCACACCGTAGCAGAGTCATTATTTCGCAACGAGTGATGTACCTCTATAGTAACTGTGTCTGAGCATCCTAGAATCGGTGCAAATGCTTGAACAAATACAGCATCGATGTTATTCAAGAGTTCTCCTTCGTCCATTTTGTGCAGTGCCTCTGGCTTTTTGTCCGAGGAAACTAACACTTCGTTTCTCTTAGATGTAATTTTACACTCGCAGCCATTGGGAGCAAACGGTACTGTATAGCTCAGTGGTCAATTATTGACAGACATCTTGCCGGCCGTGGTCTGTGTATGGCGGTTGCCTAGGTTAAAATTTAATTCTTCTCGTCGTAGATTATTGGCGCAGCTGCGTCCGGTGTGTCAAATACTAGACAGTTACCGTACTTATCAACCTCACTCACCAGAACACAGGAACGAGTGTAACGCGTGGTTGCCAAATTTGAGTCCACGCACCTAGCAGAAATGGTCAGAGAAAACCTTTCCGCACCTTGTCAACTTAAGCACAATAGTGTTTCGACCAGAAGAAACCAAACCCCTTTGCCTCACTCTGAGCCTATACAAGAGTTAGCTGATCTGCCACAGAAACAGACGAGAAGTTTGCACACGGCCAAACGTCTTGAAAACCCAGTACACAGACGTATTAATTCACTCTGTCAATCAAAGAGTGGAGGAATGGGGAGGAAGGGTAGGATTACAGCAATAAGACACCATAATCAAATGTACGGAAGGTGGAGGAAGCACAGGTACTTAACAGATCGACATACATGCGTGTAAAACAGATCCAAAACAAACTTGAATTGGGAGAATGTATCAAGTTGTGGCTAATAACGACACACTCAGTTGCTGTCTCTATCTCTCGGCATGATTTATTAAACACATCGACAGTAAGAGATGCTGCAAATATGGGAAATAGAGTTAAATTTTAACGAAACATTATGAAATGGATCATATAGAGACCTTCCAATACCAAGCCGAGTATTGGATCCCAAGAAGCTACTGGTCTCACGGTGTCATGTGAGAAGCTGTTTGAATACAGTAACTGGGACATGACATCTAACTGAAATCATACCGAATTTGTAAAACATACTGTAAAGTAGAATTTACCAGCTGAAAAATGCTCTTATGGGAATACAAAAAAGGCGGATGTCCTAATTGAAAATTGGGGTACCAGCTGCCTCATTTTATCTTCCTCAGCGCCTTTCAAAATTTTCCCAATAATTTTGTCATGCAACCGTATTCACGCTCTTTCTGATATACAACTCACCTCTCATTCCCACAAGCACCCCTAACTATAACTCACTGCCTCCCTCTTCCTCTGTCTTACTGTTACTGTCTCATTCATTCCTTTCCACTGCTGCTGTGTCTTCCTCTGTCACTATTCCTCTCTTCCTCGTTGTCGTGGTCATACTCTGGCTCTCACGCACTGCCACTTTCTCCTACTGACACGGTCTTCTTCACTCTTTTCTTAGCACTCTTCTCCCACTGTCACTATGTTCCACTGCCACCGTGTTCCACTCTTTCTCTCACACTGCCATTCTCTCCTTCCTCATTCTGTACCACAACCACTATCTTCCAGTATTTATCACTTTTCTGTCACTTTCCCACTGCCACTGTCTCCTTCTTTCTCTACATAAAAAAGCGTGAATATGTTAGCATGCCAAAATTTGTGGGAAAATTTTTAAAGGTGCTGAGGAAGGTAAAAAGAGGCAGTTGGTATCCGACTTTTCACTCAGATGATTTTAAACAGGAGAGTACGAGTATGTGCTCAATTTTTGTGCTCGGATAGGTACATTTTTCCACTGGTTCTCTTCTTCCTGCTACAGCAAGGCATGCCACTCATGCGAAAATTTTGAAAATTTACTCACGTGAAACTGAAATACCGAGAAACAAATTTTACACTTCAGATCGGATTTTATGTGCACAAAAATTTTGCTTGTGCTTCAGTGCTACAATGTGGTGTTCCCAGAACACTTCTGACGATAAAGGAGTCACTTTGCAGCATATTTCTCCTTGCTACGCCACTTTATAAACTACGTTTTTGTCACACGTTTGATTTTACGTGTACAGGTAGGATAAATTTGAACCAATGCATCTCGTAAATGGCTAAAGATATCAACAAAATTTCCACTGTTGTTCGAGATCGGGTCTTAGAAATATATCGTAAAAACTACAACCATTTACTGTTTATAGCGGACCTGGAATCTGCGACTCAGTTTTGGTCCCAAAACCATATTTTCTGGGGTATTGTCGATAACGGACAAAGATTTTTGAAGATGGAAAGATGGCACTTCTAGATAAATTCCTAGAAAATATACCGTTAAATTTTGAGCAATTTCTTGCGGTTAGTTACTTATAATTTCGCTGCTTAGGTCGAAATAATGGTTTTTTCAGCAGCTGCCCACGAACTAAATGGTGCCTCCATTAGCCCCTGAAGGCGCACCGTAGACCACGTCTAATGAAAAAAGAGCAAACCGGTTTCCTTCATTTCCGTAAGCTGGAAGAAGTGTGTAATATTCAAATTTTGCCCCTTACTGTAGGATAGTTACAGTGAGACAATCCTTCTGTTGGGTATTCAAATGGTCCATAACCCAAGGGCTATCCAAAACACTTAATCCTAGCTTACTATCACTAACCAAAGATATGAGACCAGAAAAATCCCATTTTTATGCGCGACGCTTTGGAACATATTGGTAGCGCATGCTGTTGCATACGTACCGATTTGCGGATACACTAGAGATCTACAATGTAGACTCTACATTGTGACTGGAGTTTTGAGAGCGAATACATGTGAGGTCTTTTCCTGCAGCACCGACAGACGACTCGGGCAATCATTGAAATGTTGTGGCGAAAAATTGAATAGACAGCCGAACCGGACATGTGCATATGTTTGACGACTTTTTGATGTTTTTGAACGCCTCTGGTAATTGCACTCTGGGTATAATTCCCCGAAAGTCAGTGTAAGGCGTTGCACCGAATCGGATCCGCCTCGCGTATTAATAGTCAGGGCCAGTGAAACGGCCAGCCTGGATGTGGCTTTTAGGCGGTCTCCCACATCCAGTTAGGCGAATACCAGCCTCATGTAGACGCTATGCAGACGTTAGCAAAAACGTTCTCACACTTAAACATGGTGGCGCCAGGAAGGGCATACGGCTATCAAGTACCACAAAGATTGCCTCAACCCATATAACGATGCCGACTTCCTAGAAAAACGAGAAAAGGCAGATGAGGATGAGGAGCAGAAGAAGAAGAAGAAGATGTAACACATGGTTAGTAATCATTTATGAATGTACCATCTCACAATATCGTGAAGTAAGTGGAACGTTAGGTCTGGAGGAGGCTTGCCGCGGAGAATAAAGGTGTTGCCTTTTTGTATTCACAGGTTTCTCCAAAGCAATATTCAGTTCTTGCTAAAGCACAAACGATGGTGACAGAGCTGCGACTAGGCGGCATCTGCATAGTACCATGTAGCGAAGAGGCTCCATGTGCGTGTGGCTTGTGTGGTTGCCGCCGGCTATCCTATCTTATCCCAGAGCCGCTGCAGGCGTGGCTCAGGAGGCGCGCACCATTGTGTCCGCGAGATCCCGTGTGACCACTGATGGCGTCTGATGGAAACTTGCATTTCCGACGCCAACTTAATGGCCGTGGAGAGGCATCAATACGTGATACCACACTCTGAATATATCTGACAGTGGCAGAATAGGAGAAAGCGATCGTAAGCATATAATCAGAACTGTAAAATTATACAAATTTTAAAAACTTACGAAACTTTTGAAACTTTCAAAATTTTTGCTATATTCTCTCGGCCTCATTTCACACTAAGAAATTATTTACAAAGTGAAAACCATTTTCGGTAGCTTAACTACCATCTTCAGATCACATGTAATATTATAAAAGCACTCGCAGTGTACAAGTGTACAAGACCGTTGCATCGTCCATAACATTGTTATTTTAAATCTTCAGGTAGATAACTTGGATATAAATAACAAATTTAATGTGAAGATTTAAAATAAAATTGTTATGGACGATGAAACGGTCTTGTACACTACGAGTGTATTTATAATACTACACGTGATCTGAAGATGGTAGTTACGCTACCGAAACTGGTCATGACTTTGTAAATAATTTTTTAATATTAAATGTAATTGCGACGATAATAGAAAAAAATTGGAAGTTTTAAGAAGTTTAATAGGAAATTTTTAAAGCTTTTATAATTTTACAGTAGACTTCTACACTTTGATTCCTGTAAATTGAATACAGGTGTTGCTTATATGTGTGGTGTACATAGGCCGTTTATTATTCTTTACGTATTGTTAAGTCTACATAAAAAACCCAAATAATAACTGTTGTGTAACAGCTACTGCAGAAGATGGCCATCTAAAATAAATTGTTCCGTTAATATTTTTCGATGGAGAAGGTCGAGAATCTGTTGGAATGAGATCAGCGAAGATACAATGGTTAGAAAAACTCTCAGAAGAAGCAAGGGTAGCCTACTGTGAAGCGAGGCGTAACACGGACAAACTCATGAGAAAGAAGAAACGGGAACACCATAAAAGACTGTTGAAAGCAGTGTAACTAACCTGTTTCTACGGGTTATTACGTTATTATTGGGAATGTAAATACTTATTGCTTGGGAAGTTAACGTGAGAAGATTAGGGTCGCCACCGACTCTAACCATACAACTAATCGAAGGTTTGGTCGAGTCGGAAAATAAATTAATTTGATCACAGACCAAAAACACACAGAAATGCATACGTTGTGATGTCGCTCATAGCGGATACGATGTAATTAATAGTATTGCCCGTGCACTGTTCACGAAAATCAAACATTTAAAATAAAATAGAACATGCATGAACACTGCATAAGATCAGCTCCCAGCAACACACCTGAAAATAAGACTTAATCTAAAACACTTGTTTTAAAATAAAAGAGGAAACTAATCACTGGACCTGTGCTTAAGGAAACGCGTTGGATGTGCTAACGGGAAAGCTATGAGGTGAGTGGCTTAGGTGCAAGAACGTAACCTCGGAACACAAGAGAAAATTGTGGATAAAATCATTCATTCCTAAGACATTAAAGAAAAGCATCGATACATTCACCGTTATAATCTACACCTAAAATCATTGGTGTGAATCATTCATACCACTGCTGTTGACTGATCGCAATAACTCGTAAAGCGGTACACGTTGCGCAGTACACCCGCGTGTCCAGGTGGTTTGTGGAGACGCACTTCGTAGGTATCGTGTCCAAGTTGCAACAATATCACATCACACAATCATGAGCGGTTAACGTTCTTTAAAACAAACATGAGACCGGATAGTTAGTAATGACGGTAGCCCAACGAAACTTTAATGCTCAACCACGTGGTCGGCTCCCCACGGACGAAAGATACATAAAGCAAGGAAAATTTACGAGAAGGCAAAGCTATTAATATTTAGAAAAATAAAAGCTTATACAGGCATAGCTGAAGGCAAACAGACATTCATACAGAAGCGAGTGCTCTCTTCTTATCGACACCTTTGTGTGGCGCTCTTCCGGTGGATCCAAGTCTGCTATAGAAATTTACTAAATGAAACATCTGCCAAAGTTTTGCATTCCTTGCTGCGACAAGGAAAAGCAATCTTTCAGAGTTGAAAATCGAGACCAAAAGCTAACAGCTCTCCCCTCGCCAAGTAACAACACGCCGCGCGGTCAGTCTTACTCACCCTTCTTCGACTGGAGCACAGCTGTGGCCGCTTCCCGTACCGGCGGCAGACTGCCCTCCCGCTTCTTCTCCAGCCTCTTCCACGCTCCGCGTGGCCTGGAAAACCCAAAGATGCCATTTCCGCCACCAACCTAACGCAGGTGGATTTCTCACAAGTAGCGCAAACCTCTTTGCCTACTTGACCACTACGAGAGATGGTTATTCTGTACACTCCTGCTGAATCTGTACGACTATCGCAGACTTTCTGCAGCAGACTACGCCACCGTCTAGCAACGTGACACACAACCACATTCATTCAATCACGCCATTATGATAAGTATGATAAAAGAGAAACAAGGAAAAGAAAGAGAAATACTAGTGAAATTGGGCTACCGGACTAATGAAAGATGGCTACAGGACCCTCTCAGCAGTAGAATAAGCAAAGTCATCACTCTCGTTTTTCCAGGTCTCAGTGTTTGCCAGGGGTGTCTATCGACAACGTACATTGGTTCTAATGAATGAGACGGATGAAGTGGTACCGCCAGAAGAGCAGGCAAACCTATTAAAAAAAAACATTTTGAGAAACTACTGAATCGGGATGTTCCACTGACGGTGACAGCTCAGGTGGGAGCCTGTTTTGATAGAGTAGAAGTCCCTGAACCATCAGAGGAAGAAACCAGTGTTACCCTAAAACTACTCGAGGACAACAAGGCCCCAGGAGGTAGTGGTACCACAGCTGAGATGCTTCGCTTGGGAGGACAACCACTGATGGATGCAATGAAACGATTAATATACACCATCTGGGCAGCAGAAATAATTCCTGAAGAATCGAAGGTAGCAATTATATGTCCCATCTTCAAGAAGGGTGATGCTACCCAAATTTCCAACTGTCGAGGAATTTCACTTCTTGAAATTGGATACAAAGTCTTTACAACTCTGCTGCTAAACCGAATGAAACAACTGGCTGAAGGAATTGTAGGCACATATCAATGTGGGTTCGTTCCCAGTCGGTCTACCATTGACCACATATTTACTTTGAGGCAGCTGATAGAGAAATTCTGTGAGTTCAGTCGGGAACTGCACCTCATCTTCATCGATTTTAGGCAAACTTATGACAGCATTGACTGCGTCACATTATGGGAAATGTAGAGGAACTTGGCATCCCATCGAAATACGTCCGTCTAATTGCAGCTTGCTACTCCCAGCCAACATCTAAAGTACGGTTTGGCAACCAACTATCACCATCTTTCACTATCCAAAATGGATTGAGAGAAGGAAATCCATTGGCGCCAATATTATTCAACTTAGCCTTAGAAAAAGTAAGCCGTGACACTTGCCGAACCAGAGAAATGGAGATTGTGGGAGCAGACACAATTCGGGCATTTGCTAACGATGTTGTGATCCTTGGCGACATTCTAGAGCAAATGTGTGCTGATAGTTCCCGATTCCTCCAAAATGCAAAGGAAATTGGGCTGGAAGTGAAAGAGGGCAAAACCTTCGAACGAGTTGAAGAGTTCAAGTACCTGGGCTTAACATTAACTAATAAAAGTGAAGTGACGAAAGAAGTACATCAACGCATAACAAGTGCTAATCGCATGTTCTGAACAATCTTTTCAAATCTCGTCTGATATCTCAGAAGAACAAAATCCATCTGTACAAGACGCTGGTGAGGCCAGTACTTTTATATGGTTGTGAAACTTGGGCGACATCAGCAACAATAGAAGATTCAATTTGTGCTTTTGAAAGAAAGGTACTTCGAAAGATCTATGGACTCGTCTAGAATAACATGGAAGGTAAATGGGAAAGAAGGAAGAAAGAAGACCTGTATCAGAGGTTTGGAAACCCAGACATTGGACGAATTTTGGGACAGAGGCGGCTACAATGGCTTGGCCACATCTTACAAGCGGACGGATCCCTTCCTGAGAGAGTCCTCCACTCTCAATCCACGGGAAAATGCCAGAGAGGACGTCCAAGAACGCGATGGAAGGATCGAGTGACGACGATCCTTCAAGAAATGTAACCGGCGGCCTTGGGGATGATGCTAGAGACCGGAATGATGGAGTGCCGTCTGCACCAAATACCTCCCCTCTTGTGATTGACAGACATTCCTTTTATTGGGGTTTTTGTGTTTGTAATGTTTTTTTTCCTATTGTTCTTCTGCTGTGGGCCTCAAAGGCCCGTTAATGCATTAAACGATGATGATGATGAATATTTTTCAGAACATTTGTGTGGATTTCATATAAAAGGCAGCGCCACTAAATGAATTTTCGGGGACTTAAATACGTTCGAAAACTAACCGTAAGAATTTTATCTATATATCGTGAAGTAAACCCAAGGTAGTCCTTTATCTGATTAATAGATGTGAACCCACTTTGAGTCAAAGCTAGCAGATTTCGGTATATTGTTTTGCGTACTGCATTCTCAGCGATTTCCTCGGGCTTTCTGCCGTTTGCCCGCAGAGCGTTTGCCACGACTTTGGTTCGAAGGCGACGTTATCCGCAGAGCAGATAAGGCGTCACGGCAGCGGCGCAGCGGTCACCGTGTCGGCGCAGGCCGTATCACCCACAGCGGGGCCGTCGATGGTGGCGGCGATAGCGCCGCGGGCAACAGCTGACCGGCCGGCGGACGCGGACGGGGCGCACCAGACCGCCTAATTTATTCAGCGCGGGGGCCGTGCCCTTCCGTGGCGGGCCGCCTGCATAAACTTTGATAGTATCGATTGTGTAAGCAAGTGGCGTGCGTGCCTGCACTCACTTTGTTATTTACTCGGCCGGTCCGGGCTGGCACGAGCGGCCGCGCGCTAGGCCGCACTCTGGCCTGAGCTGCACTGAAGGCCGAAGCCCACGTGTGTGTGTGTGTGGGAGAGCTGTCGGTGATGGGGGAATGAGCGGGTCAGCAGATGCCGAAAGTCCCAACCGACTGACTGGGTTGGATTAGTGCAAGCTCATTAGAGAACGCATTCAGGATTCCAAACATCTTTACGTAACCGTACGCGTGTAATTCTCCTGAAAATGCAATATCATGTCGTTAGGTTATTGTATTGAATGACAATTACGAGAGCATTGTGATGATCGAGAAAGTGAAGTGCTGTAGGCAGTTCGGATGAATATCTGCTACGGGTGAGGCGATAGAGTGGTAACAGTCCTATCCCACTGTCCCTTCCCCCTCGCTGCCCTTGGTCCTTGTTATTGGCCGACCGAGAAATAGTGCCTTACGGTAATACTGTGCACCTAATAAGGCGGAGCGCAAGGGACGGTATACCACTGACGTTGCAGCCAAAAGCTCCATTCTGCCTTGTCTGGTTGAGAGTGTGTTTCGGAATCTACGTAGATCATTAACCGGTGATTTTCTTGTTACTTTAGGTGTGTTGAGCGTACGTAGCCACTATAGTCTTCGTTATAGGTAGCATAAATTAGACACGAGAAGTATTACGTTAAAAGCCGACAGCGACATTTTTTCGAGCTAGTTGTTCTAGACAGAAACAGCTGCACAGCTTGTGTGGCGCTCAAGCCAGCATTGCCATTTACCGGGGTGAGCAACGGCTGGTGAGTGTGAGGGCTAGGACACAGGCAGAGGGCACACACACACAGTAATCTTCATCCCGCACAGCGCTCCACGCCGCTGTGGTAGACTTCGTAGACGGCCTTGTTGTCTTTTACGTTGTTCGTCGTCTATGGTCTCCCAACTTTCTCTTGTTTCTTATGTATAACACTAGTGCCAAATGGGAAGACTCTAGAGAAACGAGCACGCAGACCTCACGTCCCTACTATAAGCAAGAAACGGACAAAAAAATCATTGTAACTGATTAAAGAGAAGCATGATGCTTATGATAGTTTCCACGCCGAAACTTTGTCTCGAAACCTGGCAGAAAATCCAAAGAGATTCTGGTCGCATGTAACGCATGCTAGCGGCAAGAGACAATCAGTGCCGTCTTTGCGCAATAGCAGTGGAAATATTATCGATGACAATGTTGCTAAAGCAGTGTTACTAAAAACAGCCTTCCGAAGTTCCTTCACAAATGAAGACGAGGTAAATATTCCAGAATTCCAATCAAGAACAGCTGCCAACGCGAGTAACTTAGAATTAGATGTGCTCGGAGTAGTGAAGCAATTTAAATCACTTAATAAGAACAAGCTCTCCGGTCCAGACTGCATACCCACTATGTTCCTTTCGGAGTATGCTGATGCAATAGCTCCATACTTAACAATCATATACAACCGCCCGCTCGACGGAAGATCCGTACCCTAGGAGTAGACAGTTGCACGGGTCACACCAATATTTAAGATACGTAGTAGGAGTAATCCACTAAATTACAGGCTCATATCATAACGTCTAGATGCAGCAGGATTTTGCAACATATATTGTGTTCGAACATTATGGATTACGTCGTAGAGAACTGTCTATTGACACACAGTCAACGCGGATTTAGAAAACATAGTTCTTGTGAAACACAACTAGCTCTTACTCACACGAAGTGTTGAGTACTATCGACAAGGAATTTCAAATTGATTCCGTATTTGTAGGTTTCCAGAAGGCTTTTGACACTGTACCACACAAGCGGCTTACAGTGAAATTGCGTGCTTATCTCGAATATCGTCTCAGATAAGGGACTGGATTCAAGATTTCCAGTCAGAGAGGTCACAGGTCATAGCAACTGACGAAAAGACATCGAGTGAAACAGAAGTGATTTCTGGCGCTCCCCAAGGTAGTGTTATAAGCCTTCATCTGTTCCTCCCCTATATAAACGATTTAGGAGACAATCTGTTCAACCGTCAAATAGACAGAAAAATGTTCTGAGGAAAAAAAATGGATTGATATATGCATTTCAAGAATTTCCTCAGTTAACACATACTTATTTACAGCTTACACACTAACCTCTGCTTCCTGGAGAGCGTCTCAGAGTGCCAGACCCACAAGACACTGGACTGAAGACCTTGTATGAAGTCTGTGAGGTGTGAGAGGCATACTGTCGGAAGTAAACATGTGAGGGCGGGTTGCGAGTTGCCCTGGATAGCACAGACGGTAGGAGCGTTGCCCACAAAAGTCCACTGCTTGGAGATCCGCTCCGGCACGTAGCCCTAATCTGCCAGAAAATATCAAAATATCACAGAAAAGTGCCAGACCGATTTTCGAATATTGTTTCGTTAGCTCTGTTACGTTGGCTGTGCCAGAATACAAAATACTAGTGCAAGGCCGGTTTTAAGGCGCGCGGGCCCCGTAGCACCGATGGACAGCTAGGCTCCTGACTAACATTACGTACTCGCATTTTCTTTAATTAATTTGCTGCTATGTAATATCGAAGATAACTCCTTAAACTTTATATCACTATTTTAAGCATTAGCTTCCATTTGTCGAATAGTAAATCTCTCCATCATGAAATTAAAACAAAAGTTTTGGACCACTACCCATGCGGGAATTTGAAAATCTGTGGTAAGTTGCTATGGCACCAAACTGCTGATGTCATCGGTCGCTAAGTCTACACACTACTTAATCTAACTTAAACTAACTTACGATATGGACAACACACACACCCCTGCCCGAGGGAGGACTCGAACTTCCGACGGGGGGGGACCTGCACGGACCGTGACAAGGCTTCATGATACGCTTCGAAGCCCCTCCATTCAGCGACTTACCCAGCCACGTTAAAGTGGCGTCCACGAACCCCAGACCTCACCACGCCAGACAGCTTATGAGAAATGATGAAGTCTACTATGGCTCATCGTTAGTAGAAGTCTAATGAAGCATTGCACAAAAGTGTCTAGGAACCCTGTCGAAGTATAATTTCTAAGATGCTATATGCAGGGCTTGTTCGATAACGTTTTCCAAATTTAAGCTCAGATGAGGACCTAATCGAAAAGTTTACATTTCATACACATTTTTACCAGCTATGAGAGTATTTGATACTCAGCCCCGTGGAAGCTTATAACCACACACTCTCAGTTATATCACAGACTGTTCGTATATTTTCACCCGTGTCAGTTTACGCTACTAACTGTGATAGCCAAGTGGCGGCTCTTGTCGCTTGGGCCATAAACCGGCCATGGTTGTATCGATAAATCGCTGCTGGACCTAAGTCAGTCGTCTGCTGCTGACGTGGCAGTGCATTGACCACGAAAAGCTCGACTTTTATGCCTTCCTTCCTTTATTCATTTACTCGTTCATTCAAACATCACGTTCCGAAAACCCTACCATGAAGAAGAGTGCGCAGGGAAGTGGAACGAGTACCTTAACAGGCGGACACGTCCACTGCTGGCTACTTGTGTGAAGAAAGCTTGTAACAACAAACTGTAACTAGCGTTCATTTACTCAAGGTGATAATTGTGGGAATTACTTTTATATTAGGAGTAAAACAGCTGCTTTGAAGAAAGAAACCGCTTCTCCTTGCATACCACTCAGCCACAATTTTTGTCTAATGTATAAAACAAAGCATTTTAACTATAAACATGCCACTATTAGCTGTTTATATACAGGCAAAATTAAGATCTTTCTGATACAATGATTAGGTTTAGGCACAATTTACATTTCTGAGTCCAAGCTGTGACATTAGGTCACATTTCGCTACTTCGTGGTTAGTTTTATTTAGAGCGTACAAGGCACATTTGCTAGAAGGAAAGCCTTGTGTTTTCCTCGCAGGGAAGGTTTTCCCCCGGTGTAGTCTCTGGGTCCTCTTTTTCGGCAGGAGGCAGTCAGTGAATAACATTAGGAAGGGCGAAAGTCACCTGGGAGCTGGGCAGTTTTCACAGAATGAAGCTGTGACGTTTTTGTTGCTTTTGTCCGACACCTCTCCTAATCCTGAGCGGAAAGCTTCGTGCCGTAACTGTCATCCCCAGAAAATAACTGAGCATGCCATTCTGTTTGAACATCACAGGACGACACGCTGCCCGACAAGCGTGAGGAGGTCTGCTTTTGCTGTGTCCCCCAAGTTTTTCATGAAATGAGGATATTCTCACCCGTCACATTGGCAACAACATTCAGTCGTACTCTCCATATAGAGTTTTTTTGAAACTAGTTGTGGTGGAAGATCTATGTTCCTAGTCATTCAGCCGCCGCCCTCTGTCAGGGTCGCTTGTCTCCCAATCGCCATTTGCGCTGACGGGCGCCCAGTTTGCTGATTTCTGAGAAATGTAAGCCTCTAAGCATTCCAATTACGGTAGTGTGACCCATATTATGAGCTGCTCGTTACTCGCTTAATTTTGCATTCAACATGTGTTGCTTGTACCGGTTTCCCGGGTTCGATTCCCGGCGGGGTCAGGGATTTTCTCTGCCTCGTGATGACTGGGTGTTGTGTGATGTCATTAGGTTAGTTAGGTTTAAGTAGTTCTAAGTTCTAGGGGACTGGTGACCATAGATTGAACATAGTGCTCAGAGCCATTTTTTTGTATTGCTTGTAATTTGTGACATCTTATTGTATTGTTAACTTTAATTTTTTGAGCTGCCCAGATGAGCAGATCTTGTTGTGCTTTCTTCATAGTTTTCGACACACGGAACATGTTACGTCATTTTTTAATTTGATTTCAGTTTTGAAGAACTTTGTTCCCTGTTAATTTTTATTGTGATTTTTGTCGTCGTTAGAGCAAATAAATACCTGTAAATCTCAGTTTTGACTTAGATTTCGAGTTCCTCTACATTGCCCTTCACCTTTTCCACAATTAGGCGACCCACTAATAGTAAATATAACCTGGTGCAAATGTAAGCTTATTGTTCTCGCCCTGACGGCATTTTCGTGCTTGGTAACCATACTCACCGAACAGTTATACTAAGAATTCAGAGAAAGGAACGAGCATTGCTTTCGCCCGTTGTGTGCGATTTAGGATTTGTTTTATAGCAAGCATTGCACTTGCTCTCCTCGACTATGGTCCAGAACTAGGATCCAACTTTCGAAGCATGCCGGTAAGTGTAGGACTGGCTACTGATGTATTTTTTTATTTGAGTTTCAATATTTGGGAATTAGTCCCTTGGTCCCAGAATAGGTTTCTGCAAAATGTTTGGTTATCAACCTTACAGAATAATGTTACTGCACGCTTCTGTAGAATAAACACTTTTATTCACGTTAGCTGAAATGTCCATGCGACGAAACTGACGGCGAAAAACACGAAGTATGGTAGCAGTCCTGTCTGCAGCTCACTACAGAGAGAATTCTGAGTGCAAAGCAAGCATTACAGCTTTTTGTTCAACTTAGCCACACGCTGGTACCACCCCAGTTTACCATCCTCGTGAACACCCAGGAACACAGAGCTTCATCCAATATATGATCGTTGATACCTGCTTTTGGTAACTTTCTATTTGTTATGTAAATTGAAGATGAAGGTGAGAGAGGACGGAAAAGGAAGGATCTATTGATGTCAGCGTCATCAGGACTTTATGCAGAATCAGCGGCGACGACTGGAAAACGTGTGCCGGACCGGGACGCGAACGTGGGATCTCCTGCGCCACGCGGACACTGTTTACCGAAGTTGTGCGGACTGTCTAGGTACACCCCTCGACCGACCCACATTCCCACAGAGCACCACCTATCCCCATCGAGGTCCTCCATGCTTGATACTTTGAGATTCCCTCCGGCGGTCGAACGTAATTTTGCATCCGAACTGAATGTGGTGGCTTCGGTGCCCATCGAGGCGAATCAATTATTTGACATATCCGAAAGAACAGACACCACACATTCATAATAAAGGGTGACAATTATTGAACTATATGAAATAAAATCGTCATAACTTCTAACGTTTTGCGTTAGGACGTTCAAACTGCACGGTCGGCCGCGGCGCACGATGAGAAGTAGTAAGTGCATGCGCACGCGCCTTGTTATTAATGGCCATTTGCACGTGAAAGTGTTCCTCAATAATCAAAACTGCCGCATTTGGCGGATTGAGAATCCGCATTTCGCGATCGAGAAGTCTCTTCACCATCAACGGGTGACTGTGTGGTGTGCAATGTCCAGTCACGGAATAATCGGTGCGATGTTCCTCGATGGCACAGTGACAACCGAACGGTGCGTGAAGGTTTTAGGAGATGATTTCACCCCCATCATCCAAAGTGACCTTGATTTCGACTAGATGTGGTTCATGCAAGGCGGAGCTCGACCCCATCGAAGCAGAAGAGTGTTTGATTTCCTAGAGGAGCGCTTTGGGGACCGCATTCTGTCTCTGGGGTACCCAGAGGCCACTGGTATGGACCTCGATTGGCTACCATATTCTCCGAATCTGAACACATGCGACTCCTTGTGTGTCTTTATTAAAGACAAGATATACAGCGATAACCCCAAAACCATTGCTGAGGTATAATAAATGTCGTGTGGCTAGGGCCTCCCGTCGGGTAGATCGGTCGCCTGGTGCAGGTCTTTCGAGTTGACGCCACTACGGCGACCTGGGCGTCGATGGGGATGAAATGATGATGATTAGGACAACACAACACCCAGTCCCTGGACGTAGAAAATCTCCGACCCAGCCGGGAATCGAACCCGGGACCTTAGGATTGACAGTCTGTCACGCTGACCACTTTTTTTTAAATCTCATTTTGTTCGTCTTCATTCTATGTATCTGCTCGGGGCGGACGTCGCAAGACACTCGTTTCAGTTCGTCGTTGATCCATTAACTCAGTTTTTTTATTACAGAGGGCAGCTAACCCTCTGACCGAACACGCTGAGTTACCGTGCCGGCATCCACTCAGCTACCGGGACCGGACATTGCTGAGGTGTAAACAGCCATTCAGGAGGTCATCGACAGCATCGATGTTCCGACACTTCAGCGGGTTATTCAGAATTTCGCTATTCGTCTGAGCCACATCATCGCCAATGATAGCATATCGAACATGGAAACTAAATCCGAATATCTGTAGTGACGTTTACATGTTGAATAAAGTGTGTGCACGCCGTGGTTTGTAGCGAATTTACGTTTTTTTCGTACAGTTCAATAACTGTCACTCTGTTCTTTCTATTTGTAACCGTCCATTTTCGTCAGCTGTGTGCTCAGTGCGGCTGACAACTACCGAGGGGTCCGGGTGCGATTTCTGGCCGGGTCGGAGAGTTTATCCACTCGGGGACTGGACGTTATGTTGCCCTCGTCATCGTTTCGTGAGCATCGACTGGCGAGTCACCAAATTCGCGCCAAATAAAAAGACATGCACTAGGCGGCCTGACAACCCCGGATGGGTCTCCCGGGCGATAATACCGTACGATATTTCGTTTCTATTTGCGACTGCGAAGCGTGTACCGCGGTGGAACTTGATTTGTCAGTCTTCCGCGATGCTGTAAGAGTGGCGCAGGGCGCGGTGTCAGTAGGCCGGCGACAGCGGGCGGCGGGCCGCGCGCCGTCGTGCGACACGGCCGCTGTCGTGTCCCGCGCGGGCGCCCCAGCGCGCGGCCGCTGCCTTGGGGGCGGCGCGCGTGTCGGCGGCGGCGGGTGGGCGGCCGACAGCGCCGCGCATCCACTATTCACCGGCCCGACAGCGCTCCCTGTTACCCGGCGCACCCCTCAATAATACACGCCGCAGAGTGGCAAAACTGTGCACGTCACGCCGTCGCGCCGCCGCGCTGACGGATCCCGTGGCCCAGTTGCGCGCCGCGGCCTTCCCGCAACTCCTCTGCGGCGCTCCCGTGCTCAACGGCGGCGCTGCGGCGGGCCTGTCCATGAGTGCCGTTCCTCACAGAACCGACATGTGGAGAAGTTCCAGATCACACGAAGACCTCGTACATTAAGCAGCAGATTTTATCGCTTTTTATCAAAAGGAAAATTACGACAGGCGTTTGACTGCATGTAGATGCAATCGCACTTTTAGAGCAATTGCGGAAGTTGCAGAAAACTGGAATTTTGTCTATGATGCTGAGTCGCGTTGTAGTAGCCCCCTCGTAAGTGTGAGCTGTCAAATATGTAGTTTATAGCGAACGACACGATGTTGAAAAGTTCGGTAGTGAAAACTTGTTCTAAACAAGGCAGATGCTGAAAGTTGTGATTCTTACCAAACAATCAGTTTAACAGTCACGATTGCAAAATCTTGATACGAATTACTCTGAAGCGCCAAAGCAATTGGTGTAGGCATGCGGACCAATAACGACTGAAGAGAATCGTTCAACGGGACAGAAGTGCAACACTTCCACAAATTGCTGCTGATTTCAGTACTGGGCCATCAACAAGTGTCAAAGTGCGAAACATTCAACGAAACATCATTGATATGGGCTTTCGGAACCGAAGGTCCGCTCTTGTACCCTTCATGACTGTACGACACAAAGCTTTACGCCTCGCCTGAGCCCGTCAACAACGACGTTGGACTATTGATGACTGGAAACATGTTGCCCGGTCGAACGAGTCTCGTTTCATATTGTATCGAGCGGATGGACGTGTACGGGTATGGAGACAACATCGTGAGTCTATGGACCCTGCTTGTCAGCAGAGGACTTTTCAAGCTGGTGTAGGCTCTGTGATGATGTGGGGCGTGTGCAGTTGGAGTGATATGGGACCCCTGATGCGTCTAGATACGATTCTGACAGGTGACACTTTCGTAAGCATCCTGTCTGATCACCTGTCTGCTCAGCGTGTTCGGTCAGAGGCTTAGCTGCCGTCTGTAATAAAAAAACTGACTGAATGGATCAATAACGAACTTCAACCGGCGTCAGGGGACGTTCGCCACGAACATGTCCATTGTGCACTCCGACGGACTTGGGCAATTCCAACAGGACAGTGCGACACCCCACTCGTCCAGTATTCCTACAGAGTGTCTCCAGAGACACTCTTCTGAGTTTAGACACTTCCGCTGACCACCAAACTCCCCAGACATGAGCGTTATAGAGCATGTCTGGGATGGCTTGCAACGTGCTGTTCAGTGGAGATCTCCACACCCTCGTCCTCTTACGGATTTATGGACAGCCCTGCAGGTATCAGGGTGTCAGTTCCCTCCAGGAGTACTTCAAACATTAGTCGAGTCCATGCCACGCCGTGTTGTGGCACTCCTGCGTGCTCGTCTGGGCCCTACACGATATTCGGCAGGTGTACCAGTTTCTTTGGTTCTTCAATGTATGTACAAGGAATGGAAAGACTGGTAGAAGCCGATCTTGGGGAAGATCAGTTTATTTTCCAAATAATCTAGTAAAATGCGAGGGAATAATGACCTTAAGACTTATCTTAACAGCTAGACTAGGGAAAACCGGACATGTTTCAGCGCCATAAAGGAAAACTGTACATGTATAGTTACAGAAAGTTTTCGACAACATTGCCTTGAAAACAAACTTTAGAATTCTGAAGGCGGGAGCGATAAAATTATCATCAACACTGCATCTTTCATAGTTGGAAGATGATGTGACCCAGCATACAATCCTTTTAACAATATGCTTCCATTTTTCTCGATCTTCCGCATCATGGAGGAGATGGCCCCATGTCTGCTATGTCTTCTCGTCTATCTGGTCCATCCATCGTCCCAGTCCTTAGCTGGGTGGTAACGTGCTTGCCTCCCATGCACTGGGCCCGCGTTCGATTCCCGGCCGGGTCGGAGATTTTTTCCGCTCGTGGCCTGGGTGTTGTGTTGTCCTCATCACCATTTCATCCTCATCATCAGCCGCAAGTCGCCTAATGTGGCGCCGAATGAAATAAGACTTGCACTTGGCGGCCGAATCCGAATGGAACATCCCGGCCAACAAATGCCATTCGATCGTTTCAGTTTTTATCGTCTCGGTATTCTTCCCTTCAATCTTTTCCCTTCGACCTTTCGTTGGATGATCATCTTTTCCAAGCTATTTTGTAGCCGTCGAACTGTGTAGCCAAAGAACTGCACGATTCGCGGGAAACAAATACTGACCAACGTCTTGTGCACCCAGAGTTCTTGAAGGATTGATTGGTTAATCTGTTTGTTCATCTAATACATTCTCAGCAACCTCCTATATGTCCATATCTCAAATGAATCAATTCTTTTGCGGTCCTCTTCGGTTATCGTCCATGTTTCAGCGCCATAAAGGAAAACTGGAAACGCCAGAGATTTCAGCACCCCGAATTTGGTATGCCTGATTAGGGCTCAATCTTTCCAAGTCACTGTTACCTCCGATGCAGCATCCCTACTCAGATCAATTGTAAATCGTACTTCCTGTACAGAGCCATCCTCTTTCTGAACACTGAGTCCAGGTGGAAAAAGTGATCAGCTTCTTCATACTCGTATTATTATAGTCCCTCAGTGGCTGCTAATCGCTCATGTCTGTTAATTATAACGATCTTGGTCATTTTCTTACTAATTGACAATACAAATTTCTCACTTTCTCACTTAACTTTATCCAAATAACTCTTTCAGTTTCATGTGTGATTCCGTGAATAATGTGGTATCTTCAGAAAATCTTAAATTTGTGATTCGTCTTCCTCTAATTCCGATTCCACAACTCCAGCCGTGAAGACTTCGTCTCATAACATATTCGTTATAGATGTTAAATAGAACCGGTGATAAAATGCACTCTTGTCTAAATCCTTAAAATGGTTCAAAATGACTTGAAATGGTTTTATCTACTCTGATTACAGGCTTGCTATCAGAGTAGAGACTTCTGATAAGGGTAATAAAGTGATCAAGAATGCCCATTTCTGCTAGCGCACAGAGAAATTAACCTGTACAAAACCAGACTACAGTTATGAAAGTTTAAGGGCAAATGAAAGTTAAAGGGCATGAAAGGGACCAATAGTTGAGAAGGTAGTGATACAAGGTTTTAGCCTGTCTCCGATGTTATTCAGTCTATACGTTGGGCAAGCAGTAAAGCAAACGGAGGATAATTTTTGAAAGGGAATTAAAGTTCTGGGAGCATAAATAAAAACCTTCAGGTCTGATATCGTAATTCTGTCAGAGACGCCAAAGGCCTTGGAAGAGCAGTTGAGCAGAATGGATAGTATCTTAAAGATGTTTTGTAAAATGGATATCAATTACAGTAAAACAGGACTAATGGAATGTAGTCACTTTAAATCAGATGATGCTGAGGGAATTAGCTTGGGTAATGTAAAAGTAGTAGAAGAGAGAGAATGTTCTTTCTGAGATGGTGGTTTTGATATACATCACTTTCTGTACCCTATATCTCTTATCGTAGATGTATCGTAGTTTGAAATTCATATTTCTCCCTTTTGTCTACTTGTCCTTCCTGTATACAAAAATATATCTAGTGGCGCTATGCACAAAAAACTTTTGAATTGATGCGAAGTCGTATGTTTCATCACCAAGATCGTGTTATTCAGAGCCTTAGGTTACACGGAACCGCACTGCTGTTGGGGTGAGAAAGATGAAGCAAGGGTTAGAGTGAGAGCCAGGCATTCACGAAGACAGTGGCAGATGGGCAACTACCTGCTCCTCAGCATTATTGTCGGGCAATATGCCTGTATTGGGGTGTATTGTAGCCGCGCTTATGACGACAAGATTATAGCGGTCACTCATTGCCGTAAGAAATGGTCAGTGTTGTTGTTTTGAACCCTAAGATTGATTTAATTCAGCTCTCCACCCTGCCCTATTCTGTGAAACCCTCTTCATCTCGAATAACTACTTCAACTTACGTCCGTTTGAACCTGCTTACTGTATTCATCACTTTGGTCTCTCCCTTTACAGTTTTTACGCCATACACTTCCCTCCATTAACAAATTTACGAGTCGGTGATGCCTCAGGATGTGTTCTGTCAACTGATCCCTTCGTTTTGACAAGTTATGCAGGGCTCTTTGTATTCTTTTTTCCAGTTCTATTCAGTACTTCATTAGTTATTCGATCTACTCATCTAATTTTGAACGTTCACCCGCGGCGCCACGTTTCAAAAGCGTCGATTATCATCTTGTCTGAACTGCTTATCGTCTACATTTCACTTCTGTACAACGCTACGCTCCAGACAAATGTGACATCCTAACACTTAAATTATAGCGGTCGATGTTACCAAATTCCTCTTTCTCAGAGACGCTCTCTAGTTTGGCTATGGTGAATTATTTTCATGTCCGAATAGCACAACTCATCGATTGCTTTTGTCTTATTTCGTAATTAATTATATCATTATCAGCTGCTATAATTCGAGGACTTTCGACTACCCTTGTTTTACTTTTCTTGATGTTCACTTGTAACCTCTTTTCAAGACTGTCCATTCCATACAACTGCTCTTCCAGATCCTTAGCCGTCTGACAGAATTATAATTTCATCAGCAAAGTACAAACTTTTATTTCTTCTCGGAGAACTTTAATTCGCTTTCCGAATTTCTCCTTCGTTTCCTTTATTGATTCCTCATTATACACTCGTATATTAATTGATATCTGGGAGAAGCTAAAACTCTCTCTCGCCCTCTTCTCAATCACTGTTTCCTTCCCACCATTATAATTTGCAGTCTGGTTAATTGTACAAGTTGTAGATAACCTGTCGGTCCCTGCATTTCATCCGTGCTACCTTCATAACCTCAAAGTCTATATTCCAGTCAACATTCTCTAAGTCTACAAATGCCATTAACGAATGTTTGCATTTCTTCAGTTCATCTTTCAGGAAAAATCATAATGTCAGTATGAGCTCACGTGTTCTTTTATTTCTTTGCAATACTAACTGATCTCCCCCGAGAGCGGCTTCTGTCACTTTTCCCGTTCTTTTGTAAATAATTCGCGTCAGTATTTTGCAACTATAACTAAACTGATGGTTTGGTAACATTCACACCTTTCGGCACATGTATTCTTTCGCGTAGGGATTATTACATTCTTCTTGAAGTCAGATGGTATTTCTCCTATTTCATATATCATACATTCAGTTGGAAAGTTTTCGTCAAAGTTGTCTGTCTTAAGGATTTCAGTAATTTAGGCTATGTCGCCTAATTCAAAAGACTTGTTTGCACTTAGTTCTTTCAGTGATCTGCCAATTTCTTCTCGCAGTATCATTCTCATCTTCATCTGCTCCCTGTTGTCTTTATATAATATTACCCAACACGTACAGTGACACACACGGAGATGTCCAACGTATATTCACAATACACGTTTCTTTTTTCTAGGGCAATATGCCAATTATGATAGCTGCAATCACCCGGTTTCATCCAAGGATACTGGGAGGTCTTCCTAGGCTGTCAAATAAATACCGGAACTGCAAAGCCCATTCCATTTACTCTCAATTGGAAAGCACTATGTCCACTATGTGAAAATTACCGAATTATCAGTTTAATAAGTCACAGCTGCAAAATACTAAGGCGAATTCTTTACAGACGAATGGAAAAACTGGTAGAAGCCGACCTCGGGGGAGATCAGTTTGGATTCCGTAGAAATGTTGGAACACGTGAGGCAATACTGACCCTACGACTTATCTTAGAAGAAAGATTAAGGAAAGGCAAACCTACGTTTCTAGCATTTGTAGACTTAGAGAAAGCTTTTGACAATGTTGATTGGAATACTCCCTTTCAAATTCTAAGGGTGGCAGGGGTAAAATACAGGGAGCGAAAGGCTATTTACAATTTGTACAGAAAGCAGATGGCAGTCATACGAGTCGAGGGGTATGAAAGGGAAGGAGTGGTTGGGAAGGGAGTGAGACAGGGTTGTAGCCTCTCTCCGATGTTATTCAATCTGTATATTGAGCAAGCAATAAAGGAAACAAAAGAAAAGTTCGGAGTAGGTATTCAAATCCATGGAGGAGAAATAAAAACTTTGAAATTCCCCGATGACATTGTAATTCTGTCAGAGACAGCAAAGGACTTGGAAGAGCAGTTGAACGGAATGGACAGTGTCTTGAAAGGAGGATAAGATGAACATCAACAAAAGCAAAACGAGGATAATGGAATGTAGTCGAATTAAGTCGCGTGATGCTGCGGGAATTAGATTAGGAAATGATACACTTAAAGTAGTAAATGAGTTTTGCTATTTGGGGAGCAAAATAACTGATGATGGTCGAAGTAGAGAGGATATAAAATGTAGACTGGCAATGGGAAGGAAAGCGTTTCTGAAGAAGAGAAATTTGTTAACATCGAGTATTGATTTAAGTGTTAGGAAGTCGTTTCTGAAAGTATTTGTATGGAGTGTAGGCCTGTATGGATGTGAAACGTGGACAATAAATAGTTTAGACAAGAGGAGAATAGAAGCTTTCGCAATGTGGTGCTACATAAGAATGCTGAAGATTAGATTGGTAGATCACATAACTAATGAGGAGGTATTGAATAGAATTGGGGAGAAGAGGATCTTGTGGCACAACTTGACTAGAAGAAGGGATCGGTTGATAGGACATGTTCTGAGACATCGAGGGATCACCAATTTAGTATTGGAGGGCAGCGTGGAGGGTAAAAATCGTAGAGGGAGACTAAGAGATGAATACACTAAGCAGATTCAGAGGGATGTAGGCTGCAGTAGGTACTGGGAGATGAAGAAGCTTGCACAGGATAGAGTAGCATGGAGAGCTGCATCAAACCAGTCTTAGGACTGAAGACAACAACAACAACAACAACATGTCCAACTACCAGCCTGCCTTGTGACTGGTTGAAAAAACCGAGGCTCTACAATGGGCGGATCTGAAACAGCCCGCTCTGCTCCATGGAATGGAGAATCAAAAGGGCCCATATACATAAAGTTAGTTTCTCTTATGTATCCCATATTTAATATTTTTCACTTCTAAAATATTGTACGTATAAATTTAATTTTGTGAATACATGAGGTGTATTATACATGATTATCCTTCCAAAACTTGCAACTCAGTGTGCTCCAGCATTTTCTACTGTATGTTGAACGAACAGTTGCGTTTGGTATGATCTTCCTGAAGAAGAACTCACCAGGAACATGATTTAAGATCATGTTTGTGGCTTGCTACGATACACCTCTTCCGTAGCCCTTCCCCGTAAAAAGAAATCGCACAGGGTGAAGTGCTGACTTCGCGATTGTCACTCTGTGGGGCCTCAGCGATCTATCCAGCGTCCCGCGAAGCGTTCGTCGAACCATTGTCTTACGGGCAGGGCGTTACGTGGGGAGCTCCATCTATCACAAATAATGGTTCACGTGACTTGTTCCATTCAGAAATTGCAGGCCATGCAAAAATTTTTATCTCTTTCAGGTATCTCCAGCGTTCATAGTGTCTCCCGACAGATGGGGTCCAATAAAGCGGGAAGAAGTTAATATACACTACACTGTCACTGTCGGCTTGCCCTGCAATTTTTCATCGGTCTCTTTGAGATTGCCTTCTGCGCAGTAATCCCTGTTACGGCGATTAACGAACCCCAACATGAAACACAGCTTCGTCACTCTATAATTTTTTTTTTCAAACAGTTATCTTCACGTCATGCGAGCATCATTTCACGCCGGCCGGGGTGGCCGAGCGGTTCTAGGCGCTACAGTCCGGAACCGCGTGACTGCTACCGTCGCAGGTTCGAATCCTGCCTCGGGCATGGATGTGTGTGATGTCCTTAGGTTAGTTAGGTTTAAGTAGTTCTAGGGGACTGATGACCTCAGAAGTTAAGCCCCATAGTAGTCAGAGCCATTTGACCCATCATTTCACATAATTCAACACGCCGCTCGCAATCTTCTGGATACAACGTCTGGCTTCCACGACCTGTAATGTAATCCTTTGTGGAGAACTGCAGGCACAGAATAACGTTTAATGCCACTCTCTTGCAGCCTGCCTTACTGATTTTCAATGGCTTCGTTCGAACATCTCCCTCACTGCTGGAATCTTTTCCCACGACATCGAAGTCGAGGGCGTATCGAAAACGAGTGCTTCCCTGATCCCTTCATGTCCAAGACTCATCCGGTAATCATTAATTTTCTGTGACAATTCTTGTTTGGGTCCAGAACAGCTTGCCTCCTACGTTGACTTCTCCACCACCGTTGGACCCGAATTACAGTGTGCCAGACCTCCTGTCGTGCTGTGGTATTGGCTGTATCGTCAATGCTTGAAAGAATCTGAAAAAAAGGTATGAAAAATTGCTTACTTAAGTTTTAATAAAAGCTAACTTTAAATGCTATCTACACATTAACATGTGGATTTAAAGTTAGCTTTATGCATATTAAAGAGCTACGTTCCGTTCGTCCTGTACTCCTTCCAGTTTTCAGCTTTCCCTGCTACGCTTAGTATTGGCTTGCAATGCGAGCTCTCGGTATTTGTACAGCTGCTCTCTTTTCTCCAAACACGCTAGGAATGTCGTAGAAGCGTATGTCGTCGGCAGGTATTCGTACAAGTGCTGCGCGCCACGTGGTACGTAATAGAATATACGGGGCGGAGGCGGGCGCGGAGGAGTGAGGGCGTAGGTGTGTCGCGTGTGATCTTTGGCCGGCCGTGCACTTTGTGGCTGCCGCTGCCGCTGCCGCTGCCGCCGGCGGCGCCGCGCCGTGCCCTCGCGGGCCGCTGCCCACGGCCAGCCAGGTGGCTTCACTTCACGCCCATTAGCCGTCACAGGCGCCGCGGCGCGGGCCGGCACGCCCACGCGCCGCCTCGCCTCGGCTCGGCTCGCCTCGCCTCACCTGGCCTGCCCCTGCCTCTGCCCCTGCCACGGCACGGCGCTGCGTCACAGCCAGCGGCCAGCTGCCGGCGTCGAGGCGCTGCTGCGGCCCGCGCTTCACGTGCCACTGCCCGCATTCCGGCCCGGGCTGGCTTTGTTGCGCGGCCTGCAAGACGTCGCCCGCTTCCCCGAAACCCTCTGTCTTCTGCCACAGCCACCGCGTTTACACTCTGCGCAAATTTTCGGGAAACGAAAAGCGAGTTTCAGGAACAGTCGTGATTCCGTATGAAGTCTGAATCGATCTTGCTCGCCCGACCAAATGCAGATTTTTTTTCCAATTTCAATTAGACGCTTTTGTAAATGCGAACATTTTGCGTTAGGGTGTCACTGACATCAGATGAAACAAGTTTACTGTTACCAGTCATTGTTTATTTATCTCCACAACACGTTTCAAAGGTTTAAACCTCCGTCATCAGCGGATTTACATTTTTTAGTATGACCTCTTCTTTTTTTTTTTTTTTTTTTTTTTTTTTTTTTTTTTTTTTAACAACTTACAGCACCGTCTCCAGTGGTCACAGGTTCCTTTTGCTGTCGTAACACATCACATTATACTGTCATACACTACTGGCCATTAAAATTGCTACACCAAGAAGAAATGCAGATGATAAACGGGTATTCATTGGACAAATATATTATACGAGAACTGACATGTGATTACATTTTCACGCAATTTGGGTGAATAGATCCTGAGAAATCAGTACCCAGAACAACCACATCTGGCCGTGATAACGGCCTTGATACGCCTGGGCATTGAGTCAAACAGAGCTTGGATGGCGTGTACAGGCACAGCTGCCCATGTAGCTTCAGCAGTATAACCAGTTCATCAAGAGTAGTGACTGGCGTATTGTGACGAGCCAGTTGCTCGGCCACCATTGACCAGACGTTTTCAGTTGGTGAGAGATCCGGAGAATGTGCTGGCCAGGGCAGCAGTCGAACATTTTCTGTATCCAGAAAGGCCCGTACAGGACCTGCAACATGCGGTTGTGCATTATCCTACTGAAATGTAGGGTTTTGCAGGGATCGAATGAAGGGTAGAGCCACGGGTCGTAACACATCTGAAATGTAACGTCCACTGTTCAAAGTGCCGTCAGTGCGAACAAGAGGTGACCGAGACGTGTAACCAATGGCACCCCGTACCATCACGCCGGGTGATACGCCAGCATGGCGATGACGAATACACGCTTCCAATGTGGGTTCACCGCGGTGTCGCCAAACACGGATGCGACCATCATGCTGCTGTAAACAGAACCTGGATTCATCCGAAAAATGACGTTTTGCCATTCGTGCACCCATGTTCGTCATTGAGTACAGCATTGCAGGCGCTCCTGTCTGTGATGCAGCGTCAAGGGTAACCGCAGCCATGGTCTCCGAGCTGATAGTCCATGCTGCTGCAAACGCCGTCGAACTGTTCGTGCAGATGGTTGTTGTCTTGCAAACGTCCCCATCTGTTGACTCTGGGATCGAGACGTGGCTGCACGATCCGTTACAGCCATGCGGATAAGACGACTGTCATCTCGACTGCTAATGATACGAGGCCGTTGGGATCCAGCACGGCGTTCCGTATTACCCTCCTGAACCCACCGATTCCATATTCTGCTAACAGTAATTGGACCTCGACCAACGCGAGCAGCAGTGTCGCGATACGATAAACCGCAATCACGATAGGCTACAATCCGACCTTTATCAAAGTCGGTAACTTGATGGTACGCATTTATCCTCCTTACAAGAGGCATCACAACAACGTTTCATCAGGCAACGCCGGCCAACTGCTGTTTGTGTATGAGAAATCGGTTGGAAACTATCCTCATGTCAGCACGTTGTAGGTATCGCCACCGGCGCCAACTTTGTGTGAATGCTCTGGAAAACTAATCATTTGCATATGACAGCATCTTCTTCCTGTCGGTTACATTTCGCGTCTGTAGCACGTCATCTTCGCAGTGTAGGAATTTTAATGTCCAGTTTTGTATTTTGCAAACATATATCACATGTACACTGCCGTACTTTGTAAACATATACGTTTACAAAATATGACAGTATACATATAATGTATTACAACATTGAAAGGAACCTGTGACCACTGGGGACAGTGCCCTAACTCCCTCGAAAAAAGAGAAGAAAAGGAAAGTCGTACTAACAAATGTAAATCCACCTGATGATGGACGTTTAAACCTTTGAAACGTGTGAGATAAATAAACAGTGACTGGCAACAGTAAATTGTTGTTTCATTTGATTACACACAAAACTGGTAATGAGGAGAAGTGAAGACGAGTTCACAGTACGCCAGAGTTGCCTCAAGAAACTGTTACGAGTAGTGTAAATGCAGCTATAGAGATGACTGCTCACAAAGAAATGTCTTAAAATCCTATCTACTTCAGTTAAAGCGTTCTACACTACTGCATTCTCCCGCCTTACCCGTCTTAGACCTCAGTAGTGAGGACGCACTAGCTAACGCTGGTAGTAACAAATGGTTAAAATGGCTCTAAGCACTATAGGACTTAACATCTGAGGTCATCAGTCCCCTAGAAGTTAGAACTACTTAAACATAACTAACCTAAGGACATCACACACATCCAAGCCCGAGGCAGGATTCGATCCTGCGACCGTAGCGGTCGCGCGGTTCCAGACTGAAGCGCCTAGAACCGCTAGGCCACAACGGCCGGCTGGTAGTAACAATCGTCCTTCTGTATTTTATGTTTGATACGAAGATGGCGTATTCCAATCGAAACAGTTTACTTAAAAACTTGATCTAGACTGATTTCTTAGTAAAATAATTTAAAAAAGATCACTGCTATGACCCTCTACAAAATGTCATCTTTCTGGAAGTGATCACTGCTGGAGATTTTGAGTGGCTTGACTTCAAAAGAGTAGACACACTTTCATGTACATGCACAGAAATGTCAAACCATTAATTTGTTTGTGACAGCCACAAAAAAAAAAAAAAATATAGCAGTGGACTAGTCCAATGCACATCTGTTGTTTACAGTTGTTATTTCAAACTGGCACCGTACGTACTCCACTGACGTTGCTTATATGCCAGAAATGAAGTCAGTGTCTCAAGTTTTTGAACGCTGGTGCGATATCACTTCGTATAAATGAGGGACAGTTTACCTCATGGTAAATTAGATACAGTGAAGTATTTATATTATTTGAAAAACAGTCTCACATAGGAAAATGATTTCTTTCGAGACATCGTGCCTTGTTCGGCACAGGGTACATTGCGACGTAATACGAGTTTCCTTCTCTCCTATTTCATTTGCGGATGATGCGCACTGACCCCTATTTCTGGAATTCTTCCGTTATTGTCATTACGAGAGACATATTTAGTGGAACGCCCTCGTCCTGAGTCTGGATTAACCGCCACCACACCTTCTGTCCTGCGAAACCGTTTCGCTTCGTCACGTACACTGGTCAACGATGTCTGCCACAAACACCTCCCTTGTGTTGTAAGACTGGCTTTTAAATCAGGAATCTGACTCACACACACACACACACACACACACACACACACACACAGAGAGAGAGAGAGAGAGAGAGAGAGAGATTCTAGGATGTCGTTTAGAAATCACTATCTGATGTAATCACAACTGCATTCCCTACCTGATGACTAACAGGCGAGCACTCTAATCGGCATACAGACATGAGCTGTGGCAGCAGATCCTCAACAACAGAGCCCTGCACTTTCACGACTGACTGACTCAAGTCATCCCATCACTTGGGCCGCCTTTGTATACTCCACAAATAAATATGCGGCACATGAAACATAAAGGACGGTCTACTGTAAAAAAAAGTCTTTGCGCCGCTTACAGCACATTATGATGATCTAAAATACTTTCATAACTTGTCTGTCATCCGTCACTATCAGTGATAGACATAAAATTTAGATAATCACCTCAAAAAGAAAAGAGCTGCGACCATGAAATTTGGAGATGGTGTTAGTCCTTCTCTACATACTCACCCTTCAGTGTGACACATTTTTCCCAACGACGGATGGCTTAGCGGAGGCCTTAGTTGTAGAAGCCTGCATGTTGGCTGCAGAGGAAAATTTACATATTACAAAATCACCTCGTCGTCATTCTGGAAATTCTTGCCACCCAGTGACTGCTTTATCCAGGAAGAGAAGTGGATGCCACGGTCTCACTGGGTGCCATGTCAGGGGAAAGCGTTTGGGGGGGAGGGGGGGGGGTCGACAGTCCAAAGGAGCGGCAGTCTGGTTGTGCCCTGCGCAGTATCTACATCTACATCTACATCTATACTCCGCGAGCCACCTTACGGTGTGTGGCGGAGGGTACTTATTGTACCACTATCTGATCCCCCCTTCCCTGTTCCATTCACGAATTGTGCGTGGGAAGAACGACTGCTTGTAAGTCTCCGTATTTGCTCTAATTTCTCGGATCTTTTCGTTGTGATCATTACGCGAGATATATGTGGGCGGTAGTAATATGTTGCCCATCTCTTCCCGGAATGTGCTCTCTCGTAATTTCGATAATAAACCTCTCCGTATTGCGTAACGCCTTTCTTGAAGTGTCCGCCACTGGAGCTTGTTCAGCATCTCCGTAACGCTCTCGCGCTGACTAAATGTCCCCATGACGAATCGCGCTGCTTTTCGCTGGATTATGTCTATCTCTTCTATTAATCCAACCTGGTAAGGGTCCCATACTGATGAGCAATACTCAAGAATCGGACGAACAAGCGTTTTGTAAGCTACTTCTTTCGTCGATGAGTCACAGTTTCTTAGAATTCTTCCTATGAATCTCAACCTGGCGCCTGCTTTTCCCACTATTTGTTTTATGTGATCATTCCACTTCAGATCACTCCGGATAGTAACTCCTAAGTATTTTACGGTCGTTACCGCTTCCAATGATTTACCACCTATGGCATAATCGTACTGGAATGGATTTCTGCCCCTATGTATGCGCATTATATTACATTTATCTACGTTTAGGGAAAGCTGCCAGCTGTCGCACCATGCATTAATCCTCTGCAGGTCCTCCTGGATTACGTACGAGTCTTCTGATGTTGCTACTTTCTTGTAGACAACCGTGTCATCTGCAAATAGCCTCACGGAGCTACCGATGTTGTCAACTAAGTCATTTATGTATATTGTAAACAATAAAGGTCCTATCACGCTTCCCTGCGGTACTCCCGAAATTACCTCTACATCTGCAGATTTTGAACCGTTAAGAATGACATGTTGTGTTCTTTCTTCTAGGAAATCTTGAATCCAATCACAAACCTGGTCCGATATTCCGTAAGCTCGTATTTTTTTCACTAAACGTAAGTGCGGAACCGTATCAAATGCCTTCCTGAAGTCCAGGAATACGGCATCAATCTGCTCGCCAGTGTCTACGGCACTGTGAATTTCTTGGGCAAATAGGGCGAGCTGAGTTTCACATGATCTCTGTTTGCGGAATCCATGTTGGTTATGATGAAGGAGATTTGTATTATCTAAGAACGTCATAATACGAGAACACAAAACATGTTCCATTATTCTACAACAGATTGACGTAAGCGAAATAGGCCTGTAATTATTCGCATCTGATTTAAGACCCTTCTTGAAAATGGGAACGACCTGCGCTTTCTTCCAGTCGCTAGGTACTTTACGTTCTTCCAGCGATCTACGATAAATTGCTGATAGAAAGGGGGCTAGTTCTTTAGCATAATCACTGTAGAATCTTAAGGGTATCTCGTCTGGTCCGGATGCTTTTCCGCTACTAAGTGATAGCAGTTGTTTTTCAATTCCGATATCGTTTATTTCAATATTTTCCATTTTGGCGTCCGTGCGACGGCTGAAGTCAGGGACCGTGTTACGATTTTCCGCAGTGAAACAGTTTCGGAACACTGAATTCAGTATTTCTGCCTTTCTTCGGTCGTCCTCTGTTTCGGTGCCATCGTGGTCAACGAGTGACTGAATAGGGGATTTAGATCCGCTTACCGATTTTACATATGACCAAAACTTTTTAGGGTTCTTGTTTAGATTGTTTGCCAATGTTTTATGTTCGAATTCGTTGAATGCTTCTCTCATTGCTCTCTTTACGCTCTTTTTCGCTTCGTTCAGCTTTTCCTTATCAGCTATGATTCGACTACTCTTAAACCTATAATGAAGCTTTCTTTGTTTCCGTAGTACCTTTCGTACATGATTGTTATACCACGGTGGATCTTTCCCCTCGCTTTGGACCTTAGTCGGTACGAACTTATCTAAGGCGTACTGGACGATGTTTCTGAATTTTTTCCATTTTTGTTCCACATCCTCTTCCTCAGAAATGAACGTTTGATGGTGGTCACTCAGATATTCTGCGATTTGTGCCCTATCACTCTTGTTAAGCAAATATATTTTCCTTCCTTTCTTGGCATTTCTTATTACACTTGTAGTCATTGATGCAACCACTGACTTATGATCACTGATACCCTCTTCTACATTCACGAAGTCGAAAAGTTCCGGTCTATTTGTTGCTATGAGGTCTAAAACGTTAGCTTCACGAGTTGGTTCTCTAACTATCTGCTCGAAGTAATTCTCGGACAAGGCAGTCAGGATAATGTCACAAGAGTCTCTGTCCCTGGCTCCAGTTCTGATTGTGTGACTATCCCATTCTATACCTGGTAGATTGAAGTCTCCCCCTATTACAATAGTATGATCACGAAACTTCTTCACGACGTTCTGCAGGTTCTCTCTGAGTATGAGTTGGAGTATGAGTTGGAGCACTGTCTCGGAGCGAAAGCGTCACATGGGACAGCTTTCCGCAACATTCAGTGTCTGCATCTACGTATATACTTCGCAGACCAGTGTCTCTGACAATCACCCCCACTCCCGATCCACTCTCAAATGGAATGACCGAAGAACGGCTGTCCGTGTGCCTCCGTCCGAGCCCTAATCTCTCTAATCTTGTCTCCGTAGTCCTTACGCGAGTGCCAGTAGAATCGTTCTGCAGTCATTCGCAAATGCCGTTTCTCAATAGCGTTTCGCGAAAAGGACGAACCTAATTGTAACAAATTTAGCAGCATGCCTCTGAATTGTTTAGATGACTTCTTTTAATCTGACCTGGTGGCGATCCCAAACACTCGAGCAGTATGAAACTTCCTGCCAGACTGAAATTTTGTGCCGGATCAAGTCTCGAACTCGGGACCTTTGCTTTTCACGGACATGTGTTCTGCCATCTGAGCTACCCAAGCACCACTGACGACCCGTCCCCACAGCTCTACTTCCGGCAGTACGCCGTCTCCTACCTTCCAGACTTCACAGAAGCTCTCCTGCGAACCTTGCAGAACTAGCAGTCTTGTGGACGAAAGGATATTGCGGAGACAAGGCTTTGCCACAGCCTGGCGGATGTTTCTAGAATGAAATTTTCACTCTGCGGCGGAGTTTGCGCTGATTTGAAACTTCCTGCAGATTATAACTGTGTGAAGGACCGAGGAAGTTTCATATCAGCGCACACTCCGCTGTAGAGGGAAAATTTCATTCGGGAGTCGAGCAGTACTCAAGAATGGGTCGCACAAGATTGCTATACGTGGCCTCCTTTATATATGAGCTATCCTTACAATGGACCTTACATGCCCATTTCATTATGCCTAGACGTTACTTTATAAGGCAGCACAACACCGATACTATTCCCGAGCATTACAGGGTTATTGCCGGCCGCGGTGGTCTCGCGGTTCTAGGCGCGCAGTCCGGAACCGTGCGACTGCTACGGTCGCAGGTTCGAATCCTGCCTCGGGCTTGGATGTGTGTGATGTCCTTAGGTTAGTTAGGTTTAAGTAGTTCTAAGTTCTAGGGGACTGATGACCACAGCAGTTGAGTCCCATAGTGCTCAGAGCCATTTGAACCATTTGAACAGGGTTATTATTTGTACTCATCTGAATTATCTCACATTTTTCTGCATTTAGATCAAGCTACCGTTAATCACACCAAATAGAAAATATGCCCAAGTCGTCCTTTACCCTCCTACAATCACTGAAAGACGACACCTTCCCGTACCCTGCAGTATCATCAGCAAACAGCTGCAGGTTGTTGCGCATCCTACCTGTCAGATCGTTTACGTATATAGAAAATAAGTGTGGTCCTATAACACTTCCATGATGATACTTTTGTCTCTGAAGAACGCTCGCTGACCAGGACAACGTACTGGTTTCTGCTTAAAAAGTCTTCGAGTCACTCGCATGTCTGGGAAACTAATGCGTATGCTTTGACATTCGTTAGCTGTCTGCAGTGGGGCACGATGTCAAACGCTTTCTGGAAATCTAGGAATATCAAATCTGCCAAATGCCCTTCATCCATGATAAGCATTATAATGTGTCAGAAAAGAGCAAGTTGGGGTTCACACGAATCATGATTTCTAAATCCGTGCGGTTTCGTGGAAAGAAGCTTTTCTGTCTCAAGGAAATTTATTATATTCGAACACAAAATATGTTCAAGAATTATGCAGCCAACTGAAATTTAAAATATTGGTCCGTAATTTTGCGGGTCCATTTTTTACTCTGCTTATAGCCGGTAGACGCTTGTGCTTTTTTTTCACTGACTTGGGACTTAGCGCTGGACTAGAAATTAGCGGTAAGTGCAAGCTAAATTAGGGGCTAATTCCCAAACCAAACTGGTATTCCGTCTGGGACTGGCGACTTAATTGTTGTCAACTCTTTCAGTCTCAGTGCCAGGGATGCGTATTTCTATGTCCCCCATACGGGAGTCTGTGCAACGGTCAAACGATGGTATATGTGTGTGATCCTTCGGCGTGAATCATTTTCTTTAAATGTTGAATTTAAAAATTCTGCTTTCTTTATTCTGTCCTCTATTGCGACACCAAACTGATCTACGAGTGATTAAATAGATACCTTCGACCCGCGATTTTACATAGTTAATAGAATTTTCTAGAATTCTTGGCAACTTATTTTGCTAACCATTCATGGTGGAAGCTGATAAGTAAAAAATTGATACATGTTTCTACAAAACATTCTGGACAGAATCGGTATTCAATTAGAACGTATTTATTACGCAGCTGACGCCTCTCGCCAGTGTCTTTGAGTCAGCTCAGCGAAATATGACGATTCCTTAGCAGGCATTGACAAGCATGAACATGCAGACTACGCATTTTGCTTGTTGGAACAAGTCGTGACTTGCTAGCATTGACAAATGTCACCTTGCTGACAAGGCGTGTTTCCATGTGCTGATTAATCACTTTGCTTATAAGAATGATATCATCATTGACATAGAAAGCTCCCTCATTGCCTTTTTCGTTTTACGGTTGTTAAAATAACTGATTGTGATTGGAGGAGTCCAAAAGCTGTATCTGTTTTCATAAAAGCTGTCTGATTGGCCAAGAAGCACAGATTCAGAAGAAGTTGAATAAATGCGATTAGTCGCCAAAATAATGGGCTGTGATTGTTAGATGTAAATACGAGTGTGTTTTCTTAAAAGCTCTGTGACTGGTCAATGGGCATTCTCTCTACTTGGTCTGTTTCCAAGAAAAGGGGCGTGGTATGGCGATAACAAAGAAAGAGGGCGTGGCTTGTGACATCATGGATATTGTATATCTATATATGCACCGAAAAGAGACCCGTAGTTGCCACTATTACTGATTCTGGAGCTACCGCTAACAAGGAAACTGCTCCCCCAGTGTGCCTATCTATCCCTGCTGAAGGCACTTACGATACTGCATGTGAATGTGGCTGTATCTACGTGGAGAAGTCTATTTGAGCCGTTCCCGAGCATGGTAGCGAACATCAGCGGCGCTTCAAGTACACGAATCAAGAAAAAAGTACCTTGTTGCCGAATACTCTCGTACGAATAAGCACAAAATCTTGTTCGAGCAAACACGGATTTCAGCCCGCACTTCAAGCTGTTGGCACTCAATCATCACAAAGCCTTTGGATATGAGAATGTGTCTCAACAGTTAATTCTGGATGTTGGATTCACACTGATCGGTACTTGAAAGCGACGACTTCCCACTGATTTTTAATCTCTTTTAGTTTTCACGTCGTTCATATTCTACTCTTGAGAGTTGGGTGGACTGTTGTAGACCTTGCTTTTTTTGCCAAATATCCCAGTAGACTTAGAGTAGGGCAGAGGGGTTCTCAACAGGGAGTAGTTGTGAGGGGGTTTCCAGCCACATCATACGCGTGACAACCAAGGCAACCAAAGGACACCTTCCACAAAACTTGATCAGAACTTATTACACTTATTTCTGAGAGAGAGAGAGAGACTGTGGTGGACACAAAGTCACTGCGAGTGGCATTTCATCATTGCCGCCAAAGTATTCTTTATTATCAATGGAATTCACCAACAGCCGTGTAATTTAGATGTTATTTTACTTTATTTTGACTATCAGTTTCGGCATCCCACTATGCCATCTTCAAATCCCATACGCATCTCTAAAAAATAAACGATATTGTCATACAGTGCCATATATTCCTGGACATAGTGAGTTCAAAACTGCATCCCAAGTGCTTCATTCGAAGACTTGATTGCAATCAAATCCTCGAACAAAGCACTTGGGATACGGTTTTGAATTCACGACATCCGAGACTATATTGCACTGCGTGACAATATCGATTACTTTTTAGAATGCATAAGGGGCCTGAAGACGCCATAGTGGAATTCCGAAACTGGTAGTCAAAATAAAATAAAGCAACATCTCAGTTACACGGCTGTTGGCGAATTTCATTGATAATAATTACTTGACCAGCTGATGTTCCCGCCTGTCCATGATGGATCAACAGAGACTGAAAGTCGTCTTTGTTTGCAATGGGTGCTTCCACGTCTGTGTGATTCCGTTACTTTTTCTACCATCGGTTGCTTTTGTGGCTGTTGTCGAAAGTTCGGATTTTCGTAGAAAATTAGCGTGATAGCTGCACCGAGAATAGTTTTTACGATAGTGCATGTAACGTTGAAAGTAGTGAATAATGAAGACCCACGAAATTCTTCTGCTGTGCGTCATCTATACTGCTCCGCTATTATTCAAAGTGTGAGTAAATAATGTGAGGAATTACATAATACAAGAAACAAAATAGATCATACACTCAAACTACCTTTCTTCGTCTGAACATGTGTCGATACAGATGAAAATTACTGGAGGTTTCATTCGAATGTGCGACCAGATTCAACTTCCTCCACGAATGGAATCTAATTGATTGTCTCTGGGAAAATGGAGTTTGCTGGCACCAATAAAAATTTTAAAAGTAAAGGAAAAATAGAACCTAGTATTGCTGGTTCAATACGGAGCAAGGTGGGCAACCGTCGTGTTCGCAGTGCACAACTGCGTGCGTCGCATTTCGTTGACCATACAAAGAATCACTGCTGACAGTTTCGAGCGGCTTTATAAGTGCGTATCACTTCAAATGAAAATAAAGGTAAATTTTTATTACGTAATTATATCAGCCTCAGATTGCACAAATGTGTACACTTACTACCGCCGGTGACCAGTTTACCACTCGCGGATGACGTCTGTAGACGAGCGTCTTTTTACCCCGCTTTTGGTGTCGTCTGCTGAAGACTAGCTAAGGAGACGCTGAATGTACTTTACAAGACGACCGTCGTGTTCCCGTAAAGCCGTATGGCTAATCTGTGTGAGAATAAAGATAGTTTGCTGGGATGTTTTGTTATATGAGTCTAGTCACCGAACTTCTCAGACGCGTCACATAATACATCATCACGCTGAATATCAGCTGACTCACAAGAGACGGAAGTCCTCTGAAGTTCCCGTGTAGATAAAGCCTAGGACCCCACCGGGGGCAGGGTCTTCTGAGAACGGGAAGCTTTGGGCAGAGTGGCCCCTCGCTGCTCGTCGCGCCTGCGCTGAGGACACGCGTGGAGCTCGCTTCGTAGCTACACTTTTTGAAGAAGACCATTGCGCTCCTGCCGTAAGGAGAGCCCCAGAATCGTGCCGCCTTGCTTGAGAGGCAACGCCGTTGCACCACAACACAGGCGGCTTCCCAGCCAGTTCGTGGAAGGCCAACAGCTGAAGGTCGATTTCTCGGGACTGCTGCGGGCATCCACTCCTGCGGAGAATTCCACTGAGCGTCTTCGAACTCCGTTATGCGCGAAGTGGGACAAGAGTTAACAGGAATTTTGCTTGTATTCTGATTTAATCGTGATGTCCTCTACTTTTTTGTGTTTATAAAGTTGTTAGTAGTTACTGTACAAGTACCGTACATGTTGTTTACTTCATATCAAATGAACAAATTTGTTGCTGGGGGCAACTCAAAGACTGGTTCGATGCAACTCACCATGCTTGCATATCCTGTACAGGTCTTTTTATACATTCTTAACTTTTGCACCCTACATTCCCTTGAAACTACTTACTTTATTTTAAGACTTGGTCTCCTCTCCCGCCCTCCCCATTGCACACGCACAGACACACTTCCATTACCAAATTAACTTTTGCTTGATGCCTCAGTTTGTCCCATAGTACGACGTCCGTTGTTTTCATGAGTCGGCAAATTGAATTTAACTTTGTGGCCGGATGCTCTTCCTGTCGTGACAGCCGATAGTTACCCTAAAGGGGTGTGCACCATCTGTCTGAACTGTATATACTTTATTCCGAGTTTTATCGCTTTTTAACTGGTTTTTATCATATTTTTTGAGGCGCTTCTTGGGAAATAGCACAGCATTTGCGTAAACGGGCTTGGAAAACCGCCTAAAAACTACACAAAGGTTGACTGGTATACTAGTCCAACTGTCGGTAAGCCGGCACGCCAACACTCACTCCCCGTATCGCAAACCAGCGCTCTGTGGGTTAAGCTGTACCGGCAATTCGTGTGTCATCAGTCTGTCCCGTCCTTTGCGCGGGTTGTGCCAGACACCTCTTTACTCCCCAATTCTTTCAGGCCCTTGCCATTAGTTACCCGGTAAGCCGTAACATAATCTTTAGTGCTCTTCTGTCGCATCACATTCCAGAAGCATATGACTCTTCTTGCCTGTTTGTTATCCACGTATACTTTCAGGGAACGCTACCGTCCAGAGAAATATCTTCTGAAAATACTTCCTAACAGTTAAATTCATATTTTTGTTACCACTCTGTATTTTATATCCTCTCTATTTCGGCCATCATCAGTTATTTTACTAATCAAATAACAAAACTCATTTATTACTTTTAACGTCTCATTCCTTAATCGTAGTTCCGACGGAATTACCTGATTTAATTCGGTACATTCCATTAGTTTGGTTTTACTTTTGTTGATTTTCATCTTGTAATTTCTTTTCAAGATATTATCTATTCCGTTCAAATGATTCTCAAGTCTTTCTGTCTTCGACAGAATTTACAACGTCATCGGCAAATTCTGAATTTTTTATTTCTTCTTCTTGAACTTTAAGTCAATTTCCAAATATCTTCTTATTTTCCTTTACTGCTTGTTCCGTCTGCAAATTGAACAGATCCATTGAGTAAAATGTTGTTTGTCGTATCTTACATTATTCAATTTTTTCGCGGAAATTATATTTACTGTTCTATTAATTTTCTCAGTTTGCGGTATTATATTTCTGCAGAGATGTCGGGAGCCCGTCATTGGTGCAGCGTTTAGTTATTAAACTTCAGTATACATAGTTTATATCAAACTTCCTGCTTCACGCATGAATTTGAAATGTTTGATGGATTTGAATTACCACTCCATTGGGGGATTGCATTTGTTAAGCGACTGATCTCATATTCGGGAGAATGGAGTCCGGTCATCGTGATTTAAGTTTTCTGCGGTTTTCCTAAATCATTCCAGGCAAGTGGCAGCAAGGCCACGGGCGACCACTTGTCGTATGTGTTTATGTATTCCATGGGCGTTTCTTTTGCGTTACGTATTTTCATAGTATTATAATAACAATGGTGTGTATAAAATCACGCGCAAGCACTGTGAGAAAGCAACTGTTGGTCAATCAATCAAGCAGAGCTGTTGCCATTAGGTTATCGGAACTTGAGAGAATCTGGAGACTACGAAAGACAGATTCAGCTTCTCAGAAAACTGTTAAAAGAAAACTATCCATGCGATCTAGTTTTACATACTGTTTCAGAAAACCAGAAAGGTGACCCTACTAGAACTACTTGAAATCAATAAACATAAGACACAGATTGCTAGCTTAATTTTAAATGATGAAATGCAGTTTCCTTTTTCCTCTCTGTTAAATTAAGTTTCAGTTATAAAAATATTAGATTAAAACAAAATTCGACTTTATTTTCCATTTTTGGTTAGATGTAACTGTTTCTCCGTGAGATTAAACTGTAACGCTGTCCTTCGTAAACATCCCGTGTGTAATCATGTCTTTTGTATCTTGTGTATAAGGAGCATCTGCGTACGTTACGTGTTATTATATTTGTGTTTGCGACATTTAGTTGTTACCTGACAGTGACATAGGAAGTTGAAATCCGGATCGTGACCAAATAAATAAAATTTTGCAGGATTTTCATCAAGTGTTAACTATTTAATAGTGTTGACGTGTTCTACCAAGTACCGACAGAAAATTCAGTTAGCGGCATGATGTTTTGTTACAAACTGCGGAAGACTGCCCCGAAAGCACTTACGAGTATGATATTGGTGAAAGCTTGCGGAACAGAAGCAATCAACGAAAAATATTTTTACGACTGATGCAAATGGTAGCTGGACGGGAAACGAACTGTTGATTTGCGCTACGTTCGGTTTTAGCGATGAGAGGCATAGCGACGGAAACTATCGAGATATGGTAACAGATTCTGCCAGAAAATCGGCGACAGTTTCTGATAATGAATGGGAAGAATTCGTCGTTAACAAAGACAGTACTGAAACCTTTCTTCATAAAGATTTGTCTAAGAGGAAGCTATCGATTGGTGGCGGTCAAATTGGTGACAATCAGGAAAAAAAAGGTTAGAAACCGCTGGAGATTTGACTGATTTTCGTTACTACTTGCTGATTCTCGGAATCTCATTTTGTTTGCTATCACCTGTACGAATTGTTAACACTCTTTGCTCGCGGTTTGTTGTTCCAAGTTGATACTCGGGCAACGGAAGTGTTGGCTTCCCAAGTTACTTTAGAGTGTGATTAATAAAGTGCATGCTACTACTTGTTTAGCAGTACTAGAAAACTCGTATAAGAGTTGGTCGTATCCGCTACTGGAAAGTAAGTGGTGCTGCGACACTCTTCATTGAGCCAAGATGAATACTGCAGGAACTGACGTGTAACTTGAGCCCCCAAGGTGTAGAAACTACTGAGGGACAATGGATTCCCCGTCGACGTTTTGCCTATGACTAGATTGCACTATTTCCCAGCGGCACAAATGGTCGTCTTAACCTAGATTTACATAATCTTAACGACTTACTGTGAAATAGGTCCATTGCCTTTCGCTATCACATTTTTTACTTCTGACGACCTAGTTCGCTAGTAGCTTAGCGCGCATGAAATGTTATTCCTGACACTACAGAACTAATGAAACACCAGCATGGGCACGTTTCGCTGTGTGGACTCGAAAAGGACGTGTGTTATGAATTTAGCTGTCAAAATTAGTTAAACTTCGAGTTCTTCGCACGTTGGTGCATAGCTGCTGCGTTCATTCGGTCCTTGGTAGCCATAGGTAGAGTAACAAAGTTTGCAGTTCGTTACTCATTCCGAAATGAGATCGACTGTTGACAATAAACTGCATAAAGAATTGAACGTACGGTGAGGCTGTTGTCCATAATACCAGACTGTTCAAACAGCTGTCTACAAGACGCTCTATAGTGGACATAATGTATTTTCCTTAATATATGCAGCTGTGCCGCTAAGACTTTCTTTCTCGGTGATGTCTTGCCCTAGGATATAACGCCATTAGAGGTTACGGAAAGAAAGTGTAATAAATATATCAACTTTTTGGCATTCTCGTAACCAAAGTCTGCAATTATCAGGGATGCAAAATAATCAGAGTTCAGACGTTTAAGGTGACGTATTCCCCATGGTTTCCACTTCATTTTCTTGTCAACATAAATATTTCGAATTTTCTGTTTGTCATCCCGTCATGCATTCTTTCTAAAATGTGGTCACGTATTGGACAGTACAGAATTGCAGGAATTCTCTTTAAGTCAAGTGAAAGTCCATGTGCAGAGATCGAACTCATAATTTTAAAAAAACGTATTTACTTTTTCAAGTCTTGACTTCTTTGCATTAGGCTTGTTTATAATATTTGCACCGTCAGCAAACAGAAGTATTTCAGCTTCATGTATATACGATGACGGACCATTTACATCTAACAATAAGGAAAGACGACCCAATATAGATTTCTGTGACACACAAATAGTGCTTATGCCACATCATGTAGATGCTATTTCGTTGTGTACACACTCTGGGCTTGTTAATGTTACAACCTGCATTAGGCTTGTTTATAATATTTGCACCGTCAGCAAACAGAAGTATTTCAGCTTCATGTATATACGATGACGGACCATTTACATCTAACAATAAGGAAAGACGACCCAATATAGATTTCTGTGACACACAAATAGTGCTTATGCCACATCATGTAGATGCTATTTCGTTGTGTACACACTCTGGGCTTGTTAATGTTACAACCTGTACTCTTTTAGTTGGGGAGGAAAAAAAAAAAAGCATTTACCGCCAAGGTCTGTGATACGATAATATTTGGGCTGGTCCCGACTGTACAGAGCGACAGGGGACAGCAGGACCACCTGCCAGTTGACCGGCCAGCTGCACAACGCGTCTGGCCGTCCAAATGTCAAGGAGAACTCGCGGCAGGATCGCCGCCTGCATGACGTCTGCCCAGGGCGCCACGCCTCGTTCCCAGTCATTAGATATACGCTCAAGGCATAAATAAGACAGTGGGCAGCGGATTAACACCATTCTCCTGGTCAAGGTGCAATTAAACCTCTGTACAAAAATGCATACTGCCGGCCGGGGTGGCCGAGCGGTTCTAGGCGCTACAGTCTGTAACCGCGCGACCGCTACGGTCGGAGGTTCGAATCCTACCTCGGGAATGGATATGTGTGATGTCCTTTGGTTAGTTAGGTTTAAGTAGTTCTAAGTTCTAGGGGACTGATGACCTCAGAAGTTAAGTCCCATAGTGCTCAGAGCCATTTGAAACTGTTCAAAAAAAGTTTTGGACCGCGTTCGTCACTTGGGGCTTTTTTTGTATTTTACATCACAATACCCTTTTCACCACAGTAGACTGTTATGTCCAGATAACTGTGTAATCATAAACTCATTATTTATGACGTCATTTCTCCTGAAGTATAATAGGTAGGTGGTTCTAATCGAAAGAGCGATTATTGCTAGACAGTAAGGGACACGTACCAAGTTTGGTTGACATTAATTGAGTGGTTTAGGGAAAACAAACAAACAAACAAACACACACACACACACACACTTAAGTACATTTTTATAATATGAATGGATTTTAGTTCTGATAATAGTTTTACTAAACGTTTAGCCTTACTTGAGACGTGTGGTACCTGTGGTAAGTGTTATCTCTATTCGTCGTATCCTATCCGCTAGGAAAGACGGAAACTAGTCATTAGATACGCCTCTTATTCCCAAAGAGTCTAGGTTATTTGATAGAATGTTATGACAAAATTTTCAAAAGCCTTAAAAAATCTAAAAATTTGCCCGTGACACACTCATCATTTCTGTCAAGAGCATCAAGTACCACTCTTGTGAATTTTACTGTGGCACATAATTCGAGTCCCCATAGCTCAGCAGCTGGTGCAAGTCTTTCAACTGGACACCACTTCGGCGACTTGTGTGTCCCTAATCAACCCCTCACCCAGCCATGGAAAGGCGACATACAGTTTATAAGATGCAATCCGAACCACATGTCTGAATCTGCACTTCTACCACTTCAAGAACCGAACAGTGATTCCTTGGAAGGTTGTATTTATTCAAGTAATTCATTACTCTGTCGTTTATAACTGATTCTTTCATTTTTGACAATGAAGAAACCAGGGAAATGGGCCAGTAGCTTTTTATGTCTTCTGAATTGCCTTTCTTTAGCGGAGGTACAACTCTCGCCTGTTTTAAATAGCAAGGAAATTTTCCTGATGTGAATGACTCATTTATTATGCTTGTTAAGGGAGATTGCATACTCTGTGTGCATTGTTTTCAACACATATTGGTACTCTATCTAAGCATATTGACTTCATTTTTATATTGTGCCTTTTGCTGGCTTCAAGCTCTGTGGTTGGTAGTAACATTATTGTACTTAGTTATTAATTATTTACGGGTTTTATATTTATTCCTGGGAGATTTGTTATAATTTCTCTGCAGTACTTGAAAAATAATCATTCACACAGTTTGCAAGGTAGTGTGGATCATTGCTTACTTTATCGTCCTCTCTTATCAGTACTTTGTTATCCTTTTGTTTCTCTCTTCCTGGTTCCTGTTTAATGACATTCCACACTGTTCTGATTTTATTCTCTGCATTGTGTATTATTTTATCGTGAAATGACGTTATACAGCATTGAGCACATACTTATAAATCGTTTTGCACCTATGTTAGAAATTTAAGAACACTGGGAAACTTTTAATCCCCTAGTATTGACGTTGATGCCGGGAACGCAGAGTACAGTTTAGCAAGAAGGCGCATCGCCACACAACCTCTTCGACGTCCAGCATTTCCTGAATGTCCGCTTTCCAGGTTTGTGAATGGGCTGAGATGAGCCTACAGCATGGCCACACATTCACCTCACCTGGGAAATCTTGACTTTTTCTTTTGGGAATTCATCTAAAATATCGTGTCGGTTCCACCCTTATCAACTTCTCTACTGGAGCTCAGAGCTAGAATCTATCTCGCAACTGAACAAGTCACGCCTGACATGCTGCAACGAGTTTGCCAAGAAATCGACTTCAGATGGTAAGTGTGCCACGTAACCAATGGAAGTCACATAAGTTTACATATAAGTTTTAAAAATGTTATGTATTTTGCTATAAAATCATACGAATTCCATGATGTTTAAGTGTATTACTTGTGTACTACTAAATCTATTCGCAATAAATTTCACGAAGAGTATCCCCATATGCAGCTAAATGCACTGACTATATGATACCATGGCACCATACGCAGTTAAGAAGATATGACGTCATAAACACCGAGAAGCGTGAAAAAATTCTGCATTGTGTATGACGTTTATATTTATTATTTCTTTGCTATATTTATTATTTCTTTGTATATTTTGTATACAGTATCCACATATAGCTCTAAATGTACTTACTCATAAATATCATTGTGGACACGTAGTATAGGAGATATTACCTAATAAACACTGAGATGCGCCAAAACTGCCACATCATGCGTGAAGTTTTAACAAATTTATTATTTACTTCTAAGACATTCCTACAGTCGAGGCAGCTCAAAGAAATCCGTACATCTGACAGCGCTTTTGACAGGCTTCTACTGCGAATCACAAATGGTTACAGGGGAGAACAATCACAGTCTATAGAGTTATGCAGAGGCATTGCCATACAGACTTTTAGAAAATCGCGTTGTATACACGCGACACAGCTGCGCCCGGCGCACAGAAATTGTCCTGGATGTTACTCTACAAACGCAGTTCATTTTTTTATTTTCGTTTCTAATAGAAAATTGGCAGAATGAATACCCGACGAATACCGGGTTTTTCATGTTAGTCATGGGGAAAAAATCTCATTGGTGATGACAGCAATATTACAATAGTCACTGAGAAAACAAGAGAACACCTTCGTGAGGAAGCACATGAAATCCTGAACGAAGTTTACAATTCGCCAATATGCTTTGAATTTCAATGGGGAAATGGTAGTTAAATGAAATGTAAATGGCACCTCTATAGATTGCGTAACAAACACACAATTTCTAGGAATGGATATTGATCCTGAGTTGAAGTTGTGTGAATATACAATGATGCACTCTGGTGATAGGACTGTAATTGCATAACATGTAACTTTCTGTTGGGTTCCAGGGCATGTCGGCATTGCTGGGAATGAAATGGCAGATCTCGCAGCCAAGGAGGCGTGTCTCGATCGACACGTATCTCAGTGTGCTATCCCCTTGCACGCACTCACCTCGCTGTTGAGCTCACGGGTCATGCGTCGGTGGGAGGATGAGTGGCTGGAAGTGACTGACAATAAGCTCCGTATAGTCAAGCCCACAACGCGTGTGTGGTGTACTTCCTTTCAGCCCCGTCGACGGGACGAGGTTCTCCTCACTCGGCTTCGAATAGGCCACAGCCCTATGACGCACGGCTTCCTGCTCCGGCGAGAGGACCCTCCAATGTGTGGTGCTTGCGGCGTCCGGGTCACTGTGCGCCACGTTTTATTGGATTGCGTTTTATTTTCTGACCAGCGGGTCGCGGCTGACTTGCCAGCGGACCTGCCATCTCTTTTAGGCAACACTCGGACGAATGTGGTTAAAGTTTTAAAGTTCTGTGCCCTGTCAAATGTTTTTACAAAGATTTTAGGGAGAGGATTTTAATTTGCTCACTGTGTGACAAGCTCGCCCATATTCTATGTAAGTAGCCCGCCAGTGACAATTTCAGTGGCATTCTTGTTGCTATGTTTCCCCTTTCCTTAGGTTTTACTTTCTTAGGTAGCATTTTCCTTCTTTTCCTGCTTTGTTTGAGTGTGTGCTTTAGTTTTCTTAGGTCTGTCCACATTTGTTTCTTTTAAATGTGTGTCAGGGCGCTGATGACCTCGATGTTGAGCGCCCAAAAGCCCCAACACACCACCACCACCACCACTGATGACATTCTGTTGGCAACATCCAGTGTCTTTTACTTACGTACTATTCATACGAATATGTATACTCATTTTTTAGCTACGGATTTTTTTTTTCTGGGGAACAAATGCGCGAAATATGCACAGTCATCAGGTTACAGGAAAGGGCCGTAAGAATAGTAACTAAAAATAGTAGTCGAGATCTGTTCAAAACACTGCGGATTTTAGCTACGCTAATACGTTGTACACATCAAAAGTAACATTGATAGTTATTGCACAACAGCTCTGCCCTTGATCGTTGAACAAGATCTAGACTGAACTTATACTTACCAAGAAAAACTAAACTGCAAACAAGATTTTCCACCAAGGAATAAAACTGAACAATAAATAGGTCAAAAATGAAAGACATTAATGAAACACACTTATTTCAATGGAAGTTAAAAAGTACCTGTTACGGAATCATACTGTACAGGGAAGGATTACTTAGATAATACAGAATAGAAGTTTAGTAAAAAAAAGTAACACAAATAAATCAATGATCATTACGATAATAAAACACCAATCGTTTCGCGTTACACTTTATCACCAGATTCTTTCGCTTCTTTTTCTTTTGTAGAAAATTTAATTTCCAAAGCTATGCAGTATATGTTACTAACACCTTATGCTCTGTATCTCACTCTTTATAGAGGGATGCTGACTCGGTTTTTGCAGACTACCAAATGGGAAATTTCGGTAGACAAATTTGAAATCAAACATCGTCGTTATGGCCCTGACGGCAGCCGATAGTGTGTGTATCGCTATGTTATGAAATAACGTGTGTAAGGCCTGAGAATGAGAAATGAATGAAAAATGCGGCGCTAACCTTTTACTTTATTAAATAACTTCTTTGCAAAAGTATTGTACACTAGGAGTAAACCGAGTGGGCAGCACTGTTGTAGACAGACTGGTCCCGTAGCAGTTGGAAGTTGCAGCCAGTTTGTCTCAGTGAAATTCGCGTCCACCTGACTCTGAAACTTGCACCACAGCCAGGGCAGGGGTCTCGTACGACCGTTTAGCGAGCTGCTACAGGCGTTTAGCGGCTCGCGGCGCTAACTGGCAGAATTGGCGGCGTCCGCGCTGGTTGCTCCCGCCAAATAATCACCGCTAACGAGTCCGCGGCGGCGCCTCTTCCACAGCCAAACCGCTGAATCACTCCACCGACACAGTGCGCCGTCTTAAGCGTAATTTACATTGCGAGGAATATCTCTTTGTTCACCATCTCCTACAGCTTAACTGAAAATTCTCTACGCCGTGGTAAACCAAAACTTAGGGTTGCTGTTATGACAGAGAAACGAGTCGAGTAAACGGATACGCTGTGTTCGATAATGATGTTTGTGCTTCGGAACCAATGTTTCTTCATAACTTTCTATTCTTGTCCGTGGTTCACAATTCACAAAAATTTTCCGCTGACTTATGAGGAATGTGTATTTCTGGATGTGCTTTGTTAATTTAACAACTAGATCGCCTCCGTTCACGCTAAGGATACATTCTAAATGAAAACTGTCAAGTTCTGGTAGTGATATACGATGACAATCTGCTGAAAAGAAGACGTGCATCCTCTTACATATCATTAAAACAATTTGTAAACAGAAATCTTCATTATTTTGTGAGATGTAGCTACAGAATACCAACACCTGTAATAATATTTTTAATAATCTGTAAGTTTATAATTCCAAGGGAAAAATAGTTACACGATTGGGTAGTAAAAAACTAATGGCAACTGTAGTAGATAGTAAATCTACGCGTGTACAATTCTATGTATAGGGCGCGCTACATTCGGAACAGGTCATAATTTGCATTTAAAACTACGATAATCTCTAGACGGTTACATCTAACCATGAATGCATGCGAGCGTTATATGTGCGACCCGTCAACACTTCCTACAATCAGTTAGGGTGATTGCGGCCCAGACAAGTCACCTGTCTACCATACGCTATGTCTGCTTCATCGACTTTTCAGTGCATATGCAGCCCAGTGCCTCAAGTCAAAGATAACGTAGCTGTCATCTCATCATAATCACAACACGTATCACTCATGTCGTATCCAATAAAACGAAAACATTAGCAAGCTCCTTTCTTTCCTGCTAATGTCAACCTCTGCAACAAGCTGCTCTGCGTTCTGCACACAGTTGAGTAGCTTGTTGCGTTTAAGAAAAAAACGGGTGTTGTTACTTTCTTCAGCTTCATACCCACCCTCTCAGAAATGAACGTACGTGGCCAGTTCCTCTCTGACCAACAGTCGAGCTCATCGCACCATCAGCTGCCCTTAACGCTTTTCTCTGTAAGTCGTGCCACTTTCTTTTCCCCTCCTCATCACTTGTGTTTGGTCATATGCCTCTTTGTCACTCTCTTCCATCCCTTCTTTCACGGTCATTGTTGTCAGAGCCCTCAGTTTAAATCTAACTGCCTGTAATTTGTAGACTTTTCATCGACGATTATAACTGCTATTTATCTTTTGTATTTGCAGCTCTTGTAATTTTCTCGTGTTTGCCGTTAAAATTATTGGATATAGGTTACGCCTTTTATGGAATATACTATTTCTTCTTGTTACCGAATATGTTTCGGCACCTCTGTGCCATCATCAGTCGGTTTTGTTTATTGAAAAACTGTAAAAAGTGAACATATTTTAGGTTATAACTGATCTAACAAAATGAGGCCTAAAGGCAGTTTTTGTTCGTTTTTGCTCTTACCTTGATTTTACGATATATCGTTTTGCAGGACCATATGTATGGTGTACTGAACTGACAGCTTGTTATCTGCAAACCAAACTATGTAAATGTGAATTATGTCAGTAAGTTAACACATCTATTAATTTTTAAAAAGGTGATTTTGGCGTTGCAATATGTTTTCCGTGTATATTTGTTATTACTCACTTTTTGTTATGATTGATCCTCCTTCCTTCGCGTTGTAAGGGCACTGCACACACGAAAGCACACACTTTGTTTGCTTTCTGCTGTTGTATGTGGAAGTTTTGCTCTATTGTTAGTTTGTGTTACAGGCTGTTGCTGGATTTCAATGTTTTTAAATCTATTGCTATTGTAGTTGGGTGGTGGTTATGGCCTATTAGGTGGTCATTAAATGTGCTATGGGTGCTGGTACTTTTTAGGGCTCTGAGGTGTTCTTACTATCTTGTTTCGCGAAGTGAAAAGGCGCTTGTAAAGCCGAAATTACGCAAAGTGCATTTAACATGTGTGTGCAGTGCTCTCAGAACGCGAAAGAAAAAAGATCAATCACTACAAAACGTAACAACAAATATATACGCAAAACATTTTGCCACTCGAAAATCACATTTTTTTTAAAAATCAGTGAATGTGTTAACTCGCTGACATATTTCACGTTTACATCGTTTGTTTTGCAGATGACAGGCTATCAGTACGAGATACTATACAAATGGTCCTGCAAAACCATATAATCGTGGCAGAAACAAAAACTAAAAAAACTGTCTTTAGGCCTCATTTTGTTAGATCAGTTACAACCTAAAGTACGTTCACTTTTTATAGTTCTTCAGTAAACAAAACCCCCTGATGATGGTGCAGAGGTGCCGAAACATATTTTGGTAACAAGAAAAAAAACTGTTTTGCATAAAAGGCGGAACCTATATCGAATAATTATAACTACTCTTTTCCTACGATTGCTACAGTTTACAATATATATGCTTTGGTTATTTATACATTTGGATTTCGTATTAAATGTTACATTTCTTATAACGTGTGTCTTGTAACGATCGTAATGTAAAACATTTAGAATTCCTATATAGATGTAATATAGGGCCTAATAGCCGTAATCTTGCCACAGTATATAAATCAATAAATTAAAAAGTTTATACATAAATAGTATTCCTTTTACATTTTACAGAGGAACCTTCATTGAAATGAAAGGATTATGTACAACTACAAGACTTCACCCACGCTAATATTTTGAGTCGGTAAATCCATACATGGTAATATTTACGTTTTATTTATTAGTCTTACTGCACTTCGATGCCTGCCACCTCATCATAAGGTACAGGCTGGCGAAATTACTTGCTTGTTTTGCGGAAGTGCAAATCGGCACCCTCACAGGGTGCGACTCTGTCGCCACGGTGACTGTGCGGCACTACGTGTCGCGTGACTCCGGTCTCGTCAGAACTCGTAACGGTCGACTACATGATGGGAAAGACGGCGAAATCAACTAATTTGATCGCGACTGTCTAATGGCTGAGGCATTCCATCTGCTTGTGTGTGCTGGGACTGGGCCATCCACTTACCGCTACATTTAAGTGGGTGCCCTGAGTTAGACTGGGGAATAGCCACCTGTCGCCAGAGGGGCTTCTGTGGGCAACATCATGTCGATGACAGCGGTAGCCGCTTACGAAACTGTTCAAAATAAGTTTTGGACCGCGTTCGTCACTTTGTATTTTACATCACAATACCCTTTTCACCACAGTAGACTATTATGTCCAGATAACTGTTCAGTGCAGCACGTTGTGTCTCCATTTGTGAATGGGACGATACGGCTTGTGTACACTTCTGCGTCTGTCAGCGTGTCTCGAAGGCTCATTTCAGGTCTATTATCAGGCAGCGCGCCCACACATTGTCATTTTATGCCAAGGTGGGTTACCAGCAAGGAAGCTCCCGACGACGATACCACAGGGACGTCATTCAAATATTCAACCGCTATCGTGGAAAAAAAAAAAATTCAAGTTTTGTCTCGTAGTTGTAGCAAAGACAACAGCTGATCAGAACCTTTCAATCGCAGCTGGTAGGTACCCCGCGATGAATACAACAGAGCTCCGCACTGCTTCTTTCGAGGCAATTGCATTCAGATGGAAAGTGGGTCAGGCATGTTTGGAACCGATATCATCCACGAATGTCGGACGAATTTAATCACTGTCGAGGCTAATTTGAGGGGCTGCTCACTATAGGAACAGCATCCACCAGCTCACTGTCCGGCAGTCAACGTTTCGGCGACGAGACGGTAGCGCGAGCACACCGCGCTCGCTTCGTTAAAGCCTTCTTCCGTGAGGCAGGAATGAACCTAAAGAAATGATATTAACGTATTGAGCATACTTCAAACTAGCTAAAACTTGCAGCGTCTAGTCGTAGGAAACCGAGCCATCCTCGAAGATTCGGATAGTTTGAGCAGCAACGTGTAGATCATCTTTTAGACAGTAGCCTATGCCGAGGAGCATGCAAGCTTGTTACAGTATATATGGAGAAACACAGTATACACTTTCGAATATACTGCGTTTATTGCAGTTACTGTTTTGCTTTTGTTTCACAGTAATGTTATTTTTTTAGTCTCGAAAGACTTACATTTAAATCCCCGCTCCTCTTGAATCTAAGCCTTCAACCTTCTGCAAGCGTCCAAAGGGTACAGAACTCGTCTTGAGCATTTCAAGGCTTTTGAGTCAGTTGGAGTGGCATCAGTTCGTGATTTCCTCTATATTATAAATCCAGTGGAACCTCGTGTTGGAGAACTGAAATGTTTGAGTCTTGTCTTCCAGTTCCTCATTTGAACTGAAACTGAAATTGCAACTCGGAAGGTAGCACTTCCAGTGACGTGCAGGCAAATCAGTGCTAATGTGGGAACTGCGTAGTACTGCGGGCCGCATGCCGGAATGATTCACGCCCACGGCATGAACATTCCATTCTGCAGTGCCATTAGGGTTATTGACTGAAACTCACGGGAGAGTTGGATCGATATGCGCGAATAATGCAGCTTGCGGCGTCCCGCTCCGAATGCGATGACCTTGCAGGTGTCAAACACGCTGCTTTTCTTCTGCACACTGTCAGCACTTCCGAAAGTGTAGATATGTTACATGTCATTCTCTCTCTCTCTCTCTCTCACTGTAGACCACCGATTCACGAAGCCGCGCGCTCTTCTTCTTTCGTAATAATGAAGAGACGTAAACGCGAAAGCTCTTGAGTTAATGAAAAACTTGTTGCTTTCCCTATTGCTCCGAGGAACACTTGTGTGCGTTACACTGCACTGATATAAGCTGAAAGTGTTTAATACAATGTATATCAAAGGTATTTTTACTAGACTGCGCAAATCTCGAAAATACCACCAGCGTTATGCTTCAACATTTGTAATTTAATTTTACAGAGGCGGACGTATAACGAAGTAAAGTAGTTTCTGTGGCATATGTGCACACTAAGCTAACGTTACACATAAAAATAATTTAAAGGTACCTACAGGAACAGAGGGTGAAGACGGAGGAGCAAGCGGTCATGTTGAGATGTGTGTAACTCGGGAGTTGACGGGCGTTGGTTTATCCTTTCACCACGTGGTTCTTAAAATTAACTCGAAACACGCACATGTTTCTGTGTTCTCTGACAGTATAGTCAATTCGTAAGATATACAGGACAAAACATGCGTGCCATCAGAATTTGTTGCCTAAAATAGACACGTACGTAGTTCAGACACAGTGACTACGTATGAAGAAGCTTGTTCTTGTGTTTTTTGTTGTCGGACACACAGTACAATGGTGTATGTTGTATATAAAATTACCAATAGGCAGCATCCAGTTTCGGTACAGAGCGTTAGGTACAAACTGTAATAAAGTAATTGTGGGGTCATTCGCTGTTCTGCGGAAATTGTTGGTTGCAGCGCCCGTCACCCCTGCTAACAAATGAGTACATATCGCGCGTTACTGTGGCCACGTTTCGTATGACGTTTTTTTGAATTTCTTGGTGGTTTCGCTATGTATAAGGAACAGTGTTTATTTAACAAAAATCACTAAAACTAACTTGCATTGTTAGGCGCAATTCGAGCAGGGTGTAGGAGACGACCTTCAGTGAAAGAATCAAATAGCAATAGCAATCTGTGGAACAGGATGCGAATAACTTGCAAGGAAGTGTAACAACAACTATCAGAGTCCGCAGCTCGTGGTCGCGCGGTAGCGTTCTCGCTTCCCGCGCCCGGGTTCCCGGGTTCGATTCCCGGCGGGGTCAGGGATTTTCTCTGCCTCGTGATGACTGGGTGTTATGTGATGTCCTTAGGTTAGTTAGGTTCTAGGGGACTGATGACTATAGATGTTAAGTCCCATAGTGCTCAGAGCCATTTGAACCCAACAACTATCAGAGCGCTCAGAATCCACAAACAAAGCTGTTTAGCAGTTGTCGGAACAAACTTTAGTAGAGGTATTGAATGAGGCCGTGAGTTCGTAATAGTAAGATACGCATGCAAAGGAGGAAAGATATACCCAGAAGTGTGGACCAGCGACAAAGCACAGTTCTAACAAGGGAACCTCCCCATCGCACCCCCCTCAGATTTAGTTATAAGTTGCGCAGTGGATAGGCCTTGATAAACTGAACACAGATCAATTGAGAAAACAGGAAGAAGTTGTGTGGAACAGTAAAAACATAAGCAAAATGTACAAACTGAATAGTCCATAGGCCACATATGCAATATCATGGACAATGTGAGCTCAGAAGCGCCGTCGTCCCGTGGTAGCGTGAGCAGCTGCAGAACGAGAGGTCCTTGGTTCAAGTCTTCCCTCGAGTGAAAATTTTACTTTCTCTACTTTTGCATAGTTATTATCTGTCCGATCGTTCATTGACGTCTCTGTTCACTGTAATAAGTTTAGTGTCTGTGTTTTGCGACCGCATCGCAAAACCGTGCGATTAGTAGACGAAAGGACGTGCCTCTCCAATGGGAACCGAAAACATTTGATCGCAAGATCATAGGTCAACCGATTCCTCCACAGGAAAACACATCTGATATATTCTATACGACACTGGTGACGGCATGTGCGTCACATGACAGGAATATGTTGTCGACCCGCCTAACTTGTACACTTGGCGAATGGGTAAAAAGATTCTTCTACCTTGCCCGATTTAGGTTTTCTTGTGGATATGATAATCACTCCCAAAAAAAGTGATGAAAACATGAGAGTTTGTCACATAAACTGAAAATAAAAAATTAAACTTTTCACACGATGGAAAATTTGAACCAAGGACCTTTCGTTCCGCAACTGCTCACGTTACCACGAGACCACGGCGCTCCTGCGTTCTCGGTCTCGTTGATGTTGCCTATCTTCCCATGAACTACTCAGTTTGTACATTTTGCTTATTTTTTCACAGTTCCACACAACTTCTTCCTGTTTTCTCAATTGATCTGTTTTCAGTTTTTCAAGGCCTATCCACTGTGCCAACTTTAACTAAATCTGAGGGGGGTGCGATGGGGAGGTTCCGTTGTAAGGATAACGGACGGTCAGAGTAAGCAAGACATGCTGATGCCACTAAGTACGAACGGGTTGTCTTCAGTCTTTTAGTGCTAATTTCATTCTCCCCTCTAGTGTGATCGGACTGACAGCTGCCATATTGCTACCGTTCAGACAAATGATGTTGAAATATATACATGTAGTGTATTTAGTTTTAAGAGATTTCAATAGTAGTATTAAAATACAAAAAAATTATTCCATTTGATGATTTGCTATAAACCATTGACGGGGATGGTGCGGCTGTTGCTAAAAAGCACATCTGCCAACACGCTCGACATCAGCTTCCAGTAAATGCCACGGGTGTGGGGAGGAAGTAGAAAGACTGGAGCAGTGAGGTGTCGTAGGATAGCACAGATAAATGTCTCGCTATGTCTGGGAGTGCGAGAATGATAGTGACCTTTTAGACGTTTTTTTCCGGCCACGAGGGCAACGGCGTTGGCCGGCCGCGGCAGATGATGCATCGAAGGCGCCGCCGAGCCGAGCTGTCATCAAGGTTGCTAATAAAATGATTAATCATAACGTTGTCGATGTACTTCGGTTTGAACTAAGCTTCAAAAGACCGCAGTCGGATAACGAACGAAATGGACCGTGTCCTTATCAAAACCCCTGTAGCGGAAAACTTATTTCTCGTAGCCAGATGGGCCTTAGAACCTGTCTCCTCCCGAATATGATTCCATTTCCTTAACCGCAGATATTTTGTGAGTGCTCTTATCTGATTACTCTGAAGAACCAAAGAAACTGGTACACCTGCCTAATATCGTGTAGGGCCCCCGCGAGCACACACAGAAGTTCCGCAATACGACATGGCATGGATTTGACTAATGTCTGAAGTAGTGCTGGAGGGAAATGACACTATTAATCCTGCAGGGCTGTCCATAAATCCGTAAGAGTACGAGGGAATGGATATCTCTTCTGAACAGCAGGTTGCAAGGCATCCCAGATATACTCAATAATGATCATGTCTGCGGAGTTTGGTTGCCAACGAAACTGCTTAAGTTCAGAATAGTGTTCCTGGAGCCACTTTGTAGCAATTCTGGACGTGTGGGGTGTTGCAGTGTCCTGCTGGATTTGCCCAAGTCCGTCGGAATGCACAATGGACATGAATGGATGTAGATGATCAGATAGGATGCTTACGTACGTGTCACCTGACAGAGTCGTATCTAGACGTATCGGCGGTCCCATATCACTCCAACTGCTCACGCCCCACACCATTACAGAGCCACCACCAGCTTGAGCAGTCCCCTGCTGACATCGGGGTCTGTGGATTCATGAGGTTGCCTCCCTACCCGTACACATCCATCCATCGATACAATTTTAAATGAGAATCGTCCGACGAGGTAACATGTTTCCGGTCATCAACGGTCAAATGTCGATATTGACGGGCCCAGGGGAGGCGTAAAGCTTTGTGTCGTGATCAAGAGTACACGAGTGGGCTTTCGGTTCTGAAAGCCCATATCGATGATACTTCGTTGAATGGTTCGCACGCTGACACTTGTTGATGGCCCAGCATTGAAATCTGCGTAATTCAGTATTATGAATCTGAACGTTTGGTTCTCTTGCATCCAAATGCAGCAGTTTTGTTGTTCTCTTCACTTCTAATCCCTTCGAAACTCTTATGAATCGATAACTGAACAGTTTCATATAAGAAGGACTTCGGACACGCGTTAGACGCGAATGGGATTCAAATACAAAACTTTTCCGAGAATATGTTAAGGTAAATGGGGTTATATTTTCTTTTAAAAGTGTGTGATTTATTTCCTTCCTACCGTTGTCTAGTGCGAATGGTGCCCAGCTTAAACTTCGACTTCTTTTCGTTATTTCTCAGTAGTGTGTAATCTGGGTATCTTTCCTAGTTTAGGAAGACACGTTAGTGCACGTGCATCTTTGTTCGGTTCCTGTTTTTACGTCACGAGTCTCTCATACTGTGTTTACTTAGATTTTACTTTGTTACTTTTTTATTTGTATTATGGATTTGCCGCCTCTGTCTAATGTCAGCAGTTCTGCATACTTAAACACCTTCTACCAGTTTTGGTTAACAGGCTCAAGTTTTTTATTCTCTGTAAACAGTGGAGCAACTACATATTTTTAAATGGCACCTTTTGGTCATACTGTTAGCGTTTGCGTCCCTTGAAAAGAATAATTTAGTAATAAAAGGATAACTTTTTAAAAATGTGATCATGTTTTCAGTTTGATGCACATTACGCGCTGTCCAAGAGGCCAGTAGAGGTGAAAGTGCGCTGTGCCACCACTATTGTTCCTGACAATTATCTGTATTTACCAAAAATTTCTGTGGAAACCGTTATGAGCGTTATTCGAATTTACTTCTCTTTTCGAACGTTGTTGCATGAAAGTGATATCGCTCTATTTATGGGAACTGCAGTTGTATCAGTACCTTGGTGAGGAAAAAAGTTACGAACACTAACTGTAAAGCAAGTTACTGGTGCTATTTCCCATAGTAGACTCTTGTCGAAAACCTGGTTTCGTTGACTTGTGACCCATCTACACTGTCTTGGGAATCTACTTTATATGGATCACTTTGAAGGCAATACTGTATACCTTAAAGAAGATTCGTTCGAAAGAGATAGTAGATCGTTGTGAGACGTCCAGATAAGTACTGTCATTCTGATAGCTAAACATCTCGATATCGGATTGCACCTCCACTCTTGCTAGAAGAGTCGAAGCCATAGTTCCGTTTGCTTTCTTACTGAGGAGGAGAAACACAGTGAACTGGAGTGTAGAGACCTCCCAGCCAATCTAATTATTGTGCCGAATTCGTCATTAAAAATATTTTAGTTTTTGTTCAATTGAAATGTATTGTGGCGTATGTTTCACGTAAGATCGTCACCTCAACAGAGCTCGTTTGTTTACCCGAGCTGATGACTTACGAACCTAGCTCATAAGCAGTCGACATGCACTGCATGTAGGGAATCGAAGCCGGCCGAAGTGGCCGTGCGGTTAAAGGCGCTGCAGTCTGGAACCGCAAGACCGCTACGGTCGCAGGTTCGAATCCTGCCTCGGGCATGGATGTTTGTGATGTCCTTAGGTTAGTTAGGTTTAACTAGTTCTAAGTTCTAGGGGACTAATGACCTCAGCAGTTGAGTCCCATAGTGCTCAGAGCCATTTGAGCCATTTTTTAGGGAATCGAGAGTTTCCTGTTGGCTGCCGTGGAATACTGGCGGCTGAAACCACAAGGTCCCTCTTGCACCAGCATGCAGCCAGCAAGGACGTGTTTCCTTCCTAATTCCTCGTCGACCTGGGTCCCATATGACAAAGTTTCATTTCTAAAAAAATCCCATTTCGACCTCGCCAAGGCAGGCAGGCCGCCGTCTTTCTAAGCAGCTTAGGCGCGATCAGCTGTACTCCATATAAGAAATAAACTTCCTTGTGAAACGTGAGAAATATTCTCGTTTAGCCCCCATCCCTACCTTGCCTTTCCTGACCAGGCTCACTTTGCACATGCACAGGAGGTATTTGTGGCTCAGAATGTGACGAAGTTTTCTGGCTGTTCTTGACGCTCCAGAAAGGACGCAATTCCATTGGAAGGGGTACATGAGAACGTGCCAGTGTGACCCACCTTGGGAACGTCGGAGGTGATTCCCGGACAGATGCGTGGCGATAATGAGGAGTGTGATGTCGCACACGGGGGCAGGCGGCGGCAGATGCTGGCCACGACACGGCACGTGTCTCCAGCCTTCTGCAGCACGCGCCGCGCACGTGTGCCACGGCGGCAGCGGGGCCGCTAAATTTAAACAAACCCACACCTTCCGCCCTCCGCCACCGCCGCCGCCGCTGCCACCGCTCACCTGCCCGTCCGGGGCTGCCCTAACCTCCCAGCCACCTTCGCACTCAGGGGCTGGTCACTTTCCAAAACGTCCCTCTCTGTAAGAGCCAACGAACGATATTGTCTTACTACCTGAAAAAGACAGTGGCTTTCTTAGCCCAAGAAAAATTAAAAGTAACGATAACTCTTATGTATAATGGACATATGACGCTGTAACGTTAACAAAAAGAAAAAAGAAAACAAAACAGCGTGTGATTGTGTCAGACGTGTCTGTGAGCTCCACAGCAAGCTGTACAGTCTTCCTGCTGAGCGGCTCTGGGCGCGACAAGGCATAGGAGAAGAGGTTGAAGTCGCTGTAGGGAAAGTGCGACCAGCTTACCGGCAGTCGCCATCCCAAACAAGATGCAGGGGGAACCAGCTCTCCCGCCATGCGCTGGTAAGTCAACAAGTAATGCAGAACGGAATCATCGTCCACTGTTTTGAACATTATGGACGTCCGTAACAATTACTGAGAGAGGTGGCGCAGTGTCTAGCACACTGGACTCGGGACGACAATGGTCCAAACCTACGTCCGCATTTTTTCATGATTTGCCTAAAATCGCACCAGGCAGATGCCGGGATGCTTCCTTTGAAAGGGCACAGCCGATTTCCTTCCTCATCCTCTCACAATCCCCGCATGTGCTCCGTCTCCAATGACCTCGAGATCGATAGGACTTTCAACCCCAACATTTTTTTCGTAACAGTTAACGTTGTCATCTTTGATACTCGCACGCACGCACACACACAAACACACACACACACACACACACACACACACACACACACACACAAAGTACCACCCGAACCGCATACTCTTGTTCATTCAGAGGCATCCGTTTCACGGTGTGTGGTAACTTGCCAAAACAAATCATTGCTGATATCGCATTCCAGAGAAGACACTGATCCGTCCATTGACCTGGAGCCCTTTTGCTAACTCTCCTCCCTGCCATGTAAAGTGAGCGGTACTGACGTGCAGATGGAGCTCCCTGGACACAGTACTCGACGACGTTATCCTTCTAGCGGCTACAGCAAGTCACAACAATTACCTACTCCCTTTTCACTACAGCTACTCTGAAAGTGTTTTGCTCATCTCAGTTGTGATTAGAGGAGCTTTCAGTCTTGCTGGTAAAACTGAATTCTGTTAATAGTGGCCGGCCGTTGTTGCCGAACGGTTCTAGGCGCTTCAGTTCGGATCCGAGCGACCGCTATGTCGCAGGTTCGAATCCTGCCTCGGGCATGGATGTGTGTGAAGTCCTTAGGTTAGTTAGGTTTAACTAGTTCTAAGTTCTAGGGGACTGATGCCCTCAGATGTTAAGTCCCATAGTGCTCAGAGCCATTCGAACCATTTGTTAAGAATGCTGTAATCACAAAGCATGCCTTTAATATGTTTATTACAGCACTTCCCACGAAAACGCGCAAATAGTAGGCAATAAGGTGAATAACCGTAACAGACCTAACAGGTTTTTAAATAACGAAAGTATCATTGCATATATATGTAAGATAATTAAGGCAGTCGCTGACGATCCTAGCGATGTAGACTTGTCACTCATGAAGTGATCATACTAATGTGTCACCACAGATATTTGTCTTTTCGTTTTACTTGAGGAAACTAACGTTATTTCATTTTATTCTTCAGTGTTGCTGTTACTGAGTTCTGTTAATTAGTACTGACGTCATTTTCTCGCATTTCGCAGGTCTCTGACAAAAGGATGAGCCGAGTCAGCGGCCACATCTGAGGTGAGTGGACGTTTTCAAAACGTATCTTTTATTGACATGGAAGTAGCGAGCTGGAATGTGTTTATGCATCGCTTCAGTTAGCACATAACGAAGAACAAAAATTACACTGAAATGGGATATAAACAAATCTCTGCTTTTGAAGAGAGGTAAACAAGATGCAAATCTAAATATTTCGAAAAAGCTTTGGAATCGCGGAGCTCTGTACCTTGCATGAATTTCAGGAACATCTTAATTTATATAAGTCATGAATTTGTGTACAGCATGTATGGTACTTTACACGTAATATGGTAGCAGAATTTATTGATAGGAACAACATACTATACCTGCATCTACATACTACAAGTTATTTACTACCACTGTCATTACTTTTATCAACGCAGCAATTATTATTATTGTTATTGTTGTTGTTGTGGTCTTCAGTCCTGAGACTGGTTTGATGCAGCTCTCCATGCTACTCTATCCTGTGCAAGCTTCTTCATCTCCCAGTACCTACTGCAACCTACATCCTTCTGAATCTGCTTAGTGTATTCATCTCTTGGTCTCCCTCTACGATTTTTACCCTCCACGCTGCCCTCCAATGCTAAATTTGTGATCCCTTGATGCCTCAAAACATGTCCTACCAACCGATCCCTTCTTCTAGTCAAGTTGTGCCACAAACTTCTCTTCTCCCCAATCCTATTCAATACCTTCTCATTAGTTACGTGATCTACCCAACTTATCTTCAGCATTCTTCTGTAGCACCACATTTCGAAAGCTTCTATTCTCTTCTTGTCCAAACTGGTTATCGTCCGTGTTTCACTTCCATACATGGCTACACTCCATACAAATACTTTCAGAAACGACTTCCTGACACTTAAATCTATACTCGATGTTAACAAATTTCTCTTCTTCAGAAACGATTTCCTTGCCATTGCCAGTCTACATTTTATATCCTCTCTACTTCGACCATCATCAGTTATTTTACTCCCTAAATAGCAAAACTCCTTTACTACTTTAAGTGTCTCATTTCCTAATCTAATCCCCTCAGCATCACCCGATTTAATTTGACTACATTCCATTATCCTCGTTTTGCTTTTGTTAATGTTCATCTTATATCCTCCTTTCAAGACACTGTCCATTCCGTTCAACTGCTCTTCCAAGTCCTTTGCTGTCTCTGACAGAATTGCAATGTCATCGGCGAACCTCAAAGTTTTTACTTCTTCTCCATGAATTTTAATACCTACTCCGAATTTTTCTTTTGTTTCCTTTACTGCTTGCTCAATATACAGATTGAATAACATCGGGGAGAGGCTACAACCCTGTTTTATTCCTTTCCCAACCACTGCTTCCCTTTCATGCCCCTCGACTCTTATAACTGCCATCTGGTTTCTGTACAAATTGTAAATAGCCTTTCGCTCCCTGTATTTTACCCCTGCCACCTTCAGAATTTGAAAGAGAGTATTCCAGTTAACGTTGTCAAAAGCTTTCTCTAAGTCTACAAATGCTAGAAACGTAGGTTTGCCTTTTCTTAATCTTTCTTCTAAGATAAGTCGTAAGGTTAGTATTGCCTCACGTGTTCCAACATTTCTACGGAATCCAAACTGATCTTCCCCGAGGTCCGCTTCTACCAGTTTTTCCATTCGTGTGTAAAGAATTCGCGTTAGTATTTTGCAGCTGTGACTTATTAAACTGATAGTTCGGTAATTTTCACATCTCTCAACACCTGCTTTCTTTGGGATTGGAATTATTATATTCTTCTTGAAGTCTGTGGGTATTTCGCCTGTCTCATACATCTTGCTCACCAGATGGTAGAGTTTTGTCATGACTGGCTCTCCCGAGGCCATCAGTAGTTCTAATGGAATGTTGTCTACTCCCGGAGCCTTGTTTCGACTCAGGTCTTTCAGTGCTCTGTCAAACTCTTCACGCAGTATCTTATCTCCCATTTCATCTTCATCTACATCCTTTTCCATTTCCATAATATTGTCCTCAAGTACATCGCCCTTGTATAAACCCTCTATATACTCCTTCCACCTTTCTGCCTTCCTTTCTTTGCTTAGAACTGGGTTGCCATCTGAGCTCTTGATATTCATACAAGTGGTTCTCTTCTCTCCAAAGGTCTCTTTAATTTTCCTGTAGGCAGTATCTATCTTACCCCTAGTGAGACAAGCCTCTACATCCTTACATTTGTCCTCTAGCCATCCCTGCTTAGCCATTTTGCACTTCCTGTCGATCTCAATTTTGAGACGTTTGTATTCCTTTTTGCCTGCTTCATTTACTGCATTTTTATATTTTCTCCTTTCATCAATTAAATTCAATATTTCTTCTGTTACCCAAGGATTTCTATTAGCCCTCGTCTTTTTACCTACTTGATCCTCTGCTGCCTTCACTACTTCATCCCTCAGAGCTACCCATTCTTCTTCTGCTGTATTTCTTTCCCCCATTCCTGTCAATTGTTCCCTTATGCTCTCCCTGAAACTCTCTACAACCTCTGGTTCTTTCAGTTTATCCAGGTCCCATCTCCTTAAATTCCCGCCTTTTTGCAGTTTCTTCAGTTTCAATCTGCAGCTCATAACCAATAGATTGTGGTCAGAATCCACATCTGCCCCTGGAAATGTCTTACAATTTAAAACCTGGTTCCTAAATCTCTGTCTTACCATTATGTAATCTATCTGATACCTTTTAGTATCGCCAGGATTCTTCCAGGTATACAACCTTCTTTCATGATTCTTGAACCAAGTGTTAGCTATGATTAAGTTATGCTCTGTGCAAAATTCTACAAGGCGGCTTCCTCTTTCATTTCTTCCCCCCAATCCATATTCACCTACTATGTTTCCTTCTCTCCCTTTTCCTACTGACGAATTCCAGTCACCCATGACTATTAAATTTTCGTCTCCCTTCATTACCTGAATAATTTCTTTTATCTCGTCATACATTTCATCAATTTCTTCATCATCTGCAGAGCTAGTTGGCATATAAACTTGTACTACTGTAGTACGCATTGGCTTTGTGTCTATCTTGGCCACAATAATGCGTTCACTATGCTGTTTGTAGTAGCTAACCCGCACTCCTATTTTTTTATTCATTATTAAACCTACTCCTGCATTACCCCTATTTGATTTTGTATGTATAACCCTGTAATCACCTGACCAAAAGTCTTGTTCCTCCTGCCACCGAACTTCACTAATTCCCACTATATCTAACTATAACCTATCCATTTCCCTTTTTAAATTTTCTAACCTACCTGCCCGATTAAGGGATCTGACATTCCACGCTCCGATCCGTAGAACGCCAGTTTTCTTTCTCCTGATAACGACGTCCTCTTGAGTAGTCCCCGCCCGGAGATCCGAATGGGGGACTATTTTACCTCCGGAATATTTTACCCAAGAGGACGCCATCATCATTTAATCATACAGTAAAGCTGCATGTCCTCGGGAGAAATTACGGCTGTAGTTTCCCCTTGCTTTCAGCCGTTCGCAGTACCAGCACAGCAAGGCCGTTTTGGTTAATGTTACAAGGCCAGATCAGTCAATCATCCAGACTGTTGCCCCTATAACTACTGAAAAGGTTGCTGCCCCTCTTCAGGAACCGCATGTTTGTCTGGTCTCTCAACAGATACCCCTCCGTTGTGGTTGCACCCACGGTACGGCCATCTGTATCGCTGAGGCACGCAAGCCTCCCCACCAACGGCAAGGTCCATGGTTCATGGTTCATTGTTATTATCATCACGATTATTAGTGGCTGCAGCTGCAGTAGTACAAGAAATGCAACTGATAAATTTGTTAGTTTATACATGCCAGTCGGCCGCTGTGGACAAGCGGTTCTAGGCGCTTCAGCCGCAACCGCGCGACTGCTACGGTCGCAGGATCGAATCCTGCCTCGGGCATGGATGTGTGTGATGTCATTAGGTTAGTTAGGTTTAAGTAGTTCTAAGATCTAGGGGACTGATGACCTCAGATGTTAAGTCCCATAGTGCTCAGATCCATTTGAACCATACATGCCAACAAGTCAACACAATGATGAGGAAGTAGAGGAATATTATGAAAAGATTGAAGAAATTATGGATAAAGAAAAAAGAAACACCTGCATCGTCTAATCGGGGTTTTGAATGCAGAATAGGAGAGGGGAAAGAAGAGGGAGTGCTTGGAAGATTTTGATTGGGAAATGGGAACGGTAAGGGTTAAAGGCTGGTTAATTTCTGCAGAGAAAATACACTTGTGATTGAAAACACATTGTTTGAACACCACAGAAGCCGAAGATAACATGGATATCTAGGTTGAATGATGACAAATATCAAATTGATTGTATCATATCAGAGTAGGTCCAAATGGTTCAAATGGCACTGAGCACTATGGGACTTAACAGCTGAGGTCATTAGTCCCCTAGAACTTAGAACTACTTAAACCTAACTAACCTAAGGACATCACACACATACATGCCCAAGGCAGGATTCGAACCTGCGACCGTAGCGGTCAGGCGGTTCCAGACTAAAGCGCCTAGAACCGAGAGTAGGTACAAAAACTGCATGAAGAATGCCAGAGTACACCCCCGAGGAGACATAGATTCAGAAGACAAGTGGATGGTGACGGGCTTGCAAATAAGATTGAAGAGAGTGAGAGGCCGAAAACCAAGAGAGATATTTGAGATAGAGAGACTAAAGGAAGAAGGAAAGGATGCTGAGTTGGGAAACACGTTTACGTCAAAATGGAATGAAGGGCCCAAAGAAGAGAGTGCAAACGAGAAATCGGAGAGGATGCGACATAACCTTAAGGAATCTGCAGAAGAAGTATGGGTGAAGACAGTGCAGGGTAAGATGGGAGAAAGAAGGAAGACAGTAGGAACTGAAGAAAGAAAAAGGATTTAGAGAAAGCTGAATTATGAATTAAGGAGAGAAACAGAACAGGCAAGAAAGACATGGATGAAAGAGAGGTGTAAAGAAAAATAGAAACTAGAAAATGAAGGAAAGTATGAAATAATGTATAGATTAATTATTGACCTAGTCTTCAACGCAAAGAAAAGTAGGAAAGAAGTTGTGGTACTATTATTCATAGACTGGAGGAACTGCTGGGAAGGTTGCAAGAATATATAGAGTGCCTATATGAGGCTGATCAAAAACCAAACGATACTGAATCAGAAGAGGAGATGAGAGTTGTAGAAGAGGATAAAGGATGCTGCATCCTGGAAAGAGAAGTAGAAAGCGATTTAAGAGAGATGAAAAATTTCAAAACAAATGGAATTAATGGATTACTAGCAGAGTTGTTCAAGAGTATTAGAGGAGTGGTGGTGTGAAAGAGTTAACACATCTATGTAATAAGATGTATGAAGAAGGTGAATGGCCGATGACTTTCTCTTGGCAATAATGATACCGACTTAGAAGAAAAGGAATGCCAAGAAATGAAAGGATTTTAAAACTATGATTTGATTCCTCATGCAGCAAAAGTTTTGTTAAGCGTGATAAACAGAAGAGTTTACGGAAGACGGGAAATACAGTATTGCAGTGGAACAGTACGGGCCGGCCTCTGTGGTCTAGCGGTTCTAGGTGCTTCAGTCCGTAACCGAGCTGCTGCTACGGTCGCAGGTTCGAATCCTGCTTCGGGCATGGATGTGTGTGATGTCCTTAGGTTAGTTAGGTTTAAGTAGTTCTAAGTCTAGGGGACTGATGACCTCATATGTTAAGTCCCATATAAATTAGAGCCATTTGAACAACTTTTTTTTGAACAATACGTACACACATAAAAACAAAGTTTTGCATCACCCCGATTCCCAGAACTCCTGAAGATAGATGTTGACTGTGGATATTGTATCACAGACACAGTCCCTTTGTGTGTATATAGATGTCACTAAACCTGCCCAAAGATGTAAACAAACATGCATGAAGAGCGCCTATTAGACGGAGGGGGTCCGACAGCCGACCAATTCGTCATTCCACCAGGAAGGAGGTACACGGCTCGTGTTGTCTGTAGTTCAACCATGCCTAGACGGTCAACACCGCGGGAAGTGTCCAGGCGTCTCGAAGTGAACCAAAGCGATGTTGTTCGGACATAGAGGAGATACAGAGAGACAGGAACTGACATCCCTCGCTCAGGCCGCCCATGGGCTACTACTGCAGTGGATGACCGCTACCTACGAATTATGGCTCAGAGGAACCCTGGCAGCAAAGCCACCATGTTGAAAAACGCTTTTCGTGCAGCCTCATGACGTCATGTTACGACTAAAACTGTGCGCAATAGGCTGCATAATGCGCAACTTCATTCCCGACGTCCATTGCGAGGTCCATCTTTGCAACCACGACACTATGCAGCGTGGTACAGATGGGCCCAACAACATGCCGAATGGGCCGCTCAGGATTGGCATCACGTTCTCTTCACCGATGAGTGTCGCATATGCCTTCAAACCAGACAGTCGTCGGAGACGTGTTTGGAGGCAACCCGGTCAGGCCTTAGACACACTGCCCAGCGAGTGCTGAAAGGTGGAGGTTCCCTGATGTTTTGAAGTGGCATTATGTGGGGCCCACGTACGCCGCTGGTAGTCATGGAAGGCGCCGTAACGGTTGTATGATACATGAATGCTATACTCCGGCCGATAGTGCAACCATATCGGCAGCGTATTGGCGAGGCATTCGTCCTGATGGACGACAATTCGCGCCCCCATCGTGCATATCTTGTGAATAACTGCCTTCAGGATAACGACATCGCTACACTAGAGTAGACGGCAAGTTCTCCACATATGAACCCTATCGAACATGCCTGGAATAGATAGAAAAGGGCTGTTTATGGACGACGTGTTCCAGCAACCACTCTGAGGGTTCTACGCCGAATCGCCGTCGAGGAGTGGGACAATCTGGAGAACAGTGCCTTGGTGAACTTGTGGACAGAATGCCACGACGAATACAGGCATGCATCAATGCAAGAGGACGTGCTACTGGGTATTAGAGGTACCGGTGTGTACATCAATCTGGACCGCCGCCTCTGAAGGTCTCTCTGTATGATGATACAACATGCAATGTGTGGTTTTCATGAGCAATAAAAAGGGGAGAAATGATGTTTATGTTGATCTCTATTCCAATTTTCTGTACAGGTTCTTGAACTCTGGGAACCGCGGTGATGCACAACCTTTTTTCGATGAGTGTATTTAGAAGAGTGAAAGGTACAGGAGATGCTGTTGGACCGCCGGAAACTGTAGTTGAGAGATACATTGAAAGAGAAGGGGAAGTTTATACTCTTTTCATTTACTTGAAGAAAGCCTTTGATAGAGTAAAGTGGAATAAATTAATGGACTTCATAAGGAAGAATGCACTCGAGTAGAGAGATTGAAGGCTGATTAAAAACCTATAGCCTCACGAGAAAATACGAGTACAGATTGAAAATGACATGACAGAGGAAAGCACAACTGGGAGGGGAGTGCCGCTTAACCTTCCCCTTCCTAATCGGTCTTTTGGATTGCAGTATTAATGACCGTGTATGCCTAATGAAAATTTACAATGAGTAATGCTATTGTTACCGAAGGAAAATATTACCGGTTTGTTGGAGGAAAGTGTACAACAGACCTTTCCGAAGGAAGAATCTATTCTAAACTAATATGAATACTAATAGCAATTTTGTAATGGGTGGAATGTAGTGCATTCGGGGGGAAGAGAACCACGAAATATTTAATACAAGAAATACTGATCAGTAAAAAAAAGGATAATTAAACAGTCGCCAGCCCACTAGGGCAATGAATATTCAAAACCCTAAGAAAGGTAATGGCAAAGAAAATTAAGCAAATAATCACTGGCGTGGCAACAAAAGGTGTCACGCTTTTCCACACCACAATAATTCACGAGAAAATAAATGAATCAGAGAGCATTGAGTTTGCAGTTACATATTCTGAAATACTAAATTTCGAAAGCAAAGTTAAATCAGTGACTGCAGCTGAAACTATGTTTCTTAAAAGATGACTTCCAGTAACGTCAGCGCAACGTTGCAAAATTTGGAAAAAACCAAGCAATTTACTTTGAATTATGAGGGATAATTATGAAAGATGGAACTGAATTTACTTTAAGCAAATTAGCAACTAATTTACTTTTAACATAGGAGCAATAAAATACGTACCAAGTCAGCAGAAGTCACACTTTAAGCGAAATACAGAATAAATGAAATTGCGCACTCTTAATTTATGCTGTATCTTTAGTTACTAGTTTAGCGAGTGAAATTTTACGTTACTTTAAGTAAGTGGAGTTGATTCTCAAAACTACAAATTAGTTAAGCTTCTATTATTCAATAAAAGAATGAACAGTTACTGAGGCAGCACATTACAGTTTGTTAAACAAGAGCCACTCGGCAGTGCCTGTTCAATATTAGTTATACTCTTGTCAGTTAACAGTCTTATGATACTGTAGCTGTGCAGACGACGAAGAATGTAGCCGACATCAATGCTGAGCTGCTGTTTCTGCTGCTGATTGAGAACCCCGAGTCGTCTCCAGAGCCGCGGAAGATTATGGGATAGGCAATAGTTAGAATTGCAGCTTCCTCCGCCTTCCACTCCTACCGTGCTCTCAATACTCGCTTTTTAATAAAGTAGGTGCGCCTACATTGGCGCCATCATAAATGAGCATGGCGTCTGAGGGAGCGCCCAACAAATACTTCCATATTCTTTCAAGACTCAAGCTGCTGTGTTCTCTCTCTGCCCGCAGCGTGACATAGACTCTCCATAAATCTACATCTACATGGATACTCTGCAAATCACATTTAAGTGCCTGGCAGAGGGTTCATCGAACCACTTTCACAGTTCTCTGTTATTCCAATCTTGTATAGCGCGCGGAAAGAACGAACACCTATATCTCTCTGTCCGAGTTCTGATTTCCCTTATTTTATCGTGGTGATCGTTTCTCCCTATTGAGGTCGGTAATAATAATAATAATAAAACTGTATACAGCACTATAATAGCCCTTGGGGTAATTACTGCGGTGTCGTCCTGTCAATTAATTCATTTATCTGTTTCGAAGCGAGTAATGAAGCAATTTCTAGACTACTACAGGTACTATCTACAACTTGGAGAAGACATTTCCATGAGATATTTAGCAATTGTTACGTATTTGTCTCACTTTTATCATCAGCAATATACAGGATAAAGCACAACATATGTGTGTAGTGGGTGGACTGTGTGAGGAACCCGTAACCTCCACCGCATTTATATTACTAATTGAGAAAAAGTAATTATTGATAACTTGAATAATCAGTATTAGAGTCTTATAAAATTGTGATAACAAATAATCTTTTGAATATGAATAAGTTTCGTGACTGAAACAGAGTCGAATCGTTTAGTTTTTGCCCCTCAGAAAATTTCATTTTACCCCCTAGGGGGTAGTTACCACCATTGCTTTATAAAGTGTCGATGCGTTCCGTTGGCCTGGTCGATCACTAGATGAGTCTACAGTCGATCTCTCACGGGACACGATCGGACGACAGCTTCATCTGTAAACAGTGCTAACCGTCCTGTATTGACCCACGAAGTGCAATTCGCATTGAACTCCATCCCCAAACTAACATCCGGCACTTGTACAACACAATGCATTTACGTTCACATGCTTGCATTCAACATTCTGGCGGTCACACCGGTTATTAATGTACCAGCATTTCACATTTGCAATGGCTTAGCTCAGGCTTACTGTAACGTGTGATATTGCATTGTTTATCACTTAAATTTGTTACCTAGACAAATGCATTCTTGCAATTTCGTTACATTACATTAATTATTTTTGGTGTTGCGATTTCTCCCCGTCAGTGTAGCATGCCTAAACAATTCGCCAACTAAATACAGTATTCACGGAAAATGAATATTCTACCGACCAGATTAACGGGGAACTATCCGTTAAAACCAACACCAGGAGTTGAAAAAAAATCGCTAGCTTTCATTCCCTTGGTTTCTTTCAAGATAGCTAGAGTTCTCCGGAAGTTTCAGGTGAAAGTGGTTTTTCATCCAATATCTTGGATTCCAGACATTGTGGTATCAATGAAGGACAGTTTTTTATTTTGGAAGTCCGTTGTTTACAATGTGCCTCGTCATTATTGTATGGCTTACATGAGCCAAAACACACGCACCGTGGAAGGACGCTGCACTGAACATCAAAGCTGCATTCGCCTCTTGCAGTGAACCAAGTCTGCTATTGCTGAACATATATCTCCACAGGACATTCATTGGTGTATGATAAAACAAGAATTTTCGTCACAGCAACATCTTTTCTGGGCTCCATCAGTAATGAGACCATGGAATACGCATGGCAGAAAATCTGATGAATCGTGGTAGCGGGTGCCAATTGGATAATGCTTGGAACACCATCACTTCCGCAATTTGCTCTAAACGGGGACGACAGAGTGCGCCTCAACCCAGAGGATAGCTGAGTTCCGAAATTCCGGCAGCGAGGGCATTGCCCGCCTGTCACCACGATCTTCTCTCATGCACGGAATACACACGGCGCGCTACTAAATTGTGGACCGATGACCTCACTGTATGGTCCCCACCCCCAAATCATCCAGCCAACTGTATTGTGGAATGGGGGGCAGTTTTCGCAGGCCTTCGAGTGCTCACCTGAGTATGACTGACAGGTCACCAGTCGAAATATCGTGCAGCGTTCTATACGAAGATATACGAAGACTGACTGCAAGCTCGAAGTTTGTTAGGTATACTATGGTTATAGGACTGCGGGGATACGAAGAATAAATTTCTTTTATTTCCGTCTATAATGACAGAAGGACAGAGTCGAAAGGGTCTGTAAACTGGAGATGCAAATAAGTACTGAGATCTGAAGACGGTTATCGCTGACCGAAACCCGTAGTCTGAGGACCGGAAGTTTTGTGATCATATACGAAAACAAAAGAAATTTATTCCACACTTTGTGGCTCTTTGTTTTATTCGCGACTATGTCGCCGCAGGAGAAACAAAAATGTTGTCCGTACTGCACCCGAAAGTCTTTCATTCGCATCCGTGGATATTAAAATATAGCATATCTCTTCAACCCGTTCGGTTTGACGGAGCTATTCACAAACCCAACGCAAATACTGCGACAGCGCACAGACAGACGTATATATTCAGTATATCTGCGAAGAAAGACGCAACGTGAGATGAATACTAAGTTAGTACAAAGCGTACCTAGAACCATTTGCCATGGATCTCAAAACTATTTCGCCACTCACTATGAAACTAACATGAGTTTCCGCCCCATCCATATCATATCCTGGGTGTAATCTTGTGTACTTCGTGTTTTAACTCCAGAGTGATTAATTATTGTTGCGGATGTCTGCAAGTACACCGGCGGATAACCGTATCGGCAGCACTATCGTCTGAAATGGTAATATTGCGCCGGCGGCTGTGGCCGAGCGGTTCTAGGCGCTTCAGTCTGGAACCGCGCTGCTGCTACGGTCGCAGGTTCGAATCCTGCCACGGGCATGGATGTGTGTGATGTCCTTGGGTTAGTTAGGTTTAAGTAGTTCTAAGTCTAGGGGACTGATGGCCGCAGATGTTAAGTCCCATAGTGCTCAGAGCCATTTGAACCATTTTTGTGTTAATATTGCTGCGGGTATTTGCATCCATGCATATTTCTAGCTGCAGTGCATTACTCAAGATATACTTAGCGTGAAATTTTGGTTCCTCCGGGTTATTACCTCAAAAGTTCTTTTTGGCTCATTCAAGCGTCATTTTTCCGGGTAGTCTTCTCCGGCGGCGATCTGAAACAAAGAAAAAAAAGTTGCATGACTATATTGGAGGAATAGCCGATGTCCGCCGCGGACGTGGCCACGTGATCGCGTTCCGGAAATGCACTCTAGTGCCGAGGCTGCGGATGTGTCGGTTCTGTGACAGTCTAGATTTTCCTTACCCACTGGCTGATCACCTTAAAGTTTGCTGAGGTAATGCATTCCGTCTGTCTGGTGGAATCTGCAAGCTCTCTACCGCTAAACTGTCACGATTCAATTAATTTTTGGCAAGCGGACTACTTAATCAGTAGTACAGCTCAGATCCGTTGGTTGTATTCGCTTTTAACAATGACCGCGTTGCCTCATTAATACGACCTTAATCAAAGTCGTTATTGCGATTACGAACTATTAACGATTGGACGAGTATTGAAAAATAACATTTCAAGCTTCACGACACTTTGGAATTGATTATGAAATATCAATAACTATGATTTCTTGCTCTTACACGCTGTTGAAATCACAGTTCTACCTTTCATACACGTAAATCCATTACCAGCAATAAATCTTCCAGTTATTTGTAATACTCACAGTAAGATATATATGTGTAAATCACTTGCGATATAATTTCGTCTCTCCCCTGGTAACGAACTGTGATACATCCACTGTCATGTCTTTAATGGTACCATACAGTCCGATTTCAGACTCGACGCAGTTGACTGTAACGTTCCTTTGATCCACACTAGCCGTACTGCAGTTCAGAGCGAACCGACAGCGGAAGAAAGAGTGCACCGCCCTGGCTAATGTGGACAGTACGCTTTCAAGTGCCGCCGAGGGAGGTGTAAAGCGAGTATGAGGTCTCGATTTTGCACTCTCTGCAGGTGGTCAATCTGAATATGGTCCGCTTCGCTACAGGCTGCTGCTGCACTTTCGCGAACGAATCGCAGCAGCTTCTTTTGCAGGACAACTCCAAGCTCTTGTGGGAGTGTTGGCATCGGATTTAGTTGCGGTAAGAGCTAGTGCTGCCTGCCCCGCGTTCTTCGACATGTTCGTGGCAAGTTACACGCCAGATATTTGGCCGTGCCTTCGCACTTCACGGCGGCACCAGGGATGTCTGTTTGGCGCAAGTTACTGGGCCGCGAAGAATCTTTGGCTCTGCTGCATCCAAGACCAGCCTCGGCTTTGGCGTCTGATCGTTTACAGTAGTAGTCTGAAGTCGTTTATTATCGTAGTTCCCTTACACAGATATTTCTGTTAACGTCTTCACAAATACACTGCAAGCCATTGCATAGTTTCCAGTCGAGGGTATTCATAGCTTTTTTCTCCCTACACTGCCCTATTGGATATAGAAGAGAGACAAGAATGATTATGGCATCTGCCGGCCTCCGTATGTCCCCAAATCTACCTTTTCTTCTTCGTAGACTCCTCTCGCTGCGTTTACGATAGAGACGATTGAGCAGTTACGAATGAGGGTGGGACCCGGTTCCTTGAGGTGTTTCTTGATCCATGATGCACGCTCCTGGGTCTTGAATGTATATAAAGTGTATGAAGAACTTGATGCATGTTTTGAGACGAAAAACCGCTCCTTTGTCGAAAATTAGGTGGCAGTGATCCGAAGGATTGTTTTAACATTCACGTTCATTTTGTCTCCTTTTCCGTTGTACGGTTTGGTTCGAAATTATTTTTCTGTGTACAACTAAATGTATTGTAGTTTAGAAGCAAGATGAGCTCAGTTGTTGCACAATTTGTACAATAATTAATTACTATCCGTTGTAACTGGGGGTAGGTGGGTAAGAGTCAGACCACAAACTTAAAGATTCGGGTCTCGATCCTCACTATCTAGGACTTTTTTTTCTTTGGCTTCTTGCGTCTTTCGTAACTAGGAATGATTTGCATGTTTGAAAATACTAAGTACCATCAATGTTCCTTTAGGTGCAACTGCAACAGTTCGAAGGAAAGCAAGACGTACAACCTGCAACAGGAGCGTCTCCAGTAAAGCACTGTGGGGTTCCAAATAAGCATTCCAACTGAAAACAGCTTTAGTTTAGTTGATAGTTGTCAGAGTCCACACTTTGCCCAAGCAAATGGTAAAAATGGAACATATGTATCTTTTATAATCGTTGATATACTTGCTACTGCAGAAGTTCACATATTTTTGTGCTGTATTCGTGACTTGTTAGGGTAATCAGTGTTGGAAAGTAGGAATTAAATGAAGTAACAAATTATTTCGTCGTCAGTGTTGCCCGTCTAGTTGACGCTCCCAGTCGTACTGCTGCTTAATTTCATCACTTGCTGCTCCTAAGAAATCGTGCCGGGCTGCTCTCCGATGTGGATCCCGAGGAAAAATACGTTTTTACGACACTGACGCACGCACGCGAGCCACGGCTTTTGGAGAGAAGTGCGCGACGTGTGGATTTGGTGCAGCGTGCGGCAACTTCCGTGACGCAGCGCGCCCTGGGCGGCCAACGGTACTCTGCTGTGTGTGGCGTTGCCAAACCAGATTCTGGCATGGCGGCCAATGGCCCGCTCCGCTGCGAAAGCCGTGTCCGAGGTCATCGCGGCGCGCGCGCAGCGCGGCCCGGCCCGGCCCGGCCCGGCCCTCTGGCGCGCCGGCTCCCGCACCTGCGCTCGCAGCCTCCAACACCTCTCACCTCGTGCCGGGTGTGCCCCGCTCCGGCTAATCCCGTCTCCACCGCAGTCTCGGGCGGTGTGCTGTTGTGCGTGGCCGAGTATGAACGTGCGCAGTAGAATGTGTCTTCCGGAATCGAAGAACGCGTTCCCACCTCTCGCCGTACGAGGGTACGCAATGCAGCCAGGAACAGTATCGAGCATGGTCGGATTGGTGGTACAGGTGGTACAGGAGTTTAGTTCATTTCCTTCTATGTATTGTCCTAGATTGATAGAGCTGTGTTCCTTGGCAGTGACACTTTATGCGAAAGTTACTTTCGTCCTTAAGTTTTTCATACCAAAACCAGCGATCCGCCCCGGCTTCGCAGGGTAGCACTAGGTACCTACGGCTGGACGACTCGTTTGTAAAATGTTGGGATATACATAGACCTGCTTCCTGAATCTGTCCATTAGTGAGAACCCTAGAGTATTTGCTGGCATCAACCATAATATGCAGAACGAAAGACACGGTGGGGGACTTTAATGTATAATATGTGGAATGGCAAATTACGCCCCAAGGAATTTCTAGGAAAACACTCACATGGAACGACTTGATCCCAAGACTGTTCAACAGCACACACCGTTTAATTTCCAACCAGTATATATGTCATAACGATTCAGAAAAGAACAGTTTAATTAAACAATTAAGCAGTTAAAAGAAGTTTACTTTAAACCATTCATTGATCCAGAATTTGCCTTACCAATCTCAAGACTATGTACTGTGACTCTAATTGATAACATCAAAATCAGTGCTCACAGTTCACTAATGCTCAAAATAAAACTGTACATTAGAATTTTATTTTTTTAAAAAAAGGCAAATCAGATTCATTGCCATAGGTAACCAGCCCCTTAACCACTTAAGAAAATTAACTCGATCACAATTACAGGAATAATTAACATTTTATCAGTAATATTGACTTAGTGAAATCAAAGTCAGAGCAATATATAATTAAATGAAGACCAGGCCTATAAAAACTGTTAGTCAATACAATAACAGACCAAATGCAAGAACGTCAAACAGTACAGTAAAGAACTTTTTGGAGCATGAAAAAGAAATAAGTTTCAGTTATTACATGAAATATTTTCCACCTCAATGAACAGCAACTTAATTGTGACAATTAGTTGAGTGAACTAGTTGCAACAGGTACAATATACAGACAAATCCCTACGATAGCAAGTTTATTACAACTAGGATGCGAGGCAGACTTAAGACACAAAAACTCGTTAGTCGAGATACAAGAGGGAAAACTCGCGGTAACAACACAGAGCGGGAGGCCAAATTTGAACTACAGTATGAATATTAAATTTTCTCTAGCAGAACCCTGCACCAGGCCACTAAGCTTGGGGCTGACAGAAATTTAAACACCTGCCCTAAATACCTGGGTCTTACTACCTTGAAACCTGAATAACATGAACAAGCTTACAAACACGATAAAATGCAATTAATCTACTGACTAAACAGCACAAGAAATTCGCAGAAACCTTAGATATAAAGTTGCAATAAAACATTAGCTAGGTCACAAATTTACATCAACAAGACCTGCAGTGTTGCGCAGCATACTACACGTAAAATTCCAGAACTTAAACCAATGCAAATTAAGCTTCAATAGCTTATGGTTTATCAGAGTTTCAGTAGTGAGCCCACGAGTAAATAACAGGTCATATATACCCAGCAGAACAACCGTCCAGTGACGTAACCGTAGTTTAAACTTAGCATGCTACCTGGGCAGTACTGGGACACACCGATATATCCATCACTGTTCAGTATAAATAAATTCACGAATCTAAAATAAATGGTTCACAAGCAAACTTAAACAATGTCACATTACACATAGCCGGAGCCAAAGCAGGTGGAGGCAGTCATTTAAAATGAAATCTCAAGCCAGCTCTCTGCCACGCTGGCAATACAGTTGCAGAAGGAAGCAATTACAGTGCTTGGATCCAGAGTTCTGAACAGCAATACCTTCGGCCGCAAGTATGGCTTTAATGGAGAGACGGAGCCGGCCGTTGTGGCCGAGCGGTTCTAGGTGCTTCAGTCTGGAACCGCGTGACCGCTACGGTCGCAGGTTCGAATCCTGCCTCGGGCATGGATATGTGTGATGTCCTTAGGGTTAGTTAGGTGTAAGTACTCCTAAGTTCTAGGGGACTGATGACCTCAGATGTTAAGTCCCATAGTGCTCAGAGCCATTTGAACCATTTGGAGAGACGGAAGGTGCCAAAATCAGTCCTACCAGTCGGCCAACGTGCAACCAAAACACAGTACAACAACCAGGATAGCGACCACTGCAAAACGGTGCTAGCCCCCACAGCCCGTGGAGCTACCACCGGCGTGCAGCACCCCCAGTGGCGCGCGCTTCTTCGTAAACAGTCTTGCCGAAGCTCGGTGCGCTCGCCTCACTGATCCTACCCAACTCTCCCTCGCTTCGCTTACCTCCTGACCCCTGAGCGCCACCTAGGTACACGGCGCGGAAGCGAACCGAAGATAAGCGATGTATCGACTCGAAACGAGCCGCCAAAGCTTTATATTTATACATGTGTCACTTTTATTATAATGATGCATCCAGATTAGCACTCTTTGTAGACTTGTTGTCTCACGCAATTGCTAGCTTATCTTCATACGATTGAAGGGGTCGGTGGGAAAAGTGATAACCCTCAATTTAGTAAGAAAGAATCTGATCACCCACCTTATCTGTTATGTTAGAATGGGCCAATTGCTGGTAATCAGTAGCTTCATACATACCGCAAGAAAATGCTCAAATGGTTCAAATGGCTCTGAGCAATATGGGACTTAACAGCTGAGGTCATCAGTCTCCTAGATCTTACAACCACTTAAACCTAACTAACCTAAGGACATCACACACATCCATGCCCGAGGCAGGATTCGAACCTGCGGCCGTAGCGGTCGCGCGGTTCTAGACTGAAGCGCCTAGAACCGCTCGGCCACCACGGCCGGCAAGAAAATGCTGTCTAGTGTATAAATTACAACAAAAGTGTATCTGTGCTGTTATCTTCGAATTTAACTAAACGTATAACATACAGAACGCAAACTACTTTCTTGTGTGTTAGTACTTTCTTCCACCGACCCCTTCAGTTTGATTGTGTTGCATATTGTCTTATATTTTGTGATAAAGTGAAATAAATGCCCTGTTTTTCCACTGTTTGAAGTAAATACAAATCTGGGAAAATGGGCTTTGCATGAAACCAATAAATAAAATTTAAAATCTTCATGTTCTGTGGATCACATTTCTGAAAACACTGATGAAATGATAAAACGAATCTCAGGTAACGATTATGTTTTTGAGCTTGTCGGATTTCCGCAGCTTGCGATAGTGCCGTGAGCAGCAAGTGAAAGAATGAAGGTGTTTGTTTTAATGTTGGCCACTCGTGTCGAAGGGTTCTGGAGCGTAAATTTTCTATTAAACCAACAGAGAAGGAAGAAAAGGACAACAGTGAGTTACTTCGTATGGCGTCTGTATATGTAGACTGAGAGTTATAAGTAGCACGAGACAAAATTCGTATCGATAGTTTTTAATTAGAAAAGAGGAAGAGACAGCGCTAGGGAATGTTTGTTAGAATATGCAGTGACAGATGAAAATTTCGTGCCCGGCCGGAACTCCGACCAGTTTTCCATTCTTATTCCAAGCAGTTGCCCTAAAACAGTAGGCTATCTGAGCATGTCTTCTGGCCCGACTCAAACTTTCGTTGCCAGTCACGTGTCCGCCTACGATTTCGCAGGATAGTTACTACCATAGGTTTGGCTACGGACGTGGCGGAATAACACCGCTCGGGGAACGGACGTGATGGAGGTCCGTGGCTTACCCTGTCACACGGGGAGGGGGTATGCTCGTACTATATGTAATGAAACAAAGGGATTGCTGGCTGTAAAGTCAAAGAATATTCTATGAGACATGAAATTATAACACACAGTAATTACATTTTCATTAGAGTGTAGGTTCAACGTAGATAAACTCTTTGCACTGATATCATTTAATTTCAGTGCGTTTAATGTAATGGATATTAGGTGTACTTGTTTGAGGATTCGCTGTTGCAACCAAGTGGTCGGTCGGCTTGCGATTGCGCCGGTTGTCACACACACTTACACAGAAGAATTTTATTTAAGTTTGCAGAAATTATAACGTACGGGCGCTGGAGCTGCATAATTTTAATAGAGAGAGATGTGACTCGCGAATGATCAGGAATGTTTTTTTAACACGAGTGGCGGATGCTGTATTTAAAAGTCAAACGCGCCACGCAACGGTTCCTTGACGTTAAGCAGTTTGCCCATATCCTGCTTAGAATTACCAGAATATTTCCTCAGATGCGACGGAATAATTATGTGACACTACCATCAGTCTGGGAGCTCACGAAACAGTTTACTTCCTTTAGTTCTTACCCGATCTATCTGTTTGGAGGTGTAACCAGCATGTTACAGTCTGTTAAGTAAGAGCGTGGTCGGCATTACGCACAGATGTTTAACAGATATCGCCATAGTTCTTTCTCTGCCCAATAGAAGGAACCTTTGTGCTTCATGCAGTGTCCACAAACAATTAATTTACTTTTAATTCTTGACTGAGATACACAAGAGGAGACATGAGTGCAGCGCATTGTCAAAGTCATTGCCGTTTTTAATCAGTTTGTAGCATGTCACACGCATTTTGTACAAATGACTTTGATTTCCCCATATATTCAGACGCCGCGGTATGACTCATTTTCGGATCTTTGGGATGACTGCAGAGAAACACAGCCCCGACACGCGACGCGAAAGCTGCACACATGTCTCTTCTTGTGTATCTCAGTCAAGAATTCAGAGTAAACTAATGCTTTATGGGCATTCTATGAAGGACAAGATTCCCTCTATTGGACTGTGAAAGAACTAAGGGGATATCTTTTACCATCCATGCATAATGCCGACCACGCTCTTTCTTAACAGACTGTAGTGCAACAAGCGGTAGATAGCTGACGTCAAAGGCACAGACCGATATACAACCCTATCAGTATTCCTGTTGGCCCGCATACAAGAGCCAGCGCAGAGCAGGCGCCGACTGTGGAGTCGGTCTGGTGCGGGGGGAGGGGGAGGGAACAGGAAAGTCCCAGTCTGTTCCAGCCCCGCCACCCTCTCCCCTCCAAATTTAACATGCCATCAGTCCCACTTTTAATGTGCCACATGGCCTACATTATAAAAATAATTATAATAAAATATATAAAACGTTTTAAAATAATAATAATAACTAGTTTGTATTAGTGCTTTGTACGTAGCTTTAGCGCATCTACCAAGGAATTGCGATTCAGAGAAATATGACTTTTCGGAAGTGTTCGTCTGAACATATTAGAAGTGCATGTATCATGTAATTAATTTCAGAACGATAGTAGCTTCATACTCTCATAACTTAGCCAACATCAAAATTTGCGAGATATAAAATTGAAGTGTGCATTCATCTGTACCAATATTTGACTTAGCAGTACGATTGTGGACGCAGGTCTGTACACTGTGGCTGTGTGAGGTGTAAGTGGTGAGTTTGTTGTTTTGTTCAGTCATTTCTGACTACGTGCGAAGAAGTTAGTGTTTCCTGTTTTTTGTTTTGTCCCCATAGTAAGGATGTATGTATATACGTATGTTTGGGGGGAGGGGGAGGGGAGCAGGGTTCTTGTCCTTCCTGTCTCGGCTCACTTAATGTCGTGTAGTTTACTCGTCGTACCTGTGAATCGTCGATCTGAGTCGGATTTGTTGTCGGTAACAGGTACAGCAAGCCCAAGGCCCCACAATCCCGTAAGTGGTCTCCTGTGAACAGCAGACAATTAAAGTCTTCTCGGCGGCCATTGTCGTGGTGCACTAACACCCCTTTGGTTGTAAAACGTCTTTGTTTGGAGTTATGTTACAAATATATCGTCTCAGTTAAGTATGTAACTACAAGATAGCAATGTAATCCATGAACAAAAGGCAACCACCCACTGTTTACGTATTTCTTTTTGTGCGTGGTACTACAAGAGATTTGCCATAACTTTTTGTTCACAGCTAAATGCAGTTGATTACGTTAGCATGACTGCGGACTGTGGCTTCAAATTTTTGAAGTAAAACGTATTTACCATCACGTGATTTTTCCTGTGTCTGGTACACTACATTATTACCGATTCATGCTGTATGCAATATACGCCGGCCCCTCTGGCCGAGCGGTTCTAGGCGCTTCAGTCCGGAACCGCGCTGCTGCTGCGGTCGCAGTTTCGAATCCTGCCTCGGGCATGGTTGCGTGTGATGTCCTTAGGTTAGTTAGGTTTAAGTAGTTCTATGTCTAGGGGACTGATGACCTCAGATGTTAGGTCCCATAGTGTTCAGAGCCATTTGAACCATTTTTTTGCAATATACAGGTGATACCTGACTTTGTGGTGTCCTTACTGACATCTGAGCTGTTTTACAGCACCGCAAAATGAAACGTTTTCAGCCTCCTGTCCACCTGTATGTCAAAAATTAGTAGCTTTTGTTAAAAAACGTATGTACAGTCAGTGCAGATGACTGAAAGTCTTGTGACAGCCAGAGCGACAGCAGCAGCGAGTAGTGTTTGTATAAAGCGTTTATTTTGCATTTTGTTTACGACCTTCCACTAAGGAAGGGGTTCTATTTGTGTTTATCTGCTCTGCATAGTAACTAACAGTTCTTGATAAAACTTTACGTAGTTTTCGTGTTAGATTTCTTAGTGTTTTCTTGATCGTTTAGAACAGAAAGCGCCCTAAAACCGTCTTTTGTTTGTTTCGCGGCCGTTAGCCACTAGTCACTTGAATCAGCAGTTGTCTTGTGACAGCCAGAGCGACAGCACCAGCAGCAGCGAGTACTGTTTGTATAAAGCGTTTTTGTACTTATTTGCTGCGCTTAGCTTTTAAATAGTTTTTCTTGGAAAACCTAGCGTAGTTTTCGCGTCTCGTATTTCAGTGAGTGTTTCTTGATTATCAGAGTAGCTCATCAGAAGATTATCTTGGGAATTTGTCACCGTATAGAGTAGGGTAAACATAGTCATGTGTAGGGGCTGTGGTTGTTGTGAGCGGACGCAAGGAGAATTGGCCACTCTTCGGGGGCAGGTGGAGGCTTTGTCTGTTAGGCTCATCGAGCTCGAGGCGCAGGCGTCGGCTCGTAGTGGCGTTGGGGCAACTGTGGTGAGACCTATGCCTACTTCGGTGGCCTTGGAATCACATGGAACCCCTGATGTCGCTGCGTCTTCCGGCAGTGAGCATCTTACCGGTCAGCCATCACTCCAGGGTGAATGGCGGACAGTGGTGGGCTCGCGCGTGCCTGGCCGAAAGGCGAAGGTGGGATCTGGCCGCGTGGCAGCTGCCTTACCCCTTTCCAACAGGTACGGGGTGCTTCCTAGTGGTGATGACATCGTTTCCGAGCCACCACAGGGTGCCTCGCCTGTTGGGCCAGTGGCCGATTCTCCGGCAAGGTCCCGACAGTCACAGAGGGCGGGCCTATTAGTTATAGGGAGCTCCAACGTTAGGCGGGTTATGGAGCCCCTCAGGAAAATAGCGGGTAGGTCGGGGAAGAATGCCAGTGTGCACTCGGTGTGCTTGCCGGGGGGTCTCGTCCGTAATGTGGAGGAGGCCCTTCCGGCAGCTATTGAACGCACTGGGTGTGACCGGCTGCAGATAGTAGCACATGTCGGAACGAATGACGCCTGCCGCTTGGGTTCTGAGGCCATCCTTGGTTCCTTCCGGCGGCTGGCTGATTTGGTGAAGACAACCAGCATCGCACGCGGAGTGCAAGCTGAGCTTAATATCTGCAGCATAGTGCCCAGAGTCGATCGCGGTCCTCTGGTTTGGAGCCGTGTGGAGGGTCTAAACCAGAGGCTCAGACGACTCTGCGACTATAATGGTTGCAAATTCATCGACCTCCGTTATTGGGTGGAGAACTGTAGGGCCCCCCTAGACAGGTCAGGCGTGCACTACACACCGGAAGCAGCTACTAGGTTAGCAGAGTACGTGTGGCGTGCACACGGGGGTTTTTTAGGTTAGAGGGACCCCCCCTTGGGCGAAACGATAAAATACCTGACGGCTTACCAGAGAGGACATTATCATCGTTGATAAAGAATGTCCGTCCTCAGAGACCAAAAACAGGAAAAGTTAACGTAATATTGGTAAACTGCAGGAGTATCCAGGGCAAGGTTCCTGAATTAGTATCTCTTATTGAAGGAAATAGTGCGCATATAGTATTAGGAACGGAAAGTTGGTTAAAACCGGAAGTGAACAGTAACGAAATCCTAGACACAGAATGGAATATATACCGCAAGGATAGGATAAACGCCAATGGTGGAGGAGTATTTATAGCAGTAAAGAATTCAATAATATCCAGTGAAGTTATTAGCGAATGCGAATGTGAAATAATCTGGGTTAAGTTAAGTATCAAAGGTGGGTCAGATATGATAGTCGGATGCTTCTATAGACCACCTGCATCAGCAACCGTAGTAGTGGAGCGCCTCAGAGAGAACCTGCAGAACGTCGTGAAGAAGTTTCGTGACCATACTATTGTAATAGGGGGAGACTTCAATCTACCAGGTATAGAATGGGATAGTCACACAATCAGAACTGGAGCCAGGGACAGAGACTCTTGTGACATTATCCTGACTGCCTTGTCCGAGAATTACTTCGAGCAGATAGTTAGAGAACCAACTCGTGAAGCTAACGTTTTAGACCTCATAGCAACAAATAGACCGGAACTTTTCGACTCCGTGAATGTAGAAGAGGGTATCAGTGATCATAAGTCAGTGGTTGCATCAATGACTACAAGTGTAATAAGAAATGCCAAGAAAGGAAGGAAAATATATTTGCTTAACAAGAGTGATAGGGCACAAATCGCAGAATATCTGAGTGACCACCATCAAACGTTCATTTCTGAGGAAGAGGATGTGGAACAAAAATGGAAAAAATTCAGAAACATCGTCCAGTACGCCTTAGATAAGTTCGTACCGACTAAGGTCCAAAGCGAGGGGAAAGATCCACCGTGGTATAACAATCATGTACGAAAGGTACTACGGAAACAAAGAAAGCTTCATCATAGGTTTAAGAGTAGTCGAATCATAGCTGATAAGGAAAAGCTGAACGAAGCGAAAAAGAGCGTAAAGAGAGCAATGAGAGAAGCATTCAACGAATTCGAACATAAAACATTGGCAAACAATCTAAACAAGAACCCTAAAAAGTTTTGGTCATATGTAAAATCGGTAAGCGGATCCAAATCCCCTATTCAGTCACTCCTTGACCACGATGGAACCGAAACAGAGGACGACCGAAGAAAGGCAGAAATACTGAATTCAGTGTTCCGAAACTGTTTCACTGCGGAAAATCGTAACACGGTCCCTGACTTCAGCCGTCGCACGGACGCCAAAATGGAAAATATTGAAATAAACGATATCGGAATTGAAAAACAACTGCTATCACTTAGTAGCGGAAAAGCATCCGGACCAGACGAGATACCCTTAAGATTCTACAGTGATTATGCTAAAGAACTTGCCCCCTTTCTATCAGCAATTTATCGTAGATCGCTGGAAGAACGTAAAGTACCTAGCGACTGGAAGAAAGCGCAGGTCGTTCCCATTTTCAAGAAGGGTCATAAATCAGATGCGAATAATTATAGGCCTATTTCGCTTACGTCAATCTGTTGTAGAATAATGGAACATGTTTTGTGTTCTCGTATTATGACGTTCTTAGATAATACAAATCTCCTTCATCATAACCAACATGGATTCCGCAAACAGAGATCATGTGAAACTCAGCTCGCCCTATTTGCCCAAGAAATTCACAGTGCCGTAGACACTGGCGAGCAGATTGATGCCGTATTCCTGGACTTCAGGAAGGCATTTGATACGGTTCCGCACTTACGTTTAGTGAAAAAAATACGAGCTTACGGAATATCGGACCAGGTTTGTGATTGGATTCAAGATTTCCTAGAAGAAAGAACACAACATGTCATTCTTAACGGTTCAAAATCTGCAGATGTAGAGGTAATTTCGGGAGTACCGCAGGGAAGCGTGATAGGACCTTTATTGTTTACAATATACATAAATGACTTAGTTGACAACATCGGTAGCTCCGTGAGGCTATTTGCAGATGACACGGTTGTCTACAAGAAAGTAGCAACATCAGAAGACTCGTACGTACTCCAGGAGGACCTGCAGAGGATTAATGCATGGTGCGACAGCTGGCAGCTTTCCCTAAACGTAGATAAATGTAATATAATGCGCATACATAGGGGCAGAAATCCATTCCAGTACGATTATGCCATAGGTGGTAAATCATTGGAAGCGGTAACGACCGTAAAATACTTAGGAGTTACTATCCGGAGCGATCTGAAGTGGAATGATCACATAAAACAAATAGTGGGAAAAGCAGGCGCCAGGTTGAGATTCATAGGAAGAATTCTAAGAAAATGTGACTCATCGACGAAAGAAGTAGCTTACAAAACGCTTGTTCGTCCGATTCTTGAGTATTGCTCATCAGTATGGGACCCTTACCAGGTTGGATTAATAGAAGAGATAGACATGATCCAGCGAAAAGCAGCGCGATTCGTCATGGGGACATTTAGTCAGCGCGAGAGCGTTACGGAGATGCTGAACAAGCTCCAGTGGCGGACACTTCAAGAAAGGCGTTACGCAATACGGAGAGGTTTATTATCGAAATTACGAGAGAGCACATTCCGGGAAGAGATGGGCAACATATTACTACCGCCCACATATATCTCGCGTAATGATCACAACGAAAAGATCCGAGAAATTAGAGCAAATACGGAGACTTACAAGCAGTCGTTCTTTCCACGCACAATTCGTGAATGGAACAGGGAAGGGGGGATCAGATAGTGGTACAATAAGTACCCTCCGCCACACACCGTAAGGTGGCTCGCGGAGTATAGATGTAGATGTAGATGAAAGTCCCTAATAGAAAACATCTAAACGATTCTAAGCATATACAGATACATGTGAAAGATAATATCGGTTCCTTTCCGGAATTTATTCGTGCAATTAACAATGCATTAGTGAATACATAATGTTTGATGTGTGGCCATACAAGACACTATACACTTTAAAATTTCCAGACGCCTACCACCACAGTGACGCCGAGCCGAAGATTCAAAATATCCCCTGCGTGCGGCGGCCTCGGAGAATGTAGTTACGTTTACAAGGTCTTTAGGTCTACATCTAAAGGTACATCCATACTCCGCAAACTACCGTACGGTGCGTGGCGGACGGTACCATGTAACACTACTGGTCATTTTCTTTTCTGTTCCACTCGCAAATAGAGCGAAGGAAAACCGACTGTCTATATGTCTCCGTATAAGCCCTAATTTCTCGTATCTTATCTTCGTTGTCCTTAAGCGAAGTGTATGTTGGCGGCGTTAAAACATTTCTGCAGTTAGCTTAAATTGTTCACTAAATTTTCTCAGTAGTATTCCTCGAAAAGAACTTCGCTTTCCTTCACGGATTCCCAGTATCTGTAATACTAGCTTGTTGTTCCAACCTACCGGCAACACATCTAACAGCCTGGCTCTGAATTGCTTCGATGCCTTCCTTCAGTCTTACGTGCTGCAGATTCGAGACACTTGAGCAACACTCAAGAATAGGTCGGTCCAGCGTCTTGTATTCGGTCTCCTTTACAGATAAACCACAGTTTTACAAAATTCTCCGAACGAACCGAAGTCGACCGTACGCCTTGCCTACCAGAAACCTCACATGCTCTTACATTTCATATCGCTCTGCAACGTTACGCCCTGATATTTAAACGACTTGACTTCGTAAAACAGGACACCACTAATGCGCTGTCCAAACATTACGGGATTTTTTCCCCCCCTTCTCATGTTTATTAACTTACATTTTTCCACATTTAGAGCTAGCTGCCATTCATCACACCAATTAGAAATTTTGTCTAGGTCATCTTGTATCGACTTACAGGCACTTGTCTTACCTTCCTGTACACCATAGCATCATCAGCAAATAACAGCAGTTAATTACCCATCCTGTCCGCGCCAAATATATATATATATATATATATATATATATATATATATATATATATATATATATATATATATATATATACAGCGGTCCCGTCACACTTACCCTAGGGCACTGCTGACGATACGCTTGTCTCTGATGAACACCCGCCGTCGAGGACGACACACTGTGTTTTATAACTTAAAAAGTCTTCGAGCCACTCATGCTCGTACCTCCGTTAACAGCCTGCGATGGGGTACCGTCTGAAGTGATTTCCGGAAACCTAGAAATACGGAATCTGTCTCTTGCCCTCATACATAGGTCGCAGTGTATCGTGGAGATAAGGGCAAGCTAAGTTTCACACGAGCGATGCTTTCTAAAAGCTTTCGAAGACATAAGCTTCTCGGTCTCAAGAAGTGGATGCCTTTACGTGGCTGGAACGTTGTCTGCAGGACCTCAGCACGTAACCACATCCACATGGGCAGGAAACTGAAAAGTAGTGTTCATTTTTCAGATTTCCTTGACATTTTCGAGACTCCTAGTTTTCATGGTAGTTTACCCTCCGAAAGCTAGCTGTACAATTTGGAAATTTATATATATGTAAAAATTTTAACTCTTAAAAGAAATTATTCCCGCCACTCCGCAACCTAACCCCATTCCCTTTTCTACTCATGCCCGGCGTGGATGTCAGGATGTAACAGTGTGAATCTGCCACAGAGTTGTTGTTTAGAGTTTGAGAACTGTATAGTGTTATGTGAGTAAATGGTAGAAAGCTGTGTGGTAGCTAAAGGCCCCCAGGAAACACGCCGCACATCTTGGGAGTGCGAGCGATGCGTCCTCGGAGTAGGTGGCAGAGGAAGGGCTGCCGCGCCCCGGCGGTTCAACGCCTCGAGTTTTTGGTGGGCGGCTGGGCGCGCGCTCCCCCGTTACTTCCGGTCGGATCTGGGCTCCCCTCGCCGCCGTCAGCTGGCTCCAGCTCCAGCTCCAGCGGCCACGTGTACCGTGTCTCCCCACTCTGCTCTCAGCTGATTCCAGTCTGCGCGTCGCAGCCAGACGAGGGGCGGCAGAGGGGGCGCGCAGCGGCTGGCGGCTGCTTCTGCTTGTGCTTCTACGTCGCCTTCGCCGGCCCTCACCCGACACTTTCGCGGGGGACCGTGCTTCCTCCCCAAAAAACACGCAGCGCGCGCGTCCGCATCCGCCGCGAGGGGTTGTGGGCGACGGAAGCGCCTCGCGCGCGCCGCTGCTGCCGCACGCGGAGTTCGTTGAACCTGTCCCGGCGTCGGCGAGACATGCTCCCCTTCTAAAGCAGAGAAACCGTACTGCTTGGAATTAGAGATGTGGCCGTGCTGGACAGCTGGGACTTGCTGATTGAGTTACAAACTGCAATAATCGATACATTTTTTTAGTGACAAGCTTGGCAATTTTTGTCGTAAAATTTACTTGGGCTCAAGTAACAAATAGCTTAAATACTTACAGTTATGCTACAGAAATAACTCATCAATAACTGCAAAGGCAAAGCTCACGAGCGATTTTATTCCGGGTCTTAAGAACAACTGTTAAAAACCAGGATATTATATATATACTAAGATGGTATCTGATGTCCGAAAGAACAGATACCATCTTAGTATATATATAATTAAGGCTCACCGGCCACTTGACCATCTTCTTCTTCTGTGCGAATGCACAAACAGTGCCCGAACTCTTACGGGAATCGGCAACGCGCCGCGAGTGAGTATAATGGGCGGGGGCACTACGAATGTGGGTTTCGCGGGAGGCGTGCCAGAGATAAACCCCTGCAGTCGCGCTATCCTCTGTGCCGTCGGTGGCTCAGATGGACGTTGCCTGCTGGCCGCGCTGTGGTGCGCGCGCCTGTTTGTTTACGCCGGAGCGGCTTCGCGTGTGCGGTGTTGTGAGTCTAGAACGAGATGGCACACTCGTACAGAAAAACGACTTTGAAGTTCAGTTTTGCGAACGACTACATACGACCAAAGGCACACGATATTGAACGCTTCTTAAGGGAAGAGGTAAAGATCGATCCACAGGAAATCGTGAGAATCAATTTATCGATCGTTTCTAGCGTCGTCTATGTCAAGCTTGTTGACGAGGCTGCTTGCGAAAGACTTCTACAACGATCACCAAACGGGTATCGTTTCTGTCATGCCGACGGGAATATTGGTGCAGTTACAATCGATCACGCGGGAATGGGGATCCGCACTATACGAGTCTTCGAACTTCCGTTTGAGGTCCCGTCTGAACTTGTTACCGACACCTTTCCACCATAATGGTACAGTTCTATCCCATGTGGCCGAAAAATGGACGAGTTTTACCACGTACCCCGTTTTAAATGGGGTGAGACAAATACGGATAAAACTGCGAAAGCACGTCCCCTCTTATTTGTACGTAGGAGGTTGTCGAGCAATTATAATCTATGATGGGCAACCTCGCACTTGCTCGGGGTGCGGGAAAGAAGATCACGTCCGCTCGGAATGCCTCCAGCGACGTTTAGTGCAAACTCCACGGGATGACGTTCAGGCGCCACAACAGATGACTGTCTTACCGTTGACCTTTGTGGAAGCCCTGAGAGGCGATGTGAGGGAGATTTCCGATGGGCACCAGCAGCTGCCCCCTATAGAGAACATGGACACCAACGGACTGGAACTCCGACCACCGGTTACACCACAGCAGACACAGGATACCACACAAGAGATGCAGCTGACGGCCGCTCCAGGCTCCTCCGTGTTGGCTGCCAGTGCTTCCACCGAGAGCGTGATAGGCCAGGACCGAGACGGAGGATACGCAACCCAAACAGCCGATGCGGAAGCAAGGCAAGGGAAACAGCGTTCGCCGAAGAGAAGAAAGAAGCGTCGACTGACTTCTGATGACGATAGCCATAGTCCCGAGGGGACAGTGGACGACAACGACAGTACCGACCTGAGACCAGTGGATTCAACAGATACCGAGATGACGATGCAGGAATTACACAGCGACGATAACTTGAATTCTCCTTCTGGTGACCGGAAGGCAGAAGTGGAGATGACAACTGTCCAACATCAGAGCGGTGACGACGTTGCCTCCCATCCTTCGACCAGTTCCGGAAATATGCTGGGGAACTGGGCGCAAGAAATGGACCAACAGGAACAGAATGAAAATACGAAAGCGACGATTGAGGATAGTCCTGGCCAGAGGACGGGAGGGGTCGGGAAATGTTGAACAACTTAGTGTGATGAGGAGCGCCGGGGGTGCAGATAGACGCTTAATGACACCGCCCTACAACTGATGAACACACGCCAGGCGTACCGCATTGCCACGATAAACATTAATGGCATTCGGACACCGCTTAAAATTCAAATGCTGAAAGATATGTTACGCGCTGCGGACGTGGATATTGTATTCCTACAAGAAGTGCGTTTCACATCGCCGCCAGAGTTCTACGGCTACGAGGCACATTATTCAGTGCACGATGAAAGTGGATGCGGTGTGGCGATTCTCACCAGGGAAGGAATAGGACTGGAGGACGTCATGGTTCAAATGGCTCTGAGCACTATGGGACTTAACATCTATGGTCATCAGTCCCCTAGAACTTAGAACTACTTAAACCTAACTAACCTAAGGACATCACACAACACCCAGTCATCACGAGGCAGAGAAAATCCCTGACCCCGTCGGGAATCGAACCCGGGAACCCGGGCGTGGAAGGACGTCATGTCTCTCCCTTCGGCACGTGGCATAGCGATCACTGTCGACGGCGTTCGTTTCATCAATTTATACGCGGCATCTGGCTCCACAAAACGAGGAGAAAGGGCGACCTTTTACACCGAAGAGATAGCATCGTTGTTCGCTGGACGCTATGATAACAATATAGTGGGCGGCGACTTTAATTGTGTCGTCGACAAAAAGGACCAAGTAACTCATTATGTGCCATGCATGGAACTGCGTGCGTTGATTACCGAAATGGCGCTTCTGGATACCTGGGAACTGCAGCATGGCGACAGACCGAGTTATACGTTTGTAACGGGACACTCGGCGAGTAGACTTGATAGAGTGTATGTGACACGAGCTCTACGGACGGCGATACTGGATGCCGAAATATGGCAAGCGGCTTTTACGGATCATATGGCGTACGTCTGTACGATTTCACTAACGCGTCAGAAGATATGGCGGAGTAAGGGTCACTGGAAAATGAATTGTGCACTTTTACGTGACACTGAATATCGCCGGACGATAGAGGCGGCCTGGGAGACCTGCGTTCGCCGCCAACGAGCATACACCTCGGTTCTCCAGTGGTGGATTAAATGCGCAACACCAACGTTACGGAGAACGTTGATACGATACGGGCAGGACAAATCGCAGTGGAACCGCACGACGGCTGATATTTATTTTACAGCCCTGAGGGAGCTGATGATCCAACAAGCATCGTCGGAAAGGCACACGGCCATGCGCAGGATAAAAGCCAAGTTATTACAGCTGACGAGACTAAGAATGGAAGGTATAATGGTCCGGGCGAGATTGGCGGACACAGTTGCTGCCGAAACACCCTCCATGCACCGCGTAGTACGTGAACGCCAACGACGACGCAGGACATTGATCAGGGAACTAATCTCTGAAACTGGCCAGCAAGTTGTGCACCAGCGTGATATTGCGCATGTGTTTACTGACTATTTCCGCCAGTTATATGGACCTGTACAAGTGAACCACGAGACACTACAAGATGTCATCTCGGAAATGCCAGAAAATGCCAGATAGAGGAACACCACTGGATGCAGAGACTTTCATCACAGCGATAACAGAGGACGAGCTGACGGATGTAATTGCCAGGGGGGCTCCGAACAAGTCCCCAGGACAGGACGGCTTCACAATTGAATTTTACCGCGCCTTTGCGTACCTCATGGGACGGACCTGGATTCAGATGTACAGCGAACTCCTGTTACCGCAGAGTGAGATACCTGCCGAATTCACGGAGGGTATCATCATCCCAATACCCAAACCACGCGGTGGCAGAAGGCCAGGAAATTATAGACCACTCACTCTCTTGAACTGCGAGTATAAGATTTTCGCGCGCATCCTTGGAGCTCGCCTGCGGTCTTCAATTTCTGATAGACTCCTCATAGATCAAACTTGCCTCGGCGGTAAGAGTAACGTACATACGGCGCTCGGTGACTACCGAGATATCATCGCATTAGCAGCGGCATGCCGAGTGCGTGGGGCACTCGTCGCTATTGGCTTCGATCATGCGTTCGACAGAGTGGATCATACCTTTTTGCATGCGGTGATGGGCAGATTGGGAATCCCACAGGCCTTCATTCTAGTGATCATGCGACTGTTACACGGCGTGCGATCAAATGTCTCGGTGAATGGGCGGGGCACTGACTACGTTGTTATTTCAAGGTCAGTTCGTCAAGGTTGCCCCCTTTCGATATTTTTGTATGCAATGGCTTTGGAACCCTGTCTATATGGTCTCCGAAGACGGTTGGAGGGAGTGCCGATGCCACAACTGACCTTTCATTGCCGCGCTTATGCTGACGATGTGATGCTGGTGGCACGGACGGACGAAGAAGTACGTACGGCGTTGGCATGGATACAGCGATACGGGTTGGCGGCAGGAAGCGTGCTTAATCTACAAAAATCACGCTGCATGAATGTCGGTCGTGGATTACAACCGGGGGAGGGAGGCCCGCTCATGTTAGTTAAGACCATAAAATGCCTAGGTATTACGTTCCACACGGATGTGCAGCGGACAGCAGCGGATAACTACCGACGCATATTGAATCTGATGCGGACAATGGTGCTGTTACAGAAATTAAGAGCGTTGGATATGATTCAGAGGGTGACCTATGTTAACGTATACCTAGCACCGAGACTCACTCACGTAGCGCATGTCCTGCCTTTAACGCGCACAATGGCATCACGGATACAAGCAACTTTCGGAACCTACGTCAGTGTGGGACACCTGTTTAAGATCCAATACACAACGCTTACGCTACCACCTGGAGAGGGTGGACTTGGTCTAGTGAACGTGTATGAAAAGGCACGGGCGTTATTCGTCAGTACGATTTTCCGACAGTGCCTCGGTTAATTTCGCAGTATCTCGGGTGCGTTGGCCGATGTACTAGCGCCCACTTCAATGCTGCCCCCAGTCAATGTGGGCCATATTTCACCGAAGCTGGACAAGAACTGGCGACAAATAGGGCGCGTTATACGGAACGTTTATCTCCCAACGTCGGTACGCTCAACATGGTATGTGGTGGTAAATAGGAAGTTTGCAACGAATCAACAGCGGCGGCGCGATTCATTTGGCAGACACTCCACTATGTTTAGGCTACGCAACAATGGACACTGATGAACATCGTTTAGCATGTAGTGGTACGGCTCCAGTGTGGAATGTGGAACTTGGCACAACAGATATTGGCGTTCCTGTTACGCTCCGCCCCTCACACAATTTCATCAGACACACTTTTTTCCCCCAAGAATCTTATTTTCCGGTCCAAAAAACCAATGCAGTCACATGGGTACGGGGGATGGTGGTGGGCTACGTGTATAACGAATCGGAAAAGGACAAAATTGATTTTTGGCATTTTCTCCTGGATGGACACACGAAGCTGCAACAGCATAAGAAATATGGGCAAGACTTCGCTAATTACTTGCGACTTACATTTACCGACCCGCCGGCCAGATGGGGTGTGACGGGTGAGAGATGAGATAGACGAAGAAGCCGAAATAGACATCGATCACACTTACGGACCCTTAGTTAATTTCGAGAAGACGACCCAGTCTTACACCAACGTCTGGAGAACGAGTCGATAGATGGCTCTCTTGCTCTATCGAACGTCGGGTCGTGAGCAGGTGTCGCCCCAGGCACGAATTTCATTTCATTGCTACAGGAGCATGTTTCTTTTGCATTTGTACTATCCGCAATGTCCTCATGTCTTTCATTTGGGCATTTTCAGTTTTATTCATTACCTTAATTCATTAATTTTCTAATTAGGCTCTACTTGTCAACATATGGACATTGTAGACACTATTTATGCGGTAGTACAACAAAATGTATGTCAGCAAAGCTGGTAAGCCTGACATTGAAAAAAAAGTCGGTAAAAAAAGAATAAAAAAACGTAAGAAAAGATGGATAGAGTGAAAAAAAGGGGTATGATTCCTGCTTGGGGTGCAGGAGGTCTCGGGTTCAAATCCCGGACGATATTTTTTTTTTAAAAAAAAAAAAAAGATGGATAGAGCATCTTCCATGTAAGCAGGAGTTCCCTGGTTCGAGTCCCGTTCGGGGCACACATTTTCATCTGTCCCCGTTGACGTATGTCAGCGTTTGTAAGCAGCTAAGGGTGTTCATTTCATTGTAACCAGGATATTTTTAAAATGCATGTCAATGGTAGCGAAATGAATATTTGGAACAGAGCTTCAAAATCATTAAGGGAGCTGACAAAAAATCAAGCATCCAAGAGCGATAGCCTCCTATCGGGAAAGAGCTTCGATGGTTCAGGTGTTGGATTCCAGACAGTCTTGCTCAGACTTGGCTCCCATTAAACTTCCACCTGATTTTTCTCCACATGCGGACTGGTAACATCAAATATTCGGCTCAACAGTCAATCATTATCCGCACATATAGTTTACATCAAAATTATCCAGTCCTCAAAGGTTTACTTGAAACAAATACAAGACACAAGAACGTAAGAACGTGTTAACATCAGTTTACATGAATTTAAACGATGATTCACTGCGGCATGTGCCGTGGTTACTAACGGCAAGTTCATCTAACAATACGGGTTACAAAAGTTTCCAGCGAGCTAAAATAGTAGCTAGGCAAGAACACAATTAGCAAAATGTTAGCTTATAGTACCTGATCGAAACAAAATATTTCTACGCACATGCTAATCGTATGTACTTGCGGGTCGCGCCACATATAAAACCCTACAAGACAGCGTTCTTTTTAGATTCTTTGAGTCCTTGAGTGGGAATCCAAAGTCAGAGTTACAAAATTCAAAATAACGGATCCAATTTCGCGGATAAAAAATTATAAATTTAGCGGATTCGAGTAAAACTTCGGGAATAAAGTATTGTGAGGTCGCTGGTAACGAATTAGAAGTCAAAATTGCCGTACTGAAATGCTTCATTCAGTATTTGACATTTCTCAATCGATATAATGGTCTCATTTGTGGCTTGTGCCATTATTGTTTCCAGAAGGATCGCTGTCTGCTTCTTCTCTGGGGGATAGTTCGAAAAACTCATCTTTTATCTCAGGTGGCAAACAGATCTTCTTGAATTGTCACGTTGCGAAGTCTCGAGATGAGTGGATCCGAAGAGGGCAGAAGCCGATGGAATACAACATGCATCGTTTTCTCTCAAGAATATTTGCGTGTGAAATCTTCTCGGTAGCGCCGGGTGTCCTTAGTCGGAGCTTCCTGCATATGTTGAAATAGCCGACCAATCGGCAGCGGAGGAGCTTCGATTATATAATATCCGTGCATAAAAACTATGTGGACTGAGCATCGGGCATTATTACTGAATACTGTGAGCCCTGAGAAGTTGGTACTCTATTTTCGAGGAATATACATATACTTCCAGAATTCTTGATGGATATGTTTTAGTTATGCAATTCTCTGTATAAAATTTGAATAAGTGTGCAGCATTTCGCGGAAAAGAAATAATATTACTCCAGAAAATTTAACTCGTGCGAAAGAATTATGTGCCAGTTTGCAATAAAAATTCTAATGAAAATTTCGAACAGCTCCCCAAGAAAAATATCGAAAATGCTAAAGATATTTTTGTGTCTAATAGTTTATGATGTAATTGCATTAATGAGGAACTTAACTTTTTCCCTGTGGCAGTCCCACACAGTAGAGAAGTGTCCGTCCGCTAAAAACGTGCAAATACCTGCACGCAGATACATTTGAACTCGTTAACTAAAGTATTAAGGTAGTAGGAGAGCCATCTAAAACAGTGGAGCCACGCAGAGGAAATTTTTTAGCCAACGATTTCGGTTGATATCGGTAGTAGTTTAGTTTTAAGTCGATATAAGTCATTAAAACGGTTAAAAATGTCATAAACAATCATTCTGCAGTGCCAACCATCTCTTATTTTATCCTGACCACTAGGCAATATCTGAAAAATTTTCCGTCGTCCAATGCACTGTTTACCGTCTACTGGCACGGCACATATCGTACCGACTTGAGACTGGGATGACACCGGAAGTATGCACTACTGCAATCTACACAAGATTTCGCTTGACTTAAGTCGGAAGGCGCATCTTTTTTTCCGTTCTGTGCAGGTTTTAAAGCGAGTTGACCCAGTGTGCTCCATAACGTACCGTGTCCGAAATCGCAGCCACAGCTGCCCATTCGACCCCAGCGAGCCACGCCTTCCGAAACGCCACGCGTGCGCTCTGTCTGACAGGAGCAGGACGGGGCTGGGGCCGCCTCCGCCGCTGTCGCCTCTCGCAGTGCCGCACTTGGTACACTTCTAACTGTACAAGAAAATAGATGTTCATTACCCATTATTAAAGCTGGCAGTGGCTCACAAAGAAGTTCAGTACGCATCAACAATTTTTTTGATCATTTGCCCAATAACAAAATGTGTAGCATGTGGCAAGACAAGTTTTAAATCTAACCAGAAATCATTTCTCCTCGACAATTCCTTCAGTTCCACAGACGAATTTTATGCAAACTTTGGTAGCCTAAGAAAAAGAAAGAAAACTAGTTTTAAATGTAGTTTCAATATGACGTGTTTATTAACGTTTCAAAATGGTTCAAATGGTTCTAAGCACTATGGGACTTAACATCTGAGGCCATCAGTCCCCTAGACTTAGAACTACTTAAACCTAACTAACCTAAGGACATTACACACATCCATGCCCGTGGCAGGATTCGAACCTGCGACCGTAGTAGCAGCGTGGTTCCGGACTGAAGCGCCTAGAACCGCTCGGCCACAGCGGCCGGTTATTAATGTGCCATTTACGAACTTGTAAATGATGAACATGTAACCATCGACTGAAACTAATCATGTATATGTATCCCGTAAACTGACGTGCTTCACATAATTTCGATAAAAAGCCGCTCATATCATCTATGGAACATTAATGAAACAACCAACTCGATCGCTTTCAAAACTCGGTTTTTCTGTACGTCTAAGGCGTACCATGCTTTACTTCAAATGTCTGAGGAGAACGAATCGCTCTGTGTCAGTAAAATTAAAAATGGGCTTGCAGCGTGCTCCCTTTCAAACTCTCACACTGACATTAACTGTCCACATATCAACTTCATAAAGCGGTATGATGCATTCATCAAAAATACTTCAAAAAATTGCCTTTGGAGATTTCAGAGTGCAGTTAAGAACTAAAAACTTCGAACTTCCTAACAGAGCCGTCCCCAGCTGTGTGCATAGCGTTCTCGCCTCGAAATAACGAGGTTGAGGGTTCGATTCTCGCAGTTTGGTACAAAAATACAAAACAACAAACAGAAAATATAAAACTTTTTTATTTCTAGATATTACGATTCAGTTCAAACGTAACATAAAAAACAGTACTGTTGGTGTATATATTTATATCATTTAAGAATAACGCATTTCGCATTTTTATACCAGGTGTTAATTAATTATGAGCAGACCTACTTGCATTATCATGCAATTAATAACTTAAAATAAAAAAGTAAATTTATTAGAAAATTATTTTTACTATGATATCCGATGTTTATCAGTTAGCATATCAATTTAACTTAATCATTGAATTCACATAAAAATAAAAAAGAAAGAGGATCTAGTAAGAATCGCACTAGCAACCTCGCGATTACGCAGTAGCGGTCGGCTCTGTTAGTGCAAAGTTTGAAAGTTTCCGTTCTTGACAGCGCTCTGAAATCTTCAAAGGCGATTTTGTCGAATGCGTATCAGAAGTACACCTCACTGCTGTAGGAAACTGATATCCACACATGGAACTTCAAATCCTTCAAACCGAGTGAGGTGGCGCAGTATTTTGACACACTGGACTCGCATTCGGGAGGGCGACGGTTCAGATCCGCGTCCGGCCATGGTTTTCCCTGTTTCCCTAAATCGCTCCAGACGAATGCTGGGATATTTCCTTTGACAGGGCACGGCCGATTTTGGTACCCATCTTTGACACCATCCGAGCTTGTGCTCCATCCCTAAAGACCTCGAAGTCATCGGGACTTTAAACCCAATCTTCCTTCCCTCTTCCTTCTTCAAAACCTTCAAAGAGGAAATCGAAGAGAGCCACTCCGTGAAGCCTCCGTTCCAGACTCGGCATCAATCGAAGAGAGCCACTCCGTGAAGCCCCCGTTCCGGACTCGGCATCGCCCGGAAACACGTTTTCAACGGTTGCACTCTGATACGAGACTGTGAATTCGTGGCTGGTTAGTAATGTGGGACTCGAAACCAGAATGATATAGATTTCATTCCAGCGTGGTATGTTTGTATCAGTTCTGACGCTGCATCCAGTACATAATAGGGTGTTGTGCATTCTTCGAAGTTCTTAACGGTGTTAAGAAGATACCTAAACCGATTGGATGTCATAGGAGGTTTTGTGTGTGTGTGTGTGTGTGTGTGTGTGTGAGAGAGAGAGAGAGAGAGAGAGAGAGAGAGAGAGAGAGAGAGAGAGGGAGTGAGAACAAGAACGAGAGAGCAACTGATGGTATATGAAAGCGTCCTCGATTGGCTGGACAATATCTGACGTAATATCGGAGAAATAGTTCGAACAGGAACACGACACATGGTAATAACACAGATTATTTTACCTGTGGCCACGATAGCCTACAGACTTGTACGACTTGTCCTGTTCCGGAAAAAAGCCTTGTTTATATTCTTATAAATCGATGGTTCAGCGGTAAAGAGCCAGACTGTGGAGCCAAAGGAATCGAGTTCGATTCCCGGCCAGATTTTTATCAGAAACTTCCTGGCAGATTGGAACTGACAATAGTGCCGGACCGAGACTCGAAATCAGGCGCTTTGTCTTTTGCGGGCAAGTGCTCTACCGACTGAGCTACCCAAGCACGACTCACGACCCATCTGCACAGCTTTACTTTCGCCAGTACCTCATCGCTTACTTTCCAAACTTCACAGAAGCTCTTCTGCCAAACTTGCTGGACCAGCACTCCTGCAAGAAAGGAATGAGAACGGGACGTGAGTTGGGCTTGGGCAGCTCAGTCGGTAGAGCACTTGCCCCCGAAAGGCAAAGGTCCCAGCTCATAGTTTTAATCTGCCAGGAAGTTCCGTATCAGCGTGCACTCCGCTGCGGAGCGAAAATTTCATTCTAGATTTTTATCTGTCTCTTACCACCTGTTTCACTTCTGGAGATGTTTGTTGATGTGAAAAATGCAGAGATGAACTGTGGTTCGGAGTGCACGACAAAACCTTAGGTCTCACTGTAACTGGCGGCGTGAGTCAGTCCGTAGGTCGGAGGAACGCGACGACACGCCTCCTACATCAGGACCATGCCTGCTGAAGCACTGTGGTGTTCAAGTCATTCTGCGGGCAGATGACGGCTTTATCTTAATGAATGCGTATGAAGGAGTGATTCCGCTACCTACTACACGCAGGGAACATTTGGGTAGACGAATTCAATAATTTTGTAGCAACTGCACATGCACCATAAAAGAGCTGACAAAGGAGCGAGAAATTACTGAGAAACTATTTTACCATGGGATATTAATGTTTCCCCACCTTAAACTTTGCATTTACAGTACAGCAAGTTTAATAGAAACTGTTGTATTCGAGCGGAAGGAAAAAACAAAGACCTCTAGTGCAGTCTCACAGAAAAATATGCGCAGAAAGGTTATAGACTCACGCCATGGATGGCTTCACACTAATACGACGATAGTTTGCACAATTTCTCCTGTTGCCCTTTATAAATATTGATGTAATTATTGCCTTTTTCCACTCCTTTGGGGCTTCGTCACCTCTAAGGCATTTCTCAAAAATCATGATAGAAACTTGAAGTAAATTTTAATTTAACGTGTAAAATCTCAAAGATTTTATTTTCAAAAGAGCAATCCGATTTTACAAAACTGTTTCTTTTACATACATGAACATAATATCTCGGGCTACTTTTTACAATTACATTTAGGATTAACATTTTCGTTTACCTTCCTGAAATGTTCATTGGGCCCACTATCGGACGCACGGCAAGTATGTAGACGATAGTCAAACTCACCGCGCACTTTTGCGAGCATCTCTGGAGTTATTGCTTTAACTGCCGTTGCTGTGCGCCTTCGCAACCAATCAGAAGCTGTAGGAAGGGGAGTGATGTAGACTGACTCTTTCTCAATTAACTACACACGTTTTGGTCAGGCGGCCTCGGCGCAATGCGAGGTGCACGCGTCCCGTTATGGTCGATCCATCGTGTTGAAACTTGAAATGTCCGGCATGTCCTCGCACTTGAGAAATGAACGAGCGAGCAGATTAGCTTCATCATGAAGACCAATACCGATCTTCTGTGTACTCATGGGTACCACGCCGTCAGATTGTACCAATGTGTACCACAGCTAGCGAAACTAGGCGCCTTGTTTCCATGCTTCGTGTATGGTTCTTGCGTCCATGTTAGTAATACTAGTGGACCAGTGGGTGTGTTGGAGAAGGGGGGGGGGGGAGATAATTCATGCCCACCTTTCGTAAATACTGTAATCTACTCATGTATATTTTTTGAAAAAAAATGTTTGTTGTTTTCAATGAAATCTTCTACCAGATTCTTAACTGACAAACTGCCTGTTCGCTTCTGTCTCTGGTTCTTCGGCCGACGTTTGTTTGATGATTTTTGTGATGTTTCACCAGCACGAGTGCCTGTCACTGTCAAAACTTCACCCACCATTGCTGGTGGTGAACTGAAGTCGAGCTCGCAGCCGCATATTATACATACCTGGCGCGCCAACGTCTGGTCATTTCCGGTGCGGTTCTCTTGCTACCTGGAATGGTTGTTCGCTGCAGCACGGCAATCCTGGATCCGTTCACCTGCGGCCGCGTGCTCGGCTCCTGTGCAGCACCTGGAGCTGACAATGCGAGTCACTCGTACTGGCGAAACGTCAGAAAAATCATCAACAAACGTTGGGGGCGGTCTGTTAACAAGTTCCCACAAAAGCCTTAACAATTCTGTAGATTTTTAACTATTTTATTTTAGGTTAAATTTAATAAAAGAAAATTGTATTCTGATGTGTAGTAGCAGACGTGACTTCTCACACCGAATGTCATAGTCAGTATGTTCTGGTATTGGGCCCTAGTTAGACATGAGTCGGAGTATGTTGTTAATAAAAGTCAACAACATTTAATAAAGTATGGTCTTAATAAAATTCAACAACAGTTAATTTGTGGTGAGCATAAAGCACCGCCGCCCCCCTCCACCCCAGAAATTAATTCCCGTTAGTAAAAAATTAGGTATTTCGAAATTTGGATTACAAGACGTTCGCAGGAGCAGATATAGACTCAAATCACAATTTAGTTATGGTAAGGACCAGACAAAAGTTTAAGAGAATCGTACGGAACAATTAGTGTGGAAGGAAGTGGAGCACTGAAATACTGAAGAGTGGCGAGAGACGTTTGAAGTTCGTTAAGGATGAGGATGCTGCTATAATGAATACCAGAGTAGGCAGTTCAGTTGAACAAGAGTGGACGTCTATAATAAGGGCAGTGACAAATCTTGGACAGACAAACATAGGTACGAGGAACGTAACTGCGAAGAAGCTTTGGGTAACAGGACAATATTTCTATTAATCGACGAATGAAGGAAGTACAAAAATGTTCAGGGAAAGACAGGAATACAGCAATATAAATCACTTGAAGAAATCGAAAAAGAATTGATTGTCAGGAGGTCTGACTCAGCATACAGGAAAGTCAAAACAACTTTCGGTGATATTGAAAGCAAGTATGATAATGTTAAGAGTGCACTGGGAATTCTACTGTAAAACGCAGGAGAGAGAGCTGATAGGTGGAAAGAGTACGTTGAAGGCTTCTATTGAGGTTGAGGATTCTCCTGACGACGTGACGGAAGAAGGCATTGAAGTCGATAAGAATGACATAGGGTATCCAATATTAAAGTCAGAATTTCAAACAGCTTTGGAAGACTTGAGATGAAATAAGGCAGAAGGGATGGATAACGTTCCAGCGGAATTTCTAAAATCATTGGGGAAGTGACAACTAAATGACTATTCAAGTTGTTGTGTGGAAAAAATATCGTCCATACAATTCGGAAGACAGCGAGGGCAGCTAAGTGCGAGAACTATCCCACAGTCAGCTAAAACTGAGCATCCGATTTGCTGATAGGAATAGTATACGTAAGAATGGAAAAGAAAATTCAGATTTTGTAAGATGACGATCAGTTTGGCTTTAGGAAAGCTAAAGGCACCAGACAGGCTGTACGGACATTGTGACTGATAATGGAAGCAAGACTGAAGAAAAATCAAGACACTTTCATAGAATTTGTCGACCTAGAAAAAGCGTTCGACGGCATGAAATAATGCAGGACGTTCCAAATTCTGAAACTAAAATAGGAGCAAATTACAAGAAAACTGGTGATATACAATTGTACAAGATCCAAGAGGGAACAATCAAAATGGATGGGAAAAAACGAAGTGCTTGGATTACAGTACATGTAAGACATGGATGTAGTCTTTCGCCCCTTCAATCCGTACATCGAAGAAGCAATGATGGAAATAAAAGAAAGTGCAGTGCCGATGGTACTGTTACCGACGACTGTGCCGCTAAAGCGGAGTTACTGAACGCAGTTTTCCGAAATTCCTTCACCAGGGAAGACGAATCGAATATTCCAGAATTTGAAACACGAACAGCTGCTAGCATGAGTTTCTTAGAAGTAGATATCTTAGGGGTTGCGAAGCAACTCAAATCGCTTGATACGGCCAAGTCTTCAGGTGCAGATTGTATACCGATTAGGTTCCTTTCAGATTACACTGATACAATAGCTCCCTACTTAGCAATCATATACAACCGCTCGCTCACCGATAGATCTGTACCTACAGAATGGAAAATTGTGCAGGTCGCACCAGTGTTTAAGAAGGGTAGTAGGAGTAATCCATCGAACTACAGACCTATATCATTGACGTCGGTTTGCAGTAGGGTTTTGGAGCATATATTGTATTCAAACATTATGAATCACCTCGAAGGGAACGATCTATTGATACGTAATCACATGGTTTCAGAAAACATCGTTCTTGTGCAACGCACGAAGTAATGACCGCTATCGACAGGGTATCTCAAGTTGATTCCGTATTTCTATATTTCCGGAAAGCTTTTGACACCGTTCCTCACAAGCGACTTCTAATCAAGCTGCGGGCCTATGGGGTATCGTCTCAGTTGTGCGACTGGATTCGTGATTTCCTGTCAGGAAGGTCGCAGTTCGTGGTAATAGATGGCAAATCATCGAGTAAAATTGAAGTGATATCAGGTGTTCCCCAGGGAAGCGTCCTGGGACCTCTCCTGTTCCTGATCTACATAAATCACCTGGGTGACAATCTGAGCAGTTCTCTTAGGCTGTTCGCAAATGATGCTGTAAATTACCGTCTAGTAAGGTCATCTGAAGACCAGTATCAGTTGCAAAGCGATTTAGAAAAGATTGCTGTATGGTGTGGCAGGTGGCAGTTGACGTTAAATAACGAAAAGTGTGAGGTGATCCACATGAGTTCCAAAAGAAATCCGTTGAAATTCGATTACTCGATAAATAGTACAATTCTCAAGGCTATCAATTCAACTGAGTACCTTGGTGTTAAAATTACGAACAACTTCAGTTGGAAAGACCACTTAGATAATATTGTGGGGAAGGCGAGCCAAAGGTTGCGTTTCATTGGCAGGGCACGTAGAAGTTGCAACAAGACCACTAAAGAGACAGCTTACACTACACTCGTTCGTCCTATGTTAGAATATTGCTGCGCGGTGTGGGATCCTTCCCAGGTGGGATTGACGGAGGACATCGAAAGGGTGAAAAAAAAGGGCAGCTCGTTTTGTATTATCACGTAATAGGGGAGAGAATGTGGCAGATATGATACACGAGTTGGGATGGAAGTCATTAAAGCAAAGACGGTTTTCGTCGCGGCGAGACCTATTTACGAAATTTCAGTCACCAACTTTCTCTTCTGAATGCGAAAATATTTTGTTGAGCCCAACCTACATAGGTAGGAATGATCATCAAAATAAAATAAGAGAAATCAGAGCTCGAACAAAAAGGTTTAGGTGTTCGTTTTTCCCGCGCGCTGTTCGGGAGTGGAATGGTAGAGAGATAGTATGATTGTGGTTCGATGAACCCTCTGCCAAGCACTTAAATGTGAATTGCAGAGTAATCATGTAGATGTAGATGTAGATGTAGAAGTTTGCGATTAGAAGTCAGGGTGAAAGGACATCAATGACAGCATTCGATGATGATGACATTGTTATCCCAGTGAAAGTGAAGAAGGATTACAGTGTCTGTTGAATGGAAAAAAAGAGTCTAATGAGCACAGAACATGGTTTGAGAATAAACTAAAAAAGACCAAAGCAATGAGAAGCAGCAGAAATGAGAGTAGCGAGAAACTTAACAACAAAACTGGTGATCACGAATTAGACGAAGTTAAAGAATTCTGCAACCTTGGAAGCAAAATAACCCATGCTGAACGAAGCAAGGAGGACTAGCACTGTCAAAAAGGGCATTCCAGGCCAAGAGAAAGTCTATTAGTATCAAAAATAGGCCTTAATTTGAGAAAGGAATTTCTGAGAATGTACGTTTGGAGCACAGCATTCATCTACATCTACATGGATGCTCTGCAAATCACATTTAAGTGCCTGGCAGAAGGTTCATCGAACCACCTTCACAATTCTCTATTATTCCAGTCTCGTATAGCACGCGGAAAGAATGAACACCTATATCTTTCCGTACGAGCTCTGATTTCCCCAATTTATCGTGGTGATCGTTCCTCCCTATGTAGGTCGGTGTCAACCAAATATTTTCGCATTCGGAGTAGAAAGTTGGTGATTGGAATTTCGTGAGAAGATTCCGTCGCAACGAAAAACGTCTTTGTTTTAACGATGTCTTGCCCAAAACCCATATCATTTCAGTAACATTCTTTCCCATATTTCGCGAGAATACAAAACGTGCTGCCTTTCTTTGAACTTTTTCGATGTACTCCGTCAGTCCTATCTGGTAAGGATCCCACACCGCGCAACAGTATTCTAAAAGAGAACGGACAAGCGTAGTGTAGGCAGTCTCCTTAGTAGGTCTGTTTCATTTTCTAAGTGTCCTGTCAATAAAACGCAGTCTTTGGTTAGCCTTCCCCACAACATTTTATATGTGTTCCATCCAAATTAAGTTGTTCGTAATTGTAATACCTAGGTATTTAGTTGAATTTACGGCTTTTAGATTAGACTGATTTATCGTGCAACCGAAGTTTAACGAGTTCCTTTTAGCACTCATGTGGATGACCACACACTTTTCGTTATTTAGGGTCAACTACCACTTTTCGCACCATTCAGATATCTTTTCTAAATCGTTTTGCAGTTTGTTTTGATCTTCTAATGACTTTAATAGTCGATAAACGACAGCGTTATCTGCAAACAACCAAAGACGGTTGCTCAGACTGTCTCCCAAATCATTTATATAGATAAGGAACAGCAAAGGGCCTATAACACTACCTTGGGGAATGCCAGAAATCACTTACGTTTTACTCGATGACTTTCCGTCAATTACTACGAACTGTGACCTCTCTGACAGGAAATCAAAAATCCAGTCACATAATTGAGACGATATTCCATAAGCACGCAATTTCACTACGAGCCGCTTGTGTGGTACAGTGTCAAAAGCCTTCCGGAAATCCAGAAATACGGAATCGATCTAAAATCCCTTGCCAATAGCACTCAACATTTCATGTGAATAAAAAGCTAGTTGTGTTTCACAGGAACGATGTTTCCTAAACCTATGTAACTGTGTGTCAATAGACCGTTTTGTTCGAGGTAATTCATAATGTTCGAACACAATATATGTTCCAAAATCCGGCCTCATATCGATGTTAACGATATGGGCCGGTAATTTAGTGGATTACTCCTACTACCTTTCTTCAATATTGGTGTGACCTGTGCAACTTTCCAGTCTTTGGGTACGGATCTTTCGTCGAGCGAAGGGTTGTGTATGATGGTTAAGTATGGAGCTAATGCATAAGCATACTCCGAAAGGAACCTAATGGGTATGCAGTCTGGACCAGAAGACTTGCTTTTATTAAGTTGCTTCACTACTCCGAGGATATTTACTTCTACGGTACTCATGTTGGCAGCTGTTCTCGATTCGAATTCTGGAATATTTACTTCGTCTTCTTTTGTGAAGGCATTTAGGAAGGCTGTGTTTAGTAACTCTGCTTTCGCAGCTCTGTCTTCGATAGTATCTCCATTGCTACCGCGCAGAGAAGGCATTGATTGTTTCTTGCTGCTAACATACTTCTCATACGACCAGAATCTCTTTGGATTTTCTGCCAGGTTTCGAGACAAAGTTTCGTTGTGGAACCTGTTATAAGCACCTCGCATTGAAGTCCGCGGTAAATTTCGAGCTTCTGTAAAAGATCGCCAATCTTGGGGATTTTGCGTCTCTTTAAATTTGGCGTGTTAGTTTCGTTGTTTCTGCAACAGTGTTCTAACCCGTTTTGAATACCAAGGAGGATCACCTCCGTCGTTTGTTAGTTTATTTGATATAAATCTCTCAATTGCTGCCGATACTATTTCTTTAAATCTAAGCCACATCTGGTCTACACTTATATTATTAATTTGGAATGAGTGGAGATTGTCTCTCAGGAAGACGTCAATTGAATTTTTATCTGCTTTTTTGAATAGATATATTTTTCGCTTATTTTTCGAGGATTTGGGGATTACAGTATTCAGTCTCGCTACGGCAACCCTGTGTTCACTAATTAACTCAGGATTATTAGATGCTAAGAGGTCAAGTGTGTTTTCACAACTGTTTACTATTCGCTTGAGCTCATGAACTAACTGCTCGAAATAATTTTCAGGGAATGCGTTTAGCACAATTTCGGATGATATTTTATGCGTACCTCCGGAATTAAACATGTATTTTCGCCAGCATATCGAGGGTAAATTAAAGTCACCACCAACTATTGTCGTTTGAGTCGGGTACGTGTTTGAAATCAAACTCAAGTTTTCATTGAACTTTTCAGCAACTGTATCATCTGAATTGGGAGGTCGGTAAAAGCATCCAATTATTATTTTATTCCGGTTGCCAACAATAATTGTATGGCAGCGAATCATGGACACTGGGAAAACGGGAACAGAAGAGAGACAAGGCGTTTGAGATGTGGTGCTCCAGAAGATTGTTGAAAATTAGGTAGAGTGTTAACATAATGAATGAAGAGACTCTCCGCAGAATCGGTGAAGAAAGAAACATATAGAAAGCACTGACAAGAAAAAGAGACAGTATGAGGGTACATGTGGTATGACATCATTGAATTATCTCCATGGTAGTGAAGAGAGCTGTAGAGGGCAAAAGCTGTAGGGGTAGGGGAGGACAGAGATTAGAATACATCCAGCAAATAATGAGGATGGTAGGATGCAAGTGCCGCATCAAACCAATCAGAAGACTGATGACTTAAGAAAATCAGTCTATTTTTTTCTGAATTTACGAATTATCTGGTTTATCGATCGTTTGGGTGGGCTCCAGTCAAATGAGCGGTGCACACTTGCGGCACCGGATAAGTCCTGTGCGAGTACGACCCCTTCAGCCCGAACCAGGTACACTCGACCTGGCCACCATCGAATGCGCTGATACCGAGCGTCTTGCCCAATCCGCACACTCTCAAGCAGTGCGAGGTCTGACGATGTCCCAGTAAAGTACCACACCTAACTGTTCCACTCACCATGGCGACAGGAGCACCCTCCCTCTTCTCCCTGCTTCCCGAACCACGGCATGTAAAGTGGCGTGGAAGACGAAGGCTTCACTTTGTTCTGCAATATCAGAAGAAGTTTTACTCTGGCTGTCCAAGGAGTGCTCTGGGCGTTGACTTTAGTATTCTGAGACTGACATTGGAGTGTTGAACGGGAAACTGTGGGAAACGAATTTCAACAATTTGTGAAAGGAAAAAAAAGTTGGTAAAAGCAAACCTGCTTGGAAGAGTGTGTTTTAGTAGCATTTTGTAACGTTACACATATGTTGACGAGTTATTCGGCCGCCTAAAACTGGTAGGAGGTAAGTATTTTTTTATGGCTTTACGCAACGTCTGCGGCTTCATAGCCGAGAGCGCGACTGAGCCAGCTGGTGCGACCATCTGCTGGACGGCCCGAGTACAAAGGCAGGGACCGCGTAGTATGGCTAAACCCCAAAACTTGTGGGCAGTGCTCGCTCGCTTAGGACAGGCGAAGCACCACCAGACTACCAGGAAGGTGGCTTCTTACAGATCTCAGAAAGAGTATAACAAATCACAGTTACATAATAAAGCAAATCTGAATACATCGTCGAAGTCTGAAAAATGAGCAGCATCCAGTGAAACAACATTTTCAGTTTCTTTAAAAGTACAAAAGTTAATAACATACTCAGTAATATCACAATGAACCTTAGAATTAACAACTTTTAAACGCTTCATGCGATTTCAACAAACGATATAGCACTGAACTATAGCTATCATCCCTGAAATCTACATATATATATATCTTTTTATGTATTGATTTATTACGTTTTTAGATCTTTTTGTTATGCAAATGTTTGTCAGAACATTGTTTCCTCCACCATATTACAGCAACTGTATGCAGCTTCAATACCTTATATCGTGTCATACTTGTATAGTTATTTAAGGATTAGATTACCATTTTTGGCAATAACTTTATTTAAAAATAATTACAACTGATATGAAAAAACCAACTTAATTTAAAATGGTCAGTCAGATGTGTAAGCTGACACCACTGCTGAAAAGAATGACGCAGGAAGCTTCTGCCAAGCAGACATAAATGATGTCCTGAAAGAACTGTGAGAGACGCCCGAACAACAAGGAACTGGCATGCATTGATACTATGAAATAGTGAATTGATAATGACTAGGCACTAGGCAAAATCTAGATTTGACAAATAAAACCTGCAAAAAAGGACGACTCATTTCTGCGCTCTATCATTTGTAAAACATAAATGATTGTTTAAACAATATGTAACGACAATCTGTTGTCATTTAACGCGAGTGTGCTTGCGCAGGAATTATACCTAATTTATGTGTGAACAAACTATTATTTATATTTTTTGTAAATGTTCTGAGTGTGGCCGAATGTTTATAATATTTATTTACTTAAATATAGTTTATATATTAATGTAGTGTAGATAGAATGAAAACTATGTGTGCAGAACATAAGAACGATTTATTTTTGGTGGGAATGGCCTTCAGCTAATGGAGAAGCAGACAGTGGCGGAACTCTGCTAGAGTCAAGTGGAGGCAGATGCTTTTAGAGGGGTTGCACCCAAGGGAGCAAACCTGGACACTTTAGGGTGAGTTCTTAAAGCAGCAGATATACCTGTGGGAATATGTGTTATTCAGTCGTGTGAGTGACAGATTCTTGGCTGTGAGTAGCTGCTAAAATGATTTAACTTTTAATGTGACGTTAACTATCGTGAGGTCTGAGTGTGATCAAAACCAGAGCTTTAACTTTTCCCGATTGTATTACGGAACTGAGAGTAGACAGAGTACGAGTTTCGATTCGTTACCTCACATGTGCTAATTTGTAAATCATTCTGAACTCTGACTTATTTTGAGGTGGCGAACATTTCGTGAATTGTGATCACGAAACGGACTTAGTTTTTCATGCGTCTTTAATGACTATTTTATTTGGGTTTTTGCTGCCATTCTCGTAACGCTCTCTACTCAACTTAACTGTATCGATTAAAATATTTCTGTCTGTGTTACACTGCTCATCATAGGACCACTTTCCATATATCTGAGATTCACATTATTAACGAACATTGTTCAACAGAATTTTCTGATGACGTCTTCATCAATTACTGCCGTTAGAATAGCAACCTTTTTATTAATTCTTTACTTGTCTTGTATTCAGTATTTCTGTTTATTTTGTTAATTCGCAATTCTAGCCAGTACATAGACTTTTTGACTGCAGGATCACAGCTGCAGCTTATTATTTGCGAGTTAGCTGCTGGGCGTGAAAACAGACGTGTGCGCCTAGACTCTACGACATTATCGAACTAGCCGTGAATAGCCCAATTACCTAAGGTGCGAGCAACATCAAGTAAAGGCGTAACTTGTTTGCGCGTTTGAAATGCTGGTTAGATAGCAACTACTCAGCAGAACATCCGTTAGCTAACGTCGCAGTTTCTTTAAACTTATGCAAGAGGGAAGTAGCTCCCTTCACTTCAATTATGAGAATAAAAGAGCAGACCTGTGCACACGTGGTGATGGCCATATCTGTGCTGACTGGGGTCTTTCAGTAATACACTACGACGTGTCACACTATCAGAAAAGTCCTGTAGTGGTGAGAAGAACGTGGCCACGACTTCGGAGTACCACTGTGGCCCGTTAGCTCTGCCTGTTAATGGCTTAGAAGCCACCCCATGCTTTCTTCGCTCTATGAATCCTTTGGCATGCATGGAAGTCATTGAGGTTCCCAAGCTGTATAGCTAATGTTCTTGTCACACCTGGCAGTTACTCGCCGTACTGACGTTCGGACAATACAGTGCCGTATTAGTCGGTAGAATTATCGGTGCAGCGCCACGTTATTGTTGTTTACTACTACGGAATTTTCTTTCCACTTCGTGGACACAGCGACGGGAAGTCTGGCAGCGGTAAGTAGCCGTTAAAGTGGCGCCCTTGTTTCTTGGAAGTTGGGAAAGCAGTCTCAAGCTTTCTCCTCGCCATCTAGCCTTACAGATTTTCTGGCGGCAAACGACGTTTATCACAAAGCTGCCTCTGCAGAATTTGCGCTTATACCTCACTAAAAATAAAGAAGTGAGAGTAAAAGCTTAGAACTATGATGCCAAGGCACAATAGCGTGTAAGTTTTTCTATTTGATAATCATCTCTGTCACAATGCTGGAAAGACAAGTTTTTTGATTCTAAATTAATTATTCCCTTAAATTTTGAAATTTCCGTTATTTTGATCATTTTTAATGTAAGGGAGTAGGCTTACCTCATCTTTCCCGTTGCAGATAAACGTTATTCTTTAGCTGCCGTGACAAATGTCACACAAACACGAAAAGATTAGAAAATTATGACGTCGTATGTGGAGGACGTATTTCTACTGACACCATGTTTAGTACCTCGTAATGAGCTCAGCACACATCGCTTTACATATATTTCCAGAAGAAAAATCACGGTATTTAAAACGAAAGCTTTCTTATTCCAAGTAACTGCGTCCTGGCACATACCGTGACTTAACATCTCGTACTTATTTTTTCAGTGATATTGTATATATCTACGTCGAATGGCTTGAAATTTAAGTTATATGCGTGGATATTCGACTCGAAATTGTAGTCGTGGCTGTCTGTAAATGCTGGAAAGCAGGAGGTTCACATCGGTTCGAACGCGAAACCTGCGTCTCGTTTTCGTACATCGGCGCTTGAACCGCAGGACACAGCGCAGAACTGGGATTCAACTAGTAGGCTACAGCAGTACAGTACACTGCTTCCTGCCGCGAGTTCAACTCAATCTGGAGGTGTATTCTCCTCAATCAGTGGAGTTAGTGTTTTGAGTACGAAATAGCTATATAGTAAACGACGTTTGTCGCTAAGCTTTTGTCTTCGTATTCGCTGTCAAGTGCGTTTGGATCTGATAATGCAGTTGAATATCCGTATTGTGCATAACCTCACATGTAGTTGCTCTGAATTGAATTGCGGGTAAATGTTATCAAATACAGATACTTCCTGTCAGCCGTAACTTACTTGCTCCTTCCACCTCAATGAAGCCTATATATTTTGAGTCATCAGTCTTCTCATTGGTTTGATTCGGCCCGCCACAAATTCCTCTCTTGTGCCAACCTTTTCATGTCAGAGTAACACTTGCAACCTGCATCCTCAAGTACTTGCTGGATAATTCCAATCTCTGTCTTCCTCAAAAGATTTACCTTCTACAGCTCCCTCTAGTACCATGAGAGTTATTCCTGATGTCTTAACAATGTCCTATCACCCTTGACAGTGTCTTCCATACATTCCGTTCCCTTCAGATTCTGCACAGAACCTCCTCATTCATCACCTTATAAGTTCACCTAATTTTCAACAATGGTCTTTATCACCTTATCTCAAATGCTTCGATTCTCTTCTGTTCCGGTTTTCCCAGAGCCCATGTTTCACTGCAACACAATGCTGTGCTCCAAACGTACATTTTCACAAATTTTTTCCGCAAATTAAAGCCTATGTTTGATACTAATAGACTTCTCTTGGCCAGGAATGCCCTTTTTGCCAAGGCTAGTCTGATTTTTATGCCTTCCTTGCTTCGTTCTTCATTGGTTATTTTGCTGCCTAGGTAGCAGAATTCCTTAACTTCATCTCCTGATGATCATAAGTTCTGATGCTTTCTCGCTGTTCTCATTTCTGCTACCTCTCATTTCTTTCGTGTTTCTTAGATTTACTCTCAATCCGTATTCTGTGATCATTAGAATGTTCATTCCATTCAGCAGATACTGTAATTCTTCTTCACTTTCACTGAGGACAGCAATGATATCCTTTCACCTTGAATTTTAATTCTACCCTTGTACTTTTCTTTTATTTCCTTCATTGTTTCTTCGATGTGTAGATTGTTCAGCAGGGGCTAAATACTGTAACTCTGGAGACTGGTTACAAGTGCTGTGAGCGATTTAAAATTGGAAATGAGATGGTAGAAGACCAACAACGTTTAAGACATCCATTAACACCAAACACAGAAGAAAATGTGCAGAATGTGGCAAAAATTGTTCTTTCAGATAGGCAAATAACTATTCGAGAGCTTACTGAAGAAATTAGTATCTCATATGGTTCCGTGGAAAATATTTTAACTGATAATTCATAAAAGAGATGAGTGAGTCAAAATTTGTTCCCAATCACACCTTGTAATGTTGAAGTGTCTTACCTCATAAATTATGATGATATTTACCATCATTTTTGAAGTAGAAAAACTCTGCTGGTGATGATGCTATCACAATGATGCATGGACTTGAATAAAAAAACTCATACAATTTCTCTAGAGAGAAAAGGGATTGGGGAACCCACCATTTTTAAACCATCCTATTGGTATACATGAGTAAGGGAGGGGGGGACTATTTTCCTCCTTTTTCAAGCTGTCCTATTGGCTCTAATCAGTGGAGGGAGAGTGACCTCATGTTAGATCATTATCTGAGCCAGAACTCTCACATTAGGTAGATGACCTTCATTTTCCCACCATTTTTATGTTATTCATTTGCCCTACATGTGTGGGTGGTGTAGTTGGCTACATCCTGACGTTGAATGTACCACACACAAATGTCCCAGAAGCCTGGGTGGAATATTAGGTGACACTGTAACCTTGAAATAAGATTTAATCTAAGTTAGGACTGGTACTGCTCCACTACTCTCAAAAACCAGTCAGAGATGGGTTTTCTAAACCACTTATTTCATGGATGAAATCAATTTCCTTAAGGTTTCTTTAGTTAAAATCATCCAGACATCTGTTTTCCTATAATTTACTTTATTTGGTCACTCCTTTTTAAGTTACCTCAGAGGGTTAGTTATGTGTGTTTTTCAGTTTGTTACTGTTTCGAATGATGATACATCAAAGTGTAATCAAACAGTTCTGCACCTCTTCTCCCATTTACTAGCAATACGTTACATTTATTTATGTTCAGCTTCAACTGTCAGTCCCTGCACAAATCGTCGATCCTGTGGAATCATTCTGTATTTCACTAGTGATCCAGCGTTGCTGCCTTCCTAGAGACAGGAGCATCATCTTTAGTAAGCTTCATAGATCATTAAAACGTACTGTAAACAGTAATGGTCCCATAACACTATCTTGTGGTGCTTCAAAATTTATCTTTCTGTCTGTCGGTTTCATCCTCTCGCCGTTGAGCGTCCGTAAAACCCGAAAGCACACACAATTACTTCCTGTTAAGAGTAAGTTTTTGAGTTTTGTCTCTTAGAAACACCTCAACCCAAATATGGTGCAGTAGTTGATGAGCGTAAAGAACGTGAGGAGTCCTGGAAAAAAATATAAATACAACCGTATAGTAAAGGTGGCTGGAGGCAGAGGAGGATGGCTACACGAACAAGGCGGTGCCTTTGACGTCTGATGTACAGTTGTGACGGTGTTATTTTTTGTGTGAAAGGGGTGGGGGGGGGGCGGAGGGGAGGCAGCCACACACCATAATCCCCTTCCCCACTAGATCCGAAACCTGAATCCGCTCTTATTTTTTATGCACTTACGGAACTGAAGTGGGTACTCAGAAAGTGCTCACATGTAGCAGAGTCTGCCAGTCGAATACTTCTGCGTTTCGGATACTTTATTCCAAACTTCGTGCCGGAAATCCACTTTGATTCGTCGTGTCACCGTCCGACGACAGTGGAAGCACTCAGCAATGCAGCACACGTCGGATGGTGACCGGAGGTCAGGGATGTCCCTCACGTGTGGTGGTTCCACGTGCGAGGCGGCGTGACCTTGGCGGCGGCTGCGTCATCGCGGGGAGGCGGCGTATCGATTGGCGCGCAGCGCGCTCAGGTGGCTCGGCGACTCGTCGCCCGTGGCAACAAGGTAAACCGCCCCCTGCCACACCCTCCGCCGCCCACGTCCTCTGCTCACAGCTGGCGCGCGCTGCCGGCCAAATTGGATCATTATACCTGCCGGAACCGTGGCCGCCGGCAAAAAGGACGGGAATAATGAACGTGGGAGACCGGTGCTCCGGCCGAGGGCTGCGCCGGCCGATGCATTGTGCCATCTCCGCCTGCGATTTGTCGCCGGCCTGGAAGCCCTGCTCGAGCGGTACGGAACTCGCCGAAACAGTACGTCGTGAAGCGGACCCTGGCGGTAAATTACCAGAGCGTGTTGGCTCGATGTTTTCGTCTCCAGTTACCCAGTGTTTTCGAAGAATCGTTATTCCGTAAAAAAAAAAAGGACTGCCATAACTTTCTTATTTGTTGGAGGCGAACTGCTGATAGGCTGAATGCACATTTGATTTCACCAAGGACACCAACATGTTTTTCAGTTCATATTAGCCGAGAAGTTGGCTTTGCAAGATATTTTCTGTGTGTTTGAAATAAGGAATCTTTTCACATTTGAGTGGACAGACTAGAATTATAGCTGTCCATTTTCTGGGGAGCGAAAGCGTGTTTGCCGCAGGCGTTGATTCCACGGGACTGATACACGCATTGTATTGTGTTTCGTACCCCCAAATTAAAACTGCCGGCAGCCCGCTTTTAACGCGCCACAGATGAAGACCATTGTGATAGTAATTAACTTAATAGTAATAATAATTAACTGTTTCATAACAGTAAAGTACTCAAAGAGTGTTGTAATGTAATAACAATTTGTGATTCTTGAAATTTTCCCAGCGTTAACAGTAATCCCATGAAATTTCGGGATCGCAGCCGGATTACGTCGACTTCTTGCCACGATATTTCTGTTGTCAGACATTCAGTCATCTTCAGGTGAGTGTTTTGCACTGGAGTTTGGTAGTTCACATCACTAATCTTATACCAAAAATTGGCGCGCGGCGATGCATGCACAAAGGCAGCCGCTATATGAAAGATCTCTGTCGAGTTTCGCGTCCTCTTCCAATTTTGCTCCATCTGTGGCGCGCAGGCGTATGAGTAATGGTGATCCTACATGCGCGCTCTCTGTCAGAATGCGCACCCGCGGAGTTAAAATTCATACGTCCAAATTAATAAAGTTAACTGTCGGTAGATGTATCATCGGCCATAAGATGTTTTCTTTCGGAAGGAAGTAAGGAAATCACGGAGTCCCACGCCGTATCCAGTTGAAAGCCGCCATCGTGATTAATAAGGTCTTCCACCAAACGTATTCCGACCGATTCCTTAGTAATGGAATCCGAGAAGGATCTCGTCGAGTCAAGATTTCCGTGGCAGAATAATGCTTGCAACGTCCTTTAGAGACACAATGCTCGGCTATGCCTGATTTACTGCGCTGCGAAAGGCGAGCGTGGCGATAATATTGACTCATCTTTCGCGCACTGTGCGCGTTGTCTGACCACAATGTAGGCTTTGCCTCACTGGCAAGGTACGCCGTAGATTCCAGCCCTCCACAATCTCAGATCGTCCTTTGTCAAACCGAGAAGAGCACAAGGTTTTATAGGTGGGCGGAACATTACTTTGACATAATGTCTCCTTAAGTTTCTGCCTAATTCCGTGGAAATATTGCCGACGTACGGGAGAAACGCCCTGGACTTGAACAGCTCTTTCTCTCTTGGTCTTATGGCTAGTCACATTTCTTCTTCCTTAAAGCTGTGATGATCTGATGTGGAAAATATCCATTATCTTTGAACATAGATTGTAGCTGTTCCGGCTCCTTCGCAAGGCTGTCTCCATCAGACACAACATGTTCCCAATGTACCAACGTTGGAAGGATGCCCATAGTGTGTGATGGGTGGTGGCAGCTAGACGCCTGCAATTAGAGGTCTGTATGTGTGGGCTTCCCCCCCATGAACCATGGACCTTGCCGTTGGTGGGGAGGCTTTCGTGCCTCAGCGATACAGATAGCCCTACCGTAGGTGCAACCACAACGGAGGGGTATCTGTTGAGAGGCCAGACAAACGTGTGGTTCCTGAAGAGGGGCAGCAGCCTTTTCAGTAGTTGCAAGGGCACCAGTCTGGATGATTGACTGATCTGGCCTTGTAACAATAACCAAAACGGCCTTGCTGTGCTGGTACTGCGAACGGCTGAAAGCAAGGGGAAACTACAGCCGTAATTTTTCCCGAGGGCATGCAGCTTTACTGTATGATTGAATGATGATGGCGTCCTCTTGGGTAAAATATTCCGGAGGTAAAATAGTCCCCCATTCGGATCTCCGGGCGGGGACTACTCAAGAGGATGTCGTTATCAGGAGAAAGAAAACTGGCGTTCTACGGATCGGAGCGTGGAATGTCAGATCCCTTAATCGGGAAGGTAGGTTAGAAAATTTAAAAAGGGAAATGGATAGGTTAAAGTTAGATATAGTGGGAATTAGTGAAGTTCGGTGGCAGGAGGAACAAGACTTCTGGTCAGGTGACTACAGGGTTATAAACACAAAATCAAATAGGGGTAAAGCAGGAGTAGGTTTAATAATGAATAGCAAAATAGGTATGCGGGTAAGCTACTACAAACAGCATACTGAACGCATTGTTGTGGCCAAGATAGATACGAAGCCCACACCTACTACAGTAGTACAAGTTTATATGCCAACTAGCTCTGCAGATGACGAAGAAATTGAAGAAATGTATGATGAAATAAAAGAAATTATTCAGGTACTGAAGGGAGACGAAAATTTAATAGTCATGGGTGACTGGAATTCGAGTGTAGGAAAAGGGAGAGAAGGAAACGTAGTAGGTGAATATGGATTGGGGCTAAGAAATGAAAGAGGAAGCCGCCTGGTAGAATTTTGCACAGAGCACAACATAATCATAGCTAACACTTGGTTTAAGAATCATGAAAGAAGGTTGTATACATGGAAGAACTCTGGAGATACTAAAAGGTATCAGATAGATTATATAATGGTAAGACAGAGATTTAGGAACCAGGTTTTAAATTGTAAGACATTTCCAGGGGCAGATGTGGACTCTGACCACAATCTATTGGTTATGACCTGTAGATTAAAACTGAAGAAACTGCAAAAAGGCGGGAATTTAAGGAGATGGGACCTGGATAAACTGAAAGAACCAGAGATTGTACAGAGTTTCAGGGAGAGCATAAGGGAACAATTGACAGGAATGGGGGAAAGAAATACAGTAGAAGAAGAATGGGTAGCTTTGAGGGATGAAGTAGTGAAGGCAGCAGAGGATCAAGTAGGTAAAAAGACGAGGGCTAGTAGAAATCCTTGGGTAACAGAAGAAATATTGAATTTAATTGATGAAAGGAGAAAATATAAAAATGCAGTAAATGAAGCAGGCAAAAAGGAATACAAACGTCTCAAAAATGAGATCGACAGGAAGTGCAAAATGGCTAAGCAGGGATGGCTAGAGGACAAATGTAAGGATGTAGAGGCTTATCTCACTAGGGGTAAGATAGATACTGCCTACAGGAAAGTTAAAGAGACCTTTGGAGATAAGATAACGACTTGTATGAATATCAAGAGCGCAGATGGAAACCCAGTTCTAAGCAAAGAAGGGAAAGCAGAAAGGTGGAAGGAGTATATAGAGGGTCTATACAAGGGCGATGTACTAGAGGACAATATTATGGAAGTGGAAGAGGATGTAGATGAAGATGAAATGGGAGATACGATACTGCGTGAAGAGTTTGACAGAGCACTGAAAGACCTGAGTCGAAACAAGGCCCCCGGAATAGACAACATTCCATTGGAACTTCTGACGGCCCCGGGAGAGCCAATCCTGACAAAACTCTACCATCTGGTGAGCAAGATGTATGAAACAGGCGAAATACCCTCAGACTTCAAGAAGAATATAATAATTCCAATCCCAAAGAAAGCAGGTGTTGACAGATTGAAAATTACCGAACTATCAGTTTAATAAGTCATAGCTGCAAAATACTAACACGAATTCTTTACAGACGAATGGAAAAACTAGTAGAAGCCAACCTCGGGGAAGATCAGTTTGGATTCCATAGAAACACTGGAACACGTGCGACCATACTGACCTTACGACTTATCTTAGAAGAAAGATTAAGGAAATGCAAACCTACGTTTCTAGCATTTGTAGACTTAGAGAAAGCTTTTGACAATGTTGACTGGAATACTCTCTTTCAAATTCTAAAGGTGGCAGGGGTAAAATACAGGGAGCGAAAGGCTATTTACAATTTGTAAAGAAACCAGATGGCAGTTATAAGAGTCGAGGGACATGAAAGGGAAGCAGTGGTTGGGAAGGGAGTAAGACAGGGTTGTAGCCTCTCCCCGATGTTGTTCAATCTGTATATTGAGCAAGCAGTAAAGGAAACAAAAGAAAAATTCGGAATAGGTGTTAAAATCCATGGAGAAGAAATAAAAACTTTGAGGTTCGCCGATGACATTGTAATTCTGTCAGAGACAGCAAAGGACTTGGAAGAGCAGTTGAACGGAATGGACAGTGTCTTGAAAGGAGGATTTAAGATGAACATCAACAAACGCAAAACGAGGATAATGGAATGTAGTCGAATTAAGTCGGGTGATGCTGAGGGAATTAGATTAGGAAATGAGACACTTAAAGTAGTAAAGGAGTTTTGCTATTTGGGGAGCAAAGTAACTGATGATGGTCGAAGTAGAGAGCATATAAAATGTAGACTGGCAATGGCAAGGAAAGCGTTTCTGAAAAAGAGAAATTTGTTAACATCGAGTATAGATTTAAGTGTCAGGAAGTCGTTTCTGAAAGTATTTGTATGAAGTGTAGCCATGTATGGAAGTGAAACATGGACAATAAATAGTTTGGACAAGAAGAGAATAGAAGCTTTCGAAATGTGGTGCTACAGAAGAATGCTAAAGATTAGATGGGTAGATCACGTAACTAATGAGGAAGTATTGAATAGGATTGGGGAGAAGAGAAGTTTGTGGCACAACTTGACCAGAAGAAGGGATCGGTTGGTAGGACATGTTCTGAGGCATCAAGGGATCACCAATTTAGTATTGGAGGGCAGCGTGGAGGGTAAAAATCGTAGAGGGAGACCAAGAGGTGAATACACTAAGCAGATTCAGAAGGATTTAGGTTGCAGTAGGTACTGGGAGATGAAGAAGCTTGCACAGGATAGAGTAGCATGGAGAGCTGCATCAAACCAGTCTCAGGACTGAAGACCACAACAACAACAACAATGTGTGGGCTTACGGTAAACGGAGTGCCTCAATGATCCATCTGCTTTCCGACTGACAAAGACATCCATAAATGGCAGACAGCTGCCCTTCTCCAGTTTCATCGCAGATTTCATATTCTCGTACATAGAATTGAGATGCTGCAAACAACGTGAAGTTCTTCTTCACGATGGGGTCATACTACCGAAGTATCATCCACATATCGCCAGAAGACTGTTGGTTTAAGTTCTCCCGAATTAAGCGCTCTCTCCCCAAAATCTCCCATAAAAAAGTTTGCTACCAGAGGGCAGGGAGGATTAACCGTGGCAACACTGTCAATTTTCTCAAAATTCTCACTGTTGAATAAAAAGTAGGTTGAAAGAAGGGCAAGATGAAATAGCGCTGTTACGTTGGCTTTGAACTTACTTCTCATGAGTGACAATGACTCCATGAGAATGACACTAGTAGAGAGTAGACTACATCGAAGCCTACTGATAAGTACAATTCATTGAGCCGAAGTGACTTCAGTCTATTAATAATGTTACGAGAGCTGCGAGTGTGATGAAAGCAGTTCCTCACTAAAGGTCTCAGTGCAGAAAGGAGATGCCTAGCTAAATAATTCGTCTTCTGCCACAGCACATTAACACCAAATTTTGCCCTACTGTCCTAACGGACACGTTCGTCGTGCGTTCCACATTGATTTCTGCGGTTATTTCAGGCAGTTTTTAGTAGTCTGTTAGCACTCACAACTCTACGCCAACGCCGCTGCTCTCGGTCGCTAACTGAAGGCCGTCAGCCTATGCATTGTCCGTGGTGGGAGGAATGCCTGAAATTTGGTATTCTCGGCACGCCCTTGACACTGTGATCTTGGAATACTGAATTCCCTAACGATTTCCAAAATGGAATGTCCCATGCGTCTAGGTGCAGTTACCATTCCGCGTTCAAAGTCTGTTATTTTCCGTCTTGCGGCCGTAATCACGCCGGACATCGTTTCACATACACCACCGGAGTACAAATGACAGCTCCTCCAACGCACGGCCCTTTTATACCTTGTATACGCGATACTACGGCCATTTGTATATGTGCCTCACTTTTGTGCCTGACTGTTGTCACCTCAATATCTAGTGGAAAATGTAGTATATGTCCGTCTGAATGTTTATTAGAGTATCGCGTGAAAATTTGAAGTAACTTGATGAAGAACTTTTCGAGAATATTTCTAACCATTTATTAGTATATATGTGCTTATATACCACATGTATTTTAAAACTGTATAGGCAGTGTCTGTCCACATGTTTATTAGAGTATCGTCTAAAAATCTGAATTAATCGGTCAAGAACTTTAGAAGATTTTTGCTAAAAACTTATATAGTATACATACATTTGTACATCGTATGTGATAAACAATTTGTAGCCTATGTCCGCCTCAACTTTTCTTAGAGTATCGTGTAAAGATCTCAAATAAATCGTTCAAGAACTTTTCGAGATTTTCGGCAACAACGTTAAACTACCACTTTTGTTTACGTAGTAACATAGATTACTTCTGGTATCCATTTCCTCTTTGGATACATTATTGTCTTTTATGTGACGTAGGAATAGGCAGAATTGATTTACGATGTCTACCAATGATTGTTCGTATGAATTTGCCTTGGTTTTAGACCAACTGATGCGCTCTGTTTTCCCTAACATTGTTAACTATTGATATATTTGTCATGAGACAAATAACACAGGTAACAAACTTGTCAGAAGTTTGTCACTTTGCGTCCATTTCGTCGTAGAACCTTTGCTCTCCTCCCTATTCCTTACACAGGAAAACTACTCTGTAGAATGAACCATAGGAGAGTTTGGAAACTACAGCACCCAAAGCTACCTGTATATTCATTTAGAATCTTATCATCTCTAATTATACTGATGATCCAAAACGTATTACGTCTCCTAAATAGCGTGTTGGTACACGTTTGAAAAGCAATAGTGTAACATTTATATTTCCCCTGGATTCGACAAGTCTGTGGCGTGTTCCCTTTAATAGGTAATTCCACTATCGTGTTCCTCAAACAACTAGCCTTGCCATACGACAGTTTTCAAGCTGGAAGGTGCCATCACCGTTACAGAAGACACCAAGCGTCAAGGGACGCAAGAGGTCCGCGGTAATGTTCACGTAGTCGATAGCTGTCGTGATGGAAACTCAAGTGGCTGGTCCCGTAGCATAATATTGCACCAAGCAATGTGGTCTGTGATGCGGAGCATGTTTGGAAGAGCCGTTCGCTTGGACGACGGCATATCCGGATACGACCCACTGAAACACAGAACAGTCTCGATATCCCCGTGCCTACTGCAATCGTAACTGACGATATCGTTGAGTCAACATCGGGACATGTAGGGGGTCATCTGCTGCGGAGACCTATATTTTGCGATTTGTGCTGAAAGGCGTTTTCCTAAATACTTGTATCTGCGCCAGCACTGTACCCCGTCGTCAGAACTGCCACAAATCGCTGCCCGTCCTGCGTTACAGAGCGGGTAAATCTGCGATCGCTTTCGGTGATGAGGCGTGGGGGAGCAGTAACTATCTGACCTCCATCAAAGTCATTTGTGTTAGTGGATTTCCGTTTAGAGGCCCATTTCGTCGCCAGAATGATTTCCGATTTGTCTGTACTCCGCTTGCATGCTTTTCTTACTACGCCATGTGGCCGCATCGCTATCATGTAGCACTCAGTTTGGTGCGCTGTGATCACGATGTGTTGATTCATCCCATATACACTACTGGCCATTAAAATTGCTACACCACGAACATGACGTGCTACAGACGCGAAATTTAACCGACGGGAAGAAGATACTATGATATGAAAATGATTACCTTTTCAGAGCATTCACACAAGGTTGGTGCCGATGGCGACACCTACAACGTGCTGACATGAGGAAAGTTTCCAACCGATTTCTCATACACAAACAGCAGTTGACCGGCGTTGCCTGGTGAAACGTTGCTGTGATGCCTCGTCTAAGGAGGAGAAATGCGTAACATCACGTTTCTGATATTGATAAAGGTCGGATTGTAGCCTATCGCGATTGCGGTTTATCGTATCGCGACATTGCTGCTCGCGTTGGTCGAGATCCAATGACTGTTAGCAGAATATGGAATCGGTGGGTTCAGGAGGGTAATACCGAACGCCGTGCTGGATCCCAACGGCATCTTATCCGCATGGCTGTAACGGGTCGTGCAGCCACGTCTCGATCCCAGAGTCAACAGATTGCAAGACAACAATCATCTGCACGAACAGTTCAACGACGTTTGCAGCAACAAGGATTATCAGCTCGGAGATCATGGCTGCGGTTATCCTTGACGCTGCATCACAGACAGCGCCTGCGATGGTGTACTCAACGAAGAACCTGGGTGCACGAATGGCAAAACGTCATTTTTTCGGATGAATCCAGGTTCTGTTTACAGCATCATGATGGTCGCATCCGTGTTTGGCGACATCGCGGTGAACGCACATTGGAAGCGTGTATTCGCCATCGCCATACTGCCGTATCATCCGGTGTGATGGTATGGGGTGCCATTGGTTACACGTCTCGATCACCTCTTGTTCGCATTGAAAACACTTTGAACAGTGGACGTTACATTTCAGATGTGTCCGTGGCTCCACTCTTCAAAAAAATGTTCAAATGTGTGTGAAATCTTATGGCACTTAACTGATAAGGTCATCAGTCCCTAAGCTTACACACTACTTAACCTAAATTATCCTAAGGACATGCCCGAGGGAGGACTCGAACCTCCGCCGAGACCAGCCGCATAGTCCATGACCCTTCATTCGATCCCTTCGAAACCCTACATTTCAGCAGGATAATGGACGACCGAATGTTGCAGGTCCTGTACCGGACTTTCTGGATACAGAAAATGTTCGACTGCTGCCGTGGCCAGCACATTCTCCAGATCTATCACCAATTGAAAACGTCTGGTCAATGGTGGCCGAGCAACTGGCTCGTCACAGTACGCCACTCACAACTCTTGATGAACTGTGGTATAGTGTTGAAGCTGCATGGGCAGCTGTATCTGTACACGCCATCCAAGCTCTATTTGATTCAATGTTCAGGCGTATCAAGGCCGTTATTACGGCCAGAGGTGGTTGTTCTGGGTATGATTTCTCAGGATCTATGCACCCAAATGGCGTGAAAATGTAATCACATGTCAGTTCTAGTAAAATATATTTGTACAATGAATACCCGCTTATCATCTGCATTTCTTCTTGGTGTAGCAATATTAATGGCCAGTAGTGATATTATTAGCTTAGCCAGCGCTGCTTCGTTCGTGTGGACTGTATGGTCTGCACAGATTTCTTTTGTTTCTCTTTATCGAGTTTTTATGATGTACACAAGTTGCAATACCTTCTAAACTTTTCATGTTAATTAAGGTCATAGACGCACGGTCCTTCCCGAAGATACTTTTGACGAAAAAGTGATTCTGGTAGTTGGAGTCCAAGGTTATTGTGAATTACACCTTTTGCATTTTTGTGGTGATATTTCCGTAGAAACTTTCGTTCCCGAACAAGTATTCTTTATATCTAACCGAGAAAGGAAATGCCAATTTTCATAGATATAGCTTTAATTTTTTTTAATATAGCGAAATATTTTCTTAAAAATTTTCATCCACTGTTCCACTCCCTTAAGTTTTGAGTTCCGAAAAACCGTGAAGTGCGCATTTTTTTATTTCCAACCGAGATGTCAAATTCAGATTTTCATAGATTTAGCGTTGCAAATGCTTTCATAATGAAAAATTTCATAAAAAATTTCATCTGCTATTTCACCCAAAAACACTAAAACATTTTTTGTTTGTGACTGAGAAGTTAAATATCTATTTTCATAGATGTAGCTTTAAAAATACATTAGTAGGCCTTTAATAGCGACTTATTTTTTGTTTTTAAAAACGAGGGCTATTCTGAAAGTAAGGTCCGATGGGGTGCAAAATGGAAACCACAGTGAAAATCCGATGAAGGTTTACACAAATGCGTTGGGCAATGTCTCTAGTATGCACGTCGATCGCCCCACATCGTTCTTTCCAGTTCTGAGCGCACAGTGAGCACGCAAAGACGCCTAGAACAATAGTATATCCCGCTATATATGAGGGCCTGTTGTGAGATTTCGCCTGATGTCATGCAGCCCACATAACTTCACTGTCATGCGCTTCTGTCTGCATGACAATTCTCGGCCGCACTCTGCAGGGGCAATGAAGATGCTCCTGCAGCGTTTTCGATGGAACGTGTTTGGTCACCCACAATAGAGCACGCAGTTTACTCTTCCTGAGTTTCATCTGCTCACATGAACCGCTGGCTATGAAGACAACGTTCTGGCGCAGACAACGAGCTCTACACCAGCGTAAAGAATTGGCAGGAAACACAGGCGGCTTCCTTCTATGACGACGGTATTGGAAAGTTCGTACAACGCTACGACAAATGCCTGAATCGGAGCGGCGACTATGTGGAGAAGCACCTGGAGGGTGTGGATGACTGTTGCAGATAAAACATTTTTGATTTTCACAATGGTTTCCATTTTGCGACCGTTCGGACCTTACTTTTCGAATAGGCCTCGTACTTTCACTGTTTCATAGCCCTAGAAGTTAAATTTCCAAAAATGTTGAAACACGTGTTTCTTTTTTTCTGACAAAAAAGCCAAAGACCAATTTTCTTAGGTGTAGCTTCAAAATTGCCTTAATAGCAACGTGTCTTCAAAAAGCATTTCACCCCCTATTTCATCCCTTTAGGGATGGAATTTCCGTAAAACCTTCTTAAACGCCGCCAACAGTATACGATCAACACCCTCTGCAATTTTCAAGTTTGTATCCTAGTGGTTTGGGTTGGGTGACGATGAGTCAGTGAGTCAGTCAGTCAGTCAGTCAGGACATTGCCTTTTGTATATAGAGATAAGTATGAAAGTTTGCGTGTGAGTATGTTTGTTACTCCTTCACTCTGAAACTGCCTGACGGATTTGGAAGAAATTTAAGATAGAATTAACTTATACCCTTATTTAACACACAGGCCACTTTTAAAAGTTGTGCGCTCATCCGGGTTTAACATCAGTCCACTGTTATTGAGTAATGTAGTAGCTGTTCATTATTATTGACTGACGCGATTATGAAATCTTTATTGGTGACGATGTTTATCTTTTTTGGATTGTATTGTGGAAAAGGGGGGAGGGGGTAGAGGGCCGCCCATAAGTGGCACTATCGTCTTCAAATACCAACGATACCTACTTACCGGGATTTCGCACCAGTGTGGTAGCTGAAGCCGCGTTGAATCTCATTCGTTAGGAAAGTCCCTCTCTCTTCCTGTCCAGAGAGAATGTGGAATGCAGCAAACTAGTATTTTGAGATACCTTCCTGGCCACTAATTTTAATTCGTTTTCTTTGACGAAAAGTCCACAGACTTATTTGCTATGAGACACGAGATTTCCTTCTTTAGAAATAACTGGCTTTGCTTCGTATTTTCGCGACCATGAACGTGTGGAAAATCGTAAGTGCGCCAGTTTAATAGCACTGAGCAGTCGGAGTTCGCCAATTAAATGACAAGGAACTTATGAATAATTACTACAGTTCGCGGTTTTCTCGGTGAGATGGCCGCAATAACGGCTAAGCAGAATCGCCCAAGCCAGTTATTTGCGTCCATACATAAGACTGACCCGCAATTCCACTGTAAAATATGTCAATAACATACCAAGGGTATTAGTGGTACAACATAAAAGAACATGACACAATGTTTGAACAAAAATGAGTGATTATAGTCACTTAAAGGAACTTACAAGGTATGAACAGATCGTGGCTAGGAGGAGGAAAAGCGAAGAAGGAAGTGACAAGAGAAGTATGTCAAACAAAAGACGGATATTGCTTTAGAAAGGTAACTTAGCTGCTAAACGTGTTCCTCCAAACTTCAAGCATGGTGACTTATATATATGAGTCTTTTCTTCATCATAAACAACACTCTTCGCAGTCAGACTATTATATTTGCTCTTAGAGAAAAGAAAAGCAATTTTACTAAAACAGAAAAGATAAGAGAAGAAATTCTAATACGTCGTTACAAGATAGAAGAGAGCAAGTTTTAACGGTGACTTGTGAAGTGCAATGGAAAGAGGGAGAAGTATTGTGATTAGTGGACTGTAGGGTAACAATAAAACCATCAATAATTGTTTTAATAGGAGTTGAAATCTTTTGTAAGTCGGAGAATGAGTTTCTATATGAAATAGTTATAAAATTATTGTTCTTAGAACTGATGTCAAACAGACGCGAACCACCGTTGTACCAGTTTTATATGCACACGCAAAGCACAGATAAAATATTTTGTGTGGTTCGGAAGATTTATTGTATGCAGAATTTGGGCTAGACGAACAACTGAGAGGAGAGAAGGGTCTCCAGAACTCTGTGGTATATCATACGATTTGGAGCAAACAAGCGGGTAGGAGATGGGTGTGGAAGAAAATCGGCCGCGCCCTTTGGAACTGTCGCGCCATTCGGCTTAAGCGATTTACGAAAATGGCGGGAAACTTAGTTCTGGACGGGCTGTCGTTGATTTGAACCGCCATCCTAGTTTAGTCTAGTGTCTGGATATTGCACCGCCTCGCTCGATGCGCCTCTGAGACAGAGACTAGCTTCCTGGAAGTAATAAGTAAGTTCCTGAGGAGATGTGGTGCTATACGCGCAAAGTAAGCTGCCACCCGACGCGGTGGATAATGGGAGCGACCGTAAAGGGATTTCGCATCTGCGATCGCTACCATCTGCCACCACGCCGAGTGTCAACTTAATTTGCGTCTATAGTATGTACAGCAGACTCCAGAACATTTTGTGTGTCCGTACTTCTCAGCATGACCGTGTGCTTATATAACATAGTGATTTCCTACTGCGCGACGCGGATATCCCAGTTTGTCACGGTGTCATTAATAAATGACAAATGCCACACATACGGCGACTATTATAACAAATTTCTTCGCAGCCGGTGTAATAACCGAGAGTTTTGTTACCTTGTGTTGTGTGTATGAGAGTCGGGTTAAGAACCAAGTTACGGAATCGAGAAGTGCAGTGAACAGGTAGGTAGGTAGGTAGGTAACTGCTGCGCTGTGCTGATCGAACAGACGAGGACGTGGCTTGGTGCGGCGCGGATCGCGTTCGTGCTGCGGCCGCTTAGCGGGTAATGGGCCCGCGACGGCGGCGCGACCCGCCAAGGTCTTCGCGGCAGTTCCTTCCTGCTCGCATTCCAGTCGGGGCGGCCGTGGCACACGTCACGCCCCCAGCGCCGCCGGTCCTTTCCGCGTATCGCGTGCCCGTTGCACGGCGCCCGCTCTGTGCGCTAGAAAGTTCTCACTCGTAAAGCAGGGGGAGGGGCAAAGCAGGCTGGTGCATTTGAGGTTTAAAGGCCGTACTCTCAAGTTGAGTGGGCGAATTACAGCAACTGAAAAAAACTACCCAGTAGACCGTACTCTTCACCTTTTTTTACTGCACGGTTCGTATCGAGCGTAAACCGATCTTCAGCAGCATATTATAAAAACTAGTTTTTTAACACGTGCGTCCACTGACGCCTTCTCACAGTTTGAGGCTGGCAGTCGTGAACGACTAAATTTGTGATTGACGGCCGTAATTTGTAAAATGAAATCGCGATAAGATGTTCAGTATGACATTCGCTGTAACGTCACGGTATCACATCACTGCCACCTGGCGGGAAACCCGAGAATTTCTTATCAGTAGTACACGCCAGAAAAGTCCACAGTCACACAATAAAATAATAATAATAATCCGATGCCTATAATGGCATTCGGCTAGAGGCTCGGTGGTTTCAGATATCTCTTTATCGTCTAAACTTAATAAGTATAAGCTACCTGGCGAAGCGGTAAGTTGGGCGCTTGGTGAACGCATTATAGCTCCGTATTTGTGGTCATGTCTTATTTATTATGTGTAACAGCCTTTCTCTGACTAGCTGGTAAAATGCCAGACTTCGAGTCCAGAGATCTCCGGTGGATCCCCGCTCAGTCCTAAGTTTTTTATGTCTCTTATCATTTTTACTTCTCCCACTGTTTGTTAATGTGAAAAATGCCGAGTTCCATCGCGATTCCCACTATAAATGTCTCGATGAAGTACCTGAAAGATCGGCGAAGGCAGCTATACAAGGTATAAATCCAGATATTTTATTTGTTTACAGGACAATGCAGTGAACAACGTGACATCAGTATTTACTTCATTTGCAGACTAATAATATAAATATTAGGAGGCGAACGTTTTTAATACAACCAAGTACCTGTGGCAAACCATTCATGCTTATTTTCTCCTGGGCAGCAGCTCAGGTGCTGAAGCGTGGACGCGCGGACTGTTAGTTCATACTGACGGGCGTAGTCCACTTAGTGGTGCAGTTACGAGTGTGAAGAAAACAGCAGGTAGTAAATTATGTGAAATGTTTGCGGGAAGACTGTCAGACAGAGAGAAAAGACAACTAACACACTTGCACTGAAGTGGATACATATCAAAGTACCAATGATTACACTATCGGCGCCTATACCACCAATACCGTGTATACCGCCTCCAACAGGAGTCCCAAGTAAAGCAGCGTAAAGCTCCAATATTATACACTGCCGGGAAAAGATTACTACTCCTGCAAAGTTGATGTCGATTCTGATCCGATGAAGGCATATGCCAACTGGCGGGACCGAGCGAGGTGGCGCAGTGGTTAGCACACTGGACTCGCATTCGGGAGGACGATGGTTCAATCCCGTCTCCGGCCATCCTGATTTAGGTTTTCCGTGATTTCGCTAAATCGTTTCAGGCAAATGCCGGGATGGTTCCTTTGAAGGGGCACGGCCGATTTCCTTTCCAATCCTTCCCTAACCCGAGCTTGCGCTCCGTCTCTAATGACCTCGTTGTCGACGAGATTAAACACTGACCACCACCGCCAACTGGCGGATAGTAGATGTACGGATAATGGTATCAACGTCAACCGCCAACGAATAGCGTTATGCCTAGCTACCAGAGCGCCATCGCTGTCTAAGCTTTAATAGGGAATGCTCTTAATGAGAAGACTTAGTGTGGTGCAGACATGTGAAGCAAGCAGGTAACCATGTCATGGAGGCGCACTCGTGCTTCCTTACAGCGAGTCTGAAAAGGGTAAAACTGTGGCCTTCCATGTGGCGGGACGGGGCTTTCGGAGAATTGCCGCACAAGTTGGACGTGCTGCGTCATTTGTACAACGATACTGATGTCAGTGGTCACGTGAACATTCTCACGCCCGTAGTCGAGGTTCTGAACGTCCACACAACATAGACGTCCGCCAGGATCGTCGTATTTGAAGGGTGCAGTGGCAGATCGTACAGCTACCACACACAGGTAAGAGGGATTGTGAGCCCAGACACGTGAACAGGAACTGTTATAAAGCGGTTGTTAGCAGTGAGACTACGGGCACACAAACCTCTAGCTTGTCTTCCACTCACACAGCATCGACGAGCACGGCTCGACTGGTACTATCACTGGGCGTACGATGTAGACCTCGTGAGCGTTGTCTCCTAGAGTGCATTCGTCCGAGACTTACTGGCCCCAACCCAGATCTTATGGCCTGGGGTGCGTTAAGCTACAACTCTGTGTCACTTTTGGTATTTCTGGAGGGGACGTTAACCATCGCTGTATTCATTTGGTGTACTACATATGTACTGTTGCAACGATACATACTGAGTGAATTTGAAGCCTCTATAAGGGTGCGCTAATTTATTTTTGGCAATTAACTAAGTTCGATAATAATTATTACAGAAGTGACAGAGAATTGTCCCTACTGTGGCCGAAATTTTCTAAGCATGTCGTAGCCTGCAGCTTGGCGAAATTTTCTAACTTCAGCACTAACTAGAGTCGCACGTAACTGCCGAAACAAGCTTCTCCCTGCACTGCCGGTACAAAGGTGTCACCCACTGCACTGACGATAAAAGTGTGACATGCTTCTACGCTCGAACCTTACATAGTGTCCGTCTCACCTCCACGCCAGTAAAAAGGCGATTTCGAGCTCAAAACTCATAAATCGAAATAATTCTTAATATCTTGCAAATACAGAAAAACTGAAACTATCGGCGTGTTTTTGATTAAAGGGGACGTGGAGGAGGAGCGGGCCTCTCTGCCAATCCAGACAGCACACGGCCGTCTTGATACTATTAGTTAGGCCTTTAGGCATCCATTACGAACAACAGTCCAAACCCCAGGTTACCATGGTGCGCACATAATGTGAGTAAGTCTCCCACTTGTAATGGAATCAGAATAAATGACTTAGATTTGTCTTCATCGGCGTATGCATGATTTGTCCGACGGGTGATGATCGTTTTAGATACGTGTATCGGCCGCCAGTTACCATTGCACGTTTCAACCATTCAGACCTACTGGTTCTACTGGTAGTTAGGTAGGTAGGTAGGTCAATCATGTTTTGAGTCAATATTATGTACGGAAATTGAACTCCTCGTTACTGTCGAGAGTAATTAGAGTACAGCAATCATAATTTCGGCGATGGATTTGTCTTTCAAGAAGATAAAGGCACCCACGCCGTGTTCACCTCGTGAGTAGCTTCCTCCAAGAGGTAGGGATGAAACGGATGGAATAACCTGTGGTACCTACCGACACGAACTCTAATGATAATGCTTGGGGCCAGTTGAGTCGCAGGATTGGTCGCCGCACATTTGATGACCTCGAGAGGGACACTCACTGTGAGTCGGACAGGCTTGAGCAGCAAAGTGTCCACCATCGTGTGGAGGGTCTAATCATGTTTCAATGCATGTGATTGGGCAACACGGTAACAAATGTTATCCACATATTTTCGAAGATTTGCCCTTTTTGACACAGTGAAGTTATTTTTGTTATTCTTTTCATTTCATGATAAAGTATTTTTTTAGTTTCATAAGACTTATTTTTACATTTCCTGCTAATCTTGAATCTAAGCCCACAAACGATCCCAGATATGCGTGGGACGAAAACGTTTTTGAGCAGTGTCCATACAAGTGAAACACGAAAACCTTTTTTTTTTCACGGCAGTATCACCAGGAAATATGGAGGTAGAGAAGTAAAAAAATTGACGACTACTTTTTGCAGTGGCTGCACAAAGGGTAGTCATGAAGTTATAATCATCACTTCGAAGAAATCAAGCTGCGAAGAGAAAACTTGGTGAGAGTATTGGTAGTTTCCTATTAGTTCACCCTTGATTGCGGCGGATTTTTCCAACGATTTTTGACTTATGGAGACCTAGGTTGCTGAAGTCTGCATCTGTCTGTCCAGGAAACATTCAGGCTCGAAAATGATCCCGTCATAATTTTGGAAATGCCTATCATGGAGTGGTTTCTTCATCTGAGGAAGACACTGGGTACCTTGTTATGATAATACAGTAGGGAGGCAAAATTTTTTAGAGTAAAGAAGCCTTTGCATAATGAGGTGGAGCGAAAACCCCCTTGGACTGTTTCCGTGCCGCCTCGTCTACAAAAGAGACTGCCTGCACTGTACTTGTCGTACTCTGCCAGAGGACAGCTGCGCAGTATGGGATCCTTTACCAGAGAGGACTGATGAAGTTGAGAGGACTGATGAACTTGAGAGAAGGGCTGCCCGTTTTGTATTATATCCAATTAGGAGAGAGAGTGTCACGGATATGATAACGCGAGTTGGGGTGGCAAACACTGAGGCATCGGCGTTTTTCTTTGTGGGAGGTCTTTTCACAAAATTTGAATCCTCCGAATGCGAAAATAGTTAGTTAGTTAGCTACGTGTTCCGTAGAATACTTGAACGATTCTTCTATCGAAATAATGTGGAACGAATCAATTTACAGGACATGTATACATGATTACTGGTAACATTGATGAACAAATAGTTTCTTAGTGCTAATAATGCAACTACACTTAAAAATACCTTTTTTAAAGATTACCAGTTTCTGAATAAAAATTCGTCCATGTAATAGAAGATGTTGTCCAGGAGAAATGCTTTTATGTTGGATTTAAAACTTGTCTTGCTACCTGTCAGGCATTTAATGGTATTGGGGAAATGATCAAAGATTTTTATTGCTGCATTCGAACCCCACTCTGAGCTACTGACAGCTTTAACAATGAATAATAAAGATAATTTTTCCCTCTAAAGTTGTAGGTATGGATGTCACTATTCTTCAGAAACTGTGATATATGATTTATGATAAATTTCACTAGCGAATTTGTATACTAGGGAATATATATTCTATGAGGGTGCAGTTAAAATGCGTAACTCTGTGGAAAGGTCCCAACATGACGACGGCGGGTGACAGATGAATATCACATATTATTTTTACTGTTGGCTTTTGTGCAATCAATACTTTCTTTCTAAATGGTGTGTTGCCTCAGAAAATTAGTCCATAAGGCGCTACTGTGCAAAATATGTCAACAGGTTGATTCGCTTGTTTCTAAGACTAGCAATTATAGGAAGAGTAAAAGTAGCTGAACTCAATTGTTTGAGAAGCGCAGTAACATACTTCCTCCAGTTCAAGTTTTCATCACCATGTACATCCAAACATGTGGAGCATTTTACCCTGTTCACTGATTCCTGTTCATGTGCTATATGAATTTTTGGTATGTCTACATCTGTCGTATGGAACTGAATATAGTAAGTTTTCTCAAAGTTAAGGAGAATCCATTTTCAAAGAACCACTTAATAATTCTTTGAAAAACATCATTAACCATCTCTTCTGTTGCTTTCTCTCTAATGGGATTTATTATAACACTAGTATCATCTGTAAAAGACACCAATTATGCTTGATGGATGCTTTGTGGAATATCAGTCTCATATACACAGACGGAAAAAAAATCGCGGCACTAAGAAGGAGTTGTGCTACGTTAACGAAAGTTCGAAAGTAGGTAGGCGTGTTTCCAGAAGATGTCTATTAAAATTTCACGCCAGACGCATGAGTGGCGCTACCATCAGGTTTGCTTTAAACACACGCTGTAACGGTCGTGAGCGTCAGTTACCTTTGAGATTGGGCGTGGTGTGGTGATGTTAGTCAAGAATGTCTTTAAGGCGACAAAGACGCCTTTATCAGCACGTCAGTGAGTTTGAACGAAGCCATGTTATAATATAGCCTCCGAACATGATAGCTGGTAGCGGTAGTCACGATAATGTATGATCGCAAGAAGACCGGGCTCCGAACGGCCACGTGGCACTACCGCTAGGGAGTACCATCGTGTTCGGTGTGTGGCTCTCTCCCATCGTACTGCATCTGAATCAGCGGTTTAAGCAGCACTTGGGATCACAGTGGCACAGTGAACTGTCACAAATCGATTACTTCGAGGACAACTCAGAGCCACACTCCCTGTAGCATACATTCCACTGACTCCAAACCACCGCCGTTTGCCACTTCAGTCGTGTCAAGCGAGATCTCATTGGATATCAGGCTGGAGGTCTGTTGTGTTTTCTGATGACAGCTAGTTCTACGTCGGTGCCAGTGATGGGCATATGTTGGTTACGAGAAGACCGGTTGAGGGCTTGCAACTAACGTGTCTGCATGCTAGACACTCTGAACCTACACGTGAAGTTATGGTCTTGGGTGCGATTTCGTAAGACAGCAGGAGCATTCTTGTGGTTAACCCACGCACCCTAGTTGGAAATTTGTACGTCAATCTGGTTGTTCGGCCTCTTCTGTTGTCATTCATGAACAGCATTCCAGGAGGTGTTTTCCAACAGGATAACGCTCACCCATATACCGCTGTTGTAACTCAACAGGCTCTACAGAGTGTCGGCATGTGCCCTTGACCTGCTCGATCACCAGATTTTTCTCCATTCGAGTACATATGGAACGTCATCAAACGGCAACTCCAGCATCATCCACAGACGGCAGTAACCGTCCCTGTATTGACCGACCAAGTGCAACAGGCATGGAACTGCATGCCATAGATTGACTTCCGGCACCTATACAACACGGTGCATGCACGTTTGCATCTTGCATTCAAATTTCTGGCTTTTACACGGGTTATTAATGTATCAGCGTTTCACATTTGCAATGGCTTACCTCGCGCTTACATTAACTTGTGATCTTGGAATGTTAATCACTCACATATATTACCTAGACTACTGTGTTCCCGAAGTTTAATTACTCTACATTAATTATACTTTGGTGTTGCGATTTTTTTTCTGTCAGTGTATAAGGAATAGGAGTAGATACAGAATTCATTCTTGTGGAACTCCCTTCGTCATTTCTCCCCAGTCACTAAACTTTTCTCTCCTTCCAACATTGAGTTATTCAGCATAAATTTTTACATTCTATTTGTTAAGTATGATTCAGGTCAGTTGTGTGTCAAGCCACCAGCTCCATAAAACTTAAGCTATAGGGGTTGAGTTTTCCATCATTTAGTAAAAATGGTGCCTGTTACCTCTATCGCATGTGGTTCGAGATATTACGGGCGAAAACGTGACGTGGCAACTCCAAATTGCATTAATTGCACGGCATCGTTGGGACAGACGCACAATGCTCTGGTTTTAACTTCGTTACGAAGCTGGGACGGCGAAAAATATTCCCTGTGATTTCGTTACAACGGCGTTTGCTCCAGTCTAGACGACTTTTTTCGCCCCCTCCCCCTCCTGATGAAATGCCCTAGGCTGGGCTCTTCCTGTCCCCCCCCCCCCCTCAGCGGCCGTCCCACGTGCCCGGCCGACCTTGGCTGTATCAGGCTCGGCTCGCTAATTGAAAGCAATTAGCGGCGCCAGGCGCGTTAATCATATCCGAGGGGCGGCCGACGCCTACGGCCGCGCCGGGACAGCCCGGGACGCGTCGCGTCGTGTCGGCCGCTTGCGATCCGTAGCGCCTGGCCCGCGCTTTCAGGCACCGAGGACACGGTCGCGTTAAGCCATCTTCTTTTGAAGCAAGACGGATGAGTGTGAAAGTGTCCACACTTCGTAACAAGTTGAAACTGTTTCGCATTAGTACTCTAATACAACTGTTTACTTTCTGGTTGGGTTATCCGAATACATCTCATGCGACGAACTAAAATAGTCCGCCTTAACAATCATATCCGGTTTGTGTTGACACATCGAGCCTTACTGACCCGCATATCCTCTGATGCACAACTTGACGTCACACACCCCGTCAGTCCAAAACGTTTCGAGTCTGAATTAATACAGATCAGAGAAACGTTAAGGTGGCGGTTTTAATGCTTCAGATGTTCCACATAGCCTTCTGCCCCCCCTCCCCACTTGAGCACAAAACAAAACATGTTATACATTCATGTGGACCTGTCAAAAGAGTACTTCTTTGGCATGTTGTTAAAACCGCGCGTCACATTGGCTTGAATGTCGGTTGATCCTCCACGTTGATATCTGCACTTTGTTGTTTAGTGGTAGGTTCGTATTGGTAATGCCAAGTCTCGTCATCCGTGATGATTTTTTTCCAGCGCTTTGCATTTCAATCAAGTCGCAGCAAGCGGCCATACGTTGTCGTGTTTGTTTGGGAGTCGAGGTGTGCAAGAGAAACATTGCTCACAATGTTCACTTCTCCAAAACTTTCTTTAGAATGTCGTGAAACACATGTCCATTGCGATTTGTGACACACAATGGGCACACGTCGGCTACTTAACACTGCCTCCTCACAGCTCACAGATTGAATGTACTCGTACATCTGTTGTTTACCGTTGTCACTTGAAGCCGCCACCGTATATACCACACTGACATCGCTTGCACGCCAGGAATAAAAAGAATCTCGGAACTTTTCGAACGGACGGTGTTTCAGCGAATTTGTGCATGTGGCTCGACCGACTCTCGGAACCAAATACACCGCTATACTGCACGACTGCTACAGTTGTCGATAATTATTCTGTGAGAAGTTAATGAAACTTCCACTGACCATTTTTCTGTTGAGCAATTTCAGTTGCTTTTCTATCCTGCGGTCGACATCTGACACTTTGGCTTTCGTGCGATGACTTAGAGGAACCACCGTACGATCTTCCTCTGTGTAACAGTTGTGGAATAAAAGCGTCAGTATTTCGGCCTTCTCTTTGTCCTCTTCCGTTTTGATGCGATTGTCGCCGCATAATATTTAGAAAAGTGGCTTCCATCCGTTGACATACGATCAAAACTTTTTAGGATTTCCTGTCCACTCGGTCAGGTTTTCCTTTGAAGCTGTAGTCGTGCTTCACTTGTTGAAGACGTGTTAAAACACTTATTTCTTTTGATATTGTCGTTTCTAGCTGTTGCACACGCCTCTGATATATTTTATCAGCAAAACTCGTGAAATGTCGGCAAAAACTTCTTGTCTTGCCGGTAAAATACGTCGTAACAGCTACAAACGTTCTGAAACATGTTGGGGTAAAACATTTTCCTTAGAAAGCTCTAATTTCCTTAGCGAGCACGAAAGGGAGAGCTACAACGTCCAGAATATGATTAACCAAGAAGGAGACATGTGGTTACAATGGAATTTATTCCACAGGTTAGGTACATGACGAAACAAAAATAATTAAAATTATAGAAGTATATATGCACTTGACCACGAGAATTAAGTACGGCGTGAAACCGTTGCGTGCTGCAAACAGAGTTTCTAGATGTCATGGTACGAAATCAAAGAGAGCCCGAATACACTATTGAGGAACACAATGCTTCGCGGTTTGTAGGCCTGTCCGCAAATCATGCCGACCGACCATGTTCCAGACATGTTGGACGTGCGATATGTCAGACGAACGTGCAGGCGAGGGAAGCAGTGGTACACGTCGTTCTTCGGAGAAGGCTTGTGCGTTTCTCGCCTACGTGTGCCCGAACATTGTGCTGATGAAATATGACATTTACAGGTACCTGAAGGAGGAGCAACATACTGGAGTCTAAAACCTCCCTGATGTAGCGGTTTCTGTTCAGACTGATCTTAATACATAGGTAAGGCGATATTACGTGTTACAGCCAATGGCACCTCAAACCTTCAAACTTGGTGTTTGTCCACTATGCTGCTCAACAGTGGAATCTACCCAACTCAGTTCATCACGGCACCCGTCCAACACGCACAAGGTCATCGTTGTAGGACAAGTTGAAGCTGGACTGATCCGAAAACTCTATATTTCGCGACTAATCACGCTAGTGGCTGTGTTCACGTGCCCATTGCAGTCTGAGGCGTTGGTGGTTTCTGGTCAGTGGAAAGTGGCAAACTTGCCACCAGTCCTCCATCAGCAGATGGCAGATATGTTCACCCCGTCGCAGTGCTCCAACGACGAGTCAACGCTGTGGAAGAAGCTTATCTGTCGGGTACGGCCATGCAGACAAAATGGCGTTCCTTCCGCTCTGTGGTCCAATGGCCAGTCGTTGCAGTGAACGATCCTGTCTACTGGGTCCACATACGCGTCACTGTCGTAGCAGCGTCCCTGTACGAGCAGCAATGTCGCGGTACGAGAAATCGTTTCCTGGAGACTTGTCATTCGGAGACCGTTCGAGCGAACTCACACGCTGATTTACGCCCTTTGACATCGGCACTTGCTGGCACGTTTCCACTTCGCATGACGGCTGTACCCCAACTGAGCGTGGCATAGGCTATGGCTGACCCGTCCAGATACACAGAAGAGGGCGCTGCTCGACCTACGTGCACACTATCCCTCTGCGATCTTTATCTGGTTTCACTGCTTACGCATCCTCGGATTTTGGAGTAATCCGACCATTCGTTCTGACTGTTGCAATTTTCACAAACAGTACTGTATTACCATAATGGGTTTGATCATCCATGCAATTCAGGTAAAGAAATTATTACTATGAGATAAAAACTCATCAGAATTCCTGTGTTGGATAAATACACGACCTGTTTTCTACCTCGCTTGCTTCACTGGGAGACCGTCACCAACAACGTTTGCTGCGTCGGTCTTCCCCGTGGATCACGCAGACGGCACAGTTCTCACGATGATCGACCGGTGATCGATAACGTCGGGAACGTCTGTAGGAGCGCACGGGCTGTTAATTTTAATGCTCCGAGTCCAGAGGCCAGTCGTCGCGCTTAGGTGGGCGCCGTGATGCTATTTGGGGACAAACTCCGTGACTGAGGAGGAACTTTTTATACTCTCGGACAGATTGAGCGCGCACGAATGACAACCGGCGTCCGGCTTACTTCCATTCATGACGTGGAAGTGTGGGAAGCCTTGGTCCTCACCACTACTTCAATGCCGTTTCAGCCGTTGTTCGGTTTATACACACAAACATTTGCGCGCCGAGAAGGAGCAACGCGAATGAAGTGTATGCTGTGTAGAAAAGGAATTAAGGTTTCTCACTTCTTTGTAGAAGATGATACTTCTCCTGTGTGTTGCTAAGGTTACCTTTAGCTTTCTGACGGATCGTTTTATGCCATATTACCCCTTCCGCTCCTCTCTCTCCCTTCCACATACGTTGAAAGACGTTCTTCCTGTTACGTCGAGCAAATTTCCAGAACGCTCGAACGCGGCTAAATTTGGTCGCCTTCACAACGGCCTCGGCTTTATCCCCACATGACTGTTCCTTTGAAGAGAAGAAATGCAATACCAATAATATTAAACACACAGAGCGCAGCTGCCCTCAACCCGAGGAGTGTTCTAGAGTTAATTCAAATCCAAGCGAATGTTTTTCCTTGCCTAACGTGTACGAGCTAAGTAAATACTACTTACAAAATATAGGATGCGAAGCATCACAGAGAAACTCACCCAATTCCAGTGTCAGACATCATGTGCGAAGAAAACATAGTGGCGAGATATGATAGTAACACACCGTGTAGTAGACGTTTCATCATACACAGTAAAGTTCTAAGGTCACCTTTATCCCATACAAAACTGCGATTTGTGCCGAAATGACTACATGCTTCTTCCAGATAAATTTTTTTTTTATAATCGGTGTGTACTGCAGACAACTCCGTCACTATTGATGGGTAAAACCGACCTTGAATCATCTGCATTCATCTGGAGATCGAAATACATCTGGGAAAAGTTGGTGTAAACCAGAGAACTGTCACTGTGGATCAAAACGTCCGCGCTATACAACACCTGTTCGTAGGATCACCAAAAGCCTACGTAATACTGCGTGTAATTCGCCTATTGTTAAGAGCAGGGTCTGACTGCTGGAACCTACAACAACACAGAGGCATCCCTGTTACAACGGCTGAATACGGACAGTCCGTTGTATGGCGATCAGTTATCTTCAGTTGCTACATTATTAAGAAAATGCTCGCCGATTGGATTAGTGACAAATGACGAACGCATTATGAGCCGCCAGTAAACATGTTGTGTGCTGGACTCTGCTTATTATGCAGTGTTGGTGAATTAGGGTTATTCTTTGATTCAGTATTCTGTAGTGGACGACACTAAACGCTGAGTATTTTCAGTCGAGGGAAGACTTGAACCAAGGACCTCTCGTTCTGCAGGTGCTCACGCTAACCACGGGACCACGGCGCTCGTGAGCTCACATTATCCTTGATGTTGCCTATCGTATGCATGGACTATCAGTTTGTATATTTTGCTTTTTTTTTTCATAGTTCCACACAACTTCTTCCTGTTTTCTCGATTGATCTGTGTTCAGTTTTTCAAGGCCTATCCACTGTGCCAACTTATAACTAAATCTGAGGGCGGTGCGATGGGGAGGTTCCCTTGTAAGTTCTAGGGGACTGAAGACATCAGATGTTAAGTCCCAAAGTGCTCAGAGCCATTTGACAGACGCGGCAGTGATTGTTGTTTGCCGAAGCACTTGGTGTGCTCATGGAAAAGGTGCTGCAGCTGTTTTTTCTTGAAACTTACAGAAACAGCGAACTACAAATATAGCACATCTACTTCCACAACAACGCATTGTGGTGTTCTGTAACGACCCAAGGGACTGAAGAATTGAGTCGTGATAAGTAGGTGGTCGTTCTGACATCACGGCCAGATCAGGCTATTGCCAACGGTCTTTACGGGTGCTTTTTGGATAAGCTTGACTTACCGCCAGGTGCGCGGACTACCAATGCCAAGGCAGGAAGTCAGGCACATATTTCGTGTCAATTATCTACGAACGAAGGGCTGGTTAATCTATACCAGTGATAATCAATTAACGCACGTCTGCTTGCGGCCCCTACGGAGTTTACGTATTCTGTGATTAAGAGCTCAGCGACATAGTCTTAACTGTGGTGTATTAAAAAGGCAACTTTGAGTGTCTCTGTGATAATTTATGTCCGTGGTAGTCATCAAGTTTTTCGTTGCCTCATTTTATCTGCGAACGTTTTCTTCTTTTGGTTCTTCAATATAGTCATTGTTAGTCGTATCCTCTTCCTCAACTTCCCAGTTTTCAAATACTGTCTTCTTCGCTGTAGTATCTCCCCACAAGTTTATGCTCTGTTATAATAATGGAAGGAAACAAGCTATGTAGGAATGAGTGACACGTTGTATAGTTCTCATAGTCTCCATAGCATTTAAACTGGCCACCATGTGGGCGGTGGCTTTAGAGTTAGCGCTCAAGCTAATTTCGTAGACTTTCACGGATTTCGATTAGAAGTTGTACAACTGACTTAAAAGTTTTCCTGCGTGTGTTCTCATAGTCTCCATAGCATTTAAACTGGCCACCATGTGGCCGGTGGCTTTAGAGCCAACCGTTTACTAAAATGAGTAAAACGTCCCTCTTTGCCATTATAACATTCTTTGTCTGCTAGAGTATTAGCACATTCTCCGTCTTCATCTTCTGTGTTCGCCATTATTGCAAGCTAGTGTGATTGGCTCTTAACGCTATCTTGGGTAATTTCCGTTAACTCACGTTCCGCGCACAGTTTCGAAGCTTGCAACCCTATAGCTTTAAAAATGAAGGGAAATGGAGTAACCTTTCGTGCTTCATCCTGCATTAAAGGGCTCTTCCGTCGCTGCATAGAAGAAATGTCCCCTACGATATGTTATATGAATGAAAAAAAAAATTTCCTCTTCTTCGCATTCCCATAAACTTTTCCGTTATAATTTACGGTCTTTTTAATAGTAATTTTCATAGTTTAGCTGTAGTGCTGTTTTTAATTTAAAATATAATTCGTTCCAAGTGTAAAGCTTCCATTACGCCTCTTGTGTTTTCCCCACAATTGTTCCACTGTCACGGATAAACTATACTCTGAGAAACTGCGTCACGCCTATCGGCTGTATCACCTTTTCCAAAGTTGACTGTCTTCTTAATAACATATTTGATGACAATAGTCAGTTCTTTTTTGATGATACCATGGCGAACCAAAAACTAATTAACAAGAGAAATTAATGCTGTAAAAATTCTTACAGTGTATATTTTAATTCGTAAACTGAAATGTAACGCTTCTGTTAATTGCTCTTTCTGATTTATGTGCAGATTATTTCTTTGTTTCCTGTTCGTTTATTTTGAATGGGTTTCTGACACATTTTTTTATTTTTTTATTTTCAGAGGCGCTACGAGCTGTATATCGTTTACTTCTGAAGTAAGAGGTAAGTACCCGTTAAGTGGCCATGCTCCTGTCCGTAAGTATTTTGAAGATTCTTCGTACAGTGGAAACAGAATTTTTTGTTCCAGAGCTCCAGTAACTTTCAAACAGTACGGTTAAGGGGACAAAAGGCACTCATTTGTGATCATGCGTTTACTTGCGCTTTCTCGGTGATGTAGTTACACAGTGTGTGGGCGGAAACGCTGCATCGAAATTAAATCCGGTGTGTACACGGGGATGGCGACAAGTGCTTCATTAACCCTATTACGCAACATGGGACCAGCATCATGCCTGATAATGACATTGTTTCACCGTCGAATGCATTACGTAAATACACTACGTAACTCATAGATTTATGGATAAACTGTTTAGCGTGTCCATTCACATGTTACCGTTCATACTCCTGGGAGAGCTGATTACCCGTAGCCACCGGGCTCCTGCGACGCCACACGCACCAGAGCGAGTGCGATTTTTTGTTTCAGTAACTGACTGTAATTATTTTAGAATTCACGGTAGACAGCAGAGTCGAGTAGACCGCGCCACACACGCTGTAGCACGAAACAGGCGTAGGCGATTTGATGGTCTGGACGATTTTTAATGTAAAATTCGTTATTAACATGTTTTGAATTTTCAGTAAGTGCAGATTTATATTTATTTAAAGCATTATCAGAGTTGCTGTTCTTTCAAAAAAAGTATGCAGCTAGATATATGGAATGCAGTCAATAAGTTATTGATAATCTCCGGATAGTTTAGCCAAAAATATTGCTGCTGTTGCGTCAGCAATGTCAGAAATTCACGTTAGCGTCTCGTCTGAAACCTGTGTGATTTAGCTGATTTGTTTTCGTCGTTACGTGTTGTTAGATGTGTCCTTGCATTATAACCGTGCAAAAGAAGTTCCCACTATTGTTTTAAAAGATTTATTTTATTGTAAGGAGGACATCAAAAACAGACGAGCACTGGCAAAAATGGAATTCCTGGCCAAGAGAAGTCTACTAGTATCAAACATTGGCCTTACTTTGAGGAAGAAGTTTCTGAGAGTGTACGTTTTGAGCACAGCATTTTGTGGTAGTGAAACGTGGACTGTGGGAAAATCGGAACAGAAGAAAATCGAAGCATTTGAGAGTGGTGCTACAGACGGAAGTTCAAAATTAAGTGGAGTGATAAGGTGAGGAATGAGGAGGTTCTGTGCAGAATCGGAGAAGAAAGGAGTATGTGGAAACCTCTGACAAAGAAAAAGCACACGATGATACATCTGTTAAGACATCAGGGAATGACTTGCATGGTACTAGAGGGAGCTGTAAAGGGCAAAAACTGTAGAGGAAGACAGAGACTGGAATACATCCAGCAAATAATTGAGGACGCAGGTTGCAAGTGCTACTATGAGATGAAGAGGTTGGCACAGGAGAGGAATTCCTGGAGGACCGCATCAAACCAGTCAGAAGACGGATGACTCAAAAAGGAGAGAGAAAAGAAAGAAAGAAAAAGAAAGATTAGGTATGGCCGTTCAATACGCTGGGGAACAACACATTCCAGCAAGGAATTAACATGTAAATTAAATTTAACATTCACTAAACAAAATGCTTACTCCGACAGTCACATTCATTGGTTGCCAATGTTACCGATGTTATTCCATTATCTGCTTGTGCGCGGAGATAAAGGAAGAGCAAATATACAAACAAGTGGCACAACTGACATTAATTATGTCTCGTAAAATAAAACCGGGATGACAGAACGAAAGTTTCATTTTTAAGTCAAAGTTCAGAGAAAATGACAATGAAATTTTGTGATATTTATTTCAAACGATTGTGAGTTGTTATACACCTTTCACTCGAAAACGCGCCGTCTTCATCATCGTTGATGTTTTCAGCAGTTATCATTCAATTTAGTTGACTCATTACATTTATATAGCTGTAACTCAATACGTTATAAAGGAATCACATATTTTTATGAGTACTTAATCTACATCACTTGCTACTGCTACCTGGAATGTGCACTAGTTTTCCGGGGACGGTCAGTACATTTTGGAAAAAAGGGAGAGGTTCAGCTAATCAACATGTTACTAAGCTATGTTTGGTTTATGCTGTGTACAGTATAATCATGTTAACTTAGACCAACTTAGCCAGCTTTTTCTGCTCGCTTTTACTATTATCTAATGAGTGTAAAAAATTTCCAAGAAGTTCGCTCTTTTTGAGCATTCCTGTTTTTAGTACCGAAATTGCATAGATGTGTCGGTTCGAATCTGAGATATTTGTGTAACTGGGACGATTTCATAAAATTTCTCCAACATTTATGTTTTCGCGTTGCCGATGAAGTTGAAGAAAGTTCTTGCAGCATCAGGGTTAGAAATGGATAGTTTGTAGAAATGCGGTATAGCTAACGCCTTAGCAACAGAAATTGTAAAGCTATTTTTCGTTTTTGATCAACATATACATCGCTAAATGAAGGAAAGTGTGGTGTGGCGAAATTAATTTGTAAGCGTTGTGATGCCTTCCTGAAGAAAATAATAGTGTACAACAGCCAGTGAATCGTCTATCGACCATTTGCTGAGCGGACATGATTTTGCGCGACATTTTCATTACGCGGTTTTATTACGCTGCTTTCACCGAACGAGGTTGCACAGTGATTGAGTAACTACAGCTGTATTCGAGAGGAGCCAGATTCAACGCCTCCCTCTCTCCTCACTCCGCCTAACCATCCACATATAGCTTTTTCACGGTTACCCATAGGCAAATTGAGCCGAAAGTTGATAAGATCCTTTATAAATGACGCAGCCAATTTCCCGTCTCGTCCTTACCTTGCTGAACTTGTGTGTAATTACATCTGTGTCGCCGAGAGGTCACACCTGTAGCTTCCTTTGTATTGTGGTCTCTCCGTTTTCCCGGGCCTGATTGATTGATTGCCTGCTTTCGGGTTTACAGCCCAATTGTTGATTCCATTTTATGCGCAATATTTCGACGGCCGACCCAGTCAGCCCTTCGGTTGCTACGAGCTGCTTTGTTATGTGTTCTCCCCACCATTAATTCATTATATCTGTTGTGGCTGCCGGCCGGGGTGGTCGAGCGGCTCTAGGCGCTACAGTCTGGAACCGCGCGACCACTACGGTCGCAGGTTCGAATCCTGCCTCGGGCATGGATGTGTGTGATGTCCTTAGGTTAGTTAGGTTTAAGCAGTTCTAAGTTCTAGGGGACTGATGACATCAGAAGTTAAGTCCCATAGTGCTCAGGGCCATTTGAACCATTTGTTGTGGCTGACGAACTGCTGCTGTGATTTAAATTGGCGGTTTATGTAGCATAACACGCGTCCAGTCGCTTTTGAATTTGATCGACTTTCTTTTCTGGACTATGTGCAGCTAGACTACGGTCGTGGTGATTGCTCTGTGGTGTCCCTGGCAAATTCATTTCGACTATGTTCACACAGTATTTAGGTGCAACTAGAGTAGTTAATGGTACAGTAAATCGATCAAATTCAAAAGTGACATAAACCGCAACGTGAATTCCTTTTTTTCTGTTTTTGTTTGCTATAAAGTTATACGTTCTTTTTATCTTTTTCCTAGTTTGCCACGCATCTCAAATGTCTTTTAATGAAATAGAATTCCGTCGGATGTCGCACGTGTTACGCGGAAGAAAGCTGGAACACAGAATAGCCAGTAGATCGCTTAGCTGGCGGTGTTACCGGCGGCGGCGAAGTAGCGGCAACAATTCCTCTGTGGGGGCCGCTCGCCGCGGACTCCGTGATGTAAACGGCCGAAGATATCTTTGTATTTATAGAAGACCCGATATAGCTATCTATTCTCGCGATTTTGTCGGCGTCCGAAGGGGCGCGGAGGGAGGGGGGCTAGCCTAGCTGAGCGCGTGCGTGTGCGCGCAATGTTATTATTATGAGACGCCCCCCTGTCGGTCACGTGACGGTACCGTTTCTGTCTAGCGTTAATTTGGAGGAAGGAGCCAGAGTAGGAGGAGGGGCCCGGGGGAAGTGAGAGGGTGGGTGTGTGTGTGAGTGCGCCGCTGCGCGCCCAGGCGCGGGGCGGTCAGGTCAGAAATACTCAAAAGTCCTGAAATAGTGTGCGACCGGCTACTGAAATAAAACTTGCAGTGCAGTGTACGCGCGGCCGCGCTCCGGGACAGGCGCGTCGATGAGGCGCGGAGGCGGCGGGCGCGTCCGCGGCGTCGCGCCGGAGGCGGCGGGGTCCCTCCTGCCGCCGCAGACGGTACCGCCCGCCCCCCTGGAAATCCTCGACGTGCGAGCGCCGGCGAACGGGTTTGGCGCCGCCAGCCCCCGCGACCCACTTGCCGCCGGAGCGGCGCGATCGCGCAGCGCTGGAGCGGCCGGCGATCGCGGCGTGACCGCAGCCCGGGCCCCCTCTCGGCCTCGCACTTCCCCTCCGTCTTCTTCCATTGCCCCCGGCGACCTTGTGGCGGTCAGCCGCCTTGTCGGATGGATCTCGGCGTGACAAGTCTTACGCTGCCCCCTCCCACTCGCCGCGCTCGGCCAGTTCTCTCTCCCTCCGTAGCGCCGGCATTCTTCCGAGTACAACGTACGCCTGGCCGGGCATGGTCCGCCTCGATTGCTCTCGCTCGCAGACCACTACTGGCGGGCCGGCAGTCCGCAGTGCGACGGTGGGTGCTGCGCGGAGCGCCTCATTAATCTGTCCAGCGCGCGATTAGCGGACGCGTCGGCTGACAGCTCGGCGAGCAGCGCGCCTCCAGCCGGCCGCGCGCCCACCTGCTGGCTGCCAACTTCTCCCCCCCCCCCCCTCAACCCCCTCACAGTCTTCCCCCTTCACCATCCTCTCTTCCAACCTGTCCTGCACGTCTCTTCCCTTCGATATCCACATTCCCTCTATCTTTCAGTTTTGCTGTCGCCCCACATAACGAACACACTCTCACAGACGTCGACCGTCTTCGAGCTCAGTGAAGTGTTTCCAAGTGAGAAGTTTCACCGTGATATCCTTCTTAGGCACTTCATCATTTCTGAAATACGCGACTTACAGTCAGGAAAACTGTCCGAGTGCCTGTGTTTCGAAATTGCCTCCGTGTCGAAAGCAAGTTTCCTCGCTCTGTGCGATGTATGTGAGTTATATAGGTTTACACAGAGAAGTGCGTATTGTGTGAAATGCTGCTGGTGTTCTGTTAGTGAAAATCAGTGAGTGGCAGACGTCGACTTTCACGGACGCGATGGCGACGGAAGAAAGCTGCGTGAGTTTTGCGTCGAGTTGGTCCCTCCGATGGCCTACACCTGCTGACTCGCCACCTGCTGGCAACGAAACTGTGCGAGCTGTCAGTGACGTGAGTATAACTGACGATCACTCCCAGAGAGTTAGGTGATGGTAGGAGTATCAATTACGGTAGCTTTATTGATCCTCATTGTAGTAATGGGAATATTAATCGCCAATGTTGCTCCAGACGACTGCACAGTACGATGACTATACGAAGAGAGTAGCTTGTTTATGAATTACTGCCTGATAAAACGGCCTCTAAGTGAACTTGATAAGTGCTGTTTACCCGCTTGAAACAGACTGTTTCGATAAACTGTCGCTTGACGCCGGCGTGCCGTCACTGACAAGTTGCGTACAAGTGGTGCGCGAAATTCTAACACATTTCCCATGTCGTTTTGTAAATGAGCGACAGAGATTTGAGACACTCCCTCTTATCACCTGCATTGGCAACAGCTTATTTCTTACGGCCATAATTATCGAAAAAAAAATATTATTTGCTTTGAGAGTGTTTCATTTCCGTTGCATGTTAACCAACTATTTTATGTATCTTAAGTTATTTCCAGATATATATATATATATATATATATATATATATATATATATATATATATATATATATATATGGTAGCCCTACTAGCAACTGACAGTGCGTATATTACTCTGTCAGTGTTACATTAGCTAAAATTCTACGTTTTGTAGTGTACTCTGGGATATATTTTAACTGCACGACAATTAAGTTGCGGAGTGTACCCTTCGGTTTCTACTGTTGGTGGAACAGCCAGCAGCACTGTTGAACAGGTTGTCGCAGTATGCATTGCTTGTGGCCTTTGACTCGCCTTACGGGGTGTGGACACTATCCTCGTTTTTCTTCATCTCCTTTATTCATCGCACTTGTTGTTGAGGCCTACAGTAGATCATTTGGCGACAGACTGTAGTGTCGATGAGCATATCCTATTGGAAAATATCTACAATCCATTAAGAACCAGCTGCATGTGGGTGTGATCTAATCTTAGTGATTTTGTTCATGGGCCTACAATAAGATGAAGAGTATGAGACATTGTCGTCATATGCCGTAATTAGGACAAGGAAAGGAACTAACGTAATTATGTCATATCAAAAAATTAACGTCACTTTTAATGAAACATCTTTTACTACGTATTATGCTGTAGTCGTAGTTGTTTCAATATTACTCAACTTCCTGACACATTCTTGTTCGGTATCCATCTTCCTCAATTTTTATAATTGTTCATAAAGTAGCAAGAAGAAACGACAAAATTTCATCTTTGGTGGTCCAGTAGTCATTTCCTATATTACTGGTGGCTTCCAAAGGTTTGAAACATATTTCATGTTCCCAGAAACTTGGCTAGTAGTTGGTCGTTTAATATCACCTGCCTGTACCCCAGAGACAAGGTCACAATGCGGTTCCAGCGATGCGTTCATGCGTGCTCTGTTTCATGGCCGTCAGAACATCTGCTTTGTACTATACGCTGTTCAGGTTTCTTTACCTTGTTTTATGTACGGTAGTGGTTGAACTGTATCCTTACTTACCGGAGACGAGGTCCATCGTTGCTTCCAGATATCAGCCAAGTTTTCCCTTACTTCTCTTACATTTCTTCGATCTCCTCCAGTTCTGTCTCCTGCAACTAATTTTGGTAAGTAATACCATTAATTCGTTGATGTGACTGCATGACTGTCACTATAGCTTAACTTGTGTTGTATGTTGTCCAAATAGTTGGTGTTTTAGTATAATGTTCCTTCGTCTGAGAGAGTTAATCAGAAACATAACACTACAAAAAAGCGAGTACCTGAGAAGAAACTGACAGCGAGTTTGCTGAAGCTTTACGTTTTCCAGAAAAAAAACCCACAGGCAACTCCCCGTGTGTCAAGAGGCCACGCTATACCGATAGACAACAGACAGCATGGGCCGTGACTGTCGTGATGAAGATGGGGCAGAGTCCAAAGCAGCTACCATACCTGCATCGGCTACTTCATTGCCCGAACTTGTAAACGAAAACACTGCAGACGGTTGGTTATCGATCTCTTTTCCAATTGAGCGTCCCTGGGAAACGAAGCACTAGAACCTGGGAGCCGTTGCATTACTGCGCTATGTCTATAAACAAAATGCAGACTTCATAACAGTTACGATGGGATGGGAGAGTGCAGGTTCATTGGGTAGAGATGACGACGACGACGACTACGAAAGACTCATTCTGTGTGAGAGAAAGGCGTCTTGTGTGATATATTTCGGCCCTACTAAGCGTGAAAGTAGCTGCACTGCAGAGGGGCGGGAGGGGGGAAACTGCTACTTCCTCAGTACAACAGAGGAGGAATATATGTGCGCGTATTGAATGGCACATTGCCAGATCTTTTACTCGTACAAGCAATGGAATCAGGTGCATTCTGCTTGCAGAGTAGCTTTATTTCTGGTGACGGAGCTCTTCTATCCAGCCATCGAGAGCCTTTAGCCATTATAAATGCGTGCAATGTGGCGTTTACAGTTTCAAGGACAAGCATCACATTTTGTACATTCCTGTGGTAGTGCGGGGAAAAGGTCGCATATACTCCACTGATGACACACAATGAACTTTATGCTACACACCTCATGCGTATATAATGTATCCTTGTGGCCAAGAAGAAGACTGCCGCCCTTTTCGTCGTTCTTTAGCAGTTCCACTGCGTTACATGGCCACAGAGCGCGCACCTTGGCTGCAAACTGGCAGTTGATATCCCTTCTCCTCTCACTGCCCCCTCCCGAATTCCCCCTCCGCTTTCACCTAACATCAGCGGTTTGACCAGCCCATTGCAGATAGCTACCGTAACAAAAGCTAAGGAGTTTCACTCAGAAGCCAATTTTCAGTTCTGTGGGTCTTATTCTGTTTGTGTTTCTAATAGCATTTGCCGTTGCATTCCATGAGGCACAGATGGAAAAAAGTTCCTCCTCAAAAAGAGCTGCCCAAGCCGGTATGCTGCACAATGGGGAAGACGCCAGTCGTGAGGAAAGGGCATCACTATCACCAGCCATTTGACATTCACTGCTTGGGTAAAGGCTTCGTCTAGATTTCCCCATATAGTATGGTCTTTAGCTGTACGTATCCATGTTGCTCTTGCATGTTTTTGAATTTCGCCTACGAACGTTCCATTAGACCATCGTCCCAGTCTATTCTTGTCACTTGGAATCCACCATGTACCAACCTTTCGGCGGGCTACACGTACCCCCCCCCCTCCCCCTCCCCATTTATTTTCCCGAATCTCCTCGGTGTACCCAACATGCATCCCTCTGGGGCTGCCGAGCAACATTCTGATTTTTAGTAGTTCTCTCATTAAAAGGTCAAAACTTATGATACTCGTACATGCTAGTTGCAAACTTTCCTTTTCGTACAAATGGGGAGCCTAGTTTTGAAAACCACTTCTTTTCCGATTATTTTTGTCGCTGTTTCTCCAGGCTTCATCTGTACTGAATACAAATACTCGTCGAATATTTCTACGATTTTATTGATAATATGTACAATTTCGTTTGCGATATGTTACACATTATTTAGCCGTGTTGCAACAGATTTTCTGGCTCGCTTACAAATTTTATGTGTTTAGTTCTTTCGTTTGTTGTTGACTTGTATGTACGTACGTTAGAGGCGAGAAGTGCGATACCATCAACAAAGCGAAGGTGCTTCAAATATACTCCATTAAAGCGTATTTCTTCTTAGCTTCCCCGGTTCAAGAATCTGAAAACATTGCTCAGCTCTGGCGAGAACGAATATAGTGATATGGAATCTCTTTTTGCCTAACTCCTCTCTCGAATATGAACTTCACACTGTCCTTAAGATATCCAATGGAAAATATAACTCTGACATATCCACGACTTTTTCCAGTCGTCAGTGAAGACTGACATGGACGGAAGTATCGGATAATAGATGCAAAAACGTTGCAGGAAATAGAATGTGGGTCATTTGCGAATATGTGGTTACGAGCTACTAATGAATTCAGTGTGAAATATTATTCTAGTTACTACATATGCATTATAATGTAAACTTTTCGATTACCTCCTCATTTAATTGGGTTCAATTTTTACCATGGCCCATGACTGTGGAATGTGTTAGACGAAGGATGATACACTAGTACATTCTGTTGCCGATGTAAGACGAAATTTAACGCTCCAATATGTTCAGAGATGGATAAGTCGAGGAGGGCCTGTAGCTTGCCTGTAACTGATTTGAATCTTCTGGATTTTTCTGTACAGGGTTTCTCAAAAGTGTAGAGCACAGCAATCCCATCGATACGGTTGAGGAAGTGTGCCAGCTAATTATACAGCCTTGCCGAGCTTCACGATGTGATCTCGGGGTGTTTGAAAGGATTCGCAACACACAGCAGAGGCGACTGCAGTATTGCATCCAAATGGGAGGGCACATGGAGCAGCATCTGTAACAGGTGCGACTGTACAGTAAGTTGGAACACGCAGAAGTAACGTCGTACTTTTTGTTAAGGTAGGCCATGAGTAAAATTTTAACCCCATTAGAAGAGAACTAAAAAGAAAATCTTACTTTTCAGAGACATTTGTACTAATTAAGAAAATATTTCATACTGAAGTCAGTGGCGTGTCGGAGCCACACATTTGTAGTCATTTCGTGCCGTTTGCGGGCCGAAGTTTGCTGAAACGTCTTTGCATCTGTTGTCGTGTCTTTCACCCGTGTTGGTTTTCTCTGTGAACCCTTCTACTACCGGGATTTTTTTGTTCCACTGAGTGACTCTACGGTCATAACGACACAAAGTAATTTACACGAGATATACTGGCAGTATTTTAATGAACTAAGATAAGAACATACATTACACCTGTTCAAAGTGAGTCATCATTCTAGTCTCATAAATAATTTAAGAAACAAAAGTGAATTTAGATTGATACCAGAGGTACTCAGTGCCAGAAACCATGAATAAATTTTAATGTGTTGCAGATGTAAAACTGGATAACACATCATTGAATACGTATCACACAGAGGGAGAAAGTCATATATTTTGAAAATAATAGCTTTGGAAACAAGGGAAATGTGTATTTCCAATATGCTTATGGGATCGTATTGACCTCAGTGATACTAGCATGGGTGCAGCAACACCTGAGGCAAGCAACCCTAACAATGGCTACAAAAATAACCGGAAATAATATTTTGATTGTTGCAGGTCTTTCGTATAACAGCTGTTCAACGTAACAGTCATCATTCTATTCTCAAGAATGTTACGTTCGAGAGACAAACGAACAGTTTAAATTGGGGTTATACTGATCCAATAAAATTGAACAAAACTTCACTGGATACAATTGACTCTGAGGGAGAAAGTCGTGTACTGTATTTGGAAAATGTTATTTTGAAAGCAAGGTGGATGTAGTGTATATTTCCGATCTGCCTATGAGTTCACATTGACCCCAGTGGAACCAGGAGGGTTATTATGATACACTGTGTATTACAACGGGATAATTTATTTGGCTATACAACTTTGCGAAAAACTTCCATTCATTTCACATTGTTTTACATCATTGGTTCAAATGGCTCTGAGCACTATTGGACTTAACATCTGAGGTCATCAGTCCCCTAGAACTTAGAACTACTTAAACCTAACTAACCTAAGGACATCACACAACACCCAGTCATCACGAGGCAGTTTTACATCATTGGGACTGACATGGACCAATTGTCGACCCTCGACAACGGGATGGCTTTTGAGTTAAATGCAAATTCTGTAAAGTTCTCGTTTCTAGTCTTGCAGACTTCGCTGAAACTATGACCATAACGGGCACGAATCTCTGGCAGTGCACTTGGGACGCACCTCACGCGGGCGCAGCTTTCCACCTGCAGCGCCTGCAGCGCAAACGGAGGCCAATATCGCGAGTGTCCAACCTGGCTGCCGGGAACGGCATCGCCATTCCTGCAGCGGCAAGCTCGCGTTTCCTGTTTCATTTGTGCGACATGTGCTGGCCGCTCTCTGACTGAAATTAATGTGTGGCATGCATGACGTTTGAAAAAGCCTGCAGACAACACGAAGAGATTAATGTCCTACGGCGCGTTAATAAAATGCTTGGGTGATTCGCGAAATGCGATAAGCGACTGCACAAGAGTGACTGTCACTGCTAAATCACTTACTGGAATGAGCTGCCGGTATTATGAACTAAATGCTGGGAGACAAAGTTGACTGTCGAGAAAAAGCGCTCGGTAACATCGACCGGGATGAGTGACGATCACAAAGTGCTTTGCGTTATTGAACTCGATTATAACTACAAATATGGCTTGCTTTTTACTAACTGTAGAGATATCCATATTGAGGTGGCCTTTACTTAAGATACGTGTCCTTGAGGAGCGGAATTCTGATGCAGATTTTCCGTGGTTTCATCATATTAGCTGTTACTGGAATTGTTTCTTGAACAGGAACACAACCTCTGCTTTCCTCCGTTTGTTTTTTCGTCGGAGCTACTACTCACCCTCCAATGAGCTGGAAGAAAGAACATATAGTCATCGACGATATGAAGCGAGATGGGCAAGAATGAGGGAAGAAACCAGCCGTATCGTTTTACAAAGGAGCCGTGCCTGTATTTGACTTTATAGACTTAGGGAAATCATAGAAACTTGAATCAGGATGGCTGGAATGGAATTTGGGCTCCAGCATCTCCGGAATACGAGTCTAGTGTGCTAACCATAGCGCCCCCTCGCTTGGTTTAATGACCTTGAAGTCGAGGAAATGCTTTAAAGTTTAACCTTTCGTCCAATAACAGAAGGAAGAGTAAACTTTACAGCAGGAATTTAGGAAGTTGCAGTATGCGAGAATAATTCTGCTTCTCAAATATATATATGGATCTCTCGCCGTTCAGCCATAGTCTAAGAAAGTAAGTAATCTACTACTTCCTGTAGGTCATATAATACTCTATGTTCAGTAATGCTTAATGATATACCTTATTCAGAAGTATGTAGAATTTACATCCTCACACAATTGAAAAAATCTGCAAGATAGAGGAACACTGTCTGCCTCCGTATCGCAGCGGTAGCGTTACCGCCTACCAGGCAAGGGGACCCGGGTTCGTTCCCCGGCAGGGGACTGGGTTTTGTGTGTCCTTCGTCATCATTTTCATCATCATTGACACGCAAGTCGCCGAAGCAGCGTCAACTAAAAAGACTTGCAATACGGCGGCCGAACCCCGAAGGGGATATCCCGGCCAATAAATGCCATACGATCATTTCATTTCATTTCATAGAGGTTCACTTCGGAAAGTTAGCAAAATGAAGAGTTTTAAGATAAAGTACAACTGTTACATCTCTTCTACCAAATCGACACTCGCAGATTTTTTCGTTTAAAGGACTTAGTATTGTAACAGTTCTTGACACAGCTGTTTCCCTTGAAGTGTGTGTTGTGTTACTGGTTCGGTGGCAACGTCGCATTATTCTTCCTGGAAGACGTCCAACACATGCGTTACGGAGAAATTTCCGCCGTGTATTATGTCGCAGAATTACAGACATGGAGCAAAACTTCATTTGCATAATTACACTTATTCGTTGCGGCGAAGTGCTTTTCATCCAGGCTGCGATACTAACGATGTAGGAAGAAACCTCCACCAAGCCGTTTCGGCCCGAGGCACTGTGCTGTGGAGTAATCTGTGTCTTATAGGTCACAGAGGTCAAGAGCGGTTAGTCTCTTGTACGACAAATTCCAAATTCGCCAGTTCAGCGCAAGAGGAAATAAGCTTTGTTTATTCCAGTGCACAGAGATATGAGAAATACCTACCGTCGTAACAGAAATGGGACAAAATAATTTGAATACATAGTTTAATATGGCGTATAGCCATATTTAGCATCAAAAAGATGGTTGAATACTCATATGGATCAAGGTATGACTATTTCTGAATCATAGTTATGAGGAATTTTGACCGTACTCCACAAAGAGAAATGTTCCAGTTCCTGTAGATAAACTTCGTCGTTTTTTCCTGTCAGGTATCAACTGCTAGATAATATTAAATACCTCTGTTTTGGAAGTAATGGGACTCAAACTGTTTCCTCTTCGTTTTCATCAATCCAAACTCGGGCACTTTCAGCCAGGACAGTATTATTACCTTGGGAGATAATGTAGGAACGCTACCTGGATTGTTGAATGAGCCTGGTCACATTAAATGGTTTCATACAACTGACCACATACCTTTCCTCTATATCTGACCGTAAAATCCGAAGCATTACACAACCTCCACGATGGTTCACATCTGGAAGAAGACAGGCACGAATGTCCATTTCTTATGATCTCCACTGTTCATTAAAATGTACTCTGCGTAAGAAATCAATTACAAAATAGACTCGTTGAATCACTTTAATGTTTTAATTCGTCGGCAGTTCTCTCCTTGCGTCATGAAACATGCACTTTGCATCCTCTGTATTACGAAAGAAGTAAGAGGACCAACGAGGACCGTACCGAAAGCACGGCGAGATTGGCCCCCGCCAACACCGCAGATACAAAGGTGACGCAAAAACTCAGTCCCCTTCCCCACCCCCACACCCAAAAACAGAAAGAAGGACGGTTTGAGAATGTACCGGGAGCGGTACGTGAATTCGCCTATCTTTCCCGCGGTCCGAAATTGTAAACAAACGCTGCTGTCAAAGTGTCAGTACGTCCAGGCCGCATCGTAAAGAAATTACTACTGAACAGGCGTCACCTGGGTTATATGTTAATGCTGGGATATTTTATAAAGTTTTGATGGCACATTTACCTTATCGTACTTTATACTACATTACTGTACACCACTACAAGAAATCTTATGTGGCTTCCACTAGGAAAATAAATATTCCGTAAAACTATGCCTATCCCACCTAGGCGTAGGGTAACGAGGCTCATGATTATTCGATGAGGTGTAGCTTAAAAACTATAGCTCCGCCTGTACTATAGCGGACTCTTGCTATGTAATTAGCCTTAGAATCCTTGTTGCTGGTTAAGTGACAATATCACGTACAGCTATCTAACACATTCCAAATTGAGTAAATTTCACTTAGGCATTGAGTGACAGGTGGTTTTAGGTTAATATTTTCATAGGAATTCGTACACTGGAAAAATAAAATGTTTTACTATTATGTTACGTAGTATAAGCTAACTGCTGCCTGTATTGGTCCGGAAAGCTTTGACTCTGATTAGGAACAAGGAAAAATTACCGTCTCGTATTGGACTGCCTCGTGTTTAAAAGTGGTCTTTATCCATGAAGTTTCGAACTTTTTAAAAAGGAAAAATAAATATGCAAGAAAATGATGAAGCATGGTATCCATGTAAAATCCAGTGGTAAGATAATCTTAAGGAAAAAATTTTTACAGATCGTTTGGTGCCATCTAGACATAATGTGACGTGCAGCCATGGAGATTGTTAATTGGGTAATTGTATATTTTATGAGTTGAAATATTATGTCAGGATGTTGTGATTATACGCTGATGTTACTACGTTATTGGTTTGCAATTTATGGCGCTAGATAACGCAATAAAAATGGTGGAGTCACACCAAAGTTCCTTACACATAAATGGATGAATTGACCAGAAAAGTTTGCTTTAGAAATAAAACTAAGAAATACCGTAATGGGATTAAATGTTGCCTGCCTTATGCTATAGTGATCATTTATTTATTTTTTTTAAATTTCCTACAAAACAATCGATTTGTAGTGACAAAAAATTAAATAAAGACTTTTTTTGGATTATTTTAAATCCCATAAATATGACATGTACGTTGCAGAAGAAAAAAAAAATTAGGAGTGTATTACTTAGATGACGATATTGCTCCTTTATGAAAGCTTGTATATTGACAGCTATTACTATTTTATAATCTATATAAAATGTCTGTAATTGTCTTTAACTTTAGATCTGGACTACTTTAATTATTATACAAATTTCTGACTAACGAACTATATAAATTATCTAATGTAAATGCAAACGGCAACCACACTACCACATAGCGGACATGCTAGGGAGCTTGCCTGTAACAGCGTCTGACTCCGTACAGCTCCAGAGACAAGCATGTGTGTGGTCGCACGTAATTGACGAAAGTTGCATCCCAATACGATTGTAAATAATATTTTTTGTTAGTGACATGTTGATTGGTTGTGATCTACCTGCTGGTACAGCTTGCAATTCCAAACTATTTAAATTTTCTGTATTGTCAAGATGTACGGCATAATTTTGAAAAAGATGAGATCCGAAGATGACAGAAAAATACTGTTGAAACCGGTCATCAATTCAAAATAAATATTTAAATGCGATCTCGCCTCTGAAGTGTTTCTTCAAATATCATAATTTATGCACTATTTGAGAAGCAGAGCTCGTACATCATATAAAATCAGAGAGCAGTTGCTGAAGATTCTTTTACTTTCAGTTTTTTTAGAAAGCTTATACAATTTGTAGTTTATGTGCAACAATGATGCAATTAATTAGTTGTGTGCAGTGTTTTTTATCGTTTGTAGTTTTGGTCTTCAGTCTGAAGAATGGTTTGATGTAGTTCCGCGTGCTAGTCTATCCCGTGCAAGCCTCTCCATCTCTGCGTAACCAGCGCAACCCGCGCACTGTGGTTAAGCGTTCCACTACCAACTGGTAATTCCTTGATGCCTCATCATGTGACCTACCAACCGATCCCTTCTCTGAGTCTACTTGTGCCTAAATTTCCTTTTTCTCCATGTAGATTTATTTATCACACCATCTACCTTCTTACCCCATCTCCCGGCGGAGGTTCGAGTCCTCCCTTGGGCATGGGTGTGTGTGTGTTTGTCCTTAGGATAATTTAGGTAAAGTAGTCTGTTGGCTTAGGGACTGGATGACCTTAGCAGTTAAGTTCCATAAGATTTCACACACATTTGAACATTTTTTTTTTCTTGCCCCATCTACCCATCTATCTTCAGCGTTCTTCTATAGCTCGATATTTCAAAAGTTTCTATCTTCTTCTTGTCTGAACTGCCTTTCGTTAACATTTCACTTCCATATAAGACTACAATACAGAAGAATGCCTTCAAAAAAGTCTTTCTAACACTGAGGTTTATATTAGATGTTAACAAATTCCACTTTCCCAAAACAGCTTTTCATACTGTTACCAGTCTGCATTTATTTCTTCTGTACTTCGGCCATCATTAGTTATTTTGCAGCCCACATAACGAAACTTTTAGTGTCTCATTTCATAAATTAATTCTCTTAGCATCGCCTGATTACCTTCAGTTACATTCCGTTACCATTGTTTTACTTTAATTAATGTTCGCCTCATAATCACCATTCAATCCAGTGAACTGCTCTTCCAAGTCTTTAGATGTTCTGAGAGAATTACGCTGTCATCAGCAAACAGCAGAATTCTTATGTCTTCTTCGTGAACTTTAAATCCCTTTCAAAATTCTCTTTGGTTTCCTTCACATCTTGCTCAATATACAGACTGAATAACATTGGGAATAAGCTACACCCTGTCTCACTCCCTTTTCAACTACTTTTTCCCTTTCATTTCTTTCGAAACTTATACTGCTAGTCTGATTCTGTATAGGTTGTAAATAAGCGTTTGGTCTCTATATTTTATCCATGCTACCTTAAATATATCATGGTGTGTAGTCCTGTCGACATTGTCAAAACTTTATCTAAATCTACAAATGCTATAAATGTACGTTTCGCTTTCTTCGACCTATCTCCTACGGTATGTCATAGGGTCAGTATTCCCTCGCGCGTTGCTACATTTCTCCGGATCAAACTGGTCTTGTACAAGATCGGTCAATATTTTGCAACCATGACACATGGTTTAGTAGTATTTACAACTGTCAACACTTGTTTTCTTTGGAACTGGAATTATTATATTCTTCATGAAACCTGAGTCTATTTCGCACGCGTCATATATCTTGCACATCAAGTGGGACAACTTTGTCGTAGCTGATGCCCCAAGAACCTAGATATTCTGAGGGATTGACGTCTGGTCTAGCTGCCTTGTTTCCGCTTAGATTTTTAAGTGTTCTGTCGAATTCTTCTCGCATTATCATATCTCCCACCACATCTTCCCCATCTTCCTGTTCCGTTTCTGTAATATTGTCTTCAAGTTCATTTTCCTTGTAGGAAGCCTGTGTATATATTCCTCTCACCTTTCAGCTTTCTCTTCCTCGCATAGCACCGGCTTGCTATACGAGCGCGTGATATTCATACGGTTGCTTATCTTTTCTCTAAAGGTCTCTTTAATTTTCCTATAGGCAGCAATTATCTTTCCTCCAGTTATGTATACTTCTACAGCCTTGCATTTTTCTCCTCCCCCCCCCCCCCCCTGCTGCGTAATCTTGTTGCATTTGTGAATCTCATTTTTTAGACGTCTGTATTCCCTTTCGCCTGCTTCATTTGCTGCATTTTTGTATTTTCTCCTTTTATTCAATTGAAGGAGTCAGTGGAAGAAAGTATTAGCCCGTAATTTAGTAAGGTTTAATCTGACCAGTTTATGTGGTGTGTTGTCAAATGCACCAGATTTTGGAAGGACGCAGTTCCATATGTATCGCCAGAAAATGTTTGCTATACAAACTTCTTTGTGTTATTGTATTTATGATCTCGTCTTTAAATTTAACCAGACAATAACAAGCACTAACGCAAATACGCTCTTGTGGGTTAGCACTTTTTTCCACCAACCCCTCCAGTTAAATTCAGTATCTCGTTATTTATCCAAGGATTTCTACTAGGTATTGTCTTTTTACTTAGGAGATCCTTTTATGCCTTCACTATTTCTTCTCTCAAAGGTACCCATTCGTTTTCTATTGTATTCATTTCCCCTATTTCAGTCAAATGTCACCTGATGTTCTTTGTGAAACTCAAAAATCTCTGACTGCTACAATTTTCATCGAGGTTCTATCTCCTTAATTTCCTGCACTTTTGCAATTTCTTCGGTTTTAGTCTGCAGTTCCAAACTAAAAAGCCGGCCGGGGTGGACGAGCGGTTCTAGGCGCTGCAGTCTGGAACCGCGCGACCGCTACGGTCGCAGGTTCGAATCCTGCCTCGGGCATGGATGTGTGTGATGTCCTTAGGTTAGTTAGGTTCTAGGGGACTGATGACCTCAGAAGTTAAGTCCCATAGTGCTCAGAGCCATTTGAACCAAACCAAAAAATTGTGGTCGGAGTCCAAATCTTAACCTGGAAATGTTAGGCGGTTTAAAATCTGGTTTCCTCACATCTTCCTTTGTTGCTAGATATCCGCGCGGTATTAGCCGAGCGGTCTGAGGCGCTGCAGTCATAGACTGTGTGGCTGGTCCCGGCGGACCTTCAAGTCCTCCCTAGGGCATGGGTGTGTGTGTTTGTCCTTAGGATAATTTAGGTTAAGTAGTGTGTAAGCTTAGGGACTGATGACCTTAGCAGTTAAGTCCCATAAGATTTCACACACATCTGAACATCTATTTTTTCCGTCTCTTTTTCTTACTACTACGAATTCCATTTACCCAACACAATTAATTTTTCATCTCCTTAACTATCTGAATAATTTCCTTTATTTCCTCATACGTTCTGTCAACTCTTTGTCATCTGCGGAGCTAGCAGGCATATAAACTTGTTCTGCTGTGATGGCTGTTGGCTTTGTGTCTGTCTTAGCTAATAAAATGCATTCGTTACGGTGTTCGTAGTAGGTTACCCGCATTTGCATTTTCTTATTCGTTATTAGACATACTCCTGCTTTACCCCTATCTGATTTTGTGTTGATAACTTTGTACTGACCTGACAAAAAGTCATGTTTTTCCTGCTGCTGCACTTCACTAAATCCAATTTTATCTGATTTCAGCCTAGGCCTACCCGTTTTAATTCTTCAATTTACTTACTAATCTATAGGATATCTAACATTCCTCGCTGTGACCTCCAGAATGTCAGTTTAGTCTTTCCTGATTACGACATCCTCCTGAGTAGGTCTCGTCTAGAGATTCGAATGGAGGATTACTTTACCTTCAGAATACTTTATCCGAGAGGACACCATCACGATTTAACCATACAGTCGCCGTCGGGAGAAAACAGTCACGGCTGTCGTTTCACCTTGCTTTCTGCCGTTCGCAGTACCAGCAGAGCAAGGGCATATTGGCTGATGTTACAAGGCCATATCAGTCAATCATCCAGACTGTTGCCCCTGCAACTACTGAAAGCCTGTTGCCCTTCTTCAGGAACAACAGCGTAGTGTGCCCTCTTCACAGATGCTCCTTCGTTTTGGTTGCACCAACGATACGGCAATCTGTATCATTTCGCCTATATAACTCATTCAGATAGTATTTTTCCATAACACGTCATTATTTTCCATGGTGGGGGGGGGGGGGGGGGGGGCGCAGCCTTGGGAGTTCTGTCAAGCGCGCAGGATCAGCCCTGTACAGCTCTGCTACCAGTTCCAACATTCTGTAATTTAGTTCCCACCGCACTGTTCTCATTAATACACCGTTGGTTAGGCACATAGGGTAAGTATCTCAAATATCACCAAAACAAACAATTTTTTTGCTATCGGACACGTAAGATAGAACTGTCCTGTCTTAGTTTCCATCAGTCAGTCACTTCTGACCCTTTTCTGGGAGAAAGTACTCAGCGGAGTTTGAAAAATTTGAAAATGTTTTTCGAAACGTGTTTTTAATTACTCTGTTTCTATTGACAATGTTTCCCGGAAGGTAAGATCGGGAATGGGCCTGCAGTTTGTGAATCTTTTATAGTGTTAAGTAAATGACATTATATGATCTTCTCTGGCAAAGGTTAACATCTTCAGGTTTTTGGTGTGGAAATAGCCCTGTCAAATCAGAGTAACTGAATCTTCGGCCGAGATTACAGAAAAGAAACAATGTTTTATCTACTGAAGAACGCGCTACATCCATCCTAACTGATGAAAACATGAAATGGATTTATAAGGAGTTACTTTCGTTCTGTTCTGGAGGATATAACTCCTCGGAGGGAGGGCGGACAACATACCTACATGCAAGTGACGATAGTGCTTGCAATCACTTAGAAATAACAAGCCTGTGCTGCTTCTGTCAGGAAGGTGAGTTTTTCATCTGCTAGCGTATTGCGCAAAGTTCTCTCATAAGATCTATACATTGCCATAGCACTTCTTCCAATTGAACTTTGACTGTGTCCGGAAGATACAGAAATTTGCCATTTCCCAAACACGATCGTTTTCCGTTCATATTTCCGCCACATGTTCACAATTAGCCCAGTCAGCGAAGACCAAAGAATGTCGACTGGGACAAAAAAAAGGTCATGTAGTCATGAGCAACATACTAAAAATTCTGACCGTTGGGGTGTGAGCTTGGGTGGAGGGGGAAGGGCTACGTGTAAAGATCACTTGTTTAGGTTTTTTTGGAAACCTCGAAAACTGCGGCATGTAGCGAAAATGTTTCTCAGTACAAAATTAAACTAAAGTAAATTTCCTGCAAAAAAAGGTCCCGTAATTTTTTTTCTCTGGGCTAATAGCTTCCGTGTTGCAAGGGCTGCAAAAATCGCGTAAAAATATTGTTTTAATGGTATAACATTAATGTTTATTGTTAAATGAAATAGATCAACAACAAGTATTTAATGTGTGTACCAGATCTAAGTGCAGCAGAATGAAATTAAAGGAAGATTGTGATCTGGGGGTCTAACAGGGCTGAGTGAGGTCGGAGAGTGGATGCTTGAGGAGAGGCATGTCGCTGGATTGTGATCCGCAAAATGAAGAGCGACCAGACTAATCCCCGTTGTCTTTACCGCGCTGTGTCGTAAAAAGCAGCTGCACGATATTTCACAAAGTTGTATTGACCCATCCGCAGCTCACCGCATGAATCACTGCCGACACAGTGCGCAGGCATTCCCGGGAAAGGGGGGGGATGGGGGGGGTGGGGAGGTTATCTTCCACAAAGTGTGTTTACGCTACATTGTTTACAGATATGAACTGCTAATAATACAAACACAAGAAAAGCGTGTGGACAGATAATACGTATATCTCACCATTCTACACAGCTAGGTGGGGGGGAGGTGAGGGGGGGGGGGATGATTCCTGTGCGGCAGTTGTGCTCTCCTGGAAGAGGCTCCGTAATAAGTGTTGCTCGCCTTTCACTTTACAGGAAGACAATATCTCTCCAGCATTTTCTGTCCAGTTCCCTGATGTAAGTAGCGCCCCACTGTGTCTGTGTTTGTGTAGTGCAGTTATTTTCAGTTTCATAAGTGAGTATTTGTTCGCAGTTGTTAAGCGAGCTTTTATGTCAAATATGATCCTATAAACAATGGCATATTTAACAATATGCATTTAATTTATACTTTTAAAACAGTATTTAAATAATGCGCAATTTTTCCATCCCCTGTCTTCTATAAAGCTGAAACAATTAGTGCTACAGAAAAAGTGGATAGGACCTTATTAGCGGGAAATTTAATGTAGTTTAGTTTTGTACTGGGTAACCTTTTCGCTAGAAGCTGGCTTTTCGAGACAGTCACGAAAAACGTAAAAAAGTTACTTTTAAACGTTCTCCCACCCCACGCTCACACGCTACCGGCCACGATTTTTAGAATGTTACTCACTACATTCCTCCGTATCACTGTCAAAAAATTTCTGACTACCGTATTTTTCCCCTAATTTTCCTTTGTTGGCTGGACTAAATACTGACTTTGTACAAACAGAGAAGTTTTACCATGATACTGAAGATGATGGAGAACCAGGATCTGTAGTATGTTTATTGTGCGGTTGAAAGCCAGACCTAGTTAAATATCGCTGAGTGCTAGATATCAATGTCTTCTCCACCTTTGTCTCCATGTCAAAGACGTGTGGTTCTCAAATTACTTGACAAAATGCAAGTCTTTCTGTAATGAACATACTAAATTAGTTGGAAGACACAGAAAATGAGCAACGATACCACATACAGCTTCTTGCTGCACTGAACGTACTATGGTAGGAAGACGTCACAGGTGAAAACTGCTTGACAAACTAAAATCTGCGTTTTGTTTCCTGGTTAAGAGAACCTGCTGATTTCAAAATGAACCTACGGTTTGGTGACCGTGTCATAGTGGAACTAGTTTCAGCGTCTTTTTCATCTCCTCGTTAAAAATTTTTTTGTTATTTGTAACAGTAGGAAATTTTGTAAAACAGCGACATTACTAGTGAACATCATTAGTAGAATAATTCAGTTTGGAAGTTTCAAACGCGTTCGACTATCACCTGTATGTTTGACAGTAGCCTGAATAGTCTGTATGACGTGTGATGTCTCAAATCATGGAATTTTTTATTAGATTTCCTTCTGGTCTCTGATGAGAGCTACGAAGATTAAGCACTCTTCTTTGAAAAGAAAAATTAAATATTTTTAAAAAGCACTTGAAAAGTGGATATTGTACATCTAAAGTCTGGAATGGCAGAGTGATTTCGATCGATTCCGTTTAATAGTCAATTTAAATTGTTGTAAGTCTCGAACATTTGCTTTGGGCTGCAGTTCTATAAGTGAATTGTGTAGTTTACAAGTACTCGTGTATTTTAGGTTCTAATATGTTCTGTGATACTGTTCTATTACGTACAGAGCACGCAATAAATAATATAATAATAATAATAATGTGACACTATCGCACAATAATCAAACCACAATGTCTTTACGGCGAAATACTGAAACGTGGTCAGAGTAAGGGAACTGGAAAGAAAAAAGTGAAGAAGTTGACTAGATTTATTATCTTTTCAGAAGAAAGGCGAAGGACAGTTAAGTCAAAATCAAAAATGTTCACATGTGTGTGAAGTCTTATGGGACTTAACTGCTAAGGTCATCAGTCCCTAAGCTTACACACTACTTAACCTAAATTATCCTAAGGACAAACACACACACCCATGCCCGAGGGAGGACTCGAACCTCTGCCGCCTTAGACCGCTCGGCTAATCCCGCACGGCAAGTCAAAATCCCCAGAGATTTATAAGCAGATAGAGAAACTCCTGATAGTATGGACATTTAAAAGAATCAATTCGCATACACCAATTAGCATATATTTTCAGAGGACGAGAGGATTATAAAGTGGCTCCAACAAACTAAACCTGTCACGGAAATGGTGCATATATACCTTAGTGTCAAATAACTTTTATAGAGGATCAGTAATGAAAGATCCATATAATAATAACGAAAATGTTAGTCCTTACACTTTCGCTTATTGTTGAGGTTACCCACATTTATATTTGTTTCACTTTTCCTCCTCTATTACAATGAACGAAAGTCGAAAGTACGTACGAGAAAACTGATTTAGTGTTTACTTGTTAAAAGTTTGTTAACGGAGGAAATTTCCATGTTAATATAACACAGAATATTGACACTATTACGTCAATATTACATGTGTCGGTTTCAGTGAGATTCGCGTAGGTGTATGACCGCGTCGTTATATAATTACACTGCCGGCGTTTAGGCTACTGTTGCAGGGAGCCCCCTGTTAAGGTTGACAAGGCACCCAGCAGAATCCTATTGAAACGTCACTTATTGTTTGACAGTAGACTAGTTTCTACCTATCTCATAGCCCACGGTGGAGCGTGTTCAAGATGTAATGTGCCAGGCCGGTGAGCCACCGGCAGAGCAGAATGTATCGATTCGTCTACCGCGCTGTGCGTGAAATCCTGATGAATTATGACCCAGATAATGAGAGAGATTTCGCAGGAAGGCATTAATTTGCACCACAGGTGTGTAGATACCTCGCAACATCGCATTTGATACACCGGTTCAGGTGGGACCACTATTTCGCCAGCGATTATCTCAGTCTCTCCCTTCATTATAATGGAAGACGTCTGAATGTAGATAAAATATTTTTGTCATTTACGAAATTATTCGTTTCTGCCTGCCATCCGCGTTGCTACATGGAACTTCTTCGATTAAATAGGCGCAAATAAGTTTTTCCATTCAGCACTAATCCATACGTATTATAATAATGGATGTTATTGTGTGTGTGTGTGTGTTTTCCACATTTCCTCCTACACTACTGGACTGATTTCAATCAAACTTAGTACACATATCCGTTACTGTCAGGAAACAATGGCTATAGGAGCAAGCAGCACTTAACTATCTTAGTTACGGACATATGACCTAATAAACCATGAGATGCGTGAAAAACTGACGCATCATGCTTGACGTTTAAATGTATTATATCTGTGCTGCTAACTCTATTCGCAATAGATTTCGCAGATAGTACCCAAATATGCCTCTAAATCCACCTTCAAAAGTATATCTTCGTGCCACACACACAGTTCAGGAGACATGAGGTCGTAAACACTCAAACATGTAAAAAACTGCCGCATTGTGAATGACGTTTAAATGTATTACATCTTTCGTACTACCTCTATTTGCAACATACTTCGCTGACAGTATATACAAATGCCGCTTAATGTACCTACAAAATTATATCATTATAGGACACATACAAGGTGCGACAATAAAGTAACGAGACTGATGTGAAAAAACAATGTTGCTTACCGTTTTAGTCAAGTTAAGTGTTTCCTCCTTCAAATTAGTTCTCATCTGATTGCACACACTTTTTCCAGCGCTTCTGCCATTGATGTAACATTTCTGGAACTCATCTTCTGTAATATCCTCCAAGACCCTCGTCACTGATTTTTGGACATCTTGTGTTGTTTGAAAATGGTGTCCATTGACCGCCATTTTGGCTCTTGGAAACAGAGGAAAGTCGCACGGAGCGATATCTGGTGAATAAGGTGGCTGTGTTAGTACTGAAATTTGTTTTGAGGTTAAAAATTGCTGTACTGACAGAGCAGTATGGGATGGCGCATTATCGCTCCAATTATCAGCAATGTTGGCACGGACACGAAGAACTCTTTTACGAAGTTTTTCTAAAAATTCTTTGTAGTAATATTGGTTAACTGTTTGCCCAGGAGGCACCCACTCTTTATGAACAATTCCCTTGGAATCAAAGAAGAACACAAGCATGCATTTAACTTTTGACATACGAGCTTTTTTTGGTCTTGGTGATCCCTTTGAGAACCATTGCGAACTTTGGCGTTTTGTCTCTGGATCGTAATGAAAAAAACCAACTTTCATCACCAGTGATAACACGGCTCAACAATTCTGGATTGCTTTCCGTTTGCTCTAACAAATCGGCTGCCACGTTTTTCCGTGTTTCTCGCTGTTGTGGTGTGAGATTTTTGGGGACCATTTTTGCACAAATCTTTCTCATACCAAGATCTTCAGTTATTACTAGACGAACCGTTTCTCGTTTGATGTTCAGTTCTTCTGCAATCTTTTTCACGGATAATCTTAGACAAGATCGTACGAGTTCACACACCCTGGCCAAGTTGACATCCTTCCGTGAGGTTGATGATCGTCCACTGCGGTCTTCATGTTCAACATTCGTTCTGCCTTCACTAATCATTTTATGGCAAGGAAAAACTTGAGCTCTTGACAGAACCTCCTCTCCAAAATCCTTCTGAAGCTTACCGTAAGTTGTCGTCGCGTTTTCACCCAATTTAACCCAAAAAGTAATGGCATACCATTGCGCAATATTATGCGCTTCCATTGCGTCGATGTGCCGCTTGGACTAGAAGCAGCTTATAGACCAAGGTCAAAGATATTGTGCCTACACAAGCCTGCAGGGTTGCCACATCTTGCAAAGACAATCAGTCTCATTACTTTATTGTCGCACCTCGTAGATCAGGAGATATGACGTCAGAAACAATGAGATCCCGCATCATGTGTGAATGTGTAATACATTTATCCTCTACTACTAAGACACTCCTATAATAGGTTAAACTCAAGGAAATCCCTGACACCTGGCGGCGCTTTTGACAGCTTTCAACTGCTAAGCGCAAACAGCTGTAGACGAAAACTATAGCCATGTTCAGAGCTGTGAAGAGGCGATACCACAGGGACGTTTACAAAATCGCGTTGAAGACACGACAGGCAGGTGCGCCCAGCGAACAGAAACTATCTGGAACAATGTTCCTTAATTTGAATGCTGTACTTATACATTTGTACGTTATTCATATTTTTTTGTCTGACTGTTTCATATTTTCAAAGATGTTTTCACGAATTCATGGAAATTAAATTTTTTCGATACCTCACTGCAAACGCAGCTCACTCATTGTTTTCGTTTCTGATAGAAAATTGGCAAAATGAATACCCGGACAATGCCAGGTTTGTCAGCAAGTATTCGATAAACGCGGGGCGAGCGGACATTTCATAGTGTCAACGGTCACCTTCAACCCAACGGAGCTATCTAGAAAATTTTTAGGTCTCTACTTTCAACTAATAGAGTCGAAGCCATTAATTTTGGGGGACAACACTGGGGTCAGTCAGTAACCCGACGTCCGCGTAGCAGCATAGTGTTTGACCTGTGGTTTCTTTTTCTATTTATGTTGTTACATCTGTAATAATGTGTCTTAAAGAAACGACTAAAACTTGTTACTACCATTTTATTTCGAGAAAGGGTCAAGACACGGAAATAAAATTTTCAGCACATGATATTACGCACGGTGCACGTAATTTTGTTGAATGGGTAATACACTTACCTATTGTATCAAATGGTTCAAATAGTTCTGAGCACTTTGGGACTCAACTGCTGAGGTCATTAGTCCCCTAGAACTTAGAACTAGTTAAACCTAACTAACCTAAGGACATCACAAACATCCATGCCCGAGGTAGGATTCGAACCTGCGACCGTAGTGGTCCTGCGGTTCCAGACTGCAGCGCCTTTAACCGCACGGCCACTTCGGCCGGCACCTATTGTATCAACCGAGCTATTGAAGTAATTTATATTTTTTTAAGGAACAATGCACTTTTCTACCACATTCCAAAGCTCTTGAAGATACGAATACAATTATACAGAGTGTTTCAAAAAGGACTTTACAACTTTAAAAATTCATATAAATATATTGAAAGAAGATATAGAGCTGGGTTTAGGTGATATTTTGTAGGGAAACACATCACGTTTTTTTACCTTACTCTAATGATGTTGTATGTGGGTCCCATTGGTTTCCTGTACACATCACATTCGAAGTCAATTTCTTCCCAAAAACTCGCTGTGGCATTGCAGATGTAACTTGCTCAGTGGTAGCGTAAATTCTTGCTCTAAGTTCAAGTAGAGAAGTCGGCATTTGAGCTTATTTTTGTGGGCATAGCGATTGTTCCTGGAGGATATTCATCACGAAATACGTCTTGTAGATTCTGAGAACTACACTTTCTAGAAAGCGAATTCAATTGAATACACAAATTCAACAACGGACGAGAGAGAATGACAAGCAAGAAGCTTCCTGGTGGCTCTGTCGAGATTTCCGGTGACGCATCGTTGCAGCATGTAAATGATCCCTGTGCATCGTCCGTCATGAGACAATCGTTGATGGAGCGTGCGCTCTAGATTGTTCTTACGAAACTATTAAATCGTCGTTCGTAAGTGGTCGAATTTTTGTTTAATTTGCTTTATGCGCGTTCAGTGCCCTACCGACTGAGCACAAACGGAACAGAATAGGCTTACCCGTGCAGCACCTCATGCATTACAATGACGATAGAGATTATTTGCTAACGCGGTCCATTAGAGGGCACAAGTCATTGGTTCTTCACTACAGCTTGTTTATGGGCTTTCATGGTTGCTGTCCATTTCTTTTGGCACTTCCACGGTCTCATATTGATTAGATTTCAACATCTTGCTACAGTTAACGCTGCACCTCCTGCAGGAACTGCGACCCGGCATACGCCGCCATCTACCTGGGCTCCTGAGAGCCGGCGTGAAGCATCTCGAAGGCCATGGCTGCTCTCACGTAGCAATACAAACGCAAAAGTCATTTCTGCCAGTTTATTGAGAATTCTTGGAATATGCACGGCACAGCATCCATTTGGTTTCCTGAAAAAGCACACTGGGTGGGCAGCACTTCGAAGATGAAGAAATCATACTCTGAGAGGCCACTCATCGGAGGCGACAGAGGTCACGAGAATTCTTTGTTACAGCCTTCTAGGACCTTGTCAAAAGTTTTTAAATTTTCAGGGGGGGAATATGTAGAACAGAAAAACAAATTACAAGCTGGGTTGATATCGCGACTCTGTTTTATAAATTATTTGTTGCCTCAGATTCGAACATAGATGTTAACAGTTTTATCCTCGCAACTGACAATAAGATACAACAAGGAAAGACGTAATAATTTACAGTGATGCGCCTCGTTCCCATCCTGACAGTGGCAAACAACTGTATCTTAAAATTCTTTGGAATAGAAAAGTTAGTTGAAACCCGTCCCCAGGAAGGTGAGTTTGGGCTCTGGAGAAATGTAGGAGAACGCGAAGCGATACGACCGTACAACTTGTCCTAGAAGATAGTTTGTATCAATTGTAGACTTAGGGAAGGTTTTGACCATGTTGACTGGAATATGCTCTAAAATTCTGAAGGTATCAGGCTTAAAGTACTGTGAGTGTAAGGATGTCTATAACTTGTACTGAAACCAATAAGCAGTTATAATAGTCGAAGGTCTTGAACAAGGAGCAGTGGTTGAGGACGGAGAGAGATAAGGTTGTAGCCTCTCCCTGACGTTATCCAGTCTGTACACTGAGCTAACTGTGATGGATACCAAGTACAAATTTGTAAAGGTAATCGTAGTTCAAGGAGAAGAAATGACAACTTTGGAGAATCAAGTTTTCACTCTGAGCGGAATGTGCGGTGATATGAAACTTCCTGGCAGACTAAATCTGTGTGCTGGACCGAGACTCAAACTCAGGACCGTTGCCTCTCTCGGGAAAGTGCTCTACTATCTGAGTTCCCAAGCACGACTGACGATCCGTCCTCACAGCTTTACGCCAGTACCTTGTCTCCTACCTTCCACACTACACAAAAGCCAGGTCTGCAGGAGAGCTTGTGTGAAGTTTTGAAGATACGAAACGAGGTACTGGCGGAATTAAAGCTGTGAGGACGAATCGTGAATCGTGCTAGGGTAGCTCAGATGGTAGACCGCTTCCCCGCGAAAGGTAAAGTCCCGAGTTCGAGTCTCGGTCCAGCACACAGTTTTAATCTGCCAGGAAGTTTGACAACTTCAAAGTTTGACAACTTTAAAGTTTGCCAATAACGTTGGAACTCCGCCAGAGACATCAAAGGACTTAGAGGAGCGTTTGAGTGGAGGTTGCAAGATGAAAAAATGGCTCTGAGCACTATGGGACTTAACTGCTGAGGTCATTAGTCACCTAGAACCTAGAACTACTTAAACCTAACTAACCTAAGGACATCAAACACATCCATGCCCGAGTCAGGATTCGAACCTGCGACCGTAGCGGTCGCGCGGTTCCAGACTGTAGCGCCTAGAACCGCTCGACCACTCCGGCCGGCCATGCAAGATGGATATCAACAAATGTAAAACAAGGGTAATGGTACGTAGTGGAATTAAATCAGGCGACGCTGCGGTTATGGAATTAGGAAATGAGTCAGTAAAAGTAGTAGACGAGTTTTGACATTTGGGCGGTAAAATAACTGACGTTGGTCGAAGTAGAGGAAACTGGCAGCAGCAAGAAGAGCGTTACTCAAAAAGGTTAATTTGGCAACGTTGAATGTAAATTTAAGTGTTCAAAAGTGAAATAAGAACGAATGTTCAAATGGTTCAAATGGCTCTGAGCACTATGGGACTTAACATCTTAGGTCATCAGTCCCCTAGACCTTAGAACTACTTAAACCTAACTAACCCAAGGACATCACACACATCCATGCCCGAGGCAGGATTCGAACCTGCGACCGTAGCAGTCCCGCGGTTTCGGACTGCAGTGCCTAGAACCGCACGGCCACCGCGGCTGGCAAGAACGAATGTTGAAGATTAGTTGGGTAGACGAAGCTACTAACGAAGGGGCTCTGAATCGAAGTGGCGGCTGCAGTAGTTGAAGAGGCTTAGAGAGGACAGACTAATGTGGAGAGTTGCGTCAGACTAATCTTCGTACCAAAGACAGCAGCAGTAGGAGCATACGCTGTTATCGTGTTTCGCCTTCATGATGATTTACATCTACATCTACATCTACATTTATACTCCGCAAGCCACCCAACGGTGTATGGCAGAGGGCACTTTACGTGCCACTGTCATTACTTCCCTTTCCGGTTCCAGTCGCGTATGGTTCGCGGGAAGAACGACTGCCGGAAAGCCTCCGTGCGCGCTCGAATCTCTCTAATTTTACATTCGTGATCTCCTCGGGAGGTATAAGTAGGGGGAAGCAATATATTCGATACCTCATCCAGAAACGCACCCTCTCGAAACCTGGACAGCAAGCTACACCGCGATGCAGAGCGCCTCTCTTGCAGAGTCTACCATTGGAGTTTGCTAAACACCTCTGTACCGCTATCACGCTTACCAAATAACCCTGTGACGAAACGCGCCGCTGTTCTTTGGATCTTCTCTATCTCCTCCGTCAGCCCGACCTACGTCAGTTCACAATCTGCGACCCATTTACTCCTGTAGTTAAACGAGAGTCCTTCTCTGTGATTGTAGACGACGCTAGTGTATTGACATTCTGAAGAATTGCCATAATGACAGTCTCTAAATGGAAGGGTGGATGTTGAGTGTACACGACGATCCTGTAGCATGTTGTTTTCTTGGTGCCACAGAGCGCAGCGTTCCGGTGGCACGTGGCAGCCCGCCCGTCGTCCCCTAGCACTAGCAGCGCGGTAGCCGCCAGATGGGGCCCCGATTCGCGAATCGCGTGGGCGCGGCGGATGTTTCGAGGTGCGCAGCGGCCCGGCTTGGCACAACAAACAGCGCCGGATGCGCCGTGGCTGGGGGACGCGTCCGCCCCAGCGCCGGCCTGCGGCGGCGATGCTGCTGTCCCGGCGGCTTCAGGCCGAGGACTCGCCAAGCGGGAAAAAAAGTCGCTGGCATTGACAAACAGTCTGACGTCGAGGTCATTAAGGAGACTGCACGGACTCGCACTCGACATAGGTCGTAGCAAATTCAAAGCAAACAGTCCAGCGTTCGCCTGAAACTGTACGAGGGAACCCACAGGAAATCTGAATCTAAACTGCTGTACTGGGGTTTTGACCGCGGTCCCCCTCAACACAATGTCTTGACTACATCAGCATCTCGCTTATTTAACCCACTGGGATGACAGTGATCCGATAGTTGCGAAGACAAACGAGATGTGGTACACCGTTCAACTCGCATCGGCGCGGTAGGGTTTCTGTCCCGACTGTTAATAGGAATAACTGATTTAATTGCTACTGCCCGCAGTGCACGCATCACATATACGTGTGCATAGCGGAAAGCAAAACAAGAGATACGCTTTGTGTAAACTAATGCTGCGTTAACTTGGATATATCCACATTTTCAGGCTTAAGTTTCATTTTCCTAAATACGTAAAAGAAATATTTCTTCGGGTCAGGATAACGATAACATTAGTATTTCCTACCTCTACATTTATATGATTACTCTGCAATTCACACTTGAGTGTTTGTCATAGGGTACACAGAATCACTTTCAGATTATTTCTCTGCTGTTTCATTCTCGAGTAGTATGTGGGGAAAAAAGAATTTTCACATATTTCCGTGGGATTACTCTTATTTAATCAAAATGGTCATTTCTCTGTGGCTGAGCGGTTCTAGGCGCTTCAGTCTGGAACCGCGCTGCCGGTACGGTCGCAGGTTCGAATCCTGCCTCGGGCATGGATGTGTGTGCTGTCCTTAGGTTAGTTAGGTTTAAGTAGTTCTAAGTCTAGGGGACTGATGACCTCGGATGTTAAGTCCCATAGTGCTTAGAGCCATTTGAACCAAAATGGTTATTTCTCCCAAGGTAGGTGGGAGACAACATAATATATTGCCATTACCAGGAGGAAGTTGGTGTTTGAAATTTCATGAAAAGATCTCGCCGTAACAAGAAACTCCTTTGTTTTAATGTTTGCTATCTCACATCATATCCGTGACACTCTCTCCACTATTTCACGATAACACAGAAGAAGCAGACCTGTGTATTTTTTCGATGTCCGTCAATCGTATATTGCACAGTAATATTTCAAAAGACGAAGGACAGGCATAGAGCAGGAATTTTCTTTACTAGATTTTCAATGCAAAATTACTTAAAGCATACTATGTAACGTTTTAACTAGGCGTATTGATTTACTGAATTCTCCTTTGCTTGTCGGATGAACAACATAGTCGAAACGCACAAAGTCCCGAGAAAATACTTCTTTCCTTACCCCCAGAATGTATTTTCATTCTGCAGCGGTGTATACGACGATTTGAAACTTTCTGGCAAATTGAAACTGTGTACCAGGCCGGGACTCGAACCTGGCGTCTTTGCCTTTCGCGGGAAAGCGCTGTACCGACTTAGCTATCCAAGCACGACTCACGACCCACCCTCAGAGCTTTGCTTCCGCCAGGTACCTCTTCTCTTACCTGCCAAACTTCACACAAATTTTGCAACGTACTCGCAAGATACGCGGGCGTACTAGCGGAAGTGAAGCTGTGAGAGCGGGTCGTGAGTCGTGCTTGGGTAGCTCAGTCGATAGCCGGCACGGAAGCTCAGCGTGTTCGTTCAGAGGAATAGCTCCCCTCAGTAATAATAATAATAATAATAATAATAACAATAATAAAAATCTGATTGAATGGGGCGATGATGAACTTGAACGGATGTCATGGGACGTCCGCCCCGAACAACAAATGCGACGAACAATAACGAACAAAATGAAATCAGTAAAAAAGAAGAAAAAAACAAAAAGGTCGGTAGAGCGCTTTCCCGCAAAAGGCGAAGGTGCCACGTTCGATTTCCGGCCGGATATACAGTTTTAATTTCCCAGAAAGATTCAACTTCTAATTTCATTCTCTATACGTAAAACATAATGGGCGTAGTTTATTAATTGAGGTACTGACTAAGCAACCAATGAAACGCGCTTATAGTAGAAGGAATATTATTCTGTAGTTGCGCCATACTCGTTTGAGTGCCACTTACGTATAGATATGGTGCCTGAGTGCATATTTCGCAGGTAATTTCATGTTTGCCACCGACTTTGCAGCTTCTCTATTGGGCACCATTACAGACTTCACAGAAGACGCTGCACACGCTCAGAACTGTTTTAGTGACTCAGTGACACACATACAAGTTGGTTCCGCCGTTGTTATGAAATGTTTGCAATGTTGCAAAAGAAAACGATGAGTTGTTGAGTTGTTTATTCTGATATGGATCCAATTTCCTGAAAGTGGAGATACCAGATTTTCCATATTTTCTATTTTGTGTGGCTGTAAAATGATGATTCAATCGAGACAGTGATCAAAAACTTCCCATTATTAATTCCGATGTCAACAGGGCGTGAAACAGTAGGTAATGGCCGTACACCGTAAACTAGTTTCATTGTTAGGCGCTACAGTGCTCGTATTATTTTGTGTGTTGACACAAACTGGTAAGTCAACGATTATTTCCTGTAACTCGAACGAGACAAAACTACGTGCTTGGAAAGTTGAGGTGTATTTTAGAATTAATTGAGCTCCAGTGTTAGCAGGGCGTCATTGTTCGTTATGCATTCCCATTACCTCTCTGATGAGTGGAATAACAGAAGCTATAAAATGTATAGTGTTCCATTTCTTACTTGCCCGGATCATATGAAGGGTCCTGAGCATACGTGCTCCTCGCCAGCACAAGATGACACAAGCTTCACGTGGTCGAAACTCTTTTGTTAGTATTAGTTTTTAGTGCCTCGCTCGTTAGTAAATTTTTAATACATATTGACACCCTACTTCCTCTGAAGTGTAGAGGTTCTTAACAAGCACTTACTACTGAATGCATTTGCCATCTCACCTACTACACTTTGCTTTATTAACAACGCGACTTATCTTTTAATTGCATTTTGTTAAGTACGTTTTAATGCAGCTTAACTTCTGTAGACTTCAAGCGTCCGTGGTGGTGTGTATTCTGTTGCAAGTGAAAGTTTCAAGGAAATTTATAACTTGTTTAAACAACAAGAGTTTCTCGACGACAGAGTTCGAGTCGCCCGAACACTGCCTTGCTGTGAGCATTACGTAATTTTATCGCCGTATCTTCAGTGCGCGCGAGATTATTTACGCTTGGCATTTGTCATTTTAGCACTTCTAGAGCAGTAATTCGCATGCTTCGTGTACTGAAAGTGTTAGCACAGAAATGTTCTTGGTGAAGGACGGGGACGGCGGAGCCTTTTGCGTCAGACACCGTGTTTACTCCACCCAGTTTCTCGCAGAGATTCATGGAAGCATTTAACAAGTACGGTGAAACACGAAGCCTGTCTACTTGCTCATCTCTGTTCCAGGATATAGTTTTCAGATCTCATACTGTATATTCTAGTAGTCTCTTCGGTCTATGGTTAGTTTGGAGTATACAAACGCCCGTCTGTCCTCTCATTCGATAGAAATTCAATGTTTTTCACATTACTACTGACATGCACGACATACGTGTCTTGCAGAAATTTTGTGGATAATTTATAAACGGGACAGTCTTCCAATCATATGTCATGCGTAAGATACGATGTTCAGATATACTGTTAATAGCATGTACTGTCATTCTGCATCTGATACTCACCTATTATTGCCCAGCGAAATTTGGCAACTAAAGACAACTATCAGCCATACCACGGAACAGAACAAGTAAAATGTACACTGTGAGCTACGCATGAAGCAGAGTATTCGACATTGGTATTTTTGTAGCTGTAGGAATATTTGGATATATCTTAACCGCAATGAATCTCGTTTGTTTATCTCCAGACGACACAGAGTAGAGAAAGTGACGGCTAGTTTTAAAATTGGTGTAGCTATTTCAGTGTTTCCTGAGTTATTAACTACCCTGTGGTTATTTATGATACACAGCAATTTTTATCTGAAACTGTCCACTGACCGAACCGATTTCAATTTGAGCAGTGTCGAATATCAACGTTTGCCTGTTGAATTCCACGCATATCAACTCGCTGTGTCTTGTGGAATTCTCACACTGCAGGCATATATATTTACTGGTGATACAAGTGGCTCTAGTCTCAATTTTCATAGCGCCATTTCCAGTATTTTCCATATAAGCAACCTCTGTTTCATAAAGACGCTAATCTTCTGCCACATTTTAACTTTAAAAATTATTAACTTTATTAAAACATGTAAACGTTGTAAAGAAGCTGTTGAGTTCTTGGATTATCTGACTCATTAGATAGACTCTCTTTTTATCACTATCTTTCCCCAGCTATATTCTTCTTCGCGTTAATACGAGTAGCTTCCCAGCAGAACCGTTTTTGTGCCGATATAATATGGTGGCGCAGAAGTACTTCTGCTCGGAGACAACGATTCGGCACGACTGCTAGAGTTTTTTGGATAACCTTTGATTTGATCCATAATATGGCGGGACTTAGGTCTTAACCAAACCTCTACTAATACGTATTTCGGCTGTAAGCTGTTCAGTCTTCTTCGGAGAGAGCCGTAACGGCCGCGCGGGATTAGCCGAGCGGTCTGGGGCGCAGCAGTCAAGGACTGTGCGGCTGGTCCCGGCGGAGGTTCGAGTCCTCCCTCGGGCATGGGTGTGTGTGTTTGTCCTTGGGATAATTTAGGTTAAGTAGTGTGTAAGCTTAGGGACTGATGACCTTAGCAGATAAGTCCCATAAGATTTCACACACATTGAACTTTTTCTTTTTTTTCTTTTTGGAGAGCCGTAACAACTGACAATAAATCTCCCCCAACTTGTTTACATACCGGTAGGGCGGGCCAGTTGCTCATGCGTATCCGGGAGATGATACTGAAACAAAAACCGTACGTGCGCACAGGTACATACTGACGTGATGCTCTTTGTGAAGGATGCGGCCTCATAATTATTCTCTGCAAGTGAAGAGCGCCGTTGTCTATGAGAGCCAACTATTCTCAGTGCCGGATTATACATTTCTGCGATTAATTAAACTGGCCATAGAGTGGCCTGTCTGAGTACAGTGGTCGGCCAGGGTGGTAACAAGCGGTTATAGCGTCTATATTCCACGCAACGTTCTTCAGCTTTACGTAACGTACGTGCGATATATGACAATCCACGCTGACAGACCATCTTTTATGTACGCTTGCTTTCAATTCAACACAGAGCCAACGAACGTGGCGCTTCTTCATGTTAAGGGAGAATACGACCTGTTTCAGAAGGGAGATTCCTTCCGTACGAGTGCTATGAAGGGCGATGAAAAAGTTTGAGAACGTTGCTGCAACGAAACGCGCCTCCAGTGCGGCTATACAAGCACCTACTTGCAGACGAGGGATTAGTGTGGTTTTCATGTCTTTCCGATGTGCGTGCGGTAAATGCAGAAACGTGCATTATAGCGACGTTATTACCAAATGCGACCAAATAGGACCATCGTGCTGGTTTTTCTTTTCTTGGCTGCCGAAGGACAAGCATTGGCAGACATTCATAGGAGAATGAAGGATGTATACGGGGTAGCATGTCTGTCGAAAACCACCGTTGTGGAATGGTGCGCCAAAAGGTGTTGCTGCTTCAAGTATGCGAACTTCTTCGCGCAGCACGAGTCGGTGTTTTGCTAAATGGGTATCTTCAACCTGGTACGTCGATGGGATGACTGGATCAAAGCTCAGGACGATTTTGCCAGATTGGCCTACTTATTCTGGACTATATGGCCTTCGAGCAGAAACTTTTTAATGGGCCCTTATAGGAAGGCCATGGACTTAACGATCGTCTTCAGATTCTTGAAATGGGAAGCTTGCGAAAGACACCATGTCCCAGGGCATTTAGTAACGTTTTCCACAGATCATTCAAATGATTCTTTTATAGAAACGATGTAGAAACAGTTAGTTTATAGAATATGATACATGTGTAGAATTAACGTTAGTGTGCGCATTATTTTTAGTCCTCCTCATTCTATTTTTTCTGTTACATATTTCCAGTTTCGTCCATCGAATAGGAGGATTTGTACAGGAGAAACAATTTTAGGTTAGCTTTAAAATTTGCTTTGCTACCTAGTAGACTTTTTATGTTATTGGGCATCATTAACAAACATTTTTGTTACAGCGTATTTAACTCCTTTTTGAACCACTGATAGCTTTAATAACTATTAATAAAGGTCTTTTTTCCTCTGGTGTTGTAGATGTGGACATCACTAAGCTTCTGAAATTGTGAGGGATTATTTATGATGAATTTCATTAGCGAATTGCGATGGCGCAGTTAAAATATCTTAACTCCTTGAGGACGTGCATACATGACGACTGCGGGAGACCACGATATGTTATTCTTACTGCTCGCTTGTGTGTAATCAGTATTATCTTTCTTAGTGATGAGTTCACCCAGAAAATTATTCCAAACGACGTTATTGAGTAAAATATGCAAAATATATCAGGAGGTTGGTTCTTTTAATTCCAAGACTAACGATTAGACGAAGAGCAAAAGTAGTTGAACTTAATTGTTTGAGGAGCTCAGTGACTTGTTTCTTCCAATTCAAGTTTTCTTCAGTATGTACACCCAAAAATTTGGAGCATTCTACCCTATTTACTGATTCCTGTTCATGTGCTACATCAATTGTTCGTTTGACGCAATTTGTTGTACAGAACTGGATATAGTGTGTTTTCCAAAAATTAAGAGAAAGTCCGTTCCCAGAAAACGACTTAATTATACTTTGAAAAACATCGTTAACAACATCTTCTGCTACTTTCTCTTTAATGAGATGTATTATGACATTAGTATCGTCTGCAAAAAGTACTAATTTAGGTTGATAGACGTTATCTAGAATGCCATCCACATATATAAGGAATATGAGTGGACCCAAAATTGAACCTTATGGGATTTTCTTTGTGATTTCTCTGCAGCCACTAAAATGTTTGGGTTTCTAATATTGTTCGAATTATTCAGCACGAGTTTGTTAAGTATGATTAAACCAGACGTGTGTAGAGGTTGTTGTTGTTGTGGTCTTCAGTCCTGAGACTGGTTTGATGCAGCTCTCCATGCTACTCTATCCTGTGCAAGCTTTTTCATCTCCCAGTACCTACTGCAACCTACATCCTTCTGAATCTGCTTAGTGTATTCATCTCTTGGTCTCCCTCTACGATTTTTACCCTCCACGCTGCCCTCCAATACTAAATTGGTGATCCCTTGATGCCTCAGAACATGTCCTACCAACCGATCCCTTCTTCTGGTCAAGTTGCGCCACAAACTTCTCTTCTCCCCAATCCTATTCAATACTTCCTCATTAGTTATGTGATCTACCCATCTAATCTTCAGCATTCTTCTGTAGCACCACATTTCGAAAGATTCTATTCTCTTCTTGTCCAGACTATTTATCGTCCATGTTTCACTTCCATACATGGCTACACTCCATACAAATACTTTCAGAAATGACTTCCTGACACTTAAATCAATACTGGATGTTAACAAATTTCTCTTCTTCAGAAACGCTTTCCTTGCCATTGCCAGCCTACATTTTATATCCTCTCTACTTCGACCATCATCAGTTATTTTGTTCCCCAAATAGCAAAACTCCTTTACTACTTTAAGTGCCTCATTTCCTAATCTAATTCCCTCAGCATCACCCGACTTAATTAGACTACATTCCATTATCCTTGTTTTGCTTTTGTTGATGTTCATCTTATATCCTCCTTTCAAGACACTGTCCATTCCATTCAACTGCTCTTCCAAGTCCTTTGCTGTCTCTGACAGAATTACAATGTCATCGGCGAACCTCAAGGTTTTTATTTCTTCTCCATGAATTTTAATACCTACTCCGAATTTTTCTTTTGTTTCCTTTACTGCTTGCTCAATATACAGATTGAACAACATCGGGGAGAGGCTACAACCCTGTCTTACTCCCTTCCCAACCACTGCTTCCCTTTCATGTCCCTCGACTCTTATAACTGCCATCTGGTTTCTGTACAAATTGTAGAGGTGTAGAGGTATCAATTCTATAAAACTTGAGTTTTTCTAAATGTGTAACATGATCTACTCAGTTAAACGCCGTGGAAAGATCACAAAAAACAGCAAGTGTCGATATTTTATTGTTTTAGGCTTGTAATATTTCGTAGGTGAATATATAAATAGCGTTCTCAGTTGAGCAACCGTTTGTAGCTTTTCGCTGAATCAAGACATTCAGGACAAGGAGGCATATATTATTTTTCAGCTTCATGGTAAATCAGATGTTCGTAGGAATGGAATTCATGTTGTCCAAAACTTGATGAGGTTTCTTCTCGCCAAGAGGCCGCACTACAAAAGTTGTCATTCGCATATCTCAAAAAAATGACACACTTAAAACTTCCAGAGTCCAACGCCTATTCTCAAAATTTTCCGTAAAAAGTTGGTCTCTAAAGATCGCAAGGGACTGCCAATTTGTTGATAAAATAGTTTATTAAATAAAAAGTAAACGGTGGAGAGCACATGCTGAAAGAAAGTTAAGATCTCTTTGTTAAACTGTTTTGCAATGACGGCTAAGGACTCTGCGAGTGGACACAACATCAAAGCTAACCAGTAAATCCGAGGTAATGAGACACAGTGTCTACTACATTCTACTAATAAAATGTACTGAATTCCGAATGTCGTGAGGATACTTGCAAACAAGAAATCTCAAGAGTGAGGCATATGTGAGACCCAGTTTTACTTATGAGTCATAGAGGTAAATCCTTCTCATAAACATTAGAAAGCTCATATTTTCTTTGAGGAACAGCGCTGTATGATTTTAATCTGCTCACAACTTCTTTAAGAAACGACGTATTCAGAAGCGAGACTATCTTCTTAATAAAGGAGCTGGTGGGATCCCCATTGATCTGACGGTGTCTGGAAACAGCCAACAAATTTTACATCTTAGAATTGTAGAGCACACGTGGGCGGGAGCGCTTTACCGACTGTCTAACGACTGGCTACGAAGACGACTGGACGTTCTACAGCCGAAGCGTTAGCAGAAACTATGTTTGGTTACTGCTGAATTCCCACAGTTTTATGAATCAGGTACCACGGCGTGTCCACAAGAAGCTGTGATTTCTCTGAATCCCTTCAGTTTACATTTAAATAGGACGAGAACCGACACAAGTAATTATTATCTGTAACGGTTTCCTCTAGCTTTCCTGCATTTTTCAGTAAAACGTCGTTGGACATCTTACGCTTTTAGCGCAAATTATATGGGCTGTTAAGGCAAGTATCGTGAATGAACCGATGCCATTTTTACAGTACGTGCGTAAATGGATACTGGTTGCTTACCCAACATAAAATATTCGAAAGTTAGGAAGAAGACTTCGTTATACGTGAAGCACGAGCTCGGATTGGGAAAGGATAGCGAAGAAGACCGTTCGTGCCCTTTTCAAAGAAACCATCTCGGAATTTGCCTTTAAGCGATTTCTGGAAACGTAAATTTGAACACCCAGACGGGATTTGGAACCGCCGAATTCCGAATTAGAATTTAGTGTGTAACCCCTGTGCCACATCTGGCGGTATAAATCTTTGGAACAGGTCGCACAGGTTCTTTCCGCAAATACCACTTTACTTACTTGGAAGTTCACTGTTAGGCGTATCTGCGTTTCTGGACGCCACCATAATTAACCGTCCCCTTTACGGATGTGAGGAATGAGTTGTTAGAATCATAGTTAACTAAAGGACAATACAATACAGCTGAACCAGGGTTTTATCATTAATTTGCATAAATCAGTGTTGTGCACACATGTTTCGCGACTCAGCTTAAAAATCAACCCAGTAATTCTATTTGGTGGTTTGAAGAAAATATCTGTGTGCGTGATCGTCGCATCTGATCGCTGGAGAAGGGAATTTCTGAAAGATACAGTAGTCTCGGTAGAAACTGTAAGATGAATATTATCGCATAGGTATGGAGAAAGGAACAAGTAGATACCAAATGTTTGTCATAACTTTAAGTGATGAGATTGCGACTGTATGGGAGACGGTAAAACAGGAACCATTTAAGCTTTGTTCTTGTAAACTTCGAGTCACCTCAGAGGGTTTACTGAGCTGAGACTCGCCTCTAAATCAGGAATGCTGGCACAATTTTTCTCGTGTGGAATAACTCATGTCTTTTTCTACCAGCCTTTCTACCACTCTGTGTCTTTAGTGATAATAAACAGGTCACTCATTTTATGTGTAAAGGTAAATGGCATTAAGATTAGAGTGTTCATGGTCCGATGCAACGCACCCATATCGTTAGTTGCCAGTTGTGAAATACGGGTGTGCTACACCGTTTGCCTAACAACTAGGGGCCCGTTGCAAGCATGGCCTTAAAGCGCTCTGCACGTAAGACATGCTGGAAGCTCTGCTTTAACTTCTCAGTACTAAAATATTGCTCTGTTGAACAGCGTACTGTTAGAAATCTTGATGTTCCAGTAACATGTAAATCTGCCGTGTGTCAACAACAGATATATGCGTGGCAATAATTAAAGACACCGTTGCGTCAGGATTCTCTGAATAGGTTGTGAGTCATCATACCACATCCATTTTAGGAATGCAGCAGCAGGATCAACAATAAAAATAAAACTTTAGCAATAACCACTACTTCTACAGTTCAGAATAATAATAATAATAGTGAATAGTCATTTTCCCAAACGATAAAAGTCTCGCATAGTCCTAAAAGTCTGTTGGCGCAGGGAAATTGAGGAAGCCACCAACTTCGCGCTCCATTCCAGTGATAAATTAAATGTGTTTTCTCTAGCGATAGCACAAAATGAGTAAGGCGATATCCCTACAGTCGTTTACTGATAACAACATGGTTTCTTGAGCACAGCTATTTGCCGCAGTAAATGAAAATCATGGGGAAACTAATTCTACTTTTTATAATGGATAAAAATTGACAGAAACTGTGAAATTACGAAGCATTCACTGTTACTTTGGAAACGGACAGTTTACTTCACCAGGACAACTAAACCCAATTACTGTGGAGAAAATTCCTCTCCATTAGCAGATTCATCCGCTTCTGTGGCGCTTGCGTATGTATTTAAGATCAAATGACTCTGAGCACTATGGGACTTAACATCTGAGGTTATCAGTCCCATAGATCTTAGAACTACTTAAACCTAACTAACCTAAGGACATCACGTACATCCATGCCCGAGGAAGGATTCGAACCTGCGACCGTAGCGGTCGCGCGGTTCCGGACTGAAGCGCCTAGAACCGCTCGGCCACAATGGCCGGCGTTACTTAGACAGTCTGAAAGAAGATCTGGCGTACCAGAAATATTAATAGCAATTTCTCTTTACCGATTCTCATTTAAAGGTGAACTTCTGAAGAGGGTGTACAGTATTCGTCGTGACTTGTTTACACGGTATTACACGGCAGTGTGAGAACTTCTGCAGTTGTAGTTTCGAATAACACTGCCTGCAGACGAGACGAGGTTCCCCGGCCGGCCAGTTTTCCCAGAGCTGCGCTTCCTCATTGTTCAGGGACGCGACTGTACGCAGCTAGCTAGCTGCCATCAGGTAAACAAACAGCGGAGCCGCACTGCTCTGCGTTGCCGGCCTCTTGTAAACCCCACCTCCTGTCCGGTAAACTGTTGTCTTCTGCCCTCGGCTCCAGCGGATTATCTTACCTGCGCCGTTTTACGATTTAGCGCGACCGTCTCAAAGTCGTGAACTCGACAATCGTCTCTCTGCTCTTCTCCCTGCCAGGTTTCCCTCCTACTGCTGGCTTCGTTACATTTTCTTCTGTCTTATTAAACGTTTTCCTTCTTGTCCGCTGTATAGGAAAATGATAGCTGGATTGTGCGATCACAGCCGGCCGCTGTTACCGAGCGGTTCTAGACGCTTCAGTCTGGAACCGCGCTGCTACAACGGTCGCAGGTTCGAATCCTGCCTCGGGCATGGATGTGTGTGATGTCCTTAGGTTAGTTAGGTTTAGGTAATTCAAAGTCTAGGCGACTGATGACCTCAGATGTAAAGTCCCATAGTGCTCAGAGCCATTTGAACCATTTTTTGTGCGGACACAAAACTTTTATGTAAAGAAATGGTAAGAGACTTTGTGAACATAGACAGTGTACTCCTACAGGAAACTGCTGTCCCACGAAAGCGGCGTGCTTGTAACTGAATCATACATTTTTTTTCGGGTTCTCTCTCTCTCTCACACACACACACACACACACACACACACACACACACATAGCACATATACGACCATTTTCTCTATGCGAAATGGATCTTTCACCTCTTGTGAAATGGTAAAACTGAATTCACTCATTTCTTACCGGAAGTAAATTTTGAAACAGCATGTAGGTGACTGAAACATTATTGCAACATTGGACCAGCATATTTCAGGTTCGCCGTCAGAGCCTTGAAATTTACTGTCAGTACAGTGTAATTAGGGAGAAACGAGCACTTAAGGACGGTATTAAGGAAGGCGAGCCGGCCGGAGTGGCCGTGCGGTTCTAGGCGCTACAGTTCGGAGCTGAGCGACCGCACCGGTCGCAGGTTCGAATCCTGCATCGGGCATGGATGTGTGTGATGTCCTTAGGTTAGTTAGGTTTAATTAGTTCTAAGTTCTAGGCGACTGATGACCTCAGAAGTTAAGTCGCATAGTGCTCAGAGCCATTTGAACCATTTGAGGGAATGCGAACGGTCCATTTCGGTTCATAATTTTAGGAATTAGTGGTTCATCTTTAAAGGAGACCGCGTATAGAACACTAGTGCGACGCCTTCTTGATTACTGCTCGAGCGTTTGGGATCCACAGCAGGTAGGATTAAAGGAACAAATCGAAGCTATTCAGAGGCGGGCTGCCAAATTTGTTACCGGTAGATTCATAATCAAGCGAGTGTTACGGAGATGCTTCGGAATGTCAAACGGGAATCCATGGAGGGAAGCCGAATTTCGTTTCACGAAACACTCCTGAGAAAATTTTGAGAACCGGCATTTGAAGTTAACTGCAGAACGATTTTGCTGTCGCCAACGTACATTTCGCGTAAGGACCCTGGAAGATAAGAGAAATTAGGGCTAGTACGGACGCATATAAACAGTCGTTTTTCCTTCGCCCTGTTTGCGAGTGAAACAGGAAAAGAAATTACTAGTAGTGGTACAAGGTATCCTTCGCCATGCACCAGATGATTGTGCAGAAAGCACCGCATATAAACATATCCTCTACTGTCAGCGCTATAAAAGAATTATCCGAAACTCATGGCGTCTCCCATTATGGCAAAGTGAATGTATCCGACACCCTACTTTTCCCCGTTCAAAAAGTTCGTAGTTTTGCTTCAAGATACAAGTCCGCAGTCGAAAAGTACAAAAAGGAAGGAACTAACGAATCGAACGTTAAATGCTTGAACACGCCTTGAGGAAGAATGTGCTGCAACAAAGTGCCTGTCCATATGAGGTGCAAGTACACAGAAATGACTGCGCCATTTTTTGTACAAAGGTTGTAAAGAGAAACTGACAACAAAATCGATGAGAATAGGCCCTATCTTTATATCATGCTTTACCTTCAAAATGTGTTACATTACTGCTTATTGACGCGCTTTTGTTTCCATCTATATCTTCCTTTACGTGGAATAGTTTTCTAAATCAGGTGCTATTTGTAACACAAATTCGACTTGTGAAAAGAGAGGAGGGATGGCATCAATATGTCGGAATTGTAATCACGAATCTTTGGCTTTTGATATTCAACTTACTGTTTCATGTTCTGCGTATATACATTTATGAAATAATTGCGTATCAGCGGTGTGTGTTACTTGTCTCAGTTGCTAACCGTAAAAAAAAACCGACCTCATACGGTAGTGTAGCCGTAACCTGCTGCTTACAAACGTCTCAGGGATGGGTATCCAAACTACAGTATATTCGAAACATATGTTTTCAAGATTCTCTTCTGAACAGAAAAACATTTAAATATTATTTAGTTGATAGAAGTATCAACAGTTTTGTACTTCGAGCTGCTTCTAATGATATCTGCATCCAAACTCCGCATGATATTTACGTTAGATGAATCTAGGACGGCAGCTATATGTTTCTTGGATCTTACTGGAAGGTTACGTCTAAGTATTTGATGAGTATTCGATTCCATGATGCTAGAAATCTTTCACGTAGCATATCCCACTACAATCTTCGGAGAATACATATGACTCTAGCACTCACTAAAAAAAACTATGCTAGAAATTGCACATTCTCTCTCTCTCTCTCTCTCTCTCTCTCTCTCTCTCTCTCTCTCTCTCTCTCTCTCTCTAAGCCTTCTTGATATAGGTCTCAGACTGACTCACTGCGCTCAAGAATTTGTGTTAGCAAAAACTGAACTATGTGCTCGTTGTGAGTATAAAATTCTAGTTTTCCTAAGCAGAGTATTAAACTACTTGTTGGAAAAATCTAAAGGCAGTGGAATACTCAGTAACTATACAATGAAGTAGCTCATATAGTTTCTTCATGTTGTAAATAAGTGGGAACACAGGCTACTGAATAGTATTAAATATCACACGTTGTAATAGAAGGTCAGTAACAAGATGATTTACTGTTACAGTTGTAATCGATTGATGAGATAATTTTATCTTCAAAATTTAACTTAAGCAATGGACGAAATTACCACACTTGCAACGACTTAACAACAAGGATTCCGTAATAAAAGGTGGAATAATCAGCCAACTGGTAATACTGTTTTCGTTCACTTGTCTATATTTGTACCTGCAGTTATTTCCATTTGTGAGGAAGAACTAGTGTCACTCTAGAGAGAAAGTTCATTTCTTCATTACTAATCATTTGAAGGAGAAAAGCGAAATGTTCACTCCTTTAAATTTTATGGATCCCTGTGTAAACACTCCCACGTACTCCTCTTCTTTCTGTCCAATACTAAATTCGTTTTTCCCCTGTACTACGTCTTATGTTACGAGATCTAGTGTTTCATTATACCTTCGCAAATTTCCCAGTAAACTATCCCTTTTTCTGATAAGGTTTACATATACTTCTCTCTTCCTGTTGTTCTTAATACTTTTAGACTGCATACTTTATTTAGCTAGTAATTTTTATCGCCTTCATATAAAGCCATATCACATTTCTAACGTTTCCAGTTTATTCTTTTCGGATTTTTCTGCAATCCGTGCTGTACTTCCGTCGTACTTTGTGTTCCAGGTGTACTTTTTACATAGCTGATTCAAAGCTGTAGGCTTGCCCCAGCCCCATCATTTAAAGCTGCTAATAAAAGCCTGTAGGTTCAGCTGTTTAGAATTTTGAACAAAACCGTCACAAGAATCACTACCAAGAGTCAGGGTGCTGAACAAAATTTTTATGCTGGAACTAAGCTATGTTGTGTGTAACTACGCTGCCGCTAATTGTAATGTAACAGATATTTTATATCTTCCCCCGTTGGGCTGCTGAAATGGCCAGCGCTTTTGTTACTTCAAAAAATATAAAACAGAATGATGTTCTTTAAATAACAGAAACAACTAAAATGTGATAAAAACTCAACATTTTTATTTTTACTGCTACGAACACGAGCGCTCTTCTTAACCTGCGTCTGCTGTGTATGACTGCCACATGTAGACAGTGTGTGTTTGTTTTTCACTTTCGTTTTTTTTTTTTCCATGATTCGTAGGTGGCCAGTGAAAATGTCTCGCAAGCAGATATGTTTATTTTGTTCATGTGAGCGCCCAAACGATTGAATAAGGCGTGAAAATAAATAAATAAATAAATGCGTAGCACTAGTGTAATCTACGAAACTAAATGGACTGCGTTATCAATTAAATTTGACATTATCAAATTGGAGAACGCGATCTATTTGAAATACATTCTTTTATCCAGAAAAGTCTTGATCGCGTTTGGTAGATATGGTGTAGTTAACTTGTTTCGACTCTGAGTCACCATCAGAACTAAAAATCTGGAAAAGTCAAAAGTGCAACATTCCTGTTAAATATAAACAGTTTAAAAAAGTATTAAAAGGAAATAGAAATATACCCAATATCTTGTTACGGAAGTAACACGCCAAATCGTTATCAAACGCTCATTTTCGCAATTTATGAGGATTTGATATTTTACCTTTGTAACAAGATACCGGGTTTTTTATTATTATTATTTTGCTACAATTATTCACAGTGATTGATCGCGTATGCCTTTTTCATGTTTATTGGTTCCGGCATTAGCCATCTTCATATCTGTTACAAGAAATATAAAAGTAAGGTAGCTAAAATGTGCAAACATACCAATTTTTCTGCCCTTTCAAAACAGGATGTAGACCGTCATAAGTTTTTCTGTGCAACATGTACACGTCACAATTTAAAACTTCCGCAGATTAATGGTGTAGAGATATTTACGTAATCATACATATACACTGATCGCCGGCCGAAGTGGCCGTGCGGTTAAAGGCGCTGCAGTCTGGAACCGCAAGACCGCTACGGTCGCAGGTTCGAATCCTGCCTCGGGCATGGATGTTTGTGATGTCCTTAGGTTAGTTAGGTTTAACTAGTTCTAAGTTCTAGGGGACTAATGACCTCAGCAGTTGAGTTCCATAGTGCTCAGAACCTCATATACACTGATCAGCCAGAACATAGCGACCACCGACCTACTATCGATGTAAACCTGACCAGGCAGCGTCAGCTGCCGAGGAATGATTGCTGGTCAGACACATGCACGGTGCATGTAGTATCAGTGAGCGTGCTGTCCGTGTGTAGAATGGGGAAGGTACGCGATTACTCTGAGTTTGATCGAGGGCAGATTGTGATGGTCCGGAGGCTGGACACGAGCATTTCGGAAACTGCACGACTTGGGTGTTCGAGGAGTGCTGTGGTGAGTTTCTTCAACACGTGGCGAAACCAAGGTAGTACCACGTGTAGACGTCATGGGGTTCGGCGGTCACCCCTCATTTCAGAAGGCGGACGTCGTAGGCTGGGCAGACTGGTAAAACAGAACAGGCGGCGAACTGTGGCTGAAGTAATATCAGACTTAAATGATGGGCAGTGCGCCGAAGCCTCCTAACAATAGGCCTCCGCAGCCGACGCCCCATGCATGTGCCAATGTTAACAGCAAGACATCGGCAACTGTGACTGAAACGGACACGTGACCGTCGGCATTGGACGTTGGCGGAATGACAGAGCGTTGCATGGTCTGATGAATACCGATACCTTCTTCATCATGCTGATGGGAGGGCGCAAATCCGTCGTCTTCCAGGGGGAGCAGCTCCTTGACATCCGTACTGCGGGACAGATACAAGCTGCCGGCGGCTCCATTATGTTCTCCGGAACATTTACGTGGTCATCCATGAGTCCAGTGAATCTCGTACAAGGCACTGTGACGGCCAAGGAATACCGTACACAGGTTACAGACCACGTACACCCTTTCACGCCGACAGTGACATTTTTCAACGAGATAATGCACCATGTCGCAACCCAGCAGTGTGATGGAGTGGTTCTAGGAACGCAGTGGCGAGTTCCAATTGATGAGCTAGCCCCTGCCGCCGCTCCCTCCCCCGCTCGCCAGATCTGAAACCCATCTAACACGGCTGGGATGTGATTGAACGTGTTGTCAGAGCTCATCGCCCCCCCTCCCCAGAATTTACGGGAATTAAGTGACTTGTGTGTGCAGATGTCACTCCATCCAGCGGTCCACCGAGGCCTCATTGCTTCCATGCCACGACGCACCGTCGCTGTTATCTGCGCCAATTGTGGACATACCGGCTATTAGATACGTGGTCATGGTGTTCTGGCTGATCAGTGTACAAAGTAAGTGGCGTGCTTCAGATGTGTGCTATACTCAATAATATACTTTTTGAATAAAGTATTGTTTAATTAGAACGCGTGAGTATACCTTAACAGCTCATCTGAAGCGCAGGCATACCTTGTCTACGTATGATAACGTAGATTTCTCTCCATCTGCAGCACTTTTGAAATGTGACGTGACGTGTACATGCTGCACAGAAAAACGTATGACTTTATACATTTTGTATTGAGCTGTGGGAGAAATACTGGTGTGATTGCACACTGTATGTACTTTACTCATACAGTCTGTACAAATGTGAATTTCCTCTGTGTGTTTTATTAAATTGTTGCATCTTATGAGTTGTGGTCGATAACTTGTACTGATGTAGTTTTATTCTCCTTTTATTGATTGTTAGTAGTTAACGATGATACAGATAGTTATGTGGGTCTCCTGCAATAAGTGGTATAAGTTTTACTAGTATATGACAGCATGTTATGAAACGTTTTATGTTCAGTCTGAACTCTTCAGTATATGACTACATACTCGATTTGTTTCACGGACATTGCATTAGCAAAATGGTTCAAATGGCTCTGAGCACTATTGGACTTAACTTCTGAGGTCATCAGTCCCCTAGAACTTAGAACTACTTAAACCTAACTAACCTAAGGACATCACAGACATCCATGCCCGAGGCAGGATTCGAACCTGCGATCGTAGCGGTCGCGCGGTTCCAGACTGTAGCGCCTAGAACCGCTCGGCCACACTGGCCGGCGCATTAGCATTATACCGTGATTCTCTATGAAATATTGACCTCCATTAAGTAGATTCATTTCTTACGATTATATTATGTATATACTTTGCTCGCTAGTTTCAGTTAATATGGTTTCTCTTATCTCGTTTTATTCCTTAATTTATCCGTAACTATATGTAACTTCCTGTACTGGTTGATATTGTTATTGTTATGTTATTACATGTTACCACTGTATATAGATTTACACCACGTTCCCCTTTTTTTGGTTATTTATTTCATACTGGTACCATTGTTGTTTCTACACAGGGCGTGAAGATGCTGTAATAGAGCGCCGAAACTGGTTCCCTAATAAAATAAGGTTGAAAATTGACGGATCAGAGGTGTTTAATTTGAAATCCTCAATGTGAACAGTGACTTTTCTTTTAAATCTGCTGTAACGCATCCGAAGATGGCTAAGCTGGAACCGGTAATCAGAATAAAGGGCACGTGCGGTCAACGACTGAAAATTATGGTAGTAAAAGGGGCACCATGATCGCTAGCTGTGAATGGGGCTTTAAGTTCGCCATTGTGAAACATTAGTTTTCTCTCTACCTAGCACTTTTTAATATTTTTGCCGGGTGGTGTGGCCGTGCGGTTCCAGGCGCGTCAGTCTGGAACCGCGTGACCGCTACGAAGCAGGTTCGAATCCTGCCTCGGGCATGGACGTGTGTGATGTCCTTAGGTTAGTTAGGTTTAAGTAGTTCTAAGTTCTAGGGTACTGATGACCACAGATGTTGAGTCGCATAGTACTCAGAGCCATTTGAACCATTTTTTAAATATTTTTGTAACTGTTTATGTTTAATAGTAATATTGCATTTTTGCTTTTCAAGTTTTTTAGTTCTAATGACGACTCTGTACAGCCGAAACTGGTTAACTGTAGTATGTGTGGTCCGTAGGTCGTGGTCGTGCGGTAGCGTTCTCGCTTCCCTCGCCCGGGTTCCTGGGTTCGATTCCCGGCGGGGTCATGGATTTTCTCTGCCTCGTGATGACTGGGTGTTGTGTGATGTCCTTAGGTTAGTTGAGTTTAAGTAGTTCTAAGTTCTAGGGGACTGATGAGCATAGATGTTAAGTCCCATAGTGCTCACAAGGGAACCTCCCCATCGCACCCCCCTCAGATTTAGTTATAAGTTGGCACAGTGGATAGGGCTTCAAAAACTGAACACAGATCAATCGAGGAAACAGGAAGAAGTTGTGTGGAACTATGGAAAAATAAGCAAAATATACTACCTGAGTAGTCCATGCGGAACATAGGTAACATCAAGAAGCTTTTGAGCTCAGGTGTGCCGTGGTCCTGTGGTTAGCGCGAGCAGCTGCGGAACGAAAGGTCCTTGGTTCAAGTCTTCCCTCGAGTGAAAAATTTTTTTCTTTATTTTCGCAAAGTTATGATCTGTCAGTTTGTTCATTGACGTCTCTGTTCACTGTAATAAGTTCAGTGTCTGTGTTTTGCGACCGCACCGCAAAACCGTGCGATTAGTAGACGAAAGAACGTGCCTCTCCAATGGGAACTGAAAACATTTGATCGCAAGGTCATAGGTCAACCGATTCCTCCACAGGAAAACACGTCTGATATATTCTAGACGACACTGGTGACGGCATGTGCGTCACATGACAGGAATATGTTGTCGACCCACCTAACTTGTACACTTGGCGAATGGGTAAAAAGATTCTTCTACCTTGCCCTATTTAGGTTTTCTTGTGGATGTGATAATCACTCCCAAAAAAGTGATGAAAACATAAGAGTTTGTGACATAAACTGAAAACAAAAAATTAAATTTTTCACACGAGATAAGCCTTGAACCGAGGACCTTTCGCTCCGGAGCTGCTCACGCTATCCACCGGACCACGGCACTGCTAAGCTGACGTCGTCCTTGATGTTGCTTATCTTCCACATGGACTACTCAGTTTGTATATTTTGCTTATTTTTTCATAGTTCCTCACAACTTCTTCCTGTTTTCTCGATTGATCTGTGTGCAGTTTTTCAAGGCCTATCCACTGTGCCAACTTATAACTAAATCTGAGGGGGATGCGATGAGGAGGTTCCCTTGTCAGAGCCATTTGAACCATTTTTGTAGTATGTGTACCAAATACGAACACGGCATTTGTCAATAAAATAGTGAAATTGGTTGTGTCAGAGTCAGGGGAGGTGTGTAATGAGCCGCTGGCTAGGATGGAAGAGGCCCCGGGGAGTGGCTAGCAACAGGAGCCGGCGAGTGTCGCCTGCCGGGAATTAGTATTCGGAGCGAGATGGGATCTGGGGCCAGAGGTGAGCGGCGCGCGGCCCAGCCGATAACCCGGCCGGCGGTTACGTAAACGCCGCGCATTGTGGCCGTGGCTGCGGCGGTGGCGGTGGCGGCGGCGGTGGGCCGGGCCCCGTCGCTCGGCTCCTGGGCAGGCAGACGAGTGATGGCGCCGCGTTAACCTCGCGCGCCGCCGCCATTGACACACGAACCGGCCCGCTCGTTGGACCGGCCAGGCTGCCCAACGTCCTCGTGCTGACTCTCCGTCGAGATTCTCGACTCGCATCCGTGGATATCGGATTCGCCGTTCTTGGCTTGGCGGCCCTGCCTGATACATTAGTCGCTTCATTTGTTTCCTTCTTCGCTCACAACGGGCAGTCATAAACAATTCATATCGCCCAGAAAAAATCAAGTTGCGACCGTCAAACGTGTTAGTGGTATTAGGCCCTTCTCTACATATTTTTCCTAAAGATGGATAACTTGGCGGAGACCTCAGTGTAGTCGGCATATGGCTGCTTAGGGAATATTCTACCTCGAAAATCACCTTGTTATTGGCTGGCTGGTGTTGGGGAAGGAGACCAGACAGCGAGGTCATCGGTCTCATCGGAGTAGGGGAGGATGGGGAAGGAAGTCGGCCGTGCCCTTTGAAAGGAACCATCCCGGCATTTGCCTGGAGCGATTTAGGGAAATCACGGAAAACCTAAATCAGGATTGCCGGACGCGGGATTGAACCGTCGTCCTCCCGAATGCGAGTCCAGTGTCCAACCACTGCGCCACCTCGCTCGGTACCTTGTTATTCTGGAAATGTGTATCACGCAGTGATTTCTTCACCAGACGGAAGAGGTGGTGACAAGTGAGGAGAATACACACGGTGATGCAAAATTTGGTAGACCAAAGAAGAAGCGTCTATGACTGTTCCCAGTGCGGAATGCGCTGGCAGCAAAAACAATCCCTTGGAAACCTTCTTGCAACGCTTCGCCTCCAGTAACCTCGCCAGATTTCCGTAGTCTACTCCTGTGACTGACTGCCTGTTAGCACCATGCTTCGACAGTCCTGAAGCATTAAGCATCGCCTCGCCCGATTATGGGTTGGTCTTCGACATTCTCACCGGTGGTGAAACCAGAAGTTGCCGTTGAATGCTCTGCTCCTTTCCTTCGGAGTCATAGTGATGCAGCCAACACTCGTTCGTTGTGATTAGCTGTCGAAAGAAGTCATGCAGAATGGACTGGCGGAACTGCAACACCTCTGCTGCTGCCTCCGTTGAGCGGCTTTTTCGAACGGTTTCAGCAACCGCGGAATGCTGCTGGCGGCAACCTTTGTCGTATTCAAAATGTCATACAAGGTGCTGCAAACCGGTCCATCACTGATCTTCACTGTTTCTTCTGTCTCCTATTGTGATACACCATACGCCAGTCTTCACGCACCGGGACCTCCATCCCTTTTGCAATTCCTGGACCTTCCCTGAGATATGGTCCGCCGCTTCGTTCTTCGTCATTCAGATTTGTTTGTGCACACTAGAAGCGCCTCGACTTGCCAGGTTAGCTGAGGGTGCTAATGCGCTGCTCCCTGGAATTGGTTAGGCGCGCCGGCCCCGGATCGAATCCACCTGGCGGATTAACGACGAGGGCCGGTGTGCCGGCCAGCTTTGATGTGGTTTTCAGGCGGTTTTCCATATCCCACTAGGTGAATACCGTGCTGGTCCCCAGACCCCGCCTCAGTTACACAACTTGCAGACATTTGAAAACGTTCGCACTATTTCATGGCTTACACTAGACCAGACAGGTAGGGTACACTAATTCCGTTCCAGGAGGCACGGGGTGGCGACAGGAAGGGCATCCGGCCACAGTCTGACACTTAACATCGCCAGATCCGTAATAACAAGGCCCACCCCGCGCTGAAGTGGGACAAAGGCCCGAAGAAAATGATGACACTAGAAGCGTCTGACCACCCAACCCACTGTGTCACCTGGTGCGGCAGTGTTTCCGTACACTTCTGCCAACTCAGCATGGATAGTGGTTGCGTTGTTCCTAGAAAAAGGATTACTGCACGATATCCCACTTTATCTGTGGGCTGCGACGTATTGTTTTCGCTCCTCAAACGAATAATAATGCAAAGGAACTGAAATTTCTATTTAATGCTAGATGGTCAACACGAACATAAAAAAGTGGCATATAAGTAAGACACAAGTAGTTACATCTTGAAACTTCCTGGCAGATTAAAACTGTGTGCTGGACCGAGACTCGAACTCGGGATCTTTGCCTTCCGCGGGAAAGTGCTGTACCATCTGAGCTACTCAAGCATGACTCACGACCCGCCTTCACAGCTTCAATTCTGCCAGTACCTAGTCTCCTACCTTCCAAACCTCACAGAAGCTCTTCTACGAACCTTGCAGAACTATCACTCCTGAAAGAAAGGATATGGCGGAGAAAAGGCTTAGCCACAGCGTGGGGGATGTTTCCAGAATGAGATTTTCACTCTGCAGCGGAGAGTGCGCTGATATGAAACTTCCTGACACATTAAAACTGTGTACCGGACCGAGACTCGAACTTGGGACCTTTGCCTTCCGCGGGCAAGTGCTCTACCAATTGAACTACGCAAGCACGACTCACGAGCCGCTTTCACAGCTTCAATTCTGCCGGTACTTCGTCTCCTAACTTCCAAATCTGCAAGGTTCGCAGAAGAGCTTCTGTGAGGTTTGGAAGGTAGGAGATGAGGTACTGGCAGAATTGAAGCTGTGGAGGTGGGTCGTGAGTCGTGCTTGGGTAGCTCAGATGGTAGAGCACTTGCCGCGAAAGGCAAAGGTCCCGAGTTCGAGTCTCGGTCTGGCACACAGTTTTAATGGTGGTGGTCGTTAGTATTTAACGTCCCGTCGACAACGAGGTCACTAGAGACGGAGTGCATGTTCGGGTTAGGGAAGGATTGGGAAGGAAATCGGCCGTGCCCTTTCAAAGGAACCATCCCGGCATTTGCCTGAAACGATTTAGGGAAATCACGGAAAACCTAAATCAGGATGGCTAGAGACGGGATTGAACCGTCGTCCTCCCGAATGCGAGTCCAGTGTGCTAACCACTGCACCACCTCGCTCGCTCACAGTTTTAATCTGTCAGGAAGTTTCATATCAGCGCACAATCCGCTGCAGAGTGAAAATCGCATTCTAGTTATATCTTGTATAACACTTTTGATAACAATATTGAAACTCAGTATTTTTGGGGTATGAATACAGACAGAACACAGAGTTATCATTACATGAATAGTGCTCGCCCACTATTGTAACAGGATTTGCACCGGAAAACTAAAGAAAAGATGTATACTATTTAGAGCTTGTCGATGGGATTCGTGCTTATTTGGTTGAACCGATACGTTTTCGATACGCTGTGAAAACTGATTTCACTTAGGTAGGATTCATCTTGAATCTTGTTTTGTTGGCCTAATCGTAATTGAGTGGGTGGTTTTCGTGAGTGGAGTTTATAGTTGCCGCTAGGTTTCCTGGTACGGCGCTGAAAGACAACTAGAGTCTGATCCCGTCCAATGGCACCCTGTCGGACGGCCAATTTTAGTACCTCCGTCCGGCGAACGGATCGCAATCCACATTGAAACACGCCCTCGCTTTAGGAGACAGTGTAAAGATATTTGGAATTCACCTACGACATTAGCGCACCACCTAGTGATAGGGAGCTGAATGTGACCACTTCTCCTCCTTTTACCGTCCAAATTTACTGATGACAGAGCGTCAATGTGCCAAAGTGTAATTTTAGAAAGCATTCTGTAACATCCTTGCTTCTGCGGATATCGCTTCGTCTGCCGCAACCAGCAGCCATAATGTCGGGGAAAAGCCTGAAGATGGTCTGAGGAAAGGGCCAAAATCGATTTCTAACGAGTAAAACCTGAAAACGCGATCGAGACTGTGTTTATTTGATTTGTAGTACCAAAGTGGGTTATTCAGCGCCGCTGCTGGCACGAGATTTGGCAGTGTCATGGGGCAAATATAGGTCAAAATGACACAATGTGCGAGACTTATTTTTTTCTATAGACCAACCTTTTTTCAGTGGTTTGGGGGTCGCGTTATAAGCTTTTACAACCACATACTACTCAAGCTCACCGACACTGCTTTCTCACAGATTAATCTGACAACTGTTTACGCTGTATTTATGAAAACATGCAAAGTGCACGACGACTTATTGATTACGTAAAATATAGAAAATATAGACGTGTCACAGTACCTTTTTGTTTGCGCATTCATTTTAATGTGTTATGCAATCCGACTATACAGTAAAATCTTGCACGAAGTCTGAGAACTAGAGTACTGAACATACAGTGAGGGAAAGCCGCGCGTCTGAATTTTCTCTTACGCTCAACTATATGTAAAGACAGAGTCCTTAAATCTGTACAGGTTATCGTCGAACGTTGCGTAATGTTATCGTGTACGTCAACTTTTGGACACATATTGCAAACGACGCCGTAAAAAATATTTTAAAAAATTGTAAGAGCTGGCCATAAAAAGCCACTTTCAAGATATTCTACAATCCAGTTACTCTTGTAAGTGTCTGACACAGTAACCTCCTAAAGGCGAGGTGACAGTTTGAACATCAATTTACAATTTATCCAAGCTACTCAATCGATCTCTTTGAGGACAGTGAACTCGACAGCTGACGCCAGAGAGGGAGGCACCGGAAATACTGACCCGATCCGTTAATAATTTTTGATTCCGTTTAAGAGTGGGTTGATAAATATTAAATTAACAGCACTTAGTTGCATAACTTGGCTTCGCATGTTTGCCGTAATTTTTTTATTTTATTATAAAAAAGTGCCGAGAGCAATTCCGTAGAACTGTGGCCAGCCTCTATCTTTTACATATTCTTTACTGAATTCATTACATTCACGTTAGATTCCGTTGAATACCGAAACATACATTTACCCTTGTGACCGAAAGCAGTGGTACACGATCCACTTATCACTGCTCATTTTGAAGCTTCATCCCTTACGTTACAAAATAGTATAGCCTGTACTGCTTAATATTTTATGTGTCCTGATGCCGTACTTCAGGCTAACAATATTAAAGGTACGAATGAAGTTGTGGATAACTGACGTTCTTTCCTTAGCATCTATTCATGTGAACCTGCTGAAACCTTAGATCTGTTGCCATCGCTCTCAGAAGCAATCGAACTCTGCGACAAGATGTGTTTGAATATTTCCTTATGAACAGATCATGCATTACAGGCCCAGTTAAAATACCACATATGCATGCACCGTGTCATTCAAAGAGGGCACAAGACACAGTAGTGCTCGTCTTCCCCGCCTCCAAAACAGTCACCCGACAAAATGTAAGATTATGACGATGTTGTTCGTCTGTTTCGACAGCAAGGGCTTCATGCATCAGGAATTTCTACCTGACGGAGATGGAGGAAGCGATGGACACCATGTCGTTGACTGTCGCTTGGTCTGCAGATCGTGTTAGTTGGCATAGGTCTCTTCCGCTTCAATAACGAGAGTATCCAACAAAGCATGACTACTGTGGTTCGAGCAACTCCACAAGAAACTTTTGCTGGAAGTTTTCAGACGTTTTACAACCGACAGCAGAATAGTGTTGTGGCTTTGAAGGCCAGTAAAGGTATTTTATTTGCAACTTTTGTTTCCTTCATTTTCTGAAACAATTACCTAACTTTCCAGACGCACCTCGTATTGGCACATAGCAGTCTAGGATTGAACTAAACAAAAATTAAGCTCGATTGGTGATTGTTAGTGAAACGTACTATATTTTTTCTTCTGTAGTGTATCTGTCGTATGACATTTCAACTCTAAAGGCTGTGCCTCATGTCCTTTCCTACCTTCATTTGTATTTTCGTCCTCTTTTTAATGTCATCCGTCATTCCAATTCTCTTCCTACTTCTTCCTCTCGTTCCTTCCATTTTCAATAATTCTTTGTTGCATACAATTCTTACGCAGTATATGTCCCAGCCAAGATTTTTTTTGCTATCTCTGAACACTTCCGATAGCTTTCTTTCTTCCCCTATTTTCTTCATGGCTTCTTTATTCTTAAGTGTGTCAGTACACTTCACCTTAAGCATTCTTTTCCGTTGCCACATTTCAGAGTTCGCAGCTCGTGGTCGTGCGGTAGCGTTCTCGCTTCCCAAGCCCGGGTTCCCGGGTTCGATTCCCGGCGGGGTCAGGGATTTTCTCTGCCTCGTGATGACTGGGTGTTGTGTGATGTCCTTATGTTAGTTAGGTTTAAGTAGTTCTAAGTTCTAGGAGACTGATGACTATAGATGTTAAGTCCCATAGTGCTCAGAGCCATTTGAACCATTAGAACCACATTTCAGAACTTTCTAAATGTCTGAGCAGCGCTGCCGAATGACGACAGTAGTCAGCGCGGGCCGGGCCGGCGCTGTCGCTGGAGTGCTGGTTATCTTTGTGTTCTAACAAGGGAACCTCCCCATCGCACCCTCCTCAGATTTAGTTATAAGTTGGCATAGTGGATAGGCCTTGAAAAACTGAACACAGATCAATCGAGAAAACAGGAAGAAGTTGTATGGAACTATGAAAAAAATAAGCAAAATATACAAACTGATTAGTCCATGAGAAGATAGGCAACATCAAGGATAATGTGAGGTCAGGAGCGCCGTGGTCCCGTGGTTAGCGTGAGCAGCTGCGGAACGGAAGGTCCTTGGTTCAAGTCTTCCCTCAAGTGAAAAGTTTTAATTTTTTATTTTTTATTTTCAGACAATTATTATCTGTCCGTCCGTCCGATGCGATCACTTTTTTGGGAGTGATTATCACATCGCAAAGAAAACCTAAATCGGGCAAGGTAGAAGAATCTTCTTACCCATTTGCCAAGTGTACAAGTTAGGTGGGTCGACAACATATTCCTGTCGTGTGACGCACATGCCGTCACCAGTGTCGTATAGAATATATCAGACGTGTTTTCCTATGGAGGAATCGGTTGACCTATGACCTCGCGATCAAATGTTTTCGGTTCCCATTGGAGAGGCACATCCTTTCGTCTACTAATCGCACGGTTTTGCGGTGCGGTCGCAAAACACAGACACTAAACTTATTACAGTGAACGGAGACGTCAATGAACGAACGGTCAGATCATAACTTTGCGAAAATAAAGAAAGTAAAATTTTCACTCGAGGGAAGACTTGAACCAAGGACCTTTCGTTCCGCAGCTGTTCACGCTAAGCACGGGACCACGGCACTCCTGATCTAGCATTGTCCTTGTATTGCTTATGTTGCACATGGACTACTCAGTTCGTATATTTTGCTTTTTTTTCATAATTCCACACAACTTCTTCCGGTTTTCTCGATTGAGCTGTGTTCAGTTTTTCAAGGCCTATCCACTGTGCCAACTTATAACTAAATCTGAGGGGGGTGCGATGGGGATGTTCCCTTGTAAGTTCCCTTTGAATACCTGTAATACGAATATCGCACTAATGTGCGACCGCGCTATTGAATGGGCACGTAAAATTTAGGTTTAAAAATTATTTCGTTCGTAATGGGAAACCAACCGACGTTTTCCGTCGACGCTGAGCGTCGCACGAAAGACGTGATGAGCAGTGTTTGTCTCGGCTGACTTCAACTACACATCGCAAATATGAAGTTGCATATATTTGCCGAAAGACGCGAGAAAATGCGCCTGACGTCTCTCAGGATGGGCACCTGTTGTATCTGTTTGAAATATAGGGTGATTTTTCCACCGTGTACAAACTCTAGGGATAGATCGATGAAAGGATACGGAACAAAAATGGTCTATGAACTTATGTCCGGAGATGCATGGTTTCCATGTTAGACTATTTATTAAATCATATTTTGTTATAGAGACTGCGGTCTAATTAGCGTTTACGATGCAGCCACAGTTACAGTATGCATGGTTTCCTCCTAGAGGATAGTACTGTTCCTCAAACGTCATGCCCTATCGTCCTCTCCTGCCGTAGTAACTGGTAATGTTGGGTCCGATTCTCATTTCTCTTGCTGACTCATCTCGCAGTGGGTGTGGGGCAGCGTTTTACACATTGGCTGCGTATTCCAATGGAGGGCTTGCGGACATAATGTTTACTTACTGAAAGGCAAATGGCAACGGGCGGCGGGTAGCAACGTTGTATCAGGAGACCTATCCCCGCCGGCATCAACGACAGCGTTGAATGTTTACAACACTGTTTCGCCGTTTGTCTGAGACAAGATCGTTTCAGGAAGCAGGAAATCATAAAGGATGTACCTGAAATGTCAGGACAGCAGACCTGGAGGAAAATGTGATTAACGCTGTGGAAGGTGACCGCCGTGTCAGTACCAGGCAGTTGGCCCACCAGCACAGCGTAAGCCAGACGATTGTGTGGAACATTCTCTAGGAGAATTGTTAGCCGGCCGCTGGTGGCCGAACGGTTCTAGGCGCTTCAGTCTGGCACCGCGCGACCGCTACGGTCGCAGGTTCGAATCCTGCCTCGAGCATGGATGTGTGTGATGTTCTTAGGTTAGTTAGGTTTAAGTAGTTCTAAGTTCTAGGGGACTGATGACCTGAGATGTTAAGTCCCATAGTGCTCAGAGCCATTTGAACCATTTTTGAGAATTGTTACCCTCCTTATCACTTACAGCGCGTGCAGGGCTTCCTAGAGACAGACTTTCCACATCGGGAGCAGTTTTGTCACTGGTTTCTTCACCAGGCAACCACGATTCCAAGATATGTGTCATCCATCCTATTTACAGGTGAGGCCACATTTACGCGGAATGATATCTTGAACTTTCGTAACAGTCGTCTGTGGGAAAGTATGCAGAACTCCCACGGTGTGGTTACAGCGAGTCATCAGCATGGGTCCAGCAGGAATGTGTAGGCCGGGATAATTGTAAACCGTATTTTGGGACCGGTGTTCCTTCCACGTCGACTAACAGGCCGGAACTATCGGCGTTTCTTGCGAATTATTTTGCCTCCCCTGCAGGAAGAAGTGCCATTGAAGATTTGAAGGGTTATGTGGTTGCTGATGTGGAGACACTTGAGCATTGTATTCGTGCTACCTTTGACACTGTTCGGATGCAGCCTGGCCGATGTGAACGTGTGAGACAGAACAAGCTATGGCATCTACTCCCATGCATTGAAGCACATGGAAACCATTTTCCATGTGCACGGTACAGCACGTATTAGACCGCAGTCTCCGTAACAATGTATGATTGAATAAATGGCCTCTAGCATAGAACCAAGCATGTCCGCACATCAATTCATTATACCTTTTTTGTCCCGTATCTCATCCGTCAATCCCTAGAGTTTGTACACGGTGGAAAAAACCACCCTGGTGACAGATGCGTACGTGGGCGAAGAGCTAGTTGCCGAAAAATGAAATAAAATGTTTATTTCAAAATAAAAGAACAGCCTACCCAAGAAAACGACTCAGTGTACGTCAAAGTAACGTTTGCTATTTGCGTCAGCCGCGACGTGCAGTACAGTGTGGCGGTACTCGCGGACTGGCGCCCTTCCGTCAAAGAGTGAGGGCCCAGGAATCGGAGCCGGCGCTGCGCGAGGGCCGTGTTGTCGGCGAGTCGCGGCACAAGTGTCGGCGGCGCCGGCGCCGGCTTCGGCCGCATCTCGCCGGCGCGGCGTGCCGCTCGCGCACCACTTGAGGCGAAATCTCGAGTGGCCGCCGGCTGCCTGGTGCTGCTGCGTGCTGCCGCCGTATCGGGACGCGGCGCACCGGCGGGGAAAAAAGTGTACGGGCCGGCAATCCGGCAGCGGCGCGCCACGTGCCGCCGCGCCGCCTCGCGGAAAACGCACCGCACCGCACTGCCTCTTGGGCCGGCGATTTATGCCGGCCGAGGTCTGCACTGTGTCCGGCCCGCTGCTTACGGCCGAGCGCTTGCATGTGCAGCGCCCTCTCGCCGTCACCGTATCTCTGGGCTCTCATTGACCGCCATATGCTCGTTATTTGGCGCGAAGCGGGACGCCGTGTGCAGACGGGACTCGTCTTCTCGGCTCGCGAATAGACTACGGCTGCAACGTCCTGTGTGGCTGCTACAGTTGACACCAGAGAAGAATACCTGCGAGGGCCAAGGTGCGGGCTTTTAACAGTCAGTCCTTCGTGCGCTTGCTCCTTTCCGTCCCTGCTGTCCGTGGCCGATGTACGTTAAAATGAAGGTCTTATAACACAAATCAAAGCAACAAACCGCTGGTTCCTTTAAAATGGCACTGCCAATTTCCTTCCCCATCCTTGAAACATTTCGAGCTTGTATTCTGTCTGTAATGATCTCGATGTCGACGGGATGTTAAACTTCAATCTTCCTTTTCAATAGCCGTTACAATGCGTTGCATGTGTTGCAGGTATACTGCGCAGTGATTTTTGTTTTACATTCGATAATAAATTCTAGTAGTAGTAGTAGTAGTACGGACGTGAAAGTCATGACTTTCTTAAAGAAAATACTTGATGCATAAGCGAAACATAAATTCTGTTCCTGGTATTTGTATAATTGGGAGACAGTCGGGAAAGTAATGGCATCTGCATTTTCGTTAGTGCTGTGTGAGTTATTTACGACACATTATAAAGTCACTTAAGAAAGCAAGTATGTTCCGGATAAGTGAGCACGGTTCAAGACATGTGAAATCTGTAAAGCGTAGACAGATGTTGAGGATTTCTGTTGGTGACTGTTGATATAGCTTCTCATTGGTGAGTGGCTTAGTCTACATGATAATCTCATCAGCGATAACGCTATAGCTAAAACACCGGACAGTAAAGAAAACTAAAGGATAACAAAATGGGAATTAATGTTATTAAGTTTGTGATGTTGAAATGGCAAATACTTTATTCGTGTGGTTCCCATCGTTTTGTTGAGTCCGAATATATCTGGGCTATTCTGTTTTAAGTACGTGCTTTCCTCTGCTGTCCTGTTTGTCCACACCCGTCCTTTGATCAGTTACGCAACTATCTACAATTGCAGCTAGTGCTACAGTTGTTCTAGAAACAGCACCCTTGGTTGAGTATTATTCCTCCGTGACGGGTGCTTTTGCGCTGCACCGTCCGGTCACCTGCGGGCGTACCGCGCGGCCTGTATTAAATATGGACCGATCCCTACCGAGTCTCTGTCAGTCCACTCCCACCACAATTGCTTTGCATCGGAACGTCAGCTGTGGCGCTATTATCGCTGTTTGCCGCAGCGTACCTCGTCATTCATGACTACGTTTACCGTGCTGCACCATTTATGTACCGTCCACCGCTTCGATCTGCTGTGACAGTTAAAATGCCGCTCCAGTTCACGAGCAGGAATTGTTTCTCTTTGAGGTGCACTGTCGCAAATGGATTGTGTTATGCCATGACGCGCCAGTCCGGTATTCATCAAAGTTTGTGGAGGTGTTCTTCACGTAAAGCGTTCATTCCGTTCGGAACTGATATCCATCATCAACATCAGTATAAGGAGTGACCCCCCCCCCCCCCCCCCCAGGGGAGGAATACACCGTTGTATTCGTTGTGGCAAGCAACCAGTCTCGAAATGGCATTTTGAGGAAGTTCTTGCTATGGCTGACACATCCTCTATCAGTTTATAAAGTTTGCTGTCAGAAGGCCTTTATGAAAGTCTATGCCTTCTCATCGCATCACAGGCATGCTCTGTGTATGACAAATCTAGGGACCGTTCAAGGCCAATTACGGACCCGTACATTCGTCAAGGCATTTACGATGGCAGGTGGAGTGTGGGGGTTTGATTTATCCTGCTGGAATAGGCTATTTGGTGAAAGGTTTTTCTTCCTTACTACATACTAGCGAGTATTCTGCCGTCCACCAACAACTGAAGGGTCTGGTGCAAGACCGGAGTAACTCCTTTCCAGCTACGTGTGCGCCAAAAGTAGTTGCATCTTGGTGCAAAAATGGAACAGATCCGCTGAAAACTTACGGTAATACGAAGGTGGTTTGATGAGTCTGGTAAAAGAGTAAGAAAAACGTTTATTTCGTTAACAACTCACCTTACTTCTCCACATAGTTGCCTTCGAGCGATATACGCTTGGTCTGCCGGTCCTCCAGCTTTTTCATCCCATCGGAAAAATAGGCTCTGTTAAACTCTGCAAAACTCTAAGCTAGAAAAGAGGAAGAAGTCACTTGTACCTAAGTATGGTGAATAAGGTGGATGAAGAACTAATTCAAAGCCCAATTCATGGACTTCCTTCATTTTTATTGCTTATGTGTGTGATGGTGCGTTATCCTGGTGGAAGAGTACTTTTCTGAGTGACAACCTTGCTCCTTTTTTTCAGCCAATGCAAGTTTCAAACGATCCAACAATGAAGCAGTATAGGGTCCAGTTATGGTTCTGCCTTTTTCCAAGTCATCTGTGAGGATTATTCCTTGAGAATCCCCAAAAAACAGTGGTCATCAGCTTACCAACTGACGCAATGGTCTGTGCCTTTTTCGGAGCATTTCCACCGTTCTTTGTGCATTGGTTTGACTACCATTTCGATTCTGGTGTGTATGATGGATCGAGATTTCATCGACAGTCTTTGAGATTTCGGTAAAATATCGCCAGTCATTGTGTTGAAATGTTGTGCCAGATGCGCTTTTGTTCAACTATGAGCAATCGTACCACCCACCTCGCACGCTGCTTCTTCATAGCCAGTTCTCCATGCAGGATGTTATGCACACACTCAGTTGAGATGTCCACATTCGCAGCAGTCTTACGAATTTTTATTCGACGGCTTGCATTACCATTTTATGGATTTTGTCACTAGTTTCCTTTGTGGTGACCTCAACTAGATGGCCGGAGCGCACTTCGTCTTCAGTGCATGTACGACCACTTTTAAATTCATTACTCCAAAAGTAAATGGTCTTCAGTGATAGTGCAGAGTCTGCTTGAACGTCATCCAATGCTGTTTTGATTTGTGCGTCAGTCCAATCTTCAAATGAAAACGTTTGATTACAGCACGAAACTCGTGCAGTCACACACTGACCAATTAAGACGGCTGCCAATAATGAACTGTACACTGCACATTGTTGAAATTCTTTATACGATCCCTGGACAAATCAAGCTTACTAACCATAAAGGTGCCACAAAAATGTTACATTGTTTCAAGTAAATTTACCAGACTTATGAAACCACCCTCGTACACGTCAAGAAAACTGTGCACCCTCCTGCGTATAGGTCAAAAGAGAGGCACCTGCAGGATCTACCTCTTTGTTTCCCCAAAGAGGCCCAGTAATCGTTCGGTAGGGTGGAACACATGCCGACTCTGGTGATGTAGTTCTGATTTCTCCAGCTGTTAGTTGGAGTAATGACGGATAACGGCGAACCGTCTGCTTCATCAGGCATTGAATTTAACACAGTAACTATGCAGGCAGTGAATCCTTGTGGAAAAATATGAATGCGTTTCGTGAAAGCGGTCTAGAAATCCAGTGAAGTGAAGAAGGAATTTGAGGAAGTTGAAACGTGCTAAGGGTGGCGAATATACAGATGTTACCAAGCTGGAAGCCTGCTAAAGGCTGCAAATACAGGGGAAACCGCATATCGATACTTCCAGATGACGAGAAAAGTGATGTCTGACACCATTCTGGAAAATAGCAAATCAAGAACAAGGGGATTCACGTTTAAAAGGTTTAGCTACTGCATATAGAGTCGTGAGACGCAGACCAACATCAGGGGCAAGTATCTGCCGAGCTTTGGAGCTTCGAATATAAGATAGTGTGATATGCAATACTTTCTGAAATGTATGATTATATGTTGCTAAGTAGTGGTGATTTCACTCTATATTATTTATCTTCAGATAATGGTGCGACGAAAAGAATCTAAGCTACGCAAGACAGAATTGATTCTTTTACATGTGATCAGCAAAAAGCAATTTACATAGCAGCAAACGTTACACCTCCATAAAACAAGAGAGGAAAACATGAGACCAGGCCTAATGCCATTCCACAGATCATTAGACAACAAATAGACGGCCACATAAAAAGTTTTCCGAAACGTTTATCCCACTACTTGCAACTGAGAAAGAGTTGCGTCTTAGAAAAATGGAGTGAACAGTGAACTGAGGGATAAATCCGAAGAGGTACGGGAGGAAGCTTCTGTTGAATACTGTGTATGGACTACCACCTAAACATGCCACTTAGTGATACATTTTACAGCCATGTTCTGTGTCGATGGTGCCAAGGAAAAGACCCAGTTTTATATGGATGCTGCAGTGAGTGGAAAGAAAAGTTCAAATGAGGTAATCAGCTTTTTGAATCACTACTTTGGGAGTATACTGAGTGTACATATTAGATATCTATACATATTATCAGGTAACTGTTGTGCCCAATATAAGAATACGGCATAGCAAACTGGAAACCATTACCCACCGGTTTCCTGAACTCGGTCATAGTTTTGTGCCCTGCGACAGGTGTTTGCGTCTAGTCGAGAAAATACGTGGAGAACAGGTTTTTTTTCTGCCACAGGACTATAAGAAAATAGTGAAAAACACTTTACCATCGAAATTCCATGTAATCACTGGCAAACACTGCTGTGACATGAGACTTTACGTCACATCTATAACGTTGCTTCCAAAAGAAACTTTAAAAGCAGTACCAAAGACAGATTTTTAGCGTATACATGTCGAGAGTTTCGTTACATTCACAGTAGTCAGACCTGAGCCACCACGCATTATCACTTTAAAGTAGGTCCATTGACAATATCTCTCTCTCTCTCTCTCTCTCTCTCTCTCTCTCTCAGAATTTATGAAATATGCTACTCAGTTTGGCGTCTCTCTTGAAAAAATGGTAAAATGGAGTTACCGCCCTCTTGCACCAGACCCTTGTATGATGAAATCAGTCCTGTTGTCATACCCAGTAGCTCTCTGCAGCATGTTTGCAGAAGTTGGGAAGGTACTGGTCCCTTAGATTTAATGCTTCGTGTGACCTTCCACCAGGTCATGAACGGACACCTTGGCGTCGATGTGGCAGAGAGAGGCAGGAAGCGAGGCTCATCGTTAAACACCGCACAACGTCACTCAGCTTGCCATTTGGCTCTCTGGCTCCACACCGTCCAAGTCTCTGTTGTCTGCGGCTATTGTGTCAGCATTAAACGATGCGTGGCAACCCAGCTTCCAGTGTCTGTTCGCGACGGTTCGTAGTGACTTCAGACGTCCTTCCGAATTTCAGCTTGTGCGGAATTAGTATATAATTTAAGGGTGACTACACACTTCAACAAGATCAACGAACAACAGGATTAGCGTTGCCATAACTAACGAATACCCTCTAGTCCCCTAATGTTACATCAATACCCGTTCCCAACTGGCCATGGTTAATTGGCTAATGGAGATGCGTGGCTTCAGTGACTGCTTACACAACATTACTGATTTACGTAATTTATTAATAATAGTTCACTTAGAAACAAGTCTTAATACACCTCATAGAAAGGCTGGTTAAATAACTGTTCCTCTGATTAATTCAATAAATTCACTACCAATAACAGTAGCAAACAACATAACTTGCAAATAAAAACTTACAGAATCGTAATGGTAGAAAGGTACCTTACAAACTTCAAAATTCCTTTCATTTAACGCGCAGATATAAAAACATAGCCAAAACTCACAGTTAGTATATGTGTCAAATTCCAGTATTTATAACCTGCTGAACTGCCGCGCAGAAATGACAATTTCAAATCTGTCCAATGAGTAATCCTGATAACAGAAAATTATGTTCACAAATAAGAAATATAATAAGTTTATGACAACGTCCATCCCGCATTGGCCACACATTTACACAATCGTAAATTCCGTTGAAAAGTGACAGTCACTGCTCAGTCTCCACACAGTTAAGTAAACTAACACCGCAGAAGTCACTGTGGGTTAATTCACGTACCGTATTCCACTGCTTTCTTCTCCAATATCATGAAATCCTTATTGTGGGCGAACATGCTACAGCACAGCGTGTTCAGGTTGGGCCCACGCTGTCTTGTTTATCTGCCGTGGCAAAACACCCACAAACGACATGGCCACAGCTCGCCGTGAATTGCGTCCATACAATTGCAGAGCCCACGGCTTATCGTTCCACAGCAGCGTTGAATCCCAAAGCGTCTCGATTTCACCATCAGTTCGTTACCACAGAGTGCCAAACTTATTAACAATTCGGACCATCCGGACCCCAACACTCGCTCGGTACTCTCTAACCCACCACTCCTCGTCGCCAGAGGGCCACTCCCCGGCAACTCGGCGCCCCAGCATCTCTGGCGAGGCCAATACCGACCGTAACACTCGCGGCCGGAACACAATCGTGCGGAAAATCGGCACAGGCTGTAACCTGTCGTCCGTCGGTTCGTCAGGGCCAGACGAACTATCCTAGTGCAAAATTACAGTGCAAACAACAGAATCTCTAGTGAAATCTCCATGCCAAGGAGAATGCAAGAGGAAAGTAGGGGCTAATAACTGCTAACAATAACATTCAGAGTGTCATTTCCAGTACCGCAGACAAAAACCTATTTTCCATCCTAAATTGCCTGTATTTTTGAATGTTCAGCTATGTTTGCGTAAATAGAAATCTATGTTTATTTGTTGTATGCTCGTTTTTGCTGATTAATGAACAAGTTAAGGGTTCCTGCTTTACTTTATTCAGGCAGTTTTGCACTGTCTATACAGCCATTAACATAAACTCATGTGTCATATCAATACTTTTTGGAGTATGTCTATTCATTTGGACCATGTTGGTCCTATCATGAATCATTGATCGTTATTGTATGGGAACTTAATCGAGCATTTTACATTTCAAATAAATTTCTAGTAACTAGGATAAAAATTCATACTGAAGTCAGTCATTCGCAGTTGTCAAGCAAATTGTTCGTTAGCAGACCAATGTTTACCGAAGTTTTTTTGTTCTGCTTTCGTATATTTTCGTCTGTTTTCGCTACTAGGGCCTATGACACACCGTATATAGTAATAATAATAATAATACTCGTTGTCGTCGTCGTTATTGTTGGGGCCACATTGGATTACGCGATGTACAACAAAGGACATTTTCAGGGTTTTGGTTTATCTTTTTTTTATGGCCATGTTTTATTCTCTCGGAAGCTCTCTTCTGTTCGTCAGACCAAGATGTTCCGGTCCTCTTGAGTTTTTCTTCTGAAAGACCAAGTGACAAGCCTTTTTTTTTTTGTCTGTTATATCAAGCTGTGTTATTTTTGCGTTCGTCAGTTCATTTATTGCAGCAGTCGGTATTATTGAATCAGTTTTAGCTTTAGTACGACTTTCGTAGATTTCCACGACCTGTCTAATTAAACTGGTTGCCTCGATTCTTTTAATGTAGCCATAAAATTTTAGTTACGTTTATTCTTATCTGAATAAATGTCTGTGTACTTTTTCAATTTCGTTATTTAGCTTTGGTGTGTACGGTCCTCCTACGGTAGAATTTGGACCTAAAATTTTCTGCTTACTTTTCGTTTTCTCTGTTGGGTCGCCTCAATCTCTCTCTCTCTCTCTCTCTGTTTAACCCTTTCGGTCAGGGCGTCCTCATATAAGGACATACTAAATAAATGCTTAGTCTATTAAAATTCGTTAATTTTTACCATTCGTGATTGTTGTCCTCATATTTTTACAACCAGAGAGTTTATATGAGAACAGTGTCGACATCTCCTATGAATCTGTGGCACCACAAAACAAAATTGAATGTGCACAGTCACATGGACGCATCCCAGTAATCTTTGTACCTCCCATCGGCTAGTTAATATCTTCTGAGTTTAGGTAAAAAAAAAAAATTAATTATGCGTAGAAAGGCGCATTCTTGAAGGTGAAAACTAAAGGTGTCTTTCGGAACGAAAGGTGACATATTTATAACTTTATACATGTCTCTAAATGAGGACATTGTGATTCGAAGGTTGTAATAGCATAGAAATTTAGGACATTATTTCGCTGTCGTTTTAGTCATCTTACGGTGATATCACAGTGCCCCGAGTCCAGGATAGACGAAGGGCACTTACAGAAGAAGAAGTTATAGAGCCTCTTACTTCATCTGAAATTGACTATCTGTCCGATGATCCTTGCGATAATTTTGAACAAGGGGACAATGATGGAAGTAATGTTAGACGTTTCATATCATACGGTATATTGTAAGTTGAGTAGCCTAGCCGCAAAGCTCGCTAACTGCATGATAAGTGACACTGAGATAATCACGAAACACTCGTCCCATCCAAACGACAATGCATTGGCAGCGAGAATGTTATTGTTGCGTGTGTATTTGTTACAGCGCAGCCTTCCTAAAGGTGAATAAGAAAAATATCCATTCTAATCGTAACAGACTGAAAGGTAACTTTGAATGTCCAGACTGGTAAGTCTGATGTCTGTTCACGTGCTTTGCATCCGGGCATGGCAGGGCAACAGCCACGCCTATTGGACATTTAGCGGGTTTTGCACCCTAAGACAACATGCAGTTAGCCGCTTTTGAAACCGAACACGATTTTCGACAGCCATTTTCGATGGTTTATAGCCGGTTTTGCAACCTGAAACGTAATCATTCATGTACGCGCTGAAAAAATCTATACGGCCGGGTGCCCACTTCAAAATAGACATAAAATTAATTTAGCGGCATTTTCATCTGGGCTACTCAGATGTACGTTTTTTATGAGTTCTTCTTTTTGTAATAGCATTCTTATTATAGGTTCTGGAGATCCCTTACCATCAGAATTAGGTATCCTAAAAATAAGACACTTGATTTCTTTCACTTTAGGGCAACTGTGGCGAAAGTACTGACAAAAATTGATAAGCCAGCTGTGAGGGAAAGGAGGCGTCACACTAGTGACAGTCCAATGCCATCTCCAAGTACTTCAAAACGAGCCAATGCGGAGGTTCGTCCAGAAGCTGATGTTCGTTTGGATAACGTTGGGCATCTTCGAGTGGTCAGTGACAAAAAAATCATTTGACAGGTGCAAGAAGCCAGGTTGCAAAGGCAAAACCAAATTTTATTGTGTAAAATGTAACATTCACGTATGTCTGGATAGAAAAGAAATTGTTTCTTTGATTATCATTCTTCACAAGTGTAAAACCATAGTTTATGTATATAATCATTAAGTAAACTTTGCGTAATTTATGTATTTTGGTGAAATAAAATCAAATAAAATATTTTGACTTTTCGACTTATACTGCACACACTTGAACACAATGTCCTCATTTGGGGACGCGTTGTATCCCACCTTGGAGGGCACCTCGGAATATTTTTACACATCTGAAAAATCATAATTTAATTCGAAGAACTGGTCAGCAAAACCATGATTTTTTTCAGGAAAAAATTAGTTCGTGGCCGAAAGGGGTAAAAAGAGTTCGACAGTCCATGTTCTTGCGGCTGGAATGCGCAAAACTCTTACCTGGTATCGTTGTGTTAAGTCTCTTATAACGACGTCATCTGAGTCGGGAATCAGCGACTGCGATGTGTGTTTGACAGCGATGCCGGCACGGAAGCCTCGGTCCGCGAGAGATGCCCTGCCGCCGGAGGCGCACACAGAGCCCTCGTTGTGCAACGGTGGCGGGGGAGGACCGAAGTCCGCGTTTCGCAACTGCTTTTGACCGCCGGCTGATGCCGCCTTCTGTCACCTGCGTGCCGCGTTACGCAAGCTGCCATTAGCTATGCCGGCGGGGTGGCGGTTCGCCCCCCGATCGCTGATCCGCCGCTTTGTGCCGCTGTAGTCGCGTTACGTGGCTCCGCAGGCGCTGTCGCAGACGTAAACCATCTCGCTTGTAAAGAGGCAGTGGGCTGTTTCTGAAGACGACTCGTTCGGGCCGAACTCGAGCAGTTGTCAAAAAGGTGAGCTGTATGGGGCGATCAAATGAAAACTGAACACCCGCCACGTCGCGACCGTGGAATGGTTCCATTCAAAAGTAATCGCCACACCCTTTAATACATTTATCCCAATGGGGGAAATGAGACGATCATTTCTGTTTCGTAGAACGCGGTCGGCCTATGTGACAACCGCACCCACTCTAGCACTTCCTCGTCCTACTGAAACCGATGTGTACGCATGTCTTTCTTCGGGTGGCAAAAGGTGGGAAAATCACACGGTGAACGATGTGGGCTGTACGGAGGATGTGGCAATACTTCCCGAGCAAATCGCTGAAGCGTAGCCGTCGTCCGATTAGTACCGTGCGAACGGACGTTATCGTGCAGCAGGATGATTCCGTGTGACAGCATTCCTGGGCGTTTTTGACTTTATGGCGCGTCACAATTTCTACGAAATGTCTTCATAGCGCTGCGCATTTGTGTGGATCCACGCTCGAGAAACTCGACGAGCATAGGGCTCCTGCAGTCGAGGAAGGAGGTCATCGTGACCTTACTGGAACGTCTGTGAACAGCTATGGTTTTCTTTGGCGGGGGAGTTGTGGTATTTTTCCACTATTGGCTTTGTTGTTTGTCCTCGTTCTCGAAATGCTGGCACCACGTAAGGTCACGGTTACCTTGTTCTTTGACTGCAGAGTTCCTCGATCGTGTTGCTACAATCCATTCGCAGTGCTATGAAGACACTTTGCAGAAATCGCGATGCGCCATGAAGTCAAAACGACCATCAATGCTGTCGAACGTAATCTTCCTGTTGCACGACAACGCCCGTCCTCACACTGCGAATCGTTTAAGCGATTTGGTTGGGAAGTACTGCAACATCCTCCGTACATCCTGCAGCGTTCATCGTGTGAGTTTCACACCTTTGGCGACCTGAAGAAAGATTTGTGTGGACGTCAGCTTCGGTCGGACGAGCAACCGCAAGACTGGGAACGGTTGTGGATACCAGCGGCCGACCGCATTGTGTGTAACAAGAATTGATCATCTCGTCTCCCAAAGGGATAAATCTGTTAAGTTGTGTGGTCTCGATGTGTTGGGTGTTCGGTTTTCATTTGACTGCACTGAAATGGAGTTACCACCATCATCATGTCTTCTGCCGTACAGATAGGTCTTTCTCTGAACGTTCAGCGTCTTCCTTTCATTCCTAGTCTCCGCTTTCGTTTTGCAGTACGATAAATTACCTTTACGACATCTAAGCTCTCCAGGAAAATTGTTTTTCATCCCTTTAAAAGAGCGCATTAGTCGCTATGGAGGGCTGTAGTGGGTGTAAGAATGGTACCAGGGTGTCGTGTGACCTAACACCGCTGACGTAACTCATGGTTGTGTAAGCAACCAATCGGTTGTATGGGACGAGCACAGTGAGGTGGGCCGACCCGTAAACGTGACAGAATTGCAGAAACGAGTTTGGGCGTGTCCATGGTCACACCGTGAATGAAGTTGCCCCAGTTGTTGCTATATCAAGGCGTAGTATCCAGTGTGCCTACAAGGAAAGGTATACCACTTGCAGCCATTTAATCGGTGTAAGAACAGCGCTCGTCAGAAGATCCTAACCGACACGCAAAGAAGACGAGCGTTTCGCCCTGTTAATAAAATTTGGTTTTAAACCCGACAGGACTTGCTGCTGTCAGTGAATCCAAGTCCATCTCAATCAGGTTCCGAGGCAACATTGTCGAGAGAACAGTATGCGAAGCTTATTTGGTGTCAATAGACAGTATTACTCACAGCGGCTCGAAAAGCTGGAGGTCTTTAACGTCCCAAACAACATTGAAACTTTTTCAAACGATGCAAGCCATCGAATCCACCGACGCCCAATAAGAAATTTATGCTGCCTGCATTAAGACGTTGTAGTTCAGGCTAGAGGTGGTTCTGTGATGTTTTAGGGGCGATTTTCGTATCATGAGTTGAGCCCCATTAATCACGTTACCGTGAACATGAACCAGGATTTTTTGACATTCTCAGTGTGCAAGAGTTGTCCGTTCTTCTGTATCTTCGTGATGAATATGCCGCGGGCACTCCCGTCTTCCAAGATGACGAAAGCTGCGTCCACAAGTGGTTCACACGTGATTTGATCAACAGTCAGGTGCCCTATCGCTCCCCGACTGGCTTGGTTAATCAAACGATCGTAATCTCACATTTAATGGTTCTGATGATTCGGAAGGGCGAGTGAAACGCAGCAGTCAACATCCCTGCACTTTAGTAGCTGTACGAAATCTAATAACCAACGACTGAATTAAGCTCTATACGGCACACTTAAAGAAACTTGTGGACTCCCCTCCTTGACAAGCCTAGAGGCGTTGTTACGCGGAATTAGTCTCTTCGCTCTTGATGGTGACTAATTTGTTGTTAGCTAGGATATACTCCGACCAATAACTTTTTCTTCATTCGGAGTTCCTTCTACAGCATTTCTCTAATAATTATGCCACCTGTTCTATGGAATGTCCCATACATTCTTTTTCGTTTCATTATTATTAACTTCCTTTCTTTTTAACCTCCTTTCGTACCTCCAATTCCTAACTTTGCCTGTCCGGTGGACAGCTGTCTTCCTCCAGATCCACGTTTCGAAAATTCGTAAAATTGCTTCTTCGAGTTTTTGTAGTGACCACGTTCCCGCACCATACAGGACAACACTCCACACGGAACACGTGTTAATCTAACGACTCGTGGAAAATTCTGCATAAAGTATCCTTGTTTTCACTTCTTGTTTGCGTCTCATATCACGGCAGATTCTACATTATAAATGCTTAAAACAATCTTCTTCCTTCTCCATTTCTCTCTCAATTTCCCCCTTGAATATCATTGTTGTCTTTGTATTTTTTTAGTTTCATCTTCATATAATATTGTTACGATATTGTTCTTCGATTCTTTCAAACTGCGATTGACTGTCTTCTGATCTACAGCCAATAACGCTATACCATTAGCAAATATCGTACAAATGATTTCTTTTCACCTACTTCAATCGCTTCTCCTTCCTGAACGTCATTACCTACTACTTCTTCTAAATAAATGTTGCGAATGTCGGTGGCAAACAGCACCCTTGCGTCACGTCCCTGCTGGCTTTTACTTCTTTCTGAAATATCCTTTCATATTCTTTTTTGTGTATAATTTGTACGAAATGGAGAAGTAGTAAACAGAATAGGCGAGGAAAAGTATCTATTTAAGAGCATTCTCAGAAGAAACAGCTTAATAGGACATCTGCGATGTTTAGGAATAGCTAACTTGACGCTGTAAGGAGCAGCAGAGCGGGAAAAATAGCAGGGGCGGGCAATGTGCTTAAATTTTTTTTCTTTATTTTTTATGTAGAGAGAACGAGATTAAAACAATATACGAAAAGATGGAGGAAAGCACCAAACCAGTCGACATACGGATGTAGCAATAGCTTAATAAATTTCTTTATTTACAGTCCGTAGCAGTCTTCTGCAGGCTCTGCAATCTATCTATGAGTAGTGGGAGTCTCAGTGCGCGGAGAATCTTATATTTGTGTAGATGATTGGGAGAAATCACCTGGAAATAATAGACCTTTAAAGCTGATTTTTTTTATTACTTCGAAAGAAGATATTTTGAGGAACCCTGTCGTGACCACAAAACAACAGGGCAAAAATATCAAATTGATCACCCCGGCGACTGAAATTTAATTTTTTAATATTGAGCGATTGTACTGGAGAGACTAGACGTAAAATAACATCACTATAGACATCCCTTCTGACTGTTCTAAGTAAATATTGCATTTGCTAGTAGTTTTACGCTGCGGTAACGTGATGTATTTCTGCTCTGCGCATGGTCAACGTAAATATTTTCTCAATGCATGTTGTCTGTTTATTGCTGGAATATACCATCTCGTTATTCATCGGACAGCTAGCACAGATCACCAGAAAAACACAGCTGTTGCAAAGTAATTGTAGTAGTGTACTTATCTTTTTAGGGATGCACACAGAATAGAGCACCTAACATTACGAGTTCCTAAGCGGTCACATCTTAACAACGGTACTTAGAAAGTGAATGAATTTCCTGTTCGTAAGAGGAAGTATCTCGCTTCTTAAGGTTTATTGATTACTGTTTGCAGTGGGCATAGTATATTTAGTCCGTTGCTGTACTCTTAGTAGCTTTCCCTGGCGGAAGATAACGAGATTAACTGTTTGTCCTAGTACTGCAGGGATCCGTAAGCTTTCTCAGCATTATTTGTTGTGTACTTCCGCTCAGCCGATTACGTCGAAGAAAAGCTGCTATTGGTGCCGCGCCGGCGAGAGATAATGAAGCAGCGAAAGGGATGCGAGGATGAAAACAAGTCCCAGCCGGCCGGCTAAGGGCTGCGCGTCTGCCGAAACAATGCGCGGCGCCGGCGCTAACGAACGCGTGGGCGGCGTCGGCGTCGGCGGCGGCCGGGCGAGTCGGCGAACCCGGCCACTGCTGCTGGAGGCGGCTTCACGTCCCGGAAACCTGGACGACAACGCCGTGCTCGGTGCATCTAGTTCTTCGCAGTTCCTTCTACGATTAGTTTCACGTTCATTCCATTTCTTTCTAAACGCGGAATCATGACAACCATGCTTAGCCAACTCCAATAGCAGACGTTCCAAGACGTGCGCTCTACACCACCGTCTGGTTTACTGGTGAAATTGCCAGAGCATACCTACGTTCTTAGAGGGGTCAACCAATATATCGCTTCCTCCTACGTATATCTCGCGAAAAGATCATAAAAATTAGAGATATTCGAGACCACGCGGAGGCGTACCAACACTTTCTCCCCTCGCGAGTCATTCGCGACTGAAAAAGGGACGGGGAGCCGGGGGGAGAGAGAGAGAGAGAGAGAGAGAGAGAGAGAGAGAGAGAGAGTGGTACAAAACGTACCCTCCGCCGCACGCCGTTAGGTGGCATGCGGAGTATGATCGCAGATGTAAAGTTGTTCTGAAGCTGAAGGTTGGTTTCAAAACCACGGTGCTTCACTAGGCACGGTCGTATTAGAAGCTGCCTTTCTTCCGACGTTGGAACTAACTGACCCAGCTAGTAACTGGGGTACGTACTATTTGACATACACTCCATAACGCGGTGCAATCGGGAATTTTTAATTCCAAGAAGGCATTGTCAGAGGTTAAAGAAGCGACAAATGATGGAACTAGAACTGGACATGGCAGTCAGTTCCTTTGAATTTGTAGTTTAGAGGTGAAAGGCCTTGACTCTGCTCCACTGAAATTCGTGTATACCACACTTTTCCGCAATATTAGTTATGATATAAGAGTACTAACTTTCATCGTAATAACTACAGTGTGCAACAGAATTAAAGGATCACTTTTTCCAAACCACGTAATTGCCTTCCATTGCGACGCAGAAGTTTTAAATTTGGCTCAAAGGAGTCTACAGCTTTCCTCTGTAATGGTACAGAAGCGTGGCACCCTTCGACGTCAGTCTCTGGCTCGACGACGTTTCAAACAGCAAGGCGTCGACCCGTGCGGAAAAAGGCCAGAGCTCAGGAGCTCTTGTCACGTGTCAGGTGGGCTAATGACACCAAATTTCACCACAATTCTGTCACGCCAGAGTGGACACGTCACACGATGGGAAGGTCGTCACACATCCGTTACTTACATTTCACTCCTTCTTTTGGCGCCTATGCGGTGGAAGTCAGAACAGCGACGCCAATCGTTGAAAACGCACGGTTTTCTTACGAGTGGCCGTGGAAGAGATATGAGACACACCGTCGCTCATAATCGACACGAAAAGGCCTCAGGGGTTGGCTTGAAGGGCGTCAATGGCGGTACCCCTTTCCTTGGCACGTCGATTTCCACACACTTCGTGGTCCAAAACTGCTGTTCTCACTGCTAAGAGCAACAGGACGAGGTGCTTCACAACCTTTGACGCTGCTGCCACCATCGGACGTTTCATCGCACCCGTTTGTAGCGTATCGTGATCGCAATGTTTTGCCCTCGCACACATATTGGAACCACCTGAGCCCGTACAAGATCATTCGACGAAATTTGAACGTGATCCGAACCAGCAAAAGGTGCTCATGCTTTCCCAGTCCTCCGGTTTCACGCCCTTCTGTGGCATAACGGAAGGGTGCGACACTGACACAGGCATGAATGCAGACGCCAAGAGCTCCCTTAAGACCTCCCATTTCGGCAATACCCTCGGTGGCACCCCCTCACATTTATTGAGAATTTTAAAGATTTGCCTTTACAAAGAAAACCTGTGAAGTAGTGCTGCAGCCAGGCAACAGACATCGGCGGGGTGTCAATGATTTTGGACGATCCCCAGTGGTTCCAACTGTACACGAGAGCAAAAGTTGCGGTCGCCCTGCACTATAGAGGCCGGCCGCTGTGGCCGAGCGGTTCTAGGCGCTGCAGTCTGGAACCGCGCGACCGCTACGGTCGCAGGTTCTAATCCTGCCTAGGGCATGGATGTGTGTGCTGTCCTTAGGTTATTTAGGTTTAAGTAGTTCTAAGTTCTAGGGGACTAATGACCTCCTTGTTAAGTCCCATAGTGCTCAGAGCCATATTTTTTGCACTATAGAGGGATGCGATGACGTTCAGTGTCGATGCATCCCCACACTATCCGTAGAGAAGGGTTGAAACGTCCGATGGTGGCAGCGGCGTGAAAGGTTGTGAAGCACATCGTCCTGGTGCTCTTCCCGTTGAGGACAGTAGTTTTTGACCGCGAAGTGTACGGGAATCGATGTGGCCCCTATGCCACCCCCTGAGGCCTTTTCGTATCGATTGTGAGCGGTGGTGTGTCTCAAATCTTTTCTTCGCTCACCATAACTAAACCGTGTGATTTCAATGTGATTTAAACGTTGGGCTTCGCGGTTCTGACCTTCATCACAAAAGCTTCAGAAGGGATGAAATGTAGTAAGGGGTATGTGACGACCTTTCCGCAGCGTGACACGTCCACGGTGGCGTTTCACAGAATATGTGCGGAATTTGGTGTTAATGTGACATCGTTCACTCAACTGACACTCAGATGAATTTCTGAGATGTGGCCATTTTCTGTCTACGTCGACACCTTGCTGTCTGAGGCGACGTCGAGCCAAGGGGTGAGGTCGCAGTGCGCCACGCCTTTGCACCATTAGGGAGGAAGGCTGTAACCACCTTTGAGCCAAATACCAAACTTCTGTGTCACAATTGAAGTTAATTACTGGGTTTAGAAAAGTTATCCTTTAATTCTGTGGCGTGGTCCTCCTTCGTCGATCAAAAAAACAAAATGAACTAAGTTAAGTCTTAGGTAAAATTACGCTTTTTTTCTTCGCTAATTATATTCTTAATGAAGTGTGTCACAACTTTTCAGCCGAATGCTCCGTTTGGCGGTAGAGCATGAAGATTTCTGATTCACAATAGTGGCAAGGGGCTTCCAGTTCGGGCATCCCACTGAAGATCGAGGAAAACCCACCAAAGCCGTTTAAATTTAATTATGAGATATTGTATCCCAGACAAAAAAAAAACATAGTGCATGTAAAATTGTATTTCTTCATGAGTGTATAGACTAAATTCATTAACTTTCTCGACACCGGTGTAGCTGTAGATCACAGTGATACCAAGGCTGATTTCGATTCGGTTATTACATTGTGTGTATAATTCGCAACGAGCCAGTATTACGCGCTACTTTTTGTTTGGGGTAGAATCGTTTTCTACGCTGTATACGTTTGTAGCTGTTCTCGTTGTGTTGGAAAATTTGTCTTATCCACTGCCAGTTTGCCGGCCGAAGTGGCCGTGCGGTTAAAGGCGCTGCAGTCTGGAACCGCAAGACCGCTACGGTCGCAGGTTCGAATCCTGCCTCGGGGCATGGATGTTTGTGATGTCCTTACGTTAGTTAGGTTTAACTAGTTCTAAGTTCTAGGGACTAATTACCTCAGCAGTTGAGTCCCATAGTGCTCAGAGCTATTTGAACCAACTGCCAGTTTTCTGGTTTCTGGCAACACAATCTACTAATGGCATCGCATACTGAGCTACCGAGCCACACTCAATCTTCTCTCATACCTGCTATATTACTTGTTTGTCACTTTTTCCTCTCCCCTGCGAATTCTAACGCTAAGTTAGCTCCTGCTGAATGTCTTAGCACATGTTTTACTGCTTTTTTTCATTTTTGTGGTGAAAGTTGTTAGTTCACTGTCTTTTTGGCATTTTTTCGTTTCACTTTTTTGTGGCACATATTTCAGTTACTTTCAGTTCCTTCTTTTCTCGTTTCCTACATCACGCTAATCATTTCCACTCAAAGATGTGATATAGAAGTACAATTGTAGAAATGTCTTCCTAAATTTGTCAGAATTGGGTAGTATGAATGCTATTAAAATCTTCATTTCCATCCGGTAGATACGTCACGTGTAAGATAAGCACTGCTTTGTCGCCCTTGCACTTGCATGCACACAGTGCTGACTGGCAAATGTAAATTGGCGCTTCACGTTCGTATACCATTAACTTTGAATTAGTTGGTGTTTTGATTTGGTGAGTTCATTCTTCTTGAGGAGTACGTCTCAGCCCACGAGACGTTCACCGTGTGATACTCGCAGAGGTAAGGATAGCTGCTATTTCTGTTCTGCCATCATTACCGACGCAGGAAACAATTAACGAAATCGCACTAGAAATAACCGTATAGCAGCAGTGGTTAGTTACGATCGAAGGTGATGTCTTTGCTTGTACACCTGAACCCGAATTCCAACGCCAAAATTTCGGAGTTTGTTCAGGGACATTCTCTGAGCGTTTTAGCATAACGTATCTGCTGTCTACGGCGGCTTCGTTTGGGTTATTGTCAGGACTAGGCGCTGCCTCTACATCTTCAGGGACAAACACATTGCGACCCCGTTGCTAACATTTGAATTCAATGAGTGGAAAAACAAATTTAATATTTGGTGCTGCGGACTTTTCATTTCCCCCTTTCCTTTTTTTTTAAAAAAAAAAAAAGTTTAGTATCAAGGAACTCTCTACCGCGCAAGACCGGTCACAGTTAACAACGCGCGGCCAGAAAATCGACAGAGAAAAATTTCTTAAGCATGAGGTTCGAGACACGCAATGCAGATTAACTGAAAGTAGTCTGTTTGCATCACGGCACAGCGCCTTCGAAATACAGGCAGCTGTGGCCAAGTCAAGCTCGAGGTGCCCAAAGCCAGTGCCGCTCCAGCCCGCGACATTGAAAGAAAAGGAGTGAGTGGGGGGGGGGGGGGGCTACCTCATTAAATAAACTACTAAACCAAAAAGCGAGCGGCGACCTCCTGGGCGAAGGTGGTGCAGGCCGGCGTGGCGTGTAGAAGTGCGGCTGCAAAGGCACTACGGTCCAAGAATCCCATAAGGCGGCATACCACACTGTCTGAGCCGCGGGGACAAACTAAGGCGCGTCTAAGCCCCGGCCACTACTGCACGCTCAGCACTGCCGCAGTTACACCACTCAGCGAAATGGCTTAAACTGAGTAAATGTGTTATAGCACACACGCACTGTGGGTATCACAAAAAAGATGGTAGAACAGAAAAATAATTCCAGAAGTACTGCCAAACGTGGATTAAGAAACGTAAAATGCCAGTGATTTGCACCTCAAGTCGGCTCCTCTCCGATTTACCGGGAAGGAGACAGACGGGGCAGTGAGACTATTATTCGGCCGGAACAATCACCTTCACTTGCGAAAGTGCGATCTACGCTTTCAGACAAGAAGTGGGTTTCTCGGAGCCAAAATTCACACAAGATGAACAAGCAGCACTGGGACCTAATTCTGCAATCCACGAATCAGGTAGCATGCGGAACTAGATTACCAGACAGTGAATTAATCGGTTCCGGAAGACTCGAGTGAGCTCTACACTGCGAAAGCCGTCGTACACACACAAACTTTCCGATGCCGAAAGCCAGTACGCCTCGCCACAGATTCGAGCCACGAGAGCCGAGAGAGGAGGATGTCGCTGCCCGCGCACCACCGGTTCCAGCTGACCGCTCCCCGCAGCAACGCGTCGCTTCCCCGACCGCGACACCACCACCACCACTCTCCCCTAGATGAACGGCGCCCGCTATACCGCGGCCGCGAACACGTGCGGACGAGGCGGACCATTTGTAAAAGGCAAGGGAACCGACACGGCTTAAGTACACTGCTGGCCATTAAAATTGCTACACCGCGAAGATGACGTGCTACAGACGCGAAATTTAACCGAGAGGAGGAAGATGCTGTGATATGCAAATGATTAGCTTTTCAGAGCACTCACACAAGGTTGGCACCGGTGGCGACACCTACAACGTCCTGACATGAGGAAAGTTTCCAAGCGATTTCTCATACACAAACCGCAGTTGACCGGCGTTGTCTGGTGAAACGTTGTTGTGATGCCTCGTGTAAGGATGAGAAGTGCGTACCATCACGTTTCCGACTTTGATAAAGGTCGGATTTTAGCCTATTGCGATTGCGGTTTATCGTATCGCGACATTGCTGCTCGCGTCGGTCGAGATCCAAACCGAGCGAGGTGGCGCAGTGGTTAGCACACTGGACTCGCATTCGGGAGGACGACGGTTCAATTCCGTCTCCGGCCATCCTGATTTAGGTTTTCCGTGATTTCCCTAAATCGCTTCAGGCAAATGCCGGGACGGTTCCTTTGAAAGGGCACGGCCGATTTCCTTCCCCATCCTTCCCTCACCCGAGCTTGCGCTCCGTCTCTAATGACCTCGTTGTCGACGGGACGTTAAACACTAATCTCCTCCTCCTCCTCCTCCTCCTCGAGATCCAATGACTGTTAGCAGAATATGGAATCGGTGGGTTCAGGAGGGTAATACGGAACGCCTAGTTGGATCCCAACGGCGTCGTATCACTAGCAGTCGAGATGACAGGCATCTTATCCACATGGCTGTATCGGATCGTGCAGTCACGTCTCGATCCCTGAGTCAACAGATGGGAACCTTTGCAAGGCAACAACCATCTGCACGAACAGTTCGACGACGTTTGCAGCAGCATGGACTATCAGTTCGGAGACCATGGCTGCGGTTACCCTTGACGCTGCATCACAGACAGGAGCGCCTGCGATGGTGTACTCCGCGACGAACCTGGGTGCACGAATGGCAAAACGTCATTTTTTCGGATGAATCCAGGTTCTGTTTACAGCATCATGATGGTCGAATCCGTTTTTGGCGACATCGCGGTGAACGCACATTGTGTATTCGTCATCGCCATACTGGCGTATCACCCGGCGTGATGGTATGGGGTGCCATTGGTTACACGTCTCGGTCACCTCGTGTTCGCACTGAGGGCACTTTGAACAGCGGACATTACATTTCAGATGTGTTACGACCCGTGGCTCTACCCTTCATTCGATCCCTGCGAAACCCTACTTTTCATCAGGATAATGCACGACCGCATGTTGCAGGTCCTGTACGGGCCTTTCTGGGTACAGAAAACGTTCGACTGCTGTCCTAACGAGCACATTTTCCAGATCTCTCACCAACTGAAAACGTCTGGTCAATGGTGTCCGAGCAACTGGCTCGGCACAATACGCCAGTCACTACTCTTGGTGAACTGTGGTATCGTGTTGAAGCTGCATATGCAGCTGTATCTGTACACGCCATCCAAGCTCTGTTTGACTCAATGCCCAGGCGTATCAAGGCCGTTATTACGGCCAGAGATGGTTGTTCTGGGTACTGATTTCTCAGGATCTATGCACCCAAATTGCGTGAAAATGTAATCATATGTCAGTTCTAGTATAATATATTTGTCCAATGAATACCCGTTTATCATCTGCATTTCTTCTTGGTGTAGCAATTTTAATGGCCAGTAGTGTACATTCACTTACAATTTCACCAGACTGCTTCTGTCTGAAGGGAGCACGCTTAAAGATGAATGTGTGAGAAACATTTCAAAGAGAGCAATTATCCGTCGATATGGCTTTCAGTCATTAACAGTTGCTATCTCTTTCTTTGTAGAAAATGAAAAAAAAAAAAGAAATACATTATCATACTTCACTACTTTTAGATGCACATATTTATATTGTGTAACAAGTAAAACAGCGCCAGCATTACTGAACGAATAAAACCGTATAACTTTGTTATGTCTGAAATATTTCTCCTTGTATAACGGAGGAGGCGTGCCGTTGGAAACTTGTTTCCTACACCCCCCTCTTATTAGCAGAAATCTTACAGGTTCCTTCTGTAGAACGTTGCGGCATTGTCCATTTCTGATATTTAATTAACGCTCGGTCGACAGGCGCCGCCGATTGTGGCCTGGTCCCCATTACGCATGCCTTTGCCGCTAATTGTAGCCACCACCTGTTACGTAAAGACAAAGGCTGCGCAAACGTTCAGCCTCAGACACACCGCTGTTAGCGTTCGGTCAAAGCAGCGATTACGGGAGCGTTCCTTCGTGTAACACGTAACTAGTTTTCTTTCGTTACCTACCAGTAAACAATCTGCTTGCTGTATACACCTTCTATGTTATCGTCACGTTTTGTGCGAGAGTTCTTTTGTAGAATGAACCTGAAGTCCTAATTGAGATTTGTAACAATTGTGCACTCCTCGTGTTGCCGGTTCGCGAAGCGGAATTCTGAGGATGTGATTTTAACTCTGGATAGAGTGGGCTTCGTTTCACTTTCAAGCTTTCTGTTAATTAAAAGTCCTGTGGCATGTTCGTAACTAAAAAAGAATAAAATAAAATACAGTCATCTGTGGGAGGAAACAAAACTTAAATGTTTGAGTGCAGGACACTGCGTTTGAGCCTTTTACGTGTGGTTTACTTAAATATAATCTGCAGCTTATGCAGGGACGTTTACTTGCTAACTAACATGATCACTGAACCTTCACGTGACAGAGTAGTAAGTTGAGAAGGAGCAGGCACCACGTCTATTGCTACTAATGATTTCGAAGGCGTTGCAGAGTATATACTCGTATTTCCGTAAATCGCTATACCTACATTTACCTGAAAATAAACTGTGCCAACGCTTCAGCATATTACAATCGGTTCTAGTATACTTGTGTATCACCAATCAGTCCTATAAGACTGTTTTGTGTGGGTGTGACGTTTCGATTGTTGTTCGCAAAATTTTGTGTAGGTACACTATTCCCGCTGGAGAAACATACTTACCCTTTTTTTTTGTGACAGCGGCTCACTTGTCAATTGCCCCCTCCCCCCCATAGAGAGCCTCTGACTGACATGTAGCCAGCCCGGGTTCGATTTCCAGCCGGATCGGAGATTTTCTCCGCTCAGGACCTGGATGTCGTGTTGTCCTCATCATGATCTCATCATCATCGACTCGCAAATCACCCACAGTTGTGTCATTTGAAAAGACTTGCAACCCGGCGGTCGAACTCCCCCAGGAGGGGTACTCCCGGCCATCAGTGCCGTACGATCATTTCACTTGTCACTTAAGTGTTATTTCTTTGCACATCCCTTAAGTGTATCATATTTAACATTTCTTAATAGCCAAAAGTCGCAAAATTTATGTTTCAGGCATTATTATTCTAATTTTTCATATATTTCTGTATAAAATCGGGATAGTGCAGATTGCCTTTACATCTTTCCACACTCCCTTACATAGTTTTAAAAATAAGAAAATAATCATCTCCATTTTTTAGAGCATCAGTCGCACACCGAGCGAAATGGTGCAGCCATTAGCGGTTAGATAAGTAACAGGAAGGACGTCGGTTCAGAATTGGATTCTTTCAAAAATGACGTCGAGAGATTGAATCCTTTAAGAAACTGGCCCTTGCAATCATGCAGACAAAGTTTCATAAGAATCAGCAGGGAAGATAAACCTGCAAGTGCACTGAATATATAAATTTCGATTCATTGGTGAAGTATAAATATGTTACTAATCAAATAAATCACCAGTTCAAATATATAACTAAATTTGCACCTGAAGTGAAGTAACAATCTAATAAAGAACGAGACAGAGACGGGAAAAATCTGAGATTGTTGTTAACGTCCAGTTGATGACGAAGTCATGCACTTATAGGGCATAGGTATGAAAGGAAATTGGACGTGTTCTTCTCAAAGGAACCGTCCCGGCATTCCCCTTAATCGTTTTAGAGAAACCTCAGAGAAACTAATTAAAAATTGCCGGACGACAAAAATGGTTCAAATGGCTCTGAGCACTATGGGACTCAACTTCTGAGGTCATTAGTCCCCTAGAACTTAGAACTAGTTAAACCTAACGAACCTAAGGACATCACACATATCCATGCCCGAGGCAGGATTCGAACCTGCGACCGTAGCGGTCTCGCGGTTCCAGACTGCAGCGCCTAGAACCGCACGGCCACTTCGGCCGGCTGTCGGACGACATTTTGAACGCCGTTCCTTTCGAATACGAATCCTGTGTGCTAACCGATGAGACACCCCTTGCTCGGAAGCACGAGAACGATTAAACATAATATGGGTTCGCAGAGAAATACTGTCACATCGAGGGAAATCAGAATTTACACTACTGCCATCAGTCAGAATGCTTCTACGTCGTAGACATATTGGGCAGAAAGGACTGAAAACAACGTAGACACCACTGTACAAAAGACAGTAAGGATACTTCCGTTTTTTATTAACATAATAACAAATATAGGAAGAGTGAGATTTGACTTTCTGGGACTGCCGGCCGGTGTGGCCTTGCGGTTCTAGCGCTTCAGTTTGGAACCGCGTGACCGCTACGGTCGCAGGTTCGAATCCTGCCTCGGGCATGGATGTGTGTGATGTCCTTAGGTTAGTTAGGTTTAATCAGTTCTAAGTTCTAGGCGACTGATGACCTCAGCAGTTAAGTCGCATAATGCTCAGAGCCATTTTTTTCTGGGACACATAAGGAAATTGAACCAAAGAAAGAAAAACAAATCGGTACTTAACTTGAGAACAGGTCCCACAGGTGAAAAACATTCACAGGGATGTAAAAGAGTGTAGTGTCAGTGAAACGAAATGTAGATAACAGAGAGGCAACATAACTGAGTTTATGGGCTACTTATAAGGAAATAAAGTCAAATTAGACGCGAGTGCAGTATGCGGAAAAGTAAGAGAGAGGGAGAGAGAATCGGATCAAATACTGGTGATAAGAAACTGACCCGTGAAAAACTTTACGAACAGATGAAAGTATCAAATAACTACAGTAAGTGAAGAGGTTAATATGAGAAAACAAATCATATTTAATATATCTTTATGTAGTTTGCTACTCGCGGAATTAAGAAAAATAAATATCCTTTGCAGCCAGGCGTCACGTGGAATATTTTTCTGTGTTTCATACATACAGTTACTGCGTTAGTTACTCGTTTCCTCTAAGCAAATAATTCATTTTAGTGGCCTACAGTGGCTTCAGTATGTCGAGAATATGGTACTGAATTGTAGAGATTCACAGACTTATTGCGACTGGTTAGTCCTTAGTTTGCCTGTGGAAACTTCCCGCAGGCCGCACGGCCATGAATGATTCCGCTTCCGAGTTGCGGAGAAGTCCGAGCGTTTAGTAATTCATGCCGAGACGAAGCATTCCCTCGCACGGCGGAAGAAACGGCCGCATTCATTCCAGGAAAGCAGTCCCTTCCTAACTCCTTCCAAACTACGCTCTGGTCGCCGATTCGTTCGGCAGCACTCAATCACCGTTCCGCCATTTATGAAAGCCGCTGGCTGCCAGAGCTAATCACGAAATAACACAGATAGCTTTTAGTTTACGTTAATACCGTGCTGCCGACATTTGTACGTTTGAAGGAGGACGTTTGTTGTTTCTCACATGATTGACAGTTGCTCCAAGAAATAAAAAAAAATTTATACAACTCCCTGGAGAAATAGGGATGAGATGTTTCTTTGGTTCTTGCAGTTCGTTAATCCTTTATTACGATTACAACATGAACGTTAGGACAAATTTTTCTACATAGAATTCGTGGTAATCCGTTGCCAGAAATGTAAGAATACACACTGGCTTAGTTATACGATGGAAACTGTGTTCACATAATTCTTTCCGTTTTGGATAGCAGACTGGGATGCCGTTTAGAGTGTATTAGACGGATTCAAACTACCTGAGTAGCTTCAGGAGAGATCTCCAAAGACGATATTTTATTGAAAAAGGTGTTCTTCGGGAAGATAGTGATACGTGACTAGTTGTAGAATTTTTAGGTTCATTTCTAGAAGCCTTTATAGTAAGGGGCAAGCATCCACGTATAAGAAATTGAAGAGCAGATTAGCATTCAGAAAATATTTGTGGCATTACCTTTGAGATCGATAAAATCCAGAAAAGTCATGTATTTTGAGAGACCGCAGTAGCCAGTACTGCAGAGCAGACAGTTGAAAAAGTAAGTAAATATGTAAATAATGCCTTAAACGCTTGGAAGATGGATTATTAGACAATTAATGGGTACAATTGAAATTACAGACGTGTGGAAAATGAGAAGTAACGAGATCTTCCTAAATGTACAGAAAATAACAAAAGTAATGGCAAAGCTAAGTTTAATCTCTACCGAATGAATGAGAACACCCTAATGAAACAATTATTCATTTATTTCTGGAAAGAAAACTGAACAACTGCAAGGATTACAGAAGTAGGAAAAATGCTATAAAGAAACACATAAAAGAATTACAAATAACAAAACGATCAGTGTTTTGCGAATATAATACCAGTTTAATGAGGCTTTCCACGGAGAAAAAAATAAGAAATCTGAAGCATTGACAGAAGAAAGGAAAAGGCGCAATAGGGACAATACGAAGTATTGGCAAAATAGAATCTCACCAGGGAAGAACACAAACTGAAGCTGTAACGTGACCCCAGTTGCTAGTACGAAGAGAAGACAGAAAAGTCTCGTGTAATTCCGAAAAAGCGGTAGAATTAGCATGTTTGTATTTCCGCCATCAGTTTTTGGATTTTTTTCCGCCGACACATCGATGTGCGTCATTTTTTTGAAAAATGGAAAAAAATTGAATAAAATGTTAGCTCTAGTTCACTTGTATCGTTTCAGCTCTTCATTTTGTCTCCTTAATACAAGTTCAGCTGCCTCTTTCTGCCCCCACAAGTACCTTTAACTGAAATTGATCAGGCTGTTTTCCTCATTATAAAACGTTCACCCCTTGAGACAAGTGTTATGTTTTTAAATAGAAATCATAGGTGACTGTGAGTCTCAAAGATCCACCATCCGTTCATAGGATCGGTGAATTGCAGAGATACCAACGCCGGCGTATTGACGGCAAAAATAAAATAATATACTCGCCTCTTCCGTTCACGTACACCAGTCAGTCACAAAGATTATGTTGCTCATTGAAACAAAACTACAACTCAAAAGTACCTGAAAACACTTAAAGGGGAAAAGATTAACTATTATAAAGGACATGCCAATATAAATTAAGAGTGAAAGTTTTTCGTTAGTCTCTATTAATTGTCTACGGACTTTTACACACTTTTAAACGTAAACTTTAACTTATTGTTGGCATCAGTAACGCCCTTAACGCTTCTAGTCGCTCCTGAAGGCTATCTGCTGTAACAGAAAACTACATGTCCTGCAGTCTTCCACCGCATCGAATTCCTTCCTTTGACGCATAACTATACTAATAATAAATCTGTAAAATAGTCTTGTCTGTCTGATTGTCTTTGGACACGATAATCTCCAAAACTACCAAACCAATTTTCGTGGGGTTTTCACAGGTAACTTGAGTATAGTTTTGGGCACCGCATAGGCTTTATTTAATCGAAATCGCATTACGCAAAAAAGATCTCCATACGTATTATAAAAAAACCGAAACCACTGGACCGATTTCAACCAGACTTGGTACATGTTAGCTTAGTGTTTCTAGAAGAATCGCTGTGGGTGAAGAACCATCTAGCAACGGGGCGGGGTGGTGGCGAAAAAGAAGTGTAGGCCACGCCAGCGAATACTCAGATTTTATTCATCCATGACTTGAGAACGAGAGCACTGAGCAACGAACTTAACACATAATTACAGACCTTTACAAACTTTTCTCGCTGACACTCCCCTCGCCACCACACCCCCTCGCACAAAAAAGAAAAAAGTTTATCTCTTACTGCATTTTCGTTGTTCATTTTCGCATCGGGCATGACGTTTTGATTTATTACATCTTTGCTACCGACTGTATTCATGACACATTTTGCAGACGCTGTTCACATATACCACTGAATGTACATGCGCAGTTATTTCGCCGTACGACTCTTAGTTCAGGATATATGACGTCATAAACATGAAATGTTTGCAAAAACTGCCGCATTTTGCACCGCGTTTAAGTTTATTATTATTGCTTTTCTGTACTGATTTCTGGGAAATTTGGTGAGGAGATAGCTTGTACCCTGAGGAAGGACTTAGGCTACTTCAGAAAGTGTGTAGTACAAGATACTTATTGAACTGAAGAATATTACGCGAATTAAGGAAAAATATTCAGTCTCTGACTTTTGAACTTCGTCATATTTGTGAATACGTTTTTATTGGTTGATACGTGCTACGTGATACCATTCAGAGTAATGCATACAAAGCTTATACAGTGTTCAGTTTGTTTAATCCGCAATGCCACACTACGTCAGTAGCACGGAGCGTACATATGCGCTCCTGCCTGCGCACCTCTGTACTCACTGCTCGGTAGCTACGCGGCACATGCCGACGCCTCTTGCATTGGGATGAGAGGGTGCTTACCCGAACAGACAGACCCGTGAGGGCAGCCGTACAGTAGCTTGCTTACTCACCATCACTCACCATAACAGCACTGCTGATACGTGAGAGCAGCCGCGGGTAACAGCGGGTTCCCTTCTCCACTTTACATTTCGCTACGAACACTGCGTCTCTCCGCTTTCCGGTCCTCCAGATAGAACTGCGAACCTCTTTCTTCGGGCTGGCTATCCCTCAATCCGCAGTCCGTACTCGCCATTCGCGGTCGCGGCCACCGACACTAGATTCAGGCCGACTGCATGCCCTACCCCTGTAGTCCAGCACTCAATTACTCTTTCCTCCGTCTTACTCTTTTTAATTGGTCGTTCCACCAAAACCCTTCGGTTTCCATTAGCCAGGAGAGAGTTATTCTCCCTGCGGCCGAGTTGCGGCTGCAGTCCATAGCAGGTTTAGCTCTATAGTGAGAGACATTGAATTAAATATTTCGATAAAAGTTCTCCTAAATTTGCCATTACACTCTATCCGGGATAATTTTTATTCGTGGTGTATCGAAAATAGGTGTGATACGGATCTAGTAGGTACAGAAGTCCATTGAGTTCTACGTCGAAAGTAGGCACTTATTCCTATACTAACTATGAGCACTTGTCCTATTGTTAAATTAATTTCGTTGTCTACGTTAACAGAGAGCATCTGCCTAAAGCCTTGTGGTTGTCAAAGAGCCACTCTCCTCGGAAAGCGGCATCCACCCGTTAGTCAAATATAGCGCCGCTGCCGAGACAAAGAGTGAAACTAATTAGTTTTTGCGGCAGCGAGACACATGGCGACCGCCTTCCGCCGGTGCGCGCGTTTCGCGTGCGTGGCGGCACGTGACGCGGCGCTACACACATCCCGGCAGCTGCGAGCGCGCGCGGGCGCGGCTGCGGCTGCGTGTCGCATCTGCCCATTGTCATTTCTGCGCCTCCGGAGCAGCTGCCGCCACGCCCGTCCTCTGCAGGTGACGCCAGCTTCTTGGCAGCCACTTCTGCCGACAGCTCCTTCCGAGATGCTGCTTCTAGTGTCTGAAGTTCTCGCCTGATACTGTGTGTGTGTGTGTGTGTGTGTGTGTGTGTGTGTGTAATGTATGGGAGAGAAAAGCATCAGGGGAAGACACACACAAAGCTTACTGTTTATTGCACCACATCATAAGATTTTTTCACAAATGCTGAACATAAATACGTGATCCTATACTGAAGAGCCAAAGAAACTGGTACACCTGCCTAATATCGTGTAGAACCCCCACGAGCACGCAGAAGTGCTGCAGCACGACGTGGCATGGACTCGACTAATGTCTGAAGTAGTGCTCGTAGAAACTGACTTCATGAATCCTACAGGGCTTTTCAGAAATCCATAAGAGTACAAGGGGGTGGAGATCTCTTCTGAACAGCACGTTGTAAGGCATCCCAGATATGCTTAATAATCTTCATGTCTGGGAAGTTTGTTGGGCAGCGGAAGTGTGTAAACTCAGAAGAGTGTTCCTGAAGACTCTCTATAGCAATTCTGGACGTGTGGCGTGTCGCATTGTCCTGCTGGAATTGCCCAAGTCTGTCGGAATGCACAATGGGCATGAATGGATGCAGGTGACCAGACAAGATGCTTACGTACGTGTCACCTATCAAAGTCGTATCTAGACGTATCAAATGCACACGCCTCACACCATTACAGAGCCTCCATCAGCTTGAACAGTCCCCTGCTGACATGCATGGTCCATGGATCCATGAGGTTGTCTCCATTCCCCTACACGTCCATCCGCTCGATACAATTTGTAAACGAGATTCGTCCGACCAGGCAACACGTTTCCAGTCATCAACAGTTAAATATCGGTGTTGACGAACCCAGGCGAGGCGTAAAGCATTCTGTCGTGCTATCATCAAGAGTACACGAGTGGGCCTTCGGCTCCGAAAGCCCGTATCGATGGTGTTTAGTTGAATGGTTCGCACGCTGACACTTCTCGATGGCCCCGCATTGAAATCTGCAGCAATTTGCGGAAGGATTGAACTTGTGTCACGTTGAACGATTCTTTTCCGTCGTCGTTGGTCCCGTTCTTGCAGGACCTTTTCCCAGCCGCAGCGATGTCGTAGATCTAATGTTTTACTGGATTCCTGATATTCACGGTACACTCGTGAAATGGTCGTACGGGAAAATCCGCATTGCATCGCTATCTCGGAGTTGCTGTGTCCCATCGCTGGTGCACTGCACCTCGCTCAAACTCACTTAAATCTTGATAACCTGCCATTGTAGCAGCAGTAACCGATCTAACAACTGAGCCATACACAAGTTGCCTGATATAGGCGTCGTCGACCGCAGCGCCGTTGTTTGCCTGTCTACATCCATACATAAAAAAAAAGTTTTGCATCACATCGGTTCCTAGAGTTCCGGAACCTGTACAGAAAATTGGAATACAGATCAACATAAACATTATTTCCGCTCTTTTTATTGCTCATGAAAACCACACATTGCATGTTGTACCACCATACAGCGAGACCTTCAGAGGTGGTGGTCCAGATTGCTGTACACAACGGTACCTCTAATACCCAGTAGCACGTCCTCTTGCATTGATGCATGTCTGTATTCGTCGTGTCATACTATCCACAAGTTAATCAAGGCATTGTTGGTCCCGATTGTCCCACTCCTCAACGGCGATTCGGCGTAGATCCCTCAGAGTGGTTGGAGGGTCAGGTCGTCCATAAACAGCCCTTTTCAATCTATCCCAGTCATGTTCGATAGGGTTCATGTCTGGAGAACATGCTGCCCACTCTAGTGGAGCGATTTCGTTATCCTGAAGGAGGTCATTCACAAGACGTGCACGTTGGGGGGAGGGGGGGGGGGCGAATTGTCGTCCATGATGACGCATGCCTCGCCAATATGCTGCCGATATGGTTGCACTATCGGGTGAAGGGTGGCATTCACGTATCGTACAGCCGTTACGGCGCCTTCCATGACTACCAGCGGCGTACCCCAAAACAGCAGGGAACCTCCACCTTGCTCCATTCGCTGGAGAGTGTGTCTAAGGCGTTCAGCCTCACCGGGTTGCCTCCAAACACGTATCCGACGATTGTCTGCTTGAAGGCACATGCGACACTCATCGGTGAAGAGAACGTGATGCCAATCCTGAGCGGTCCATTCGGCATGTTGTTGGACCCATCTGTACCGCGCTGCATGGTGTGGTTGCAATGATGGACCTCGCCATGGACGTCGGGAGTGAAGTTGCGTATAATGTAGTCTATTGCGCACAGCTTGAGTCGTAACACGACGGCCTGTGGCTGCACAAAAAGCATTATTCAACATGGTGGCGTTGCTGTCAGGGTTTCTCCGAGCCATAATCCGTAGGTAGCGGTCATCCATTGGAATAGTAGCCCTTGGGAAGCCTGAGCAAGGCACGTCATCGACAGTTCCTGTCTCCCTGTATCTCTTCCATGTCCGAACAACATCGCTTTGATTCACGCCGAGTCGCCTGGACACTTCCCTTGTTGAGAGAGCTTCCTGACACAAAGTAACAATGCGGACGCGATGGGACCGCAGTATTTACCGTCTAGGCGTGGTTGAACTACAGACAACATGAGCCGTGTACCTCCTTCCTGGTGGAAAGACTGGAACTGATCGGCTGTCGGTCCCCCTCCGTCTAATAGTCGCTGCTCATGCATGGTTGCTTACATCTTTGGGCGGGTTTAGTGACATGTCTGAACAGTCAACAACAGGGATTGTGTCTGTGATACAATATCCACAGTCAACGTGTATCTTCAGGAGTTCTGGGAACCGGGATGATGCAGAACTTTTTTTGATGTGCGTATCTCTGTATCTGAATACGCATGCCTGTACCAGTTTATTTTGCGCTTCAGTGTATTACCATAAAGCTGAACCTTGAACACAGACGTTGCATATACTCGGCTTGTGACCTGCGTGTAAAAGGAAGATGTGATACTACGTATAGTGCTTCAGAATACTGTCTTGGTGAGTGTATTAATATCAGCAGTCCGTCGAAGTATTGTCCCTGGCTCACCTACATAGTAGTTGGAGTCGTATCCTTATTCGGCTATTATAATACTGAATAATAATATGGAACTGATTTAGTTGATTGTCCATATTCGAAAAAGAACAATATTGATTATTATTGTAGTCATGTCAGTATTTTCAGCCGGATAAGCGAGGATAAACTTTTTTCCATAATCTCTGCCGAAATCTTTTTTCGTAATCAATATAAAATATAGCTTCAGAAGCAAGAACACTATAACTCAGTCTGAAAACTTTTTTCAGCAAAAGTTTCAACTGTAGTTGCAATAGAAACGTATTGTAATCTGAAGTACAACTGAACAGCATCTGATTACCATAAAATCTGGACTACGACTTGATTACAACTGAGCATGAATACGAATCAATCATTTCAATTCATTTTTGTGTCAGCGCTATTTGACGATGGCGCAGTCGACCAAAGTCGACGCTCTTGCGATGGGAGACTGGCACCGTACGTTCATATGCCCGGTCAGCTCCGCGGATAGTCTTTGATTTGACTAAGGTGAGCTTCATTCGGCCGCAGTCTCGTTCGGTGAGCATGAGGCATAAGAAGACAAAGTGAGAAATCAGTTCTTACTCTTTACAGGAACTAATGAAAACATAAAATACCTATTACTTCTCCTCATTATCAAGTGTTGCTTAAGCGGTAGAAATGGATAGCCGTTGTCCACATTTTGTGAAACTACATTGTAAGACTAGAACTTGACGTTCCGTCGTCGACGACGTCTTTAGAGGTGTAGAAAAAGCTCAGCTTAGGGAATGCCATAACCTTTCAAAGGAACCATCCTAGCATTCGCCTTAAGGGGCTGGTGAAAGCACGGAAAACCTAAATCTGAATGGCCGAACTGGGATTTTGGAATCATCGTACTCCCGAATACGTGTCCAATGGCTTCTCTCTGCGTCACCTTTGTCGGTGCGGCGTGTAATAAGGCAGACAACCACGCTGCACCTTATCCTTGGCAAGTTCTCTCAAGCAGACACGGTGTGACGTTCTCGATGGCTGTAGTAATCCACCTTTTCATTTCTGACAATGTCGCTGCGAATGATGGAAGATGTAAATTGTGCTCTTACCGAAACTCCACATGAATAAATAAATAAATCTATCTTGGAGAGGTCCTGCACGCTGGCTACCCATGCGCTGAATCAGACTCATCAACCAGTGTGTGCCTTACATATGCCTGGTCGTTGATGACTAATGAGATGAAAGAAGTGAACTCATATGCCGTTGTCGGTTGATGGTCGCCATGGAGTAGGTTCGGTTGCCTAATTGCAAAAGTTTTCCTCCTTCGTGGCGAATGGCACCATTTGTTTTTTTTTTTTTTTCTCATGAAGTGATAACTGTACACGTTGTGCCTTAAGGACATCTGTTGCCCCTTTCTTACAGTACCAGCGTGGATGGTGTTGCTGGCGATGACAGAGAAGGATGAGGAACATACCCGGTGCTGGCGCATACAGTACTTCTCACGAGAACGTCAAACGGGCCGCCAGCATCTCCCCATGCCGTAGACAAAATATCTCCGTCACCAGTGGCAAATTCCGTCACTTTGGCGGCGCGGGGTAGCCGTGCTGTCTTAGGTGCCTTGTCGCGGTTCGCTCGGCTCCCCCCGTTCGAGGTTCGAGTCCTCTCTCGGGCATGGGTGTGTGTGTTGTCCTTCGCTTAAGTTAGATTAAGTAGTGCGTAAGCCTAGGGACCGATGACCTCAGCAGTTTGGTCCCATAGTCCATACCACAAATTTCCAATTTTTTTCCGTCACTTGACTGCGGAGACGTTTGAAATGTAGGCCAGAACACTGGTGCAATGTTAAATAGTCAGGAACTATACGTCGTCACTTCTCCTCACTTTGCCGGGAAAGTTACGCTGAAAAAAATTTTTTTTTCTTCCAGCAACAGGACCTGAACCGGCTCCCTTGAAGTTGAGCGCCACCGCTTAGGCGTGCGTAACCGACCTTGGTTAAGATGGTTGAGCCCCGTCTTGTTGGTAACTCAGCCGTTTTTCTTGCATCCCTAGTTTTTGTTGCTTCACGTACATGAATACTGCAATAATTTTCCCAGTGGGGAAAAAACAGACCACACACACATAGTTCAGAAACGACTCGAAATGCGTCTCTTTGGATCTATGATCGTCGATTTCGTTCACCGCGCTGTGTGATTTCTGGGATTCCTGAAGCAGAGATTGCAGCTTCCCATTCCAAAAAATAAATTAAGTGTGGCTTAACAGTTATTAATTTGGACCGTTACAGACGTAATGCTCTATCGTCATGTGACGATTTAGGTTCTCGGCTTGGCAGCATTTCTCACAGGAAATCAACTATAGGCCAGCGAAATTCCAAAAATGACTGAAACTTATCTGTATGATTACAACACCAATTGATCCATAATTCTTACAGCTTCCAGAATACGCACAAAACCTGTAACGTCTAAAACAATATACAAAATGATAATAAAGATCGCACCTGGAAACACTGCTGAAGAAAGGGAACCACCGGTGAAATGGACGGTACTGCGACGAAATCTTCACCAGACGTTCCTGCCCTCGCGGCTTCGCTACGGCGGTATCTAATTGTCGGTGACAAACAGCACAGAATCAGTGCAACAGCCACTTGCCACAAACCCGGAAACGTCGACTCGTTGGCGCAGACATTTGTTCGCGGAGAAGCGCAGGGGCGTGTGGCATTTTCTGTCAGCGACTAGCCGTCATCGGCAGGGTGAACGCATGCTATCTGAACTTTCGCAAACTAACGCGGCCTGACAGCACGTGATATCCAATTACTAAGCACAATGCAGCTCTGTGGATTACGGGACATACGGCCACCTACATTACTGAGAACAGAGATGCTGCATTCTCGGAATAATTATTCTACATTGATGGGGAATATTTTGGAATTGCGCGGATGCCAGTCCCGGGAAAACATTAGGCAACATGGTGCGTATTATGATCAAGGAATCCTCGCAAGTGCTCTTCATCACTTCCGTCGCTAGATAATCGACACAATGAGAAAGCAAAAACCACAGAGGAGCGTCTTAAATTACCATAATTCTGTGACGTAAGTGATCTAGTTGGGTGAAAAAAATAGAAAAAGCCAAGGAAGAAAAAACTGTTCAAAAGACAACAACTCCTCTGTAGTCGTGAAATTCATCGTTCTGATGCTTCTGTTTCCTGGTATTGTAAACTACAGATCTGAGTATATATGACTTATGATTTCCTTGTATTAAACTTACGGATTCTTGGAAAACGCTTTTTGGACTGATAAATTACTGACAATAAAAGGCAAAAGACGCAGAATATATGAGACATCTTCGGTAGAGTTTGTGAACAATGAATAATGAAAAGTTCAGATGCTCAGGTTTAGAGAGAAACATACAAGTCAGATGCAAATGAACTGTATTTTATCGTTTCCAATGTAATCATAGGAATAAGCTTTAATCATCTCTAGAATCTTCTGGAAGTATTAAAAGTTAGTATCGAGCTGCTTAGTGTTTACTAATTTGTAGTTTATGCATACAGTCACGTTAGCAACTGTGTAAACGTTATTACGTTGAAGACGAGATATCGCTTCATCGCTCATGATAATTCATCCCCGCTAACTCGCAGCCCGTTTGCCCACGAAATGCATCCTTTGCCAAGCAGTTGATCTCGCTACATTTGGATTGAACTTGCAGACAGTTGACTTCGCCGTTGTATTCGCCAGAGCGATCGTGATCGTCATTTCCGGACCTGAGAAAAGTAAAAACAGTTCACGTGAGCAAGTTTATTCAGATTTTGAGCTGAGTAACGGTGTCCCACGGCACGGATCTTCGATTTCGGGAAGCGTACGAGTGGTCCGCCAGGAGCTTCCAAACCGAAAATACAGGTGCGGCTCAGAACGTATAAATGGTAGATTACCACCGATTAGGACGTTTCACTTGTGACGATTAGCAGGGAACTCATCAAAACATTGAATTAATATGACCTCCAATCTCGACTGATTGACTGAGAATTTTTCGTCAAGAAATCCTGTGCTTCATGCACGGTTTCTGTGGGAAGGAACTGCTTGATCTCTGGATTTTCTCGTTTTCATCGTGATTTTTCCCTCTGTACTTACAAATACGTTTTTATTTGCTGTTACAGATTATGTAATCTAAAAGCCTGTTTCCGATTTCTAGTGTGTTGCTTTAATGTCAGACGCATAAAGTGTAGCCGGCCGCGGTGGCCGAGCGGTTCTAGGCGCTCAGTCCGGAACCGCGCGACTGCTACGGTCGCAGGTTCGAATCCTGCCTCGGGCATGGATGTGTGTGATGTCCTTAGGTTAGTTAGGTTTAAGTAGTTCTAGGTTCTAGGGGACTGATGACCACAGATGTTAAGTCACATAGTGCTCAGAGCCATTTGAGCATAAAGTGTTATGACTGTTTCAAGATTATGGGGGTTATGGTTGTTTTTTGAATTTGTACCTTCGTGGGAGTACCTGGTGATGGTTATTATATAAACAGACATTCATCTAGAAGCAAGAGCGTTTCATGTTTAGATTTTTGTCATGGTATCTATTTGTTATTCTTCAGAACGAAACATAACAGAGTGTTACATTCATTTTATATCTATCCTCGTTCATAGAACTTCGCTGCAGTAGAGTATCTCAAACAAATTGCACGCCATAAACTTGTTCAAGTTTACTTTCTGTAACCACATTAACTCAAACCAGAATATGACAGTTTGGATTTCCATTCATCGTAATGTAAGTTATTGAGGACGACTATTCATTTGGCGGTGATTTCACTGATAGTGAATTTTGTGAGCGCTTTTCACTTCGTGTGATAGTAGCAGCAACAATCTTTTAATTTGGTTCTCTACTGTGAGGCGTGATTAAATTAGTTAGTAGTATTCTCATTATTAGAGAGACAATTAGGAGAGATCATTTATGAGCTACCTTTAATTGGACCATAAAAAAGTTTTCAGTTATAAATATTTACCTTTGTGCAGCAACCCAATACATGTTACAAATTAGGATCATTAACTCCTGAAAGTCAAACTCATTTACTGGAACAACATGCTGTTATTGGGAACACAGTTTGGTATCGCAATTAAAGGTAATACAAAATATTGGTTCAATAGAATTGCAGGTCAGCACTTCTGAGCAAAGTAATAAAATTCACTGACTTCTGCAACGCAATCAGAGCTGCGGTTTGCAAAACCTGTCTTGAAGATTCTCTCTTATCACTCTTTTCTGATTCTCAGTGACACTGATTCCTTCAACTTAGCGAAGTTTTTGCAGCTTTCTGTGCTGCATTCTTCGGGTGCTGAAGTTTTAGACGAATTTCTACTACTGCAAGGCCCAGAAACAATTCTTTGTCCAGGTGTAATGTCTGTTGGTTGCAGGGTAGTTAGAGATGGAACACTTGAGAGTATTTGATTCGGAAATGGACAGGGATCGACAACGTTAGTTGTAGGTCGAGCAAGCGAAATGTGAGCTTGGCGTTGATGGAAGTTTAATATCATATTGTCATCTTGAGAAAGGGACTGAACTATGCCTCTGCTCATAGCAAATGAGAAATGGAACGCTAGGTAAAATATTGTACAGTCCTCTTTAATGACCTAGACTTCAAAGAGACTGCTATCTCCTGTCTTCCATTCCGGTTTAAATAGTTGTTCCATTAAGAATGTTTTTACACTTACCTTTGGTTTCTGTGTCGCAGCATTTCAAGCTGGAGCTATATTTGTATATATCAGTGTCTCTATTAACTCTCCACGTGTTCTAAACGAAAATGCTATCTGTTTTTTGTTTAGTCAATTACTGATCTCGCACAAAATCCACATTAAAATTACACTACACTTTTCACGACTCCAAGGCTCACCAACTGTGGTGTTATAGTAGTAGTAGTAGTAGTAGTAATAGTGAAAACTACCATCTCTCGAAATTCACTCCACGATAAATTTCGCTTTCAGCTGTCTTTGAGGATAATTTAATACCTCTAATTTTTCTTGAAATGTACTGCCTCTGGCGTTAGACGTAGTAATCCATAATTACAGTTGTAACGAACAAGTTTCCTTTGACATAATGGGGAACGTTCCCTAGCGTTCAGGTGTAGACGAGAAGACACTTGGGACGATATGTCGTTAGGGACATTATTACGCTGTTGTGCTCACTGTTAAGCGGCACCACAGCAATTACAAGCTTATGTAAGCCCTCGCAAGCCAAGTTCCTGGTTTGAAGCTAATACCGGCCGCCATTGCAGGATTCTGTTAGCAACAGATCTGTCCTTCTGGTAAACCCTGCCTCAGTTGTCTCCTTCAGATATTGTAAAACGCCAATAAATCACTAGCTGCAGTTATGCCCTTCTCAGTATCGTTTCCACTGAAACTATGTAACGTATTCAGTTTGTAGCTGAAATTAACTTTTTCTTCGTGTTTGCTTTTAGATAAATAATTATGAAAATATGTTTCTGCCTGGGGCAAACTTATACCTTCTTTAATATCCGTACATGCTTCGGTGAAGTTTGACCATCGTGAGTACATTTTATTTTCTGACAAATATGTAAAAATGTTACGTGATAGTATTTTTCACTTTTGGGATCTTGGTATTTATATTCTTAGCATTACTAATTATATATATATATATATATATATATATATATATATATATATATATATATCTGAAAAATTATATATGTCTGAAAAATACTATCATGCAAAATTTTTACATATTTGGAATTTCCGACAGAGTTGCTCGGTGAACATAAATAGGAATCTTTGAAAGGCGTAGTTCTCTCAAAAGTGTGTAGGATAAATGTGGAGAAACTGGAGTCGAGAAAAGTCATGCGACGATTGTGCGGCGACCATAGTACAGATCCATTACGGACTATGGGAATAAGATAATGGGGATTAGGTATCGAGCGAACGATACATTCATGTTTTTACCCTCGCTCAATACACGAACTGAATATCGGTACGCAGTAACATCCACAAGCAGTTGTACAGTGGCCTGCGAAGTGTGGATATTAACGAGAAACTGGTGCGTTAGTGTACAAAACTGCAGCTCTTTCGCCTGGAGTCGACACGTCCGCAGTTGCCACGTGTTAGAGCGGAAACGTGATCGCTGGGTGTTGTGTGATGTCCTTAGATTAGTTAGGTTTAAGTAGTTCTAAGTTCTAGGGGACTGATGACCATAGATGTTAAGTCCCATAGTGCTCAGAGCCATTTGAACCATTTTTTTTTAGAGCGGAACGCCGAAGGAATGTGCTCGCAGGTGCAGCTAGCGACGCGAAGACAAGCAAACGGCGCGTGCACGGCGCTTTGAGCGGGAGGCGCGCGCGAGCAAAGTGTCGGGGATTTCCTGCGAGTTTTTTGCGCGCAGGCCTGCCGCGGCACGCGCGCCGCCATGGCAGCTGCGCTCTCCCTCGGGCACAGGGCAGGGCGGTGCGTGGGCGGCGGCGGCGGCGGCGGACGCGGAGGCGGCGTCGGAGGCGGCGTTGGCGTCGAGGCCACCGGCGCGCGGCCCTGCCCGCCGTTCGTGCGTCAGGGGGCCGCTCTCAGCCTGCAGCGACAGGGGCGGACTCTGTAGCACGTCATCGGGGGCGCCGCCCCACGTCGCTGTTCTGGGGCAGCGGAGCTAATTACTCGCAGTATCGAGACTCATGCGACAGCCTTGTATTGTGCGAGCACAAGGTAGCAGCGGAAAGCAAATAAAAAGAATGAGAAGAATATTCGTGTCGGCAAGGTTTGCGACAAGTAAATCTAGACATTCTTCCCACAGAGAAGTGTTGGAGAGTCTCCTAGTCTCTAACCGTATAATAAACCTGAACACCACTCACGAATTACACGTTCGACCTGCTGCTGCTGGTCGACTGCTGCCTGCAGTGCCGGTCTGTGATCGTGGGACACGTCAGCAGGGTATCGCCAGTCCCTCCAGACGTTGCTGCCAGTTGATAAATCCTGACGATGCCGCTGCTTTTTTATTCGAGCAGCACCTCATCTGGAGACTTTGTGGACCCCATTACAGCCCTCCTTACTTCAGAAAAATCCGAAGAGGCACCAGAAAGCGAACCCAGATCCTTCCGCGCCGAAAGTAGCGACGCTAATAACTATTCGCCTACGGACGCATTCTCGTAGCCGTATAACTATGTTTCATTTTTTTCGCTGCCTTACTCTTTACCCCCTCCGAAGCGACCCGAGTACGAAAACGAGACTTTTCCATCAGTGCTTTCTACATCTACACGGAAACTCTGCAAATCACATTTAACTGCCTGGCAGAGGGTGCATCAAACCACATTCACAATTCTCTATTATTCCAATATTGTATAGCGCGCGGAAAGAACGAGCACCTATATCTTTCCGTACGAGCTCTGATTTTCCTTATTTTACTGTGGTGGTCGTTTCTCCCAATGTAGATCGGTGGCAACAAAACATTTTCGCATACCGAGGAGGAAGTTGGTGATTGGAATTTCGTGATAACATTCCGTCACAACGAAAAGCGCCTTTCTTTTAATGATGTCCAGTCCAAATCTTGTATCATTTCAGTGACACTCTCTCCCATATTTCGCGATAATACAAAACGTGTTGCCCTTCTTTCAATTTTTTCGGTGTACTCCGTCAGTCCTAACTGGTAAGGATCCCACACGCGCAGCAGTATTCTAAAAGAGGACGGACAAGCGTAATGTAGCAAGTCTCCATAGTAGCTCTGTTACGTTTTCTAAGTGTCCTGCCAATAAATCGCAGTCGTTGGTTAGCCTTTCCCACAACATTTTCTATGTGTTCCTTCCACTTTAAGTTGTTCGTAATTGTAATTCCTAGGTATTTAGTTGCATTTTCGCCTTTAGATTTGACTGATTTATCATGTAACCGAAGTTTAATAGATTCCTTTTAGCACTCATGAGGATGACTTCACACTTTTCGTTACTTAGGGTCAGTTGCCGCTTTTCGCACCATTCAGATATTTTTTCTAAATCATTTTGTAGTTTGTTTTTATCCTTTGATGACTTTTTTAGTCGGTAAACAACAGCGTCATCTGCAAACACCCTAAAACGACTGCTCAGATTGTCTCCCGAAACGTTTATATAGATAAGGAACAGCAAAGGGCCTATAACACTACCTTGGGGAACGCCAGAAATCACTTATGTTTTACACGATGACTTTCCTTCAGTTACTACGAACCGTGACCTCTCTGACAGGAAGTCACAAATCTAGCCACATAACTGAGACGATATTCCATAAGCAAGCAATTTCACTAGGAGCCACTTGTGTGGTACAGTGTCAAAAGCCTTCTGGAAATCCAGAAACACGGAATCCATCTGAAATCCCTTGTCAATAGCACTCAACACTTCATGCGAATAAAGACCTTGTTTTGTTTCACAAGAACGATGTTTTCTAAACCCATGTTGACTGTGTGTCAATAGACCATTTTCTTCGAGGTAATTCATAATGTTCGAACACAATATATGTTCCAAAATCCTGCTGCATATCGACATTAACGATATGGGCCTGTTCAAAAATGGTTCAAATGGATCTGAGCACTATGGGACTTAACATCTGAGTTCATCAGTCCCCTAGAATTTAGAACTACTTAAACCTAACTAACCGAAGGACATCACACACATCCATGCCCGCGGCAGGATTCGAACCTGCGACCGTAGCAGTCGCGCGGTTCCGGACTGCAGTGCCTAGAACCGCTCGGCCACCGCGGTCGGCTATGGGCCTGTAATTTAGTGGATTATTCCTACTACCTTTCTTGACTATTGGTGTAGCCTGTGCAACTTCTTGATTCGAATTCTGGATTATTTGCTTCGTCTTCTTTTGTGAAGGCATTTCGGAAGGCTGTGTTTAGTAACTGTGCTTTGGCAGCACTGTCTTTGATAGTATCTCCATTGCTATCGCGCAGACAGGGCATTGATTGTTTCTTGACGCTAACATACTTCACATACGACCAGAATCTCTTTGGATTTTATGCCAGGTTTCGAGACAAAGTTTCATTGTGAAAAATGTTATAAGCATCTCACATTGAAGTCCGCACTAAATTTCGAGCTTCTGTAAAAGATCGCCAATTTTAGTATATTTTTCGTTTGTTTCCTAATTCAGGAACTAGTCTTCCGAGTGGCTTTACTTTTCGTATATTACACCAATGTCATCGATGCTATAGTGGTGATATATTAAGCTTCGTCTTTTCTTATAATTTTCGCCCCTGTAGTGTTTCTTGCAGGTTCTAGTAACAACTCCTGGATGTTCTGGTGTAAGTTACGTCCCACTCGTCCGTCACTTCGGGTGAATGTTATTTTTAGCAGTCTTTCCTTGCCTGTGCCTTGTAGCATCTCTGCGTTTCTTTCATTCTTTATCTGTTCACGTAATTTTCAACATCCTTCTGTAATATGACATTTGAAATGATTCCAGTCCTTCTTCTCCGCTATTGTCTTGGTTAAGTTTTCATTTCCAAACAATATATTGTTCTGGGTGGACGTCCTGGCACAGCAGCACGTTCCATAATTCCGTATAAAATGTTTGATACTTGTTGAGCAGTTTCGATGAAGAAGGAGTTCTTCCTCTGCACCAATCTGCTACTAATGTATTTGTTACTTTGGCAATCTCATGTAATTTTATTTCTTTCATTTAACGATTATTTCATTTCTGCTCTGTCATTTATCATGTTACGCAACTCGGCATTGGACTCTTTATCTCACTATACTACACTTGTCTACGTTGCTACTAAACCACATTTCTTCTTCACCACGAGCGTTTTGTTTATTCTATAATGAGGTCGTTGGATGCCTAAAAAATACACTTTACTCACAATTTTGAGGGTATTCGAAAATCATTTAAGAGACTGCTAAGGTGAGATTACTTTACTTACTGCATTTTGTTGGCGGTTTATTTTCCAGCATATCTCAGAGTGTGTGACTTGTATATGGGCTTCAGACTTTTGTGTCAAGCAAAACGCCTGTGGTAACGAACGTACGGGGTATCCCAGTTACATAGACAGAGTTTAAACTGAAAAAGTGCTAGTACGGTGTTAGTGCCTACCCAAAGGAGAAGTATTTGATAGTAATCATGTCTAGCACCTGGCGCCGGTAGTTGAATAGCGTGTTATACCTGTTAGAATGGCAAGATCTTCTGCGTAACTACTCGTCGTCGATCTGACAAGTTATTCTAAAAATATTAAGTAAATAATAACTCTTTCCCTTTTTATTTAATATGTTGGAAGTTCCACAGCGACGTACAATACTGCAAAACTAAATTCATAGTAGATAGATAGAATAAAGTTTCCACACTTCCTCCCCCTGAATGTATAAGGTCGCTAGAAAACGGTCTTAAGGAAATTGCTTGGAAGTAGTGGGAGGGGGAGGGGGGGAGAGAGGGGGGAGTGTAGAGTCACCATAACACTGGTAAATGGGCCGCAGAATTAGTGGAAAGGTGTCATCTATAGCAAGCACCTTCCTGTATTATTAATTGGCTTTGGTTACAGCTCCCCCAGCTTATAGCTGAAGGAGTAGACAGAGAACTGAAACTGTTGTGCAACTTGTTATTTTTGCCTTGCCCAAAGTATTTACTTCCGCGTAAGTCATGACTGACATCAGAAATAATACTAGATCTAGCCAGGACCAAACCACCAATCTCCCAATAACGACCAGACTCTTTGCTAACCACTGTTTATCTCATACGAACCTGGAGAAAATGTAGAGAAAATTGTCGTGATCAACGGTGTATTCCCAATGTGGTGGCTAAGTACTTTGAACTGGAAATATTGTTTGGCTCCTTCACATTACCTTTGCAGAACTGATTTATCTTCACAAAAAATTTTGATTTTTCTTATCTTCTTGTCACCGTAGGAATGTGGCAGCACCAGTATAATAAGTGACGATAGAAATACTGTCTGAGAAATAACATGGAAATTTCAGATTGTCCAGTATGTATAGTGCAGCCGTTAAGGAAGTGGTCCAGTATGTATAGTGCAGCCGTTAAGGAAGTGACAATGGGAAAGGATTAAAAAATTGTACGACTTTCTGTGTTCTTCTTGGAACTTGTTACCTTCCGTACTTCGATTACATCTGATTCTGCTCCACAACTCTTAATTTTGTCCGTGATTATGTTTATATTTTCCTTGACACCCTCCCCTTCATTTCCCTCCCCGGCCCCACTGCCATACATATTCTTACTTTTGTTCATAGTGGTCACACATATGCAACACTAGATTTAAAATAGTAATAGATAGTAATAAAGTCACTGTAATGGGGTTTTTCCGTAAAACCGTATTAGTCTCTTATTTTTCGAAAGAGAAGCAGAGTTTTTGGGAGAAAAACTGAGTCAGTCTGGCGTCGTTTAGCATCGGTGAAGAGGGCACGTTCCTTCCCGGAGCGTCGGGACGCAGGCTTGTGTGGAAGACGTCGGTTGGCTGGTAAAAATAGCGGCCGCACGACACGTCCACGGCGCGGCGCGCTCCCTGACTCACGCACTCGCACACACACACACACACACACACACACACACACACACACACACACACACACACGCACACAAACACACACACACACACACACACACACACACACACACACGCACGCGCACGAGCTGCCACCCCCGAGGACATGCCTGGACCCGACCACCCACCTCCTCTGTCTGGCTCTCTAACCCAACAGTAGGTCCAAAACATAATGGAATAGTTAATAAGTGAAACGACATAAAGTAATAAGCCGGCTCATTACTTGATGTATACATCTACTTTCATGTCTCAAGGCAGGACGTCAGACACGTGTATTTCCATCATACTCGTTTCGGAATAAGGAGGTATAACAGATTAAATTTCGCAACAAGATCAGCATCTTAGAAAATTAAGTTTGTATATATAGGAAATGGTAAGTTTCTTTAACAAGATTACTTACTCACCCAGCAAAAGATGTAGTTGGAAAAAAATAGAAAATTTCAGATGCAGCTATACAAATGTAAAAAAGAAGGCGAGCTTGTTAGACGTAGTATAATATGAGCACGATACGATATGCTAAGTTAAACAAAACTATCCAGATTGAAGTTTAGATATCCAGAGAAAATATACCAGAAGTTCTACAGCAGCTGAAAACAACAATAATTTCATGAAAATAAATGGCAAACTTGCTTTAGGTTTACACGAGTACAAAACATTTTCGGTATGTGAAGATTTCTTTAAATATTTGCGCAGTTCAGGAAATGGAACACAGGTAGTTAATGAACAAAGCAATAACATTCAGAGGGTAATGCGAAATAAGGTGTATAAAGCTGGAAGAAAGAAAGAAAGAAAAGGTATATTGGGAATGATGATCTTTCGTTAGACATGACGAAAAATGTATGAAAAGTAACCCAAACAATCCTGAAATATATTTAAAGAGTTTTGGAAGAGAAAGGCAATTCTGAAACAGTGCTGTTGCTGTTATAATTTAGAAGAAAGGTTATAAACAACATAAAAAGTACAGACCTATCAAAGTACACTCTACAATGTAAAGAGATATTCAATACCCTCACCACCAACCACATACCAAAAGAAGGAACTTAGATTGTAATGAAAGAAGGGATCAGTAGGTGTGGAGATCACCGACTCTAGAAGCGAGTGTGTATCGCCAGTCTGTCTGGCGTTCATACATTCTGAGACAGCTTTTGAATGTTTCAAAAAAATCTGTAATAAAAATCTTTGAGAAACAAGGCGGGTTTCAGCCTTTGTTAAAATACTGAAAAAAATACATGCCAATACAACAGCCACATTTAGGCTTAATTAGTACAGTGAGAAATTCAAACTTGAAGCAGGAGTGAAGCAAGTTGACTGCGTATCACCAAAGCTATTCTCATCATCCCATGAGGAAATTTTCCGATTCTTAAACGGGAAAAAAAGAAAGAATATTTGTCAGTGAAACGCACCTGAACGTCTTAAGTTCTACGCGTGATCTTCTTTTGTTTGCTTCCATTGCCGATAAACTTCAACGACTAATGGAAGATTTTAAAAGAGGAAGTTTGAAAGTAAGACTGAATATCATTTACAATAAGAGAAAAACTTTTCTGATCGAGAGATGTAAAGGAAAATAGTACAATTTAATAACTGAGTCATAGCACAAGTTGATTAGTTGTTTTTCTTATTATTATTAAGGGCAATTGATAACATCATTGGGTGGGCAGCGAAAGAAATAAGCAGAAGAGCATTAATGACCTGAAGCACTTTTGGTAAACTAAATAGGAGTTTCAAAGCTAAGTTTCCAATATATCTGAAATGCAAAGTTCACACTCAATATATGCTACGAATTTTTACTTCCGACAGTAAAAGCAAGAACTTCTAACACTGAAGCCATTCAGAAACTGGGGCGGCTCGGCGGGCAGTGGAGAGTGGCATGTTGGGAATGACAAGGATATACGAACAATCTGACGTAATTATAATGAGTGGAAATAGATTGGATGTGGGTGGAATGTGAAACAGGGCGATTGGATGGTTGGTGAACACGTCAGGAAGACCTAGAGAATAACGTAGTGAATAGATGAAGTTGGAAAACATATTGGGGCTACAAGGGTGTGAATAACTGAAGACTATAAGGTATGGAAGTTTCTACAGGTGGTCCTGATCCAGCGGTGGATGTCAAATTGATGGCGACTTCATGATGATTATAAACCTACCTCTCTTTTCTTAAATACCATGACTCAAGTACAGGAGTGCTCCCTGTCTGTTCCGTCTTTTGCAAAACAACCAGTAAACAAGTCTTTCTCGTGATGGGACAGATATCTTACGCGTACACCGTCCGTCCAAAAACTTTCGAGGCTGACTTTATTCCTGGCGTATAAGCGACGTCAGCGCCGTAGCTACGGTGGCAGCTTGAACTAACAACAGATGTGCATTCGACCATTCAGTATTAATTCGTGGACGTGCGGCCCTAGTGTGGCGGTGTTGTGGTGTCACAAATCTCAGTCTAGCTACATCTGTAAATCAGATGTTAAAGACGTTCTCCAGAATGTTTTGAAGAACTGAAAAGTGTGTGCAAAGTTTGCCCCGCACACCTTGAGTCCTGAACGAAAACGACGCACGGACACACGTCGCGACTTGATTGAAATGCAAAATACGGGCTGCAAAAATCATCACGGGTGATGACACTTCGTGCTATCAATACGAACCAACCACAAAACGACAAAATGCAGAAGTTCACATGGAGATCAACGCTTCGACAATATAACCGACATTCAAGCCAATGTGACGCACGAGTTGAATAACATTCCAAACAGAAACTTTTCTGACAGGTTCACATGATTGTATGAACTTTGTACTCAGATAGGGGGAGACTATGTAGAACACCTGAGGCAGTAAAACCGCCATTTCAACTTTTCTGTATTGTTTGTTATTCTAGTCTCGAAAGGTTTTTTGGGGCTGGAATGGTATTTGTTTTTGACTTGACAGTTGTTGGCATGCAGCGTCTCGTAGTGATTGAAACGACTCATGGTTGATAAGAATAACTTTATTCTTGACGTTTGTATCAGTCGAGCAGTAGGGGCCAGCCAATCGTAGCATTTTTCTCGAAGGTTACTTGCACACTTTGTTGACTGCTTTATGGGTGCATACAGCACTTCGTCAGTGTGGCTGGCTGCACCTCGACAGCTGTGATTCTTCAACTTCTCCCGACGTAATACCTGACGAAATAGTTCACATGTGAGGGAGAAGATAAAAGTCTTGCACCAGCTCCTAGGCAATCAGTTAATCAGCGCATCTGATAATGGCAAGGTGTTCGCAAGCAGAAGTAAAGTGCCCGTTGAGCGTATCGCCGTTTACCCGTAAATTATTTTGCCGACACTGAAATCACAGAGTTATTTTATTCGAACTACAGGCGGCTTCGAGTATTGCTTGAGAAGTTTACACATCATTGTCTCCTACCAGATCACATGTTCGGAACCACAGGCTTCATTCGAATTTCAAGTATGTCTTCCTAGTTCTGGGTAACGTCAGTTCACTGTAGTCCAGGATCACAAAACAGTACACCTGTCTCATCGGGTCACAAAACAGTACATCTGTCTCGTCGAAAAATATCTCCAGCAGCACTTTGGCAGGCAGTAACTGACTCTTAAATCATTTTTCTTCGCTGTTATTGGCTGCTTGTATTTCAAGCTTTTTTTTCTTGGATCTAAGCTCGTATCGTAGTAATGGATTCAGTTCTAGTCGATACGGTCAGCAACGCTTTGTCTCTTAGATCTTTTCCTTCGCTGGTGTTTTTTGATGCTTATATTCCATAATTTTGATGCTTGTATTCCATAACTTTTCTCTGTGGCTAAGATGATACTAATGGTTTAAAACCTCGTACGTATTACTATTATTTGTACATGTCCTTTTAGTCTATTCAGAAAAATGACATTCAGGTTTCTTGCGAACATGAAGCCTCTTATCTGTTGTACGATCGATTAGCTGTCTTTTCAGTCCATATTGCTTACAGTTTCCAGTTCAGTCGGTTACGAATAACTGAATGAAAGCTTTCCAGATTTCTTTCTTTTTAATGGGACTTCCCCAGTCGTCTGTGTCGATCGATGTGAGCGTCATTTGAAAAGACGATCGGTCTTTCAACACGTTGCATACTTGACATTTTATGATCCGCTTTTGATTCTCGCAGTAGCTCCTCGGAACGTTTTTGTTACGCTATAAAAAGGGAAAAGATAGATTAAACTCCCTCGGGAACCAGAAGTCTTATCAAACCGTCATTACTCGGAATTGCAGATTCTGAGAAGTGTCGCCACGAAGGTGGTCTTGTCTAGTAAATCACGGGCCAGGTACCTGTATAAATGGAAGCCATCTTAGCAAACAGATAGTATTTTGTCGAGGCTTTTATTGAAAGTAATTTGTCTCTATGATTAATTAATGATATACATAAAAAGTAACTATTACATATCCAGTCGAGCAACTAAATTCCGTACTTTGCGATTGTACCAGCTTGGTCATTAGTACTGGCTGATGTTGATTCACATAAAATCAAGACGACTGCGAAAGTCGCAAGTTTTCCTGCGTACGACTATATGCTTTCAGATGAGAGCAACACTGCTCAGTAAGTCATCGCTAACGGGCTTCTATGAAAGTCGTGTAGCCAGATCCTACAGTACGTTTGACAGTAGGAGTGAAGAGTGTATGCCCCCATATATGTGATATTGGGCTTTATTTGCTATGTATTGATATTTCTGTCGTTCAGGTGTTGCAGATACAGTATAAAATACAAAAGGAAAATCCAGTTCAAAAATGCCTTATACAGTTTGGAAAAGCACGTGTACCAAGGTCCGGCTGCTTAGATTCGAACCTGATCTGGCTGATCCGCTTGCCGTGCAGAATGCCGCCCTATTCTCTCTGTATATGAGCAGCTATGGACTAACTACCGGAGGAAGACGGAGATTACAAAAAATGGTTCAAATGATTCTGAGCACTATGGGACTCAACATCTGTGGTCATCAGTGCCCTAGAACTTAGAACTGCTTAAACCTAACTAACCTAAGGACATCACACACATTCATGCCCGAGGTAGGATTCGAACCTCCGACCGTAGCAGTCGCGCGGTTCCGGACTGAAGCGCCTAGAACCGCTCGGCCACAACGGCTGGCACGGAGATTACAGCTCATGTTCTTATTTAATGAGCAAACGCAAAAAATGCAAATGTGGCACCAAAGAACATGTGTAATTCCGCTTCTTTATTCTAATACGCCATGGATAGGAACCAGATAATTATACTAGATTAAAACATTGTAGTTCCATTGCTTACTTCCGTGGAGTGTATGAGACACTGTACGACGAAATAAGTATGTGTTTTAAGACAGAGATTCAGTCTCCTTGAACATGATTGAAGCACTGGTTTCAGTAGTTGAGATACTGGTTTCTTTTCGTCCCATTTAAGTAACCAAATTCTCAAACCCTGATTCGTGTAACGATGATCATACGTTATCCTGTATGATTATTTGTAATGTACGAGGGTAGTCAATAAATAATTAGCCGCGCGGGATTAGCCGAGCGGTCTGGGGCGCTGCAGTCATGGACTGTGCGGCTGGTCCCGGCGGAGGTTCGAGTCCTCCCTCGGGCATGGGTGTGTGTGTTTGTCTTAGGATAATTTAGGTTAAGTAGCGTGTAAGCTTAGGGACTGGTGACCTTAGCAGTTAAGTCCCATAAGATTTCACACACATTTGAACAATAAATAGGTCGTAAAGTGGGATAGAGACATCAGAGCCGTGTGTACCAGCCTGAAATTTATTTTCTTTTTCAGCATACTCCCCTTGTAAATTTATATATTTATCCCGTCATTCGACAAGGCGTGAATAGCCTGCAGCATAGGTTCTTGTAGCAGCGTTCGCATCTAACGAGTAACCTCTCGGGATATAACAAGTTTATACTTGAAAGAAATTTCAGTATTTTTGCGCCTTGGGCACTGACATAACTCAATGGTAACATATGAAAATTTATGCCGGACCGGGAGTCGAAACCGGATTTCCCGCTTTACGCGAGCAGTCGCCTTAACCGCACGTCCCCAGTGTGACTCAGATCTCCGTATGCTGCACACAGCAGAGTAGTACCCCCTGTCCATTAATTCTCTTCGCTAGCAGCCCTAATGTATTCCCTCGAGAGGCCGGACGTTATTGCGCATTCACAATGAAAAACCGATATGCCATCAGGTATATACATGCATAGGTTCTTTCGGACATGCATTTTCGATAGATCAGGCACCAACCTTTGTAATACATTGACAGAAAAACATCTGTGCCAGTGATGGCCGTGTGTTGGTCTGGAGGAGGCTAGTTGAGGTCGTGCAACCAACCTGTCTGCCTGCTGTACACACTGGACCTGCACCTGAAGGTATGATCTGGAGCGTGAATTCATATGGCAGCAGGAGGAAGCTCGTGGTTGTCCCACGCACCCTCACTTCAAATTTGTACGTCAGTCTGATGATTCGACCTGTTGCGCTGCCATTCATGAACAGCATTCCAGGGAGTTTTTTCCAACAGGATAACTCTCGCCCACATACCGTTGTCGTAACTCAGCATGTGCTACGGAGGGTCGACATGTTGCCTTGGCCTGCTTGCTCGATCACCAGATCTGTCTCCAGTCGAACACATGTGGGATGTCATCGGACGACAACTCCAGCGTCTTCCACAAACAGGACTACCCGTTCCTCTAATTGATCGACCAAGTGCAGTGGGTACGGAACTCCATCCCGCAAACTGGCATCTGGCACCTTTACATCACAATGCATGTTTACATTCAACATTCCGGTTACTAATGCACCAGCATTTCAAGTTTGCAATGGCTTATCTCGCGCTTATACAGGGTGTTACAAAAAGGTACGGCCAAACTTTCAGTAAACATTCCTCACACACAAATAAAGAAAAGATGTTATGTGGACATGTGTCCGGAAACGCTTAGTTTCCATATTAGAGCTCATTTTAGTTTCGTTTATTTATTTATTTATTTATTGTTCCGTGGGACCAAATTAAGGAGAAGTCTCCATGGTCATGGAACGAGTCAATACATGAAATTATAACACAATATTAGAAACAGATAAAATGAAATATAAAAAAAACATATTCAGGTGACAAGTCGTAAGTTTAAATGAAGAAAATCAACAATGTAACACTGGAATTTGCTTAATTTTTTAGCTCTTCCAGGAGCTCCTCGACAGAATAGAAGGAGTGAGCCATGAGGAAACTCTTCAGTTTAGACTTAAAAGAGTTTGGGCTACTGCTAAGATTTTTGAGTTCTTGTGGTAGCTTATTGAAAATGGATGCAGCAGAATACTGCACTCTTTTCTGCACAAGAGTCAAGGAAGTGCATTCTACATGCAGATTTGATTTCTGCGTAGTATTAACTGAGTGAAAGCTGCTAACTCTTGGGAATAGGCTAATATTGCTAACAACAAACGACATTAAAGAAAGTATATACTGTGAGGGCAATGTCAGAATTCCCAGATTTTTGAATAGGGGTCGACAAGAGGTTCTCGAACTTACACCACATATAGCTCGAACAGCCCGTTTTTGAGCCAAAAATACCCTTTTTGAATCAGAAGAATTACCCCAAAAAAAATACCATACGACATAAGCGTATGAAAATATGCGAAGTAGAATACTTTCCGTGTTGAAGTGTCACTTATTTCAGATACTGTTCTAATGGTAAATAAAGCAGCATTTAGCTTCTGAACAAGATCCCGGACATGGGCTTTCCACAACAGCTTACCATCTATCAGAACGCCTAGGAACTTGAACTGTTCCGTCTCGCTTATAATATGCCTATTCTGTCTGATCAAAATATCGGTTCTTGTTGAATTGTGAGTTAGAAACTGTAAAACCTGAGTCTTACTGTGATTTAGCATCAAATTATTTTCCACAAGCCACGAACTTATTTCATGAACTACATTATTTGTTACTGTTTCAATATTACACACAAGATCCTTCACTATCAAGCCGGTGTCACCAGCAAACAGAAATATTTTTGAATCACCTGTAATACTAGAAGGCATATCATTTATATAAATAAGAAACAGCAGTGGCCACAGCACCGACCCTTGGGGAACGCCCCACTTAACAGTGCCCCATTGGGACTGAACATCACTACCACTCTCAATATGCTCTTCCACCTACGCTCAATGGAGCACTTTATCATGATTTCATACGGGATACTCGACCTGTGCTGCTAGAACATGTGACTTTACAAGTACGACACAACATGTGGTTCATGCACGATGGAGCTCCTGCACATTTCAATCGAAGTGTTTGTACGCTTCTCAACAACAGATTCGGTGACCGATGAATTGGTAGAGGCGGACCAATTCCATGGCCTCCACGCTCTCCTGACCTCAACCCTCTTGACTTTCATTTACGGGGGCATTTGAAAGCTCTTGTCTACGCAAACGCGGTACCAAATGTAGAGACTCTTCGTGCTCGTATTGTGGATGGCTGTGATACAATACGCCATTCTCCAGGGCTGCATCAGCGCATCAGGGATTCCAAAAAATGGTTCAAATGGCTCTGAGCACTATGGGACTCAACTGCTGAGGTCATAAGTCCCCTAGAACTTAGAACTACTTAAACCTAACTAACCTAAGGACAACACACACATTCATGCCCGAGGCAGGATTCGAATCTGCGACCGTAGCGGTCGCGCGGTTCCAGACTGTAGCGCCAGAACCGCTCGGCCACCAGAGGCCGGCTCAGGGATTCCATGCGACGGAGTGTGGATGCATGTATCCTCGCTAACGGAGGACATTTTGAACATTTCCTGTAACAAAGTGTTTGAAGTCACGCTGGTACGTTCTGTTGCTGTGTGTTTCCATTCCATGATTAATGTGATTTGAAGAGAAGTAATAAAATGAGCTCTTAACATGGAAAGTAAGCGTTTCTGGACACATGTCCACATAACATATTTTCTTTCTTTGTGTGTGAGGAATGTTTCCTGAAAGTTTGGCCGTACCTTTTTGTAACACTCTGTATTAACCTGTGATCTTGCAATGTTAATCACTTAAATGTGTAAAATGTATTCCGTAAATTTCATTACTCTACATTAATTTTTTGTGTTCCCAATTTTTTCCCATCCGTGTGTAACAAGTTTATTTGGTTCCTTAAATTGCTCAAACCGACAAGACCGATGTGTCCTGGGGAGGAGTGGGGGGGGGAGGGGGGGGGGTTGCGAAATACAATGTGTCACCTCTGGATAACTAGTGCGACCAGAGCACTTCTTGTTTGTGGCTTTTTGGTGCCCTTTACTGAATTCCTTTTGAACAAAACTTTCCATGAAGTAAAGTTCTAACCATGTGTGGGACGAATTTCGCGAATAGTCTTTCGGGTCACAAAACCCTGATTTAGTCAGGTAAACACTTACAGCACACCTGCTGTTTTGATGTGACTGCAGATCATTAAGCGTTGGCCACGGAGCACTGTGTATCGGCGACTTCCAACGCGAGATGTGCTGCAACCTTGTAGACATGTATAGACTCCAAATTTAAAAGATATGTGGTGTTCTGGCGTTTGCGACTTATTTATTGACGCACTCTCGTATACAGAGTGGCGTAATATTTCTTGGCTTATTTAAGTTAAATTAGGTAAGCACGTACAACATGCAGAAGAACCGTAAAGCTAACGAGCTAGGTGGCTCAGTAGTTGCCATACTGAATTCGTATACTGGAGGCGTGTTGGTTGACCTAAAGTTTTGTCTAGCCATCCAGGTGCAGGTTTTGTGATGGACCTAAATCCTTTGAGTTGAATACCAGGATGATTCCGTAAAACAAGACCATGGCATAGCTTTCCTTCATATTCTTGTGCATTGTGAGGTCCTGCTCTGTCTTTAATGACGTCGACGGAACGTCAGACACAAACATTTCTTTTTTCTCTAGTTACACACTTCGAACATACTTAAGATGTTTATGTTTTGCGTTCTATGTTTTGTCCTTCGTGAACCGAGTCATCTCATTCGGCACCATCCCGTGCAGTTATAACTGTCTCAGATATATTTGTAGATTTGTAATTCAAGCTACACCTTCGTCTTTTGGTCTTAGGATTGTATCATCAGGCAGGTTGTTTATGCAGTATTAGATACAAACAACCACAGTGTACATAAAAATCATAAAAAATAGATTTGTGCAGTAAGTATCGTAACAGCGCTCTGGGGAGGAAGGGGGACCTTGAGCTTGTTTCCTGTTTAAACTAGGAACATGGTGTAAAAAGTTTTTGGTTCATCCCGACCCAGCGATCATTTGTGTAGCCATTTGAACAGCTGTCTTATTGTAGCTATGTTACAGTATATTAAGCAAGGTTTGAACGACGAACCGGAGCTGGCGCACAGGCAACATGTGCGAATCGATTAATTCCTTGTGCAGAAGATTTTAATTGGGCTGAAATTAATGCTCAGCTAATGGCACCATTTGTATGTGAATCGTCCGGATTTTACGTGCAAACACCACCACTGTTGCTCGTATTTTAGACGCAAAAACAGTCACCCTTAAATATCTCCGGACTGGAGCGAGACTGGTGGTTGAAATTTGGTCCACCGGTGTATAGGACCTAGGTCTAAGGTAAGTTTTAACAGTTCGAAAAAATCTGTTTCGTTTAGATTTTACGTGTGAAAAGAATCGGTTCAAACTTTGCACGAAAATAAATAAATGGATAAAGTCAAAACAATTTTTTTAACCAGTAATCTTTTTCCGTTGTTGAGATACGATGATCTAAATTGGTGCTAAAGTAGCACGTAAAATTCGTTCTTACATGAATTGAATGCGCAGAAAAAATTTAAAGTGAAACAAATAATTAAAAAAATGCATTCCTACGATGAAATTTAAAACTCGCTTTCAAAAATCTAATTTCCTTTGGATTTTACGTGCAAAAAACACATTTTTGTGAGTTTTTTTTAACGCATGCCACTTCTGTCTTTCGAACTTGTGCGAATGAATACAAATTTTATAAGAAGATAGATAAATACATGTAATTAATGGTCGCCCATTTTTTTGTGAAAGGTTTATCGGTTGCCATGATTTAAGGAGCATGGTTCGAAAGACAATCAGAAAACCAAAACCAGATTAATCGTCACCCGAGTCTACAAAAATCTACTTCGGTTGCCAAGTCGTGACGGTCTAATGTCAAATTTATGATGGAGTAAAAGTTGGGAATCAGAAAGAAAAATGCTCCTATCGTACCACAAAAAGATGTTACCATTCAAATGTTTTTGAAACGGCCACATAAGTCGAAAAGCTAATTCGTTTTATATCCCTAACTGAGCCCAGGACTTAGGCGCCTTTTTTGTGCTATTATAGGAGCATTTTCATTCTGGTGGCTATAATAGTAGAGAGCTATGGTGTCAAGGAAAGAGAGTGGCATTGTTTTCCAAGTTCGACGACTGACGTACGGGTACTGATACTTACCGAGTCAACTGTACTGTACAAGTAACATACCACGTCAGGAGCTGCTAAACCTGAAACTTCTCTTATGAATTGTGAGCAAAGTGTGTATTTCGTATTATGACCGACAGCAGCCCGCCCGGATAGCGGCGCGTGTTACCATGTCGCTTCCGGGATTCAGGGAGGCGTGTCAGCCCCGGGTCGAATCCGCCCATCGGATTAACGACGAGGATCGGTGTGCTGGCCAGCCTGGAAGTGTTTGTAGACTGTTTCCCACATCCAACTATGTGAATCTCCGGCTGGTACCCAAGTCCTGCCTCAGACATACGATTCGCAAACATTTAGAAAATGTTCTCACGCTTTACATGGGCTAACATTAGACCTAGATGTAGACAAATAGGGTACACAAATTCCACCCCGGGTTTCGTCCGTGGTTAGCGGTTGAGGGGAGGGGGGGGGGGGGGCGGGGGCAGGAGGGGTATCAGGCAACCCTCTGCCACTAACATTGACAAATCAAGATGAACGTGCCAACCCGTGAAGGCGCGGGGTAAGGCGAGGAAAAAAGAAGACTCGCAGCAGCTCACAAATTCCACAGAAATAGTCCGTGAGAGGCTGGAGAAAGCACACAATGCCAGTAAGGACGTGAGTGCCATATACATGTAAGAATTTCGACAAAGCTCGTTTCCTCGTTTCTAGTTCGGTAATATTAACTTCAATTTTTACTAACGGTAGTAAACAAAAAAAAAAGAAAAAATAAACATCGCCTACTTCTCCCTCAACAAATGGTAACATTTTTCTTTCTGGACCGACATTATTGCAGCTTTATTAATTCACTACTATATGAAAATTATTCAACTGGCATACGTCTCCTTCCACATTTGTCCAATATTCTGCAACAGTCGATAGTATTCACAGAAACTGTGTTGGGACAATGCAAATGAACACATGTGTTTGTATTCAAGAAGCTTCTCGTGATAGAATATTGAGTATCATTTCAGACGTACGGCATTGATGCATAAAATAATACTGGAAGTATCAGTGCGAGTGTGTCAGAACTGTAAGTGCATAACGCAGTAAATAAACTACACGCTGGATTATATATCAAGACAGTAGCTATTTTAACGTCCCTCCGAAGTAATTTTAAATGAAGCTGGACATAAACTTAGAAGTAGGCAATTTTTCTACATAAGTTCTTCGAACAATAATACAACAAACTCTTGGCTCGTATGCTTTGAATTGCACGGCATAACTAGCACACCGTCAGAACATGTAACGTTATCGCTTCGTATTACACACACACATACACACACACACAGTGCACTGTTTCTCAAGCTTTGTAACACGCCAGCAGAACACCTGGACTCCTGAAGATCGCTGAGACAGCACAGTCTCAAAATACACGGCTGCATCTGTGTAGCGTGCCACACGTCTACGCGTTATTTATGGGGCACTTAACGGAGAGCTGCGGAAAGTTGTTCCTCAGACGGCTGCACTTGCGCATGCAATAAACGTTACCGGTTTCCGCAACTGCTAGGAACATCTCCTCAGTTGTGAGGTCTCTTCTCACTACCCTAAACTATATATTAAAGCAGTAGACGATCCTCAAGAGCCTAGAGCAACAAGAACTTAACTATGGTTCTAAAATCTCCGAGACTTTTCTGGGGTGAACTTAAGAAAGGCACACCAGAAAGCCCTCGAGATTAGATCTCAACAAACAAATTACGCAAATTTAAATAAAAGATTTTTAGAATAATTTTAAAATGTTTGTAATGTAGCGCATTTTAGCGCTATCGTAAAGACTTTTAGAGACTTTTAGTACAGATCTGGTAAATTGTGTTGTAAATGTCTCCTTGAGACTGAAACTGTGACCTCTAGCGGGCTTTGCTTTACACTGAATCTGTGTGCTGGTTCGATGCTCAAAAACTTGATGCGAGATACTGTTATATTGAAGCTTTAGTGAAGCAATGAGATATGCTTCATTTGCTCTCCTGCTGAATATTGCCACCAAAGACAGCTCAAGTTTTTTGTCCAGGTACAGCATACAGTTGGAGCGTGTAGCACTATCCATTATTGGAATTATAAATCTACATATCATTTGCCCATTAATTGTTTGCATTGTCTGCGCGTGATTGTTAACCGAACCAGTATTGCATTATTTTGTCATTTTGATGACTGAAGAAATATTACAGTAAGCTTGTTATCATCTCATACAAAATCTCAAATATTCCCTTTAGTTGATTTGCCTTACACCTAGCAACAGTCTAAAATTTCTTTTAAAAAGCTTCTCAATAAGTTGTTTGACATAGATAAAAACTTTATTCCCTTTTGATTTGTGAAGCTCAACAATTAATATATGTCGGTCCGTTATATTAATCGAAAGTGTAAACAGGATGTTTTCTCGAGAAGTACACCATTTCTCTATCTGCACACGATTATCTTCTATGCGTAGTCAGTGTCACTCAGCCACCTTAAGAAAATCTGTCTGTGTCTGCAATACTGTGTTCAACATAATCCGACAGATGTCTCCGCCATCGCCGGCCGGGGTAGCCGAGCGGTCCTATGCGCTACAGTCTGGAACCGCGCGACCTGCCTCGGGCATGGATGTGTGTGATGTCCTTAGGTTAGTTAGGTTTAAGTAGTTCTAAGTTCTAGGGGACTGATGACCGTAGAAGTTAAGTCCCATAGTGCTCAGAGCCATCTGAAGCACTTTTTGTCTCCGCCATCATCTTCAGGCTACGGACTACCGGGGATGGCACTGTTATCTGCTTTATGTAGGCGAGTTAGCTTCTGACAGCTCCGGAGTTGCCGGCACAAGTGACTCCGAGAACTGATCAAGTACCTGTAAATTTGTCGACAGATTAACCATTATACAAGCCTGAATCTTTCCAGGTATCATTATTCATTGGTTCTAAAGTTACATATATAGTAAGACAACTGTGTAGTCAGTCAGCAATGAAATTCCTTGGCAAATTGAAACTTTGTGCCGAAATGGAACTTGATCCTAGATACCGCCTTACGCGAACAAATCTCTTACTAAATGAGCGATACTCGATTCCCAGTTCGGCACATAGCCTAAATCTGCCTGGAATTTTCAGTGCACGCTGCCTCAAAGTGTAACTCTGGAAACTATTCAGTCAGCTGTACCTACTCTTGTGATCCTACGCAGCGTAATATTTGTAAAGCAAAAAAGCATTAACGTTTTCTTTGTATTTAGTTACTACTAGAACTTAAGCTTTATCGTTTCCTACTGTCTCTGGCATAACACAGCACTCTATACTGCAATGTATTAATTGCTGGGATAACCGATTACCTTTTTCACACAAGTGCTTTGTCTAGTGAGGGAGACTACCATCATTAATCCGTCATTGCAATACATTGTTTGTCTGTTGGAAGGATAAGAAGCGTTCAGCAATATTGTTGAGAAAAGGTTCTCAGAGCATAGCGGACAGATCCCATTTAAAACGGCACGACTCCTCTTATAATTTGTGTTTCATTTTATTCAGCGGATCAGTTACGTTTGAAAATATATGTCTCTACTACGCTTTCTCTCTATTGATTGTATATGCCAAGAGAGTCCTTTCCACTTCGCAGTTTTCTTCGATCGACTTCCCGGTAGCAGGTGCGGATTTCCGTAGTTGATTGTTAACATTCAAGATCATCATATGCGTTCACACTTGCACGATTTTATTGGGCAGTAAGTGAACTGATAGCTGGAACTACTCCATTTGCACCTGACAACGCAAAGAAATTCAGCGATAACTGAAAGTATTGTGAATGTAATATCAAATACTTGCGGAATGGGCGTAAAAAGTTAAAATCGACAATAGTGTGATTTTGTTCCATTTTCTAAACGGGGTTGCTAGGGAATGTCGCGCGGCTGAACACAAGTCATGCCTACTACACACAGAATGAAATTGCGCAAAGGGATGTCAAGAGCCTTTAAAATAAAAAAAAAAGAAACAAAACATACGGTTGTTACCTCTTTGTCGTAACACGGCAATGTTTAGTGGTAAAAATACAAAAAATGACGAACCTTAGTAGAAAAAAAGGCTCTTGTTTTTCCTGTCAGTGCCTTGTGTCACACACCATCGCTGGTTACAACAGAAACAAGTTAAAATGCATTTGAGCTGCTGAGAGCACTCAATTATTTGTCGGTTGTAGTTAAATCGTAATCTTGCCGTGATGGGGTCCTTGCGGACCTCAAGTATACACACGTAGCCGTACCGTACGTGGAACCAAGTCGGAGGGATATCTGTGAAGAGGCCAGCCTGACGCATCGTTCCTGAGGATGGGTAACAGCCTTTTCAGTAGTTGCTGGCACAAAATTCTGGATGGCTGACTGATCTGGCCTTGTAACATGACTCAGGACGGCCTTAATATGCCGGTACAGCGAAGGCCTGAAAGCAAGGGGATATTATAGACGTTGTGTTCATCTGAGAGCATGCAACTCTACTATGTTCTTAAATGACGATGCCTTCCTTTTAGGTAAAATATTCCGGAGGCAAAATAATCCCTCATTCAAATTTTCAAGTGGATACTATAAAGGATGATGTCATCAGGCATAACGTAATAGGCTTTCTACGCATCTGAATGTGGAATGTTAGATTTGTTAATCGAATAGATAGGTTAGAGAATTCAAAAATGGAAATGGATAGATTGAAGTTAGATGTAGTGGGAGTTAGTGAAGTACGGTGTCATGGAGAATACGCCTTCTGGCTGGGTCGGTACAGGATTATCAACACGAAATGAAACGGGAATAATGCAGAAGTAGTCCTGATAATTAATAAGACTATAGGAATCCTGGCAAGTTGTTGTAAGCAGCATAGTGAAAGCATTATTGAAGCCAAGGTAAACACAAATCCAACACCTACCACGACTAGCTCCACAAATGATGAAGAGATTGAAATGATATATGTAGGATATATGTATGACGGCATAAAGAAAATTACTGTGGAGACGAGGCTGGCAGGCCTCTGTGGTGGATAATGGAACCGGGATGGTAGAGGTCAAGAAGTCAGCAGTTCACCACCTTGAGCGGTGTAGCAGGGAAGTGGTGAGTGGGTACCTGGTAGTCGTCCGACGCATCGACGTGAAAACGTTATTGTTAAAACATTCATTTATTGCTCAGCAAACTGCAGCAGTTGTGACAGTGCTCGGAGAAGCCAATCCCCCAGGACGTGAGCTGTGGGCGGCCTGCGAAGAGATGCGACCGTGAGCATCGTGGCGCGGCCGGTGGAGTGATGACGGCGCAACTCGGCAAGGACAGGAGCAGGCGGCAGCCCACAGAGCAGGACGGGGTGTGCTGAGGCGCGCGCAATAGTGCCGTGGACCCGACGTGGACGAGGCAGGTCACAGGAGCAGAGGCAAGTAGCGAGGAGTTTGCTCACAGGCAGCAGCTGAGGTAGGCCCACAGGGGCTCATTGGTTGGCGGGCTCTAAGTCGGCAGCATTCGACGCAGTGCTGACGGCAGGTCCACAGCCGGCAGCGGTAGGGTCCGGGGGTGGCGACTTTTTGCCTCGTCTTGACCTGTAGACTGTCGCAGGCGCCCACTTGGAGCTAGTGACTGGCAGACTGCAGCGCCCCTGTCTAGAAATGAACAGCATTTATAAAGGCATGGCGCATTCTCGTTTTGCTAAAGCGAGGCTCCTATCCGATAAGTTACTACAGATCCACGGCTTGAGTGTGAAACAGTCAGGTCACCAACGCCATAGCGGCTCTGTCGTTCTGCTACTTCAGTGCTGTTATGCTTCTGATCCGTCTGCTAGGCCCTAGCATGTAGTAGCCTCGGAGCCAGTGCTTGCCGTACCAGCAAGTAGGCCCTGATGGAACTTCGCCTGGCCAGCTTGAATTGACGTGCTCTTACGGCCTCTTGGATTGGCTGTGGGCGGTGTCCCAGTTTTACCTAACTGTGCCAAGCAAATTAACTGTGCCGCAGCATTATTCATATGGTTAAGAGAGACCAAAAATTTGCGATGCGTGACTGAAATTCGATAGTAGGACAAGAAAGTGAAGAAAAATATTCTGATATGGACTCGGTGAAAGGAATGAAAGTTGAAGCCGCCTGCTAGAATTTTTCACAGAGCATAATGTAACCTTCATTTGGGTCATTTAAGAACCATGGAAGAAGGTTGTATACGTGGAGGAGGCTTGGGGGCACTGAAACGTTTGAGATTGTTTATTTAAGGTAAGACAGAGATTTCGAAGCCAGATTTTAAACAGTAAGATATTTCCAGAGGCAGATCTGGACTCTGATTATAATCTATTGATTATGAACTGTAGATTAAAACTGATAAAATTGCGAGAAGGTAGAAAATTAAGGGGATGAGGTTGTTCAGAGCTGCGCAGGGAGCATTAGGCAACATGGTACTGAAACACTGGAAAGGAATATAATAGAAGAGGAATGGGAAGCTTCAAGAAATGAGATACTGACGGCAGGCAGGCATCGCGTATATAGAAAGACAAAGGATAGTATAAATCCCTGGATAACAGTTTAACTGACGAAATAAGAACATATAAATGCCACAAATGTAGCAGGATGTTTAAAAGGGCACGGCCGATTTTCTCCCCAATCCTTGAACCATTCCGAGATTGTTCCCCGTTTCTAATGACCTCGACGTCGACGAGACGATAAACCCTAATCTTCCTTCCGTCCTTTCTTCCTTCATATGCTTCTCTGAATTACTCATAAAGTATAGTGCCAATGTCCGTCCTCTGTCTATACTCAAATGACTGCCTAAGCCGATTTCTCATCACCTGACGCGATCCGACCGTAGGCAGTCGGAAGCTGCTATTTCTCATTCGAGCGGATCCGCTGGCGAGCTGTACACCGACGAAATCACTGTTCTCTCCGTTTGCTCTGGCTGGGCTGAGTGGTCGTGTGCTCTACGGTAGTACAGGAGGTAAACGGAGTGAGCGTCCTACTCAGAACCCTAGTTACTCGCGTGTTAAACAGGCTTGCCGACCTTCTCTAGGAAAAGCTTCATTTAGAGCAAATTATAAGCAGAATATGAGTATGACAATTTGGAAACAAGTGACAGTTTCTATGAGAGATCTATTTGGATGATCTAAAATGACCATATATATATATATATATATATATATATATATATATATATATGCTACTAAAGTTGCTCATCCCTTTACTGAAGTTAGTTAAAAAAAACATAATGCATAGGAACAGTCGGAAGTAGTAGGTTAAGTCTGCAGCCCAAACTCGTTAGCGAGCCCGCAGAGCAGTGTCGTGTGGGTGACACATCTGAAAGGCATCTAGAGCAGCAAGAGGTGTGCCGGCCGAGGTGACGGAGCGGTTCTAGGCGCTACAGTCTGGAACCGCGCGACTGCTACCGTCGCAGGTTCGAATCCTGCCTCGAGCATGGATGTGTGTGATGTCCTTAGGTTAGTTAGGTTTAATCAGTTCTAAGTTCGAGGGGACAACGAGGTAGCAACGTTGTATCAGGAGACCTATCCCCGCCGGCATCAACGACAGCGTTGAATGTTTACAACACTGTTTCGCCGTTTGTCTGAGACAAGATCGTTTCAGGAAGCAGGAAATCATAAAGGATGTACGTGAAATGTCAAGACAGCAGACCTGGAGGAAAATGTGATTAACACTGTGGAAGGTGACCGCCGTGTCAGTACCAGGCAGTTGGCCCACCAGCACAGCGTAAGCCAGACGATTGTGTGGAACATTCTCTAGGAGAATTGTTAGCCGGCCGTTGGTGGCCGAACGGTTCTAGGCGCTTCAGTCTGGCACCGAGCGACCGCTACGGTCGCAGGTTCGAATCCTGCCTCGAGCATGGATGTGTGTGATGTCCTTAGGTTAGTTAGGTTTAATCAGTTCTAAGTTCGAGGGGACAACGAGGTAGCAACGTTGTATCAGGAGACCTATCCCCGCCGGCATCAACGACAGCGTTGAATGTTTACAACACTGTTTCGCCGTTTGTCTGAGACAAGATCGTTTCAGGAAGCAGGAAATCATAAAGGATGTACCTGAAATGTCAAGACAGCAGACCTGGAGGAAAATGTGATTAACACTGTGGAAGGTGACCGCCGTGTCAGTACCAGGCAGTTGGCCCACCAGCACAGCGTAAGCCAGACGATTGTGTGGAACATTCTCTAGGAGAATTGTTAGCCGGCCGTTGGTGGCCGAACGGTTCTAGGCGCTTCAGTCTGGCACCGAGCGACTGCTACGGTCGCAGGTTCGAATCCTGCCTCGAGCATGGATGTGTGTGATGTCCTTAGGTTAGTTAGGTTTAATTAGTTCTAAGTTCGAGGGGACTGATGACCACTGCAGTTAAGTCCCATAGTGCTCAGAGTCATTTGAACCAATTGAGCAAGAGGTGCCCAGGCTCGGGCGGCGGCAGCGTGTGGTGGCGGAGTGTGATGTGTCGAACGGAAGCTGGCGGCGGCCTGTGCGCGCCTGGCGCGCTGACCTATATCCACAGGTTGGCGCGCCGCGTGACGCCCGCGCCTGCGTGGCCTATTTCAGTCGGCGCTCTTGCAACCGTCACCTTGCGACCAGCATGCCCCGCCTAGTCTGCTAGCGGGCCGTCGCCGGCTATCCAGTGACGTCACTACGACTTACACCTTACTTCACGTAGACATCAGTAAAGTCGTGCACTCAACGAGATGTAAACATGCAGTACCATTAAGGAATCACGGCTGCACCTACATACCTGCTCCGCAAGCCACCACGCGCTGCACGGCGGAGCGTATCTTGTACTACTACCAGTCAATCATCCCGTTCCCTGTTCCACTCGCAAACATGAGCGAGAGGAAAACGACTGTCCGTATGAGCACGACGAGCCCCAGTTTCTCTTATCCTTACCCGAAATGAATGTTGACGGCAGTTGAATCGTTCTGCACTCATTCGCTAATGCCGGTTCTCTCGCGTATTGACCGAACTTCCCGGTAACAAATCTAGCAGCTCTCCTCTGAATTGCATCCAATGGAAAGAAGCGAAAGGAGGAGATCAGGGTTTAACCTCGAGTCGATTTTGAAATCCTTAGAGACTGAACACAACTTCAGATTCTTTCATCGATTAGGGAGTAAATCAGCTGTGTCCTTCTTCAAACGAACCATACCGTCCTTTGCCAGGATCGGTTTTCGTAAAATCACGGAAAACCTAAGTGAGGATGGCCGGACGCGGACTGCACCGTCGTCCTCCCGAATGCAAATCCAGTGTGCTAACCAATGCGCCGCCTCTCTCGGTCAATTACGTCGACGTCTTCCTCTAAGGAGACCTGGTGCGTAATCTAGATATTCGAGTAGTACTCGACAGTGGGTCGCACTAGTGTTCTCTACACCGTCTCTTTTACAGATAAGTTACACTTTCCTAATATTCTCCCAATAAACGGAAGCCGACCATTCGACTTCCGTACTATTGACCTCACCTGCCTGTTCCATTTCATATCGCTTTGCAACGCTACTCCTAGATATTTACTCGACGTGGCCATGTCAAGCAGCGCACCAATAAGATTCCAACATTACAGGATTGATTTACCTATTCGTCTGTATTAGCTCATATTTTTCTTCATTTAGAGCAAACTGCCATTCATCACACCAAACAGAAATTCTGTGGTAAGTCATAAAGAAGAGTCTGGACATGTCGTGCAGGTACCACGGAGTAATAGTGTATCGCGTAGTAAAATTATGCGATCACATAGCACTGACTGTAGATTCATTGTCAGGTCTTCCTATATTAAATGTTTAAGCGTAAGATAGCACATACTGTAATCTCTGAAATCCACAACGCCCATGAATACTTCGCAAAAATGTGAATGTGACGCAGCATGTGAAGGTTGCTGAGTGTGAACGGGTTACTCCTTTAACCTAAATTTGCAGATCTGAAGATGGTACTAGAGGAACCGAAACCGGTCATATGAATAAATATTTTGCAATCAAGACGGATTATAAGTTACATCCCATGAATACATTTGTATTGTCGTCCTTGAGTGATCCAGCCTTACACGTCCAGGACTTCATTTGACGTATGAGTTGATAATGATAATTGAAAACCAAAGAAAAACTTCGCGTGATATTTCTTTACTATCATTCAGCTCCACTTTAATACGCCCGTAGTCAGTGTTGCCACGATATTATATATCACAAAAGACGATGCACAATCTTATCTGAAACGGTAGCTTCCAACTGCCGTAGCTCGTTGAAAAACTTTTCTCGAACTGCACAGATCTCAGCTGAGGCATCTTCTTTCATTATGTCGTTAACCAAGCCACACATCAGGATTGCGATCAAATTATCTTCTATTTGCACAATTGAAATGACACTGAAGGCTAATTTTCAGTATGATTCAGTGGTTCAAAATACAATTCAGTGACCTACAAAGATTGTCGACTCTGCTTACATGGAAATTGTGTTTATAATTTGGTGATCCAATCGGGATGACATGGAGATAGAAGGGTTAAAATACATGAAAAAGAAAATCACTATAAAAATTAAAAATAAAAATGAAAATAATGATATGCAGTTTGCCAAGGTAAAGTATTTCGAAAGCTATAAGTGCATTAGTATCTGCATTTTAATTAATTAAAACATTGTATTTTACTCATATCGACTTTGACTTTTTTAAAGAAAATGTCGAAAAGCGACTTCAGTAGACCTGTCATTATTAAAACTACTGACGATACTTTCTAAAAGGGAGACGGAATGCCAAACTTGAATTACTTGTCTTTGTAGGCATCAAAACTCTATACTTGGGTGTGTTTGATACTGTGACAACGTTTAGTGATAGCAATAAGGGAAGAATTATGATACTAGAGCAACTTGGTATCACTCCAGGAGCCAACATACGGCAAGCCTTCAGCGAATGGATCGACTCAGGATCATAAAAGCACAGCGTGCAGCACAGGACACGACTAAAGAAGCAAGAGACAGGAAAAGAAGAAAGCTTGTAGGTTTGCAGGATAGTCAAGAACAAGATCTAGATAGAGCTGATTATGGGCCTGGCTGTTTCTAGAAGCTGGCATGTCTCCATGTGTAAGTTAATATCAAATAAAATGTTTGAAATTGATTTGCCGGAAATGACATTTTTAAAATTATTTGACCCAGTAGATCCTGGTTCAGTAATCAGAAAAGAGTGAAACTATACTTCCTAAAAATTTCAGATATCTATCTCTCAAAGGTTCTGAGATAATGGGTCATCAATTTAACACTGTGGGTATAGGACGTACGTACTCCACTTAAGAAAGATTAGCCGCGCAGCAGTGAGTGGCACCCCTGACTTCTCGAGATACGGCGCAGCAGGTGCAGGGTCGACTTCGTGCCAAGAACGGCTCCGGACCTTGGGCCTGTGCTCGGTCTGCAGACGCCGTGAAATATATTAAAGCCGTTTTGCGGACTGGCATGTGAGGTCCGTAGCAACTGTGACTAAAGCCCCGCTGCTCGCGTGACGTGCGTCTAACGTCAAGTTGTCAGCAGTCAGTCGTAATATGAAGTACCAGGGCAATTTCGACCTTCTCGGTCTTTTTTAGTAATGTGTGTTGCTGCTTTGCTTTTTTAAACGAGAGAAAATCGCGCCAAGAAGTTACTAACTCTATACCTGGATCACAATAACACAGTGACTGACAGCTACGGTAATTCTCCAAAGGACAGCTACCATAGCAATAGCCAATCGAAGCTCGAGTTTAGCCGCAGCTTCCCTCCTGTCCACACTTGTCATATCCGTCTTCTATCTTAGCTGCCAGTTTCCAGTCAAATGGTGACATGAGGTACGATCTACAATACAATCGTTGCGATTTGTTCTTAAACGTTTTCTCAGAGCGTTATATTTATTTTACGGAATGTGTGAAGCTAACTGTGAGGTTGCTTAGGAAAGTGGTAAGCTAATTATGATCGTGTAAAGCGTACTCAATGATGATGATGATAATGATGAGTCCCATACTTCTTTACAGAGCGTAGGGGAGCGACACGGGAGACCTGCGCCGCATTACTAGGCAAGGTCCTGGCGGAGGTGGTTTGCCATTGCCTTCCTCCGACCGTAATGGGGATGAATGATGATGATAAAGACGACACTACAACACCCAGTCATCTCGAGGCAGGAAAAATGCCTGACCCGCCGGGAATCGAACCCGGGACCCCGTGCTCGGGAAGCGAAAACGCTACCGCGAGACCACGAGCTGTGGACAAAGCGTACTCAATACTACACGTTAACGGGGAACGCGTGATCGTACTCGATACGGAATTGCAGAACAGCTGCTACTGCTGTATCGCGCTTGCGCGTTACGTCTCAACTGTCAATTACTTTGTTAGTCTGATCTATGTGCACGAGGAATAGCGCCTGAAAACCGTTCTTTTACTGAGCTGCGTGCCTATTACACTTACAAAGTCGACTGAAGATGCGATGCTCGTTCAAAGATGAAAAAACTAAATTTCTACTAACTTACTGTGGTTGTTCGAGGTATTCGAAACACGTAAATGAGATTAACATTATTTGATTGAAATTATCGTTGCAAATCTGTTTGGTTCCCATTGTCTAGAAAAACTGTGTATGATATCACAATGAAGTAGCTTCTACAAGTCGTATACAAGGTTATATCAACAAAAATGTACGTTGATATGACACTGTAAACAACACGTGCAAGTTACTTCATTGTGATGTAGTACACAAAATAAGTCAGTAAAATGTGCAGATACGCGTTTCTGTCCTGTTGACATCGCAGTGAAGGTTCTTACATAACAGCTTAAGTCTTGATGTGTAAGCTCTTACTTCGAAATGTACATTATCGAAGTAAGAACGCTACTGATAAGGCAGTAGACGGATTTTAGTATTACGTTTTTCAGTAGTAGTACTTAATCAAGAGCTTTTAGACTGAAATAAAATATGAGTGCTGGTACTAAATTATTGGACAGTTGATTAATCATTCTTACGAAGATCCGCTTCTCGCATGTGCGCCCATTTTCGTGTAGAGTTCATTTAAAAATGCGTTATATTATTTAGCGAACACATTGAAAACTAAGAGAGAGTGTGTATCAGAATTTGATTAGAAAAGGGCACATTCAATGGTAGCGAATGTCCAGTAAGCACTTTATCGTCTCCTCTTTTATGTGCCGCGGCTGCATAGTCCAGGCCTATGTGTGACGCGAGATCCTGCTAATTCCACCATTATGTGTGAAGGAATGGGATATAGGCGGATCCGGATCAACTCTCAGAACTATTCTGTTGGTGAAATAGTTCTTTAATACGGTTTTCTAGCCTCCCTTGACCTTCAAGTCAAGGTCAAAAAACAGTAGCGACTCCGAAACTATTCATCACTGCCCCATAGCAGCCAGATTGCTGTCAGAGAAATTCCAAGATGCGACCACTGGAATGGAAACACCGCAAACAGTCTCCATTTAACCTCTAGCCGTTTCCTTACAAACCGCGCGGCCGCTACGGTCGCAGGTTCGAATCCTGCCTCGGGCATGGATGTGTGTGATGTCCTTAGGTTAGTTAGGTTTAAGTAGTTCTAAGTTCTAGGGGACTGATGACCACAGTTGTTAAGTCCCATAGTGCTCAGAGCCAGTTTCCTTACAACACGCTCAGGAATCTCGGCATTCAAAAAATTCTCTGGATAAGAGTTCAGAGATATCACACCAAAATTACACGCTTCAGCTTCCATGGAATGAATTATATTTAATCTCACATTAATGAATCTTGCAATGTTCCTTTTTTCTTCGAGAAGCAGCTGCTACGTTTAAAGGTATTGAGTACCGTACCTAATATCCGGTTGCCTGAGTTAATGACGTACCGTTGCATGATCTACTATTAAAGCAAAGCAAAGCTGTAAAATCAAGCGCACCTGCACTTGAAAGACAAAGGTAGTTCTACGAAACTGAGAACTACCCTCCTCCTTCCAATAGTGTTCACGACTTACTGCTTATTCGCTACGGTCGCAGGTTCGAATCCTGCCTCGGGCATGGATGTATGTGATGTCCTTAGGTTAGTTAGGTTTAAGTAGTTCTAAGTTCTAGGGGACTGATGACCTCAGATGTTAAGTCCCATAGTGCTCAGAGCCATTTGAACCATTACTGCTTATTTAAAGAATTTGGAATAGGTCCCGAAATGTGGTGAACATTTTAGGCCTTTTAGCTAGTCAGTACTGTGGCTAGCTTGCTTCTCACCTATAGTGGTGCCACTTCAAACTAATATATCGAAAGTCACGAAAAACACTCAACACTTTTATGGAAAAGGAAGAACCCTGAAAGTCGAGAAAAATATTAAATACACACTGGACGCTTTCCTGAGTGTCACACTTTGCTCTGATTTGGAACTCACCCCCCTCCCCCTTACCCCAACATAGGAACATCTCTCAAATCTCGCTGATGGTCACGATCGTCTCAGTAACAACGGCAGGCGCTCGTGCCGCAATAAGTGAACGTAGAGTTACGCTCAAGTTTTAGACCGAGTCGATTAACTGCTTCTCTCTGGCCGCTTGAAAAAGATACGTGATCCACCTTAACAACTTCATCGGTTGGAGCCATGGCAGGCTGTTTCCGATTTACTCTAAACCATCCCGAAGATGTCTGTTGCCCGTAATTTCTTCTGATTACTTCTTTCTAACCTTCCCTGAAGCTGTTGCTCAGAATCCAATTGTCCATCGATTTTTCTGCACTTTTTGACTAACGAACACTCGCCATTAGTGTTTCTAGTCCGTAAGTGTTTACTGACAGGGCACAACAAATTTATACCCCTGTATTTTCAGATTCGCGGTAGTATTCATGCTGGTTAGGATGAATTAAAGTTTCTCTGAAAGCTTCCCAAGGCAGTTATGTCATTCTTGGAATTTCTGCGGTTTAGTTTGACTTTTCCTAGATGGATTTTGCTGCCTTGGTAGATGTGTCCGAAGATGAGTTTCGTAGTTTCGTTATCATTTCTAAGTGGTGGGATGTCTGAACTCGGAAGTTCAGTTTTTCAAACACTCATCTCTAAAGCCATCGCTGCATGTGCAACATTCAGTTTAAATCCTCACTTATGAGCACAATAAATCTGAGGTGTACTGGTACTGCATCGAATACACCTTAAGAGGCAAGAGTAAAGCACTTCAGAGGTATCAAATCCCGGCTGCAAACTCTTTTTCGTAGTGGGACTTTGCCATTTATAAAACCTTCGTCTACTGGTACCACAAGCGCTGTATTTTCGTAAATGTATTTCAAGGACTTTGCGTGCTTGTAATTGTCACTTGCATTTCTAAGGGCTTTTTGATTTCCAGTCTCTCTCTAAATCAAATCCTTTATGACTATGTATGAAAAGTAGATGTACGTTAATCTTGTATTTAATGGTTTTTTTTTCAAAAGATAAATCAAATGCACAAGTCATGAGCAACAGTTGAGAAATCTTTGGGAAACAGTGACTAATCGAATGCTTGATAAAAGTAGAGATGTTCGGAGGTTCACTGGGATACGACTTCGGTCAGAAAGGAAGAGGTTACGGCTCATAATTTCGTCATCGACGAGGTCGTTAGAGACAAAGGAGCATTTTGGATTGGGCAAGTAGGGGGGAAGGGAATAGGCTACGCCCTTTCCTGAGGAGCCATTCCGTCATCTGCCACAAGCGATTTAGGGAAATGATGGAAAACCAAAACTGGTAGGCCGAATTGTGATTTGAACCTTCCTGCTCCCGAACGTAATTCCAGCCAGAAGGTTTTTGATACGTGACATAAGGTTTTTTTTTTTAGATTGTTGTTCTCAAGATTTTCCATGACCGTTGTTGGAAGGCGTGTGTCTCCGTAGCTCAGCGATCATCATATGTGGCAGCTAAGCGGAGGACGCGGGTTCCATTGCCAGTCCTACCAGGGTTTCTTTTCCTTGGTGGGAGGACTGGAACCAGGTGCATTCAGCCTGAAGTTGCCAATAGAGGAGCTACTGAATTAGATGTACAGGCTCCGAGGTCGAGAAAGCCGAGAACGGACGGGAGTGCGGCGTGCTGACTTCACGCCCTTCGTTGCCGCATACGAATGACGTCATTAGCAGACGATGACATAGTGGTCAGTCGTTCCCGATTGGCCCGTTTGGGCGGAACGCAGAGCTTTGTTCTTTTCCTTTTTTCTTGAAGGGTCGTAACCTCAAAATATCTTTCGTTTTCGTTCCGTATATGGCCCTTAATTTCCTCTAAAGTTTGTGATAACGTGGTATGGGGATGGCTGGGCCAAGTTATTCCTACGTGACCTTGCCAAGTCGTTACGGCGTTACCAACTGGGTAACCAGTTCCAGGCCACGGTCCGTCTACTGAGAAATGATTTGTCTCGCGTCTCCGCGGCAGACGAGCGCGCCTTTGGCGAGTCGCGCAACTTCCGGCAATTACCGCGATATTCAGGTGTGCGCAGGCGGGCCGTGCCAAGAAACGCGGCGGTCGTTAGGAGATCGGCGGGCAGCTGTCGGGCTGACGGTGGTGCGGCCCGGCCGACGCTTTGGCTGCGTCTTGTGCCAACGAGCGCCGAGCGCCAGGAATAGACCCGCGGACGGTACAGTCCTCGCCGCTACGGGGGCTCCCCTCAGGCGTCTGGCATCGGCTGCTCTGCTCTCTCCCGATCTGGCGAATTACCCGTGTCCGGCCTCGAAGGCGCTGTTTGCTTACTCCCGACGTTAAGCTTCCAGCCACCGAGCGCTCCGGAGAGGAAACAAACTGCAAGTGAAGGGGATCAATAAAGGCGAGCAAGGCAGAAGGGCGAAAAGAAAGTAGCGACAACGGGACAGGGAGAAACCGAAAGGCGGCAAAATAAACAAAGGGTGTTGTATGTGAGGGAAGCAATCGAGTGTTTAGAGGCAATCGAGAAACTGAAGAGAAAAACAAAGACAAGTAGGGTGGGATGCCGTCATGCATACTCCGGAACCTATGTTACAGTGTGTGGCAGAGGGTACTTGGGTACTACCATCTTACTCTGGTGTTTGGAGCGAAGCTTTGCCACAAATAGACTACGATGTCACCTTTCATCGTATGTTATAATGTTTTGTACATTTCAATACTTAGATTCTAGTTTCAGTGTTCAAGTTATTAATATAATTTTATCCATGTTTCGCATCTTCAAACGTGACTGTATTCAGAACACTGAAAGGATGGATTAAAAAACGCCATCAGCCACGACTTTTCGTGTACTTAATGAAACACGAGGTGTTTTTTTAATTCATACTCAAGTTATTAATATGCGCATCAGTCATAAGAAGCCTTTATTCGGAGGATAGCGATACAGTGTTCATATGAAATGAGCCCGCCGTCCGTTGTAACATTATATGTACATTGCTCATCGAGCCACTATCGCTTCGTCGAGACACTATCGCTCCCCCCCCCCCCCCTCCCCCCACCCATTTCTTCTTCCATTCGCTAACGGTGCAGACATAGAACGATTATCAGCAGAACTATTACCCGCATGAGATCGAATTTCTCTGACATTTCTGCAGTTTTCACTTCGCTAGATGTATCTTGGATCAAATGATTTGATGCCTGACTCTTCGTCAAACGTGTGCTCCTGGAATTTTAACAGCAAACCTCTCCGCCATGCACTACGCCTCTCTTTTAGCGCCTGCCGCGGGAATTTGACTATAACTGCCGTGATGCTCTCGCATTTACTTAACGAATTCGTTATGAAACTGATTCCTCTTCTTTTTAAACTCTGTGTCTGTTATTAATTAATCTGTAGTAAGGTTCCCAATCTCACCAGTTCAGAATAATGGATCGAAAGGATGTTTTGATAGCCATCTCTTCCATGGATGAGTTAAATTTCTGTCGCATTGTTCCGTGAACCTCTTCATCAGCCATGCTACACCTAGTTTTATGTGGTCGTTCCACTTCTGGGCGCTGCGGACCGATACTGCTAGAAATTTTATGGGTGTTAACGGTTTCCAGTGATTTTATCGCCTATAGTGTAATTGCAACTCCAATAGGTCTTTATTCCAATGTACGGTAACACCGTACGATACTTAAAGATGAGGATAAGGGGTCAGACTCTGCAACAGGCGGCGATCGTCTGCAAATCTTTCTGCATTTCGCTACAATTTTGTGGCGTTGCGACTTTCTTGTATACAACATAATCCAAAAACAGACTGCCAGAGTTTCAGACGCTATTCGCCACATCATTTATATATACGGTATATAATTTAAAACTGCAGCCAGCCTTAGCATTGTTTGTAAAGTTTCTTCAAAACAAATCTTGACCAGTTTCGGATATATTGAAAATCCCACTTCAGGTGACTCAGAGATTTTCTTGCTTCCGTGCTGGCGCCCCATTTTGTAGTCGTTATTGGCTTTGTGCACAAAGATAAACAGAATTTTTCGTTGAAAATTTAGTTAACTTATGAGAAATGCTTTTTTTCTTTCTTTTTTGACATTCAAAGAAACATACATGAAATGATTTTAAAGTCATTAAAACATGAAATGTGGTGAAACTTCATGCCTTGTTTATTTCCATGCGACGAATTCCTCATCTATTTGTGTGACAGATATTAAAATTAACACGTTTTGGCACGTGCACAGCGTGAGTGCTGTTAAATTCTCAGGAAACTGCTTCAACACTCGCCGTTTCAAGTTATGTGGTAGCACAAACGCTCAACATGTACAGAACCTGGCCCAGCTTCAGGTATGTAACAAAAGCAATATTTTCAAAGACATTTGAGTAGTAAAGCTGATAAGTTACAGACACTGTATAGAGTATATGGGCACAATAAAATACGTCTTTTCTAAAGCGACGAAATTGATTTAAAGGGGGAAAAAGAAAAAAAAATTACATAAAATAAATTCTGATATGGTATTTTATTGAATGGCTAGGATTGCGAAAGGTTAGTAGATGAGCTCTAATAGATCTTATATGTGTTCCATTAGGTTATTAAGTATTTACACATTGAATAAAACAAACATTGAACAAGAGCATTAGATGGCTAACAGTTTGTAAAGTACTAAAGCACAATAAAATGTGTTTCTGTTTCTTTTGCTGTTGCAGTTACAAAGTTGAGTATAAAATGGCTCTGAGCACTATGGGACTTAACATCTGAGGTCATCAGTCCCCTAGAACTTAGAACTACTTAAACCTAACTAACCTAAGGACATCACACACATCCATGCCCGAGCCAGGATTCGAACCTGCGACCGTAGCGAGTTGAGTATAAACTTCGAATCTAAATTTGCATTCTATATTATTAATAGTATGGTGCTACATTTTACTGATGCGCCAGTTGTAATGCAACAGATATGCTATGATGTTTGTGCGTTTGGTTGCTGTTTTAAATCATAAACATTGTAACTGACTTACAGCCACAGCTCTCATCATGTCTACTTTCGACATGATGGAACAACAACCTTACAACATTCACTTGCGGTATCCTGAAATTACTGTAGTGTCTAACGATAGGTGTATACAGAAGAAAAATAGACCACGGCCAAGCAGGTGATGTAAGTGAGACGTGAGAGCTGGACATATAAACTGGGAATTACCTTGAAACCAGTGTACTAATTTCCAATCGAAAGCGATAGCTAAAGGCGAATGAAGGCTGTGTTCTTGAACGAATTTTGGAGGGTAGAGAAAGATGAGTGAACTGGAGTAAAAACCTCGTAATGAAAAAATGGAACTAAGGTGAAAAGACTAAATCCACTGTTCTCACCTTAGATTACTAAAGGGTTTCCCAAACTGTTAATAATATGGCATTTTCTGACATTTTTCTTATCTTTTTAAAAAATGTTATTATATTTTCTGCTGTTATTTGGAGCAATCACGGAATGAAACAAGTTTTCCTCGTTTTCTAAAATTTTTCTTGATTTTATTAACCTTCAAAATAACAAGTTGTTCTGTCAAAGTACCAGTATTCCCAGAGTGTTCCGTCTGAGGAAAAGTTAGGGAACCCCCGAATGATTATGTAAATAACCGTTCATCGAAATTTTCTTTTAGTAATGTTTAAGTAACTTGCGTTATCCTTTTGCCTTACCTTTTCTGTGTTTTCCTCTCTCAGTGGTGTTATCGAACGAAATTATGCGTTGTTGACTGACTTGGCCTTGAAGCCTACCACGAAGTTTAGTATGTTTGTTTGCTTAATCATTGTAATTGAAAATGGGGATTGCAATCGTACAAGGTATGTCGGACCGAAAAACTAGCTCATGGTGTACAACTGTTGTCGGATTAACGACCTCGGGCGACCTAGAGTGGTGTCTGTAGTAAACAGGAGCGACTTGGACGGGGTTTGTTAATATCCCACCTCTATTTTTGTCTTTGGCAGCGCTTCGAGAGCGAGGTGTTCGGCCGAGAGTGCTCGGACGGGCGTCCCCGTGCAACACACGGAAAGTCCGACAGGGTCTTTTCAAACGCAGCGCGCCAAGCGCACCGGGGAGGACGCACGCTGCTGTCGGGGAGGCGGCGACGCCGCGCGCCGCGACGCAGCGGAGAGGGACAGGGGAGGGGAGGGGAGGGGCGGGTGCCGGCCTGGAGAGGGGGGCGGCCGCGGCCCGCGCCTTGTAAGGCAGCAAGCGACTTGAGAAGGCTGTGCCCGAGCCTGCGCCACGGCCAGGCTAGCAGCGAGCGCCAGCGGCAAGCTGTCTGCCGCGGCGCGCCGCGCTTCCTCTTCCGAACCCTGCGCTCTCTCCACTAACTGCGCCTCCGGTTTCAGCGTGTCCGAGAACTCCCCGTACCTCCAAGTCAAAACACACATAAAACCGTGTCATCAGTGGATTATGTACATGCGCCGTCCCGCATGCGCATCCATTCGACTCCTCGCTCCTTGACGTCTTGCGAAGCGTCTTAGCAGATCCGCTACGAAAGGCTTCAGCAATATTTCCACGCAGTTCTTTCTTAGTCGTGTAGCAACGTTGAGCAACACGGTACGATGACTTGTCTCGCGTGACGTGATCCGGCCTTCGTGGTGGCCATTGCGGTGGACCTGAAAACGTTACTGAACCACACCCAACCCAGCGGCTTGAAAACTGTACATCAAGGAACTGTCGCACCTGAGCAGCGAAGTCCTTCATGCTGTGATTCCCATGTCTTCGCGCTGAAGTTCTAATGAGTACAAAATAAGAATTTCTATTCGTGTACCTTTCAATAAATATATGGTCCTAACAGCGAGACACGACATTTGGAAGCTGACTGAGTGCAAGGCACACGTTTCCTCTAGAGATTTTTATCCATTACCCGGCCTGGAGCGAAAGGCTATTTACAATTTGTACAGAAACCAGATGGCAGTTATAAGAGTTGAGGGGCACGAAAGGGAAGCAGTGGTTGGGAAGGGAGTGAGACAGGGTTGTAGCCTCTCCCCGATGTTATTCAATCTGTATATTGAGCAAGCAGTAAAGGAAACAAAAGAAAAATTCGGAATAGGTATTCAGATCCATGGAGAAGAAATAAAAACTTTGAGATTCGCCGATGACATTGTAATTTTGTCAGAGACAGCAAAGGACTTGGAAGAGCAGTTGAACGGAATGGACAGGGTCTTGAAAGGAGGATATAAGATGAACATCAACAAAAGCAATACGAGGATAATGCAATGTAGTCGAATTAAGTCGGGTGATGCTGAGGGAATTGGATTAGGAAATGAGACACTTAAAGTAGTAAAGGAGTTTTGCTATTTGGGGAGCAAAATAACTGATGATGGTCGAAGTAGAGAAGATATAAAATGTATACTGGCAATGGCAAGGAATGCGTTTCTGAAGAAGAGAAATTTGTTTACATAGAGTATATATTTAAATGTCAGGAAGTCGTTTCTGAAAGTATTTGTATAGAGTGTAGCCATGTATGGGAGTGAAACATGGATGATAAATAGTTTGGACAAGAAGAGAATAGAAGCTTTCGAACTGTGGTGCTACAGAAGAATGCTGAAGATTAGATGGGTAGATCACATAACTAATGATGAAGTATTGAATAGAATTGGGGAGAAGAGGAGTTTGTAGCACAACTTGACAAAAAGAAGGGATCAGTTGGTAGGACATGTTCTGAGGCATCAAGGGATCACCAATTTAGTACTGGAGGGCAGCGTGGAGGGTAAAAATCGTAGAGGGAGACCAAGATATGAATACACTAAGCAGATTCAGAAGGATGTAGGTTGCAGTAAGTACTGGGAGATGAAGATTGCACAGGATAGGGTAGCATGGAGAGTTGCATCAAACCAGTCTCAGGACGGAAGACCACAACAACAACTACACCCGGCCTGTCTTTGACACTGCCTGAAACAAAAGCACGTTTCTGCCAAACAAACAGAGTTGCCTTACGAGATGGGCCTTGCAAAAGCAGAGATACCAGTAAAACAACTATTTATTCTCCCAATTGTACAAAGTACAAGGTGGTACTGAAACTTCTCTGCACTCTGCACTATATACTCCACAAACCACAACACAATGCAGTCCAGGGGGTACTTGTAGCCAGCTCGCTGTGTTCGCCTGCGAGGCCCGGAAGGCAATAGACACCAGCGCCAATATTGTTGTCGTATTCCGTGACTTTCGGAAGGTGTTTGATGCAATTCCACACTGTCGCGTAATGAATTAAATATGAGAGTAAGGAATATCAGACGGGCTGTGTGATTGGATTAAAGACTTTTTAGCAAACAGAACAGAGCTTGTCATTCTCAACGGAGAGAAATCTTCAGATGTAAAAGTAATTACGAGCCTACTGTAAGGGAATCCTGTACGGCTATTAGTTTTCACAGCATACAGCATGTAAATGACTATAAACAAAATGTAAGTTGCTGCATATAAACGGATGGTATGATTGGTTATCGTACGGTTGCAACGATTGCCGGGCAATCATTGGAAGGAGTCACATTCATTGACTATCTGAAAGGCAGATACCGGACTGGAATTCATTGGAACAGTCCTCGGGTGGACGTAACTTGCAACAGCATCGTTCGACCGATACTTGATTATTTCTTGTCAGTCTGGGTTCCTTAGCAGATAGGATCAATAGCGGATGTACAGAAGATCGAAAGAAGAGCAGTTTGTTTCCTCACAGATTCGATTAGTAAGCACGCAAGCATCGCAAAAATGCTAAACCAACTCCAGCGGCAGAAGCAACTATTAAAATTCCGCGAGCAAACGTTCCTGGAAATATTAACCAATATATTGCTTTCTGCTTCGTGTGGCTCGCGGATTGACCATACTGGTAAAATGAGAGGGATTCGAGTTTGCACAGACGTTAGCCACCAAATTTCCTCGGTGCACTTCATTCGCGACTGGACCAGGAAAAGGGGAAGTCACAGTGGTACACGAAGTACCTTCCGCCACAGACATTGGATGCAGATTACAGTTGTAGACATGCTACCATTGATGAGCATTCCCTTTCTAGTTACATTAGTAAATGCAGAGAGGGAAAAAAAAAAGATTGTCTAAATTCCCTTCCACGAGCCTATGTCTCCCTTATTTTATCCTTACTGTCGTGATGCAAAATTGATATGGAGACAGGAGAATCGTACTGGAGTCTGTCGCAAATGATGATGCTCTAAATTTCCTCAGTAGCGTCTCGCGAAAAGGTTTTCTTCCTTCCAGAGCTCACCATCTAAGCTCACTGACAATTTCCCCAACACTTTCGTACTGATTGAATCGACCAGTAACAAATCTTACTGTGCGCCTCGGAATTGTTTCGATGTGTTCCAGTAATGCAACTTGATGGGGATCCCGAATATTAGATCCACGAAAGAGCCGCATAAGCTGTCTCCTTTATAAGCAGACCAGACAAAAAACTAGTTACGCTGTTATCGCGTAACGCAACTCCTAGTCTTGACAATGGCCTAAATTTGATGTCGAAGAGAGTCCGCAAGTTTCTTCAGGTACACTATATCTAACTGAAGTCAGAATTTGCTGATTAGAACGCGCAGAGCCATCAGATTGCCGAGATGTTGTCTGCCACGTGCCACACGTTGTTATAAATAGTCGCCTACATTTTCTTTATCAGTGATATACAGGGCCAGTTGAGGTGCGGTAGTGCGCCCGAGTGTTCGTCAAACCCGGAGCGTCTGCGTGCAGCCAGCCCTGTGAACACGGCTGTTTCAAAAAATAGTTCAAATGGCTCTGAGCACTATGGGACTTAACTTCTGAGGTCATCAGTCCCCTAGAACTTAGAACTACTTAAACCTAACTAACCTAAGGACATCACACACATCCATGCCCGAGGCAGGATTCGAACCTGCAACCGTAGCGGTCGCGCGGTTCCAGACTGTAGCGCCTAGAACCGCTCGGCCACCCCGGCCGGCCACGGCTGTTTGTTTTGGAAGACGGGAGTGTCAACAGTTGTTCATCAAGAACATGTAGAAGGAAGTGCAGCTTTAGAACACGGGGAACGTTGAAATAAACGTATTGTTTCATGCTCACGCTAACCTAAATGATCACGTCATGGTACGGAAAACACCCCGCAGCACCAGCGAACAACCTCTGCCGGGAACAAAACCTTCCAAACATTGCAGTTTAAACGGCTCATTGGGCTACCTTTCAAATGGTTCAAATGGCTCTGAGCACTATGGGACTTTACTACTGTGGTCATCAGTCCCCTAGAACTTAGAACTACTTAAACCTAACTAACCTAAGGACATCACACACATCCATGCCCGAGGCAGGATTCGAACCTGCGACCGTAGCAGACGCGCGGTTCCGGACTGCGCGCCTAGAACCGCTAGACCACCGCGGCCGGCGGCTACCTTTGCACTCCACACCAAAAGCGTAACCCACCGGACCACACTACACGCGCCTGCAGTCGGCTGCTGTATAGTTTTCATGTTATTTGTCCGGCTGAAGACGTGCATCGCGAGCAATATCCATTTGCGAGATACCGATGGCAAATCTCCATCTGCATGCATTCCCTTCGTAACGTTCGCTCGAAACTGATTTGAGACGAGTCTGTATTTGATGTCAGATTTAAAAAGTAGTAACACTCGTTTCTGGTTCCTGTTCCTGTTCATTCGCCATGTTATATGGTCGCTGTTGGACAGTTGGCGTTGATACAGCACCGAATGAGGCAACTCCATTCACGCTGCAGTCATTGGCACGTCCAGACACGATAGCTCCTTTCTGTCGCATCTGCAGGTCAAACCGTACAGCTGACTGTCCCGTACATACCACTTCACTGTCACGACTTTCGCTGTCGGTAGAGTGTCACACGACCACCTGGTACCAATTTTAAATCATGTACAGCGTTCCGGAACGACCTGGCTGTTGCCGTAAGGGGACGAGTAATATTTTGTCTGCTGCGTTGGCTTGTGCTAGATTTACCCAAGACTCTTACGATAAACCGTAGCCAGCCATTTGTCTCGCTACATTTTGTGTCACTTCCTAACGTTACCCCTAAATATTTAATCGATATAACCAAGCCGGGCAGCAAATCATTAATACTATATTCAAAAATTACAGAAATACTTCTCGCACCAATCCGCAATAACGTACGTTTATTCAAATTTAAAGCAGGCTGCTATCCATCACACGAAATAGAATTCTTTTTCTGAATCACTCTGACTTTTGTGCGGCGTGTGCGTCCTGCATTCGTGGATTTTCTTTGTCATATTCTTCTGGAGGTACGGAAAGAACAAAGAGGCATAGTTATACATGCGACTTTTTTTACAGCTTACAACATAAAAAACACATTTCTACTGCAGTTGTAAGTCATTGCATAATATCTCGGAAAGGGTTGCTCCGTAAACTAAGAGAATCAGAGCAATCAGTTTTTTTTATTTATCGCACTTATTAGGGCAAGAATTTTTATGATCTAAAAATCATTATAATATACACAAAAGTATACTGTTATAACTAGAAATTAACAAAAATATGCACAATAATATAAAAATATCATTTAACAATATTAAAATGATGAAAAATATTTGTTGTAAAGTAAGTAACTCAGTTTTTGGAAATGAACTAGTTATTTAAAAAAAGTATATATATGGAATTTGATATTGTAGTATGCTTTTTATTAACGCAGTCATAACATAGTAAATCTATGACGTATTTTGTATACATCTTCATTCTTACTTCAATGTAGGAGCTTTGTGTTACAATATACAATGAACACCTTGCGCAAATTTTTAAATGAAAAAAGATTTCCTATTCTACACTTGTACTTCAAAAAACTTTTTTCTGCTTCAGCTGACGTAAGAGGAGCGCATTTAGGTTGAACTATATCGTATGATACATCTTTTCCCGCATTACCACAAACAGCTTCTAATTTATTCACAGTTTTTTTCGCGTGTTCTATCTGCTTCACTAGTGGCACTTCTTATTGCAATTACGGCAGCAGGAATAAATCCAAAACTTGATTTTATGTACCAAAGTTTGTCTGAAATTTCAGCGTTAGGCTTTAATTCTTCGGCTAGTCCATTTGAAGCGGCACGAATCAATAAAATTTTTCACAACGCAGAAGTTCGGGCTGTAAAGTTGCAGACATTAACCCAAGACCCCCATCTTGTCTAAAAGGGAGATGGAAATGTCTGAAACTAATAACTTAATGTTGTAACACGTGAAGGGGTTTTCAAAAATACCTGTGTGACAAACCAAATCAATTTGTCAACATCACTGAATTTACTGAGAATCAGTCTGCAACTCAACGTGTGAGCTAAAAAATCACTTGCATCATTTTCTGCTTCGTCTTTCGTGTCACCCTACTTTGGGGTACGTTAAATCAACCAAATTTTAATGTTGTGTGCCTTTCTATTAGCCTCGTATTGTTTCATTCTTTGTGATATTGCTTTCCTTTCTTCTGAAATGCACATCAAACAATCAAGTTAGAAACTAAGCAGATCTTGTAGCAAGTAAATTTTTTCGTCGTACGCTTTTGGGCTCCCTCTTACCCATTTAGAAAGACATGAGTATATACCTACATACAGTAGGTTATGCGGGAACTCTTTCCTTTCTTCTTCAGAGATTTGGGTTTTTCGTTATGTTTTCATTTGGACTTGGAACGTCTGTTTCTTGTCTTTGGTAGTTTTTTTGCATATTTTATGTAATTTGGGGTTCTCTTAAGTACTTCCCGTTTAGTTTTTTTTTTTATTGAGGAAGTAGTCAAGAATCTATTTGGTTTCATTTCGAGGATGTGTCCATGAAAATCAGTTCTTTTCCTCATTGTGTCTGAGAGGTTTTCGGTAGTATGGTAAAGGGTTTCATTTTTTGTGTGGGTTATTTTCTTGTTGTGGAATCTTGGACCAAGGATTTTTCTTAATACCTTCCTTTCTTCGATCTTCAGCCTTTTAGTTGGGCCATGGTTGATGATGGACAATGTTTCGGCTGCATACAGGGCTTCCGGTTTGATTACTGCATTGTAACGTCTTATTCTTGCATTCCATGAGCGGAACTTTTTGCTGTATGGGTTTGTGGTGAGTTGGAAGGCCAGTTCAAATTTACTTCTTCTAGATTCCATTGCTTTTTTCTCGAGGGCATTCCAGCTGATCCATTCTCCAAGCTATTTGAATTTTTAACGATCTCTGCTTTTTGTTCCCCCACTTTAAAGTGTTTTAATGGTTTTTTTTATGTTTTTCATTACCTTGGTATTTCTAAAGGAGATTTTGAGACCTGTTTCTTCAGGTCAGATTCTACTATGGATCTTCGTGTTCCACTATGACTACCGGTCTTCAGGGCGCAGTTCAGTAGCAATGAGAAGAGTCCATCTACTTGCCGTGCACCAGTTTAAAAGGATCAGAGAATTCTTTCAGAAATTTGAGTGTGGAATGTGTATTCGTAAGGGTTCTCTGATTAGGTTTGTGATTTTGTTGTCTAGGTTTAATTCTTTTAGATATGAGGGATTCCCAGTCTGTTGAGTCGTATGCTTTCTGAAGGTCAATGACAGTGGTGAGATATGATTTTGCTCTTGATTTTTGATAGGTCATGAAATTTTTTAGGTTTAGGATTTGTTTGGGGAGGATCTTCCTTTCCTGAAACCCACTTGATATTCAGCAAATTGATGGTCTTATTGGGTTTCTGCCCTGTTGAGTATGATTTCCTCTCAGAGAGGCCACAGTTCGTAGTGGTAGACGGTAAATTATCGAGTAGAACAGAAGTGATATCTGGCGTTCCGCAAGGTAGTGTCATAGGCCTTCTGCTGTTCCTGATTTACATAAATGATCTAGGTGATAATCTGGGCAGCTCCCTTAGATTGTTTGCAGATGACGCTGTAATTTACCGTCTAGTAAAATTTTCAGACGATCAATTCCAATTACAAAATCATCTAGAGAGAATTTCTGTATGGTGCGAAAAGTAGCAATTGACACTAAACAAAGAAAAGTGCGAGGTCATCCACATGGGTACGAAAAGAAATCCGATAAATTTTGGGCATACGATAAATCGCACTAATATAAAGGCTGTCAATTCGACTAAATACCAAGGAATTACAGTTACGAGCAACTTAATTTAGAAAAACCACATAGATAATATTGTGGGGATGGTGAAACAAAGACTGCGCTTTGTTGGCAGAACACTTAGAAGATGCAGCAAACCCACTAAAGAGAGAGCTTACATTACACTTGTCCGTCCTCTGCTGGAATATTGCTGCGCGGTGTGAGATCTTACCCGGTAGAATTGACGGAGGACATCGAAGAAGTGCAAAGAAGGTCAGCTCGTTTCGTGTTATCGCGCAATAGGGGTGAGAGTGTCACTGACATGATACGAGTTGGGGTGACAGTCACTGAAACAAAGACGGTTTTCTTTGCGGCGAGATCTATTTACGCAGTTTCAATCACCAACTTTCTCTTTCGAATGCGAAAATGTTTTGTTGACATCCACCTACGTAGAGAGAAATGATCATCATAATAAAATAAGAGAAATCAGAGCTCGAACGGAAACATTTAGGTGTTCCTTTTTCCCACGCGCCATTCGAGAGTGGAATGGTAGAGAATTAGTATGAAAATGGTTCGACGAACCCTCTGCCAGGCACTTAAGTGTGAATTGCAGAGTAACCATGTAGATGTAGATGTAGATGTATAGAATAACTTGTACGCTACGTCTAGGAGTGAGATCCTTCTGTAGTTGTTGTTTTATGGAATGGATGGATGGATGAGAGCTAGGAGTGAGATCCTTCTGTAGTTGTTGGGGTCAGTTTTGGACCCTTTGTTATGGAATGGATGGATGGATGGATGAGGGCAATCTTCCATTCGTCTGGGTTTCTTTCACTTATCAAGATCTCTTCAAAGATGTTGAGTCTTTGGCATTTTTTGTTGAATTTTTTTTTTCAAAGTTCAGTTGTGTTTCAGATTTTCTTCCGAGGCGTTATAGTTTGAGATTTGAAATGACTATTTATTTCCTCGGTGGAGGGTGGTTCAGAGTTAGGGCTGGTTATTCATGAAGTCTTCTTCACAGTTGAGAAGGTTTCTAAAGTACTCTGCCAATATTTTGCAATTATCCCTGTTGTCCTGGGCAATATTTCGTTTTCGTCTTGAAGCTTTAGGGTCGGTGGGCTGTGGCTACTTATTTGTTTAAAAGTCTTATAAAAGTTCGTTGTGTTGTCTCTCATGAAGTCTTCGTTGATCTGAAAGAGTGGCTGGTCTTCGTGTGCTTCCTTTATTCGTCTAATATTTTTGCTTAATAATTTTCTTATGTTTAAGAAGTTTTGTCTGTTATGTTAATTTTTCTGTGATTACCACCTTTGCCATAGTTTTCCTCTTAGTTCAAGGCGTCTGTCACATTCTTCTGCACTATTTTTTGTGTAATGCTTTTAGTGAATCTGTAGCTTTCACTATATTAGGCATAACATTAGTTATGAGTAGCACATTGTCATGATTAATGCCTTCAAACCATATGACACCCACAGGTTTGTCAAACAAATTACTAATGGTGGGAAATTTACTTCTTGTAGAAATTCACAGTTTCTCAGAACCTTTACTCCTGGACCATCTTCTTTCAAAGTTCCCACAGTGACTTGCAATATGTCTTCTCACAGGGTATGTGGTTTCATAAATTAATACTCAATTTTTCTATTTGCAACATGTTGTCTGATTTGTTGCATTGCTTTTTTGTACCTTCGACTGATGTAGTGCTTTTTTAATTTGGAAGAATCAGGGAAGAGATTTACCTGCGTATTTTTCTAAGAATTCACGAAATTTTGGGAGGTTCAGTTTACTTACGGGAATGTCAGCATAGGGGAAAACCATACAAAGTTTTTCACAGAATGGTGAATAAGACTGGTGGGATTCCCGTAGAAGCATTTGCTATAGTGTTTCTCCATTTTCACTTTATTGATGTCAACGTTTGTGTTTTTCTGTAACCACATACTGCTAAACGTTAAATGACTTCTCCGCGGTTACTCTTACGTCGTATAGTTTACAATACAGTATTTTACCATCAGCCGAAAATGTTTTCTCACCATATTGAGACACGAACTGTTGTAATTGTACTTGAATACTTTGCCTCACTTTAGGTATTTTTTTCTTAATTACGCTGCACACACTTCCAACTTCAAGAAGACTGAATAACACATTGAGACACTTCTTCTGCAGACCAGTATCAAGAACGGCTAAATCAATTGCCTGCTCATAGAGTAACAAAAGACTACACAAATTCGCTGTTGCGTAAGAGAATTCAAACGGAATAGGGGGCAGGTAGATATTTTCCATTTCCGGGAAACAAAATGAGACTCGCAGTTCTCAGAAATGTAACATGGACGAAAGAAACTGCATGAGAAGAGTTCTTCACTTCGTGAAAGAGTGCAAATACAACGAATATGACCACTTACTTACTGAAATTGCCAGATATCCATAAATATGACTTAACAAAGTACATTGATTCATTTAATTTTTCCATTACAAGCAGTTATATGTGTTTAAGGAACAAGTCAGTCTTACCAAAAAATATATGGTCTATTACAAAAGCTGCGCGGGGTAGGGGCGTCTTGTCACGGTCTGAGTGGCTCCCTCCGTCGGAGGTTCGAGTCCTCCCTCGGACATGGGGGTGTTTGTGTTGTCCATAGCGTAAGTTAGTTTAAGTTAGATTAACTAGTGTGTAGGCTTATGGACCGATGACCTCAGCAGTTTGGTCTCACAAGGCCTTACCCCAAGTTTAGCCCTAGTAATGACTCTTCACTCGTAAAGAAAAAGTAGACCGTTTTGTGTGCCAAGAAAGACGTTTTATATGCCAAGAAATCAATATATCCGAGTTTTCAAAGGAAAAGGCAAGTTGCAGCTGCTATATTGTTACTATAGCGCTATTTGGAGAAACGGGAGTTAAAGATCGGTACTTTGTCCAATTGTAGTGGTTATTGTTGTTGGTAAAGATGAGCGTCATGGAGAGTGTGAGGCCATGAGAGTGTAGTTTCTATCACAGGTAGGTCTTAAAGGAGGAACATTGTCTGTAAAATGTCTCTAACGCGATGAAATGTGAGTTGTAATGTATGAGTGTTGTGGAGCATCATATTACATGAGAATTACATTCTAGCCTAGAGTACAACGATTGTCTGTCATTGTAATCTGTTCGTCTGCTCTTGAGTACAATAATAAAAATATATGTAAATTACTTTTGGAAAAGTAGAGTGTATCGTGTATTTGTTGAACAGGAAGATTGAGCGTAAAAAGTGAAAACAAGAATTAGGAAGCTGATGCAGATACGGAATATAAATTCGAGTTGATGTTGAATACAATTTCTTTATCAAATAATTAGCTAGACAGAATCTAGTCTACTTTCAACGGCCTCATGTTTCTGACCTTCGAAGAAATTAGTGCTTGTTTCTTCATGGAAAACAAGTAGACGACGTCAAGAAATATTATTAAAAACTTTGTCTCAGCCGTGGCAGGAGAAACATTTTTTGTAATCATCTACCCGTCGTAGGAACCCATCCCTCCCCTCCCCTCCCTCACCTCCCCCCACCCATCAACGACAGTGTTTGTAAGCGTGGACTCGGCGGAAAAGTGGGCGAAATGCGTCTCCTAAGTGTGGCCTGAGGAAGAGTGAATCTACTGACCGTTCTTAAAATAAATTCTGTGACTAGAACGCAAGCGCTCCTCTGCCACCTACATGCCAGCTGTTGAATGTCTTCAATGTAAACAAAGAGTGATACTCTACTAATGAACACGTATTTCAAAAAATGGCTCTGAGCACTATGGGACTTAACTTCTGAGGTCATCAGTCCCCTAGAACTTTGAACTACTTAAACCTAACTAACCTAAGGACATCACACACATCCATGCCCGAGGCAGGACTCGAACCTGCGACCATAGCGGTCGCGCGGTTCCAGACTGTAGGGCCTAGAACCGCTCGGCCACCCCGGCCGGCACACGTATTTCATTTCCCCTCCTATACCTCTTCGGCATTCAGAATGTAGGCTTACATTTTATTAAGACGTAGCATTAACTACTGAATACTTAGCGTAGATTTACTTCAAAAAGGGACCACGTGTGATGTAGAAAATGTAGTAATGATAATCCTGTGGAATGTAATTTTTACAGCTTAGATGAGGCTATATTTCAGGATAGCATTCCTCTCGTATAGATGATCGTGCATAACCACATTACTTATTTCAGTTAGGGTGGAAGGTGAGCTGCTGGAGCTCTCTTCAAGTTACTGATAGGAAAAGACTCAGTGTACAACTCCACCGTAAATTCGGTAAATCTTGGGACTTACATTACAGGAGCATTTCTGAAGTATTCCACCCGTACTTCGAGGGACATAGACAAATTAAAAACTGAAATACACAGTTCTGATGTTCTATAGTAAAATTTATTATGTTGCTCGTTGCGACCCGGCTTTCGGCACCATCCTCAGACAACTTGAACTGTGAAATAGATGTTACTGTGGAGCAGTAATACTTCGTATTTCAGTTTTTAATAATCACAGGAGCACAGTACCGTAACTTTCTGACGACGTGTTGTGGCTATGCGTAGAGTTGCGCACTAGCAAAACGACGGTTCGGTAGTTTCGGTACAGTACGTAAATGACGTAGTAAATGGTAGGATCACAGGTGGTATTGCTAGCAGTGGCAGTGAAAGAAACATAAATGAATGTGTAATAGAGAAACTGGGACCTGACGACTTCCCTTGGTTTTTTTTATTTGTTTGTTTGCAAATAATTAGAACTGCACATCATTCAGCGTTAGTCCATTGTGTACTTTATATCCTTACAAAATATAAATTGCATTTTATAAGTAATAAAAATTAGTTGGTCGCGTAACTTCTGCGCTCGTATGTAAGCAAAGCAATTACGTTTGATGGAAGTGCAGTTTACGTACATAAGCATAAAAATATATCTAATTATTGTTGTTATTTTGTACTCAGTAGAACGTTCTTCTAGATGATCAAAGGCAAGAGTCTCCTATCCTTATTGGTAAATAAGTTGTTTATGAATAACAGAAACATATTTTATATAAGTTCGTTTTTGTTTCGCAGTTTTTTTACTTTTTTGGTGAGAAAATTGCGTTCTGTTGAATATATGATAAGTCTGTATTGTTTCCTTTATTTTTACTACAACATCCCTCTGTTTCATGTTACAAATCAACGATTTTCGAATAAAACCTGAATTAAACATTGACAGTTTCAATTTTGCTATAAATCCTTTTTATTATTAAGTAATGGGCAGGAGGATAAATATGTAGAACAAAAATGATCCGTAGGTTACCCAGCCCTTTATACATCCTCACTCAGTTTGTAGACAATTCACGGCTTCTGGTTTTAAGAGGGCTCTAATAAGACACCGATCACATATGTAAAGAAAGAGATCGTTGTGGGGTAACGCCTCATAGGTATGCAACACACCTAACGTACAGATAACCTTAACTACCAAAGCTGCTAGTAAAACTACAATAGTCTACGCTTGCTTACGGTAGTCTACGTAGCCTACGATAGCTTTACAACCCTAGCTAAATGGTAGTGCACCAGCTATTTGTACACACGACACAATCAAACATGCTGCTTCTTTGGGCTGTCAAATTCTGCTCCCTCCCCCCGTATTCTTCCGATAAGGCACCCTATTACTTCCTGATATTTCCAAAATGGCGACAAAGTCATTTTCGAAGTGGAACATTTTGTGAACAGCGAAAATGTAGACTTGTAGAATCTAGATCTGCGCCAAGTCTTTCGTCGTTGAGGAAAATGTGTCTACCTGAAGGGTGACTATGTAGAGTGAAGTGCTTTAACGTAAATCTTTTGTATTTCTCGTGCACCTTTCTTTCGGTACTGAATAATTCATGTACAGTATCAGTTAAGGTCTTTCTTTGTGTCTGATAGAAAGCCGCCAACACGACGTCACTCCGCTGCAGAAGCTTTGTGAGAGTTACATAATCCTATGCCGAGTCTAAAGTCGTGACGGCCGTACGGTACTTCAAAATTGTATCAGTGGTCAATTTCCTATTCCGAAAGGCGCTCTGTTATTCCGTTTGTGGAGACGCGACTTTTCATTTAAACGTTAACTTCGTCCCCGTTGTTTTGTTTCGACACTCCTCGTTCTCCGCATGCATGTCCTCTCAGAGTCAACTTGGGACAGGGTAATGACTGAGAATGTTGAATGCAAGGAAGCCGCTAACATGAACAAAACTACTTATATTCGCTTTAGACTGCCCATATACCACAGCTGATCCTGATCGAATTGTTATTCTTCTTAAAAATCGTGAAGAACTGCAGCAGCAACTCATGTCGACTTCTTTCAGTATTATTTACGCAGTGATCCGTAAATTGGCACCTTTTAGTGTTTGAGACATCACAAAAGAGACATTGATTTGGTTATTGCACTGTCTGAAATTGCGGAAAAAGAAGATCTCTGGGTTGCAGTGATACATGTGCAAGAGGTATGTGGTAGCATGTACTTACAGGAGACGCTACACAGCAGTTCACTTGAGAGCGTTACCGAGGCTCACATGCCTGGAAAAATTCAATTGTAGTGAGCCTTTATGTCGTCACGATAGCAGATTTGGGAAGGCAAAAGTAATTATTTGTGCTGCAATATTATTGCACACAGGGAATACAGTTGTTGCACGGTGGCTCTTAGGCTACATCCGATGATGACCGGGTCGACATTTGGTTGGCCTGAAACGACTGAAAGTGTCGTCACTTATCACTTTAGACAAAAAGGCTCTAAGGAGATCAACGTCCATATTGGCATTGAATCTTACGGTAAATGCGTATTTAAAATTACATATATTATTTACACTGAAGAGACAAAAATCCTGGTACAGCTGCCTAATACTGTGTAGGGCCCCCGCGAGCACGCAGGAGTGCCGCAACACGTCGTGGCATGGACTCGACTAATGTCTGAAGTAGTGCCGGAGGGAACTGACGCCATGAATCCTGCAGAGCTGCCCATAAATCAGTAAGACTACGAGGGGGTGGAGATTTCTGCTGAACAGCACGTTGCAAGGCATTCCAGATATGCTCAATAATTTTCATGTCTGGGGAGTCTGGTGGCCAGCGGAAGTTTTTGAACTCAGAAGAGTGTTGCTGGAACCACTCTGCAGCAATTCTGGATGTGTGGAGTATCGCATTGTCCTGTTGGAATTGCCAAGCCCGTCGGAATGCACAATGGAGGTGAATGGATGCAGGTGATCAGACAGGATGCTTACATACGTGTCACCTGTCACAGTCGTATCTAGACGTATCAGGGGGCCCATATCACTCCAACTGCACACGCTGTCCACCATTAAAGAGCCCTCATCAGCTTGAACAGTCCCCTGTTAACATGCAGGGTCCATGGATTCTTGAGGTTCGGTCCAAACTGGTACACATCCATCTGCTCGATATAATTTGAAATGAGACTCGTTCGACCAGGTAACATGTTTCCAGTCATCAACAGCCCGACGTCGGTGTTCACGGCCCCAGGCGAGATTTAAAGCTTTGTGTCGTACAGCCATCAAGGGTACACGTGTGGCCCTTCGGCTCCGAAAGCCCGTATCGATGATGTTTCGTTGAATGGTTTGCATGCTGACACTCGTTGATGGCTCAGCACTGAAATTTGCAGGCATTTGCGGAAGGACTGCACTTCTGTCACGCTGAACGATTCTCTTCAGTCGTCGTTTGACCCATTCTTGCAGGATCTTTTTCCAGCCGCAACGATGGCTCAGCACTGAAATCTGCAGGAATTTGCGGAAGGAGTGCACTTCTGTCACGTTGAAAGATTCTCTTCAGCCGTCGTTTGACCCGTTCTTGCAGGATCTTTTTCCAGCCGCAGCGATGTCGGAGATCTGATGTTTTACCAGATTCCTGATATTCACGGTACACTCGTGAAATGGTCGTACGGGAAAACTGCATTGCATCGCTACCTCGAAGATTCTGTGTCCCATCGCTCGTGCGCCGAGTATAACACCACGTTCAAACTCAGTTAAATCTTGATAACCTGCCGTTGTAGCACCAGTAACCGATCTAACAACTGTGTAAGACACTTGTTGTCTTATACAGACGTTACCGACCGCAGCGCCGTATTCTGCCTGTTTACATATCTCGGTATTTGAATATGCATGACTATATCAGTTTCTTTGGCGTTTCAGTGAAGATTCGACGAATAAGAAATTTTTTAATAAAAGGACCATATTTGTACTGATCGGACCGTAGCTGCAGCACTCCAAAGCTGCTGGAAACACAGGAAAATGGCACTAATCTAAATAGCTCAGCTAAACTTTTTAAATGCAGTATACTGCAAAAGTAAAATCTAACGTAAACACTCTCTCTCTCTCTCTCTCTCTCTCTCTCTCTCTCACACACACACACACACACACACACACACACACATTCCCGAGGGAGGACTCGAACCTCCGACGGGGGGAGCTGCGCGAACCGTGGCAAGGCTCCCAAGACTGCGCAGTTACACCGCGTGGTTGAGAGGAAGGAAATAGGGATATTTATTATGGTTACTATTAACCACTGCCATTATTGTTTCCTAGTAGCAGGTATCACGTTGATATGGAGATCAGTCAATCATTAAAATTACAGTCCAAAACATCTAGATCATCAGTTATTGCAATTGCAAATTTTTACCAAGAAAGCAGCAGATGCAGGATTTCATGCTTTTGGAATTCAAAAAGAGCATACGACGCATGTAACGATTATGCCTGATGTCATTGGCATTATCTTCCCTAACACTACCTACAGGTGAAATTGTTTTCCTTGTATAGGGTCGAACCACTCATGTCAGTTATGCATTGATGATTTTGTGAAACAGTAACTGACAAGATATTCTTTACCGATTTTAATGGGTGTATTCTCCGCTTTACTACGTTATTGTAACGTATTCCATTTTAATACCTTGTCTTAAATCCTACGTCCCATGCTACAGATCTAATGAGGCAGTTCTCCCGAGCAGTGGATCGGACAATCAAGAAAGTTATTCGCTGAAAGCCCGGGAAAGTAAAATTTACCAAGGACTGCCTATATGACTCGAAATATGTTACAGTAATCTGGTTGCTGCCGTCGTAGCTGATGCTGACAGCATCATTTTTATGGATGAAAAAGGAAACCACTTGGTCTTGTAGGGGCAACGAATGGAAGATAGCCTCAAATAAAAGTGAAGTAAATCATCATTTCCACAATAGCTTTCAGTTATGATAAATATCTGCATTTTACTCTATACTACCAGTAGTATTCACTGTTTGTCGCAGTTGTCAATCCTACGCGTGAAGAACATCCTGTGAATTAAAATGAAAAATTGTTTGTATGTTCGGGTACGCAACCACTCTGTATAACGTGCATGTGCTGGAAAATATGTATTCATCACCACTACGCAAGGAAAAGTGAATAGGCTAAGGGAAATGGGCAGATTCTCACTAGACAGGAACCGAAACCTTAAACTAGCTCACTGCTGCCAAGATTTCGGTAATTTGTTATTGGTTATATTCATCACAGTTTACGCACATCTCTTGTCAGTGAAAACTAGACAAATTGTTTTTCATTAGGTTAACATGTCAGTAACAATTATACAGAATGATGTTCCCAATTAGACGGCACCGATTGACATTTGGCTTCCAACAGTCTCGACTAATGTGAGAAGCAAACTCTGGATTTTGAAACGAATAAATAAATATACACACATCCAAATCAAAAGTTTTCTTGCACCTCACAAATTTTAGTTTGTACAGAAGTACCGTGCAGCAGGATACAGCAGTGTAGTACAAATATGCGTGCGGTATGACAAGTCGAATGCTTTATGTATCAATGTTTCGCGTGTTATTAATTGTATTCTTTGGCAAGTATACAGGGTGTTTCAGAAATGATGGTCAGTATTGAAGGATGTGACAATAATCATTCGAAACAAAAAAGTCAAGTAAACATGGGTCTAAAACGCATACCTGAAGAGCTATGAACAATTCTTGATCTTCGATACTGTGAAACAAATCTATTCTAGTGCAAGCTCTTTGCTTTCCATATTTTGGAAAGTGATAATATGGACGAAACCAAGAAAAAAAAGTCCAGAAAACATGTTCCCTAAAATGCATAGCTTAAAAGCTACGAACACTTCTTCGTCTTCGCTGTTTTTAAACACAGCTCTTCTAACGAACAAGTGCTCGTAACTTTTAAGGTATGCGTTTTCGTGCACATGTTTACTAGACATTTTCTTCTTGTTTTGGTCCATACTGCCACTTCCCAAAATATGGAAAGCAAAACGCTTGCAGTAGAAGAGATTTGTTTCACACTATCGAAGATCAAGAATTGCTCATAGCTCTTCAGGTATGCGTTTTAGACCCATTTTTGTTTCGGATGATTATTCCTGTTATATCCCTGAACATTGACCACCGCTTTTGAAATACTCTGTATATGTGGTGGGTTTTTAAATACCCTGTATATGTGGTGGGTGGCTCATTTCATGACTAAGATGCATGTGACTCAAAAGCTCCACTGAACCTAAGACAAAGCAGACGAAATCCAATCAACATTATCTATCAAGTGAAAGCAGTGTCTATGTGATTCACCAGCTGAAAGTGTCGGATGGACGACAACATCATTTATCACGTACCATGCTTCAGGCGTCTTGGAACAAGCACTCAGTAATTTACAAAGAAAAGGACCTCAATGCGTGATCAGGGGCTTGTGGCGATGATGCTTGAGAGGGTGATGATAGTGGTGACGACGTCTGCGACCGCGAATGCGATGATGATGATGATGATGATGATGATGATGATGACGACGACAAAGGCGAGAGCGACAGGAAGGCTGACTATGACGACGGCAGTGAGAATGGCAACGACTGTTTGAAGATACATACGGAGGTGCGGTAACGATGGTGGCAGGACTGCAGTGGCGACGGCGGCAATTACGCGACAGCAAGGACGATGATGTCGGCTTTCGTGTACTTGGGATTTGGTGATTTTCTACTTTACAGCTGTGCGTGAGGCAATACGAGAGATAATGTAATTGACATATTTCGTGGTTGGCGTGGCCAGTTGCTCTGCCCCCAGGGTTGTTGTAGAGTCCGGGAAGGTGGGTCCCGCCGCGGCGGAGTGCAGCCGGCGCACCACGTGCAGGCGTCTATCTTTAGCGCGGTGCCGCCCTCTGCCCGGGACGGCGCCGCTGCCGGTGCCGCATGAATGGGACGGCGCAGGTAAACACGGCGGCCGCTCCGTCGCGGCGGATGCGCCCGCTGTCCGCACCTCTCGCCTCGCGCGCCCACGACCTGTTTCATCGCGCCGATGACGCCCGTCCTTGACGTGCCTCGCCCCTGCTACAGCGCAGCGCCTCGAACGAGACGCGGCCTGTTGGCTTTCCAGCCGACTGCGAGCCTGTGTATACCGTACCAAAAACTTGAAGGAAAAGCTAAAAACAAGTGTCGTAGTACAATAGTCATCAAGTAACAGAAAACGCGATAGGAGCTCTTAATCACTGGCTCTTCGACAGACGTCGAAGCGGAAGAGCATGAGTGGGCTCTCGTGCTAGGTTTCGCCGTTACATTACATTAATACTTGTTCTATAGTTCATGAAGATGATGTTTCGTAACGAACGTGTCAGTTTAACATAAGTTTTCTTACACAATATAATTAATAAATTTCCTTTTTTTACAGTTACTACTTCATATTTAATAGTTCATCTATTGAGTAAAGGGAGATGTCATTCAGAAATTCTTTTAATTTGCTTTTAATTGTTGGTTGGTTACCTGTCAGACTTTCAATTCTATTTGGCAAATGACCAAAGATTTTTGCGGCAGCATAATTCACTCCTATAGCGGCTGTAGAATGACCATGGCTCAACTTGGCACTGTAACGCTTTTAGTGACCTGACGAGTCGCCGCCATCGTCAGAGAGAAAAGTGTTTGTCACGCCCTTAAAGGGAGACGTATCTAATTTAGTGGCTCACCGCGGTCCTATTGAGGAGTTTGCACGAGCATTCCTTATTGAACCTAGCCTTTATAAAGGGTGAATAAAATTGCGTTGCTCGCGAAGGCGACACGCTTACTCGACCATTCATTAGTAAATGGTCTAGAACTTGCTAATAACTCTCACATAGGGATCTGTTAAATATGTCTGTTGCCCATCATTCATAACATCGTCATCCTATTCAACACTCCGGCTTCAGGGAGACAGCAAAGCCTACATGAATGATACTTTTGACGATGCTAATTTTTGTTTCTTTGATCCTAATTTAGCAAAAATAAATAATAGAAAATTACGCATTGAGTAACCTTTGGCTCATCTGTAGTCTGAAGTCTGTTATTTAGTGATCACACAAGTAGCTACTGCTGTTCACGTACAAAATTTTCATCAACAGCATAATGATTTTCTTCTCAAAACCTGAATTGCATAATTGTTTACATAAAGCGAATTTTTGCGTGTCAAAGAATGCAGCAGTTTGTTGTATGATCCTCTGTTTACGACTCTTAAAAGAAAAAATTAAATTATACCCACACAACAAATTAATTTGAATAAACACGTGATGTATCGGTGTCATAATACTTGATATCAATAATTAACGAAGTAACATTATTTATCTTCCTGCAATATTCAGTGAGTTTGTTGACAACTGCAGCGTTGCGGCCATACGACTACATGCAGTACTGGAAATTGATTATTAATTTTTGTGATTTGTTACAGACATAGAACAGAATATCTGTTGCAAACGGATTAGCTGTTTTTGGAATAAATGCTTGTTGAACAAAAGCGCTGGGAAATATTACCGCGCCGGCCGCGGTGGTCTCGCTGTTAAGGCGCTCAGTCCGGAACCGCGCGACTGCTAGGGTCGCAGGTTCGAATCATGCCTCGGGAATGGATGTGTGTGATGTCCTTAGGTTAGGTTTAAGTAGTTCTAAGTTCTAGGGGACTGATGACCACAGAAGTTAAGTCCCATAGTGCTCAGAGCCATTTGAACCAAATATTACCGCTAATAGGTCATGAGTTAAAACTAAATTCTCTCTGAATCCACGCCTGAATGTAGTCCGGCCAGCGTAATGCAGTTTCGCGGGCTGCATATGCTGCAGGGGCATCGTGGCTTCCAACGGGTAGCAAGCTTCGTTCTTTACACAAGTTCGCCAGTCAAGCAGTTTAATCAGGCATAGCGCCAGTCAGAAAATACGCACACTGCATATTACTAATTTAATTTAAAAATAACAACTTATAAAGTTATTAAGTAACTGGTAAATCAATAACCTTCCATAGAAAACACTCTTTGTTTATTTCCGACACCTTACACATATTAATACTATGTGCAGTTTTATGTATAAGAAAGTTATTTTTTTAATTTTTAATAAAATAATCTCGCGAGACGGATTCTCTTATAATATAGCTTTACGGTCTACATACCGCCAAAGTTATTATTTAAAACACGCAGAGGTTTGTGGCGTTACTCATATTTTCAAATAGACAAGGTAGATTTTCGTTATAAAGCATATGTATTGTTTCTTTTTTTTAGTTTTACACCAATATGACATCCTTATATAAACGAATATTTTTTTCAGAAGTGTCAGTTAGTGTAGCTTTTTACGTAGTTTATCCATATTATTTCAAATGGGATAGCTCTCCTGCAGCTTGACATTCGTTCACAACGTTCAGTTAGCAAGGGTGTTTAGGTGTCTACATCCCTCTAGGATTTATTATTGCATAACTACGGCCAAGACTGCGCTTGCAGTTTGAGATACAGCGAAATACATTTATAATCATTTTAGGAATGGTCTCGTCAGTGGTAATATATCCTATTCCAGATTTCCAGTTGATGCTATTTGTCCTTTTTGATGATCTGCGTGAGTGTCATAAACAGAAGGTTAATCCACATTTGTAATACAGTTGTAACTCTTACATCTACCAAACGTTCACATAAAGTGAAATTCATATTCCTTGTTTGTCCATTTTCGGAGGCGAGAAAGGTTCGTTTAGTCCATTTCTTCTGTGGTTGGGGGCTTTGAGTCCGGTGGTGTTGCGTTTACAGTATCGAAATTAAATTTTTCTTTCGGTGGATCACAGTTACGTAGTTCTTCAAAGTATTCGGCAAGTATTGTACAGTTCTCTGTGCTATTATATGCAGTTTTCTACTTTTTTGGGTCCGTGAAAAATAGAGTAGGTGGAGTGTATTTCTATAAGCTACTTTTGAAGGTTTTGTAAAAGTCCCTAGGATTATCCTGTTTGAAGTTGTAGTCTATTGATGCTAGTTGGTCTTTCATGTATTGTATTTTGATCTTTCTAAGGCCTTTCGATGCTTGCTTCTGGGCTTTTGGGGAGTTCCTGTTTTTATCATTTTTATTTGCATTCCATATGTTCCGAGCTCGTTAGGATTAGTTCGTCACACTCATCATTCCAACAGATATGTTTCCATTTTTTGATAAGGAGAATGGTTTCTTCTGCTGCTGTACTATGTCTTGAAGTTGTTCCCATGGTTTAGGTGTTCTCTTATCCTAAAGTGTCCTGAAATTATCTTCCTTAGTCAATTCCTGAGTGTCAAACTTTTTAAGTTGATATTGGCTCCTCCTTTTATATATTGGCCTAATATTGAATTTAACGATAGATAGTGATCTGAATCTAAACCTGCACTCTTAGCAACTTTTACATTGAATGTCTCTGATGTAGACTGTCTGCTTATAGCAACGTAGTCAAGTTGTTTCTCCCCACAGACTGGTTTTGGGGATACCCATGTAGTTTGTTTCCTAGGGAGTTTTTTGAAAAATTTAGATTTTATAACTATGTCATGTTCTCTGCGTGAACTAATAAGTCTTTCTCCATTTGCATTGCTTCTTTTATGAGCAGGGAATTTGCCTACTATGAATCGTTCTTTGCCGATTTGAGCATTAAAGTCTCCCTGCAATATTATTGTGTTTTTGGATGAAATTTGGTCTAAGGTGTTTGACAGTTCCTGCCAAAAAAAATCTGTTTGTTCTTCTTGTATTCTGTTTTTCTCATTTGTTGGTGCATGTGTATTTAAAATGGTATACACTTTGTTTACTGATTTGAAGGTTAATGTTGAAAGTTTTTCATTGATAGATTTAAATTCTACTATTGAGTTTAATGTATTTTGGTTTACAATGAATCCTGTTCCAAATTGGGGTACATTCTTTATAGCTCTGTCTCCCGGCTTCCCTTTGAAGATTCTGAATCCTTCTGAATCAAATGAATGTTTATCAGTATACCTTATTTCTTGGAGTGCTCTTATCATTATATTTTTCTGTTTTATAAACTTTATTAACGTGTTAAGTTTTCCTGTTTTTGGAAGTGAGTTTACGCTGAAAGTTGCCAAATAGTTTATACTTTTGTGTTTAATTTTATTTGTTGCTTGCTTAAGGCAGGTTTCAGGATGCTCCGACTCATCCTTCGCACATCGCTGTAGGCCCCCAGAATCCGAATGCCTACTTTTAATTTCCTTAGAAATTGGAGATTAGTTACTCCCTGGGGTAAAATCTCTTATAAGGTGCGTATCAATTGTTGATTGTTTGTTGGGTTAGGGGAACAAGTCCCCTAAGGATTCTTCTCGAGGTTGTTAGCTCCGAGGAACGGTTTTCAGCCGCAGCACTGGTGGACGGACACTGACCACTTAGCCGCTTGTTTCAAGACAAACGCCAAGTGTATTTTTTTCTTTGGTTGCCTGTTCCGCTAGTTCCGCTGTACCGACAACTATTCCCTCCGCCTTCACTACCGTTGATGAGGTCTTCACTGTAGTCCTAGCAAGGTGCCCTTACAAAGTACTATCACCGGGGCCAGGTGAACCTTGATTTTTTTAGCGAAGTTGTTACTCCTCCCCCTCCTCCTTCCTCACCTCTTGGGACAGGCGCAGCGGAGTTAAAAATACATTTTGTATGTCTACTATCAATATTGTCAGCTTCATTATAAGCAACAACGGTAGTAGTAGTATTCACGTTATTTGTTGTTAATATTTTCATTCACATTGTCATTAGATACATTCAACAATTTTAATTGTATTACATTGCAATAATTGTCATTTCTTAAGTAACTATTTCGTAAACAGAAACTACATGTATGAAACCGTGGTAACATGTGAGAGAGGGCCTTAAAGCTCAGAGCTGATCAGATTAAATAAATAAACATAGAAACGCCACAATTCGTTACGGGAGCGGCTGTGATGCAATAAAAACGTAGTACGCATGCTATTTACCTTCCTTCCTACCGTAGGTGTTTCTGCTGCTTTCACACATGAATGTACTGGGAATCTCCCTGCCAGCAACTTCAATTAGGAAAGAAAATAAATGAAATTACACGGTTAGGCCCTACTGTTCTAGTTTGATTTCAAAAGACTGCACAAACACCCAGACCCTGCGAGTTGTAGAACTCTTCAGTCTCACGCACTGTGTTTCACGTTAACATAAAATTATGTTATTGCTTCTTTGTTAGATTTCGTTTCGTAGCATCTCTGTCGTGACACTACACACGGAGTAGGAACATTTATGTAAGGGAAAGTGGGGGGAATAGCTAACATTATTCTTTTGAAACATTCATAACAAGTGATTTAAAATATGTAATATAGCTGTAGTTTCTGTACTGTTACTATACTAAATGAATTTACATGTAAAAATAATAGAATTAAATTCAGCTGCAGATACTACAAATATAGGACGGCACACAATTTCCCACACCGCGGGCTAATTATTCACAGTTGTTGGGGTACTGTGCGCTTGAGAAGGGAAGTTCATATTGAATAAACACGAGTAAAAATAATCTCCACTCAAATGTTTGCCAATTACCATTTTAGAATACTGAAACGTGTATAAACAATAACATGGATTGCGTAATCAGTTTAGTTTCACGTTTTAACAATTTTTAGAATATTATTTCTCTGATAAGCAGCCATCACAAACGTAGTCTTGTCTTCTCCAGTACATGCAGCAGGCCAGCCAACACCGATGTACCACAATTATTCCTCACACATGCATCTTAAGTCATTTGGTTCTTTACTGTGTGTAAGTAGTGATTTGAACGTGTTGGCTATCTGGTTATCGTAGTCAACGTCACCGTCGTCATCACAAGTAATGTGCCACATCGATCCTCAAATTACTCTACAATAGCCACCTAAGCTTCAGCGCTAGATTTTGGCCAAAATCGTCCTTGAGTATTAAAAACCCCTTTTTGTTGCACTAACAAAATTCTTAATTGACGTTTGTGTAAATTTAACCTCAAAATATTGTGAATATTAAAACATACGACCATCAGTTACATAGTTTTGTTCCTTCTTGCTGCGAAGCTAATCTGCTTGTAAGATTTAAGTTTAGATCGAATTGTAAACGTAATTAGTTAGCGTTTGCAAAAGTCTTTTCTCTTTCATTACCCTCAGGGGAAGTTTAAATTAGTAATGTGAACGAAACTGCGGACGAAGCCTGTGGCGCAAGAGAGCGAGTGAATTTTGAAATCTCGTACGACACTTTTGGAGACTAATTTTAGGTTGTCTTCTGGCTTTATAGATTGCGAGTGTCCTGTATCAAATTGTTCCATTACTTTGGACATGACATCCTTCAATGGACTGCGGTCATCTTTGGTTCATAATTTACTCTTGTCTTAGTCACCAAAATTCTTTTACTTTTACTCGTTACTCTGTGGTATGAGAAATGACACTGTAGGAGTCGATGGCAACAGATATAATACATTAACAAGATGTAACGCAAGCCTTGGTGATGCGTTGAGTAGAATTTAAGTATCTTAATCGATACACGGTATCTAGTAAACAATTAACGTCCTGAACGTACAGCTTGAGCCAGTTTGGACGCTGATGTTAAGTAAGAGTGTTCATTGTAGACTAGATACGGTGGTCCATTAAGATACGTAATTCAACTTAACACGCCACCATGACTTCTGTACCACAGATCTGATTATTTATCTATATATAAAGAAGTGCGTCCGTTTGTTGGTTTGTCATTCTTGCAAATCTACAGTTTTATTCCGATCTTGAGAAATTTTGCACACTTTACCAAGTAAAGACGAAGATCACTGTCTACGTAAGGTTTCCTAATCTCACTTGAAACTTATATTTATGTAATATGTAAAAGGATAAGGTTGTTACCATCTCTGTAAGTTTTTGACCGATTTACTTCAAATTTCTTAATTCGGATGAAACAACGAAGAAAATTATTGAAGAATTAAATGCCCAACAAACGAAATATATCGTGGTAAATTGATTATAATTGCCATCACGAGAATAAATTACAGTGGCAACATCCGCCTTGGAGATAGTACCACCAGACGTCACTAGATCGTGGGACGAGTGAGAGCTCGAGAAGTTGACAGAAACATGATTGCAAACTATTATTTGTTGATTAGTTGCCGTTGTTACATACGACATATACAATAGGAGATATTTTTGTCCGTGTGTCAGTTATTTTTATTATTAAAATCCGCAGTACCATACAAACGCTAAGATAGATTGTGGATAAGGTACTACAAAAGTCAGTAAATCGTGGGCCGATCAAAAGATCGAACAGAACCCGAGATTTCCCCAACTGTGACGTAAACTGCTCGAGCACAGCCCTACCTGAAACACTGAAAACTGAGCTGGAACAATAGAAAACGAATTATCCAAAAACATAATGAGATACTTACAGCAAAACTGTTGGCGCAACTAATCGTGTTTTCATACATGGAAAAATATAAAGTTTGCGAAAATTTACTTGAAGAAATGAATTAAAAATGCTAATAGGCACAGGGCCTCTCACTTTGTGTGGCAGATATTAAACATCCTGGGCAACGCCGGGCACTGCAGCTAGCGGTGTATAACGGAACGTGCGTAGTAAGGAGTAGAAATAAAAGAATTTTGGCGATTAAGACAATCAAAATTCCGCGTTGTGTGAGTGAAAAGACGTACCGGAATGACGGACCTGCCCAGACGCTGTCACACATCCTTTAATACCGATGTTAAATTTTAATTGGCCAACGGAATCACTATCTCAAAAGTGACTCTTAACATGGAATCTGAAGGTGGGGAATGGTATAAAATCCTGCTTAATGTCCTTTTTTAACTAAATCGAAAAATAATAATAAATTGAAGAAACTACAAGTTACTTCAAATGAAATAAAATTAAACTGATATTTTATTATATTAATAGCAATGACATAGCATAAGACTCAGATACATGACTATTAGAACAAGTGATTGAAATAAAGTTGTGAAGCAACTGGGGGAAGGACTGCCGTATCCTAGCTGCCCATTCAGTCACTGATACTAATGCAACTCACCAAATGTTTTAGTTACTCCAGTAGTTGACTGAATAATAAATGAAAACGATATATCCCTGGAACGGGGATTAACATTACTGTGGCAACGGTAGTTCCCATTTGCAAACATCAACGCCCACCTATCACTGATGCTGATGCATACTCTCACCAACGTGCTGCAGCAGTAAGTTTGCTGTGCGTCGTCGCAGTGAAGAACAAGAACCTCGCTGTTCAGGACTCTGACACCGTGTAATCCTGTCCACCGTCTCAGCCCAGAGCCCTCGACGTCTAAAACCAGCGACCGTTCACCTTCCACGTCCAAACCGAGAGCGAGTTTTCACGTGTCCCCGCCCCCGACTCTGCTGTTTGCGCCGTTCCAGCCGCAACATCCAATCAGGAAATGTTACTGTTTTCCGCGAATAGCGTGAGAACTGCCACGTTTAATAAATTATCATCACAGAATGTCTCCAGTCAAGGGCCAATCGCCAGTTTGCTCTAGAAATTCCCGTCTGACGTCAGTAGGCGATAGGCGAGTCAAAGCTGTGTTTATACACATCTGAATTTCCAGAACCCTAACCAACGTGACGGGAAGTCCGCGAGGCTTTTCCTCCCACTGCGGTAGGCCCAGACAGCCCAAGGCTTGCAGTTTTTCTCCATGTTATGTCGCAGCCAGCGCTTGAGATTACTGTCCTCAGCTTTCTACAGAGCCAAACCTTGCCGAATACCGCGAACCCCATCTAAGTTTGATTGACAGGGGCTTCTTAGGTGGCTCCTTGACACACGTAAGCCGGAACAAAGCTTCTGCATGCCCTGTGGCTCCCGCTCTCAGAGATCCGTGCGAAGTGAGCGGTTCTCACGCATTCTTAGGGTGGAACTACAAGACTCGACCGGCAACCACTGCAGTTTTATAATAAACATTCCCCATCGCTAAATAACGTCATGAGAATTTTAGCACGATCAGACTAAAGCACCCTGCCTATCGCCAGTCGTGACGAGGGTCAGAAGAATTTAGCTTGAAAATGGAAGAGGCAAGCCCGAAGTCGTGTAAGCTTTCAACAATAGTAAATTATCCGGTGAAATTGTTAGTCTAGTCTTTCCCTACACCACTGTAGTAGGCCTACGTTGTATGTCCATTCTTTTGACTGGACGTCTAGAGGACCACAGACGTTTACCACTGTAAGAAAATGAAGAGCCTACAGCCTTTATGATATTATTTTTTGCGTAGCCACCAGTTTCGGCACTTCAGTGCGCCATCTTCAGGCCCTAGTTGTGGCTGAAGTGGTTATCACGATCAACTGGTAGTTGATGGTTGGAGTGCTGACGTCGCAGTTACAGGTAGTCTGCGTAAACCAGTTATGTTGGCCACTGATGCAGAGTATAACCACTTCAGCATCAGCTAAGGTCAGAAGATGGCACATTGAAGCGGCGAAACTGGTGGCTACACAATAAATAATATCATAAGGAGGGCTGTAGGCGTTTCATTTTCTTACAGTACGTTGTAAACAGTTATCGTTTGCACACTGTATAGTGCGTGTTTTTGTTTGTTGAATGAGCCATATAAGACGTTGTACGGAGGTAGGCCTACTAGTTAGAGGTAGAGACAGTGCCAAGGAAGCGGGCGGCAGCCGCGGGGTCCACGGTGCGGGCCCGCGAGTGTACCGGCGGCGGGCGTCGGCGTCGCGGCGAGCCCCGGCGTCACGCGACGCCGCCTGGAGCGCTGCCCATCCGGCGGGCCAGCTGCGCCCTTATCTGCCCCCCTCACCCCCCGCCCCCCGCGGCGCGCGCCGCGCGTGTGCCTCATCTATCACCGCCCCCGCGCGCCTGCTCTGCTCAGCTCCGCTCCGCTCCTCCTGCCCCCGCCACTGCTGGCCGCCTCTCTGGCCCGCTGCCGACTCTTCAGGTGCAAACTGCTCTCTGCCTTCTGCGTACCGCGCCGATCGACGCTCGTAACGCATTAGCCGGTTACACTGATGTCGTAGCGCTCGTCGTAAAGTCTTAATTTTCACCTCGATAACACAAATTTACGCAATTAATTTTTTGTTTATTTGCAGATAAGTGTCATCAGCTGTGGTACAGACAGAAATTATTGCACCACGGTATGGTATCAAGCAGCTAAAAAAAGTAAACTCCGCCTGAACTGCCCATGAAGGCCTAACGGTACAGACCGGCCGCCGTGTCATCCTCAGACCACAGCGTCACTGGATGCGGATTACAAGGGGCTTGTGGTCAGCAAACCGCTCTCTCGGCCGCATGTCAGTTTACGAGACCGGAGCCGCTACTTCTCAATCAAGTAGCTCAGCAATTCGCCTCACAAAGGCTGAGTACACCTCGCTTGCTAACAGCACTCGGCAGATCAGATGGTCACCCATCCAAGTGCTAGCTCAGCCCGACAGCGCGTAACTTCGGTGATCTGACGGGAACCGGTGTCACCACTGTGGCAGGATCGTTGGCATCACGCAGCTAAATGAGCTTAAACAAAAAGGCACAGCCCATGGATGGCCTATCGTGCTGTAACGCGTTTCCTGCCTGACCGTCAGTCTGTTAACAGCCGGGAATCGCTAGATAAGTGGGGGCTCTAATGGTCAGTGACCGACGTTCAAATGGTTCAAATGTTCAAATGGCTCTGAGCACTATGGGACGTAACATCTATGGTCATCAGTCCCCTAGGACTTAGAACTACTTAAACCTAATTAACCTAAGGACATCACACAACACCCAGTCATCACGAGGCAGAGAAAATCCCTGACTCCGCCGGGAATCGAATCCGGGAATCCGGGCACGGGAAGTGAGAACGCTACCGCACGATTATGAGCTATACTGGAAAAAGTAAAGAATTGCACGACAGTTTGAATATGACACTGATCGCAGCTCTTCGGGTCCCACGACGGCTCACACTTACCTAAAAAGTCAGCCGAACCGAAGCAGCTGTCGAATTGTTGCAGCCGTATCAGGGAAATCCAGATGACTTAGTTAGCCGTCGAGTTAGGAGGGGCGTGGAGTATGTAATTCAACACTTTTTTTCGGATAGCAAGTTGGTTTTATTCAAGATTCCAATACACATATTATTCCCCACGCTTTTGGCTGCAAAACCATATTTTTCAAAATAAACACCATTCAATGCGGCGTTCTTACGCCACCTTACTGGAGGACCTGTATGCCCCCATGGTAATATTCTACTGGTCGACATCGGAGCTAACTTGTTACTGCATCAATAATCTCCCGTTCCTTCACACGGCCAAACAGATAGAAGATGCGACGTCGGGGCAGTTGGCTGGATGAGCAAGAAAAGTCAAATGAAGTTTTGTGAGCTCCACTCGCATGCGCAGACTTTTCACGATCAGCTTCGTAACGCGCAAGCAATTCCGCGCAGATGGTCCTTCATTGCTCCTTGTGGTTTCTGTTAGGCCACGATGGACGAGTGTGTTAGCACTGCCAACAAAGACGTCCTCTTAAGCAGCGTGGTGTCTCACTGTGATCCGCCGATCACCTCGAATGAGTGTCTCCACGTGTTCCAACACTACGGGAGTCATAGGTGCGTGTGGCCGGCCAGCACGCAGCAGATCGGATATGTTTGCACGATCTTGTTACGATGGTGACGGACACCTCGCCCAACGATTCTCCGTGCTTTTGTTCAATGCCACGTTTCCGTAGACATTCTGCAAGCGCCTGTGAATATCTGCGATGCTGTGGTTTTCCGCCAAAAGCAACTCGGTGAGAGCTCTCTGCTTCGGACGTGTCTCCATTACAGACTTCATTTTGAAGGTTACGTGTAGTGCCACCACCTACCGGAACTTCATGGAACTATGGGGGCTGAAGCAGGAACATTCCACAATATTGCACAACAAATTCTGCATTGTCATCCGAAATTGGCCGAGAAAAAGATGTGTTGCATTACTTATCGAACGCCCCTCGTATCATGGACGAGTACTGCGTTTGATACTACGACACTAAGCAGAGGAGAAAGCGAGCAGTGGAGACAAGTATATTCACCTGCGCTAACAAGGCGTAGACCGACCATCAGTGGGCAAATGGGGAAACGTCACTTGAGTATACTGCGTAAATCTCTTGACAAGGTTTACGGCAGACTGTTACGAAGAAACGTCCCGCAAAATTTTCCGAGGGGTTCTTCTTGCTCTGCGACAATGCTTCAGCTTATTCTGCATTCAAAACAGTCACACTTGCTGCTGCTTCGACATATAAAGTTTTGCCTACCCCAATATTCCTCTGAATTGTCTTGTAGTTCCTGATTGCATTGCGTGGCAGGCATTTCCAGCATGAAGGCGAAGTGATTTTCGAGATGGAGCGTTCCCTGAACAGCGAAAATTACGGGCTTATAGAACCAAGGTCTCTGCCAAGATATCCACCGTTGGGATAAATGCGTAAGGTGAACGTGTAGAAAACGACTAGTAGCATCACCAGGTTTCATGCTCGCAGCTTAATTTTTTGGAACCATAACTAAAACTTTATAATCAACTCTCGTACATGTGCATGCACGCAATTCGTTACGTCATCCGATACAGGTAAATGTCGATTTGCGCATCAAGGGAAATGTGAAACTGAATTGAAAAGTAACTCATGCCACAACGGCACGTTATGTTGAATAGCCGGTATGCAGAGACCGAAATAATGATCTCTCCGTGTGGCTTATTGAGTGTGCAAGGTGAACTCGAATTCAACCGACAAAACTTCGGAACTAGTTCAGCGAGTTTGTTAGTATTTTGCTACATGAGACCCTTGGTTATCGGTAGTTCGTTAGAGAGTCATAATGTAATTATGACTGTTTTTGTTATTCCAGCTACCTTGCATACTGTGGAAATACCTTCACAATACTAAAAAAAAAAAAAAAAAAAAAAAAAAAAGTGACCTTGTGCAAGCCTTTCAATTGGACGCCACATCGGCGACTTGTACGTCCTTTCACAATAGAGAAAATATGTATGCAATCACGAAGATGTACAACGCAAAACACAGAATAGTACATTAATCTTTAGACGAAACACGCAACGTTGCGTCACAGCAAAGTGTCATTGTGCAGCTCTTCAAATACATTCACACGAAATGCATATCGGCCAACTCCTTAAGTAAACCTATTCATACTGCTCTATATTACTGTTAACATACAACTACCACTGCCGGGGAAACAAACCCAAGACATAAGTGGCGAGTACTGAATGCAGTCTTGAGGGCGAACTGTAAAGTGGGCATTACTGTTGTCAACAGCAAGTACCCTGAGTGAATAGAAAACGTTTGCTAACAAACAACACAGAAGCGTATACCACTGACATTTGCACTATTGTGTAGATATTTTCAGTGCAATACGAACACAAAGTAGGGTTGGGCAAACGATACTTGCGTTCAAACGGGCTCGTAATTTCCCAATACGCCGTAGCCACTCGATTCAGTATCGAGCCTACTCGAGTAGTGACGTGACATTTGACTCGCACAGGCAAGTGAGAAACTACGAACTAGCCACAACAGGCTATGATTGTACTTAAAATATGACAGTTTCGGGAGAAACGGGATTAAATAGAATTAAATCCTACTACTGCACAAACTACTGTATTTGAACAAATTTGCAACAACAGTTCTCATACACTACTGTATGTTCGCGAACACGTACCAACATTTTTGCTGATTTTTTAGTAAGGGTAACAAAAAATATTACTTGTCTGCACCTAGTAAAATATTTTTTTGTTTATAAGATTCTGTAGTGATTTACCAAGTCGACTGAAAATGAGCATTTAAATCCGTGTTCACATATTAGAAACGTCACCATATTTTAATCAGTTTCAAAACCTGATGGAAACATTCAGATGAAACAAAAAAGAAAATTAATCAAGAACTAAATGCCTAACTAACGAAAAATAGAGTGGTAAACATACCCATAGTACTGGAAGTCACCTAAAGGTCGCGCGTGTAGTGAAAGTCCGATGCTTGGACAGAATCGTGATTGCAATCTTCTTTATTTATTTGTTTCCGTTGTTACATATGACATGCACGCTACACAATATTTCAGTCCATATTTCACACTTCTTTTTTATATTAAAATCCATAAAATATTAAAAATGCTAAGGCAGGTTATGGAGGTAGCAGCAAAAAAATGTCACTAGATGGTGGACCGATCGAACAGAACCCGAGATTTCTCGAGTTGTGACGTAAACTTCTAGAGCAGTTCTAGTCGTGCTCAAGCACAGATAAATGGTGATAAAAAATCAAACGGAATGAAGGTATTCTGTAACGTGCCATTGGAAACCACGGGTCCCATTGCCAGAGTACTGAGAAAATATCTCTGGACAACCTCTGAAATTTTGTTCATCCTAGTAGGTCGTGAGCAGTCAGTACCAATTGTAATTGTAGGATAATGACGTTCGACGCAACTGCCCGTGGCGAAATGTCATTCCAAGGAAAGTGCTCTGGCACGAAGTTGAGTGCGACGGTATGATTGCCTCTTCATGTGATTAGTGTTGAACAGTTAGGCGACTATAAAGTCGAAGATTCACACGACAGTGCTTAACTAGCCGTACTTCTATTCGATGACATGTTCTGACTTGTGAATTTATCCAACGGAAGTATATGGAAGTGTGTAGCAAAACAGAATGAACGACGCAGTGACGTGGTATTTTTTTTTTTTTTTCACATACAAAAGCGTTAGTGCGGCTAATAATGAACAGAAAAGATCATAGGACCTGTGGAGCGGTGCAAACACGAAGTTTTATATTTGTTGGATTTTCAACTGCTCGTCCAAAAAGTCGCATATGACAACTCCTAGCGAGACGTAAACATTCTTGTCGAAACAGAGCGTTCAGTAATTCTCGTCTATACGGGAGACGGGGCGAGTCTACGCTTCAGTTGTGTGAGGATTAGGGACACAAATTGTAGCAATTTTTAGCTTTTTTGTAAAAAAAAAGAAAAAACCAAACATATCGTTTCACAGCAAGTCGCAGTAATCAAACCCTTCAAGTTTCTTATTAATTAAAGTAACCTGATAACTTAGGTTAAGATCCCGTAGGGACCCATTTCGACAAGAGTTTAGCTACATGTGTTATCTAAAGAATTAGTAGTTTTTACACCAGAGGTTATAGTTTTCTCCCGTGTAGATAGGATAGTTCAAAGTGAGACTGAAACAGCTAAACTATTTAATCTTTTGACAACTGTGGGGATGGAACTGACCATGACCGCAAGGAATTTGGGAAAACACGCGCCCTCATAAATCAGAGTGTCTGGACTGCTGTTATGAAGGTGCCCATTCAAAATAGGAGATCCAGATTTTGACTACTGTAACATCCCGCTGAACGTCGGTTGATATCTAACTGCGCCAAGCTCTTCAAGACATGGTTATAGCTCCTCATTTCCATCTTGTTATCCCTAACGATTTTACAGTTTCATAGTTTTTAACGCTATCGGTTTGTTTAGAATAATTGCGTAGCCAAATACATGATAACGGCACAATTATTTGCTGTCTTTATGAAGTGATTCTGGAGGACTACAAGCTCTATGTTGCAGCGTCACTATGAAATAGTTTCGTTGGTATGATTCCCTTCTTGTCTACGTTGGGGTCATTTCCAGGATGAATGTAAATGCATAAATCGTACAGTTGATATTTGAGGAGATCTAAAGTAATTCTTTAGAATTATCTGCAACGCCTACGTCAGTTCGTTTTGCATGTTTCCCAGACAGGGCACATTATAGCTTATAGTGAACTTACCACGCTGTTTCGAGATGTGCAGGATCACTAGGTCAACGTTTACCTCTGTGACTTCGCTCATGGCACATTTTATGGGACATCCTCCATCTCTCTAAACGCACAACCACGGAAAGAAACTGCAATATCCTCAATTTCTGTGTTAATCGAAACGTGAGCCTGTGCGAATACCGAAAATTTGTGGTGTCGCTTTCATCGAACAGCAAATGGCAGTGAGCAGGGCTTTCTGTGTGCCTTCTGCGTGCATGCTACAGCTTATTACAGTGCTGCGTTAGATGTGGACGGTTGCATCAGTGTTCTTGCTAGGCTACGGTGACTCCATATACAGGGTGTTACAAAAAGGTACGGCCAAACTTTCAGGAAACATTCCTCACACACAAATAAAGAAAATATGTTATGTGGACATGTGTCCGGAAACGCTTAATTTCCATGTTAGAGCTCATTTTAGTTTCGCCAGTATGTACTGTACTTCCTCGATTCACCGCCAGTTGGCCTAATTGAAGGAAGGTAATGTTGACTTCGTTGCTTGTGTTGATTTGCTACTCATTGCTCTACAGTACTAGCATCAAGCACATCAGTACGTTGCATCAACAGGCTAGTGTTCAACACGAACGTGGTTTTGCAGTCAGTGCAATGTTTACAAATGCGGGGTTGGCAGATGCCCATTTGATGTCTGGATTAGCACGGGGCAATAGCCGTGGCGCGGTACGTTTGTATCGAGACAGATTTCCAGAACGAAGGTGTCCCGACAGGAAGACGTTCGAAGCAATTGATAGGCGTCTTAGGGAGCACGGAACATTCCAGCCTATGACTCGCGACTGGGGAAGACCTAGAACGACGAGGACACGTGCAATGGACGAGGCAATTGTTCGTGCAGTTGACGATAACCCTAATGTCAGCGTCAGAGAAGTTGCTGCTGTACAAGGTAACGTTGACCACGTCACTGTATGGAGAGTGCTACGGGAGAACCAGTTGTTTCCGTACCATGTACAGCGTGTGCAGGCACTATCAGCAGCTGATTGGCCTCCACGGGTACACTTCTGCGAATGGTTCATCCAACTATGTGTCAATCCTCATTTCAGTGCAAATTTTCTCTTTACGGATGAGGCTTCATTCCAACGTGATCAAATTGTAAATTTTCACAATCAACATGTGTGGCCTGACGAGAATCCGCACGAAATTGTGCAATCACGTCATCAACACAGATTTTCTGTGAACGTTTGGGCAGGCATTGTTGGTGATGTCTTGATTGGTCCCCATGTTCTTCCACCTACGCTCAATGGAGCACGTTATGATTTCATACGGGATACTCTCCCTCTGCTGCTAGAACATGTGCCTTTACAAGTACGACACAACATTTGGTTCATGCACGATGGAGCTCCTGCACATTTCAGTCGAAATGTTCGTACGCTTCTCAACAACAGATTCGGTGACCGATGGATTGGTACAGGCGGACCAATTCCATGGCCTCCACGCTCTCCTGATCTCAACCCTCTTCACTTTCATTTATGGGGGCATTTGAAAGCTCTTGTCTACGCAACCCCGGTACCAAATGTAGAGACTCTTCGTGTGGACGGCTGTGATACAATACGCCATTCTCCAGGGCTGCATCAGCGCATCAGGGATTCCATGCGACGGAGGGTGGATGCATGTATCCTCGCTAACGGAGGACATTTTGAACATTTCCTGTAACAAAGTGTTTGAAGTCACGCTGGTACGTTCTGTTGCTGTGTGTTTCCATTCCATGATTAATGTTATTTGAAGAGAAGTGATAAAATGAGCTCTAACATGGAAAGTAAGCGTTTCCGGACACATGTCCACATAACATTTTCTTTATTTGTGTGTGAGGAATGTTTCCTGAAAGTTTGGCCGTACCTTTTTGTAACACCCTGTATATGCTGCTGATACACACCTGCTGCCATCTGAACTGTATCTCCAGAGGCTGGACGATGAGGTGCTACACGTCTGTCGGCGGTGCGTTGCTGCTAACCCTCCGGTACACCAGGATCTGGGTGGTTGCATTACACCGTCAAAGAGGATAGCCTAGGAAAAGCTGCAGCTCTGTATCAGGAGGGAGTTCTGGCAGCCGCGTGCCGTTACAGACTATCTGTAACAGCGCAACACTGCAGTGGGTCTCTCCTGTGTCGCGAAAAAGTTGTCTGGTGAGTGGGATACCGACTGGCTGTCGCAAGAGTAGCTTCAGACTATATACAAGTTCCAATTACGGTTGTGTACGTATATGAAGTAGAACCTCTCTTGAAAGACATGGTGCACTCTGCATTCGATTATAATACAAAAGCCCATCTTTTGGCTACAGGGTGTGTGTGTGTGTGTGTGTGTGCGTGTGTGTGTGTGTGTGTGTGTGTGTGTGTGTGTGTGTGTAAGGGGGGTGGGGGGTGCCGCCCATTGGTTTTCTCTGTTTAAAGAGGGAAATGTTGTCCGGCACTTCCGTCAGTTGTATGACCCCTTGTTGCTGCTGTTCCTTGGACAGGAATGTCATGTGCCGTTTTAGCAGCATTACGCGCGTCAGTATGTGGTTGCCGGAAAGTTGTGTGCTCTTCGTAGTGGCCAGCGGGATTACCAGACCTTACGTGCTACCTTACCTTATGTGAAACGTAATGGGTCAGCAATTCACCTGCTCTCAAAGGCCAGTCACGACCGGTGAATCATGTTTTGGACAGTTTTGCTGCCCACTATGATTTGACGTCGCATTCTGTGAAATAGCTGTTTCATATGCTCTGGAACTGCCAGGATGTAATGATCCCGTGGTACGCATTATGTTGAAACGCTTTTTCAATGTGCCGATTGCTTTCCCCAGCAATGTATCAGTAAAGAGTATCTTTAAATTGAGATTTCACTGAGGGCCCACCTCTTAAAATGAATTGTGAAAACGCCGTAAGAAATGAGGCTAAAGCAAAAGATAAAACGAGTGATGCTCGTAGTCGTATTAAAGACGTAATTAATGTAAATACGAGACTACATATAAAATATATGGTGTAATTCTGGACTGTACACGCAACATTTATACCCCGGTTGAATACAGTGTTAGTGACTCATAAATTTCTGTAGGAGACTGGGATATAGAAAGCCAAAAACCATCTGGAAAGAATCGTCGTCAGATGTACGTTTAGCTTCGATATAATTATATTCTCTGAATTCTGTTGAGACTACACTGAAAACTTATCATTCCATTAAGATTCTGCTCTCTATAATTCGTGTTTTTACCAGAAAACCCAATAATAGTGAGGAAACATTTTTCTAGTTCACCAAGTAACGAATGATGTGAGAAAATTACCTCCGCTCCGTTGCATGATATCAACAGCCAAGGCACATTGACGGTCATGAAAGGCAAGAATAGGTTCTACCTGTTAAATTTTTCCTGGGTATGGTGCACAGTCTTGTAAAACTTTTAAAAGGACATCTAGCTCGCCTTTGACTGTATAACTATTTATTCATAAAATACACTGCTGCGGTTTCGACATTGCGTCATTATCAAATGCAGTACCTACTGGAGCACAATTTTCACAGTACTCCATGTGTTAATGACCGCACGGTTGAAACTGCAGTAATGGTTTTATGAATAAACAGTTATACAGCGAAAGGCGACCATGATGATCCTTAAAAAGGTATTACTTGTGATGCATAAAGTACTTCAGAGTTTTCTTGCTTCCCTTATCTCTCCACAAAAGAGACAACAGCATGCCATCAACTTATTCTCTATGTATCACTCTGCTGAATCGACATATTTCGACAGCTACGTGGGGAGGAGGAAACGTCGTTCTGAGAGTAAGCACTGTGGGCCAGTATCTTTGATAGCATGCCATACCTCATATACTGCAAATATTTTACCTTGTCCAGTCATGTTTGCTTCAACACTGCGCTGCTAGATAATTTTCAGAGCCTGGACTGTCACTTTGCTCGTGAAAGCGGCGCCCTCAAGGCAACGTGGTTCCACTTTCGCGAGGATGGCCATTAAGCGCAGTGTTCCGATACCAATGCGTCATACATAACGGGTTGCCCAGGTAGCAGCAGGAGTACATCGTCGACAGTAGATCCGCACTCCATTTCAGCCGGCGATACGACAGTCCGGGCAGTAGTTTTGATTAATAACGGACCGCACCAGTTTCGTTATATTTTTGTCTCTATTGTAGGACGTAATCGAAACGGATATTTGAGTCCAGGTCTGCATTTATTTACAAGATGCCAGTACGAGATTTCGTTTAAGAAGGTTCTGGCACTTACTCCTTCCTCAACATGTATTTCGCGTTTTCTCTGTTTATTATATAAAAGAAATTGTAGGATAAGACACTAGCATCTTAATCTAGTTAATATGATTAGGCGTCCTTTCGTTCACCATTACGTTGTGATTTCCCGACGCCTCGCAAAATAATCATTGAGTGTGTTAGGTAACATATATTAGAGAGGGTTGCACTTACCTTAGTTGTTTCAGGCAATCAGTGAGTGTATAACAAGTCCATTAGTACAAAATGTTCGTAAGCTTGTGTGCAGGTCTGCCTATGTGATAAGCAGTGACCACTGTGGTGCTGGGTTAGAAATTATCGTTTCATGTAGAATTAATCTGCAGCAATACCTATTCTGTGGGCTTTGTCCCTGTTACTGAAATGTACTTTCGGGCATTAGAGAAGAAATTATACGGGTTCGATTCCCAGCGGGGTCAGGGATTTTCACCTGTCTCGAGATGACTGGGTGGTGTTGTGTCGTCTTCATCATCATGATCATCATCATCATCACCATGCAGGAGAAAGGCGAAAATAATCTATTATCGTTCGTCTACCTAGTCAAAGCGAAACTGTGAAAGATCTGTTTAAGTTTAGTGATCAACAGGCTACAGCAGTCCACTCTCCCCACCGCCGCCCCACACCGAACCCAGGTTTATTGTGCGGTTCGGCCCCCAGTAGAGAGGTTTACATAAACAGAGGCGCCTGACTATCACCTTGAATAACTTTTGACTTGTTAAGTGTTTTATCTCTTTTCACGTAGTGACCAGGGGTTCATCAACAAAGACGAACGCATTTTCGTAACTTCGTTAATCAGTGAGATACATAAATCGACTTTGTTTTGTTGATATTTTTTTATGAACTATAGTACTTTTTGCTCCCGAATAACAAATTTGTACTAGACAAATTCAGTGCTATAACTTGTTTGCTACAAGAAGATACAAAGTAAGATGTACTGCAGATATAGATGTTTTTGCTGTTGTTGCGTCCTTCTGAATGTCCTGCCGGCAGAAATTCAGTCTAGTCTCCACGGGACCATTCGTCGTCGAGACAAGAGATTGGCCTGTTTCATCAGTTGTGTGTCCGCCTTTGGAGGAATTGACTGAATTACATTTTTGGAACACAATCTACGAGCAGATTAGAGACGGAAGTGATGACACTTTCTGCAGGACCTGACCATCATTTTGCAGGGCATGCTCAAGCACGTACAGTGCCAGCTGTTACTGATTTGTTTGACTGATGGGGTTGCTAAGTGCTATACCACCTACTGCACTCCCCTGACTTAAGCCCCCGTAAGTTCAACTCGATTTCTAAACTGAAGGAAACACTTCACGGCATTCGCTTCAGAACTGCTACAAATTCGTTCGGGCAATAGACCGCGCCGCTCGAACTGTCAGCACAACTGGCACTGCTAACAGTATCCTACGACTTCCACATCGCTGGCAACGGGTTATACACAATGCTGGTGACTACTTTGAAGGTCAGTAAAACTTTGAAACACGTGTTTATTTTGTACGAGCTGTAAATAAGTAGTTACCACTATTAAAGTTCCAACCCTCGTATGTCTGAATTTTCCCCCCGCTGATCTGCTATTCTGGCGTAAAAAAGTAAAGAACCATTGTTTCATAAGAAAAACTAAGTTATTCCATAAATTATGGGACTAATAGCATGGCGGAAATGTTTGTCTTTATTTCATGAGCCCTCGTTCATCATTCTTATGGGTTTACAAATATGTTTGCTGATGTGACGTAGCTCTGTACACTAGACCATTCTGTGCAACTCTCTTCACGTCTGTAAAATCTCATGCATGTTGTATTTAACTCTATATCTGCCTGTGCAATTTTGATCCCACACCCCACAATGTCTTCCATTACCAAACTGGGGATCCCTTGATGTCTCAGAATGTGCCCTGCCGACCGATCCTATTTTGTATCATAAATTTCTTTTTCTTCGCAGCTCGCTTGACTATCTCTTCATTAGCTATCTAACCTACGCATCAAATAGTCAGCGTTGTTTGTTTTGCAGCATCCTATTCAACAGTTTTATATGCTCTTGTTTTCTGAACTGTTTATTGTCAATATTCGAATTCCGTACAAGGCCACACTCCAAACAAATATTTTCAGAAAAAGACTTCGTAATATTTGAATTTATATTCGATGTTAACAAGATTGCCGCCGGCCGAAGTGGCCGTGCGGTTAAAGGCGCTGCAGTCTGGAACCGCAAGACCGCTACGGTCGCAGGTTCGAATCCTGCCTCGGGCATGGATGTTTGTGATGTCCTTAGGTTAGTTAGGTTTAACTAGTTCTAAGTTCTAGGGGACTAATGACCTCAGCAGTTGAGTCCCATAGTGCTCAGAGCCATTTGAACAAGATTGCCTTTTCCGGAAATGCTTTTGTTGCTATTACCATTCTGTTTTATATATCCTCTCAATCCGGCCATCGTCTGTTACTTTGTTCCAGGAATAACAAAAATCGTCTACTACTTCTAGCGTCTAATCTACTAATCAGATTTCTTCAGCGCCACAAGCTTTAATTTAACTACATACCCTTAAGTTTGCCTTCCTTTTGTTGAAGTTTATCTTTTTTCGCTTTCCAAATTTCTTCCTGGTTTGCTTAGCAGCTTACCCAGTATACAGACTGAATAACATTGGGAGTAGCCTACAATCATCAGGCCCTTCTCAGACATTCTTTCCTTTTCAAATTCTTCGGCTCATATAATTGCAGTCTGGCTTCTGTACAAGCTTTAGATAACGTTTAGCTAACTGTATTTCTTCGCTGATATCTCCAAAATTTTCAACACTCAATATCACCAAAAGCTTCGTCTAAATCTACAAATGCTGTAAACGAAGCGTTTCGTTTCTTCAACCTATCTGCTAAGACAGTGTTAAACGTTAAAGATTTTTTTAATTACAATCTTTTAACAGTACAGATAAGTCGCAGAATTAGTATTACCTCGCATTTTCAAACATTTCTCCGGAACGGAACTGGTCTTCCTCGAGGTCGGCTTCTACCAGTTTTTCAGATTTTTGTAAATAATTCGTATCGATATTTCGCAACCATGACGTGTAAAACTGGTGATCCGCTAATATTCACGCTTGTGAACAACTGCCGTTCTTGGAAATTGGAATTATTACATTTTCTTGAAGTCTGAGGGCATTTCGCGTGGTTCGCATATGTGGCAAACCAGATGGAATAATTTTGTTACGGCGTGCTCCTCCAGGGAGCTCAACGCTTCTGAAGGAATGTCGATATATTTCTTTACGGGTCAAATGCTATCTGAGGCTTCACCGTATATACACATCCGTAGTGTGGGGATAAAAGTACAGGGGGTAGGCAAAATAATGTGAACAGTTCAAATGGTTCAAATGGCTCTGAGTACTATGGGACTTAACTTCTGAGGTCATCAGTCCCCTAGATCTACTTAAACCTAACTAACCTAAGGACATGACACACATCCATGCCCGAGGCAGGATTCGATCCTGCGACCGTAGCGGTCGCGCGGTTCCAGACTAGCGCCTAGAACCGCTCAGCCAATGTGGACAACGGTAGTAATGAGATGGCTGTGTTTGACGCAGGTAAGGCACTGGTCGCGCTCGACTGTGCGTGTCCAGTACGGACTAGGCATCAGTGCTAGTTGTTTACGAGTAGTGCACACTTCGTATTTACATTAAGAGGCCGAAGTCGACGTGCAATGAAATATCTAACAGAGTTAGAGAGAGGGAAGATTGAGGGGGTCCGATTGGCTGGAGCATCGGTAGCCAGAGAGCCAACTTATTGAATGTTTCAAGAGCAACTGTTTCAACAGTCATGATAACCTACACAGAACATGAAAAGACATCATCGTGTAAACGTGGGTGCAAATCAAAACTAAATGATAAGAGATCGTCGAACGCTAAGACGAACTGCGTCAAAACAGCACGAAACTACGGCGGTTAAAGTGACTGCAGAGCTCAATAGCTATCTCCGAGACCCCGTATCTATCGACACTGTCCGCCGAGAACTCCATGAAGCGAATATTCATGGACGAGCTGCCATACCGAAACCGTTAGCGACGACAACCGACGCAAATAAAAGTAAAACATGGTGTCAGGAGCATAAATCATGGGCAGCTGATCAGTGGAAACACGTCATACGATCCGATGAGTCAACATTTTCGTTATTTCCAACATCGGGCCAGGCTTACGTCTGGAGAACACCAAAAGAATCCTACAATCCTGATTGCAACGGTTAAGCATGGAGGTGGAAGTGTGATGGTGTGAGCAACCATATCACGATGATCTGCTGGTCCCATCGTTACTCTCAAAGGTCGTGCTACAGCCAACGATTATGTGAACATTTTAGGTGATGAGGTGCACCTCATGATTCAGGTGATGTTCGCCAATAATGATGCCATATGTCAACACGGTAATGCACCCAATCACACAGCCAGGACAGTGCAGTGAGGAGCATGCAACTGAACTGCAGCGACGTCCTTGGCCAGCACAGTCTCCGGACCTGAACATTATCGAACCCTTGTAGGCGTTATTGCAGCGCAGGAGTTAGAAGAGGTTCTCATCGAACAATGTCATAACATTCCACTGGAGACTATACGATCATTATTTGTCAGTATTCCAAGAAGTATCGCAGCTGTATTGCGGACAAATGGGGGTCCAACCCCTTATTAATAAAGTATTCCCAAATTAGTACAGGTGCTCATATTATTTTGCCTATCCTCTGTAGTAAAGTGGGCGTAGGGTAATGGCGAGAACGAGGGAAAATGCCCAGCGGCTACTGGACACCACACAGCCGCGAGAACCCGCCGGTGAGGGCGACGCGACCCGGACTGTCGCACGGCGGTGTCCCCTTTGCGGGAGTCGCGTGCCCCGTGGCCGGGCGGCGTCTCGTTTCCCGGGATACTCCCCCGGCGGCGGCCCCACAGCCCTGGCTGCACACGTGGCGTTCCAGAGCGGCAGCGCTTCCGGTAAGGCGCAGGCAGCCGCCCACACAGAGCCAGCCGCTCCGACCGCCCTCTCGCTCCTCCTCCTCCTCCTCCTCTCCTCCTCCTCCTCCTCCACCCTTGTCCGGCAGCCGTCTAGACGCCATCGTCTACACGGCCTGCCGAAGACGGCAGACGTCACACGTTCCGCCGAATAGAAAGAGGGTTTAACACTGTACACCGACAGTTGGGCATACAGGTGCCAGGCACAATCACAAGACTACCTAACTCTCCTAGCAAGTGGTAAATGAAGCCCGATGCCTCTAAAACACATCTAATCCTTTTCAAACAAACGTACGGCCGTACCGGTAACTAAAAATCAGAAGAAGCCAAACAACAACTTTGGGGGCAAACCGTCACTGCAAAAGACAGTACAAAGTATCTGGGGATTACCCAACGTGCAGTAGACATAACAGCAAAAGCTGCAACTAGGTTAAACTTACTTAGTCTACTAAAAGGCAGAAGAAATGGTGCAAAGATACAAACAATGGTATCCACCTATCAATCCTTCGTTCATCCCATCTTAGAGTGCGCTGCATCAGTATGGATGCAAGCAAAACAATAGCGGAAAAAATAATGGCAGCAGAGAGGAGAATGTTAAGCATTACGGGCAAGATGAATGGCTGGACCAGAAACAACATACAGTAGTTTCCAAAAACGCAAAGGTAAAACCACTAAAGAAAAAGATGGTTGGAATCAACTGCCAAAATTGGCACCAACCGATATCAGAACAAAAGAGCTGCGGCCGACCTCCTATTGCATAAAGACGACTGATACACCAACCACAACCAATTTTGTCATCACAGACATACAAGAGGACAGGATAAAACACCTGCTACTAGATGAACCTCAAGAGAAAGACGACATGTAAAAACACCGACACAGCTCAAATCGAGTGACCACACTTAACACGGGATGAAAAAGAGACAGCAGAGATACAAGCAAGAGAATATTCAACAGATCCTTGCTCAAGTTTTAGGGAGGTTTCCCTCAGCACTAGGGCAGATGTCAGGATCATTACCACCCTCCCACGCGAAAAAAAGCGATTAGAAAAGAACAGATACTCAAGAACAACAGGAAAATCCTTTCCCCCATCCAAAATAAAAAGTGTCCCAACAGCATAAAATAAGGCACCAAAGAGCAATAAGCTGTCCATGTGTCCGCCTCCCCCTCCCCTCTCATCAGAGAGGAACGAAAGATAAAAGAAAGGCGGTTTCGAGTCTAAATGGCAGCCGTCGTGCACGGCACGGCACAGTAGCGCCCTTCATGTTCTTCCTCCCGTCTCTCACCACACTCCCAGCGAAATCGAACGCATGGGCCTTAGTTTATCGTCGTTTAAAAAGAAGGGTAGTGTAATTATTGACAACTATATAATTCTGAACTGGGTGTCACATCAATAAGGTAAAATCTTCTAAATGCATTGTTTGCTCTTCAACAAAATCTTTATTGTGCTTACCATATGCCTCCTAGTAGTTAGAATCTATAGTAGCCAGAATCTTTTTATTTAGCTGGCTGTAGTTGCTGCTTCCTGTAGTTCGTGTTATGAAGATTTTCTGTGAGGTAAGTGACTTATGAAAAAGTATGAGTTATCGTTAGGATTTATTGCAATTCAGGGTCATTCTTTTGCGTTAATTATTGGAAACCATGTTGTCACTATAGCAAACAGATTGCGTTGGGCGTGTTTATTGTGGGCAATAAATGAATAGGTTAAGTCTGAGTTGTCTTTGTCAGGGAAAATTCTGTAGGTCAGTGTTTTAAATGATAAAAATAAGTAAAGACTATAGGTTCGGCTGTCGATCCTTAGCCGAGGATACTTCACTGGAATCTTCTGATTACCTTGTAGTTAGAATAATTAGAGCACGATTAGAAATTAGTTATTATTTACTGCTAGCGCGTAACTTAAAGGACACAATAGATACGATTACGACACAAATTGACAATCTAAAACTTTGCTTAAGAAACACACGGAGGAAATCAGCACACTATCGGAAAAAGTAGCCGAAAATTCGGATCAGTTAAATTTATCTAGGAAGGTAGATGATGTTTTGAATGATTCAAGACCGGTAGCTTTTACTGAAATAGTGGAAATTTAATCAGAATTAATACGCAATACAAAAGAGAAATACGGGGAGTACAATATCAGTTGGCACAGGTGAAACTGTTTGCTATACAGTGACAACATGGTTTCCAATAATTAACGCAAAAGAATGACCCTGAATTGCAATAAATCCTAACGATAACTCATACTTTTTCATAAGTCACTTACCTCACAGAAAATCTTCATAACACGAACTACAACAAGCAGCAACTACAGCCAGGTAAATAAAAAGATTCTAGCTACTAGGAGGCATATGGTAAGCAAAATAAAGATTTTGTTGAAGAGCAAACATTGCATTAAGAACATCTTACCTTATTCATACGACACCCAGTTCAGAATTGTATAGTTGTCAATAATTACACTACCCAAACGTTACCAACTACATCCATCCTCATTTTACAATGCTTGTCCTACCAACACTGAGTCTCCACTAAGAAAATCATGTCCAAACATTTTTCTATCCAGTCGATAACTGCTAGTCCGTCCAACCACAAAATCTCTTGCCGAGGACGCAGAGTGCTGTCAGCGATATTGATACAGTCTATAGCGCTGCCAACATACAAACAGGCTACTTACAATATTATCCAAAAATTTCAAACAAATTTGTTCATTTATTTGCATTTAACGCTTAGAGTTTTCAGTCATCATCTAATTTGAACCCTGATTTTTCTGTACGCATTGTAAAAGCCTGTGTCATTGTGCACGACTTGGTGCGTCACAGAAACGGCTTTGAAACGGAAGATACATTATCGATAACTGGACTTCGATTGTAGACAATGGAATTTCACCAAACAATTTCTGGAACATAATGACGAATTTTTTTACTTCAACTGGTTCCGTAAACTGGCGGTTTTCTAAAATATTTTTGGAAAGATTGTTATTACGCCATTCAGTTTAAACATGGTACAATAAAATCTCTTTAAGTGATTGAACAGCTTACTTAACGTATTAATTTTTTGCCTTATCGTTGAGGTTTTTAAATGATACAGTCTTCTATTTGAATAACGTGATGCACACTTTTCTGTATGAATTCTGCCCTTATAATGTTCTAAAAGCTTTTTCGCACAAAGCTGGCCGTTCTTCCATTAAGGAAATTCATCACTCATTGTCTAGTCTACTATGTTTTGCAGTAGAGGTAGCCCAAAAAAGACGCTTGGCTTGTAACATTTGTGATGCTGCTGAACCTTCTACCTCCCAGTTGTACAGATTTGTACAGATGTTGCTATTTACACAACTAGTAAGGTACGTTTTTTTCATAAATACGATAATCGTAAGGTTTAATGGCCTACAACTGTATATTATCTGTGCTGACGGCTTTCCTCAAACGCATGTTAATCTGGTATTAAGATAAACTATTCGTTCATACACCGACAGTAATACAACGTAAGAGCATCGCCCCTTGCAATATACCTTGTGTGTGCAACGACCCAGAAGCAACTTACCAAGCGAGACTTTACCTTTAATTACTCGCTCCGGAGATATTATCTTACCTCTGACTGTTCAGAAGTCGCTGCAAAACAACTATGTAAAAAACTGACGTTAAGCAGGATGTTAACAAACGTGAGATTCAGTATTTTATAAATGGTCGAGAGTCCTAAACGGAGTATTTTGAGATAATAACCGATGGTCGGAAATGAATATCGAGCTCTTGAATGAACAATAATTGAGAGGCACGTGTTCGTCAATTACTTAATTACCGTATCACATGACTGCCTACCGAATCGAACGCTGCCGTGAAAAAAATATAAAATCTTCAAAGATGCTTCCACGGTAGAGTTAACCATTGTTTCAGTTCGCGTGTGTTTGTCGGCTCGGTGACTCACTGGTAAACCGGCAGACTAGAAATCCAAAGGGCCAGCTTTCGAACATGGTCAGTACTAGGATTTTTATCTGTTCATCTATCACTTCTTTAATCTGCGGTAATGATTGTTAATGTGAAATATGTGGAGTTCCATAGTGATTCGTTGGTTGGTTGGTTGTTTTTGGGGAAGGAGACCAGACAGCGAGGTCATCGGTCTCATCGGTTTTAGGGAAGGACGGGGAAGGAAGTTGGCCGTGCCCTTTGAGAGGAACCATCCCGGCATTTGCCTGGAGCGATTTAGGGAAATCACGGAAAACCTAAATCAGGATGGCCGGACGCGGGATTGAACCGTCGTCCTCCCGAATGCGAGTCTAGTGATTCGTAATCCACGTTAAACTGTAGCTCTTCCTGTAACACACCGAGCGAGGTGGCGCAGTGGTTAGACACTGGACTTGCATTCGGGAGGACGACGGTTCAATCCCGCGTCCGGCCATCCTGATTTAGGTTTTCCGTGATTTCCCTAAATCGTTCCAAGCAAATGCCGGGATGGTTCCTCTGAAAGGGCACGGCCGACTTCCTTCCCCATCCTTCCCTAATCCGATGAGACCGATGGCCTCGCTGTGTGGTCTTATTCCCCAAACAACCCCAACCCCAACCCCTCTTCCTGTAACTAGCTGGTTAAGGCAATTCGGAGAAAGGCGACCGCATACCACCTGCAGTAAAGCACTGTGCTGCCAAACCAACCTACTGGTTGACGACAGGTTTTCCTTATTTGTGGCGGATATGGAACATTATTCGTCCTAGAGACTTTCAAATGTACCTGCAGCAGGACTTAGTGCCAAAGGGCCGATCTATTCGACAGAGAAAAGTTTCACAACAGGCGTCATCCTAAGTTGAAGATATTTACGCTGTGGAAGGAGGAAAGGAAGATTACGATTTAACGCTTCTTCGGGGTTGAGGTCATTAGAGACGGAGCACGCGCTCGGAATGTTTCAAGAATGGGAAAAGAATCGGCCGTGCCTTTTCAAAGGAACCATTCCAGCATTTCTCTGGAGCGATTTAGGGAAATCACAGAAAATTATATGTGGACGGCCGCACGCGGATGTCAACCGTCGTCCTCCCGAGTGCGAGTCCAGTGTGATATATACCGTGGATATCAACTAGTGAAAAATAGGGAAGAAGGAAATTAGCGGTCAACATCCCTTCGACAACGATTTCATTATAGACGAAGCATAAGCCAGAATCGGACAAGGGTGCGGAATGGGTTCGACCGTATGTTTTTCAAGGAACCACCCGGTTTTCTGCTCGAGCTTTTCAGGAAATCTACGGGAAGCCTGATCTACACAGCCGCATTTAAACTCCTGTCCTCTAAAATAAGGGCCATTGTCTTTTCATTACGCCACCCCGCTCAGTCAAAGCTATTCCATAGTGCAGCCTACTATCCACTTTAGTCCACGCAGCCCAAGTACACTAAATATTTTTTTTAGTTGCTGACTCACCGATTAGTGGTCTAGATTGCTATCCTAGTGTGAACCTCCCCTTAACCACAGCGCTACCTAATCCGTCCTGGGTCGAGAGCCACCGCTTTGGTGAGAGTTTAGGCACTCGGTTTCAGTTCATAGTCTAACTGCTACGCCACTCCGCTCGGTAGAAGCTTCAGAGAAATTGGGGCTGTGGCCAAGGTTTTCCATGAAGAATACTTCGTACTTTAGAATGTGAAGAGACGATGTCGGATCGCGTGGGAGGAGGTTTATCAGTAAATACGCTACAGCTCGGCGATTTTTACTGTGGACACTTACTAGGAGTTTAAGTTGTTCACACAAGTTGATTATGTCAATAAAAAACTAAACATTATTTTCGAGTAATAGTTCCTAGCCTTAGAGTAGTTGCTTCCTCTGCCATCTGCATAACTTTGACTCTAAAGGCTTGGAATATTATGTGGCCGTAACGAACAAGTCTCAATATCACGTACCAGCACTGTGAATTCCACGCTCTGTGCAGGAGTTGCAATTTTTAGAGATGGAAGTCTAGTATTCTCCATAAATACGCAATCCTTCGAGTGAAATTGTCTGTAAATGTTTCTGTTCACAGTTTCACATCAATATTGCTCTCTCGTCGGCTATCAGTCAGTGGGAATGCGACCAGCTGCGGATGAAATGTAAGGCTGTGAGAGTTTGCTGTAGCGGTAGTTTCGTTCCTCTGTGCGGAAGGACGTGTAGAGGATATGTTTAGGGCACTGTGCGCGGTAGCAGTGGGGTGGGAAGAGGCCCGCCCGGCTGCAGCCTGCCTTTCCGCGTACGAGTTAAATCAGCAAACGGCGCGACGCGACGGCAGCTGCACGACGGCGCGCCCCACCTGCCGGCATCTCGCAGCTCCCGGCGGCCGCACACGCGTGCCGCACGTGTCGCACTGACAGCAGACTAGCACCTGCGCGCCACTGCCCCACCTCAGCTCACCGTACGGTCCATGCACGTCCCGTGTATTCATACAGTGCAGGATACGGCAGTCTCACATCAGCTTACTGTCAGTGGCACGACAAATTCTGTGAGCGAATCGATAACGAGGTTATTGGGAACCCACTCGGCGCAGTTGTAGTGAATGTCTGTATTGAAAAATTTGAAGAAAGAGCCTTGCAGACGGCCAGGAAGAAACCTCTTGTTAGTTTCGGCATGTTGATGAAAATTTAGGTGTATAGCCTTATGGAGATAAATAATCTTCAAGATTTCTAAATTTTCTGAATAATATTGATTCCAAAATAAAGTTCACTATGGAAAAAGGCAAATAAAGTGAAATTTACTTTTTGGATTTACAGGTACTTAAAAAAAACCGACGGAACTTTAGGGCACTAACGCTACAGTATGCCCATTCAAATTGATAGATACTTTCACAAAAATTCCATTCATGCCCCAAGCAGAACAGAGGACTCACATAGTTCACAGATTCTTTTAGAAGGAAAGGAGACTAAGCGTCCCATCGACATCGCGGTCGTCAGAGACGGAGCACAGACTCGGAGTGTTTCAAGGATACGGAAAGAAATCGGCCGTGCCCTTAAAAAGGAAGCATGCCGTCCTTTGCAGCGATTTCGGGAAACCATGGGAAACCTACATCTGGATGATCGGATGTGGATTTGAACCGCCGTCCTCCCGAATGTGAAACCAGAGTCAGCACTGCCTCGCACGGTAGATTTTTAGAACGGTCCACCAAAGTACAGGGAGGAATAGCTCTATGATTTAAGAATTACTTTCAGAAGAACAGCCGACCCTGATAATAAATAGTGCGCTGTATCCTAAAAGATCTCGAGCTTCTAGTGGAAAAGAACCAACAAAAGGGAAAGTTTTCCTCCCATTCGCAAGAACGGTCAGATATCGCATCAACTGAGTACTAACGAGGCACGGTACTGACACAGTGTTTAAATCAACAAGAAATGTGCGTGCTTATTTGAACACTGAAGGGGACCTGTGCCCGCCCTTGCCACCGAAGGAGTCCCTTGTACATAAGGTCAAATGTACATAGAAACTAGAAAAAGAAGCGTTAACACCCGATATCAGGAACACAAGAGCATTTTTCGTCTGGGAAACACGGAGAAATCGGCAGTAGCGCGTCATGCACTGGCACCTTCGCTGGTCATGGGGCTCGATTCGAAGCGGGACTCATCACAAGAAGACAATTTTAATCCAGTCAAGAAGACTCCAGACCGACGATATGTCTCGAGACGCTCCGGACAACGGTGGGACACGAAACTGACTGACTGCCATATGGCCCGACTGCCATTTCGTTTCATAGCAGGATCCCTTTGGTTGTCTTCTGCCGCACCCTGACAACACAGCGGTACGTCGACGATATTCTACTCCCCATTTTGTTGTCATTCATGGCAAGCCATCTTGCGCTTACATTCAAGCAAGATAATGTCCGCCCGCGCACGACGAGTGTTTCTATTGCTTGTCTTCGTACTAGCCAAACCCTACCTTGGCCGGTAATGTCGACGGATCTCTCTCTATATTTAAGAACGTTGGGAACATTATGGGTAAGGCCCTCCAACGATTTCGGGATTTTGGCGATCTAACGTGCCAGTTGAACAGAATTAGGCACCATATCCCTCAGGAGGGTATCCTACAGCTCTGCCAATCAATGCCAAGCCAAATAACTGCTTACATGAGGCCCAGAGGTGGACCAACGCGCTATTGACTTGCTCAGTCTGTGAAACTCTTTCTCTCAAGTAAATCATACAACAGAATAACCCATTTTTATTGCGTAGTTATGAAACAAATGAAGCATGATAAATACAGGTAACGGTTAGTGTATGAGCAAATCTAAAGACGACGCAATGAATTTACCTCTGACACTGTCTGATTACAACTTTTTCTTTTCTGAATTGGTAATTGGCAACTTAGTCGTGCAGACAAATCTTTAACTCGTTTGTGGAAGACTCAGCAATATTTTATAAACAGGCAATGATGTAGAGAGTAAACAGCTGGTTGACTTAGAATATAACTTCTTCTGCCAAAAATGTTAGATATACACAGTAACGGAGGAAATAAAATTCATTCCTGAGCCCAGGGCGCAACTCGAATCGGTGCATTACCTTTATTGAATAGAATTTGAGAGGAGAGAAATTTGTGGCACAATTTGACTAGGAGAAGGGATCGGTTCTGCGGTATCGATGGATCACCAATTTAGTGTTGGAGGGCAGCGTGGAGGGTAAAAGTCGTATAGGAAGAGCAAGAGATGAATACACTAAACAGATTCAGAAGGATGTAGGCTGCAGCAGGTACTGGGAGATGAAGAACCTTGCACAGGATAGAGTAGCATGGAGAGCTGCATCAAACCAGTCTCAGGACTAAAGACCACAACAACAACAACCTTTATTTGACGGTAAATGCACATATGCGATTGTTACGTAATTGCGAGATGGCCCAGCAGTCAGGTCAGGCTGCATAGCGTTGTGAGTTGGTTTTTCGCAACCTTGCCCAAATCCTCTAGCCTTGTGGGTATGCTGCAAATATGTGATGTCTGGATCATTTGTTCTCGGCGCAGAGACACTTGCAGGGGTTGTCATGTGGCACTCCTGGTGATAAACTCGTGTGATTCACGCCTTGAGCAAGCCTTTTATAGTTACGGACAGTTTGGACGGCTTTTATAAGCGCACTGGACCAAAAATTAGTCAATCGCAGGAGGCATCACGTCAGTGTATCTCACCTTGATAACAATCTCAATTCGGCGATGGGAAACGTAGAAGAGCCTCCGTACGCCATGTCCAGCTGAAGTCACTCGTTGATGAGCAGGTCCTGTAGAAAATTCAAATGGCTCTGAGCACTATGGGACTTATCATCTAAGGTCATCAGTCCCCTAGTCAATCGCAGGAGGCATCACGTCAGTGTATCTCACCTTGATAACAATCTCAATTCGGCGATGGGAAACGTAGAAGAGCCTCCGTACGCCATGTCCAGCTGAAGTCACTCGTTGATGAGCAGGTCCTGTAGAAAATTCAAATGGCTCTGAGCACTATGGGACTTATCATCTAAGGTCATCAGTCCCCTAGTCAATCGCAGGAGGCATCACGTCAGTGTATCTCACCTTGATAACAATCTCAATTCGGCGATGGGAAACGTAGAAGAGCCTCCGTACGCCATGTCCAGCTGAAGTCACTCGTTGATAAGCAGGTCCCGTAGAAAATTCAAATGGCTCTGAGCACTATGGGACTTATCATCTAAGGTCATCAGTCCCCTAGAACTTAGAATTACTTAAACCTAACTAACCTAAGGACATCACACACATCCATGCCCGTGGCAGGATTCGAACCTGCGACCGTAGCGGTCTCGCGGTTCCAGACTGTAGCGCCTAGAACCGCTCGGCCACCCCGGCCTGCGGTCCCGTAGAGCTACCAGACTGCGGCGATGTTGATTGCTTAGTGTCAACTGTTGTTCTAAATAGTTCCAGACGTTTATGTACGATTCAGTTGAGGTGAGATAGGGCGCCTGAGTGTTCACCAAACCAGAAACGAATCGAATCGTCCGAAAAGAGACGATCTCGTGAGCGGTGGAGCCACACTACCCGCCTCTAGTTGGGTACTGTTTAGTTTGTGTTTTTTAGCGCCTTGAAGAAGTACTGTCCCGCTGCTTCCAGCTCCGTTCGCAATTTTCGCCCGTAAACTATTGAAAATGGACTTCTATACACTGAGAGCAGGAAATTCCTGTCGGGTTTGAAACCCTGTCGGTTAGGATCCCCGGCGAGAGGACCCTCCGATGTGTGGTGCTTGTGGCGTGCAGATCACGGTGCACCACATTTTATTGGACTGCATTTTATTTGCTGACCAGCGGACTGCAGCGGATTTGCCGGCGGATCTGCAGTCTATTTTATGCAATGCTCAAACGAATGTGGTTCGGGTTTTAAAGTTCTGTGAATTGTCCCATATTTTAACAAGATTTTGGAGAGATATTTTTAATGTGTCAACTGGGTGTCTGGCTCACCCAAATTTTTTCGTAAGTGGTCAGCCAGTCTCATTTCCCTGTGCTGTTCTTTTAGCTCTTTTGTGGTTTTTTTCCCCTCTTTTACTTTCTTGATTGGCTATCTTGCCTCCTCATTGGTTTTAATGCATGTGAGAGTGCCTGTGCGATAGTCCTTGTGTGGTCATTTTGTGTACATGCGTGTACGACATTTTTCGTTCTTATCCACATTCGTTTGTTTTCATCGATGTCAGGGCGCTGATAACCTCGCCGTTGGGCGCCCATAAGTTCCCAAACCACACACACACGGTTAGGATCCGCTTACGATCACTGTTCTTAGGCCGCTCGGCGGATTTACGTCGTACGCGCAAACGACTATCACTTGCGTGCTGGCAGAATCTGCTTTCGTCTATGAAGACTCCGGCACTCCATCCCATCTTCCAAGTGATTCTCTGAGGGCACCAGTCCAGCCGTGCAGGACGATGCTGTGGCGTGAGTGGAAGACGGGCTAAAGGTTTTTGTGCCCGTAGTCCCACTGCTAATAACCGGCTCGCAACAATTCGTGCTGACACGTTTGGGCTCACAAGCTCTCTTATCTGTGCTGCGGTAGCTGTACGGTCTGCCACTGCTGCGATCCTGGCGGGCTTCTCTGCTGCGTGGACGTCCAGAACGGCTTCTACGGGTGTGAGAATTTACGCGTGACCACTGATACCAGCGTCGTTGCACAACTGATGCAGCACGTGCAACTTGTGTGGCAGTTCTCCCGCCACTCGGAAGGCCACACTTTTACCCTTTTCAAACTCGCTCATTTGGCTGTAGGAAGTACGAGTGCGTCTCTGTGACACGGTTGGCTGCTTGCTTACATGTTTGCACCTCACTGAGCCTCCCGTCTGTGAGCATTCCCTGATACAGGGTCGACACAAATGGCGCTCTGGTAGCTTTGCATTGCGAAATCTCTAGGCGGACGACGTTGAGACCATTCTCAGAACTGTCCGCCAGGTGGCATATGCCGTCATTGGATCAAAATCGACGTCATCTTTCCAGGTGTACTAATATTTATTTCTGGCAGTGTATTTTGTCCGCGTAGGTCTTGTGACTTGTAATTGTTGCGAGTAGAAAGTAGTGTGTGTGTGTGTGTGTGTGTGTGTGTGTGTGTGTGTGTGTGTGTGTGTGTGTGTGGGTGGGTGGGTGGGTGGGTCGGTGCGTGCGGGTGTGTGTGTGTGTGTGTGCGTATACTGTGTAGTGGTCAACCAATTCCGACCAACGCGCCACGTTACTAGTCCCACCTCGTGTCCAGTGATCCATATTTATAGCGGACCCTTGAGCAAAAACTCAGTCGCAAGCGTTGGAAAGCCGCCAGACTGTCATAATGTGCTCGACTTGCCGGCACCGCTGCGACTTCCGCGTCTCGCAGTTATTGCAGTGATAACGGGCGTGCGTGCACCGGGCCACTTGATTAATCAGCAGGTTGTGCCGCTGTCTGGCAGACGGGCGTAATCTGGCCGCTAGGCCGGCTGCCCGCCTGCGCCTTAATGCGTGTCGCGACCCCGCCGGCGCTTCTGACGGCCGAGGCGGGCGCACGCCACGTGCCGGCGCGCCGGGCCTGATGGCTGCCTGCCGCCTCTCCACAAAGAGTGTCCGCTTATCCCTTAGAGTTCGCCGCGATTCCCCGTCAACGTTCTTAATGGGAAAAAGAAATGCTACTTTTATTTCTGCCTCTCCCCTGTTGAGACAGATCGAGTCAATTTTCTTGCATCTCGATTCAGACCCAAAGCGCAGCTAGTTGCTGCAGGGGTTGAACTTGTGTTCTACCAGCGTTTCTCTTCATATCCACTCTTCGACACATACAAGTGAAAATAAATGGGTGTACACGAAGAGAAACTCGAACGTGGCCCAACACTTGCTCTGAAGAAGCATACAACGTAAACAATGGTGTCATTTTTGGGGTGCTTACCAACTCAATCTGTAGGAAAAGTTCGCAGAGATTCACACGTATACTGCTATGGACGTAACCGACGGTCAGTTAAGTATGAAAATGTGACCGTGCGCAAGAAGTATACTAGAGAATTATTTTAACAAAATCTTTATTCTCGAAAAATGCTCTTGGATGATTTTAGATGACTTGTATTTCAGGTACACTGTTTTTCCGCCTCTGAAGTCTAGTTAGAGTTGTCGGATGCTTATACGGCGGTTCTGGACTCCATTTCCTGTGTACACCTAAGGTTTTTCCGTAGTGGAAAGATGTACGGCATGTCTCTCCCATGGGTCGTCAAGCGAATTTTCTCTGTTTTTTCGGCAGATTGTGCAGTTTCGGTTTTGCGAACTGTAGCCGGAGTCAGCCCAAAAAGATACTGCTCATCACGTGTCTCTCTCATGCGACGTCCAGTTTCGACGGAAAGCATCTTTTTACTTCCTGCTACGAAAAAAATTTTTTTTAATTCGGAATTTTGCTAGCCCTTTAGACAGAATGGTCCCAATAATTGTAATGCGATGTTTGTTTTACCGATATGCGAAACACGAATAACAACTCAATACTCCAACAGCGACATGGCAGCGCTATTGCTTGGGAATAGCGGTCACCGGAGGCCAAGGAGGTGATGTAGCTGATGGAGTACTGGGTATTCCTCGTGTTTTACTGTTTCTGTTAATATTCGTCGATAGAGCGAATATGGCACTAGACTTACTTGAGGTCGCTCTGTCGAATGGTCACGTGAAATTCGGATTTAAAAATAATTTTCTTGGTAACGGGAAAGAAACCGACACTTCCCACCGGCGCTGTGTCGCATCAAAGACATGGCGAGCAGCATTTGCTTGGGCTTACTCCACCTACACTTCGCAAAAACGAAATTTCAACTACTAGCCGAAACACCAGAGAAAATTCACCTGACGATTTTTGGGGAGACACCCTGGATAACGTGACCGTCTCATTTTACTGTGGCTAAATGAGGAATCTCCGAGATTGACACACGACCCAGTGACAGAGCTCGTGTTTGCACATGGACGAGACACTTGTGATATTTATTTTTTTTTATATAGAAGTATTACACATCAGTTCTACTAACTGCATAGCATATTTAGTCCCAGGGCAGTACACACAAAAAGAGAAACTCGGGGACGCCTGTTTGAGGCGCCGTGTCACGGACTGCGTGGCCCCTCCCGCCGGAGGTTCATATTCTCCCTCGGGCGTGGGATGTCGTTAGCATAAGTTAGCTTAAGTAGTGTGTAAGTCTAGGGACCGATGACCTCAGCAGTTTGGTTTCTTAGGAATTCACACACATTTGAACATTTGAGAAACTCCGGTGTTCAACATACGAATGAAACGGATTAAGAGCACGTGTAAAGGTAACTGGAATGCCCGCTGCCATTATTTTGTGTGCTTTTCAAAGGCAATATGCAGCCGTAGACGTGCTACGTTCCATTACTAAGGATAGTTAGCGTTATGAATATGAGTGAGTTTAACAGAGATGGGCAGACGATACTCGTGTTCGAACGACCCCGCGATTTCCTAGTACGCCACATTACGCTGTCGACTTCTGCTTGAACAGCCCGGTGTGCCGTTCCTCAAGCTATTCTGTACAGTTTAACAAAGTCCTGACATGTACCGACTCCACGACCGCCCTCCGCTGTCTTGCGAGGACATCCCGAATCCCATGGCACACAATGTAGTGCTAAGTCTCCTGGACAACTTCTTTTCCATGGACGAATTTTTGTTCAAAAATTGATGGCACCGAAAATAAAAACCAAAAGAACCCAAGTTTTTAGATATAGTTGCATGAGTAGGACGAAAAAAATAATTTGTTCATCAATGTTAACACTAGTCATGCAATCACATCCTGCAGACTGACTCGTTTCCATTATTTTGAAAAGTAAGTTTTATTTCCTTAACCGCTCTCAGTCAACTAGTGCCCTCCTTCAGAAGGCTGTACAGAAAAATATACCACAAGTAAGTAGAAGTTAGATAAGAATATTAAAATTTAAGAACGAAAGGTTTAAAAAATTTGAAATTAAAAAAAAAAAATAGTACAAACTTATAACATCGCACTGTTTGCGACTGTAAGAAATAAGATCCATGCAGTATATCGCTGTGGTCCCAAAAATACGAGAACAATATGTAATACAATAATGAATCCATTAATACAAAAAGGGCTCTTAATGCTTATATATGGTTCATAGTGCCGGTACAAAAAGGCTGTAAGGAAGCGAAACAAGTGCAGGCATCATGCAAGAACTGGAGCTAATCAGTTAATGACATGCGTATCTTGGGGTTGGTCTGAGGGGGAAGGGGGTTAAAAGTACGATGAGGTAATGAAATAAAACCTTACACAATTTAATTGTCAAAAGCCATAAACGAAAATATAAGTGCGCGTAAGCAGCGTAACAAGTAATATACAAAAACCTATTGATACATAAAAGTTAATGCCAGCGACAAAAGTGGCGCAGTGGATGGGAAATTTGGGATCTAATCTCCAAACAGGTGTACTGAAGTCAGTAGCACGCTAGCAGAGAACCTGCCTGGAAAAACAAAGTGCGAAACGCATCGTGGGGCTGGAAACCGTAGTTGGAGTAAGCGGAGAGACAATTCTCAATCATTGGCTAATATTAAACGTCGGAAAGTGGCTGTAGAGTGAACGAAACATGGGCACAATTGTATTGTAGTAAAACAGCCAGTACTGGAATATGTGCAGGTCGCAAATACGATCCCTGAAAGAACTGTAACTAGCGGCATTCGTACCGTAAGTTTTAGAACACATCACAACTAATTGTAGATTAGTTCCCAAATTTTTCATCCATAGCGCCACTTGTCTTTGTTATTAACTTATTTTATTCATCAATGGCTTTTTACATATTACTTATTATTCTCGCTATGCGCACATATGTTTTCATTTATGGCTTATGACAAATACAATTGTGTAAGGTTTTATTTTATTACCTTATTGTACTTTTACCGCCCTTCCCCTTCAGACCAACCTCAAGATACGCATGTCAGCTGATTAGCTCCAGTTCCTGCATGATATCTGCACTTGTTTGGCTTCCTTACATCGTTTTTTACAGGCACTATGTACCACATGTAAGCATTACGAGCCCTATTGGTGTTAATGGATTCATTATTGTATTACATATCGTTCTTGTGTTTTTTTCTTAGCACCACAGCAATACGCTGAATATATCTTATTTGTGACAGTCGCAAACAACGCTATGTTATAAGTATTTACCGTTTTTTGCTTTCAAAATTTCAAACTTTTCTAAACTATTCGTTCTTAAATTTTAATATTCTTATCTAACTTTTGCTTAATTGTGGTATATTTTTCTATACAGCCTTCTGAAGGAGGGCTCTAGTTGGCTGAAAGCGGTTAAGAAGATAAAACTTCTTTTGTGCAACTGGCTGCTGATTATGTCAGTAAGTACAACTACATATGCTGAAGATGGATAAATTACTGATCTACGGAACATGTAACTAACTTACTGGAACAAAGGAGCTGCGTCAACTGATTCATCTACAGTGGATACCGGTGGATGTTGCTATTAGGCAACGAACTTGTGGAAAAACTGGCGAAACTTCTTTAGCGTCCACTACCCACAGACATACCTCTAGCATACAGTGATTTTCATAGTAGACTCGCCAGTCAGATAAAACAAGATGGGCGATGGTACTGGATGTGCATCGCAATATCAAAGGTACTTGTCATTAGGTGATTGAGCAATACATAAACTCGGCGCTCACGGGAAAATAAATTGTTACTATTAACGGGCTAAGAGCACGTCCTATTAATACTAATAAAACAAGATATTTGTTAAAGTTAATACCCTCTCCAAGCTGTGATTCCTGTGCCATTGCCGAAAAGATTTTACGTAAAGCAATAAAATATGTTAAATGCAATTATCTGAGAACAATTACAAAATGGAATTATCTGAGAACAATTGCACTACACAGATTTTAAGAATTAGTTCCATGGATAACTCCGTTGCTAAATGTATTTGCCATTTCATCCGTCGAACTTGTGGAAAGACTTGAAAATATTGGTTTTTAAATTAAAATTTATGGCTTTTATTGCAGTGGTGCAGTCATACTAATGTACTTTGTCCACTAATTATTTCCTACAGTTATGTTTTCCAGTTTGTTATGAAGTCAGGCAAATATCTTGTTTCTATCTTTATGAGACATTATTGTATCTGGTAGAACGGGCTTCGCCTGAAACCAATAAATAAATAAATAAAGCCCTTACGTGACATTCGAAACGTGCGGCGCGAGTGCAAGCGATGCACGAAAATCTACGATCTAGCTGCAACAACAAGCTTTGGCTTTGATTAATATTCTATATTTTCGTGACATACTGGGAGAAATAGCATTAAATCTTGACATCCTAGAAACTCATGTTGTATTTGGACAGATTTGCAGTAAGAGAGCTTATACAGTAGCTATGGATTGGATATATAAACGCTTATGGTGATTTTTAAGTGAAGCTAAATTTTAGAGGCGAAAATATTGTCCTTCTAAAAGTGTCTTTTGCTCTCAAGCCATCACAGTATTTCATTTCGTTATTGGAGACTATAATGATATAGCAAGTGGGCTGCAAATGAGCACTTCGATCCCCTTTCACATGTTAGAATAGTGGGTAAAAACAAATTATCTTTTAATCGGCTTGAAAACATTCAAAGGAAACAAGAATGAAAACAAAGAGTTACGCGCTGAATAAACAAAAAAAACATTTTAAACTACTGTAAATGTGATTATGAGAATAAATAACAGCGGGAGGGTCCCTCTTGCGTATACCGTAGTATCACCAGACGTCGCTAGATATTGGGACGAGCGAAAGGCCGAGAACACAACTGAATTGATCTTGCTATATTTTATTTATTTATTTGTTTATTAGTTGCTGTGTTTACGTATGTGTCTCACCCTAGAAGATATTGTAGTTCTTGTTTCACAGTCATTCCTTGGTACATTAATAGCAGCGTGGAGATAGTGCCAACAGAAGACGCTAGATCGCGGAGCGATCTAAAGACCGAACAGAATCCGCGATTTGCCGAGTTGTAGCTAAACTGCTCGAGCCACTGGAGGGGTGCTCAGGCACAACACTTGTGATTTATCTCTGACATTAGCACGAAGACTAATTTTGCATGTATTGATTTCTGAGGGAATTAAATTTTCCTTGTGACAGGTGAAGAATTTTACAGATTTTCGTTGTTACCACTCATCCGTTATTCATTCGAAACGGACAATTGAATCGAAATCTCGTATAAACATTTGTTAACAATAGCTTAGTACCAACACAGAGTAGTGCTACCTGACTGGACAAGAAAAACGTGAGCTGTGCGGCGGGAACAGTGACGGGCGAAAGAAAAGTGAGAAGTTCCTGTTTACGTATCCTGATTTCAGTTGCTTTATGAATCTGTGTTTGAAGGCGCAGCTGATGCATAATCCGGTAGGTAATCGTAATTTCCTATAGAAACAACAAACTACTCTCCTGAGACAGAAAGTGACGCAAACTTGCTACACTATGTGATCAAAAGTATCCGGACACCTGGCTGAAAATGACTTACAAGTTCGTGGAGCCCTCCTTTGGTAATGCTGGAATTCAATACGGTGTTGGCCCACCCTTAGCCTTGATGACAGCTTTCACTCTCGCAGGCATACGTTCAATCAGGTGCTGGAAGGTTTCTTGGGGAATGGCAGCCCATTCTTCACGGACTGCTGCATTGAGTAGAGGTATCGATGGCGGTCGGTGAGGCACGAAGTCGGCGTTCCAGAACATCCCAAAGGTGTTCTACAGGATTCACGTCAGGACTCTGTGCAGGCCAGTCCATTACAGGGATGTTATTGTCGTGTAAGCACTCCGCCACATGTCGTGCATTATGAACAGGTGCTTGATCGTGTTGAAAGATCCAATCGACATCCCCGAATTGCTCTTCAACAGTGGGAAGCAAGGAGGTGATTAAAACATCAATGAAGGCCTATGCTGTGATAGTGCCACGCAAAACAACAAGGGGTGCAAGCCCCCCCCCCCCCCCCCATGAAAAACACGACCACACCATAACACCACCGCCTCCGAATTTTACTGTTGGCACTGCACACGCTGGCAGATGTTCACCGGGCATTCGCCGTACCCGCACCCTGCCATCGGACCGCCACATTGTGTACCGTGATACGTCACTCCACACAACGTTTTTCCACTGTTCGATCGTCCAATGTTTACGCTCCTTACGCCAAGCGAAGCGAAGCGTCGTTTGGCATTTAGCGGCGTGATGTGTGGCTTATGAGCACCCGCTCGACCATGAAATCCAAGTTTTCTCACCTCCTGCCTAACTGTCACAGTACTTGCAGTGGATCCTGATGCAGTTTGGAATTTCTGTGCGATGGTCTGGATAGATGTCTGCCTAGTACGCATTACGACCCTCTTCAACTGTCGGCGGTCTCTGTCAGTCAACAGATGAGGTCGGCCTGTATGTGTTGTACGTGTCCCTTCACGTTCCGACTTCACTATCACATCGGAAACAGTGGACTTAGGCATGTTTAGAAGTGTGGCAATCTCGCGTACAGACGTATGATACAAGTGACACCCAATCACCTGACCACGTTCGAGAAGAGCCCGATTCTGCTCTCTCACGATGTCAAATACTACTGAGGTCGCTGATATAGAGCGCCTGGCAGTAGGTGGCAGCACGATGCACCTAATATGAAAGACGTATGTTTTGGGGGTGTCCGGATACTTTTGATCACATAGTGTGTATCGAATTGAGGCTTAGGCCTAAATGTAGGTTTTAATTTAAAAGAAGAATGTGAAGAAACTATCCTGCAACTTCAGCCGGCCTTTCAGTTTGTGATTAAAACCGAAAGAATGTCAACACTTAAAAGCTTGCAAAGAAGAAAACACCAACCAGCCATAGTTAATAATACTGTTTATTTACACAAATAGCGACATTACCGGTTTTGAACCGACAGGTTAATCCTCAGACGGCTTTGAACGTTTAGATACACATTTGTTGATGTTTACAATAGTTTTCGGCTCTTTATTCCCCCTTGTGGTGAAAGTCCCTTGGGATGGTGGCCCCCTATGGCAAAAAAACTATGTGAGAAACGGCCTATTTAACTGTAACTGTACGTAATAACGATTGAGTACAATGTAAACAAGTCTTTCAAAGCGAAACTGTTTTGGTTTTAGATTACTTACGTCGAAAATCCTGCTTCATTATGTTGTAAAATATATAATCTCCAAAACGTTTTTGTCCTGTGGAAGACTGTGTAAAAAGATGACTGTATGACAATGCCAAAGAATTTCTCTCTCACAGATGTTACAATATGTACATTGATGTGGCAGCAGAAAATTCAAAACCTGCAAACGTTTAATTACATTCACTTTACATTCAATGAGCACTGGTTGCAAATAAAATAAATTAAGGATCCAATTTGTTAGAAAATATTACTGAAATGATATTATGTAAATATTGTAGTATACACAGGGAACAGGATCAAAGATGAGAAACAGTTGTACATGAATAAATATTACAACATTGTATTTACATTTGACTGCTAACTAAATTTACATTAATTTAACAATTGTATTAATGTATGACTATGCTGGCTGTTACGTTTTAGTGTTGTGCTTCATGATGAGTTACTGTCTGCATGCTGTTATTTTCCAAGGAAGTAGTGTTTATGTTTCAAACTGGAAATTAGGTGAATGAAGTTTATAGAAAGTCTGCATTGACTAATTCAGTCTGTTCAGTGAGGAAGTGATACGTTGGCTTTGTTTTATCTACATATATTTCTACCTCTTCGAGTAGATTAATAAGGCTACCTTTCTCAGCATGATGCAATATCTAAAAGCTTTCTGAACGTGGTTCATTAGAGGTGGGAGTTGTTGCGGACAGATCGGTACGCATGGCTTTGGGAAGAAATAACAGCGATACGGGTTGCAAATTGACCCCACCATCAGCTTGGAATGGTGCACAGTTGTGTGTATGAGAAGAACCGTACTATGATCTCTAACCATGTGGCTTCTGTTTACAGTTTGCATTTCTTTTTGCGTTACCCGTACCTTCATTTATCCTCCCGTTTTGAAACCACGAGCTTCAGAAGTGTCATTTAGCCGGTAAGAATATCAAGGAGCAAAGGCGTCGCAGAGGTTGTGACAGTCTTATATGTATTATATATATCAGTGTAGTAATCCCTATCTTGCTATCCTTCTTCAGATTTTACGTCACTTACCTAAGCTGCAGGGTTGTAAAGATGGCCGTTAAGTGGAGCACAAATGATTCCTTTCGTGTCCTTGTCGAATTAGCTAGTGCTCAGTGTTTAATGATCCAGAAGTCGTCTAGACGTTACGCTGTCGTGCGCAAGGCATTCCGAGTTTAGGAAGTGGGTTCCGGACGGGTCTCGTCTCCGCCGCCTGGCGCATCCAGGCCTCGCAACAAGAGACGGCCAAATTCCAGGCGCTGGAGCGCCCCGAGCTAACGGTAGGGAGAGGAGGGTGCGTTAACGGGCCGTTCGCGGAACTGTTAATGGCTGGGTCACTCGCTAGGGACGACGCGTTTCCTATTGTCCACTGCGTCTTCGCCGCCTCTCGCTTTGTGGCTGAACCGTTACTGACACTGGACACTGGATGTCATCACGTGTCCACCACTCGCTTTCGGAATTCCGTCGCTATCGCCCCATCTATCAGTACGAATGCCTAAATTGCGATGTGCGAAACACTTACACTGAGGTACTGCACATGTAACAAGGCGGTGCGTGACGTATTCTCCGAAGAGGATGGGGCAGAGGAAAATTTTGCGACGTCGTCACAAATTTTTTCTTTGTCTTTGTCCCACACCACATGCTCCAATCTCTCTCTCTTTCTCTCTCAGCTGACAACGCTGTTGGGTGTTCTAGAAGGCCACACAGTTTCTACTACAGACAGGCGCTCTCTTAAGAAGATGACATACATGTACGCTTGCGTTCTCACTTGTTCGTGTGTAATTTGTTAGTCTATGTTTCCCGTATGAAAGCAAATGAAACCCTCGAGATAGTTTGCAGTTTGGTCAGTATGAAGTAATGTGACACAACATAAATAAAATGAATGCCATGAATTTTAGTTGAAGGTGGGAAATAACAAAGTTAAATTAAATGTAGGTGGTATTTCTATGGACTGCGCAACAAACCCAAAATTTCTGGGAATGAATATTGATTCTCAATTGAAGTGGTGTAAACACACAAAGATACTTGCAAACAGAATGTCATCAGCATGTTACGCTCCTAGAGTCTTCTAATTAGTGTCATTTAGTTACATACTGTTCGTGTTTACACTCAAGTTATAGCTGTGGAACAAATGTATAAAATACGAGCACAGTTTTCAGACTACAGTAAAGGGACATAAGAATAATAACCAAAAATAGTACTCGACCTCATTGTAAAGTTATATTCAAAACGCGGAGAGTTTTAAATAAACTATGTGAGTACATTTACCAACCAGTTATATATATCAAAAATTATATTGATAATTACCGCTCAAACAACTCCCTTCATAACAATGGGATAAGATCTACACTGAATATGCATTTACGAATGATAAAACTCAAAATAGCATTTCCTACTGACAAATAAAACTGTACAATAAATTGGTCTAGGAGATTAAAGAGAGTACTAAAACGAATTTATTTAAAAACGCAACTAGTTAGTTACAATTTTCATAGACCATTTGAACGATTCTTTCTTCGAAATGATGCGGAACAAGTAAGTTTACAGGATATGTAAGCGTGGTCAGTGTTAACATTAATGGACATGTTTTTTGGCCCTACTCACGCACAATGCAACTACTCCTAAAAACTACTCGTGTTTGTTTTTTTACAGGCTACCAGTGTTTAATAATAAAACTTCGTCCATTGAACAGGAGGAGTTCTCCTGGAGAAACGATTTTAGGTTTGACTTAAAACTTTCTGACTTTAAATGTTACTGAGCGAATAACAAAAACTTTTTGTTACTGCATCTTTAACTCCAATCTGAGCTACTGACAGTTCAGAAATGAGAAATAAAGTTCATTTTTTTCCTCTAGTGTTGCAGGTATTCACATCATTGTCAACGTATCTGTTAAGCAATACATGCTATACAGTGTAAGTTACTGACATAATACAGAGTAGGAGACTGGTAATAAATACAACACAAATAAATAATAATAATAATAATAGCACATCTATCATTTCATATAAAGCTCTCACATTTTTTTTCTCGAAAACCTTACTCTCAAATAAAATTGATTTTGGAAGGGGTTCACGTTGAGCAACACAAAACTATGCAACGTCGAATACTAACACGTTATCCTCTTCCTGAGCTCAACAGTTAACTCGTTGTAGAGGGGTGTTGACGCAACTTTTCAGGCTACCGAATTGGAAACTGCGATACACAAAATCGAAACTAATCATCTTCTGCAGGGTCCTGATGGTAGCATTTTACATTATTAAACAAGTGAACGAGGTATCACTTTTTTAAACAAATGGCGTTTTTTCGGGAGGGTAGAGGTTCCAGTTTTCTTCCGGCCATACTGGCTTATAATTCCCGTGAGTTCCCTATATTGCTTCAGGCAAATGCCGCCGGTGTGGTTCTTACTATAAGACCACGGCCGACTACCTGTTCCATCCTAGTCAAAATAGACCTGTCAGTATGTAAATGCCTGTATGTGTGATTTACGTTGTGTGTTATTTTTCGTGTTCTTAAATTTTAATATCATGATATGCTCAATATCCTTGTAAAAGTGATCCACGGATAATAAAACTACTATTACTTTGTTAACTATAGTGCGGTAGCGTTCTCGCTTCCCGCGCCCCGGTTCCCGGGTTCGATTCCCGGCGGGGTCTGGGATTTTCTCTGCCTCGTGATGACTGGGTGTTGTGTGATGTCCTTAGGTTAGTTAGGTTTAAGTAGTTCTAAGTTCTAGGGGACTGATGACCATGGATGTTAAGTCCCATAGTGCTCAGAGCCATTTGAACCATTTTTTTTTATTTTTTAACTATAAGAGGCACTACAACGGCAAAATTACAAGTTACCGTACGTGCGTCAAATCGAAGACCTATGCTAACTGTTCAACGCGACGAACAGAATCGGCAGAGACAGACTGTCGGCTTGTTGCGTCATGTTGCGCATAGCTTGCGCCGCCGCCATGGTTGTTGTATGACCATCGCTCTAATCAAAAGGAAATAGCAACCACAACGTGTAAAATACAAGGAGACTATTTCGTTATATTTGTTTGCCTTATTTACCGCAGTCAGTGGTTTTGCAGTAGGGGCATTTAAATTGAACAGTATTTTCTTAATGTGATATGGCGTTTATTGAGGTGGAGCTATATCTCATAGGAACAAAGGCCGTGGAAGAACGCCGCCGTTTACACATCGAAGAAACCACGAAATTTGCGTGAAGAGATTAAGAGTATCAACATAGGATTACATAGCCAACCGGTTGGACATAACTGGTGGGTACATTGACCTAAGTCTCGACGCCTGCTAGGGGTGTCTTCATCAGATTGAAATTTTGCTAAATCGTAAAATTACATTGCTAAAAGGCAATGGTCAAAATTTAGAGCAGCTATGCTCAAGTCGAAAGTGAAATAAAGTTCTAGCCTTACCACGTGTGCTCAGCTGGGACATACAAGGGCTAGAACGTTTTATTTCACTTTCGACTTGAACATAGGTGCTCTAAATTTTGACCATTGCCTTTTAGCAATGTAATGTTACGATTTAGCAAAATTTCATTCTGATGAAGACACCCTTAGTAGGTGTCGAAACCTAGATCAATGTGCCTACCAGTGATTTGCAACCGGTTGGTTGTTTAACCCTATGTCGAAACTAGTATACGGTTGCTGAGTAACAACCATATTCAAAACTATACGATTAAGAGTACTGTTGAAAACTATAATCAAAACATCTATCTTGGGAACTGACCAAATGACCCAGAGTAAAACTACCCTGTATTTCCATTGCATCCTAGCCCCCAGAAAGTAATTACCGAATTTCGTAAACTTTTAACATTTCAATGAATGTGTGTATACTATCCGTCGTCAGTCACAAAAATAATTTACATGTACGATTACATTTCGGATTCAGTGAGTCCATCGTCAGGTGCTTTGGTTTTTCCATCTCTACATGTCTTTTTATGTGATGTTTTGCACCTGATGTTAACAAAGACGACGTTATGTAGCGCATATATAAAAACATTACTTTAAAATAATTATTGTTAAGAATGAAAGTATTACCTGTATTTCAGGAGATATTTTCAGTTTTCTACTTTGTAAAGATTGCCTCTTCTTCTTCTTCTTCTTATTTCGATTTCGGCCATCTTTGGACCACGTTCAACAATTCACTTGCCCGGCTTTTTGATCTTTTTTTCTCTCTTCCCAATATTTCCTCATCATTTTCGAGTGGTTCCTCCTCCGCTCTTCCGACCATTTCCTGTTATTATTCTTTAGTTTCGTTTCTTCTGGAAAACACTTAATTTCGTTCACTATTTGTCTAAACTTTTCCCTGTCCCTGATTGACTCACGGGTGACATTAAAATAGGCCAAATCCTTGTTCACCATCTGTATCCATTTATTGTTGGTATTTTCGTTCCTGTTACTATGTTCAAACACTTTTCTTGTTAGTCTGTTTCCATCCATCCTCGACAGGTGACCATAAAACGTTAGTCTGCGTTTACGCATTGCCTCACTCACTTTCTCAATAGTTTTGTATATTTCCTTATTACTCTTTAGCTTGTACTCTTCTCCAATCTTTCTCGGTCCTAATATTTTTCTCAAAATTTTCCTTTCTTTCTTTTCCATGTTTTCTATTTCCTCCTTTTTGTTAAGAGTTAGGCACTCCGATGCATACAGGCATTCTGGTCTAATGACAGTTTTACAATGTCTTAATTTAGCTTGAATCGAAATGTTTTTTTGTTATATATGTCTTTGGTTTTTTGAAAAGCAAATTCCATTTTCCTTGCTCTCGCCTGGTTTGCACTCTTGTCTAAACCATTCACTTGAATTATTTCACCTAAATACTTAAATTTTTCTACTCTCTTAATATTGCCGTATTTAGTAATAAGATTTTTCTTGTTATTTCTATGATTAGACATATACACGGTTTTTTCAAATGAAATCTGCAGTCCAGCTCTGGCCGAAACTTCTTGTAGTTTCTCCAGGTAGTTCTGAGCTATTTCTTCGTTTTCTGTAATTATTGCCAGATCGTCTGCAAAAGCTAAACAGTCCACTTCTATTTTTTCTTTTTTTGTTCCAATTCTGATGTCATTCTTGGTGCCTTTGAGTTCTTCTTTCCATATTCTCAATATCTTTTCCAGTACGCAGTTGAAGAGGATTGGGGATAAACCATCACCTTGTCTAACACCTGTTTTAATTTCGAACTTCCTTGAAATTTCACCCATAAATTTAACTTTGGCCTTACTGTTTGTTAGCGTCTGTTTGATAATTTGAATTGTTTTCGTATCGACCCCAAATTCTTCCAATACTTTCAGTAATGTTTCTCTATCTACCGAGTCGTATGCTTTTTTGAAATCTACAAATACTATTGCAAATCTCTGGCCTCTTGAGATTCTGTAACGAATTAGTGTTTTCAGGTTAAATATTTGTTCAACACAGGATCTACCTTGTCTAAAACCTGCTTGATATTCACCTATTTTTTTATCCAGAACTGGCTCCACGATTTGAAGTAATTTCCTTGACAAAATTTTGTATCCTACTGGTAGTAGCGAGATCCCTCTATAATTATTAACATTCATCTTATCCCCCTTTTTGTGTAGTGGGTGTATCAGGGCACACTGCCAGTCTTCAGGAATTCTTTCTTCGTCCCAGATCTTCTTAAACATATGTTCCAAAACTTGTGGGAGGTTGGTATCCATTATTTTTAGGATTTCTGGTACTATGGAGTCTTCACCTGGGGCTTTATTGTTTTTTAGACTGTGTATTATGTGTTTTATTTCTTCAGCGTCTGGAGGTTTTGACTCGGTATTAGTATTTCGGTGGTTTTCAAAACTCATTTTATCTTTGGGTGGTTCACAATTTAGTAGATTCTCGAAATATTTTGCTAATATTTCACAATTAGTCTTGTTTGTCAAACCTAGCTTGTTCTCTTCATCTTTAAAACATAAATTTGGGGATTGGTATTTGGTTAGCTGTTTTCTAAAAGTTTTGTAGAAATCTCTAGAATTATTTCTTTTAAAGTCTTCCTCAATCTGTTCTAGGTTATCCTGAAATTGTCTTCTTTTTTTATTACGGAAAAGCTTAGCTGTTTCTCTTCTCTGGATTTTAAAATTGTCAAGATCTTGAGGATCTTTTGTGGAGTCCCATTTCTGCCACAATTTCTGTCTCTTCTCCAGGTTCTCATCACATTCATTGTCCCACCATGGATGTCTTCTTACTCTTTTCACGAGACAATTTTCTTTTGCTATTTCAACTATTTCGTTTTTGATCTCCTCCCATCCCGCTTCCTTATTTATTGTGGATATGCCATCGCTATCTTTGTGCAATGCTCTTTGAAACCGTTGTTTAATTTCTTCATTTTTTAACGTTTCTGTGTTATATTTTGGAATTTTGTAAAAGGTTTTCTTCTCTTTTCGAAATGGGAGTGGTCTGAATTTAATCGTAGTCAAATAGTGGTCTGAATCAACATCAAGGCTTTTCAGCACTTTAGTGTTTTGAATTTCTTCTTGACAATGAAGTGAGATAGCCACATGGTCAATTTGGAATTCTCCGAGAAGTGGATTTGGTGATCTCCATGTTTTAGTTTTTCGGCTCAGCTTTTTGAAATGTGTTGTCATTATTTTCAAGTTGAAATGCCTACATACCTCTATAAGCCTTTCTCCATTTTTTGAAGTTCTTTTGTGACCTGGGAAGAGGCCTACTGTTCCATGGTATTTTTCCTCCCTTCCTATTTGTGCGTTAAAATCGCCTACTAACATTTTTATGTTCTTCTTTGAGCATCTATCCAGTTCCATTTCAAGTATCTCCCAAAATTCTTCAACTTTCTCCGGGTTATTTTTGTTGTCCTGGTTTATGGGTGCATGGCAGTTGATTATAGAGTATCCTTTGTTTTTACATTTAATCTCAAGAATGGATAGTCTCTCAGAACTCGAGTAGAAGTTAGTAACTGAATCTAAAATTGAGTGATGTACCAGAAATGCTGTTCCCAGGTATGGCATTTGTTTCATTAAGATTTTACCTGGTTTTCCTTTAAATAAACGATAGTTTTCAAAATCTAAAGCAGTTTCATCTAAAAACCTTGTTTCTTGTAATGCACATATTAAAATTTCTTTCTGGTTCAGCTTTTCAATCAATAATTTCAATTTTCCTACTTTAATTAGAGAGTTTACATTTAGGGTTGCAAACATAGTTGCTTTCTTAAATTTCAGTGTTGAGGGCTGCATACATGTTGGTTGGGGTCCTCCAAAATCCTTTGACCCCTTTGCATTGTTTCTACGAACAACGGAGGATTTGCCATTCGGTCTACCTCTTGGAGTAGTGTCTATCTTTGACGACGTTCCCATCATGCTTTGCAGTAATTGTTGGATAATAAATTGGGGGATCGGGTTGCCCCGAATCCGAAATTAAAACCAAGGTAGTAAGCCCTGGAGTTAGCTCTTCCGCTCTCTCTGCCGTTGGGAAATTGTTCCTCTTCCGCCATTGAGACCGTTGGCTGGGTTTCACCTAGTAACCCTAGGCAGGGGCCCTATGACAGGGTGCTACCATCTGGAGCCGGACGGACCCTGGTTTTTTTACGAGGTTGTTACTCCTCCCCCTCCACACTTCCCCATCCTCTTGTTTTTAGATGGGCCCGGGCTTGGGACCGGCTTGCGGCGGTGTTAAAGATTGCCTCTATTCTTAAGATTAATCTTTTTTATCCATACTTTTTACAAAGTAATTTTTTGTTGACATATAATGTAAGAATCGCAAGGAAGGCGACATGCTTTAATAACCAAAGCACCGAAAGCTCGATCAACAGGGTCAGAACTGCAGCAGTCGTGGTGATTTCAAGAATAGTGTATTTTTTAATATCTTTTTTCATGCTACATTTTCAAATGTCGACCATGATCCAGTACTGACGGCGTTCGCCCTGCTGACAGTTACTGTGTGACTGCTCGTACTTTACAAAATACGGTAGTGTCCCAGTTTTCAACAGCGGAAAAAGTGACAAGTGCAATTGTGCAACCGCGCTCTCTTTTGATTAATGGCTTCTATTTTTTTAAAGCCCCGGCCGTATAATGTTAGTATAAACATTCCGAGGTACTGTTTTTCTGTCAAATGACGGGTTTTGCAGCATGTAAAAGTCAAAGTGAACCAGATACAGCACTGAGTTCGGTTTTAAATCGCATATCGGTTGTTTCCTAACAGTAATGAAAACAAAACAGAAACAACAATATTAAAATAAGAAGATGATGTTGAAAAAATTTATATACTAAATCGAGTTTAACAAGCTTACTTCCTATAGAGGATATTTAAAATGAAGCAACTATACCATAATGCTTGACAATGAAATTACTTGATTAGAGGGAACTTTTCTGCTGGTTTTGTGTTAGTACGTACGTGACGTCTTCCAACATCTTGTAAGGACATTATTGCTTTTAAACAGCGCTTTTGAGTTGTTTATGGGAACAATTGTAGGAATAAAATTAGGAGGCGGGGCGCTCTGGCGCGTTATTGAGGAGTATGGGCCTGGATGCAAGTTGCTATTGCTAAACGGTGCTGTCCGTGTCACGGTAACTTTTAGTATGGTGAACTATTTGAACAGTCTTTCCGCGACGGCATGTGTCGCTGGTGCTCTGACTGCATGTGAGGACCCAGATGTTGCGTTTCTTCGTCTGCAGCCGTGCACGACGGGCGGCTGCGTCAGGGGGTTCCCCGTTCGCCCTCGCTGCCAACACAAGGGCATGAGGAAGGGTGCGGTCGTGCGCGAGGTGAGCCGACAGCCGGCGCAAGACGTCGCAGCTGAGAAGCAACGATTCACGACTAGACTCGCCACGCTGCTTTACTGTGTTGCAGTGTACTTCCACATCTACATGGATTCTCTGCAAATCGCACCTAAGTGCCTGGCAGAGGGTTCATCGAACCACCTTCGCAGTAATTCTCTGTTATTCCATTCTCGAACTGCGAGCGGAAAAACGTTTTTTCTTCATCGAGGCAATGCAGCATGATCTTATTACTGGGCTCTTTCGTGAGAATACATTTTCACCTGCGTGGAATGTAACGAAATGACCTTACTAACACATTTGAAGAAGGAAGAGTGCATTCCTAGACCATTATGACCCTATTGTGTCAGACAACAGTTATCCACATGACCAAATTAACTCCACCGAGATTAAGTGTGGTGTCACCGCCAGACACCACACTTGCTGGGTGGTAGCCTTTAAATCGGCCGCGGTCCGTTAGTATACGTCGGACCCGCGTGTCGCCACTGTCAGTGATTGCAGACCGAGCGCCACCACACGGCAGGTCTAGAGAGACGTCCTAGCACTCGCCTCAGTTGTACAGCCGACTTTGCTAGGAAAGGTTCACAGACAAATACGCTCTCATTTGCCGAGACGATAGTTAGCATAGCCTTCAGCTACGTCATTTGCTACGACCGAGCAAGGCGCCATTATCAATAGATATTTAACTTGTGATGCCTGTACCGTCAGACCGATGTACACCACTTATGGATTAAAGTTAAGTATTCTACCAGTTACCTCCTGTTTTGCTAGTCTTATTTCTCTGACCTGTTCCAGACCTCACGCCTGACTGCGTGAGCTTAAAAGCGTGCATTTCGGCCTCCTCTAGCAACACGGTGTTGGCTCTTCTGCAAACACTTCATTAAGCATGTGTAGTATGATGTTCTCGATGGCTGTGGTAATACATCTCTGTAATTCTGATAACGTAACTCGATGAGGAGGGATGTGAACTTCGTATCTGTCCGGATCTCACCGGAAGAATCGAAACACAGGAATCGGATGGTCATTTGCAGAAATTGTCTGCGGCCGATGCAGAACCAGTCCATCGACCTACGATATATTGATTTAGATATCGCTGGACGCTCGAAAGCTAATCTGATCTGGTTAGGAAATGAACTGTTGTTCCGCCTCCATCCACGTGAAATTATCGTGCGTGTCCAGGTACAGTAAAGAAATATGGGTGGAACTGACTTTATTTACACATGACACAAAATGCATTTACGCACTCATTTTAAAGCTGTCTCGTTCGATCTCAGTGAGTGCTAGATAGAGACAGACAGAGAAAAAAAATGGGGAGTTCACTTTCCGTATCCGTCTACCACCCCTCCCCTCCTTTCCTCCCTCCCTCCCCCCTACCCTCCACACGAGCTCTGTACCAGTTTCCTCTCTCTCCTCTCATACGTCGAATAGCTTTGAATTTCCTACGTTTCTTGGAGCATCATCCACCAAATCGTCCAATCCCTGATCACCAACCCTCTGACTCTACTGCGCTGATACCAGCACATCCCCCAGCCTTACACCTACACATTTTCCACATCTTGTCCCAACAAAACTCAACCGACTGCGCCTATCTAGCTACAAAATCGTCTTTGTCGTCGTTTCCATCACTCATCCTTTCCAAAACGCTCTGCTCCAAAAACACACACTAACTACTTATTATCCACTTCTTTTTCAAAAGCTATGAAGTTCATTTCTCGTCCATCTCTACACCCTGACAGTATCGAATCCTATACAACCGTGATCATTAGCAGTGCAAAACGCCAGTTTTAGGTATGTTATCATAAAGAATGACCGCTTTTACTTTTTAAGGAAAACAGGGTATAAGAGACCAATATTTTAATTTATAAACTATTCGTAAATCAACACAGTTTTTCATATTTTAAAATCACATGTACATATTTCTGTATCTCATTCACTGAAGAGGAGATGTGTCACTGGTGTCACATCTCCTCTTCAGCGACTCCCGGGATTCGGGGAGTCACGCCGGCTCCGGGACGAATCCGCCCGGCGGATTAGCGACGATAAACGGTTTGCCGACCAGCCTGGATGTGGTTTTTATGCGGTTTCCCACATCCCACCAGCTGAACACCGGCTTCAGCTACACGATTCACAAACACTTCGAAAAGGTTCACACACTTTGACGATAACCATAAACGCAGACAGATTGTGTACACAAATTCCATCACGAGAGGGGATTGGGGGGCGGGGCACAAGGATTCGACCACCAACACTACCAGATTCAGAATAACATGCCGACCCTTTGAAGACACACGATAAGGTCAAGAAAGAGGCGAAGAAGAGATAAATACTAGTATATAATAGCCGGCCTGTGTGGCCGAGCGGTTCTAGGCGCTTCAGTCCGGAAACGCACTGCTGCTACGGTCGCAGATTCGAATCCTGCCTCGTGCATGGGGGATGTGTGTGATGTCCTTAGGTTAGTTATGTTTAAGTAGTTCTAAGTCTAGGGGACTGATTATCTGAGATTTTAAGTCCCATAGTGCTCAGAGCCATTTGAACGTAGTATATAATTCAAGTAGATATTTTTTAAGTAGCAACTAGCTATTTATCGATTTCAATACTAATGCCACTGTTCATATGTTCGAAATGTTTTTTACTTGTATACGTAACAGCCAGCGCTCGGGAGTTCTCAAAATCAATTTCTTCGGGTTGTTTTGACAATTGTTTCGTACTGCGTTAGGAAATGGATGTGGAGGTACTGACTTTCAAGTCGTATAAGTATGAAGAGGTTCAGTTGGTGAAGGCGCCCTGTGAATGTAACGCTTGCCTCTTCCTTTGCAACCTTTACTTATGATTCCCTTTAGTTTTAGTAATGGCTCCCTTTAGTTTTAGTAATGGCTTTCCTGTAGTTCTTCAGTCGTGATACTGTGGACACGCGCTTCCCGAGTTTGTGTCCCCTTTTAGTAAAAAGAGGTGTGCGCGCACTGAACTCTTCTTAAGGTACGCTCTGTTTTCATTATCATGTTAACGCTGAAGAGGAATTAAAGCCACCTCTGCTTCCTGGCGGTGATCGTAATTTCTCTTGGTCAAACACTGTCTCCCTCCCTCTCTCTCTCTCTCTCTCTCTCTCTCTCTCTCTCTCTCTCTCTCTCCCTCTCATTATTTATCCATGTAAAATCTTGCTTAATATCGTTTGTCAATCGTCAGTATCTTTATCTCTCCTCTGCCACCTAGTGACAAGCACAGACAAAGCAATAGGCCTAATATTATGGAAAGATCATTTTGTCTCAGTCACTTATGGACAGTGAGAAGCCACAGGTAGGTAAGATGAAGGAGAATCTCTTTTTTTTCCCTTCATTTTCAGCTGCGGACTGTCTCTTAGAGCCAGCAGCATATCTACGTGTGTATCATTTCTATCAGATTATGTATGTGTGGGTCTACAACCAGTGCTCCACTTCTCATAAGAACTCGGTTCCTCTTATGTTCATTATAGTGGGAATTTAAATAAGCCATAGTCTTCCGAACAGGTTGTTTCGTACACATACTGCGATTTTCCCGTGTTCTAATAGCTAACTGAAAACTGCAACTTTTTCTGACCACTTTCTAGTGTATCTGTAATCATGTTCTATATCGTCGACCCAGTTTAATTAAAATATTCGTGTGACGTGACTCTTGCCATTTTTATTTATATCTTAATCGATGTCAATTTGCATTTAATGAAACTCAGTGCTGTGTGTTATATCCTTATCAGTTGCTAATCTGTTCAGCAACATGAAATCATAATATGAATCATTACTCGCCCTAGTTTCTTGTTACAAAACTTTGACAGTGCGTTGATGTAAGGATCGCTGTGAAAACACAGCGAACACTATTTGGTTAGTCTTTCGCAGGAGTAATATTACTTAGTTTTGATAAGTTTCACATGCTGATTTTATGCTGCCAAGCTAATGTCTTGCCACTGTCAGGCCATTTTTTCTACCACGTCCCATCAGGGTGGGTTTTCACACGGATTTTTTGTTGCCAGTCTTAGTTCTCAGTCGCTGCTGCTACCTAGCGGTGTAAACTTAAACCACAGTACGATCACAATATTCTGAATGTAAGCAGTTTCTAGTTCTGGCGACTGTTCTCTGGATTTTATTGGTCTTTTGTTTTTTACACCCGTAAGTATTCATGTCTTGATTTAATTAAATCTTATTATTCACTTTATATTTAGTGAAGTCTGTATCAGAATTATTTTCTAACAGTTGCACTATGTTATTCCGTGTTAGTATTGAGGTTAGGTTCACAGTTTGTTTTTCTAGCTCTGATTTTGTCTGAAATGTCTTTTCGGGATTGGCTATCACAAATATTTCGCAGATGGTTGTCACATGTGGCAACCTACCCCCGGCAGATGTTTTTAGTAGGTTTTTCGCTTGTCTGAGGTAAAAATGGTTGAAAAATCATAAAAAAAGAAAAACTGAAGAGAGATTTTTGCAGGCATAATTCTTGCAGCAGTTAAGGAGGAATAAAGTGAGTGATTCGTAAAGCTGCAACTGATTATGAAATCAGTTATCCAGCGTTTATGAGATATCGCAAGATAATTTCCCAAGATGAAATTAACGACGAAGAAATAGTTCGGCATTCCACCACCGTTAGTTATTTTCCAAAGAGAGATGTTATTTTTTCCAGTGACGACAAGAAGTAATTGAAGCAGTACGTTCTACAAGCAGCCGATGTCTGCTACGGTTTAATGCCAAAAGAAATCAATACTTATGATATTTGCGTGGCAGATACTATTACAGGTCCTAAATCTTGACAGGATAATGGGTGTCACGGAGATTACAGGTCTGCTGATTTCCTAAACTGAAACCCAGCTCCTTCATTACGAAAGCCAGAGGTGACCATCTCAGCATAGAAGGGCTAAATACAACGGATTCGTCTTGTTATCTTTCCCCTCATATGGTTTGCATAAGCTAAAGGCTCTAGGTCGCATTGTCTATGAGCTGTTCAAGATATTTTAAAACTCAGCTTGTGTCGGTTGGGCGGTAACTACCCCACGGAGAACGAAAACAGTTGACGATGTATCACAACTCGTTTCTCGTTCGTGACCTCTTGCAATGTTTCCATGTAATGTTCCTCTTGCAATGACTCCATCTAATATTTCGTCAGGTTTTCGGCCCACAAGAATATATCCATTAAATTGTAACGTATACACAGGTACTGGTTTTGAACCGAGCTTTGTGACAGATAGAAAGCAGCCTGTGAACCAGCTCCCAAAACAGCTTGCAAAGCAGCTTTCGGAGCAGCCAAAAAATGAGCTTCCAGAGATGTCTCAAGAGAATCCAGATGAACCTCGACATGGGCTCCCCAGTGTGCGGAAGTCAACTCTTGTAGCAGGATCTTCACCAAAAGCGGGCTATAGGAAAAATATAGAAATCTCTCCCCAAAATGAGATATCGCAATTTTAACAGATTCACCAGCTGAGAGAGAGCTCGAAAAACTAGCTGAAAATGCAGCTAAAAGAAATCAGTGACATGTCTACTTAGAAAAGCAGCTAAAAATAGCGAGAAAGAAAGTAAGTAAGACAGGTATTAAAGAGAAGAAAGAAGTATTACACCATCGTCGTCTATTTTTTCATTCTTATTTAAATTACTATTTTAGTGTCTAAAATGATTTGTGTGTTAGCGCTTTATCGGTATCATTGCTTGATTGTTGTATTCTTAATGCCATTTTTCTAGTAAATAATATCTTCTTTTTCCTCTAACAAACCCTTGACAGCCAACCGCGATGTCTGTGGCAACAAACCTGCAGTCATGGCATGTTGTCACAAATACTTACTCTTCAAATGGCTCTGAGCACTATGGGACTCAACTGCTGAGGTCATTAGTCCCCTAGAACTTAGAACTAGTTAAACCTAACTAACCTAAGGACATCACACACATCCATGCCCGAGGCAGGATTCGAACCTGCGACCGTAGCGGTCTCGCGGTTCCAGACTGCAGCGCCAGAACCGCGCGGCCACTTCGGCCGGCAATACTTACTCTGACGGAACTTTTTTTTTTTTTTTTTGAATAGCCAAATGCTGCTGTAGCTTCAGATTTGTGGGAGAATGTAGCAAGGATACATATTATAATGACATAAAGGGAAACTGTAAATACTTCCTTTTCAAAAATTGAAGACCCTGAACCGCGACAACCAGTCTCGGCCTGCCTGTTTCTAGAACAACCTCCCAGCGGGCTTGTATGATTTCCTCAAGATCTCTTCCTATAGATGTGCTAAATGTAATATGATGCTATCTAGTGCTATGCAGTGTGTGGGTGTTTGAAATGAACTGTTCTCTCTTCTTTTTTCCAGGATGCCTGACATCGTTGTGCGAGCAGACTGTGTAAGTAGAACACTGCACTTTGCCTTTAGTTTTTCTACACCACATGTTTACGTGCTTTACGGTAGTGAGTGGGTCACATGGTAAAAGAAGCACTATCAAGATTAAATATGTAGTGACTTTAGATAATTTCTTAAAGTATAAACACACATAAAACTAACAGAGGAATTTATTTCACCGTGGCAGTACTTTCTCTGTGAGAAATTAGTCAACAACCTAACACTATTGTTACCCCGAAGCATTCTTTGTCGTAGATAATGTCGATCTCGCCTACAGCGTTGCCTATGACTGATTCCTGATGGAATTAATTCTGTTAAATAAAAGATAAATTGCTATTCGAATTTCCAGGACCGTGTTTTTTCACAGCTCGCTACAAACACAACTGATGAAGTTAACTACACTCCTAAATTATATACTAGCTTGCTTAATATAAGGGTCGTTCAAAAAGAAACGAACCGGAGGCATAATTACAGAAACCAGTACCTGTATGTTAGAAGTATTGACCTTGTCTGTTGAGACACTTGTGACACAATTCCCGGGACTGCGATGTTAGCCAGTTCCGCACATACAGCTGGACGTCGTCGTCCGAGGTGAATGGGAAATGTTATGCTGCCGTTCTTCTTTGACCAAGATGGCCCTCTTCTGATTCACTTCCTGCAGCGCGGGATAACAGTGAATGCCCAGCGTTACTCACAAACCTTGACCACCCTTCGCCAAGCGATCAAATCAAAACGACCAGCCAGTCTCACCCATGGTGTCATTCTGCTCCACGAGAATGCAAAGCCGCATATGGTCAACACAGTCGCGGCACTCCTGCAGAAATTCAAATGGGAGGTTCTCGGCTACCCTCCATACAGTCCGGACGTCTCTCCCTGTGATTACGCTGATTTTAGTCCCCTTAAAAAGGCTTTGAGGGGCAAGCGATTCACGTCGGGCGACGACGTCCAGCTGTACATGCGGAACTGGTTGACATCGCAGTCCCGGGAATTTTATGAGACAGCCATTCACCGCCTTGTGCCACAGTGGGACAAGTGTCTCAACAGCCAGGGTCAATACTTCTAACATACAAGTACTGGTTTCTGTAATTATGCCTCCGGTTCGTTCCTTTTTGAACGCCCCTTATAAATACTGTTGATGCGCGACTCGTCTTAGCGAAACGGCCAGATGATCTGCTTTCACCGTAGAAGGCATAGCGATCTTGTCGTTCACTATAAATAATGTGGAAACATAACGAGCTATCTTTATTTTTCTTTTTTATCTAACGCATTAGGCACCTTCGTGAAGGGAGCCTAACTCAAAATCGTCCTCTATCCGCATTCTGAAGCAGCGGTATTCAAAACCTCATCCGTCGATTTTTAGTTTCTGTTGTTTCCATAGATTACTGAATGCATGTTTAGATTCAGAAGACGACGACTCATTTATTTTTCCTGTCAGTCTTTAATTATCAGTGGTCAACGACACATTAAACGCTAATCTGCCGAAATCATTCGCACATGCCGTTGAGTAAGTAACAAGTGGCTAAGAAGTCGCTGGTTGCTGGTTTTTACCACTTTTGGATGAAGATGCCCTTCCAGATTGCAAAAGTGCCGAAAGATAATAAGAAAGCGTAGCCTTATTTATTTTTATTTTCCATGTTTTTGGTTTTTAGGTCCGCTCATTCTCTTACCCAAATTGGTTATATTAAAGTTTCGCCAACGTCATTGGCCTTTGCCTTCTAAAGCTTGAAATTATGAAACGTATAGGTGTTTAGTTATTTACTGTGTTAATGTAATTCTGCTCCTTTTCGTCACGAGCTGTTCCGATAATCTTAAATGTATGTTTGTAGTGTTGTGACAATGTAAAGTGTGACATATGCGCTGTGATTACGGATTAAGCGCGCTCGAAATACAGACAGACACAAATGAACTCCATTTAGAGACGCATTTATCGTTGTTTTAGTCATATTATTTAGGTATTACTTTGACGTCAGCTGGTCTTTAAATTACGCTGAAAGCAGATTGTTTACTTTTTAAACTAGAGGAAATGGTTCTGAGCACTATGGGACTTAACTTCTGTGGTCATCATTCCTCTAGAACTTAGAACTACTTAAACCTAACTAACGTAAGGACATCACACACATCCATGCCCGAGGCAGGATTCGAACATGCGACCGTAGCGGTCGCGCGGTTCCAGACTGTAGCGCCTAGAACCGCTCGGTCACTCAGGTCGGCAAACTAGAGGAAACCTATTGTTTGAGTAGTGTGTTTCTTTTAGTTGTGATGAACAGATTACGTGAAAAACTATTTTACTTGTGAAAGTCGTGGTGATGTGTACTGAGTTTTTCTTGGTCGATTTATTGTAGGCTTGATAACCCGCCATGATAAGGAATAATCAGTTGCATCACACAAGTGAAAATATTCATCGTACTCGCACATACTTGCATGTACATAAGAACCGTGTACCTATATTTACATTAGGTTTAATATACATTTCGAACAAGTACTCGACTCTACCATGCAACAAAAATGAACAGATACACGTACTCACTCTAGCAGCTCACATTTTTGTGTGGGACATTTTGCCTTCATAACAAACTGCGTACGCCACTACCCTAATACTTTCTCCCTGATATTTGGCTGAAAAGAATAGAATTCTGTCAAGCCCGACTTACTGCTTTACGGTAGGAAATGAAATGTACAAAACAAAAATCTAGCTCTACAGTTAGTGATGCGTATTTACTGCAACATCTGGCTATCTCCACAAACAGGGAACCTGCGCTACCGACCCAGATATTTAGTACAGCTAATATCCTTGCCAACCCCGGGAATCTAACCTATCCGCCCAGCTTGCTGCAACAGCTTTGCGAAGTTTCTTCTGTGTCGTAAAGGTTGTAGTCATGCAGAAATGGTTTCCAGTTTTTGTCGTCTTTCAGATTCTCAATTCACCTTAGAAGCAGTGAGAAACTTTCGAGGTTTGCGTGCGTGAAGTCCCTTGATGCCAAAGCGTGGCAGATAGAGATCAGTTGCGTTTCATCCCTGTTATACGGACGCTACTGCTTGTTGCAAATTGCGATCGGTTGGATCTAACTCACTACATGAAAGGGCACATGTAGCATCGCATATATGACTTGTTGCTTAGAGAATTATCCCGATGGTATGTATCACATACCCTTATTATACGTTTTTGTGAAATCGTCGCACAGCATTATTTCGTAAGGCAAAAGTCATAAAAATTCTTCTCCGAACTAAGTTCTTAATCATTATTACATAAGGTGTTTACACATACTTAAGAAAATGAGCTGTTGCCTGGCAAAGATGCGAAGGATATAGAACAGTTTGCTATGTAGTAACGGACGGAAGCAATTCTAGCGTCACTGAATGCTTTCTTGTCTGCATACATCTCCACAAATCACTGTACGGTGTATGGCGGAGGGTACCTTGTAGCACTACTAGCCATTTCCTTTCCTGTTCCATTCGAAAACAAAGCGGGGAAAAAACGTCTGTTTAAAGCCCTCCGTACGATCCCTAATATCTCGAATCTTATATTCAAGGACATTACGCGAAATATACGTTGGTGGCAACAGAATCGTTCTTCAGTCGGCTTCAAATGCCGGTTTTCTAAATGTTCGCACTAGTGCGTTGCGAAAAGACAGTCGTCTTTCCTCCAGGGATTTCTACGAAGAATCTCCGTAATACGTGCGTGCTGATGGAACCTACCGCTAACAAGTCTAGCAGCACGCTTCTGAGTTGGTTCGATGTCTTCTTTTAGTCGGAGAACAAAAATGGACCTGTCACACTTCCCTGGGGCACTCATGACAATACCCTTGTCTCTGATGAACATTCGGCGTCGGGGACAACATACTGGCTTCATTTAATTAGACTTTGAGCCTCCCACAAATCTGGAAACCTAAACCGTCAACACTCTGCAGTGAGACACCGTATCAAACGCTTTCTGTAAATCTGCTTATTACTCTCCGTCCATATGTTGTGGGATTAACTGTGAGGGAAGGACAAACTGAGTTTCGCGCGGACGATGGTTTCTAAATACGCGGTGATTTGTGGACAGAAGCTCTGTTTCAAGGAAATTTATTATATACGAAGTGAGAATGTATTCAAGATTTCCGTAGCAAACCGATGCTCAGGATATTGCTCTGTAATTATGTGAGTCAGTTCTTTTACATTTCTTTCCTCATATTAGCACCTTTTTCCCAACAAATTATCGGTATTGAGGAAGCTGAGACGACCAGTTTCGTCAGTCGAGACGAACAGTTTGTGAAGTTTTTACTGTTGCACATGTAGATATCATAAGACTGCGGATTAGATATTTTTACGTGGAGGCAGTACAACGTTTGAATGGCTCAGCAACACCCGGTGACAATTTGTTATAACTGCGAGTTGAACGTAACAAGTAAGGTACGAGCAAGTTTGGGGTAGGTGTTGAAATTGTTTACGCGGAGGAAATCAGGGCGTTGCATTGCTGTATAACCAGTCAGAACACGCATCGTAATTACACCGTTAGCTGGAGGTCTGCGGAACACACGGACTGTCACCACAGAGCCTACCTTCATGGCAGTTCGCGTTCCTCCTCATTCGCTCAGTTTCTGTATCTCGTGGAAAATATTGAAAATTTCGACATGGAGCATTGACAGTACCGAATAACGATTTGCACATCATAGCGTAAAACAAGAAACAGTTTGAAACAACGAAAAGTTTGCATTAGAGGCAGGAACGACGGTTTTCATCCATGTAAATGGTGGTTTTATTCTCATAATATCCTGTACTAAAGAAAATATAGTTACAATGCGTGGCAGGCCATCAAGATGTAATCGACAGACAATCACACCAATGCCACAGTTGTAATCTAATGATGTAAATAATCGATTGAAGTTTCGGGTTATAGCGTTAAATGCTACCACAGAGTACGTGTGATAATGGCACGATTTGAAATAGATTCTCTTATGCTTTACGCCTGCGAATCGAAGAGTTTGTGTAATTCCAGAGTTTTTATTGCCAGGCTTCTCTTCTAGCACACAGGTCCTCAGTTATTAGTACATATAGCCACAGGAAACTGAGGGCTCAGCTGGCGACTCAAGTCGTCGTATCCAGTTAGCGACGTACGTGACAGGAAGACAGGGAAAGGAAACTTCGTGTTTACTTCTCTACTGTGAAGGTCACATCGAGATGCTGCGGTTAGCTGTTTCCTGTTGGAATGTAGCCTCAGTCGTTTACTGGAGGACGAGAGTGAATCTAGTCTTTAGGACCTCTCGAGATAGTGACGGTTGCTGAGCGACCAACAATTCGTATCTGTCTCGATCGTCGACGATAACCCATGACTCGCTCCAGAATGTTGGATCAGTACAACGCCACAGAATGCATGCTGAAATATAACACAGATACTGGCTATTGTGCGTGCATTAATAAAGTAAGTGGCGTAAGGGTAGGCAGCTCGGCGCGTTGTTGAACAAACAGCGGGTGTCGCTGGTTACACTGATGAAGGGAAGGGCTTATCAGCGCAAAGAAAGATTTCTGCTTCGAGACGTGTCTCGAGTCTACGGTATTCTGACTGGTCTGATGCAGCCCTTTCCTGTGCCAAACCCATCATCTGAGATGGATTTACACCGAACATGGATATATTCGAATGTCTGTCTTACCCTATCAGGTTTACGCTCCACGGTCCCATCTAGTACTATGCAGTTTATTTCATGATACCTTAATTCTAGTGTTAGCATCGTAACCCTTCTTCTAGTTACTGTTTTAGCTTTCTTCGCTGATCTCCATTTCTTACCTCACCAGTCCGCATAACTTTGAGCATGCTTCTGTAACACCACACCTGAAACGGTCCGAATCTCTTCTGTTCCAGTCTTTGCATGATCCTAGTAAATTTATTTTGTCCAGAAATTGTCGCTTTGTTTGTGCCAGTCTGCTTTTAATGTCCTCCTGGCTTCGCCCGTCATGCGTTATTTTGCTTTCAAGGTAGCAGAATTTTCATGACTTTCTCTACTACATGCTCCTCAGTTTTGATGTTAAATTTCTCGCTATTCTCATTAGTCTCATCGTTCTTTGGTTTACTGTTATTCCATATTCCGTGCTCATTAGACTGTCCATTCCGTTCAACCAGTCGTGTAATTTTTCCTCACTTCGTAGATTGGATTTTCACTTTGCAGCAGAGTGAATGCTGATCTGAAACTTGGTGGTAGATTAAAACTCTGTGCCGGATCGGGTCTCCAACGTGGGACTTTTCCCTTTGGTGGGTAAGTGTTCTACCTACTGAGCTCTCCAAGCACGACCCGCGGCTCTCGCTCACAGCTGTACTTCCACCAGATAATAGGTGGAAGGTATCAGATGAGGTGCTGGTGGAAATAAAGATGTGAGCACGGGTCGTGAGTCGTGCTTCCATAGCTCAGTCGATAGCAGACGTGCGAACGTTCCAGGTTCGAGTCCTGGTCTGGCAGACAGTTTTAATCTACCACCAAGTTTCAGATTAACAATGTCATCAGCGAATCCTATTACTGATACTGTTTCATCCTGAATTTTAAACCCACTCATGAAACCTCTTCTTATTGTCGTCACAGATTTTTTCTATGTGCTGTTAGGAAGACTACACCTGCCGCCATCCTGATTTAGGTATTCTGCGATTTCCCTGAATCACTTAAGGCAAATTCCGGGATGATTCCTTCGAAAGGGCACGGCCGCTTTCCTTTTCCATCCTTTCCCAGTCCGAACGTGTGCCCCGTCTCTAATGACCTCGTTGATCGACTGGACGTTAAACACTAATCTCGTCCTCCTCCAGCACACTGCCTTGTTGTTGTCGTCGTCTTCAGACGCAGTTTGATGCAGCTCTCCACGCTAGTTTATCCTGTGCGAGCCACTTCATCTCCACATCCATTCGCACCTGCTCACTATGTGTAGTCCCCGCCTTATATCCTTTTAAATCTCTTCTTCGGTTATTCTTATTGCTTCCCCTTGCATCTTCTACATACTGTACATTACTCTTCTTTTTCTCTAGCTTATACCTTTTCTTTTGAGAATTTCAGACATCTTTTACGTTGTCGAACGCATATTTAGCTCGACAAATCCTGTGAAGAAATCTTGATTTTTGTTACGTCTTGGCTTAATTTTCAAGCGCAACGTATGAACTGTATGCCTCGTGAGTTTAGTATTCCTAAATCCAAACTATTGTCTTCTAGGAGATCCATAATTTTCTTTCCCATTCTTTCGCATAAAACTATTATTATTATTGACAGCAGTTTGGATGGTAGCGGCGGTCATCGCATTTATTTACCCTTGTTATCTTCGGCGTTGTGTGGATGATACTTTTCCGAAAGTCCAGTGGTATCTCTCCAGTCTAAGATATTCCCCCACATCGCTTGAAGTGAATGCCTGGATGGTTCCTTTGAAAATTACGTGGAAAGTTTCGAGCCTCATTCTTGTCCAATCCGAGGCTGTACGGCGCCCTAAGCGGTCTCATCGTCAGCGGGAAGTTAAACCTTGATCTTCCTTCATGTCTTCTTTGTTTCGTCCCACAAACAAAACGCTGCTACTCGCTGTCATCACAGTATCGTCATATGCAGCTTTTTCTGGAGATGCCGATTAATTTTCGTGTTTTACTGTCACAGTCTATGGGTACCTTTTTTTCTTGAGGCTACCGTAATTACCTATTTACCTGATGGCACTGTTCTCGGGTTTGCAGCCAGATTATGCAATCATCTGAACGCAGTATTTCCACGATCCACCTGGCAGTAGTCTTCTGGTGGGAGTGCTGTATGCTAATTTCGCCGGAAGTGATCCGTAGCGTGAACGGCGGTCCTTTTATACGCCGCGGAAGGCCTGTAGCACAGTGCGCCACAAATCGTCGCTGCTGCCCCCTAGTGCAAATTGACGTACAGCGCCCCCGTGTTGTAACCAGGGAAGAATCTAATCGCTGTCCTGTACCACTTTCAACATATTCTGCTGGTCGAATCAGTGACAGTTGTTTTTTTGAAACCAGATTAAACAGGGTTCTCAATCTTACTTAAAGGGTGACCCTTGTCTATTTATAATATTGTCTGCCAGTCTAATTTCGATAGCTTCCTTGTCTCAATAGCGAGACGCAGGGGCATCCATTTGTGTTTTATCGTAAAATGTCGTGTGTCACTTGGTAGACACTGTTTGGCGAAGGCATGTTTATCATGCTGCATCGAAGTGTAGAGTGGTGCGAATTTCTCACATTGGCATTCTTAAGTAACAGAACACTGTATGTTGTCCTCGTGTTCCTCAGACACAAGAGCATCGTCAGGAGTGCCCCAGGAAAATGTGATAGGAGCGCTATCATTCTCTATGTACATAAATGATTTGGCGGACAGGGTGGGCAGCAATCTGTGGTTGTTTGCTGCTGATGCTGTGATGTACGGGAATGTGTCGAAGATGAGGGACTTCAGGACGATAGAAGATGACTTAGCCAAAGTTTCTTGTTGGTGTGATGAATGACAGGTAGCTCTAAATGTGAAAATTGTAAGTCAATGCGGATTAGTAGGAAAAACGAACTTGTAATGTTCGGATACAGCATTAGTAGTGTGCTGCCTGACACAGTCACGTGTTTTAAATATCTGGGCGTGACGATGCAAAGCGATATGAAATGAAACGAGCATGTGAGGGTTGTGGTAGGGTGTGAATGATCGACTTAGGTTTATTGGAAGCCTTGTAGGAAAGTGTGGTTCATCCGTAAAGAAGACCGCATATGGGACGCTAGGGCGACCTATTCTTGAATACTGCTCGAGTGTTTGCGACTCGTACCGTGTCGGACGTCGAAGCAATTCAAAGGCGGGCTGCGAGACTTTTCACCGGTGGGTTCGCACAACACGCAAGTGTTACGGAGATGCTTCGGGAACTCAAATGGGAATCGCTGGAGGGAAGGCGACGTTCTTTTACAGGCACACTATTGAGAAAGTTTAGAGAACTGGCATTTGATGCTGATTGCAAAACGCTCCTACTGCCACCAACACTAAGATAAGATACGAGAAGAGTATGCATGTAGATGTAGTTGTGGATTCTGTAAACATAGGGCTTTCTCGATACTATGTCATCTTTTACCGAGCCAACGAGCTCTACAATCTTGGCTGGCGAATGAAATATGCCTCTGATATTCCATCTTTATAAAATTATTCCTTTTTTTGCAGATATGTTCTCAACATATAGTAGTAGAGCCACCGATCTACATGCCTCTTCTAATGGTTCTGGCGCAGAATAAAACTCGAAGGCACGACAGATCTATTAAGTTAGTTCGTTACGTGTTCCATATATGATTTGAACGATTCTTTTATCGAAATGATGGGGAACGAGTCACTTTACAGGATATGTATACATGATTAGTGCTGACATTAATAAAAACGTTAGTTTTTAGTCTTATTCGTGCAGCTACGCTTTAAAACCGTTTTTTTACAATCTAGTAGGTTTTAAATAGAAATTTGTCTACGGAAAAGAAGTTGTCCAGGAGAAAAAGATTTAAAACTTGCTTTGCTACCTGTCAGATGTCATTGGCAAATGAGTAGAAATGTTTGTTGCTGTATACTGGACTACTTTCTCAGATACAGACAGCCGTCATAGTAGGTAATGAAGTTAATTTTTTGCTCTAGTGTTATAGATATGGACATCACTATTCTTCTCAAATTGTATTGGATTATTTATAAAGAATTTCTTCAGCGAATATGAGTTAAAATGCCAGACTCCTTGAAGAGGTACCTACATGGCGACCACAGGTGAACACCCCATTCTTACCGCTCGCTTTTATGCAGTCAGCGCTGACTTTGCTAATTGGTGAGTTATTAGATAATTATTCTATAAGACATTATTGAGTGGTAATATACAAAATATGTCAGGAGGCTGATTCGTTTGTTTCCAAGTCTAACAGTTATACGAAGAGCAGAAGTAGCTGAACTTAATTGTTTGAGAAGTTCAGTAATACGCTTCTTGCATTTCAAGTGTTTAACCTGTATGTGCACTAAAAAATTTGGGGTATTTTAGCCTGATTATTGACTCCTGTTTATGTCATAACTGTTGGTACGACTCTATTCGTTGTACAGAATTGAATACAACGTGTTTTCTCAGAACTTAAAAAGAATTCATTTTCAGAGAATTATTCTTTGGCAAGCACCATCAACAATGTCTTCTATTTCATTCTCAATAATGAAATTTATTACAGCGCTAATATCGTCTGGAAAAAGTACCAGTTGTGCTTGTTGAATGTTAACTAGAATGTCATTCACTTACATGAGTAACAGGAGTGGACACTAAATTGAACCCTGTGCGGCTCCGTTTGTGATTCGTCTTCAGTCACTAAAATTTTCGCTGCTTCCAACATTGTCTGAATTATTCGGCACAACGTTTTGCATTCTATTTCTCAATATGATTCAGACCAGTTACGTGTAAAGCCACCAATTCCATAAAACTTTGAGTTTTTCTGTTAGTTTAACATGATCCACTCAATCAAACCTCTTGGAAAGGTCACAAAAATGCCAACTGGCGATATTATATTGTTTAAGGTTTCTAACACTTGGTGAGTGAACGTGTAAATAGCATTCAGTAACACTTTTGGAATCCAAACTGTGATGTGATAAGTAAATTTTTTCTCCTTATGTTTCAGCCTACTCTTGAGTAAATTACATTTTCAAATATTTTGGAAAACGATGTTAGTAAGCAGGTTAGAACATAAATTTTTGACTCCTTTTTGTCATCTTTCCTATAAAGAGGTATAACAATTGCTTATTAAGTGAGAACAACTTTTCAGAGTTCTGAAAGAAATTCCAACACAATTAGAGCCTTTTTTTTTAGAATTTTCGTAGTTCTATAAATTTTTCGGTACTGCTTCTAGTTGTTTGGTTTTGTGGAATGCCATTTTTAGTAGACTCTCTTTCTGCTACAACTGAACCATTTAATGCTATTTTTGCTGCCACATTTAGAAAGTAATTGTTAAAAGTGTTTGCGACTTGTGATCATTCACAACATTGTCATTTAGTTTATTATGGTGTCTTGTACACTGACTGCCTGTCCTATTTGAAAATATTCCATATAGTTTTAATCTTATTATCTGCATTATTAATTTCTGTCAGCATGTTCGTACTTCATGAAATTTTAACGACTTTTCTTAAAATATTACAGTATTTTTTGTAGTATTCAGTAAAGTCAGATCTTGCCTTATCTACACAGAAATCTGTATAAACTACTACTTCTTTTTGTCTGACAGTTCAGCAATGCGTTTAGATTTCTCATAAATAGCTGGTAATAATTACCATAGAAATATTCTGCAGTAACAACTCTCTGTCTGTCTGTCTGTGTACCCATTCTGCTTGAACACGAGCTTAAGGTGATGCAGCTCTCGTGTCAAGCTTTCTGCGTCTGAGTTGGCGTAAGCCCCTGATATAATAACAGAAGCGTATTTCGTCCACCAGTCAAGATCAGAGCGCTTGTTGGCTCGGTAATAGATGACCTAGAATTACAAAACCTCTTGCCATTGTCGGAAATTCGCCCCATTCAACACTGATGTGTTAAGCACAAGCGCCATAGACTTTGATGCAGCCTGAGAAATCGGCCTCCGCGAAGCACTGTCTTACCGAGGCGCAAACATAACACTGTTCGGTGTGATATGATTCCCCCGTGCTTCGCTATTGGAACTATGTTTTAAAGAATTAGACTGGCAGACATTATAAATAGAGACTAGGGTTACCTTTTAAGTAAGATTGCGAACCTTATTTTATAAGATAAAAAACTATCATTGACTCAGCCGGCAGAATTACATTGAAAATGGTACTCGACAGGAATTCACCGGTTTGTGCCAGGTTTCACCATTGGGGCGTTGTACGTTCCTTTACGTTTGGGGACAACAGTGACGATTTGTAGCGCACGTGCTGTAGGCCTTTCACGGCATACAAAAGGGCCGTCGTTTAAGATACGGATCAGTTCCGGCTGTATTAGCATACAGCGTTGTCTTCTGAAGGCGGCAGCCAGGTGGACCGTGGAAATATTGTGTTCAGATCTCTGCACGATCCGGCTGCTGAACCGAGAAGAATATCATCAGTTGATATGCCGGGAAAGCATTCGTAGTTACATCTGTATTTATCTGTTATGTATTATCTTAACATATTTTTCTTGATTACGTATCTTGATGACTGACTGAGGGTCACCCGGAAGCCTTGAACTGACTGTTGCTCTATCAGTTGGACATATAAAACTACGCATTAAACATAATGTTGTTCGTAATGAGATCCGTAACGATATTCCCCGGTGACAATGAAGCAGCACATGACTCAATGTACGCAAAACATAATCGAAATTGAAAATATCGTCAGAAACACAAGAGCAAAAGTAGTCGATAATTCTTAGCAGAGATACCAGTTGTAATGAATGAAAGATATATTCCTTCAGGCGGAAATGAATTCTGTGGCACGCAGCTGAGACAACATCCGAAAACTGATGCAGACGGTGTCGTCGTTTGGAATAGGCCGCTGAGCGGATATCGAGCCTTCGGAACTTAAATCATGGTGTGAGAACTAACCGCAAATTATCAGGAGATTGCTCCGACATGCACTTGACGTTGAGAGAGGGTGGAAAATTTTTGCGCTTCGATCAATCTCGGTTAGAAACAACGTTTGCCGGTGACAATGGACAGGTTAAGAAACGTAACAGAGTCGCTTCCGACCGTCCGTCTACGAGTAATATAGTCGAAATTGAAATACCAGAGAAAAGACGCATGATGAATCTTAGGAGAGATACGAACTATAGTCAACGAAACATGCACCGAAAGTCCCGGCCCAGCACAGACCCTTAACCTTCCAGGAAGTTTCAAATCAGCGTACACTCCACTGAAAACTGAAAATAAATTCTGGAGAAAAACAAATTTTACCCTTTGAGAGAATAAGACTCCTATGTCAAGCCGCTTTCGAAAGGTAAGGACTGAAAGGAGGTGAGCAGTTTGATGCTTACGTTGTCGGTCTTGGAGCAGGCAGTGAGCGGATATCGAGCCGTGAAAAACGCTAGGAAATTAAATCAGGGTGTCAGAACTAACCACGAATTAGCACGAGAGCTCTGCGGCACGCAGCTTGACATTGAGAGTGTGTGGAAAACTTTTGCGCGTCGGCCACTGTCGGCTAGAGTCGGGAGCGCTCGGCAGTCGCACGCGGCGGGAAGGGGTTGCGGTGACGGCCGCGCCTCGGCGTCCGGAAGGGGGAGGGGGGTGCCGGCGCTGGGGGAGGGGCGCGGCGGGTCGGGGGAAGGTAAGGCGCCGACGTCGGCGCGGTGGTGGGGGGCGGCCGGCGAGCGCAGCGCCGCCGCGCGGGCACACCGCCACCGCCGCCGACGGCAGAGACGCGGACGCGGACGCCGCAGCCCGCAGCGCAGGTCAGGTAAGCGACCAGGATAGCGCCGATTTATTTTGAAACTGACAATTATTTTTGGGAACTTTTCGGCCGTTAATGAATGCGAGGCCGCGCCTGCGGTGCCGGGCCGCCGGCCAGTGGCGGAGCGGGGCGCGCGCCGTTCGCACCGCGGCTTCTCTTCACTTTCCCCGATATTGCGACGTCGCCGCTTTTGTTTGCTCGGACGCCCTCCGTCCGCGACTTGTTCCGGCCGCAGCTGGTCGCTGTTGCTCTCGGCATGGACCGACGGGGACCCACCGCGCTGCTGTGAGTTAGCCGCCTGTGTGGTTCAGCCCAAAATGCTGCCCCCCGTACCCCCACGTCGTGATTTCTGCGAACTTCCTCAGGGTCGGACCTTCCGCGACTTTCTCGACTGGAACGCGCACATCGATTTTCTTCTCGCCGTACTACTAGATGCCAAAGGAATGTATCATTCGCAGTACGGACTCGCGGCTGCAGAGCCCAACTTTTACTCCAGACAGAATGGACGGATGTTTGCGTCGTTACGTGTCACCCAGTGGCGGATTCCTATTTCATCAGAATTACTTTTTCGGAAATTTTACGGAAGACCAGTTATTCTGCTTTTAGGAGAACTATTGGTTATACATTATTAACTTTCGTCGCATTAATTATCTGCATCAAATGGCCATCCCGACATACGCTACTCACCTTTCACAAAATTTTCTTAACTCGCGTGTTTCTGAATTTAGTTTTGTGTATCGTTTTCTGCCACGGCGACAGAACTAACGCGACTGCACTTTACTTTATATAAAGTTTGCATGTCTGCAGTGCTCTACAGAACAATTGAATTGTTTCGTAACGTGTACTCCTGCCTTATTTACTTTTTTGTTTCATTCTAGCCTCGATGGTCTTTGTTGTTTCGTGCTTTATTTTAGCTGTAAGGGAGCATCGCCGTTGTCATACGAGCCACTCGAATGTATTCACGTTTTGTCAGTTTAACATAAGCGCGCTATTCCGAGAAAGGCGGGGGAAAAATGGGTGCGAGTGCGGACGCAGGCTCGCGATGCGTTGTTATTGTCTTTGTGGGGGCAGGGTGTCCTCTGTTGTGGCGCGGCTCCTGAGGACATTGTGCAGCAGCGGCAGTGCGTTTGTGCCGCCCGCTTTGTGCGCGGTCTCGAAAGCCTCCTGCCTTTGTCCGGCGCCCATTCGAGATGTGCACGCGGATCACACGTCTTTATTACACCACGTTATATTTTCGTCGCAATGGCACATTCAGCACCACCCAGTGCACACCCAATTGTCGAACGTGGGACTTGCTTGCGATACAAAACGGAGTAACGGAGTGACAAAACTGAAAAGTACTATGAGCCCAGTGTAACGCATTTCAAGACCAACTGCCGTGCGCGATCTCTATCATTCGGCTGTGCGTTAGTCTAGAATGTTATAGTGGCGAATCGCTCCTATCGGACAGTGTTTGTCCAAGCCTGTTAACAATTACGTATAGGGTAGGAAACTGATTTGTCGTCTTTTCCGCGCTACGATCCTAATAATGATGTTGATCTTTCCAAATGACTGCTTTCACGTTATAAAATTTGGTAACACACGAGTGTGGCACATTGTATCTATGCGAATTATACATTATAATCTATAATCTTGTACTCTGCCTTCAATACTTCCGATTTATGCCCTCGTTTCTGTTTTCCTTTTTCTTTTTCATTCCGAAGAGTTCTTTTCTGGCGTCTGAACCCTCCTTTCTTCCTTTTCGCTCAGCATTAATATTTTTCTTGCATGTAGTAGAGAAAGAAATGCCTCAGGTTTCCAGTATTTGATCATAGGTTTTTTGTTTTTATTACCTCTCTCCTTACATTTTTGTACAGTGCACTACCAATGTAACAGCATTCTTCTATTTCAGCCACCCACTTCTCCTTGTGTACCACAGGAAGCTGAGCAAGTCATATAATGCCGAATATCATTTTTAATAAACGTCGTCGCTCTGTTGAAATTTTCCTCTCACTAGAACAAAGGCTAGTACAGCGTTTGACAAAGAGAACAATAAAACATTTTTTCCTCGCCGATTTTTCTTTCTGCCTGCGAATGCGTCACAAAACACGACTTTTGCTCGTCACACTAGTGCCAATTGTTTCGCTGGAATCAGGTGGTGTGCCGTAATGGCAGCAACTGACGGAACACATTGAATTCACGTTGCTGAATGCAGAGAATTGGAAACTCCGAATTGTTACCAGTACGCGGTTGTATATGGTAAATGCACGTAATTATCTGTCTTCGTTGGTGAGAAAAACCGTTTTTGCAGCGTGGTGGTTATTATCGGAACACAGTTTTATTTACAACCAGAGCTCATCAAAATGAACCAAATTGTGGATATCGGAAGTGTAGTGAGCCGACGAAATCTGTAGGTAGGATTGCCTGTTGTCTTTAATTTAATTACATGCGTTTCATAATTCAGCAAGCACCGTGACCGCAAATCAGCTCCATACCTAGTGTTTGCCGAGCGCCCTGTCCTATCTTGGCCCCTCCCCCATCCCACCCGGCTGGAAAAGATCGTCCCTTTCTACGACTGGAGATATCTTCACTTCTTTTGCAGTTCACGCTCTCAACACGATCAATATTGCAAAACATGATATTGGGTAACGTTGCAAATTTATTTGAAGACACTAACATCTATTGCCTATGAGCTAGCTTTTAGGAATCAACATGGGTTCCGAAAACAACGAATGTGTGAAACCCAGGTCGCTCTGTTCGTCCACGAGACACAGAAAGCAGTGGATACAGGCGCACAGGTAGCGCCGTGTTCCTCGAACTCCGAAGCTCATTCGATACAGTTCCGCACTGCCGCCTAATGAAAACAAAATACGAGCGTGTGAATATCAGACCAACAGTGTGATTGGATTGAAGAGTTTCCAGCAAACAGGACACAGCGTGTCATTCTTAGTGGATAAAAGCCTTCAGACTTGAAAGTAACTTCGGTCATACCCAAAGGGACCATTATAGGACCATTACTTACCACAATATACATACATATGTAAATGACTTAGTAGATGACGTCGCAAGTTGCATGAGACTTTACGCGGATGATGCTGTTGTATGCAATGAAGTCGCGATGCTAGAAAATTGTAGTGAAGTGGAGGAAGATCTGAAGAGAATCGACGTTTGGTGCAGGAAGTGGTAGTTGACCCTCAGCTAAAAAAAAATGTAACGTATTGCGAATACATAGACAGAAGAAACCTTTTATTGTATCATTGCAAAATTGAAGTAACAATCACTGGAAGGAGCTATTTCCACAAAATATCTAGTATTTTTCATGCGGAGCGACTTGAAGCGGAACTGCCACATAAAATTAATCGCTTGTAGTCCATCAACAAAGGAAGTAGCCTACAAAACCCTCGTTTGACCAATTCTCGAGTACTGTCCGTTAGTCTGGGATCCGTACGAGGTAGGATTGATAGAGGAAATAGAGAGGATTCAAAGAAGAGCAGCCAGCATGTTTCGTTACCGGTTCACTTAGATAACACGAAAGCGTCAAGGATTTGCTTAGTCGACTCCAATGTCAGACGCTATAAGAGAGGCGATCTGCATCACGGCGTGGATTATTGTGAAAGTTCCGAGAGTGTACAGTCCTAGACGAGTCAACCAAAATATTGCATCCTCCTACGTGTATCTCGCGAAAACCCCATGAAGATGTCCACTGGGGGCTTACCGGCAATCACTCTTCCCCCGAACCATACGCGACTGGAGCAGGAGGAAGGGATGAGTCACACTGGTCCACGAAGTACCCTCCGCCACACACCGCAAGGTGGATTTCGGAGGATAGATGTAGATGTAGTTTCACGTTACAGTTGGTTTTGACAGCGTCGTGAACGTGCATAATTCTTAGTTCGTCACTTTCTACTTCTTTCCCCCAGCGTCATTTCTGAAGAACCCAGCGAAGCGTGTTGTCCCCTGCTCGCCGAATTTTCGAGAAGTTACGACTCGGCTGGCGCGCTGGCGGCTGCGTCCGCCTGGCAACGCGGCAGAACGCAGCTCCCGACGTCAGGGCTAGAGGTACGTGGCGGGGTAGCGCCTCCCGGCTCTAGGCGGCCGTGTCCGGCGAGAATTGGAGGAAGCGTCGCATTCTGAACAGCACATACAACCGCCACCTGCTGTTTCCGTAGAAGTGAAAGTACAACAAGAAGCGCCCGTTCTCATGAAGAGAACGGTCTTCCATTGTAGGCAACGCCAAAAATTTTAGAAAAAAAAAATTCAGCGTGGAAGAGCAAAAGCGCCTTATACAGAATAGTCAGATACAGGTCTCGAATTAAACACGGTGCTCTGTCGATGGCAGCTCTTGTTTTGTTTCTTTTTTTTTTCCTTACATCGAATAAAAATGGGAGACAGGTCGCGGTGATAAAAGGACTAGCAAATATCAAATGTAAATAAATAAAAGTACGATGGCAGTGTTCAAGCCTACATACCTCGCTTTCCTTGGTTTCGTACTTCGTCATTACTCCGCAGAGCTGTAATCTACAATTACTCGGCTGCAGTTCAGTCATGACAGCTTCTCTGCACACTTGCATCGCTTAAAACTGACGAAATTCATATACCTGTGATTACGATAATTCACGCGCTGGGGATTATTAATCATTTAATCATTGTTTTTTTCTCTCTTAATTTCAGTAACATAGAAAATAATTTCTCTCAGAATTGAGAAAATTTAGGGTACCATGCTCGACAAGCAGAAGACAGTTCTTAGATTTCTGATCAGCTCTATTGTAGTGTAGTTAGCATTTTTAAAATCTCGCCACAGACGTATAGAGAAGACGCTGTCACCATTTTCACCGGTTGGTTATAAAATTGTTCGTGTGTCAGACAGGTGTGACTTTGAAAACCTCTTTATGAAAATTTTTTGTAGAGAAAAATTTAACTATCACGTTTGTGATCAGAATTTTTTTCATCACTCACAGTGAGGAAATATTGTTTAATTACTTTGGAGTAACTGGCCCACTTACATATTTCAATATACTTTTTCGTAAATGATGATGACTAAAAGGCATAGCTAACAATTGATACTAATTACGGAAAATCGCAAAATTTACAATTCGGTCTCTTAAGTACTTAATATAATCAATTGCACTTGGTATCGTCGTCAGAAAATCTTGTGAATGTTCACATTTGCCGGCCGCGGTGGTCTAGCGGTTCTAGGCGCGCAGTCCGGAACCGCGCGACTGCTACGGTCGCAGGTTCGAATCCTGCCTCGGGCATGGATGTGTGTGATGTCCTTAGGTTAGTTAGGTTTAAGTAGTTCTAAGTTCTAGGGGACTAATGACCACAGATGTTAAGTCCCATAGTGCTCAGAACCATTTTTTTTTTGTTCACATTTGCCGTTAGGTTGCTGTGTTGCGTGATGTGACGGATTATCTATCTTTCGATGCGACAATCAGACTTTGAGGAAGGCACTATGTTTATCTTTCGAATCGCATCACCATGACTGATCCTGATCCAGTTAATGGCTGACAATGTCTTATGCGATAGTTTAGAGCCAGCTGGCGTAGTTGATATGCCCGGCAAGTGAAGAAGACCACTGTTTCTACTCATGCGTATTTATTGGTCGTTGTGGAATTAGAATAAGCTGACTCCCAAGCAGACTTCCCAAACGTCATCATCATCACCACCACCACCACCACCACCATCACCACCACCACCACCACACCACCACCACTGTCAGGATTAAACGTATGCTTGTTCCTTCTTTGTGGTTCAGCCTTGTATTCTCATCTTGGGTCTTCCAAGGATTTTTTTTTCCTATATGCTACACATTATGTCGATTTTAGTGGTTAATACTACATGGTCCTTCCATTTACCTCTTTATTCGTTTGTTATATCATTTATTGGGTCAACTGTTATCTTTTGTAAGATCTTCATTTTTATTGTCTAGCTGTACACATTATTTCACAACTTTTAGGAACGTCATCTCAGACGCTTGAATCATATTCATCTCTCGTTTGATAAATGTGCAGGTATCAAGCCTTAGAAAAGTACGGCAGGTGCCAGAGTTTTTTAAATTTAATTTTAGTTTCTTTGTTTGCTCATATATTGCAATTTTCCAGCTTGTTTTATCTACATCTTGGTCTTCTAGATAGCTTATTTAATTTCCAAGACAGCTGAAATTTCTTTCTTGGTCTGTTATCTTGCCATGAATGAAAATTCTTGGTCTTATATGCTTGACTCCTCTAAATGACATTAGTTTTTGCCTTATCAGTAGAGATATTCCAGTTATATTCTTGGCACAGTTAGCTCAACTTTTGAACTACAATTCGATGCGGCATTGCTTTGGATTACAAAAGTATAGGGAAGGAAATCGACCATGCCCCGTTCAAAGGAACCACTGCAGCATATACCTGGAGCGATTTCAGAAAATCACCTAAAACGTAACTCACTATTGTCGGACGGGGTTTGAACAGGCGATCATCCGAATGCGAGTTCTTTGTGCTAACCAGTGCAGCACTTCGATCGGTGCAAATAAACAACTGTGTGTGTGTTTCGTATAATTTTTTATACTTTGGTGAATTAAAAATTTCCACCTTCTCAAGTGATCGTCAGTATATAAGGGTCATTGGAAAGAAACGAGCCAGAAGCTGTAAAATGAAAACAGTTGATGGGATCGCAATGCCATTGCCTACAAAAGAAGGCTTGGTCCGTGTAAGAGCGCTGAGGACCCAAACTCGCCGCAAGAGGGATGTGGTGGCACACCCATGTGACGGAAGAGTGAACACGTGGACACGTCGACTGTCCACTGCACTCAGTCGTGCTGAAAGTAAGAAAATGGGGCTTCAGGAGAAGAGCAAACGGATGCAGTACGTTACCTGATGCATCATCGCAGGATGGCGCAAGTGTAGGAAGAACACTGCATGTCCGCTGCAAGCTTTAAGGCATGGTACAAGCGATTCGAGGAATGGCGGATACCATTGGCGGACTGACACACGATCTGAAACGCCACAGCGCACTGCCGATACCGTTTCCCGGTAGGTGGATGCCCTCATTGTTGAGGACCAGCGAGTTACGGCCGCAGCCGTTGCCACAGAGGTCGGATGGAGCGTCGGAACTGCAACGGACATTCAGAGGTCTTCGTACACTTGTGCCATTCTTCTATGAATTTCCGTTCCTGCACTCCCTCTGCTCTCAGGAAACGCGCTGCACCCGTTTACTCTCGTTCTGGAGTCTCCAATCCTCTGTTTTCTACACGACTGAGTGCAACGGGTGCGTGCTTACTCTGCCCACCTGTCCGCGCGTGGTGTGTGTCTATGTCACTCTAGCGGCAAGTTTGGTGCTTCGTCGCTCCTATAGGGACAACACCTTCTTTCGTAGGCCGTGGCATTACGATCCCTTCAACGCTTTTCATTTTAGAGCCTCCGGCTCGTTTATTTTTCAGTGATTCTATACATATTAAAGTTAGCGTTTCTTCATAACACAACCTAAACACATAACAGAGACTTTACCCATTAGTACTTTATTCTCCTTCGCTATTTACAATAGTCTGCCCACGCTGGGGTATAATTTCGACTCCGCGACTTTATAAATCACGTAGTTTTGAGATGAAGAACTCTCGTCGAGCCATGTTCGGAGCACGTTTTTATCCGGAAAAGAGGTTCCTTGAAAGTTGCTCGCTAGAGCGTGAAAGATGTAAATCTGAGCACGTAATATCAGGTGAATAAGGTGGATACGGAAAGATTCCCAAGCCAACTAATGTACAGTGTTCTTTGTCAGTGTAACAGGATGTGGGCGTGCGTTATCGTGAGGAAGCATCACTTCACGCAGTCTTCCTGGTGGTTATTGGTGGATGGCGTCTGCAAGACGTCTCACTTGTTGACAATAAATTTCAGCAGTGGTTGTTACACCTCGGGGAAGCAATTTGTAGTACACCACACCGTCGCTGTTCCACCATGTGCATAACGTTGTTATCTTTTGTGGAGGCACGCAGGTCTTTGTACGGGGAGTCGGTGCTTTGTTCAGGCTCAATCAAATGGTTCAAATGGCTCTGAGCACTATGGGACTTAACATCTGAGGTCATCAGTCCCCTAGAACTTAGAACTACTTACACTTAACTAACCTAAGGACATCACACACAGCCATGCCCGAGGCAGGATTCGAACCTGCGACCGTAGCGGTCGCGCGGTTCCAGACTGAAGCGCCTAGGACCGCTCGGCCACAGCGGCCAGCTAGGCTCAGTCATTCCTTTCTTTGCCTTACGTTAGCGTAAAGACACCATTTCACTTGACCAGGTGTTGTTCACGAGCCAGTTGGTGAGGAGCAAGCAGAGATTCACATATGGCCACCCGGTGATTTTTGTGATTTTGGCTTAGAGCATGCGGTTGCACCCGATTTACAACCATCACCGTCGCATGCAAATGTCGCACGATGGTGGAATAATCACAGTTCATCACATTTGTCAGTTATCGAGTACACTGATGTGGATCATTGTGTATTAATGGGTTGAAACGATCTTCATCAAACCTCAATGGTCTTCGTGGCGTGGAGGGTCACTAATGTCAAAACGACCCACCTTAAAACAATAAAACCATTTCCTTGCCGTGCTCTGCCCAATCGCATTATCCCCATACATGGCGCAAATGTTTCTGGCTGCTCCCGCTGCTGTCACCACTGTATTGAACTCAAACAGAAGAATATGTTGGAAACGTTCCGATTTCTGCACTTGGCAGACCATTTTCTAGCGTCCACAGTTCAACTCACTATGTCTACATGACAAAATAACAATATGTTAACTCAAATAGCAACAGTGCACAACAAACAAAAAAGGACAGTCGACAAATAAACCCATAGGAACCGGAATACTAACATGAAAAACAAAACCACACAACCTAATATATACGAAAAAGTACAGGGAGAAGACCGTTGATTTAATTTAATTTTATCACATATTTGTGAGCCAGTTTTGATCTTGATTAAAACTTTGGATAAATTTCCGTTGGTGATAAGCTATGTAAAGCAAAATACGTTTGATGTAGGCACAGTGTTCTGTTATGAACAAAACACAGAGAACACGCTTACTTTAAAAAGTCCTTTACATAGAAGTATTTGCACATAACTGTGACACTCGACTTATACTTGTATTATTGTGGAGCATGAGCTAGTACGACAGAAGACAGCTGCATTGCTGTCGACGCCATGTTTGTGCCAGCCAGAGAAACGGTGTGCTTGCCGGCATGGATGGGGTCGTGGTGTGACTGGTGCTGTTTAGCGGGCTGGTGCTGTTTAGCGGTGAACTTCGTGACGACGTGGAGCAGTTGGAGCAGCAGTGTTTGTCTGGCGACACCCCGCGGCCGGCAATTACCGTACGCCGTAGTCCCGGCCTACCCCGGCGCCCTCGCGCCCAACTCACTGTGTCCCCGCAGTTCCCGAAAAGTACGCTACAAAATGCAAGCGTAGGCTGGCAGCGCTGTTTATTGTACGTGGATACGCTTCCGCGAGAGGCAGACTTTTATTTCGACGCGTTTTATTATTCTTTTTTATTGCTTCATTTGGCGGACGATAATCAGTGGGTTGTTACAACTGCCGGTTTCGGCTGTGATATACAGCCATCCTCAGAGGGCTGTAGCAGCACAAGGAGCTTTCTAATTCGCGAGAGAATCACAAACCCAAAGGATCTCACCAATTTTGCTCATGTTTCGTACGACTGGAGCAATATTGAATGAGCCGGCCGGTGTGGCCAAGCGGTTAAAGGCGCTACAGTCTGGAACCGCGTGACCGCTACGGTCGCAGGTTCGAATCCTGCCTCGGGCATGGATGTGTGTGATGTCCTTAGGTTAGTTAGGTTTAAGTAGTTCTAAGTTCTAGGGGACTGATGACCTTAGAAGTTAAGTCCCATAGTGCTCAGAGCCATTTGAACCATTTTTGAATATTGAATGTTGCCCTGGTACGATGCGCTATTCAGGCACTATCGAGAAATCGGGATTCAAAGTTCCACGAGACTGTTGAGTGCCAGGCGTCGAGCAACGGAGTTAACGCAACCGGCCGAGGCGACAAAATAGAAGTCTGCTTCGTTGGAGTCACATAATGTTTTTTCTTCTCTCTAATCTCCACAGAACGCGTATATCGCTACAAGGAATCATTTTTTCTTCAGAAATGATAATAATTGCTACATTCGAGGCAAGGCATAATCGACGTACCTGCATAAAAATAATTGTTAAGAAATTTATTTATCGGAACATTCAAACGCGTATTGCAAATACAGTGTACCTTATTCAAAACCGGCATAGCCTCGTATGGAATCACTTCGACACGCGCATGGGTGTGTCGGTAAACAAATGATTTCATCTTAATTCCTGGTTACATCTTGCATATACTGCCCCATCAATATTCCATAACGATTATGAATGGAGTTGGTGCTCCTTCCCGAAGAAAAATGATCCCTTGTAGATGCAAGTATTTGGTTGAGATTTGAGAGAGAAAAAATTACGTGGCCCGAAAGAACGGGCAGATTTTTAGTCTGACGCCCTACCCGGATGCGGTAACGGCGCTGCTCGACGACTAATGCTCTCATATGGTACCCATCAGGCTCGTAAAACTTTGGATCTAGATTTCTAGAAAACACTCGAGAAGTGCATCGAACTAGAGCAGCACCCGTTACACATATGTGCACTGTGTTAAAGGTGAGCAAAACCGGTCCCCCTTCGGTTTATACTTCCCTCCTGAGTTACCGGAGTGCCTTGTGCTGCAGAAAGATGCAGGGATGGCTGTAGACCACAGCCTAAACGGGAAATCGTTGCATAAACCAATCATTATCAATTGGCAAAGAAAATGATAAAAAATTGGATTTGTGGAAGTGAAAACGTCATACCGATGCGTGTTTGTCCGCAGTATTTCAAATGTTCAAATGTGTGTGAAATCTTATGGGACTTAACTGCTAAGGCCATCATCAGTCCCTAAGCTTACACACTACTTAACCTAAATTATCCTAAGGACAAACACACACACCCATGCCCGAGGGAGGACTCGAACCTCCGCCGGGACCAGCCGCACAGTCCATGACTGCAGCGCCTTAAACCGCTCGGCGCAGTATTTGTTTCGACTTTGACGTCATCACACCAGTGTAGGCGCATGAGGGTGCTCGTTATGAGATAGCCTTAAGTAAAGTTATAAATTGGTATTGCCTGAAAAAGCCTGCTGGGATAAAGTGAGAAAATATAAATTTTCGCTGGAATGTACGTGAAAATCGTTATTAAACTGAAAATTACAAAATAACAAAAGCTGTCGTCTCACGTGACTCGTAAATGCGATCGGGATTACTGAAAATCCAGTCAAAGGGAAGCTCGCATCGAAAGAAATTCAGGAAACCTAAAATGTCCAGTGCCGAGCGAACACGAGAGCTGCGGCAGCGTCGTAAAGAAAATGGATTCGATGCAGTGTGAGGTGTACATGTGTTACCTCAGGTATCACACACCTTGCTACATGTGATGAACTTGCGCTTATCTATTTTTTAACCATTACACTACTCTGTGTAACCATTGTATTAAAGAGACTGATGATTTAATTTCGTATTAATACGAAACGCCAAATGCACCATGTAAGTTTCATCAGTGAACGACTCGTGCCGTAGTGCCTTTCCGTGAATATTGGCCACTCAGTGTAATTTTCTTGAGTTGCAGAACCGTTATTCTCACATTGATTCTAAACGTGCAGAATATCCTCTCACATAACGACACAATGCTTGGTCATTGGCAACTTTCAGAAATATAGGTGCATCCACCTGCCATACAAAAGCGAAGCGATAATATCTGCGTCGAAGGATATGCAGAGATCCCAGCACTATCACTGAGCGATAGAACTATGTACAGGCTACAGAGCTTAACACGCAAATAAGGAAGAGGGAGGAAATTCGTAAATTACGACCAAAAGCTAAATGAAACTACGCTGCGCGAAGAGATTAGTAAACAAAGGTCGACGTCGCGGAAAGTCTTTGGAAACAATTTTGGAGTACAGTGCGAACTTCCGATTTTGATAATTCCGGTGCTCGTGTAAACGGCCGGGTGCCGTGCCCTACGTAAAGAGTGTTACCGTGTTAACTGCATAATGGTGTTCTGCGCCCAGTTTGGTCATAAAAACTTTACAGCGTTATTTACTTTTATGCCCCTGGGCGGCCGCTGCAGGGCGAGCTGTCAGTCGGCCGGGCCGTTGCGTGCTCTCTGCTGTTACATATGTAAAGTGGGCCGGCCGACCTCACCTACCACTGCTGCCAACCCGCCGCCGGCCGGGGAATAATGCAGCCAAGAATCCGGGCTTGCGCCCCTGTAACAGCCGCGAAAGGTTGCGCCATGACGTCCCGTCGATGGTGAAGTCATTATAGACCAAACACAAACTCGGATTTGAGTAAGATTGGGAATTAAAATGGACGTGTCCTCTCCGAAGAACCCATGTCGGAGGAGAAATCGCGGTAACGTAAAGTTTGTGTGGCTGGACGCATCTTTTTACCCCGGTCATTTGAAATGCAACTATTTGTCAGTTGGCGCTACTTTTTTCGTGAGTTCTTCCTTCAGCTCTTTCTAATGAAGTAACCTGATGTTTATACTACTACTGTGCTGACTACTTTGCTGTAGGTGCATACTTAGTGACAAATATTTACACCGAGGCCTTTCTGCAGAAGGCGTGTCCCCGAAGGGGATTTAAATGTCTACCGGTCTAGATCAACACCTATACTTCCCAGTCCACCTTAGGGCGTGTGGTGGGGGCTACTTGTGGTACCAGTACCTTCTCTTTCCTTTCCTGTTCTATTTGCGAGTTGCGCGTGGAAAGATGCCTATCGACAAACCCCTAATTTCTCTCATTTGCTATTCGTGGTGTGAGGACGTAATTCGTTGCCCACTCTTCCTGGAACGTGTGCAGACGGAATTTCAATAGGAAGCCGACTAAACGATACCGCTCTTCATTGATATCCCCTCTCTGTTCCATTAGTACAACATGGTAAGCAGTACTCAGTAATCTTGTGAGCCACTTCATCGATGGATGAATTACATTTCCTTACGATTCTCCCAATGAATCTGTCTGGCATTTGCTTTTCGAGCAGTTTTATGCTGTCATTTTGCTTTAGGTTACTTCGGTAACTCCTGTGTATATTACAGTAGTTACGCTTTCCATTGATTTGTTACCAATAGCATAAACGAACAGTAGTTGATACTTGACGTACGCCATGAAAAAAGCCCCACACCACAAAAAAATATTTACGCATGAAAGTAATACTTGATTATGTTTCTTCAAGGATATTTAAATTATGTGTAAAGAAGCCAGCAGTGATAGGCAAGTAAAATTTTTGTGTATACGCACTACGTGATAAGTAATTGGGGCTTGATTTTAAGTGATCAGAAACACCCTGTTAAATAATGAAAGGCATGGGATCAACCTGTGTGTGACTTATCTTAAAGCCGCGCGGGATTAGCCGAGCGGTCTAAGGGGCTGCAGTCATGGACTGTGCGGCTGATCCCGGCGGAGGTTCGAGTCCTCCCTCGGGCATGGGTGTGTGTGTGTTTGTCCTTAGGATAATTTAGGTTAAGTAGCGTGTAAGCTTAGGGACTGATGACCTTAGCAGTTAAGTCCCATAACATTTCACACACACTTGAACATTGAACTTATCTTAAGGCCGTTTGAACTGCTGTATATATTATACTTAACGTACTGTAAGGCACCTAAACACGACTAAGGAATATCTCTCCCTTTCTTCTTTTTCTGACAGCTCCCCACTTCCCGTGGTCCACCTCTGCCGCTGCGAATTTACTGCAAAGAGTCGCGTGTATTTTTAGATGTTTGGCACTTTGCCGTTCGTTACCTACAAAATATTTCAGTGAGACTTCTTTCTGACCAGCTAAGTTAATTCTCTTTTTTTCATGTATTCGTCTTTATAAATGCATGGAAAGCAATTTTGGAACGCATAAGCGTATTGTCCGGGTGACCATAGACATCAGATGAATCCGAAAGTTGAATCCACATTCCGTACAAGGAGCACCGAAAAATATAAGGATGCAAGAAGCTTATGATAATAACATTTCTATGTGTATGTTACGTACAGGCCGTGAGCGTCGCTATGACAGTATTCTAAGGGTGCAGCCCAGCACCTATCACTCGAAAATGATTTCCAATTTCCCTGCCACTTAACTATACGTACATGAGTTAGTATATGGTCCCTAGCAACACAATATTAACCCTAGATCCAATAGCAGCTTCTGTATTTGTTAATGAGAGTGTAATAAACAGTACGTAACTTATTTCAGTTTTATTTCCACTGAAATTTATCCTGGGTATTACGTAATAAAGCCAAGTACGTATAAAGTAGAGTTGTGCCCCCCCCCCCCCCCCCCGTAATGAATGCGAATTCTTTGTTATTCTGGGGAAATAATTATTTCTTTGACTGCTCCGATCATACCGGCTAAATTTCTCTTGCTTTCGCCAGACACCTTATGAATTAATATTACAATCGTACATCTCTGTGGTCAAGGTAACGTATGAGAGAAATTGCCACAAATTTCTGCCGATATCTTAGTTGCCAGATCATAAGACCCTTATAGTTATGTGTACTCATAATCAACAATATTGACTCTTGTCCTTCACACAATGTGCTTGCAGTAATAACTAAATTCCCTTAACTTACTGGCAAAATATAACAAACTAAAATTAAAAATTCAGTTCAGTCAACAAGCAGATTTATTGTAGTAAGTTCGTGGTCTATTTTGAACCAAGCACAATCGAAATTTTCATGTCCCTAACCGAAGAATTTTCTATTCTTAGCTATTTTTTGTTAGACATCTGCTGCTAAACTTTGTACTTCACTTGTCAATCGCCGAGACAGTCCCCTGCCAACAGTCGACTACCGCAATAGTAATTTTGTTGGTAATTATTGCAGCTTCCTTCCGTTTCTAATATCTGAATGAACTGGTTGATAGACGATGGTTGGTTGGAAAATTTTACATAAAAACAGATTTACGTTCTGACTTGATCGCAGGAATTTTCTTACGGAGCCCCCACTACGCGCTCTTATCAAATGCGTCCGATCCGTGTAAAAGTGGCGTTTGGAGATAAATATTATGTTCGCGGTATTCTGCTGCTTTTGCTTACGAATGCCCTGATAGTTTTGGAGACGAAGTATACACATATGAGCACCAATAGCTTCGACAAATAGATTTATTTACCATAACTCATTTCAAGCAAGCTGCTAAATACATTTCCAAACGGTAACGATGAATTATTCCTGTGCTAGTACCCTCATCAGCTGAATTACCTGCGTGTGAACTTCTCTGAAGACCGTCTGACTAGGCTTGTTCCAAAACGCTGTCGTCAGCATAACTACAGCCAACAACCGAAATATGGCAGTTTATGTTCACAATAAAATAATGCTTCCTCTGTCACACAAAAACTCGTACAATGTGTCCGGAAAACGGCTAATCGTCAAATCTTACTGCGATAGAGAGAACCCAATACATCATGACACGGAAATATTCACAAATGCATCGTGCACTGTGCCCATATAGCGTGCGTCATTGCCGCGACGAATACATCTGTGCAGCGTATTTCCCTTCGAAAATGAGTCGTCTTTTGACCCGCAAACGAAGGGTATTTCACCATCGGGTTTGGTCTCCAATGCATTCCAACGACACTAGTAGGTATTAATGAGATTTTGACGTCTTTCGATTTCCTGCAATAAGGAGTCCTCAGTCCTCTCGTGTCTGACTGCCGTAAGGTTTCTCACAACTGAAGAGAGGCTAATCCGTACAGTTATTAACCTACTTCCGAACGTCTTCGATTAATTCGTGTCACAGCTTGTTAGGCTTCCTGGTTAGAATGTAATTCGAGGAAGTCGCAAAACGCCTTGTTCTGGAGTAGCATTCATTCCCTTCCATTATATATTTGCTACTTTCCTCTTTACATTATACGGTACTGATTGTTCGTAATCTTTTATGGGTAACAGATTTCGAGGCGCACTGGAATCTGGCAGGAATTGTAGTTCACAAGCACAGTTAAGTACTGAACTCAGTGATACGTGTTGGCAAGTTTTGATCCGTTAAGCAGTCTTTGGTTTGCTTTTGAATCTTCAAACGGTGTAGTTATTGCGGAATATAAACTTGACTTGAACTTATGATTAATTTCTCATGGTTTTTTTCCGCTTCAGCTTTAAATTTAGTTGTCTTGCTTCGTATATGCTACTCCTTGCATGTTTCATTTGTACAGAGATGATTGTCTTCCAACACAAGCAAGAGCACAAAGAGTCCCCAGACACATGGCAAAAAAATGCAGTTGACGAAATCAACTAAAGCAGGTGTTATTAGAGCCGCCATCGACGAAACCTGAAATGCTAGTTATATTAATGATATTGTAATTTTTTCTGACAAAAGTTGCAAACTGTGTAATCCCGTGATTTTGTGTATAGATTTTTCGTTTCTTTCACTTTTGATACCAAAAATGCGTAATTTACGCATCATCGTACCGTGTGAAGCCGTGTGAGGTGACGCACTTGTCACAGCGCTGTACTCACATTCGAGATGAGTGAGCGTTCAATTCCCTGCCACTTCATCCTGATTTAGATTCCCGTGGCATCCCTACGTGGCTTAAGACGATAACCAGATGGTTTCCGCAGTGAGGCCACTGCTATTGTGTTCTCTGTTTCTTGTCTAACTGAGAGATCTTTTCGTCTCTAATGACCACATCATCAACGAGATATTCTTTCATTAGTTCATCCTATGTACCAGATAAATAACGTGGCAAGATATAATGTATCTCAAACGCAGTCTTGCTGTAGCATTTAATATGCTCCTGATACCGCATGCCTTGAAGAGAGACAGAATCAGGATTCTTCGACAGCAACAGCAACTTCGCAGTGAATTGTGTACCGGTTGAAGGCGCTGCGAAGATCCCATGAGTTTACGAAGACCAACTTAAACATGTAAAACTTAGCTTATAAATAAATCAGATATCTGGGACGACTTGCAAGAGATCGTCAGTGCTGGCACTAAATTGTCCATAAGGTGGTTGTTGGTTTTCTTGAAGATGAATACACCGTAGATGAAGAGCCCAAGTGACGAACACAGAAGCTTTGCGCAACTCTTCACTACAGTATCCTGTGCTCGTGTAACTGCAAGGTTCGGAGGATACGGAGAAAATAAAAAAAAAAGATACAATATTCCTCAGTTCATATAAAAATTTGTCATCGCTGTGTTCTCACTTTTCTTACAATCAGAGATTGCAAGGTCGATTACAAAATAAAGGCCCGTAATAATCTGACGTCATAATGATTACCGCTGCTTTTGTTGCCATTGCTGCTTGATTACTGTATGCGAACACATGCCAGGAATACAGAATGAATCATTCACTTTGCAGTGGAGTGTACTTTATTATGATACTTACTGACTGATTAAAATTGTATCGCGTATCCTGATTTGAGCTTACTTTCTTTCCTTTTGTAAGAATACTCTAATCAGCTGAGATATCCAGGAGCGCCTCACGGCCTTCATGAAAGATTCAGTTTGCCAGTAGCTCTCTGCAATGTGTCAAACTCCGCACCTGATCTCCTCCAGTTATAGGCGGGCCGACAGCCTTGAGAGAATGAATACGGCGGAGAGCAATATTGGACGCAGCCTACTGCTTGTTTTCTGGATGAATGTTTTATTCTTAGCTATGTTATGAAGCTTCCTGACAGGTTAAGACTTAGATTCTGGCCATGACACGCGCGTGAGTAGCTCAGTAGGTGCGGTCCGAGACATGATATGGCACACGGTTTTAAATAAACAAGTAAACACTGTTGAATCTCGTATTATACGGTTAGGACATCGTGTATCGTATCTTCCACACCAGCAGCGTTTCCAACAATCGATAAATAAACCATTATCAACTGGAGTACCAACACGTGATATGAAAATTTGTCTCTGCAACAAACTGTACCTCTGTAACAAATAAAAATTGGACACATGTTATGTGGAGCGTTCTATGCGACTTAGTCTATACGACCAACTTCTAAAATATTTACGACTCCTCCTGAAACAGCCTATATCCTTTGATTTGAAGCGATTCGTGTGGTGCTGTGTATTAGCGGGGAAAAGTACGAGACTACGTCAGCCGCGGGCCCGAGATTGCTGGTGCACGAGAAGTGACATAATCCGAGCTCGGCGGCAACCGATCACGCAGTGGCGTGGTACAGGGAAGCGCATTTATCGCGCTCGCCGCCAATCGATACGCTTCATGCGAGACGTTGCTAATTGACGCGTGCAGAGTCGGCCGTCCATTAAGGGGCGGCGCGACACGTTTCGCGTGTCTGTCGCCGGCCGCGTAGCATTTAGCAGCTCTCACACGGCCGCCGCCCGGCCGCGCCTCCTCGCTGAAGAATGCCTCGCAGCCCGGCTGGCGTCACGTACACAGCGGAAGAGGCGGCGATTCCAGTCCGTCATTACGCACAGTGTAACGTGTCACAGCCTCTGACAGCCGCTGATTTCACTGTCGATGTCGGAAGCGAGCGTTCGTGTGGATAGGACCTGCCGATAACCAGAACTTCCGAGCGTAAACAAAATTACATTGTATTTCCAGTAGAGCTAGAGAGTTTTTTTGGAGTTCCGTATCTCAGCTGGCAAAAAGGGAACCCTTATAGGATCACCTTGTTTTCCGTCTGTCTGTTCGACTGTTAAGAGTCCTTTTTCTCTTAAACGGGTAGAGATACGTCAAATACTAAGGGCTACGGACCCTCGGAGGTGTAAAAAATTAAAGCTTCTAAGCAATGCAATCAAAAGGCACGACCATTTATGTCACATATTTTGATACTCGCAAATTCAGTCATCAAAACCTATAGATGAACTACCGAAGGAGATGGCGCATGGCCAGCACATTGGACTCGTATTCGGGAGAACGACGGTTCAAACTCGTGTCCGGCCATCCTGATTTACATTTTCCGTGGTTTCCCTAAATCGCTCTAGGAAAATACCGGGACATTTCCTTTGAAAGGGCGCGGCCGATTTCCTACCCAATCCTTGAATCAATCCGAGCTCCTGCTCCGTTCCTAATGACTTTGATGTCGACGGGACGCTAAACCCCCAATCTTCCTTCTTGTAGATGAACCTTCTACAAACTTAATTAAGTTTGCGCGGTACCCTCAAAGCGTGAGTTCTGCTCGCATCACACACACACACACACACACACACACCCATGCCCGAGGGAGGACTCGAACCTCCGCCGGGACCAGCCGCTCTAGAAATGATTTGTAAAAATAGGTGGAAGGGGGAGGGGGGGAGGAGGGAAAGACCCTGCATTGCGAATTCAGATCGTTTTCAAAGTACAGCAAAACATAACCGCATGTTGGCTCAAAGTTTCCTCGTGAAATGCAAAATTTGTCAGATTCCGCCATTTTGATGCGAACAAAAAAAAATTTTTTGAGAACGTTATTAGAGATGAAATTTTGATAATAATACATATATGACTCTGAGGTGATTGACATGCAGCTGTTAAAGGATGTAGGATAAGGTAATGTAATCAGTTCAAACGACGGAGGAAGCAAATTAAACTGCATATCAGTGTAACAAGATGGCAGACCCTAAGGGCAGAAAACTATCACTTAGGGAACATTTTAAAGTAGGGGACTACACATCTAAAGATCTGGAAAACAAAATCACAGTAGCTCCTTGAAATTTCCGTACCTTTCTTATTTTGCGTATGTAAAAAAAAGACAGTTTACCTACGTAGTTCATTTTCATTGCCATCTTGTAGTGTATTTTAACGCGGAGCGCGCTTTCTTGTTAAATAGGGAAATGAGCCAGACGCCGATCGGTTACGACCGTGTCTGCGGTATACCGCCCAACCTAAGGGTGGCTTTTAGGTGAATTTCCACTTTCGTCGAGGCATGTGCTGGTCTGATTTCGAATCCACTGAAAATAAGGTGTACCCGCTTACGATACGATAACACGTAGAAAAAAGTACACACGACTTCCCTCCTCACGGCTGTGCCGACAGGAAGGCAACCGACGAGGAAGTTAAAGTAAATTTACGAGATGATTAAATCAGCGGACCACGTACTAAGGGATAAAAACTAGAAAGGTGAGTTAATTTTCCCTGTCAGACCATAGTACTTATTGCCGACTGCCTGTACTGATTTTCAAGTCGAAAGACGGCAAAAACACACCACTCACAGCACTACGATCTCTACTGAAGCAATGTGGTTTACAAGATATGATACTTAAGTTATTTTAAGTCGTCAGCAGTTATTTCCAACTCCCCGAAATTCGCAGTTGATGTGGCACGATTCAGTGAAAATGATTTGGTTCTCGGAAGATCAGCTGAATTTCGGCGGTTCTCGTGGCTTGCATAAACCTGTTACACAACCATTCCATGACACAGATCTGTCGTACCGCTGTCCGTCGCACCCCGCGTGTCATGAACAGCTGAAATTACATAAGTGAGCGGCGAAACGTATAGACACGTGGACCACCCCCCTCCTACCGCCTTGATAGCTGTTCCGGTGACGGTCACGCCTCCACTCTTTGAATTACGTCAGTAATTTTTTATCCAGCTTTAGAGTATTCACGGGATTTATTTGTTTCATTTACGCTGTACGTAGTCTCCCAAGCTACAGCTATGATTATATCCGTAAAATAAAATATGTTGCAGCAGATAGCTGGCGGTTACAAAAAAGAGTCTTAATTCGTGCAGCAAGTCCCAGAGGGAAAGTAAAAATTGCCTTCGCTCGCACTTGCGTGCGCTATTTCAGATAATTTGACATTCCGTTCCATGTTTAAGCTAACGTGAAAGTTATTTATTTTCTTTTTTTATTTCTGCAGCAAGGGCACACTAACGTATCTAATTTCAAAATACGAGAACAGAGACCCAGTGATAAATGTTGTCTCGACGACGATTAAATTCTGACGATCAGTTCTTATTGCATGATGTTCTTTTTTCCAGAGATTCCATGAACTTCATTCTCTAACGTACCGAAGTTGTTACGGGTGAGTCGTTCTGGAAGAAAGCTGCTTAAGAAAAATAGCTTCTCTTTCTTAGCACGACTTCGCAGTAGAGAGCTGAACTGGCGTTTATAAAGGAACACAGCCGCTTCCACTGAACAGCCCTTGCGGGATTAGGTTACTAACACACTAAGATAACTACAACCCATTTTCGCAGTTCCTGTCAGGACTTGTATCAGAACTTAAGTGTAACGATGGAATAATAATAATAATAATAATAATAATAATAATAACAACAAAATAATAACAGTTGATGTTCCAAAATAAACTTGTGCCCACTGCTCTGTTAATTATAGTCTCCGCTGCACCTAATAGTTCAGTGTAATCACGAAGCGCCCAAAATCAATCCAGCAACATATCTACACGAACTCCACATACTAGGGAGGCCGCGATATATTCTGTACATATTTCTGTTTCCGATATGGAATAAGCTGGTATCTTCTGTGCATCTCTTTTCTTATTGAGCATAGATTTCGATAGTACCATTTCCTATAAGTGCTTTTATAAGTTTCTGAAACTGATTCACAAACTGTTAGGCGTCAATTTGGTGACGGCACTTGGTACTGGTCTTACGCGTCCGCTAATATCACCACTCATCTGTCTGCCCCAATAGCTGAACGGTCAGCGCGTTGGAATGCCACGCACGGGGGCCCGGGTTCGATTTCTGGCTGGGTGGGAGATTTTCTCCCCTCAGGGACTGGGTGTTGTGCTGTCCCCATCATCGTTTCATCCCCATTGTCGACGCACAAGTCGCCCATTGTCGCGTCGCACTCAATAAGACTTGCACTTGGCGGCCGAACTTCCCGCCTGGGAACTCCCGGCCACTGGCGCCATACGATCATTTCCATTTTACCACTCATCTAGATTCATTTGCCCGGGGTCTTTTAGCGAACAAATTTGGCTAAGCTCGTGAAAAACACATCTTTCCCCGCAGCTCTACTACAGTTACACGTGTTTCAAAAACAACTGGTGTTGTGGGCTGAAAACTTCTAGGCGTTTTTACAGTTACTCCATCGATGATCTTTTTTCTTCAGCAAAACTATCAAAAATGAGCAACTCAAGTACTTGAGAGAGAGGTGACTAACTTTTCGGTAAAGTGTTAGAGCTATCTTATTTCGAGGTACCAGTTTGCGGTGTCAGGCAGAGTTTATGAAATTACCTAGCAAATGAAAATAATTTGCTGCACTGACATTGTAATACAGCCCGTTAGGTTTCGCGGACGACTCTTAGAGACGAATCAATTGCAACAAAATTTATAGGAAGGAGTACCTTTCCTATTTTCAAAACACGATGAAGGGTCTTCTGCGTTCGCGACTGGTCAAGCCTGCCTGGGAAAATGGATATGGCGAAAATTGACCTTAGGATTGTTCGACAAGTTTTCAACAACAACGCAATGAGACAGCCACCTCAGTAGAAAGATATGATTCAAAAGAAATTTTGGGTACATGTCGAAATTCGGATATTCTGCAGAAGACCCGTTGTTTCTACCTTAATAGCGATTTCTTCTTGAGCAAAGTAGAAAAAGACACGTCGTGTTGTGTTAGTTAATTCACGGATATCGATTTACTTTTCAGTTCGTATAAGTGGTGAGCAGTACTGGATACTGTATATCCAATGTCACAAGTGTAGCGTTCAGTTTTATGGGCCTCACAGACTCTGCAAGTACTGGCAGTTGGTAGATAGCAATAGCAATTACCGCAGTGCAGTGGATTTACCTTCAAAGGATCGCACATAACTCGAGAAAATGTAATAGTAGTTTTGTTATTTTTCAGTATTATTCCACATACCGCGTGTCTCTTCTAAGAGCTGTAGGCACATGTTCTCTGATGTTTCGGCAGGTATTTGCAGTTCTGTTTATGCGATGCGTCGATGACGCCAGCTCAATTACGATAAATAAGCCGACATTCTCCGTTGACACTACGGGTCGCATGAAACATGTACTGAGCAGTATTTGTTTGGGCTGTTCCGGTCCAAACATGTAAGAAAAGAGAAACTTACAAATGTTTTCCGAGACACCAAAGATGGTTCAAATGGCTCTGAACACTATGGGACTCAACTGCTGAGGTCATTAGTCCCCTAGAACTTAGAACTAGTTAAACCTAACTAAACTAAGGACACCACAAACATCCATGCCCGAGGCAGGATTCGAACCTGCGACCGTAGCGGTCTTGCGGTTCCAGTCTGCAGCGCCTTTAACCGCACGGCCACTTCGGCCGGCAGACACCAAAGAAAATGTGCCTGGTGACTGTCAGGACAAACGCCTGGTGCATGGGGGGTGACTTCACAAGAATTTGTTGCATAAGACACGAAAATGAACAACGCTTGGTTCTTAGACGGGCATCTTATCCTCACCATTGAAAAACAAACTCATATAAATGGTAAAACGTAGTTCTGGTTGACTGACGAAAGACATATGTAGGGTTTTTTTTTTTTTTTTTAGTAAAGGAGTGCGTGACGCCGCCCACCTCCAACCAGACATTTCTTTATGTGCATTAACATCCCATTGCTGCTTTTGGAAACACCCACGAAAAGGATTTACGTGTTCCTATCGGACGTGAAGGAAAATTATAGTTTCATGGCCCGTTGACGGGAAGGTCTTTAAAAGGGAAACACAATCTTTGACTTTAAAAGGTTGGAGAAGGTAAATCATTCCTGTCCCTTTCAAAGGAACGATCCCGGTATTTTCCTTAAACTATTCAGAAAAAACATGGAAATCCGAGATTTGTATGTCTGCTCAGGGATTTTCTATATTTTTTATTTTATTTTTGTTGCATTTGCCTGAAGGCTATCCAGCCAAGACTTGGGGATCTGAACCGCCACCATCCGGAATACGAATCGGCCGCTTTAGCCACTGCGCCACCTCGCTCCGTCCGTCTGCTGTTCGCTGTTTTGTTGGTGTGAGAAAGTCATTCGCAGATCCTGAGCGTTCTCAATCGCCAGTATAAATTCTGCTTACGGCTGCCGCAAAGGAAGGAGTTTAACGCCTCGCCCAGATCTAGGCCATTAGGCATAACATCAGCTCATTTCGACAAGGATGATGGTATCTCCAGTGGGCCCTTCAGATGGATCAAGCTGTTTTGAAATGCTAGGGAGCATTAGTTCCAGACTTACTACGTATAATCTGTCTGTAAATACGAGCGGACACCGCTTGTAATGAGCGAAGCGGTCTTCTTCAGAAGAACCCTACAACTGTCGCACATGAACAGTGAAAAGCAGTTTCCCCTCTAACAGTACAGTGTGTGGTGCTTTATATAAATTCTATTCGTATGTGTTTCTTACAATAGTTATTAATTTCTGTATTTTGTCTAATGTTAACGCTGAAGAATAAACACTCCCCCAGGTGTGTCTGTGCAGTTCGTTGCCACTGATTTAAGAGGCTCGCCTCGGAAGGGCCCATGTAACTGTGTGGAACAGCCTGTATATATAGCTGTTCACTTGCAGGCCCGGGGTTCCTGCGTTCGTGAACTTAGAACTCTTGAGTGTACTCGTGTAGTGCAAAAAAACTCAATGGCTTTCCCTTAGTTCAGTTGGAACGGTAAAATTAGAAAACAAGCTATATGACACACAAATAATATTTACTCTAACAAATGGCAAGATACATAACGCATTCCGCAGATTGCGGAGTTTTCCCAGTTGAGGCGCATGTCCACTCACTGCTGCGTCTCCACGCCGCCACCAGGTAGCGTCTGCTGGTCGCAGTGTCTCGAAGCCATCCGCCCGCCCTGAACGGAGTCGCTGGTAGGCGCAGATAGACACAGTCGTGAAGTCGCCCTCAGGGAGAAGGTTATGCTGCACAGTTGGAGACACTACGCTACACTCCATTACAAGGGGCAAATGTAAGTGCTCCTTGTTACGTAGCGGGATAGAGAGAGTGGGAAGTCAGCTGCCCGCTCTTCATTTTACAGACTGACTATAGTTTCATCTGCTTTTGAAGGTGGCCAGCGGTAAAACGCATTATGAGATTAATAAAGCAATTGGGAGCAAGACAAACGTACAGTTAAAGAATACAAGTGCAATTATGACCTTTCCATCTCACTTTGCGTTCGCTCGATATAGACTGCCTGTCAACTGAAAGTTCATGGGGTGAGAGGGTATGTGATGTTATTTTAGTGATTACAAAATCGAATCAAATTTACATATAACTTGGTACTACGAGGCCATTTATCAGTATGACATTGGCTCTAGTCTGGATGCGTGCGGTGATTCGTTTGGGATGGGTGCCAAAAAGCCAATGTATTCTTCCTTTAGGCAAGCTGACCCAGAACTGTTGCAAGTGGTGTCTGACATTCTGTATACTGACACTGGCATAGAGTTGACGTCTGAACTGGTGCCCCAGTAGCTCTGACACGAACAGATCTGGGGATCTTGCTGGTCAGTGGAGTATGTGAGCATCACTCAGACAGCTCGTCAGCATTGTCCTGTTACAAAGTAGCACCACAGTACTGACGCACGGTAGGTAACACAGGAGGACGCAGGATTTCCGTGACATACCGATATGCCACCAGAGTTCCCTCAAAATCAACTGTCACCTGAAGTCATACATGTCGGCTCGGCACATCGTGACGCCAGGAGTACCACTGCCGTGCCTCTCCAGTATATTGGAAGCTATCCCGAAGTCCTAGACGTCCTCACCGCCGATGGTCATACAGTATAGTACATAACCGCGACTGGTCTCTGAACATGATACGACGTCATTAATCAGCAGTCCGCGCTTCTCAGTCACGGAATCGCTGCAGATGCAGTCGTTGCTGTTGTAGCGTTAGCGGCGCCCTATGCGTGGGACGGTAATTCCCTAGTCCGGCTGTTGCTTCTCCGATCAGTGGTGCGGGGTGACAGAAAGTTGCACGGGCGGCAGATGCAGACTTGAAGGGGTTACGACGTGCTTGCTGCACAAAATGGCGATCCTTTAGTTAGGGCCGACCGGAACCTTGACGACGAGTGTCTTGTCCTGACGTTCCAGTACAGTCCAACACGAGGGCACTGTCACGCCGAATCTTCCGCAAACTTGGACATTGCACGATTCGACCGGTCGCCGTAATGGGGGGCTCACAACGGGGCGGTGTTGATAAGTGGAGTTGGTATGCTTCACGCCACTCGTATACCCTACCAAGCCTGGTAACACAAATACGAACAACACTAATGTACTCTGGTGATCATTCTACCTGTCACACAGCTTTGCAACCTTAAATCATTTACATACCGGCCGACGTTGTTTACGTGTTACATTGACATCTGACCGTGTATTCTGGATACCCTAGTTTTTTTCCCCACTGTATTTCCAAGTATCCCAGTGGTTACCTCAAGTTGTTTAGAGATGACACTGAAAACCTGAATCAAGACGAGCCAACGGAGCAGTAGAAGAACGCTCTTCCTCAGTACGAGTCCAGTGTGTTAACGTCACTCGGTGGCGCCGTGGAGAGAGTCCTGAAGATGGCGGTGCGGGAAGGACGGAAACGAGCGGCGCGACGTGCGTAAGCCTTGCGGCGTTGGCGCGGTTCCTGCGCCGTGCGCTGGCGCTGGCGGCCGCGCTCGTGAGTCCGGGGCCAGCAATAGACGCTGAATCAGCCGGGGGTACGCCGGCAGGCGCTCCGGCCACGCGCGAGGCAGCGCTCGCCAAACCCAGCTGTAGAGTGCAGTTTCTCACGGGGGTGAATCAAGAAAGAGTCGATAACATCGTGCTGGGACTTTCAGCTCCGATCCCGTGCCTGCAGAAAAATGATGACGAAATAGAGAGGGTCCACCGTTTTGCAAGTACACATTTCTTGTGTTGCTCAAATAGCCAGACATGTTTCACGACAGTTGTTGCATCCTCAGTGGGACTTTACTTGTTTTTTCCTGAAATACATACACACACATTTTATTTAGGCTACGAAATATGTTCATCGGATTTTCTTATTGTTTAAATGACAATGTAATTTACCTTTTATTTACAGGGTGAAGCTGCTGTGGCTGATTTCGTTTGGCATCCACAGGACACACACACACACACACACACACACACACACACACACACACACACACACACACACACACACTCACACTCACTCACTCACTCCGTAAATAAAAGGTAAAGCACATATGCAGTTTAGCCAACAAGAAAATCCGATGAACGTATTTTCTTACCTAAATAAAATCTGTGTGTATGTACTGCAGGAAAAATAAAATAAAAGACCGAGTGAGGATGCCACAACTGTCCTGAAACATGTTCGGCTACCAGTACACAAACATCAAAAAAAGTTTTCATCACCCCGGTTCCCAGAACTCCTGAAGATAGACCTTGACTGTGGATATTGTATCACAGACTCAGCCCCATTGACTGTTCAGAGATGTCACTAAACCCGCCCAAAGATGTAAACAACTATGCATGAACAGCTCCTATTAGACGGAGGGGATCCGATAGCCGATCAGTTCCAGTCATTCCACCAGGAAGGAGGTACACTGTTCGTGTTGTCTGTAGTTCAACCGTGCCTAGACGGTCAATACCGCGGTTAGATCGCGTCCGCATTGTTACTTTGTGCCAGGTAGGGCTCTCAACAAGGGAAGTGTTCCGGCGCCTCGGAGTGAACCAAAGCGATGTTGTGCGGACATTGATGACATACAGAGAGACAGGTTTGTCAATGACATGCCTCGCTCAGGCCGCCCAAGGGCTACTACTGCAGTGGATGACCGCTACCTACGGATTATGGCTCGGAGGAACCCTGACAGCAACGCCACCATGTTGAATAATGCTTTTCGTGCAGACATAGGACGTCGTGTTGCGACTCAAACTGTGTACAATAGGCTACATGATGCGCAACTTCACTACAGACGTTCACGGCGAGGGCCATCTCCACGACACCGTGCAGTGCGGTACCCAGGGCCCAACAACATGCCGAATGGATCGCTCAGGATTGGCATCACGTTCTCCTCACCGATGAGTGTCGCATATGCCTTCAACCAGACAATCGTTGTAGACGTGTTTGGAGGCAACTCGGTCAGGCTGTACGACTTAGACGCACTGTCCAGGGAGTGCAGCAAGGATCAGGTCGCCTAATGTTTTGAGGTGGCATTATGTGGGGCCGACGTACGCCGCTGATGGTCATGGAAGGTGCCATAGCGGCTGTACGCTACGTGAATGCCATCCTCCGACCGATAGTGCAACCATATCGGCAGCATATTGGCGAGACATTCGTCTTCATGGACGACAATGCGCATCCCCATCGTGCACATTTTTTGAATGACTTCGTTCAGGATAACGTCATCAAATGGTTCAAATGGCTCTGAGCACTATGGGACTCAACTGCTGAGGTTATTAGTCCCCTAGAGCTTAGAACTAGTTAAACCTAACTAACCTAAGGACATCACACACATCCATGCCCGAGGCAGGATTCGAACCTGCGACTGTAGCGGTCTCGCGGTTCCAGACTGCAGCGCCAGAACCACGCGGCCACTTCAGCCGGCCGATAACGTCATCGCTCGACTAGAGTGGCCAGCATGTTATCCAGACATGAACCCTATAGAAGATACCTGGGATAGACTGAAAAGGGCTGTTTATGGACGACGTGACCCACCGACCACTCTGAGGGATCTACTTCGAATCGCCGTTGAGAAGTGGGACAATCTGGACCAACAGTGCCTTGATGAAGTTGTTGTTGGTATGCCACGACGAATACATGCATCAATGCAAGAGGACGTGCTACTGGGTATTAGAGATACCGTTGTGTACAGAGATCCGGACCACCACCTGAAGGTCTCGCTGTATGATGAGACAACATGCAATTTGTGGTTTTCATGAGCAATAAAAATGGCGAAAATGATGTTTATGTTGATCTCTATTCCAGTTTTCTGTACAGGTTCCGGAACTCTCGGAACCGAGACGAAGCAAAATCTTTATTGACGTGTGTAGTTTAGCCCTGACTCGAAATTTAAAAACGATGTGTGTGTATCACCAATTCCTTAAGCTCCAATATTTATTACATCATAATTATGAAATAGACGGTTTGGATCTGTTTAAAGGAAAATTGTCTTTCTACTTTCCGTCATCCTATCGCCTTATACTCCAGTAAATTCTGTGGGCAAGCTAGAGACATTGAGGTAGGCGATCACGACGAAAGTCTTTTAAAAAGATTGTTATTTATTTCAGTCTCTGTCGGTAAATCCTCGTCAGATGATAAGAATATTTTTAACGAATTCAAATCATTTGTAAGAAGACCATCTCCTGTAGCTGCAATGTGGTCTTTATTTGCTTGCGATTAGAAATTTCTGCACAACAAGCTTGCCTGTTCCAGCTTACAGTGCCATTTTCAAGTTCACGTCCACATGGAGTTGATGATCAATTGGCATCTAACGAACCCATCCGTGAAATAACTGTTGTTGTTGTTGTGGTCTTCAGTCCTGAGACTGGTTTGATGCAGCTCTCCATGCTACTCTATCATGTGCAAGCTTCTTCATCTCTCAGTACCTACTGCAACCTACATCCTTCTGAATCTGCTTAGTGTATTCATCTCTTGGTCTCCCTCTACGATTTTTACCCTCCACGCTGCCCTCCAATGCTAAATTTGTGATCCCTTGATGCCTCAAAACATGTCCTACCAGCCGATCCCTTCTTCTAGTCAAGTTGTGCCACAAACTTCTCTTCTCCCCAATCCTATTCAATACCTCCTCATTAGTTACGTGATCTACCCACCTTATCTTCAGCATTCTTCTGTAGCACCACATTTCGAAAGCTTCTATTCTCTTCTTGTCCATACTAGTTATCGTCCATGTTTCATTTCCATGTGAAATAACTATCAAATCATTATGACGATAAATTTCATAGTACAAAAACAATGTGATTATAATAATATTATTTCATAACACATCGAAAAATGTGGCCCATGGGTGCGATATGACCGTCAACTCCACCTAGAAATGCACTTGAAAATGGCATTGTAAGCCGAGACAGGCAAGCCTGTTGTGCAGCAATTTCTAAATACAAGCATATAAAGATTACGCGGCAAATATTGAGATTGACTTCTTACAGAAGTCGTAGTTCGACTTCATTCATGTTGAAAGCCCTACTGACAAAAAACTGCTAATGTATTCAAATCATCTGATGACGACTTGTCTAGAAGTTGAAATCGTAATAACACAAGTTGCGTGGCCTAACGCTGAAATATATAATCTAAAAATATTTTTGCAGTTCTTTAATTGTCAGTCAGTTCAGTGTTGTTTTTTTCTTCGTTTTAGTTTCTTTTCCTGTATTCCATCATTTGTGCTGAAATTATACTCCCTTCCATACAGCATTATTTCTATTTGTATCCAGAACTGTTCAGAATTGCACCGACTTTAATAATCTCTTCTCGGCAGCTTATAATTTCCTCTTGTCTCACCTGTTTATTGTCCAATCGGATATTAACACGGAGGCCGACATCACTTTACAAAACACTGAGTCGATTTCCGGATTTCCGTCTTAACATCTTGTTAGTTGTTTTTTGATTATTCTATTGGAAATCTCCACTCTGTGGCAGTAATATCTACATCTGTGCTCTGTAAATCATCTCACAGTGTGTGGCGGATGATAGTTTTGGTACCATTATCATATTATCAAAAATGGTTCAAATGGCTCTGAGCACTATGGGACTTAACTTCTAAGGTCATCAGTCCCCTAGAATTTAGAAGTACTTAAACCTAACTAACCTAAGGACATCACACACATCCATGCCCGAGGCGGGATTCGAACCTGCGACCGTAGTGGTCGCGCGGTTCCAGACTGTAGCGCCTAGAACCGCTTGGCCACCCCGGCCGGCTATCATATTATCATTTTATCATTTGCTCCCCCCTCTGTTCCCTTTGCGAAAGGTGGTAAAGCCTCTATATGGGCTGTAATTATTCCGATGTTTTCGCCGTGATCGTTTCGCGAGATGTACGTGAAAGGCTGTGATGCGTTATATAACGCCTCCTGGAACGTGCGCTATCGGACTGTTAGCAGTAAACTTGTCCGAGATTCAGATCGCCCCTCTTGTAGCATCTGCAATTGGACGACTGGAGTTTGTCCGCTATTTCCGTAAAGCACTTTCGCTTACTAAACGTACACGAAACGAAAAGTAGCAGAATCGAAAAGATATAACTTGAAATACTAGGCAGATACGAGTACCTGAAAATCGAACTACAAGAACTGTGGCGTAAATCAGTGAAAGTTGACCAAATGACTCTCTGCACATTGGGAACAGTGCCGAGAGATGTTAGAGAGCGATTGGAAACCACTGGCGCTGATAAAAATATACATCTGTCAACTACAAAAAGCCCTTTTACTGGGATCTGGAGGAGTTACCCGCCGATACATTGCATAGTCCTCGACGCTTGGGAAGTGTGTGGCTAATGATAAAGCACGAAATCCGGCATAATGGACTCATTTGCAGTGTTCACTAGTATAATAATAATAATAATAATAATAATAATAATCGCACGTGTGTCTCGTGAATCATGAAGTCGACCAATACTGTTTCAATAAAAAAAGTTATGTGAATGTTTCTTTTTCTATTAGTAAGTGCAAAAAGATTGTAGAGAACCCATAGAATCAATTTGTGTCAGTCTGTCTTTCTACCTGTCTGCTGGAGCACATCTTATTGGTTGATCGATTAAATTGCACAACAGATAGAGAAGACATGATTGTTTCAGTCTCATTGCGAATATAACCAGGGAGTGATATTCTGCAGTCATCCGAGATATTAGCGCAAAGGGAAGTAGTTTGATACGACTTTTTGGTCAACAGTCTCCAGACTGGTTTGATGCGGCCCCCCACGAATTCCTCTCCTGTGCTAACCTCTTCATCTCTTCTGTTCCGGTTTTCCCAGAGTCCAATGCTGTACTCCAGACGTACATTCTCAGCAATTTCTTCCTAAAAAAATAAGACCGATATTTGATATTAGTAGACTTCTCTTAGCCAAGAATGCCTTTTTTGCCATAGCTGATTTGCTTTTGATGTCCTCCTTGCTCCGTCCGTCATTGTTTATTTTACTGCCTATGTAGTAGATTTCCTTAACTTTATCTATGCGTATAGTGGCCCATATCAGTCGTCAACCAGTACTGAGTAAAGCGCTCTTCCCTATCAAGTAAATTAGGTGGTACGCTTCCGTAGAAGCTAACAACAGTGTGATTAGCTTTCGAACTGGCAACATAGCGGTCCGAATGCCAGAGTAAAGCGGAAACAGTAATGAGATTGGTTTGGGTGCCGATTCCCTATTTCAGAAGCTAGTCTCGGTGCCGATTCCCTATTTCAGAAGCTAGTCTCGGGTTTGCGCTGTGGATTATGGAATCACCGATGTAGTGGCTCGTTTGAGCTAGCTGTTTATTTCCTTCCACAAGCGGTGGAGAGTGGGCGCGTTAAGCCGAAAGTTACACGGAACGAGGAACCTGGGAGTGCATAGAGTGAAGTGTTGCGCAACTTCGGGAAGGAGATTATAAACGGAACCCGCATAAATGGAGTTGCCACCAACAGAGTGAGCTAAAAATACAATTTACTGGGCGGAGATCCTGATTTTGTGACGCTTTACCGCAGACTATTCTTTACTTTCCGTTTACGTTACTTTTCGTATTTCGCATTTGATACATTTGATTCGAACCTTTATTAAAAGAACTGTATCGAAATTTGTCCACAGTTGTATAACCAAATTATGGATGGTTGTACAGTTATTTGAGCACGGCTGATTAATTTTCCAATGTTTCGTCGTCATGTGACATTTCTCGTTTTTAAAGCAACTGATAACAAAATTATGTATTTCAGCGGAAGTACTACGTAATTCATGCCCCAATCATTAACAAAATTTTATAAATTAATATCTTAGATCACGAGAAACCATTTCAGTGGGTAAAGCACAATATAAATATTGACTGTCTGCGTATCAGTGAACTAGCTACCTCGGTGGCCTTTCAAAACAGTAACAAGCAATGTCAAGTTTACAAGAGGGGTTTTGACGGGTTGTGACTTCATAATGTACTTGAACATACTTTATATTGTATGTATGAAATTCGTCTGATTTAATTATAGGCTATTCATGCAACATTAGATACCCAGAACCCTTCTGTAAGTATAAAGTAAGTGTTAAGTATTTACCGTAAGAACAATGTAATTTTAGTATCGGCCGGTTTAATATCAAAGGTGCTACGTTGTAGAACTGATCTATGGGTCGCAGTGGTTACGACACTCAACTTATATCGAGCTGGAGCGGGACTCTAATCCCGTCCAGCCAGTCAGCCAGATTTAAATTTCCCGTAGTTTTCCTAAATCCCTCAAGAGAGGTCCACTGAATGGTTCGTTCGAAAGGGCAACGGGCGATTTGTTCCTCTATCCTTGTCCAGTGCAACCTTGTGTTCTCTTTCTCGTGGCCACTTATCCGCAGCGACATTAAAAACGCCCTATCTTCGTTCCTTCATACCGACCTTGTCACATGAAGTGATCTACTGTGCTATTCTGTTGGTTGACAGAATTACAGGTTGTGTGAAAACACGTCGCAAAATGAAGTAATCTATAATTTGTATAATTGCTTCACACCTTGTCGAAAACTTTCCTGTCTATCGCCTAAGGAGACCGTGCGACTGGGACATGTGGGAAGCCTCTAAGACCCATTAACTGCGGAGCAGAAATTGTTCTTGCCAAGTGACAAAATTGTAGACTACGTGTACAGCATTTCGTTTTGTCAGCGTGTAACATTACTACCAGTGGCCTCTCACTTTTAATGGCAAATACAAGAATTTATATTGCTGCTCATATGTGACCTGACATTTTCGAAACTAAAACAATGCGAAGTTACATCCTGAAGTGTTTCTTCGATCACCCCTCGAAGACCACCGCGCGAGGCCGTGCGGTTCTAGGCGCTACAGTCTGGAGCCGAGCGACCGCTACGGTCGCAGGTTCGAATCCTGCCTCGGGCATGGATGTGTGTGATGTCCTTAGGTTAGTTAGGTTTAATTCGTTCTAAGTTCTAGGCGACTGATGACCTCAGAAATTAAGTCGCATAGTGCTCAGAGCCATTTGAACTACCGCGCGAGGTCGCGCGGAGATAAGGCGCTGGAAAGACGCTGGATCCACATTCGGGAAGACGACGCTTCAAACCGCCGTCGGGCCGTCTAGGCTTAGGTAGTTCGTGGCCTCCCCAAGTTGCTTTAGGCAAGAGCCGGGTTGGATTTTTTGAAATCCGAGTTTTTCATCCGTCTTACAATGACCTTGTCGTCGACGGGGACTTAAACCCTCGTCTTCGTCACTGCCTCGCAAACTGCTGACGTCAAAACTTTCCGCTGTTGGCGACCCGAAAACACGTGAAGAGCATCTTTACACGAAATTTAAATCTCCAACGTTCTGCTCCGAAACCGAAAATGTTTTCTTGACATCCACCTTCATAGGGAGAAATGATCATTGTAATAAGATAAGATAAATGAGAGATCGCGCAGAAAGATTTAAGTGTTCGTTTTTCCCGCACGCCGGCATGTAAATGCAGAAAAGCGGTTCGATGAACACTCTGATAGGCACATAAGTGTGCAGTGTCGAGTCGTCATGTAGATGTAGGTAACGTACTATCTGTGACAGTAACTTGTTTTTGTGACGAAACACATTATGGGTTGTAAATATAACGGTTTTATAACGTGATTGTTACTGTATAGGCAATTGACGATGTATAACATAAACTAGGGAAAAAATGAATTCCATTTAACAATTAAATAATGGTAAAAGCTGCACCAAAATTCACCACGCCTTGCTAAAGTCCTTTAATCATGATGGGATGGGTACATTAAGTGTAAAATAACTAATCACGACATTCGAATGATCTTAATATTTCGTTTTTGGGGAAAAGACACACACTGTTGTCAGAAATATCCAGTGTTGTGTGTTCACTCATAGGTATTAAGCACGACTGTTATCATATTTTGAATTAAACGCGAAGGTATAATTACGAGAAAAGAAAGAGATTTAGTTCTCCAACATGTGCGTTGACCAGAATTAAGAAAAATTATGTCTGCTGCAATATCCGTAGGGCGTAAAAACGTTTTTCTTATTCTCTCAAACTTTCAACTTCCGTGATCACACAGATAGAAAAACATTTGCGTAGAAAAAGGCATTTGTATAGCTTCTCATCACATCAACGCAGTATTACTGATTTCGCGTATTCCATTGTACTTTTGACTTTTTTAATTAAACTAAAGGTGACAGAGTATGCTGGTCATGGTCCATTCGAGGCTACAGTTGTGACATACACCTAAAACAATTTAGGAAAACCACAGACAAACTGTAATGAATGGTTTGTAGTCCTGAATGCAACTTCAATTCCGCAACCACAGGCATCTAGTTCGTTCATAGACGGCTTTTCCTCGAACTTGTGCGTTCGAAGATCGAATCACGATTATAAAACGAACATGACTATATATAGAATGAGATATTTTCACTCTCCAGCGGAGTGTGCGCTGATATGAAACTTCCTGGCAGATTAAAACTGTGTGCCGGACCGAGACTTGAACTCGGGACCTTTGCCTTTCGCGGGCAAGTGCTCTACCATCCTTTCTTTCAGGAGTGCTAGGTCTGCAGGGTTCGCAGGAGAGCTTCTGTAAAGTTTGGAAGGTAGGAGCCGAGGTACTGGCAGAAGTAAAGCTGTGAGGACGGGGCGTGAGTCGTGCTTGGGTAGCTCAGTTGGTAGAGCACTTGCCCGCGAAAGGCAAAGGTCCCGAGTTCGAGTCTCGGTCCGGCACACAGTTTTAATCTGCCAGGAAGTTCATGACTGTATATAGTTGGCAGATTTATTTGTCCGCTAGTTTGTAGTGCACAGATGCACGTAAAAAGCGTTATCGGATTTAATGTCAGTATCCACACTTGATTTATCGTTAATGAGTTTTTCGGTGCAATAAGTATTGACGGAGGTGGGGAATAATATCATCATTTTTCAGGAAGGCGGTAACAAACAGCAGTTGGAAATTTTTCTTTTGCGAGGATGTTATTCTGTGCCTGAAATGCAGAGTTGAGTAATTCTAAAAAGGCATCGTGGTAATATGCGACTTGCAGTTCACTATGGACACTTGAAAATGGCTTCTTAAAAGTGAACTAATTTCTTTTTTTTTCTTTTTAATTCAAACACATACTGCCGGCAACTTTTTCGGGAATTCGGGGTCGATGCTTTTCTTCTGTTCGTCTTAATAGAACGTGGAACATCGGAAACAATGATGTAGTGGAACATCGGAAACAATGATGTAAATATAGCAGGCCTGAAAATGTGACTGTGAATCATATACCCAGCATATTCTACAGACACGGTAGCCGGAACGTAACAGTATAACGCATCTTCACTTCTGTGGAGCGTACGAGCTACGAGCTCCAGTGTCGGCGACGCTGCGCTGGTACCTCCGCTCTCCACCCCGGACCCCCGTCTCCCTCGACGCTGTGGGGCGGCGGCAGGACTTGTGGGCCGTGCTGGGGCGGACGTGGCGGCGCCATCCCCTTTAATGCAGCCTAGGTTCGACTTGACGGTCTTCCGGCGACCCGCGGAAAGCGTCCAGACTAATTCCGTCCGTCTTGTCTTAAAGCGGCGACGCGCCGCCGCCGCCTCCTGCGTGGGCGGTGTCAATGCCAAGTTCACATGACAACATCCAGTCTCGGGCGCCACTTCAATTGGTGATTCAGCTCAACCAGTGTTTTCGCTTGCAGCACTGCGCGAAGGCAAACAACTGTTCCAGGGGACTCTATACTCGCCTAACTTCACGTGCGTTCACGCGAAAGTTAATTTTGCAAACTCCAGTTCATTTTAAAATCTGAAACTTCCGCTCCAATGGAACAATGAATCCAGGAAATGTAGAATAAATTTTCCTTTTTCTCCATCAATGATCACCAAACGTTTGCTCCTTAGACTATCGGTTTCGTCAGCAACGACCATCTTCAGATCTGCAGCAAAAATGGGAAATGAAATACAAGTAATAGACAGATTATATCTTAAAGCAATAAAATATTCTTAACGAAAAATTACTACTCCAATAGATGTAAATACACGAGCGTAAAGTATGACGAGGCATACTTGTTTTAAAACATGTCCCGATACAATAAAGCCATAGTGGCAGGCATCGTCACAAAACATACGCAAAATCAGCTTAGCATCGTCACATATATTTAAAATATGTTGTAAACTAGGCCACAGTGCCTTCGTTCTTTTCGGTTCTTTCCTTAGTTATTCTATCAGCTTCATATTATTTTATTGTCCCCATAAGCTTGTTCGTTTTTATGTTGTTATTTGTATCTAAAATGACCACAGGTGAGTCTCAGGATCACGTATTATTACTTAACCGTTTGCTTTGTAACAATTTTAAATTTAACTTTTTTTTTTAATAGTTTCTTTTCATCACTGTAATAACTAATACACTTGGCGTGCCTATTATAGACTTAACCAACTGTACTCTTCATTTATTGCATATTGTACAAGTATTCACGATTATGACCGTAGCGAATCTAACGAGCTTACGGCACAAACATGTCTGTTCTGAACACTAGCGCTATTGACACTATGACTCCGGGGGCACTGTGGCCTAGTTTCTACCATATATTAAATTTTGTTGGACGACGCTAAGCTGATTTTGTGTATATTTTGTGACAATGCCACCATGGCTTTATTGTATTAAGACAAGTTATAAAACAATATGCCTAGTCATATTTCAAGCGCATGTTTCCACATCCATGAGAGCAATAATTTTTCGTCATGGCGTATTTTATTGTTTCAAGATGTATTTTGTCTTCTAGTTGTATTTCGTTTTTCAAACTTTGCTGCGATTCTGAAGGGAGTCGTTGCTGACGGAAACCGGGAGTCTAAGAACCAAACGTTTGGTGATCATTGACGTAAAGAAAAGAAAATTTATTCTACGGCAATGCAAAATGGTTCAAATGGCTCTGAGCACTATGCGACTTAACTTCTGAGGTCATCAGTCGCCTAGAACTTAGAACTAATTAAACCTAACTAACCTAAGGACATCACACACATCGATGCCCGAGGCAGGATTGGAACCTGCGACCGTAGCGGTCACGCGGCTCCAGACTGAAGCGCCTAGAACCGCACGGCCACACTGGCCGGCCTACGGCAATGCAGATTTCTTTCTTGCTATGTACTTACAACGCCGTTTGTACATTACCCGCAACCGTGTTGAGATTTTATTTGTGTATACCGTGTACTTAGTTGTAGTATGCAGTCTCTCGTTGTATAACCAATTGTTATTAGTGCCTCTGTAGTTACCTAAATCCAACGCAGGATTGGGAAGGAACGAGTTTAGCCGTCTGTTTATTGTGCAAGTAGTGCGCATTGTTCTTCTGACTGCGCACGTAAGGGGAAAATAAGGACTCGCGTTAATATTCACCAAGAAAAGTGATAAACACCGCCTGGAAGTAACATCCTTCTAATTCGATACGTCGCACTTGGCCGATAGTTGGATTGTGAACCTCTGAAGCTTAACAAGTTACGGTAATTATAGCTGTAAATTTTACCGTGTGTGTGTGTGTGTGTGTGTGTGTGTGTGTGTGTGTGTGTGTGTATGTATGTATGTATGTGTTTCGGTTTTCGGGAATCCTCCTTAGAATTTGGAGCTGCTTGAGCGTCGTAATACTACTTTTTTATCTGTTTGTAAATGATTTTATACAGCTCCTTATGCTCTTCGCTATTTCGTACATTTTGTGTGTATCTTCATTCCTTTTCTTGTACCCGTCTTCTGTCCTTGTTGTTTTTCTTGTTTCACCCAGTCTTCCAACAATATTACTTCTTTCCCACCAAAAGGTCGATTTCACATCAAGTATAAGTCGTCGTCTTTGCATGGTCTCCACATATTCTTCTTGTCATTCCCTCATTCGTAATTATCAGTAATCGCGACACGGCGCCACTACGGCAGGAAGTTTCAATTAAATTGTATTTCGATATTTTTGCCCATCTTTCTTGTCCACGTACGTAAAAGACACAGTAATATAGTGTTGTAGATCATATTCTTTGCCTGCCTGTGTGCTGGTATTTAAATAGATGCATGTAAACGGGCTGACATGTTGTAAGCGTGGTAGTTATGCGAGCTAACCGCACGAGACAAGAACATTTGTGGAGGTTGCGTCTGAGGCAAGGGGAAGAAGGGGCCACGCCGTAAATACTGTTTAGTGCGAAATGTAAGAGTTGGTGTAAGTGCGCTGCTGAACTGGCGCAACCGTTGAGAGAGTTTCTGTCCACCTAGTATTACGTTGAGAGAGTTACAGAAACACTCTCGACGGTTGCGCCAGTTCAGTGTCCAGCAGCAGCGCACTTACCGGTCAGCGGTAACGTGGTCGCCGTGCCGCTGGTTTTAGTGACTAAGGCGCTGAACAAACGTATAGAGACACTGCTAGCCTGCACAGCTTCACGGTAACACAAGCCCTGCGGTGAAGCCTAGGGTGCGCGTCCGTTCACGCGTCGCCTGCTACGCTCCCGCGCGCGGCTGTGGCCGCCGGGCTGTGTCCTGTGCCCGTGCCTGGGCTGCGCCGTGTCAGTATTTACTGCAGACAGCTGCGCGCACGCGGCACTCCGCCTCCCCGGCGCGGCGTGGAGCTACGGGGCCCGCCGCAGCTCCAGTTTCATTCAGCGCCGCTCTGGAGACCGTCTACCAGAAACCCCACCAGGAAATTGTAAATCAGTATTCTGATTGGTTTCACGCTCCCCTCCATCTTGACCTTTCAGATCGTCTGTATTTAGCTAGCGCTCACAATGTCTTCTGCAATCTGTATTGCACACTCTCGTGTGTGACTTCTCCAAAAAGTGTTGGATGCCGTGGCAGGTGTTCCATTACTCAGTCCCTTCTTCCAGTAAGGTTTTTCGTCAGCATTCTTGTCTCCATTATTCTGTTTAGCACCCCTTATAATCTGTACAAATTATAAAAAACGGATGTGTGTGTGTGTGTGTGTGTGTGTGTGTGTGTGTGTGTGTGTGTGTGTGTGTTCCACGCCTCCACCTAAACCACTGGACCGACTTCAACAAAACCCGATACGCATATCGTTTACTGTCTGGAAAGAATCAATGTGCGGTTAAGAACCACCTGTCCTATGAAAGGGGTGGGGGAAAAGCAGCACAGCCCACGATACGCGAATTCCGAGAGTTTTTCACCTAGTATTTGAGAATGAGAGCACTTAGAGACTTGTAACAAATTTTGCACATAATTTGGAACTTTTAAGAAATTTTTTTTTCTCTCTGACGACCACACAAAATGATGAATGGAAAGTAGTTTATTGCTTCCTACGTTTTCACTATTGGTGAAGTAAAACAGCCACATGAAGCATGACGTTTTGGTTCATTACTGCTTTGCTAATAACTCGATTCACGACATATTTTGTAGACAGTGGGCAGGTACACCACTGGATGCACCAGAAGAGTTAATCATTGTACAGGACATAGTTCAGGAGATACGACGTCGTAAACATTGAGCTGCGTGAAAGTAAATCTGCAGAGCGAAATGCGGTACACGTAGAGGTGAAATATGTGTACAAATACGAGTGAAATGTATCACATATGTGTGAAACATATTTGCCATATGCCTCCGGGCGAAGCCACGGGCCAAAAGGTCATCCTAAATCGCTTGAATGATTTCATTCAAATTTGGTACACATATTAATTACAATCTGGAAATAAATACTATAGGGGTAAAAAAAAACACCAGCCTCCCATATGGGTGAGTGTGGAAACATGGAGAGAGAAGGGAAGACGGGGAGATCGACAGACAGCGAGGCGTAAGGATACATAGGCGCAGATAGGAGGAAGAGATGCGCAGAGATACCGGAGGGGGAAGTGCACAGAGACAGAGAGGGGGGGAGGGGGAGATGTAGTCGGAAAGGAACGAGGAGGAGACGGACATTACTATGGGGAGGAAGAGATAGGCAGATAGGCAGAGAGATGCAGGAGGAGAATATGTATAGATGGAGAGGGAGGAGGAAATGGACAGAGAAAGGGAAGAGGAGAAGATGGGCAAAGAGAGGGTGAAGGAGGAGAGAGAACACAGAAAGGAAAAGGGAGGAGATAATCAGGAAAACGGGGAAGAGGAGATGAACAGAGGGAGGGAGGAGGAGAACATAGACAAGGGAGAGGAAAAGGTTGACAAAGAGAGGGGGACGAGAAGATGCAGTTAGAAGGGAGAGGACCAAATTGACAGAGGGGGAAGGAGCAGATGGACAGAGGGGGGATGAGGAGATTGACAGAGAGAGGGGTAGGAGGATATTGACAAAGAGTGGGAGAGGAGAAGATGGTTGTAGAGGGGGCAGGAGCACATGGACAGACTGAGGGGCAAGAGGAGATACACAGAGAGTGGGGCGCAGGGGGGATAGACTGCTACAATATTGGAATAAATACATACCCGGGCAACGCCAGGTACTCAGCTAGTTGCATGTTTTCATATATTCCGCAAGGCAGTATACAGTGCATGGCAATCGATACATCGTACCTATTCCATTCGCATACTGAAAAGTGTCTGTGCATCGGTCACTGCTTAACATATAAATATGGCAATTTTATCCCCAACTAACCCTCACTGCAGTTCTTCTAGACAAATTCTGACTCATACACTATGTGATCAAAAGTATCCCGACATCGCTACGTAATGCGGAAGTGACCGCTAGATGTTAGGAGAGACGGACCCGCGAGTATGAAAGGAAATTAGAATGACATTAATATCTTCAGCTGCTGACGTGCGTTGATATATATCAACGGGGACAGGTGAAAATGTGTGCTCCGACCGGGACTCGAACCTGGGATCTCCTGCTTACATGGCAGGCGCTCTATCCATCTTTTTTTATATCTCGTTTTGTTCGCTTTTGTTCGTTGCGTCTGCTCAGGGCGGACGTCGTAAGACATCCGTTTAGATTCTTTGATCGATTAACTCAGTTTTTTTATTACAGAGGACAGCTACCCTTTCACCGAACACGCTGAGCTACCGTGCCGGCGTCCATCTGAGCCACAGAGGATAGTGCGACTGCAGGGACTGCGAGACCCACATTCTCACCTTGTATGTCCACACACTACATTCGTAATGTCCCAATCCAACACACACATTACCCGTGGAAGACATTCTTACCAAGTCCCGTTAGGGTTCGGGAAATATTTGTGCATCCGCACAGAAGAAGAAGGAGGTCATGGCCGGTATTGCAAGAACTATATGCTTATATGGATATGGTGTCTGTTCTTTCGGACATGTCCGGGGATGTCACCTGAGTGATAAATCCGTCAGAGCCGTTTCAACGCTTCTAAAGCAGCCAAAGCCGACTGTCAGTGACGCGATTGTGAGCAACCACAGCTAAACCAAGACCAAGTAGACCTCAGGTATTGACGGTCAGCGACCGTCGTGCATTGCGGGAGGGTGTCGTAAAAAAACCGCATGGAATCCGCGGAAGCAATCACTCGTGACAAGTAGTCCGTCTAGCACAATGACTGTGTGTAGGTCGAGCAGCTGCTCATAACTCACACGTTTCTGTAGCCAGAGCCAAGCGACGATCGAGATGGTGTAAAGAGCGGTGTCCCTGCACAGTGGATGACTGGGAACGAGTGATTTGGAGTGATGAATTGCGCTGTACCATGTGGCAGTCCGATGGAAGGGTTTGGGTTCACCGAATGTTTAGACAGTGTTACCCTGCCGTCATGTCTTGTGTCAACGGTAAAGTACGGAGATGATGCTCCGGTATGGTAGTGCTTTTCGTTAGTAAGTTATGGTCGACTTATTGCGGTTAAGAAGCGCTAAAAGTGGAAGGATATGAACACAGAGGAACAGTTCACAGATGATGATTGTTTGTATCAACATGACAGTCCTCCTGGCACACAACAGTATCTGTGGAGCAATACTTTCTGAACAACAACGTTCTTGCAATGGACTAGTCTGCCCAGAGTACAGACCTGAACACGATGAAAAACCTCTGGGACGAGTGAGAACGTCGACTTCGCTCCAGACCCAGCATGCAATGTGATTACCTTCCCTGGTATCGGCTCCTGAGGGAGAATGTGATGTGATTCGCCCACAGACATTCAGGCACCCCTCCAGCAGCGTTCAGATCGTCGTAAAGCTGGAAGATGGACGCACCCCGTATTAGTGTCCCCTAATAGCTGTCCGGATACTTTTGATGATCGTATAGTGTATGTTAGCAATTATCGGGCAGTAATAGAGTACTTTAACGCCCCTGAAATGTCTATATATACATCTGTTTATGTGCGTACTCTCACTGAAGATTTTTTAAATACATTTATCTAAAGTGAAAATAATTCCCCTCTTTCCTAGTCGCTTGAAGGTGATACACTCTTCACATGTGTTCAAAGTGCCAACATTAGCGTCTGCATTAACTGCTTCTTGCTAGCCTCATTGGTAAATCTCTGTGGAGTTTTGAAACGCATCTTTTCACCTCCAGCAAAGACGTGACTGAAGACGTGCGAACAGTCTGCAGTTCATATCGCCTCTTGAAATTGTAAATGTGTGGCAGTTTTAAGAATGCATGCATCGCAAACGATATTCATTTCCATGAAAGTCAGTAACGTTCCGTCTTAGCATTTAAGCAGCCCATGTCCTCTTGAGAGGCCTACCAAAGCGTCTCTGATCACCGTCGTCACGTGTAAGGCAATCTCTATTCTAAAGCCACATTGACTGTTAATCGACCGTCACAGTTTCAAAAATACGAAACTGTTTTTCACAGACCGTAAACAGTAACAAGAATTACTTGACTGCGGAAATTATTTGCTGAAAGTATAAACTTCATTTTCAAGTACATATGATACTAAAGTTGTTCCGTACACCCTCGGCATCCATAGGATGACCACAGCACGCGTCAAGACTGTACAGAACAACTGTAATATCTATGTGTACTTTTACTAAATGTTTTGTATTGAAATGTGAAGTTTATATCTCGAAATGTGAAGTTTATATCTATGTTGCTTCATTAAATAACTTAAGTAGTAGATCAATTTTGTGACTGGCAGTGGTCTCTGAAAGGACTTCTCAATCTGTTGCCTAGAGTCCCTCTTTGCTGCCCCCCTCACTCGTTCCTGCTACTACTACTACTACTACTACTACACACACACACACACACACACACACACACACACACACACACACACACTAAACTGCGGCTCTGAGTCAGAAATCATAATCAAATACAGTGTAATCAATAACATGGGCCGATAATGTGAAAAAAATCACAAGGCTGTCAAACTCTTTCGTACAAGATGAAAGTTTTCGTAGAGTGAAATGACGTTACGAAGTTTCCCAAGGACGAGAGCACCAAGAAGAAATGGAATTGACTTTCTGTTGTATTAAGTTTTTTTTCCTTTTGTTGTCGGTAGTCTAGCGCGTCAAGCAAACGCAAAAGTCAATTCAAGCTCTTGCTGAATATAGACATAACCTTGAAGTAATTTCTGAGTCCCTGTACTCTGTACAGACACACAGGAAATATACTCGTAAAAATACGGAAAAAAGGTAAGATCCAGTCACCGTGTCAGCTCCTTTACCGAAGATTTACCGAGAAACAGTAAACGCAACACACGATGTACTATCATGACATATGACTAGTTTTTCGTGACGGGGTTCAGGTGTGAAGACCACCATTAATCGCGAGTTTGAGGGTGGTGGAAGCCATAGAAAGCTCAACGTTGGTTTGATGGAACTTTGTGTCGGAGTGCGCTAATCAACATAAAGGCATTCTCTGATGTCTTCCAGCAATGCTCCAGAAGACACAGAGCCAGTGGGTAGTGGCGCAAGCCAAGTGGCCGGGGTGGCCGAGCGGTTCTAGGCGTTACAGTCTGGAACTGCGCGACCGCTACGGTCGAACGTTCAAATCCTGCCTCGGGCATGGATGTGTGTGATGTCCTTAGGTTCGTTAGGTTTAAGTAGTTCTAAGTTATAGGGGACTGATGACCTCAGATGTTAAGTCCTGTAGTAAAATAGTGAACGGTCCAACCTCAAGGTGTGCGCCATCGAGCGGCATGATTATGTGGTCACGGTGTTGGACTGCGAAGGGGAAGTTCCGTGTTCAAATCTTCCTCTCACCCATTTTTATTTCACAAAATTATGGAGTTTCCGCCCGCTTATTGACGTGTGTGTATTCAAATTTGTGTCTGTGTCGTAGTGTAACGCCCGTTTGCAACAGCGAGGTGTGAGGTACGGACCTACGTACCTCCTATTTCTTCTGCACAAGGGCTACGTGTTATGAGTCTTGCGTTCCGTTTCGGAAGTTTTTACTCTCGTATTCCTACGTCGTAACATAGTTCACACCCGTTTAATCATGGTTCTCATTTCTGCGAGAGGTCTATCCGACATCTCGCGTGCTTTCACTATTCATCACATTTACGATAATACATTCTTACCACATGAGTCATATTCTGGAACCATTCTATAGTATTACAATTGGCAAGACTACCGAAGGAGAACAGCCACGTCGATGATCGGAGGGAAAGTTATTAATTTTGTGGGAAAAAAATGGGACACGAGGGAGATTTGTAGACGGATGTTCTGCGTTGCAGTCTCACATTGTCACCATACGACCACGACGACGTGCTTCTGGCAGTTTGCTCCATGTTGTACATCTTGATCTCGGACCGTTCTCTGTTTGTATCTTGCTTCTTTTTTCAAAGTTCTGTACAAACCGTCTTACTGGTTTCATGCTTGATCTGCGTTCTGTCTTCGATGGGCTATCCAGTGGGCCATCTTACCACTAAATGTGTGTGTGTGTGGGGGGGGGGGGGGGGGGGTGCGATAATGTGTTTCCCTGGTTCGTGCTTCCCGTGCGAAGCCGTAGCAGGTCGTTCTATAGTGTCTCCCCTATGCCCCTCTTTCGACCCTTTTCATCACATATTGCGAGGCACGCGGAAATAAGCGTTACACAAATCTCCCACTACAACGATTCAGCGAGAGTTGGCAAGAGCAATGCTTAACGCTGCGTAAGAGGCAAGACAGTGCCAGCCGGGGCCCCATCGGTGGATTGGGGGTGGTAGCAATCGAGCTCGCTAGCTATGAAATGACGACTGCGTCGAATCGGATTGTAGACGAGTAGGCCCTGGGACTTGGGCGGGCACTAGCGACTGGTCGGCGTCGCTTAGCTGTTGTGCTGGCGCGGCCGTGGGCGTCGCGCCGCCCTCTGCGGGGCGCCTGTTTGCCTGCGTGCGGCCGCTCCGTGACGTCAGTCGCGATCGAAAATTCAGATGGCGCCGCCACCGCCACCGCCGACGGGGCCCGGATTCTTGTGCCGGCCAAGGTCGCGCATCTGAGGCCGCCCTCCCACCTGGGACCAGGCGCCTCCCTGTGCCAGCTGTGCACTGCTCTCCCCGGGTTCTTCTCTGCTGCCTCCCAGACTGGGGTGCGTCTGCGCCATTGCTGCCTGAGGGTGGGCGTTGTGCCAGTATCCGTTCTTAAAGGTGTCAGAAATTTATCTTACAAATAAACATCTCGAACTTGCACTCGTAATTCAAGGAGAAGAAAGCATGCTTACAAGATATGAGCCCCAGAAATCGATCCCCGCTCTAAAATTTAGGCCATATTCCGGTAGTATGTAGTTATGACTTTCTGAATGTACAGCTTTATATATAAACATGCGCGCGCAGCGGTTGTTTGTCACTCGCTTGGCCCCCACTGCAGCCGCTTATGCCCGAGCGCGAAGCACTCTACAGTGGTGTAAGTAAGAAGTTTGTGAAATACTTTTCCGACATTGGTAACATGCTTTGTTTATTGCGCCAAAGTGCGCGGGTTCTAACCTCTGGCTGGGGTCGGAGAGCTCTTCGCTGTCAACATTTTTATGCTGTGATTCACAAACACAGTGTAAATGAGTGAAATGAATGATTGTGTCATTAAAGAAGGACCTGCAATGCTATATAATTACTAACGAAGTTATTGTGCGTTATTTTATGTGGATTTTGAAGCTGGGGCTGTTAAAGTGAAGTCATTTGTCGGAGATGTGCTATTCTTCAACGTAATTGGCATGATTAAATTGAAAATCGAAAATCTTTAACTTCATTTCATAAAAATTCTTCAGTTACTTAAGTCTATTCGTTTTGATTTTGAGGCTGTAGATTTTGATAGCTGTAGAATATCAGTAAGAGAATATTTTAAAATTATCTTGAACGAATATGAACGTGAGGTTGTGATATTACGTACTCTTTTCGCGTAAAACGACGTGTTTTCGGAAAACATTTCGAAACACGTTGGGCAGACGTGACCAGTAGTGAAAAATCCTGTCAGTACGAATGAAAATAAAAAAATACCACAAAAGTCAGACCATAAACACGGACTCAGAGCCGCCTGTTACCTGACCTGAAATTGTTAATGATATTATGAACTTGTGATAAAACGTTATGCACCACCTATTTATCTGTGTACGTATACAGCGCGTTTAAAAATAGTGGTTCATATAATGAGATAGTGATATACTGATATGTTCGGAAACGTGTGCCTATTGAGGTATGAGCTAAAGATATGCCGTTCACAGCCTGCATTTTGTTGACAGATGAGTTAGGCTGCGTAAGACATGGCATAGTAAAATACCACTGTACGCACATATGGGCAAATGGAAATCCCCGAGCAGTCATGGAGGAAAGGAATGAGGATCGCTTCACTATCAATGTATGGACAAGAATTGTCGCTGACAAACACATTAATCATTGATATATACGCGACGAATTACCAGCGCTGTGGGAGAACGTTACCCCCGTAGAAAGACAACATAACTGTGGCTTACCATGATAGGGCCCCACTCCATTTTCTAAGGATCGTGTGACAATACCTCAGTGCAACGCTTCGTGGGAAGTTACATGGTCTCCTCGTTCACCGGATCTGAATCCGTTGGATTTCTGGCCGTGGGGACATTTAAATGCAATGGTGTGTGCCCGAGCCTTCACGAATGTGCAGACGTTGCAGGAGTGCGTGACCAATTCAAGTGACGTAATCCGAATGGAACTAGGTGTATTTGAAAGCGTCCGCGATTCACTGGGAAAAAGGATTGACGGATGTGTGATGATGAGTGGTAACCGTACGCAGCACTGCCTATAGTGTCTGGTGCTACTTCACAGCAGTTGGGAGTGACAGGACAGATTGACCCATACGTCAACAGATATTGGTCTCCGGACGTACCATTACAGTAACTTTTCTTCTAGTTTTGACAAATGTTGCCTTCTGTAGGAATATGACACAATTTAAAATACCCTATATGCGACCAGAGGTTCATGGGGAGCAGCGCGTGAAAGAATGAGCCTTATGATACTAAAAAGAAACTTTGCTGTAAAATAGAATTAAAACAATAACCGAAAACAGGTAGTATATGCAAAGTTACACATCCCTGAAATCGAATTCTGCTGCTGGGTAACATTCAGTAATTGTAAATTTGCATTCCTGAGATGGACTGATACCTGGCCGCCTCCACATTCTTCTACGACGATCATGAGGCGTCTGACAAATGGTGCACTCTTCGTGAAGTGTACCTGACTTCACTGATCCATCTTCAATTCCGGGTGTTCCTTTGCCCCATATTCTTCGCGCACCTCGGTGCCGCTGGTTTTTGCTGTTGTTCGTCATGGACGCCTTGATGTCACTTTTGTCATGTAGAGAGTTTTGTTATATTCTGCTCGGGTGCCGAAGATGTGGCGATCATCGGCTGTTGTCGTTGATTGTAAGCAGGCAGATCCTCAGTATTTTGTGTCTTGACGTCGCTGATTATGCTAATTCGGAGTCTGACCAACCGTGCAGTAAACTGACAATATGCGACCCCGTGGACTCGAATTGGCGCCTCGAGGCAGCTTGGCAGGCTGACCACTGTACACAGGCCACGTTGTCGAGGTAAGGACTACATCACAGTGCAGTCTGCTGAACTTCACACAGGATGTAGACCTCCGTTAGATAGGTGGCTGTACGCTGCGTAGCGATTGCTTGTGGTCAGAACAGCGTTAAGAAATGGATTTGATCAGAGAAACTACGAAAGTTACGTCGGTGGGTCTTCTCCGTGTTGTTCTTTAATGTTCAGTCCTAAGGTTGGTTAGCGTCAGCGGCATGCGTTTCCACTCTGCTATATGCCTTCGTCCTTATTTCCGCCCACGCAGCACACCGTACATCACTCATAATCTGCAGAATATGTGGCATCCATTGTCGTCCCTGGTTATTGTTTCCCTCACTAGTTCTTTCTGCTATTGTTTCAGTGTTGTTATTGTGTCGTAAAATGTGTCCTACGAGTTTATCTTTTCTTGTTTGAACATATATCCAGAGACATCTGGTTTCCCGTGTTCTCAGCGCCTCATCATTGGTAACTCTCTCTCGAGCTGACATTCAACATCCTTCTGTAGCATCAAATCTCCACAGCTTCTAGTTTTTCTTTCTAGTTGTCCTATTATCCAAGTTTCACACTCCAAGCAAAGCTTTTACGCACCGTTTCCGTATTTCTAGACTGGTATTCCTGCTGGTCAATAAGTTCTTTCTCAAATCAAATGCGTTGTTGGCCTGCTGTTTTTATTTATAATTTCCTCCCGACTTCTACTATCCTTTGTGATCCTGCTCCCCAAACAGGTAAATTCCTCTATGACTTGTCACTCGTGTCTGAGTGGTACAAGATTTCTTTTTGAGTTGACCAGGCGTTGTCCAGCAACGGTAGGGACTGATTCTCGATAGCAGCAGCATACCTCTAGGCTAGGAGACGAGTGAGGCGAGGCTCGGAAGGCGCCGGCTGTGTGGCTGTCGTGTCGTGTCGCGTGCGTCGCACGTGCCGGCCGCCCCGCGCCTCTCTGAGGGGGTCCCACCCGCGCCAGCTGTAGCTCCGAGGGGGCAGCGCACAGCGCGCCACTGCCGCGTCGTCAGCTGCGTCTCGGGCCGAGCACCGCCGCCGCCGCCGCCGGGCCACTCCTCGCGGCGCGGCTCGCCCTCCTCCGCCCTCCAGCTCACCAAAGAGAGGGCCGCTGGAGAAATTTAAAAAAAGGGCTACCCCTAGGAAGCTTAAGGGCCCCCTGTTATACAGCAGCATTCATACCAACTATATAAAGTGACAAAAGAGACAGATAGTCGAAGATGTAGAAGTGAAACTCTCGAAAGCCTTACAGAATAAAACAACACAATATATTTTGAGCAGAGCAATCTGAAACACAATCCCAACAAGACCAAAATCTGCCGTTTCCATCTCTTAACAAAGAGGGCAGGACGAAACCTGACGCCAGAAGGGGGACATGCCCCTGGAGGATGAATCCCATTCCAAATATCTGGAATTCAGATTGGACTGTACGCGTTCTTTGAAACAACATTACAGTTCATTACATGGGACAGTTAACTAAAGAAACTGTCTATTGAGGGAACGAACGGGAACATCATGGGGAGCGCATCCGGAAATAATAAAGAGCTCTGATGTGGCTCTATGTTTTGCAGCGAGAGAGTATACGTAGCTGGTGTGCGAAACGTCAGCTCACTCAGATCAAGTGTATGGTGCCCTGCATGAAGTTACTGGATGCTTGAGACCTACACCTTTGACCGTTGCTTAGCCTATCGCTGGTGTACCTCCGTCACAAACTAGAAGAGCAGCCGCTGCAGGAAAAGACAGGATGAGTCAAACGGAAAAAATGCAAGATATATGCTATATAACAACACTGTTGTCACGCCACGCCTGAGATAAAGTTTCCTCGAGAGAACTGCGCCACTAACAATTGGATCTGAGACCAAATATATATGCCGGCCGGAGTGGCCACGCGGTTAAAGGCGCTTCAGTCTGGAACCGCGCGACCGCTACGTCGCAGGTTCGAATCCTGCTTCGGGCATGGATGTGTGTGATGTCCTTAGGTTAGTTAGGTTTAAGTGGTTCTAAGTTCTAGGGGACTCATGACCTCAGATGTTAAGTCCCATAGTGCTCAGAGCCATTGGAACCATTTGAACCAAATATATGGGAGTAATCACAAGTCCGCTCTACTTACGAATTGAGAGAGGAACTTGCTGGGGACCACACGCTCGCATACTCCACGTGGAGAACACTCAATTTTCTAGGATCGGGAGTGTCCAAATGAAGCACAGCACGAAGCAGTGTATTTCCGAGATTTAGTTTTCCCAAAGGACAACGCTGTGAAGCCTTTTGAGTACTGCAGAGGAAAGATTTGATGCACAATGGACACGGAAATTAAAGTATAGTAAGTACCTGAGTGGTCAAAAGTCACGGGAAGGGCCTCATTTTAAAATGTGCGTATATGACGTGCGAATTTTGCGGCTAGTTGCTGCTTATGGCGCGAGTGTAGGCGCGGTATCCGAGCAGTGTTTCACAAACAACGGGCAGGCGTGTAATCGACGTGGCAGCACGCCCCGAGTTAATCGGCTTTGGACGGAAGACAACAGTCGGTGCAACATGTACAGGTCATAGAATATCGGAGCTTAAAGAAGAATTCATGTTTCTACATTTAAATCCACGTCACATCCACATCAACAGTGTCTACGGTGGAACTTCGTTATGGCGGACGCAATGTACCCACGCCTGTGAACTCCGCACGGGATGACCACTAGTGTCTGAGAAACGGAATCCAAGTCGCCTCCGTCGATCTGAACGTGGGGGCATCAGGAACCCATTTCTACCAGGACTGTACATTCGCCGCATTGGCTTCAGCAGCCGACGACGGATATGACATCCAGTGCCTTCCCACCGCTTTTCACCACTCAGTGTGCTGTGACGTTAGGTCTTACATTCATAATCTCCTTCCCGTTTCATTCCCGTTCGGTCCGGCGTCACAGCTGTAGAGAGACTACTGATCAGTGAGCCGTGGCGGCTGGCACTAGGGTGTTCTACTTGCATCGCTCCCCCGGTGGTTTTCCGGATGAACGTGAGACGTGGGAGTCTCCGGTCGGCGTTTAACGAGCCAACTTGCGTTGAAAACAAGCCCGCGCTCCTAACCGTGGTGCACGGGCCTCGCCGTGCTCACCGTCCTTGTCATTTGGCGCGCGCTGGGTGTAGGGTGCCGATCATTGGGCGCCTTGACGTGCAAAATTGTGGCGGGTTCGTCGTCTCACGCTGAACCGCGTCCCAGCTCGTAATTTGCAAGCCCCAAGTTACGTACGACTTTTCATTCTGTGTTTAACTAAGAAGATTGTTGAAACTTATTGTGACATGGGTAGCTGCCGGAGATGGTTCTGAACTTGGTTCCACAGTGGCTATTTTAAGGAGGCTGATGTTCCTCATTCCGTTTTTGAGCATCCGTGGAGTGTGTGTTTTAAGTGGTTTTCATGCAAATTTTAACTTGTTTTAGGACATATTGTCCGCTTTGGGACTGGCTGCGGTTGTGTATGTGCCCGGCAGCCGTAGAGGTAATGGTTTAATCATTTGTCACGGCAGCATTTGGTATGTTTATTTAATGTTGAAAGTGCCTTAAGGCAACTGGAAGTGATCTCTAAGTTTCCTGCTACTTTACTAGGAGACGGGTAATGTTAGAGTATTGCTCCTTAAGAATTTGGGGGCGTGCTTATTATATATTCCATATGGGCAGTTCAGTTTTATTAAGCTTTAAGATCTCTTTGTTCTTTATGAAGTTATGGTATTATGTGGCTGTATAACTTTGGTTGGAAGTGTATAGTGTTATTAGTCTCTTGAGACATGGTTAAACACGAACGGTTGTTTGTGATTGATTATTCACCGTACCTACTGTCAATGATTTTGGTTGCGAACGCAAAATAATATGATTCTTATTCGTGCTTAGTAATTCAATCATAGTGAAGATTTGTATTTTGCATCAGTAAGAGGGCAAATGTCCGAATTGAAGTTTATAATAAAGTCTGCTTGAGTCAAATTAAAATTGTAAAACAATCACAAGCTTGTCCATCACCAGTGATCCCGGGCTTCCTATTTCCCTTAAATAACTGTGGTGAGATTGTAATTTTGATTCTCTAAAGAATTGGGTAGTACGACGGTTCAATCGGTAGTGATTTGATAGATACAGGGTACGGTTTACAAAGTATCATTTCAATTCAACATACCCAACAATAACTTTAATTACAGAGAAATAAATGACCAGCTTATTAAGCAGATTGCTCACAAAATACTCGTGCGACCCACTCTAGAACGCGGCGCAGGTTGTATGTTGAGCCCGTACCAAATTGGACTACCAGAGTATGTTGAATGTATTCACGAATTACAACTGATTTGACTCACCATTGAGCGTCCCTCAAATAGTGGAAAACCTGAGCGGACAGACGCTTGAAGATAGGTTCCAAATATACCGCGAAAGTATATGTACAGTATTAAGTGATGAATCTAGGAATATAAAGTGAGTAGAGAAAAGTCATGGGAAAGACTGCCCCTTTCGAAGATGGGCACATCACAGCGTCCGAATGTTGTGGCTGGATGTTGCGTATGGCACGAGTGTAGAAACGATGTCCGAGGGTTGATTGAAGAAAAGTGTGTTGTGAACACGGCTGCACCTCGCATTACAACAGACTGTGAACATAGGATGATGATCGATGGGTCATAGCGTAACGGAGGCTGCCAAGAAGTCGACATTGAGCATAGTGGCTCTTCATTACCGCACAGACAACTGGTTCAAAATTTTTCTGAGACAATTACCCCTGAATGGAATCAGACATTAGGTAATAACCCCTCCATACCCACCTCCCCACCATCATCAACACTAGCGCCTGACGAAGCTTCAAAATGAAAAAGAATTTTTGTTAAGCACTTTCATTTTCAAAATGACATTGTATTTAGTTTTTGTATGAGTTTTATTAAACGATTAACTAATCAATTAGTAAGACAATTCGTGCTCTTTATTTCTAATGACCTTTTTTTTTATAGAATGATGAAGCAATTCTCAGTACATCGCGAGTGCTACGTACAACTCCTTCTCAGAAAAGAACTAACAGAACAAATTTAGGGTAGACAATTGTTCCAAAACATACTTCCTTTGCATCGCTCATTTCCCTAGCGTCACTTGATCCCCCCGTCATCCCCTCCCCCCCCCCCCACCCCCAACCACCACCCCCGCCAACCTCATTTAAATCAACATAATTTTTTAAAAAAATTGGCGTACTGTACGTAAATTACTTGATTGCTGGGCTCCTTATTGACGGAAATTGGAAATCTTCAGACTGCCAATGCTTTATATGTGACCACTGCCGCTAATAATAATACAGAATAGGTCATACAGAAGTGCGGTAATCATTACGAAATGGTGACAATGGTAATGATATTTGAAAGGTAATTTAATTTCGTGACCGAAATGCCCTTTGTTTCCATCCCTCGGAAAATTATGTTTTTGCGCTCAGGGAGCCATTACCCACAGCTTGGGAACCACCGGCATACGCAGAGTTTCTACACGCGTGAAGCGGTGGATAGGGCGACCTGAACGGTTTGACGAACGGACTTCATGGCGCCTCTGTAGAAGTGTCCGGGATGATCGACGGACTGATGTGAGATTGCAGCCGATTTGAGTGTGGGATGCCAGACACCCATCTCTACCAGGACGGACGGCGGCAAGTACGAGGCAGCGGATCCCAGCAGCCGACGGCCGATTCGTCTCACAGTGACATCTCGTGACTTTTCGCCACTCTCTGTGCTCTAGTCCCATATGCATCACCCCGTTGGGGAGCGCTAAGACTAGATTAAACTAACTATAGCAGTTAAATTTAGTAAAAAACAGACTCGATCGCACAGTTATTTATTAAAAATATGACCAGTTTCGGAGTGTAGTAGTAAGCCATCTTCGGAAGCACCATCCAGCTGACGAAAACGTTGACTGAAACAGCTGTGCTGACCCCCGTCGCAGAACAGTTTTGCGACTGGGATCAGCACTGCTGTTTCATTTTCGTCAGCCGGATGGTGCGTTATCTGAAGGCGGCCTACTACTACAGGACGAAACCGGTCATATTTTTAATAAATGACTGTGCGACCGAGACTGTTTTTTACTAATTTTACTTTTCGGACATATTGCTGTTCCATTAATGTTAACGAAAATTATGAATTTAAACAGTTACTTTTCCCGCGCTCCACTCGCGGACCTAGCGGAAGAATCACAATACGTGGTACAATGGGCAGTACCCCCGGCCGTGCGCATATCAGTGGTATGCAGATATTCAGTCCTTCTAATACCTGAGTCTATATTCTGCTTTGTCTTTGTCAGCTGAATTTTGACGATCAGATGCTTTAACTTAACTAGTTGACGGCAGTTGAAAGCGTGTTGCAGTTGAAAGCTCAGAATACCTGACGATTAATTAGCAGCAGTTAGCATTATTCCGTGAGCCATGAAGTCTGAAACAAACTGCTTCTCGTGTATGCTGCTTATAAACCTCTATTTTCGTACCTATCAGGTAAATTCAGTAGTGGTTTTCGTGTTTTAGATAGTTCAGTTTTCAAATCTAAGAATCTCGTTTAAGTTATATACGCTAAAATGAGAAGCTGGAGCGGCATTCTAAGAAAAATCATCTCCCAAAAAATTCGACAGTCTTGTTATCATCGGTTTCGCTGCACGGTGCTTAATGTCGCTGCTCAAAAGTTGGATTCCGAGTCCGATTCCCAGTGACCACCTCTGATTATCCTGGAGTAAAAGGTCTGGAATCGGGTCCAGTCAGGCTTGTCGGGGCAGACGAGAGACTTCTTAAGAAAGGAGCAGCGAGTTTATTCGCAGGGTGCCAGAAAAGAGTCAGATCTACTCACTTGCAATCGGCCGTTACCTATTCGAAGACCATGACTGTAACGTAAGAATGATCACACTTAAATTAAACGGATGCCGCGTGACGCGATACGAAACGCGTACAACTTGACCTGGCGATACACAGAAGTCGTTTGGTCGGCCCCGCTTGCAGAGAATAGTAAAAGCTGAATATTTCCACATCACTGACAACCGCCACATTGTGATGGTTTTGTGGCTGGCTAATCCGATGTATATTTGCTACCGTAATTTTTACCTACAGAAAAGGGGTGAACAACTAAGAGATGCTATTAAACGATAAACTGCCTGACCTCCGTTTCAGTCGAAAAAAATCTGTCAGAAATTAACACCATCTGTAAAGTAGAACAGGCCGAATATGCAACGCAGCTATTAGCACACTACTATTGTAGCTGATGCCATTTATCGCACAAGTTGCAAAGTGACCACCGCACCAAACGTCTGAACATAATTACGGCTGCAGCGAGCACAGAAACATCATGAATTGGCCATGAGGTAATTCAAGCATGTTGACTCGTTAGGTAATTCATGCTTACTGATTGTTTCTAGTGGCGTCGTATGGCGCAAGAAAATACTGTATGAAATACCCGTCTCAGTAGAGGACGGACACCGTCCAACTGGGGCAGCGGAGTCATGTTTTCGTGACTGCCAAGTACTGCAAAAAGGCCGAGCAGCGCCCTTCCCAGACAATGCCTCGTTTCTCTGAACAGGATGCGTGTAGCAGGGAGAGCGATATCCATGTCTTGAACTGTGTAAAGCGTCCATATCACGTTGACGATAGCTTAGCAAGGGATTTCCGCAGTAGATTTCTAGAATCATTGCAAATCACTTCATAATGCCATCTGTTATACTAACTTACATTTTCTGGAAAATACAATGCTTGGTTGTCCAGAAGACGATGTAGTAAGAAAAAAATAACGCCAGTGTGAAACGTGCACCACGAGAAGCTCCGTGCCCTTACCTACCGGAGGTTATCCTCAGTCCTGGCGCGCCTGGGTATTACGTTACAATCTGTTTAAAGTACACAACGTCGGAAGGCCTTTGCGAAGTCTAAGGAAGTCATTAAGAAAACAGGCAATCACTGGGTTCAAGTCGTTTTCTGCTGCTGTGCGTAACTGGGATACAGATTTATACAGTGCAAGTATTAAAGAACCAACTTGAAGTTCCAAGAAAAGTTCAGCTAATTCTCCGCCTTCATTGTCAAGAACAGTATAACCTGGCGAAAGATTGCACCATTATAGTTAACTGCTTTTCGGAACTGGGGAAGTTTGTCTTTCTCCAGGCTTGGATGCCGGATGCTGTTAAGCGACTAAAACAGCACAAAACATTCTTTGTAATCGTGTGCAACAATCTCATTTTTGAACAAGAAACGTTTCCTTTTCTTTCGTTTCATGGAAACAACGATACAGCATTTAGAAAGACTTTGTAGATGTATAGTGTGTTGCTGAGTGAAAAAGCACTGCACTGTAATCTGTATTACTAAAACGCTATCCCGGAACCGGGAGTTCGGTACCCTTGCAGTGTAGGGGCAATAGAAATTCGATTTTCAGTATTTCGCTTAATTATTGACAACTTTAAAAAATATATAAAGCTGTCACAATCTACTGATTAAGAAGTATAGTCTTACACTGGGGTGGCAAAAGACATGGGATAGCGATATGCACATTTACAGATGGCGATAGTATCGCGTAGACAAGGTTTAAAAGGGCAGTGCGCTGGCGGAACTGTCTTTTGTACTCAGGTGATTCATGTGAAAAGGTTTCCGACGTGATTATGGCCGCATGATGGGAACTAACAGACTCTGAACGCGGAGTGGTAGTTGGAACGAGACCCATGGGACGTTCCATTTTGGAATCGTTAGGTTATTCAATATTCTGAGATCCACAGTGTCAAGAGTGTACCGAGAATACCAAATTTCTGGCATTACCTCTTACCACAGACAGACAGTGGCCGACGGTCTTCACGTAAGGACCGAGAGCAGCGGTGTATGCGTATGATTTGTCACTGTTATCAGGCAAGGAACAGTGCGTGAAATAACAGCAGAAATCAACGTAAGACGTACGATGAACGTATCAGTTAGGACAATGCGGCGAAATTTGGCGTTAGTGGGCTATGGCAGCAGACGCGAGTGCCTTTGCTAATAGCACGACATCACCTGTAGCGCCTCTCTCGAGGTCGTGACCGTATCGGCTGGATCCTAGACAACTGAAAAACCGTGGCCCGATCAGGTGAGTCCAGATTTCAGCTGGTAAGAGCTGATGGTAGTGTCCGAGTGGCGCAGACTTCACGAAGCCATGACCCAAGTTGTCAACAAGGCACTGTGCAAGGTGATGGTGCTTCATGATGATGTGATCTGTGTTTAGATGGGTTGGGTCCTCTGGTCGAACTGAACCGATCAGTGACTCTTAATGCTTACGTTCGGCTACTTGGGGACCGTTTGCACCCATTCATGGACTTCATGTTCCCAAACAATCACGGGATTTGTATGGATGACAATGCGCCATGTCACCGAGCCACAGTTGTTTGGAATTGGTTTGAACATTCCGCACTGTTCGAGCGAATAACTTGGCCACCCACATCGCCCGACATGAATCTCATTGAACACTTATGGGACACAATCGAGAGGTCAGTTCGTGCAGAATATTCTGCACCGGGAATACCTACGCACAGTAACTCACAGCACACAAATACTAGGAATGCATTAATCCAGTATTTGAGACTGAGAGCACCTAGCGACGTGTAACAAAGATTACACATAATTTCAAACCTTTACGGAACTTTTTCTTGCTGTCGCCAGTAAAGGAAAAAAGTTTATCGCGTACTATATTTTCGCTGTTCATATTGTCAAACATGGGCATCAGCCGTATGTTAACTGTATTCGCTGTTTGCACACAGTATTGACACGTGTCACTGAAGTAACAGCATAACTGTATCATTGTACGACACGTAGTTCAGGAGATCGGACATGGTAAACGATGAATTGCTTTAAAAACCAGTTTTTGCTTAAAATTTCGCACAATAAAACTTCAACAGACACGACGTTATAATTTACTACATCTTTTACTGGTATTTTATAGATTCTCCGTCCCAAGTTTCTCTCCGTTTTGAATTCGAAGAGGTAAGCTGGTTGGTTCCAGCTTCTCTGTCTTACACGAGAGATCATTACAGAGTAGACTCCAAAAGACTGTGAAGTATCTCGGACGGGGTGAAGGGATGGACCCCAGAAGAGGCGGGAGCGGAGCGTGTCGGAAGGTCCGGAGAAAGTGCAGGAAAGGCCGCGGCGGCGTCACTGTCTTCCCTTTACGGACACTGACGTGATAGGTGAGGTAATGAACGGCGACCGCGTGTCGTAAGCGGAGCGCGGGCGTCACCAGCGTGCCGCCGCGTCGCCATCGCGTTCCGTGCTTTATGTTCCGTGCACCTCGCCAGGCCGCCGTTTCCGCGTCAGTACTCCGGGTGTTTCCTTCAGAGTGCGTTAACAGTCGGTGTTGGCGCGCGAACGCGGCAGAATGTCCGTGTCGCGGCCTATGCGACGTACGCGTGCTCACTGCAGCTGCGTCTACACTCCGCAAGCCGTCTTACGGTGTGTGGCGGAGGGTACTTGTGGTAGCGCTATCTTTTTGGCCCCTTTCTTTCACCATTCGCGTATTGCGCGTGGGAAGACTCCTTCTCAGTAATCCTCCGCATTCGGGAGGACGACTGTTCAGACCTGCGCCCGGCCATCCAGACTGTGATTTCCCTAATCGCTCCTGGCAGATGCCGGTATGGCCGATTTCCTTCTCCAACCTTGACACAATCCGAGCTTGTGCTCCGTCTCTGATGACCTCGATGTCGACGGGACGTTAAACCAATCATCCCTTTTTGAAGTACCTGAATAATGACAACAAAACCAGCGGCTGCATTTCAATCTACGTCGTTTATTGTTTTTGACACATGCTACAAGTTTCGCCATCAAATGCTGTCGTCTTCAGGCCATCGCTTACGGAAACACACACAACACGATAGAAGAGCATGAGAGCTCAGACAACATAAATCATAGTTCATGTCTAAAAAGGGGATAAATCAGATCATAAAATTCCATGATAAAACAATATAGTATTGTTATCCATACAAAACGAAATTTAGCGTCTAACTTATATTGCATTTTTTAATTTTTTTATACATCAATAACGTAATGGACTTGAGGGGAACGCCCACGTACAATGAGCTACACCAGCAAAGCGATCGCATTCATATATATCCCTCACCGGAACACCTACAAGTATGATATATACCAGTAATGAAAACGAAACAAACTAATATCATAACAACACGTGACCGGAGTGGACAAATGCAATTCCAGTCTAATGAATAAACATTCACTGGAAAATAAAAACCCACTGGCATACCAACATATACTCTAATATCCCCAAAACATAAACAAAGTAAACCGCGGTCTAAAAAGAAATGGTTCAAATGGCCCTGAGTACTATGGGACTTAACTTCTGAGGTCACCAGTCCCCTAGAACTTAGAACTACTTAAACCTAACTAACCTAAGGACATCACACACACCCATGCCCGAGGCAGGATTCGAACCTGCGACCGTTGCGGTCGCGCGCTCCAGGCTGTAGCGCCTAGAACCTCTCGGCCACCCGGGTCGGCCGCGGTCTAAAACCTGGTGTATAAATAGACCTTTGCTCCACTGATAATACTCTAAAGCAACACTGTCAAATCCCTTAGGTCCACGACGCAAGTTTAGTAAATGTTTTACTTGCGTTTGTTCAAGACCGCGGGTGCAAAATCTCCAAAGAAACAACGAAGCATGTCATCAAAGTTCCTAATAATTCCGAGAATTCTACCCGACCTAAAACAATGTTGCCAACATTAGCCACCTTCAGTATTTACCTACAGGGTTAAAAGTAGCATACATGATATATGTTCACAAACTATTGCAGAGGAACGTTTTGGATTAGTAATATGAAAAAAGGTCATTCTAATTTATTAAATATTCTGTACGACGCCATACTAGTATTTTCTTCTCTGTCCAGTTAGAATACGCCCACATTTCAGGAACTGAATCTGAATCAGTGGTTTCATCTCTTAGATATTTCGCGAAGGTATGACAGTGACATTTAAGAGTAAAAAACTGATAGTCCTGCTGCCCATTAAATTTTAAGATGGTTCAAATGGCTCTAAGCACTATGGGAGTTAGCATCTGAGGTCATCAAGCCATTAAATTTTAAGAACAGTATATTTTCGACGTAATGTTTGTTAAAAGTAGGCCTAATATTTGTTGTAAGTAGGCCTACCTGTTATTTCGGTTCCAGTAACTTTTTCTACTCGCCTAAATCTTTGGGTGATATAGTAGGTCTACATGCCGAATGTTAGACTCACAATGAGTTTCGACAAAGCTTTTCAGCTTTACGCAGTGCATCGAACTAGATCGCAGTGAGTGCTACTGGACGCACATAGGAGAAGACAGGGGTTCAGCCCCCTCTGTACGTTCAGGTTTAGATATTTTGGGTTTTCTTACATCGATTAAGGTTAATACCGAGTGGTTCCGTTAAAAACAGTGTGGCCAATTTCCTGCCCCATCCTTGAGTTTAAGCTCTGTCATTAATGGCAGTGTCGTCGACAGAACGTTAAATCCGAATGTAAATTTATTCGCTACGGACTTATGGGAAAATTTAAAGGGAAACTCAGCCAGAAGGGAACACAGCTTCATTCTCTTTTAATTTGACAGAACTCTCATCAGACAAATACATTCGTTGGTAGTTGCCCTTCTTGTGTGATGCTGCATGGTTAATGTCTAGTAAAACCGTAAGTGGAACTCGCGCCATGAGACAATGATCACGCATACCTCCAGGAAGTGGCCATAGGACACTTTGGACCTTGTGTATTTTTGCTCGTTGTTATTTGTCAAGCTGTAGCCAAGTTACGCCACCAAAAGGAGGCATCTTATTTTGTAATGTTAGTGTTGTTGCTGCTTCGGTGTAGTACTTGGATCGGTACATACAATTGCACTCCATCCCTTCTGTGACGTGCAACCGTCGCATGGACAAACGTATCACTTCCTGAATTACAACAATTGTAGCGAAGAATTATTTTGCACCATTCTATACAGTTAAGACATATCATGCATACCGGCGTAGCTAATCGTTACAATGTCATCTTGCTAATATTATCATCTTTTGTTGTTACTCTTGTCGTTGCCATCGGGGATGTAACAGCTTATATGATTGTAACGCCTAGCGAACAACAGCTCCGAGCTTGGTTGAAGCGAAACTCGTGTCACTTTAAGCTTTCTGTAAAATAAATACGTTTCTGGTATAATGAAAAAAGTCTTGTTTTTATTTTAATTAACTTCTTTTTAGTAATATTTCGTTACACTGTGAAGTAGCTTTGGCTGAACTATTCCCACAAAACCTGAGAAAGTGTCTTTGGATTAACACCAGTCTTGTTGCCGCATGAATTACAGGTATTGGCTAGACATGATTGTTGGCCACTGAAATCTCGTTCTGCGTATGCGAGACTTGGCCATTCCTGCTTTTTTGTTAGATTCCGGCACGACTGGTGCTATTCTTCGTCGTCCCATAGCTCGTGCTAATCTGTTCATCTCTACGTTAATACTACCCCGTGCATCATCTATAATTTGCGGACAACGGAAAAAAACAGGATTTTTTCCTGTTAACCTCGAAGGGTTAATATCCAACGTCTGGATGGTAGATTTTATGTTCTTATTCGTCTGATTGGGTATTTTAACGATGTCTGGGCGATAATAAACGCCATCAATTATGACAATGGCTAAGGTAACAGAATACGAGCCCTACTCGTCAGCAGAAAGGGGCGGGGGGCACTCACATGAATACTTCTTGGCGAATTAAAATAGTACAGTTTTATCTAGCGTGGATTTTAACCGATACTCAACCATAGGCGATAAAATGGCTGATGAACGGATATGACAACGTTCCTCTTTAAATGACATTTATTTATTTATGCCTTTACCGGTTTCGGGTTTCATAGTTTACCGTCAAGTGGTGTGCATTCCTGCTCGTACGTGTAAATCTGTTTCTTTGAAGCGTCAAAACTTAATCGTTTTACTTGACTGTTAGGTACACAGTTTATATCCTCTCTTTCTTAATATTGGTGTTACGTTTTAATAATCTTTAATAATATTGGACTCCTACTTGTCTCAGAAACTTGTGTCTTCTGGGTAGAAGCCAACGAACTTAGTCCAGCTGTTCACGGTGTCCTGCCGTCTCCGCTTAAGTCGTTCACGTTGTTCGTTGCCATTAGTTTCCTTGTTGTCTAGAGGTTTGGGCTTAGAAGACGCATCCATACCAGCGAGATGGGCCTTAGTACATTCTCCGTATCTCTACCTGATACGGAATTTTTGATAAAAAATGTGGTGAAAACTGCATTACAAGCGATACTAATATTTACAATTTTCTTATAGGGCTTGTAACCCAGATAGCTTGTGGCTCAACTGCCTCACAATGTTTATGTGCACCAGACCTTACGGAAAACGAAAATCGAATATCGGAATCCGATTATTATCGCTGTTGTTTTTACACGTAAGGTCTCAATCTAATATTCTGCACCAATCAAATATCGGTTTTCAGAGCGTCACTTGTTTCACGCGAATAGTCTCTGAAAATCAGTTATTCAGATTTTGTCAACGCGTTGAAGTTAAATTCATAATACCAACGTAATATTTTTAATGAAAGTACGATTTCCTTATGAGTGTCAAAAAAAATGGTTCAAATGGCTCTGAGCACTATGGGACTCAACATCTGAGGTCATCAGTCCCCTAGAACTTAGAACTACTCAAACCTAACTAACCTAAGGACATCACACACACCCATGCCCGAAGCAGGATTCGAACCTGCGACCGTAGCAGTCACGCGGTTCCGGACTGAAGTGCCTAGAACCGCACGGCCACCGAGGCCGGCTTTATTGAGTGTCAATGAACTCCTAAGGAGGAGAACGTTGTTCACAAAAGTTTATAAAGATCTTTTCTACACCAATTAATCCACCCACCTAGATCGTGCACGTTGTGGAAAAGTTCGAAGTGATAGCTGCTTGAAAATTACTGTACATTTTAGAGACACAGACCGCTAGAAAATTTCCGAATGGGTCAAGAGGTACTCCCGTTTTTGCGCATAATAGTGAAGTAAGATTAGGGTTCAAAGTCCCGTAGAGAACAGTTCATTAGATACGGAGCACAAGCTCGGAGTAGGGAATGTAGGGAAAGGAAATCGGCCGTGCTCTTTGGAGAGGAACCATCCCAGCATTTGCCTGGGGCGATTTAGGGAAATCACGGAAAACCTACTTCGGGATAGCCGGACATGGATTTGAACCGTCGTCCTCCCGGGTACGCGTCCAGTGCGCTGACCACAACGTCACCTCGCTCGGTACCGCCGACAGAATTAGTGAATGTTTTGTAAGCAAATACTGTGTACGAAAGCCTTTGCCACAAAAAATTAAATGGTTGCTCAGAACACAGAGTTGTTGCCAATCGTTACGTTTTTCTCAATGCAGCATATGTATCTGCGTTCATTTCTTTGCATCCAGTAAAAATTCAAGTAGCATTTCTTCTGTTGGTTAAAGAAAATGCATAACTTCCTGCTCAGTCCAGTACTTCACCTTTTCCTTCACTCCACGACAAGTCTCTTCGTCCAGATTAACCAACACTGTCTGAAGTAAGTAGTATGCTGACAATCTGATCACAAGAGAAATGCGGTGAAACGTTTGTGTCGAGCGAATATCCGTCGTGGGAGCTTAAATCGGGCATCTAGAACCGCACGTCCAAAATAAATATTGTACTACTTTACATGAGTAGTCAGAAGCGGTATTGGCAAATCGGTTTACGGGTTACATGGTTTGGGAGTTAATGCAGATGAGTAGGAAAAACAATTCTGTAATCCATAATTATTTTTAAAAAAAATGGATATGTGTGTGTGTGTGTTTCTAATTTCCACGTCTCCTCTTAAACCACTGGACCGATTTCAACGAAACTTGGTACACATATACGCTATTGTCAGGCGACAGTCGTTGTGGGGGTAAGAGCTACCTACCTGTCAAAGGCGATGGAGGGCGGGGGTCGAGTGAAAAAGCAGGATAGCCGGCGAAGCATTTGTCCGCGCGGCTCCCCCCGTCGGAGATTCGAGTCCTCCCTCGGGCATGGGTGTGTGTGTGTGTTGTCCTTAGCGTAAGTTAGTTTAAGCTAGATTAAATAGTGCGTAAGCTTAGGGACCGGTGACCTCAGCGGTTTGGTCCTATAAGACCCTACCACAAATTTCCAATTCCAATATTTGTGAATGAGAGCAATTAGCGACTTGGAGCTAACTTTACACATAATGTCAAACCTTTACGAATGTTTTTCTGTTACCACCCCTACAAAATAATGAAAGGAATTTTTTTTATCTCATACTACTTTTCTGTCATTCATGCATGAAAAGTATCGCTTGAGGCATGACCTTAAAATTTATTACTTATTTGTTACTAATTTTATTTCAAAAAAAAAATCACAGATAGTATCCATATATGCCGGTGAGCGTTCCTACAATATTATGTCACTGTACGACCCACATTTCGTGAGATACGACGTCATGAACATTAAGCACAAGGCGAGACACCGCATGGTACGGGCGTGGACGCACAGCTGTAAATAAATACAGAATAAAGTATTGGTGGTTTGCTGCTTGACACAGTCACTCCGGTTAAACACCTACACGTTACTTTACAAAGTGGTATGAAATGGAACTAGCATTTGAAGTCGCTAGTGGGAAAGACAAATGATCGACTTCTATTGATTGCACGAATTTTAGGAAAGTGTAGCTCATCTATAGAGGAAGCCGCATATTGTAGCTGGAGCCGCATTGCCTTCTGCCAACAACGTGACTGTTTTTGCAGATGTGATTTGGTATAAAATTGCGCGAAAGAGCGCTATCTCGTTCGGCAGCTCCTCATGCTGCGGAAGACACGCGCTGGGCCACCCCGAAGACGTTTTGAGCCCTCACTTGTGATAGGTTTCAGGTAGTCAAAAGTGTGTCGATCAGGTGTAGGTGTGCGAGCGGAAGAGAAGCTGAGGTTCTTACGAATGCATAAGGAGGACATTATCGTATCCGTCGTTTCCGTAGTGTAGCGGTTATCACGTCTGCCTAACACGAAGAAGGTCCCTGGTTCGATTCCGGGTGGAAACACTTTTTCGCCACGCTGAACAAGACATACTTATATGCATTAGCTAAGGTATCTACCCGAGATCTTTGAAATCATCTTCGTACATCCCATCAGAGTGTAGATTGTCCAGATCAAATATGAAATTCACTCAGTGCTGACGGGGGTTCTTTTTGCGCTATTAATACTGCTCGAGTGTTTGGGATTCCACGAGGTCGGATTAAAGGAAGGCATCGAAGCAATTTAGAGATTAACGTGCGAGTATTGCGGAAATGATCCGTGAATTCAAGTGGGAATTCCTGGAGGGAAAAATCCTACTTTTAGTGTAATCCTACTGAGGAAGCTGCGAGAACCGGAATTTGCGACAGACTGTGGAACGATTCTTCTGTCACCCACGTACATCTTGCGTAAGGATCGGGAAGACAAGAGAAATCAGCGATCCAGCGAAAGCGTAGAGACATTCGCTTTTCCTTCGCTTTGTTTGTAAGCTGACCGAGGGAATTCAAATCCACGTCCGGCGATCCAGATGTAGGTTTTCCGGGATTTCCCTAAGTCCTTGCAGGCACCTGCCGTGGTAGTTCCTTTGAAAGGGCACGGCCGATGTCCTTACCCGCCCTCCAAAGATTCCGAGCTTGCGCTCCGTCTCTTAATGACCTCGATGTCGACGGGACATTGAGTCCTAATTTTTTTTATTTTTATTTGCGAGTGGAAGAGGAAAGGGAATAGCTAGCAGTGGTTCTAGGTACCCTCCGCCGTGCACGGAATGGTGGCCTGCGTAGTATGTATGTAGATGTAAGGGTAGCGGTACTGTCTCTCTGTCACCAGAGGCCTGTAACACGTAGTGTTTTATGAGAACAAGGAAGGCGACGGACGCTGCGCACTCTGCCTGTTTTGGCTGGTGTGAATCCGGTAATTGGCTGTACAGCGGCTGGTGTTAGGGCGGCCAGTGCTTCCGGCGCGGCTGTGCTCGGTGACGGCGCGCAGCGGCCGGGCAGCAGCCGGTGTTGGAGGAGGAGGAGGAGGAGGAGGGCAGGCGTGTTTTTTGTGGAGCCGCGGCGCGTGCAAGGCGTGTGGCAGCCGCGCGTCTCCGGGAGGCAGCCGCCAGGCGCGAGCGCCGGCTACCAGCCAGCGCGGGCACGCGCCGCGGCGCCGCGTGAGGCGGAAATCCGCCGCCGACACGACTTCACTTCCAGGAGTAGTGTCAGGCTCCCGGCTAATGCAGACCCGAGACTGCACGGATAACAGAAAAGCAACGGATAACAAAAAACACGCGTTTGTACGTCAAACTATTTATTGTATTTACAAAACATGCTACATATGGCATTTGAAAGCCCACTGCGTTACATACGCGTTGCCCGCCGATACGAAGTTATCGGTATTCAGCTCCTAGGAGAAGGACCCTCATCATTCTTCTGAACGGTTTGGTACAGACCGCCTCCCCTATGTCAGCCTTTTCATTTCAGAGTAGCACTTCCGCCCAACGTCCCCAAACGTTTCTTGTATATATTCTAGCATTGTAATTCTGACAGAGGCAGCAAAGGATTCGGAAGAGCAGTTGAACGTAATGGACAGTGTCTTGAAAGGAGGATATAAGATGAACATCAACAAAAGCAAAACGAGGATAATAGAATGTAGTCGAATTAAGTCGGGTGATGCTGAGGGAATTAGATTAGGAAATGAGAGGCTTAAAGTAGTAAAGGAGTTTTGCTATTTGGAGAGAAAAATAACTGATGATGGTCGAAGTAGAGAGGATATAAAATGTAGACTGGCAATGGCAAGGAAAGCGTTTCTGAAGAAGAGAAATTTCTTAACATCGAGTATAGATTTAAGTGTCAGGAAGTCGTTTCTGAGAGTATTTGTATGGAGTGTAGCCATGTATGGAAGTGAAATGTGGACGATAAATAGTTCGGACATTAAGAGAATAGAAGCTTTCGAAATGTGGTGCTACAGAAGAATGCTGAAGATTAGATTGGTAGATCACATAACTAATGAGGAGGTATTGAATACAATTGGGGAGAAGAGAAATTTGTGGCGCAGCTTGACAAGAAGAATGGAACGGTTGGTAGGACATGTTCTGAGGCATCAAGGGATCACAAATTTAGCATTGGAGGGCAGCGTGGAGGGTAAAAATCGTAGAGGGTGACCAAGAGATGAATATACTAAACAGATTCAGAAGGATGTAGGTTGCAGTAGGTACTGGGAGATGAAGAAGCTTGCACAGGATAGAGTAGCATGGAGAGCTGCATCAAACCAGTCTCAGGACTGAAGACCACAACAACAACAACAACATATATTCTAATATCTGGCTTCCCCTAGAGTTATTACCCGCTACAGCTCCCTCGAGTACTATGGACGTTATTGTCTGATCTCTTTAACACGTCATCCTGTTCCTTCCTCTTCTCAGCGTTTTCCATACATTCCCCTCCCCGCCGATTCTGCAGAAAACTTCTTCACTTCTTTTGTCAACAGTCCATCTAATTTTCAACATCATCGTATCAAACGCTTCCATTCTTCTTTTCCCGTTTCCTCACAGTGCATGATTCACTAGCATTCACCAGATGTAAATTCTCAGAAATTTCATCCCGTCGTAGCCAGAAATGCCCTCTTCGACTGAACTAGTCTGCTTTTTTGTCCTTATAGCTTCGTTCGTCATGTACAGTTTTGCTTCGAAGAATGCAGAATTCCTTCGCCTCGCCTACTTCTGGGCCCGTAATTTTCATCTTAAGTTTGTCGCTAATGTCGTTTCCGTTGCTCCTCATTGCTTTAGTCTTTCCTACTCTGAACCCATGACTATGCACAACATATTGTTCTGTTGAGAATTTTTCATAATTAGAAATTGGAAGGAACGATCTGTATTTGCTTTAAAGAAACTTTTAATGGGCAAGGTTGCGTTCGGTACTATTTCTTCCGGCTTCAAACAGTTAAGACTGTCATCTTCTCCTGTTCAGAAAACTTGCTGTTACACATCCTGTTCAATTATGAGTGTATCACACATGCCATGTTGTTCTTATAGTAGATAGTATTCAGCACACTCCACACAGGTCTGCCAGGCCTTTTTTTCATTTTTAACAAACCTTGTGGAATCTGCTACATAATGTCCACCATAATGTCAATATAGCATGTGTGATATAGTGATAATGGAACAGGCCGTATTAGCAAGAAGTTTTTTGAAGATTTTTCGGTCATTGTTTCCTCGGTGTAAAGATTGAACAGTAAGAGCGGAATATTATACATCCCTGTCATAAACTCTTTGTAATCGGAGCGTTTTGTTCTTGGTCTTCGATTCTTATGGTTACCTCCTGCTTTTCGTAAGTATTAGCGGTATACACCTATTTTTCTGAGAATTTCGAACATTTTGCGCGGTTTTACATTGACGAACGCTTATTCTAGGTCAACAAATCCTATGACATCTTGATTTTTCTTATACCTTGCTACCGTTACCAAGCGCAACGTCAGTGACTGCCACCTTAGTGCCTGTGTTTTTCCTAGTGCCAAACCATCATTTAACAGATCCTCAGTTACAAATAGTAAATCGGCGAAAAACATGTTACAAGTGTAGACTCACCTGAAGGTGCTAATGGAAAACGGAAAAATATTGCAAGCCTCTCTGGCGGTGGGGTTGGACACGCGTCGTCTTCCGTCGGTGAAACATTAGTCACACGCACATAATAGCGTATTCTAAACGAAAATATTCGCTCTAATTATAACAAAACATTCCAGGCGTTGGCCTTTTCCCGAAAATCGCCGTACTACGCATCACTAATCTGTATACGGAGAAAAGGTTGCTTGCTGCAGAAGATATGTGACAGCTAGCTGGCGACACGACTTTGTCGTCTCCCTCCGCCAAGCAAAGTACTGTACTTACCAGTTCTCTTTCTGACGCGGAAAAAAAATAAGAATAGATTTTCGACTTACTTAGAGACTCTAGAGAGATCTGAGTCAGACATGAATACCGGAATGTTTACACGATTTTTTTACGAGACAGGTAAACTCCATATCTATGATGAGTTAAATATTGACAAAACAAGTGTAGGAACATTCAGTTCTTTATTTATTGGTTAAAAACAGTCTTGGTTGCAATTTTAGTTTTTTTTATTTTTCAACGACGCGTTTCGTCTTATTTATGCATCTTCAGGTTATCTTTTCTAGATGGACGCGAGAGGCACTAAGATCTTTATTTTATGAACTGAAAAATGTAAACAAAATTCGAATAATAAACAGTCGAAACTATAGAATATTGTATGTTCCTAGATTGTGTAGCGAGGAAAGCAGAAGAAACAGAATCTGATTGCAAACAGGAGCAGTATTGCCTGTGCTGGCTACACTATTTTGAAACAGAACATGACGTGATTTCTGCAAATAACGAAAAAATTTAATTCTTTATTTTCATTCCTTGGACGATAAATGTGTTTTATCTAGCACAAGGTTCATGTGCTGCTGCTTAAAACTACAAATGAAGTGTTGTCTGTGTTTCGAGTCAGATTTACTTTCGTTTTCTTTGTTGTACTATCGAAATGCAATAGTAGCAGTTAGCAGCTGAAACCTTATTATAAGGACTGGCCATACCTTCGTCAGGAAATCGTTTTTATTGTATGCGGACGAAAATTACGTTCATTGTGTTCGTAATTCGACGAGCTCTGTGGTGTCTTTCGTTTCATTGTATCAAAATCGTGGAGATTACTCCGTAGAGTGAATACTATGCGCGGTGCTGTGTTTTAAATATAGGTTTCGGATGATTCGTATTTCCTTAACCTTAATGTGAACTTTTCTAACAGTTAGAAACATGGTCATAGTCGGTAAATAGAAACGGATTTTCGCAGGAAACGTTACCGGCAGTTATATAAAATCGGTTTCGAGTAACAATTACAATCTAAAATTTGCACGCTATTGAATACGCTGAAATATACAAAACAGAAACTTTTAGCAATCACCTCCCTTCAAAATATGTGTACATTTCATATGATCTTACATCTTGGCTGCTGGGATTTCCTCGCCATAAACTTTGGATAGTGTTCATGGTACGGTGCTATTGGGTGTTACGTCAACATCCTCTTCTCTTTCGATCTGTAAACCAGCTAATTATCGTACTGCCTGCTAGATATCCACTAATCTACAGTTAAATCTACTTGAGAATAAGTGCAGTTACAAGACTGAAATATTTGATAACAAATATCTCATTATACACTTTCAGCCATTAGAAATTTTCCATCTTCTCCAAATCCAATGTTTAAAAGAAGTATATATATCTAAAAAAATCATATTTATAAATTATTTTTTACTTAATTCATAATACAGTAGTTTCATATTAAGAGTAGCATTGTTCCGATAATTGTAACGTCAATAACTCGAGCAGATGTAAAACAAAACGAAATTGTAGGCTTCGAGAACTGAGTTTTAGTCTGAAAACGCATTGCGTTTAAAAGAATAACAAATGGAGTGACGAAACAGTGCATTATAGTAATTAAACATTTTGTCTGTCTCGGTAAAAGTCAACAGACAAAAATTTGTGTTGTAACGTTGAATTTTATGCCTGGAAACGCGAAAGCTTAAATACAGTCAAAAATTTAATAATAAAATCCGTCAGCTTCGTCATCACGGCTCCTGTTGTTACGTAACGAATTTCATTGCGAAGTCAGAATGTCAGAAACGTGTATCTGTGGGAGCTACATTGCATTATTAATTGCAGGTTGCGAAATTTTGATGGAATGTATGCAGAATTATCTGCGCATAGTATTCTCTCATTCTGTGTATATACTGCCGCAATTTCGCAAACTGCAATTAAAAATGCATTTTAACTCCTACAGATATGCTTTTCTGATATGTTGACAACTGAAGCCGTGATGCTCAAGCTGTGACTTGTAAATGTGCATTGGTTTAGTAAAAGTGTAATACAGTATAAGGCAGCAGAATAATTTTATTATGAAGTTTTCCACATATTTTACTGTGTCGTTTGCCAAGAATAGCTACTATGGCTATCGTGAAACAAATATACATTATTTACAGTCCCGTCCATTCACGAAGAGGCTCATATCCTCATGACCGAATTTGAGCTGCAGTAGCATTGTTGATCGACTGCCGGATCATTGTCGCCGAGGCACGGCGTAGGCGCGTGAGGGGCAGGCCGAATTCTCCGTGACTACGCTCCGCGTTGGTGGTGGAAGTCCGGCCGCAGGGTCAGGGGTGTTAGTAGAGGGCTGAAGGGGGGAAGCACACGGCCGCGGCGGCGCTGCCGCGCACGCGCACTCGCGGCTCCTGCAGCCTCCATTATGTAAGGCGCGCCACGCCATTGGCCGAGTCCGTATGACGTCATAGACGGCCAGCCGCCAATCGATGCAAGCGTGAGCTGGCCGAGTCGCGCCTCGGCAGCGGTGGTGAGCGCGTCGTGCAGCGCCGCTCCACTCCGCGCCAGGGACGAGGTAAGTCGCTGACAGCCGCTGCCGCCCGCAGGGAGGCTGCGTGTGCGAGTGCGTGCGCAGGTACGAGCGCGGAGGTGGCGGGCATCGATCTGGCGCTCCCCAGCGTCCGTGTCGCTGAACGACGCTGTTAGCGCGTGAGCGCAATTTTCTGCCGATATTCTAAATATCTGATCGTCGACAGCAATATTTCCGTGCCGGCTGTTCTAATTCCGGAAGGCGACTCGCCGGCGCCGAGCCATTAATACGTCATGCGGATTCGTCGCGGTCGGCGCACCTGAAAACGCGTCATCGCTGTTGCCAACCTTGACACCTGGAAAGAGAATGGTGACAACCGACTGACGACGCGATCCTTCAGCTCAGTGACAGCAACGTGCGGTGTTCTGTTAACTGTATATCGGACCAGCACCGTTGGAGGCCTGTGTTCTTGGAACAGAGAGAGGGATGACATTATCTTATAATGCTGAAGTTTTTAACGCTTCATCTATTGTAATGTTTTTTTCCCCAGCCTCATTTCATGTGAATCTCTTCACTTCGAAATCACTCGACGAAGAGGCTCAAAATAGCTGCAGCATGAATTCTGGTGTTTGCATACTTTTAAGAATCGGCTTCTTCCGTGAGAACACTTTGCCCCGCGTGATGTATTACCGTGCAGGGGATCTTGAGTTTGTGAGAACATCGATCCGTCAGCTGTCCGTGGCTCCTCGTTAAAGCCGCACTGTATCATCAGCTCGACGCGCTTCCAGGTCTGAAGAACAGCAATTTGGATACTTACACGAAGCATGCAAAGTAAGATCTGTAGGTACCATTCATTTACTTTCCAAAAATATCTATATTTGACTAGTTAATACAAACTTTTGCATTACGTCTCTTCTGTAACTTACGTTCAGTGACAGTTTTAACTTTTACGTCAGCGAATTTCACAAGACTTGCACCTCTCTTTCTATCTATGTACTGTGCTCCGTTCAAACTCGCCCAAGTTAGTTATAAGTTTTCCTATGCTGTCCTGCAGTAAGCGTTTTCGTTCTATAATACATAACATTTACGGCAGGAATTCGATATCTTATATATTTGGACCCCTCGGAGACTTCACTAAATCACGAAATACACAGACGACGTCAATTAGCCACTCTGCAGGCTCCCTAATTCGTGATTGTTTCGAAATGTTTGGTGGTTTCTGTTATGTCCGCTCCGAGCGGAATGCATAACAGAAACAGCTGTCCGCAGCATGACCAGTGGACTTTAATGTCGAAGTTTCGTAGTCTTAATTGTTTTGTTTTTATTCTCTCGTTCTTGTCTTCGCGATTGACTTTCTCTTCATTTTTAGAATTTTCTTCATTACTGAAGTATTCGGATTGGTGTAGTTACCCACATCACGCGGCTGCGATAAACTAATCCGTGCCTCCGTTAGGTCGACACGCTGTTGTCACCATGGCAACGATAATATCCGCGCTCGATTTGTTTGGAGGCTCTCCTGCGATTGCAGCATTTTTCTGTACCTCAGGGCGAATTTATCTGCTTTCTGATTTATATCTGTTTTTGCAGCTGTGGAAAAGAATGCCTCCAAAATATGGTGAAGCATTTATTGAAAGGAAAGATTGTGATAATAATGGTCGTGAGGATGAAGGGAGAGAGAGAGAGAGAGAGAGAGAGAGAGAGAGAGAGAGAGAGAGATATCCTATCGAACGTGTCAAAAACAAATCTTTTAGCGGAAACTTTTTGAATACTGGTTGCCGATTCATATACTCATACGTAATACTCGGGGTTGGAGGGCACATACGATAATATGGAAGACTTGGTTGCAAATAGTTTATGTGATAGTTGACTGATAGATAACATAAATCAGAGTTTGCACATCGGATCTAGCAACATACAAAACAGACATTTACCTGCGTATTTAATATCTAACACACTTTCATTGAATTCATTCTATTAAAAAATGTAAAGACATAACAATTTAGTGGTTAATTTTATCGCAGCTATTTCCAAGAGAAAACTCATAGCGCTCGTTCAAAAACAAAAATTTCCTGTAGTATTGACCTGTCAGCAAATTCTTGCACTGTTGTGTATTTATGGCGATCTTCCTCAGTAGTTTTTTTAGTAATGAAGCATTTGTGTGCACATTTTCTTACGTGAACTGACAAACTGAATTGAGGAGCCTACTTTGGTACCATAACACGATGGATGCTAGAAGTTTACTGTTATGTTGACGTGCATCTGTTACCAGTGACACGGAACAACGGAGTTGCCACACACCGAAAGAACAGTTTTACTGATGTGAGGTAAAAGTAATTAAGTTTTTATAATGCAAAATGGGACACAGGCCTTCTGTGAAGTCCGGTTGGCTGCAGACTTGCCATAGATATAGCGGAAACATAAAATTGTAAGCTTCGTTAAGTATTGCGTAGACACGAGAGTTTACTGTCAAGCGGTTCTCGCCGAATTTTGTCGTCACGAAATTCAACGTTGCACAGCTTGCTTAAAAAGACATCGCATTTGACGTTGAAATACAAAGAAGAATGGATTCATCGTTGTAACAGTTTCGTAGCAAACCACAAGTGTTCATGTCATTTTGAAAGCTATCATTAAATCGAAATTATCGTTCATTGTTCTGCAGTGCGTCTTGCAGTTGATGACTCTCACCTTTTGTTTTTCGTCATTTTTATTTTTTGCTTGTATGCGAGAGTTCCCTTTGCATTTTACGGTGAGCGGTGTTCTGCCAAATATATGCGTACCCTAGCATTCAGTTGTCTTCCTCAGTCTTCTCAGCAACCATGACAACAGTATCTAGTTGGGAACTAAACGGTAGTCCACAGTCGGCCTCTTATAATCAAATAGTATGTCATTAATTATTCACTAAGATTTCCAACGCTGACTGTCACCAGTTAACGTAGTTTCGGTCATATGATTACTACTTTTTTCTGATAAGTTAAAATAGGCTTGGCTGGGTATGTAACTTTTGTATACCTCTGAAAAAAATATTCCTCTGGATTTCAGGATTTGTTCCTTTCCCGTTGGAACTGTTGAATGGATCATTCATTGAAACGCTCTTCTGGCGCGTACATACGCTCTTTTCTGCTGGTGCTTGAAAAGTTACCCCGTGAATTTGATATTTATGCCTATTTACTGTGGTCTTAATTTATTGGTTTTATTACAAGAACTGCAAAGTATTTTGTAAGAATGTTAATTTGAGAAGTACTGTCATATAGGATTTGTTTATCGCCATAAATGCAAAACGTTCCTATTGTTCGGAAGTAATTAAAATTTTTCATACAAGAAAGCTACATGATATGAGAGCTGTCTCAGTTTGAAAGCTCTTTCAGGTGAACTACTGTTATAGTGCTCTTTAGTCCTACTGTATTTCTTACTTACTTATTTGCATATAACCATACGTTAAATCATATAGTTTGCTTCTTGGACAATGTGATCCTCTTTCGAGTTGTGTGCGTTTGGCATAATATTCATCTGCGTTGATTAGCTTTACTAACATGACGAGACGGACAGTGTTAAACAGAAGCGCAACACCTTGATGAACATAATTTATACTGACTGTGATGAATTATCGTGGGAATTGGACTGCGCTTTAGGCTGGGATGTTTATTCACCAACAGATGCCTCAGAAGTTAAGTATTTAAAATTACATCAAGTCTATCGAGCTCTACAATGCTCGCTCAGTATGTATTTCCTGATCTATTGTAGAACTGCGCAGTAGTGTATTCCACTGTAATCGTTGTTGCAATTACAACAATGTGTGACTTTCTGAAAGGATTTCCTGAGTGCGTAGCAGTGTTTCGAGAGTTTACGTTGGGGAATTGTTCTTCTGGGTGACCAACGTCTGTTAATGGTTCAACGAAATTGAGAAGTGAAAAGAAGTCTATAGAAGATGGAGAATCCATCCTGGCATCATAGCAACAGCCCACGGAAGAAGAAGAAGAAGAAGAAGAAGAAAAGCATGTTTCATGTATGGATGATGACTGAATTGGACGGCCACTGCCCCTATGACGAAAAGCTTCTAGAACTGGAGTAGTCAACATTTTTTTTTACCTGGCGCCCACTTTTGCATCTCTGTTAGCAGTTAAATTTTCTACCCGCCCAATGCTTTCTCAGTAATTGTGATTTATGAAGTAGGGCAGCAGCTTTACCTTACAAAGTTTACGAAGCCGAATTACAGCGTGTTAAAGCGTATAATAAGAATTATTTACCAAATGCTTTATCAAAATTATATGAAAACTCAGTGGAAATGTTTTTAAAACCCATGCCAACTACCGCCGATCGTGGAAGTTGGAACGCCCACTAGTGGGCGGTAGGCACCAGAGAATTTGTCATGAAGGATAGCGGATGGTCGAGACTACACCGCAGAACTCAGGAACGGGAGAGTCATTGTTTGGAGATCTGCGAAAAGGCACGTGGTAGGTTTCACTATGACAGCTCACAAATAATATTCAGCTTCCTAGCTGGTGCGTCAACTAACGGTACCCGTTTGAGACGAAGCGGCCAGGATCAGGAGACGCATCGCAAGTACTTGAAGAAATTAAAAAATAACTGCACATCAGAATACTCCAAATTGGGCCTCTTTGCCATTTCGAAAGGAGACCCAAGTGTAACACTGTGAATTCGTTCCATTACAAAATTTCGGCGCACAAGGTTGACCATTGAGGATTCACCAATCGATGAACATGTGCATCAAGCTTTCAGCCGACATCTGACACTACATGATATTATTTCCTTCCCAAAAGCGGAAGAGCTAATTAGTTGGTCCTGGTAGAGTCCCTGGATCGTTGTCTGCCTAAGACGGGTTCCTCAGCAACTTTCTGAAGGAAGCACATCGCGGAGCATTCATCAAGCTGGTTTAGACGGTTCCTTGTTCGTATGAAGTACAGTGCTTTGTGATGCGCAGGTAGAGTTTTGAAAAACAAAACGTTCTATACTCCTCCAGAACGATCGTCACATTCATAGCTTGGGAACCAGTTTTACGTAATGGCTGAGGTTCTTCCTACTTACGTTAAGCTTATTCGTTCCCTTTTCCACTTCCTTCGCAGGTGCGGCTCAGGAAAGAATATTATTTAATACGCTTCGGGAGGTCCATTTCTTCGGCATTATGGTCGAAGAAGAGGAAGGTAGTCTCCTTTGCCGAAGTTTATATAAAAATGCAGTGACCAGATTCTTTCAGTTCCAAAAAGAAAAAAAGAAAGGACTCACCTTCGTCCGTTCGATTTCCGTCATCAGCGAACTTAACCGAATAACTTCATTCTTAACGGGACGAATTCGCCAGATATAAAAGTAATTTGCAGATCATGAAGGGAATTTGTGGAACCGTCACTGTTTACAGTATCTGTTAAATAATCTAGAGAATAACGCCATAAGCCCTGACAGGTTGTTCGTGGACAATGTTCCTGTGTAGAGGAAGCTCGCAGTGTCAGAAGACAGTATCGAAATGCATGAAGAGCTGCAGAGGAGTGGCAGATGACCCTGGACGTAAATAAATGTCATGTATTGTATCTAAATTGGCTAGGAGATCAATTTCTGTTGGGTAATGTTATTGGCGATGAAATGAAAGGTAGGTGTGGCTGGGGCCTCCGTCGGGTAGACCGATCACCTGGTGCAAGGCTTTTTAGTTGACGCCCATTCGGCGACTTGCGTGTCGTTGAGGATGAAATGACGATGAAGACAACGCAACACCCAGTCCCCGAGTGGAGAAAATCTCAGAGCCGGCCTGAAATCGAACCCGGGCCTCTCACATGGCATTCTGCACACTGACTACTTAGTTACGCAGGCGGACATTTTTGGCGATAGATAACTGAAAACAGTAACAGCCGTAAAGTACCGAGGAGTGGACGTAGTGTGCTCACGGAGGATTACCGACAGACTTCCACGCAAATGGAACAGGGAAGGTACCAGAACCCGGCGGAGCTGCAATTGCAGTATTTTAGCTCCGAATATGTGTAGCCCCCCACAGCGGAGTTAGCTCCTCCTTTTCATAGCTCACGTTCGTCGAGAATCGCTTGCGCAGCGAAGAGGCCCGTGTCACAGGAAAAGAGCCCAGATCAGTCCTGTTTACAAAGAGGGGAAAAGATCGGATGCACAGGATTATATACCAATATAACTGACGCCCGTCTGTTGCAAGAACTTGTAGCATATTTTCAGCTCAAAAATTATGACGTTAATGGAGGGAAACAAGCTCCTTTCAAAGAACTATCACGGATTCAGAAAAAAATCACGCGTGTGAAACACGATTCCCTTTATTCGTACACGACATCTTGCAAACAATAGGTGCAGCTGATCGGGCAGAGTTCGCCTTACCAGATTTCCGAACGGTGTTCGACACTGTGTCACATCGTCGACTACTAACAAACTATAAGAGGCAGTGTCTCCACAAATACGTGATAGGTTCGAAGAATATTTTGACTAACAGAGCCCAACACTGGACGGAGAGCGTTTCTCGGAAACGAAAGTAACATCTAGTGTGCCTCTAGGTAGCGTAATAAAACTTACAATGCTTTCAGTACATGGTAGGCCGCAAATCAGTTGTCAGTTGCAATTCTTAGACTGATTTCCGTGCCGGCCGGTGTGGCCGAGCGGTTCTAGGCGCTACAGTCTGGAACCGCGCGACCGCTACGGTCGCAGGTTCGAATCCTGCCTCGGGCATGGATGTGTGTGATGTCCTTAGGTTAGTTAGGTTTAAGTAGTTGTAAGTTACAGGGGACTGATGACCTCAGATGTTAAGTACCACAGTGCTCAGAGCCATTTGAAGCCGGCCGGTGTGGCCGAGCGGTTCTAGGGGCTGCAGTCTGGAACCACGCGACCGCTACGGTCGCAGGTTCGAATCCTGCCTCGGGCATGGATGTGTGTGGTGTCTTTAGGTTAGTTAGGTTTAAGTACTTCTAAGTTCTAGGGGACTGATGACCTCAGCAGTTAAGTCCCATAGCACTCAGAGCCATTTGAACCAACCATTTGAACTGATTTCCGTAGCGTAGTGGCAATCAGTTGTGAACATGAGTAGCTCGTAGTACCCATAAGTCAGCTGACACTAGCAGTTGGAGGTTGTGTTATTTGTTGTTATCTGAGAATGAATAGAAAGATAATTACAGATTACAGAACAGCGTTTATTTGTTTTGCAGACCTAGTGGAAACATAACAATAATTACAGCGATGTTAATGATTTGTTTGTCGATGATTGTCCAAACATTTGACTTCCATCCCGTCGAAGTACGCGCAATTAAATTTGAAATTTGAAGAGATTGGGTCAGTAGCGCAGTTTCTTCGTTTACGTGGTCCAGGGCCCGTCATTACAGAAGAGAATCTTAATGTTGTCATGTAATTTTTTGTGCAGTCACCGACTAAATATCAAAGAAAAGCAGCCGAGGAATATGGAATAGCAAAAACAAGCCTACGAAGGATTCAGAAAAAGCTGAAACTGAGGCCGTGTAGACCTACTTTACTTCAAAGCTTAAATGGAGATGATCGGGACAGGCATATGGAAATCTGCAAGTTTGAAGGTGAGTGGTATAGTGAACAGACACAACTGTGTTTATTTCTCGTCTACAAATCTGCATGTTGCAATGGAGAAAGACGAAAACTCTCCTCGCATGAGTGTATGGGCAGGGATTTTCAGCGATGCGGCAACAGGACCTTTTTTATTTTAATACTGCCAATTCTGTAAATTACCAGAATATACTTGAAGAAGTGTTGTTAGAACTGGAAAATATTCCGCTTTTTGAATATCTACAGCCGTAGAACGAAAAACTGATTTGGCAACAAGATGGAGTATCCCCGCATTGTGGAGTTATTGTGAGAGACTTTCTAAATGAAATTTTGGTGAATGAATTGGCAGACGGGGTACTATTGACTGGCCACCAGGATCCCCTGATAACACATCCATGGATTTTTCAGTTGGGTACACTTAAAGATGAGGTTTATTCCTTCAAGATTCGTGATACGGAGCATTTGAAGGAATGAGTGCAATCGGAATTTGAAAACCTACAGTCGCAGAAGGTTCGAGACATAATTTGTAAATCAGCGTTGAATAGGTGCTACGGTTGCTTAGAATAGCATGGAAACCACTTTGAGCATCTTTTGTAGGTTCACTGAACTCAGTATGTATATATCTGTTGATAACAAATTTGTATTTCCGTTTGTTTAGCATTATTGGAAAATTTGGAAATTTGTGGTAGGGTCTTATGAGACCAAACTGCTGAGGTCATCGGTCGCTAAGCCTACACGCTACTTAATCTAACTTAAACTAACTTACACTATGGACAAGACACACACCCATGCCCGGGGGAGAACTTGGATCTCCGACGGGGGGAGCCACACGGACCGTGACAAGGCGCCCTAGACAGCGTGGCTACCCTGCGCGGTTAGCATTATTGTACCAAACACATTTTTGACAACTGAGTTACGGATCACCCCGTACATAAGCAATGTATCAGACATGGCCATTCGCTAAAGAGGTCGCTGACAGGAAAGTTTTGTTGTTGGACCAACCTAAGGAATTGCATAAAGACGTGGACAAAATTCCCACTTGATTAATGAATGACAGCCATAATTAAATTTGAATAAATGCAACATACTGCCTACAACAGAGAGAAACAGCCGGACAGCATACGATGACAAGATTGATTGTGAATAACTCGAGCACGTCACATTGTATAAGTGTTTAGGGATAATACTAACGAGTGGACCTTAAGCTCTTGGACATTCATTTCGGGATGAGACTGCAAGTTAGTAGTACGCCTCAAGGGTGCACACCCATAAAAGTTGTAAAGCGCACTAGCCAGAATATTCCGAGGGAAAGGACTCTTTAAAAGTTTTACGCGCAGTTCATATACCGGTCAAATTATACACTGTGGCAGCAGAGCGTAACGGCTGTGTCTGTAGCGAACTCGCTTGCCGCGCGAGCGATCCAGGTTCGATCCTACCTTCGGATAACCTTTATATAAGTATGTAGATGTAGAAAATGATAGTGGTACTAACAGTACGCTCACCCACACTCTGTAAGGTTGCTTACGGAGTGTAGAAAAAGGTGTAGAGATGGGTCGCTAGTTTCCTTACTTCTATCATGTGTATGTTGGAGGAACGGCGAGTTTGAAAAAGTAACACATTCTGCGTATGGACGGCGGAAGAGCGGAGCAGTCGGAGGATTCTGAGGAGAAACGCTCTCTGCCGCTCAGGAACGAGTCCTGTTGTTTGTTGAGCGGTGGTGCGGCGGCAGTTCGATAGCCGGCGTCTTTTGCGTGTCTTGCTCGAGCCCGGCGCTGCCCACCTGGAATATTGACGTCCGTGGGACGGCGGGGCTCTTAACCCAGAAGGCGGCGGGCGCGGGACCAGGCGCGCTCGCCTCGCCTCTCCTCGCCTCCAGCAGTCCGGCTGCGTGAACCGCGGCGACGCTTTGCCGCCACAGCCTGTCTCGTCTAGCGGCCCGCTGACTGCGCCCCACGTCACCGGCACTCAGCCGAATAACGCCAAGGCAATCCCGTCGAAGAGTCCGTGTTGGCTGGTACAAGCCGTTTGGTTTTCATCAGGCCTACAACATTTGGACTAGAGTTTGTTTCTTTAATATCAGTCTACGATCACAGAAAATTACGTCCCCAGGCTATCGACTTCGGTCAGTGGTGAGTATCTTCAGATCTGCAGAAAAAAAGGAAAATCAAATACAAAATGTACACTCTACATCTTGTAACCGATAAACTATGACGTAATGGAAAGTACTACTTTCATACCCAGAATATACGCGTTTAAAAATGTGCCGAAGCGTACTTGTTTAAAACACATCCAAACACGATAAATCTAGAGTGGCATCATCGACACATGCAAAGTCAGCTAGGCATCGTCGAACATAACCAAAAATACTTTTTGCAACTATGCCATAGTGCCGGCAGAGTCATCATACGAACAACGCTTCTGTTCCTGACACACTGAGGTACAGTTGTCACAAAAATCGTATGTTTGTCTCACAAACTCGTTAGCTCAAAAATGGTTCAAATGGCTCTGAGCACTATGGGACTTAACATCTGTGGTCATCAGTCCCCTAGAACTTAGAACTACGTAAACCTAACTAACCTAAGGACATCACACACATCCATGCCCGAGGCAGGATTCGAACCTGCGACCGTAGCAGTCGCGCGGTTCCGGACTGAGCGCCTAGAACCGCTAGACCACCGCGACCGGCCAAACTCGTTAGCTGTCGCTACTGTACATATATTCAGTCAACTATACAAAATGCGGTTAAGGAAAAGACGTTCAATTAGATAAAACTATTCTGGGATCGTAAGGTACTACACGTTATAACAGTAATAAAATATACATTAAAAATCGAAATGAAATTGAATTTTAAAATTCTTAAGAAGAAATGGGTACGTGACACTGTGATTCTGAAACACTATTACAGTAACTCTAGGATACCGCAGTAAAAGCTTAAGGAGCTAACAGAATTACATGAAACATAATAAAGTAACTAGTGAAAAGAAGTCAAACGGATAAAACTTGAGACTGGAGTAAGTAGTCAGCCGCCGGGATGGGTCATAGGCGAGATCGAAACGCCAGAGTGCGGTACCTCGTCGCTAGTGATACGTTGCGTCAAGGAAAGGATCACAAAGCACCGTGACAGTTAATAACATCACATAGCCAGTGAGGTACATTATACAGACAACGAAGAGACAATCAAACAAGATGATGACACGAGCAGTACATAACGAAATGAAGCATATATCTAATGCTGTATATACTATCTAACTTCAAGCTCCTCCAGCCAATTGAGAGCACGACCTCCCGGTGCTTTGTGAAAGAAACACGTGCTACGCTATGTGCTCCATACAGTATGACCGGTCTCATCTAAATGCAACCGCAAGGCAGGTTTGTTATCCGGTTGTGAATTCTCGTGTATCAGAGTAAAATAAACAGATGCTATACTTCCCGGATCACTGTTTGTATTCACGACTAAATCACAGCTAGTCAAAACATTAGGACCGTTGTGGATCTCATCCAGGCCACAATTATGACAAATCTTTCATTCTCCAGTGATCTCATCTTGTACCAGATTATGTAGAACTTCCTTACGACTTTCTGCTCGGTAACGAGTAAATTATTTACGTCATTTTCCCGAAAACACCAAGTTTCGCAACCACACGGCCGTACGGTGTTTATTTATTTATTTTTTATTTAGCGTATGGCAAGTACAAATCACGTATGAAAAATCTAAAAGTACATAACACACAAAACAGTTACAATATCACAAACAAACATCTAGGTGTTGACCTCTGTTACACACAGCTGGAGTTTGAAATTCCTTCACAGACTGCCAAGGTTTTTTTTTTTTCTAATTTATTGGCTTTCCGTTCGTACCCGTGCAGCCGTCTCAGTAGAGGAAATAGGGTACGACAGTGTGTTTGATGCGAGTTGCTTGTCAGTAACGATGATACGAACGTTAGGACAACACAACACCCAATCCCCAAGCGGAGAAAATCTCCGTCCCGACCGGCAAATCGAACACGGACGTCTTCGGTTAGCGACGTGACGCGCTGACCCAGCAGCTACTGAGGGGAAGTAATTGCGAGCTGACTGAGACTGCAGTCTGGTCCGTATCCGGCATGGATCCTAGCTTTGATCTCAACCTCACGCGATGCGTCCTCCTAAAGGTCACCTACCCCCACCCCCGCCCTCGCGCTATTTAAAATCTTGATTTCTTTTGTAGTATCGGGTTCAGACTGCAACTGGCTGAAATAGGTCTCTCGAATTGGCACCAGTCCTGCTCATCACTTATGCATCTGCTAATTCAAGCAGTTTTAACCAGGCGATCATTGCAGTTTAATTTATTGCATTAGCTCTTAAGTCTACGTAGTATTGCTCTCTTGTTCACGCGGTAGCTACTGTTGGTCACGTGGTGGGATGTAATTATAAACTTACCAACTAGTGAACTTTCGGGCAACAGTACTCGCCACTGTGACCTACTATTCAGTAATGCCTACTGCCGGGCAACTACAGCAGAGTAGGCAGGAAAAGCATTTGATGTAATGGGAATATGCGTATGTCCATGCAGTCGTACTGTTTATTCTGTAGTGGATTTTGCTTCTTCTCGTTTTCTCATGTAACAGTAAGACAGGGAACAGCGATTCGGATCATAGAGAACGGAGATTGGAAACTGTTGTCTAGCAAAGGAAGCGAGCCAGGAACTTCTTCCCAAATGCAAGCATTCAGTTCCGCATGCGTGCAAGCGCACACGCCCGTTTCTGACACCTGCACTCTGCCAGAATTGTAATTAGTTGACAGAAGGAATCGAAGGTCCAAAAATCGGAAATATTCTCCCCATGACCAGAGTAGAATGCTCTCGAACAGAAAAGGAAGAATAATGAGGAAAAGGAAAACCGAAGGGAAGAGGGAAAACTAAAACAGGATCTTCTAGCACAAAGAGAACCTCGATCTGGAAACAAAGAAACTGCTTACAGTTCCTGTTAAAATTGATTCTGCAAAAAAATGCGTTTGCTCAAGGCGCGGATATGAATTTGATGACTGGATGCAGTTTGATTTAATGTGAAGACTTGTGACAAAAGGACTGTACGGATTGTGTAAAACTCATCCTGTGACCGCTGCTGAAGAATGTCACATACGATCTCTTGCCGACTGAATGTGTACTCCAGAATGAGATTTCCACTCTGCAGCGGAGTGTGCGCTGATATGAAACTTCCTGGCAGATTAAAACTGTGTGCCCGACCGAGACTCGAACTCGGGACCTTTGCCTTTCGCGGGCACACACAGTTTTAATCTGCCAGGAAGTTTGAATGTGTACTCTTATCCGCCTGTGTGAGCAACAGCGCACAGTTAACGGTTTTATGCGCAGTCTCGTTGTGCCCGTCTTATCATTAAAATGCATTTATTTATACAATGAGTAATATGTAGAAACTTAAATGACACATGGTGCACAAATAGATTACAATAAAAGATTAAGTGGATATCCGCATTCTTCCCACCACCCATCGTCTTGGCCTCTGCCATTCTTCCCTTCCACTATTCCTTCAACTACAGTCTTCAGCAACAGATTTTGTCGTAATATGTATACTACCAGTCTGTCTCTTCATTTCCTTGTGTTCTTCGTTACACCAGTTCCTCCAAAAACTCCGTAGTTGTTTTGCAGTGATTTATTGAAATTACTGGCAATCAAAAGCAGTCCAGCCACAGACACACTATAAGTGGTTCTTTCAAACTGCTGTTCGTACACATTCTCTTAGTGCTTTATCCATTCCCTAGGCGCTGAGTAAAAACTGGGAAAGGAAATTTGGACGTAACGTCTCATCGACGATGAATTCTTTAGAGTGGAATCACAGGCTTGCCAGTAACCTTCAAACACGGAAATACAATGAACGACATGTTTAATGTGATTATCTGAATAGTAACTACACGAGTCGTCAATCGGGAAAGAAGGAAGAATAGAATGCAACGTAGCGTCGACATCGGGGTCTTACTAGTGGAGGGCGAGCTGGCATAGGACAAGGATGGGGATTAAAATCGACCACGTCTTTTACGAAGAAACGATACCGGCATTCGCACTGAGTAATTTAGGGTTGGAAAACTCGAATCTGGAAGGCCGGAAGTGTAGTTAAACCTCGCAGTCCCCAAAAGCCTCGCTTTCAATGAAAACAGCAAAACAAAAAGAGAGGAATTCGAAACACAAAACGATGTAAAACTCAAATTCACAAATTCGCAAACGCCGGTAGACAGTTCGCAGAATCCAGGAAATCTCGTTATTCGTTTAGAGTTCAGGATTTGATTCGAAATGCCAGATTCTGTCTTCTATAAGGGAAAAAAATATATACAGGGTGTTTCACAATTGCTGTTACAGTGTTCAAGCGGTTGGAGAGACGACTTAACGAAAATTCACCGTTTGGATATGAAATAAGTTTGAAGAACGTGTCATTTTCAAATATCCCGCTTCACGGGACGGTACGTAATGTTAGAGCTGCACGGCGTATGTTTCGACAACGTTTCCTCTGTCACCTCTGTCCATCACATATTTTCAAACGACTTCAACAACGGCTGCGGGGAACTGGCGCTTTCACAAATGGGAGGCTTGACCGTGGTGCTTCACTGACGCGCACCATGGTCTGTGCATGGTCAGTATGAAAGCAAGGGTCGCAGAGACGCCACGTGCGGCGCACAGAGCCTGCAGACCACACAGGCCAGGGCTCTTCTCCGCTGTGTGCCTGCCGCGAACTGGGAGACTTCAAAGTGATCCAATATTCAAACTTCTTTTACATCCAAACGGTACATTTCCGGACCCAGGTTTCTTATCAAAACCTGGTCTACTAAGTCCCCTGTACAACACTAGAATCCTGTAATAGCAATAGTGAAGCATCCTGTGTACGGAAGATTCTGTGTCATCGTGACAGAAATCCAGGATTCTAGTGCAGTCTTTTATTGTCTGTGAAATAGTGTGCAGTATACTACTGCTGCCGGCCGTTGTGGCCGAGCGGTTCTAGGCACTTCAGTCTGGAACCGCGCGACCGTTACGGTCGCAGGTTCGAATCCTGCCTCGGGCATGGATGTGTGTGATGTCCTTAGGTTAGTTAGGTTTAAGTAGTTCTAAGTTCTAGGGAACTGATGACCTCAGATGTTAAGTCCCATAGTGCTCAGAGCCATTTGGACCATTTGCACTACTGGTAAATGTAAATTACCCACGGCATTCTTCTGTGAGATATCCCACGGGGTGGGTTCACCTGCCTGTCAGAAAGGGTGTTCTTTCTCTTCGCACATTGTCCCCTTTTCTTGCAGATATGTGAGAGGACTGTCGTGTATATTTGTAGAATGTAGATGAGTGTAGTGGACGCATGTACAATTTAGTGTTATGTGCGTGATGTATGATGTTGATAACGGCCAAGTACTGGTGGTGACAATTTCGTCCAGCTTCAAGTTCGAACCGAGTCAGCGCTAGTGCACAGTCGTGCGTTAGCGACCTCGCCCACGGAGGCAGGTAGGCGGGTTGTGTACTGTTGTGGATGGCTCGCGCGAGTAACACCCCTTTGATGACCACTTCAAATCGGATCAAAATTATAACTATTATAATTACGCTGTCTATTGAGGATTGTGGGATGGCGGAATATATTTGCGACGTACTTCATATACAGCCGTGTTCGCAGGTTCCTCTTTCAAATGTCTCTCTATTGTTTTATTCACGTATGTATGTAATTATAGGAGAGTTACCATACAATAATCGATATTATCGATATTCTAGATTGTGCTGAAGATTTAACTTCGTAACAGTTTTCTATTTAAATAATATCGTGAAAGGTATACCCAAAACTGGCAATAATGTTTCTCAAATTATTTGTGTATGTCACCGGCAATAAAGAATTCTATTGTACTGTTATAATGTGCATTGTGGGAAACGACTGCCCGTCGAAAAGGGCCAGATGATTTCTGACATTAAGAAACTATTTAATTGGATAATTTTGTGAGAATTTCTACAGCAAGAACATATTTTATTTGCGGGCGTGCAAGAGGAAATAAAACTGTCTGCTTAGAAGAAGAGGGAGGCTACTAACTTTACAAAAGCGCCTTTTTCCTCACACCAGTTTCATACGATATAGCACGTTTTTAGTTTCTAGTTGCCTTATTACGAGAGCGCAGAAATTGCGTGATGTGAATTTGGATTATACGGAAGTGAATGACGGAGACTTGTTTATTCCATTGTACTGAGGGTACAGCAACATGCATTGGCTGTATATTGGGTCTTGAGCAGACTAATCTTCCGGGCGCCTAGATCATCGATGAACCGCGTATGGAGTTCCTGAGAAGAGGTTTAAATCTGTTGGAGTTGAATAAAATGAATAATGCTGACCAAATAAACAGTGTTAGATGTTACCGTTGGTTTCTTTCGGAAAAAGTGTTTTTAGGCACGAAGGTATAAGAAATGTCTTAGCGACGTAAGTAGAAAATATTAAGCTATGTACACGAATGATGACAAAATCGTACTTGTTGTTAGGTCTCACACATATTCGAATACAGAGTAATTGTTGATACAAATTTAAAAATTAATAGCGTTTTTCGGGTATAAAAGTGTAATACGAAGACGGATATATTTTTACACCTCTATAATTGTTTTAAAATAAACATTACTTTGCGTATCCGAAATAACACGACCAATCTAGCGGATTTTTTCCTTACATGGCCTCACGTGTTCCTGGTTGCATCGTACATAGGCTGGGATTTAATTTGGTGTTTCCGCTGTTCTTTTGTGTGAAACCGAAAAGAAACATATCTAACTACTTTGTAGAATAATACATGTTTACACCAAGCAGAGGGCCAGTAGAGGGAAGGGAGGTGATGGGAAGGTTTTTCTCAAAGCCTACATGACGGGCTTACAAGATGACTAATTTACTCATGACGGCCAGTGTTCCCAACATGCGTTGCAGAATTGGTTCTTAGTGTTCTGTCAGGGGGCACCATCTCACGGAATCTCTGCAGCAGAAGCGGGAAACGGCCGATGAGAATGCGTACATTCTGCTCCTGGCTCTGGTTGAGAGGCCTATAGGTTAAATAATTTCGTGGAACGGTTTTCGAGCTCGTGAAATCGAGGAGTCAGCCGGCAGCCCCAGTGCGTTAGAGATAGCAAGTCGTGGGCCCTCTGGGACGAAGTTTGTGTTTTAAAGTAGTCTGGAGTCAGTGGTAGGCCTTCGTAATCACCGAGGTTACTCTTTCGCTACGGAAAATCCCCTTGTGCGGGTGTCGAATCCTACTCATGCACTTTTCTGTTTTAGTCGGCGGAGGTTGATGGTTAATGAGAATGGACTTGTTCGACAAAAAGAGTGTGGAGCCATTAGATGGCTGGAGGGGGTGTTGCGTAAAAGTGACGAACTTGGCTACGGTTAATTATGTCAATAAATTATATTTGTTACCGCGCAGTTTGTGTGTGGAGGTTTTGTGACACTTTGTTGTGAGGAGACTATCGACGGGAGTTGTTCGGTGCCGGTTGGAAGCGTCCTGTGGGCTGTTAGCGGTCATCATACTCCATTCCAATGGCCGGTTGTCGGAATCTTCATAACAGTAAGCGAAAACCTCTTGCATCTGAATGTAATCCGGATTACAGAAAATCGGGAAATTTGTACTAAATGCAAAAGCTCTAATATGTGCTGGAATACACGCACCTTTTATTTTTACCGTAGTGTACACACATTTATTTAATATAAACGTATGTAAGCTTCTTCTGTTTCAAACTGTTGTGGCGTTCGAGATCAGCACCAGTGCTTAGAAGCTTCATTGACAACAGTTCGGCTGGAGTTGTTTCCGGCTGACATTCTAGGTAAACCATTAGTCTTCCTAGCGGTGCCGTCGCCTCCGCACGAGGCATTATTTCTTCCTTTGAAACGCCACTTTTGTTGTCCACTTTAGCATCACTGCACTTCTGCGTACTGCAGCAGGTGGCAACAAAAATTTCTCATCGCTCCTCATACCGTAACCAGCGTCACTGTCACTCTGCAACCAGGCGCCTACGTCACTGTCGTCTACATCCGAACGAACAGGAATGTTTGCTAACTTTTCAAACGATTCAGAGGTGTTGAAAATTGCAAAAACTTGAGCTGTGAAATCACAAATAGCAGGTCCTGTTGTTTCTCGTGGCATCAAAATCGATAACTCAGTAACTTGATCCCAAGAATACGCAACCATAAAAATCACATCTTTGATATTTACCGATTTCTATACAGAATCAACCAGCTTCTCCCTCGTCTTCCGTTAATTTACCCAGTAGCTGCCTCTCGTATACACGTCTGATGTTCTCCAGTAAGCCTTGGTCCATCGCTTGCAGAGGAGGCGTTACGTTAGAAGGGCAGAACTTAACTCTGACGCCTCTACTGGCGAGCTGCTCCACTCCCGCAGGTGACGGTGCATTGTCAATAAACAACACGGCCTTCGGCGGGAGACTGTCTTCTTCAAAGTATCTCCTCACACTGGCACGAAATCATCATGAAACTAGTTTTTAAAAATACCACTGTCCATCCATGTATTATTTTGTGATTTGTGGACAACTGGCAAACGTATTTCGGTGCACAGGATGTTTGGTTTTCCTATCAACAAGAGGGGTTTGTGTCTTGTGCATGCAGTGCTACAAGCCATAATTGTGCTTCGATCTAATTTGGAAGCCAGTGTCTTACTGGGTAGCATCCATTCACCTCCGTTATAAATCTGGTGTGGGGTCAAGTTTTCGGAGGAAATAACCTCTTCAAATATTCGTTTTTGAAGTTTTCTGCAGCCAGACACTGTATCCCGCGGAAAAATTTCATCACGTATCTGAAAGCTGGTGTATGCCATGACGAGATGTGCAGCTTTTTAACCAGTCTCGGCTGGCGTGGAGTCAGGATCGCCGTCAGGTAGCTTTTCCTTTTGAGTTAGTTCGGGTATCGAAAAACCGTGCTCTCTTTTTCTCACTGAACCACATGAATAATGCTTCATGCGGTACTACCTATGGTGCCAACATAATAACTGTACATAAATCGTACCGTACCAACTGTACACTGAGATGACAAAGTCATCGGGTAGCGATATTCACATATACAGATGGCGGCAGTATAGCATGCACAAGGTATAAAAGAGCAGTGCATTGGCGGAGCTATCATTTATATATTTTCATATGAAAAGGTTCGAGGTGATATTGCCACACGACGGCAATTAACAGACTTTGAACTCGGAATGGTTGTTGGAGCTAGATGCATTGGACATTCCATTCCGGAAGTCGTTAAGGAATCCAATATTCCGAGATTCACAGTGTCAAAGTGTGCCGAGAACACAACATTTCATGCGTTACTTCTGACCATGGACAAAGCAGTGGCGGACCTCCTTCACTTAACGACCGAGAGCAGCGGTGTTTGCGTAGAGTCGCCTGTGCTAACAGACAAGCAACACTGCGTTAAGTAAGCGCAGAAATCAATGTGGGACGCACGACGAACGTAGCCGTTAGGACAGTGCGGCCAAATTTGTCGTTCTGGCATCAGACGACCGACGCGAGTGCCTTTGCTAACAGCACGACACCGCCTGCAGCGCCTGTCCTGGGCTCGTGAGCATATCGGTTGGCCCTAGACGACTGGAAAACCGTGGCCTGTTCAGATGAGTCCCGATAGCAGTTGGTGAGAGCTGATGGTAGGGTACGGGTCCCAGGAAGCCATGGACCAAAGCTGTCAACGAGACACTGTGCGAGCTCGTGGTTGGCTCGATAATGGTGTGGACTGGAAATGGTTGTGTTTGGCTACTTGGAGACAATCTGCAGCCATTCATGAACTTCATGTTCGCAGACAACGATGGATTTCTTATGGATGACAGAGCACCATGTCACCAGGAAACAGTTGTTCGCGATTGATTTTAAGAACATTCTGGACAATTCGAGCGAATGGCTTGGTCACCCAGATCGCCCGACATAGAACATGTACGAGACATATCGAGAGATCAGCTCATGCACCAAACCCTGCACCGGCAACACGTTCACAATTATGGACGGCTGCAGAGGCAGCATGGCTCAATATTTCTGCAGGGGACTTCCAGCGACTTGTTGGATCCATGACATGTCGAGCTGCTGCACTACGTCGAGCAAAAAGAGGTCCGACACGATATTGGGAGGTACCCTATGACTTTTATCGCCTCAGTGTATAGCACACAATTTCGTGTAATAAAATTAAAGGAAAAGGAAACAAAAAATTAATACAGATTAATGAGAGCCAGATGCAGGAGGTTCGTGTTCAGTTGCCTGGCTACAGGGCTTATGGCTATAGACAATGGATTCAAATGGTTCAGATGGCTCTGAGTACTATGGGACTTAACTTCTGAGGTGATCAGTCCCCTAAAACTTAGAACTACTTAAATCTAACTAACCTAAGGACATCACACACATCCATGCCCGAGGCAGGATTCGAACCTGCGTCCGTAGCAGTCTGGCGGTTCCAGACTGTAGTGCCTAGAACGGCTTGGCCAATCCGGCCGGCGACAATGGATTAGTCAGAAGCTTAACACCACACTCTCGCGGGTCAAAGCGAGGCTGGTGACGTTGATTTAAGCTGACTTGATTGTGCAACAGAGCAGAGAATTAATCCAGCTCCACCAGCAAACGTTTACGATTAAACCCATGTAGCAGTAGGTCGCGACATTTGTCTCGCGCCCCGCACGCTGCCTCTGGCTGCAGCCGCTAAGTGGGACTTCGGAAGCCCTGAAGCACGGACGAAAGAAAAGTTTCGAATACTAGAAGTAAGACGGTCCATAGCGATATTCATATGCTCAATGCAAGAAAAATTTTTGTTTCCTGGGAATTATACCTGGTTCTGCTGGTCCGGTAGGTGATAAATAGCTATCCTATACCCAGAAAGTAACTTTAGTTTTCACAATTTCACAAATTTGTTTTATTTTTACTTCCTGTCAACGCAGTCGTCGGTTAACCTACGGGAGGGGAGTCGCGCGCCCCATCTCTCTGTGAATCTTGTAAACTTTGTTCAGCGTGTTGCCGTACTTTAACTGTGTATCGTATGTTTCCGAGGCGGAGATTGGAAACAAGCTCATCACGTGCCCAGACGAGAGTGAAAAAACCGCCTCAAACTTTACACAGGCTGGACCGTGTACAAGAACAACGGTTGCTTATCTACCGCACGGATTCAGTGCTGGTCTTCCTCACCTTCCTGTCTAGCAAGCTGGCTCGCTTCGCTTTAAGCTATGGGGGTTGGACAAAAATATGGAAACATCGCGAGAAGTGCACGCTTGAACATAAATGCAGACGCTAGCCAAGCCTGCAGGTTGCGCTGTTGTATTTGAGCTCAACGGCACCTGTTCAGTGTCCTCAATACGCTGCAATTATCAGTCGTGGTCAGAACAGTGTTCTGCGTCGTTGTTAGTGCAATACGCGGGAGCTGAGTGAATTAGAGCACGTACATGTCGTTGGTGCTCGTGTGGTGGGTGCTTCCATGACAAAGGGAGCCGAAGTGACTGCTGTTTCAAGAGGCTCCCTATAGGAAAGGAAAGTGGAAAAACATCAGCTGCTAAGTCACAACTCGGACGAAAATGTGTGTTGAACCATCGTGACAGACAGTCATTGAAGAGGATTGTGACGAAAAATAACAGGACGACAGCTGAAAATGTCATTGCAGAAATGAGTGTCGCACTCGAGAGCCCTGTTAGTACCGTAGCAAGACCGAGCGAGCTCCATAAGCAGGGAATTGCAGGGCGTGATGGAATCCCAAACCCACTCATCGCTGGTGCAAAATTCCGTAACAGGAAAACGTCGTGCCGAAGCTGTGAAACCTCGCCTGTAGAGCAGTGGAAGAAAGTCATTTGATCGGATGAGCCTTCTTTCACGTTTCCAGCTTCTGGCGGAATTTACGTTCCAGGAATGAAACATGGCAGGAGTTTTGTGATGATTTGCGCCGCCACGTCGCGGTATTCGCTGGGCCCTGTGGTTACTTTGCAAGGTCGCATTACCGCTAAGGATTACTGGCTAATCAGGTCGGTCCCGAGGTACAGTGTTTCTTATCCAACGGTGACGCTGTGTTCCAAGACGACAGGGCCCCGATCACACAGCTCGCATCGTCCAGGACTGGTTTTGTGAGCGTCGGATCTATCCTGGACACCAAAATTAGCAGACTGGATATTATTTAGCCTTTGTGGTCTGCTTTGGAGAGAAGGATGCTTGATCGCTATCCACCACAGTCATCGATATCTGAAGTGCCACTATTTTGCAGGAATAATAGTATAAGATTCTCTTGAAAACCACACAGGACGTGTATTTATCCATTCCGAGACGACTGAAAGCCGCTTGAATGCCAGGGAGTTTCCTACAGCGTATTACGCATGGTAATGTGTCGCTTTTTTGGTGTTAACAATTTTTGTCCAAACCCTCTGTACTGTAGTAGAGTCGCCGAAAGAAATCCGTGAACCTTGGAGCGCGGTTACCAGTTTCCAGCAGCGAAGCACAATCGGCTGCAGGCCAAAATAATAACCGCCTATAGAACTGCACCGAGGCGTAGAGACGTATACAAAATCGAGTTACGTAGACACGCGAAGCAACCGCGCCCAGCCCGCAGCATCTGTCAGGGATCTTCTTTCGCCGGCTCCACTACAGTAGTTGCAAGAAAACCATTTATCTCACACACACACACACACACACACACACACACACACACACACACACACACACACAAGCGGGCGCTGAATGGTCTCGGTATCGAAGAGACTTTAGGTCGAGAGCATTAGAGGAAGATTACTAGCTTTGTTCTTATAGGTCTCTCTCTCTCTCTCTCTCTCGCTCTTTGCCTCTCTCTCTCTCTCTCTCTCTCTCTCTCTCTCTCTCTCTCTCTCACACACACACACACACACACACACACACACACACATCGGTCGAAGTCTTGTAAAACATTACACCTTTTTACGATCAAAATCGTGCCGGGAAACCATGACTCGTTCAAGTTTTCAAGCTGTTTGAAGAATAATATTACATCCTTTCCGGCGTGGAAATACCATTTAATAGGTTGCGAATTTTAAGTGAAGTGTAAGTGTTGATGATTGCGCTGATAAAAGGGGCAGCTCCTTCGGAACGCGGATTGAATTACTGGCCGACACGCAACAGTGGCGCTCGAGAGGCGAGGGGAATAGCGCGCCTTCCGCCTGCCGGCCAGTGGCTGGTGGCTGGTGGAACCCGGCACCCGGCGGGCGGCTGTGCGGAACGCATCGCATCGCGTCGCGTCGCGTCCGAGGCGGGAATCTCTGAGGGCGCCCTCCGTCGCCGCCTTCACAGCCGCCAGCGGGGTCGCTGACCTTCACCTGCAATCAATACACAGCGGGGCTGCGGGGTGCGGACAGCCACCGCTGACCTACATTTCTCAACCGCGCGCACACCAACCCCCGCCTGGCCGTCTTTTCACAGCTACCGAGCGTATCTTTTACTGTGTTGTTGCGGTGGTCTTCAGCTCGAAGACTGATTTGAAGCTGCTCTCCTCGTTAGTCTATCCTGCGCAAGACTCTTTATCAGCGCGCGCACACACACACACACACACACACACACACACACACACACACACACACACACATTCTATCACAAATTGGGTCACGTTGGGCCCTCCTCAGTTCGATTCAGAACATCATCAGTTATTCGATGTACACAGCTGATCTTCAACGATCTTCTGCAGTACCATGTTCCAAAATGTTCTCTTCTTGTCTCAACTGCTTATGGTCCACGCTTCACTTCCGTATAAGGTTATATTCCAGACGAAACCTTCAGAAAACACTGTCTTATACGATGTTAATAAATTTCTCTTTTTTTTTTGAACGCTTTTCTTGTTATTGCCAGTCTGCACTTGATATAATCATAAGCTAGTTTGTTGCCCAGACAGCAAAACTCGACTACTTTTTGTGTCTCATTTCCCAACACCCTCAGAATAAACTGCTGTAATGCAACTATATTCCATTATTTCTGCTGTACTTCGGTTGATGCTCGTCTTACAACTTCTTTTCAAAACACTATCTACTCCGTTTAGTTACTCTCCCAGTTTCTTCACCATTTGACAGAATTACACTGTCATCGTTTACTTGAAATTCTTTATTTATTCTTCCTGAACTTTAATTCCTTTTCCAAAAACTTGTATTCCAACATCTGAAAAATGAATCACTAGGGGATGGTCCTTGCAATTAGTCGCGTTGCTAATATAATATGAAATACAACGTGGGATAGTATTCGCGTTGAAGTAAGTTAAAGCGTTTGCTTCAGCTCTCTTCGATAGCCAACTAATTCCTATGACGAAGTTTCCTGTTTGCCCCAGAAGCCGACGGAGTCATGGTCTTATAGAACGAAATTCGTATCTCGTTATGAAAAAAGTGAGAATGGTTTTCTGTGTCGCCATGGTCCACACTCCCCCTCTCCCCTCCTAATCACTCTTGACTGATGGCGGGCTGTTACTCTCGAAAAGGCCAGCGCCATTTCTTTTCCCCATTCTTATCGAAGTGAGTTAATGTTATGTCTCGAAGGACCCAGGACTGGGACGAAAGGCGTAATCTGTACAGAGGAAAAACTTTTTCTCAGTTTTCTCTCTCTTCATGATTATTGTTGAGATGGGCACAGTTCTGGTAGAAAGAATATTATGTTTTCGTTGCTTTAAGGTGGCTGTGATTTACAGTTTGTAAATATTTTTAAAAATCATAATTTGCACAATAGCTGTCTGTCACTTTCATATAAAAAAAATTTGTCAGACAACAGAAGATCCTCAACAAAAACGATACCGGTCACAGGACATGTGTCGAATTGTGACAACTTGTATCTAGATCAATCCTAAGACCAACTACACAAAAATCGTGAACTACAGCAAAGAATCCGACACTCACAAACTTGTTATGAGTTGACACTGGTTCTGTAACTGATGTCGTTTTATACCTGAGGATAGTTTGTTGGCGAACCGAAACTGCTTGTTTTTAATAAAAAATTAAGATTAAAAAAACTCCATTCTTATTTAGTTCTCGAAGATACAAGTGAACGTATGTCTCTTACCTAATATTTCGTTTCACAAATGAAGGTTTTGTTCCGAGAGATAAAACTGCAGCTATGGCCACAGAATTAGAGGGTATTTAACGATATCTAATAAAACTATTGTGTTGCTGTCAGGGGTAAAAGAAGAGAGCGATAGCTGTTTTTGGTTGCTGAAATGTTCACAGTTCACTAAAACAGCTGATTCCTTCGTAAAATTATACAGTCCTGGAAATGGAAAAAAGAACACATTGACACCGGTGTGTCAGACCCACCAAACTTGCTCCGGACTCTGCGAGAGGGCTGTACAAGCAATGATCACACGCACGGCACAGCGGACACACCAGGAACCGCGGTGTTGGCCGTCGAATGGCGCTAGCTGCGCAGCATTTGTGCACCGCCGCCGTCAGTGTCAGCCAGTTTGCCGTGGCATACGGAGCTCCATCGCAGTCTTTAACACTGGTAGCATGCCGCGACAGCGTGGACGTGAACCGTATGTGCAGTTGACGGACTTTGAGCGAGGGCATATAGTGGGCATGCGGGAGGCCGGGTGGACGTACCGCCGAATTGCTCAACACGTGGGGCGTGAGGTCTCCACAGTACATCGATGTTGTCGCCAGTGGTCGGCGGAAGGTGCACGTGCCCGTCGACCTGGGACCAGACCGCAGCGACGCACGGATGCACGCCAAGACCGTAGGATCCTACGCAGTGCCGTAGGGGACCGCACCGCCACTTCCCAGCAAATTAGGGACACTGTTGCTCTTGGGGTATCGGCGAGGACCATTCGCAACCGTCTCCATGAAGCTGGGCTACGGTCCCGCACACCGTTAGGCCGTCTTCCGCTCACGCCCCAACATCGTGCAGCCCGCCTCCAGTGGTGTCGCGACAGGCGTGAATGGAGGGACGAATGGAGACGTGTCGTCTTCAGCGATGAGAGTCGCTTCTGCCTTGGTGCCAATGATGGTCGTATGCGTGTTTGGCGCCGTGCAGGTGAGCGCCACAATCAGGACTGCATACGACCGAGGCACACAGGGCCAACACCCGGCATCATGGTGTGGGGAGCGATCTCCTACACTGGCCGTACACCACTGGTGATCGTCGAGGGGACACTGAATAGTGCACGGTACATCCAAACCGTCATCGAACCCATCGTTCTACCATTCCTAGACCGGCAAGGGAACTTGCTGTTCCAACAGGACAATGCACGTCCGCATGTATCCCGTGCCATCCAACGTGCTCTAGAAGGTGTAAGTCAACTACCCTGGCCAGCAAGATCTCCGGATCTGTCCCCCATTGAGCATGTTTGGGACTGGATGAAGCGTCGTCTCACGCGGTCTGCACGTCCAGCACGAACGCTGGTCCAACTGAGGCGCCAGGTGGAAATGGCATGGCAAGCCGTTCCACAGGACTACATCCAGCATCTCTACGATCGTCTCCATGGGAGAATAGCAGCCTGCATTGCTGCGAAAGGTGGATATACACTGTACTAGTGCCGACATTGTGCATGCTCTGTTGCCTGTGTCTATGTGCCTGTGGTTCTGTCAATGTGATCATGTGATGTATCTGACCCCAGGAATGTGTCAATAAAGTTTCCCCTTCCTGGGACAATGAATTCACGGTGTTCTTATTTCAATTTCCAGGAGTGTAAATAAATATTTCATGTGGTTTAAGTCGATACCATCTTTATTAGTTCCTCTACTGTATTTATTATTTTAAAAAGGTTTCCGTTCTTTGATCAGCGGTCGCCTAAAGACGAATCGTTCCCGTGGAGAGACTGAGGAAATGCCGAAATCATAATGTTTTGACCGTCTCGCGAATACCGATGCCAACGATGTGTGGCGTTAGAAAATCTGAGAGCAGAACGAAATCTGAGAGCAGAACGTGACATGGAAGATGTGTCACACGCCAGTGGAAATTGAAACTTTAATTCGTAAACAAACGAGGAGGACAGAACTGTATGCCACAGAAGTAACCGTAGCCGGTTGTCTGACGAAGATCGTGAGTTAGTGACCTCCTTGCCTTTTCGTCACCGGAATTATCGCTTGTCATCTGACAGCTTTGTACAGTGGCTTTAAACTATAGATCAGCTATGGAAGATCCTCTGTATGTTAAGTAGGTACTAATCCGACAATCGATTGAAGTCGTGGTATGTTGAAAGGCATAGATGTTTACGGATGTAAGACCTCGCGGCTTTGTCTTTCGATCTGGGAGTGCACTACTATTAGACGAAGATCTTCAGGGAGGCTGGAACAGTCCCTGTGTTTCATCGTTGACCAACCACGATTAAGCTATCAATAGTTTCATTACATATGTCACCGACGACGTAGCTGTGTCATTGTATAGACAGGTGTTTGCTGATTACGTATGAGCAGTGGTGCGAACGCGTCTGATAGGAATGTTATAGCCAACATATATGTGCACTTACTGTTAGCGTATTCGTAATAATCCTGAGCTGTCGTTATGTCCAGCGGGTTCCCAGACCAAGTAGTTTGGCTCATAAATAACTGCAGGCCCATCAGCTCTTGTCTGCAGTTGCTAGCCAAGTTCATTCTCGACACTGTCATTCGCTTTCTGGGCAGCCTAAACAAATGTATACTTTGACCTTCACTACGCGCATTCCATAGATATTAATTTGAAAACTGTACACAATCCCCTGGTCCGTAATACAAGAACCATCAAGTGCTAAACTTTACTGGGACCCATCCATGTGCTGTTCTTGTTCGCGATATACTTGTAGAGCGGATGTCGGCGACGTCCCCGTGTCAAGTTGGAGACAACCATTGGGATGATGATACGTGGTAACTAATGAACAGATCTTAACTAAATACTTCTTCTAGCCGCAGATATCCAAGTTAATCGTGTTTTGTGAACGACTTCTCCTGTTCAAAAATTCAAATTTGTGTGAAATCTTATGAGACTTAACTACTAAGGTCATCAGTCCCTAAGCTTACACACTACTTAATCTAAATTATCCTAAGGACAAACATACACACCCATGCCCGAGGGAGGACTCGAACCTCCGCCGGGACCAGTCGCACAGTCCATGACTGCAGCGCCTAAGACCACTCGGCTAATCCCGCGCGGCACTTCTCCTGTATGTGTATTCTTTTATTGATATATGCAGCACTTTTGCGCTGTCTGTATTGAGTGACTATTAATGACATCGTATCAAGTGTTGGAAGATATAAATTTTGTTGCGAGTTCGCGAAGCCAACGAATGAGGAAGTGGTCTTGGTTGAGAGGGCAGGCTGATGTGTACCGTAGCGGGAGGTCTCAGCTTGGAAAAGTGATAATCTTATTTTCCATTATTTTCTGTTTACTTGCGTCCAGAATACAGCAGTGTAAATATCAATAACAAAAAACGCCAAAGTGCGTCAAAAAACTTAATAATTACTTATTACTGTGCTTATTTTCCCTTGCAAACAAGGTACTTTTTCCCGGAAATTCAGTATTTTAATGTTGTTGTTACGTTAAATACTCAGTATTTTTGCAGCGGTCGAAACGAATACACCGTTACGTCATTGGCTATACAAATCGGATGTTCCATCACCATAACTTCCCATAATCGCTCGTGGCAGGCATTAACAACATAACCTTCAAGATCAGATTAGATTAGATTTGCTTTCATTCCAATTGATCCGTAGTGAGGAGGTCCTCCAGGACGTAGAACATGTAGTCGGCCCCTCGTAAAGTCTTTACATCACGTCGGCAGGAAACGTATTGTCTTCTTCAGATTACCATTTGTATCTTCATCTTATATCGAGACATGATTAATTTATACGCATAATTTATTGTTCTGATACGACTGTTCTGGCGATTTTAGATTCTCTTATATCTAACCAGGCAATCAACATATGAGGAAAAAACAATCACGACTTATACGGATCATGAGCACGACAATAGAGACAAGTTTCAGGAGGGAGATTTTAGACTATGTGGACTAGCAGCAGCGATTATGACAAAAGTGGTTATATCAACCATCCCTGCTAGCATGAAATATTATAATTTACGACCAGTGCGTCTCAGGAAAAGCCATTAAATGTGAGACAGGTATTATAAAAATAATTTGGAGGACAGAATAGAGACAGGATCGGGAACTGTACTCTAGATGTGATTAGCACCATTTATAAAGTAATAGCTCTGTTTTATACACCTACGTCTTTTTATTGTTCTCCAAGGCGTTTGAGTATGCAACGTCTAAGCTTTTGCAGCATCAAATCTTCTCGTAATTAATTTAATCAGTCTTAATGAATTTCAACTAGATCAGCTTAGTTGTGCAGTTCGATAAACGACGACTGTAGACCATTTGCGGGCGCTTCTCTCTAATAGCGGAACAGAACTCTCTACGGAAGCGAAAACATAAGAAGGTAGGCAGAGATGCACATTTAATCATTATCTGTGACTTTACGTAAGTTCAGTTCGAGGTTATTCATAGAATTTCTGCTTAATATTTTGTTAAAAACTTGATAGTTTCTACCAACTATGGAAGGCGCCAAAATACGAGATGTTACAGCGTGGAAGCGGGAGAGAAAGAGGGACGAGATGAAACACAAATAACAAAAACTAGAAAAAAGAGTGACGTGACTAATTGAGAAATGGAAAGAGCAAGAAACTTAAATGGAAAAAGGCGGGAGCATGCGCTTTACTGTTTGACGGAAAGGAAAACTGTCCACAGCCGTCAACTTCTGCGTAAACATTATGAGAATGTGTTTCAGCTTTGTCATAAAAGCAAGATGGCGTTTAATTGTGCACAGAGTGCAGGGTAGCTTGTTCCGCGACAGCGCGCCTTTACGTGTGGGCCGGAAGCCGGTGCTGTGCGGCAGGGGAATGTCATTCATCGGAGCAGCCGGCGCCTGCCGCCGTGCCTCGCTTAGTCAGGATCACGGGTTAATGCGAACGCCTGTGGTGTGGCTTACTGCACACAATATAAGCACGTCGCTAAGTTTCGTCATGCAGACTACTACGCAGAAAAGATCTAGACTCATCTGTTATTATTATTTACTTCCATTCATGTCAGTGCCTTAAAGCGTTCGGTGATGCCCTGTGTGATCGAGTTTCAACGCCGATTAAAATTAGTCTGTTCAAATCGCCTTTCCCTTGGTATAGTAATGTGAAAGAACCCTTTATTTAAGTATGGAGTATGGTGTGCCTTTACCTCCGTGCGCTTTTAATGTGAGCAAATAACAAAAAATGGGCTGAACTGATCACAGACGCCTGAGTTACCTGGCAAATCCTTATTAGCCTTTGACGAAAGTAAACGAACTTGGCTTAAATTTCACCTTTAAAATAATTTTTCTTCACATTTTAATGTTTCCCTCTGACCAGAGTGCACCGTCAGCTACCGTTACTTTCATGATAACACCTGTCGAATGAGGTGTCGCAGTGTTTAAGACACTGGATTTGCATTCGCCAGGCGCGGCCATTAAAATTTAGGTTTTCTGTGTTTGCTTAAATCGCTTAACGCCAATGCTGCTACGGTTCCTTTGAAAAGGAAGCTGCCGATTTGCTTCTGCATCCTTGTCCAAGCAGAACTTGCTCCGTCTGTAGTGAGTCGGTCGTGGTCGGGACAGCAAACACATTTCTACCTTCTTGTAACAGCTTATCTCTGAAAATACCGCCTTCTGCGTTTGACATCTATTACTGGTGTGTGTACGGTTTACACCAGTCAGTCATAGGAAGACGATGATACTGAGTAGACGAGAAGTGATATACTTAAGCAAAACGATGACATCTGTTCTCTCACTCACCTCACTCAGAGCAAGTTAGAAGCTCCAGTTGTGTGTGTACTATGCGTAGGCTGTTAAGAAAGTTTTGGAATTTGATGCTGCTGGTATACGCCGGTTGGAACTTAAATAGTGGCAACTATTTATTCACAACCGATACAAAAGAGTTACATGTTTGCATCTGTTACTGTCCTTCAAAGTAGTCACCAGCGTTGTGTAGAACCCGTTGCCAGCGATATGGAAGGCATACTATACAGTTAGCAGAGCCTGTTCTGTCGGTGGTGCGGTCTACTGCCTGTCGAATCTCTGGAACAGTTCTGAAGCGAATGCCACGAAGTGGTTCCTTCATCTTAGGAATCAAATCAAAGTCACAAGGACTTAAGTCCGGGGACTATGGTGATCTTCCCAGTCCAATCGACCGAACAGAGCAGCCACAGCTTGCGCTGAATGCGCCCGCGCATTGTCGTGCAAAATGATGTGTGGGTTGCGCAGGAATACTGTGCATTGACGGTCTGCCGTGGAGGAACGTAATGCGTTAGGATAACACCATCACAGTCGTACACGAGGATCACCATAACTTTAGACCGCTCCATTCGCACCATTAACAGAACAGGCTCTGCTAACGGTATACTACGCCCTCGACATCGCTGGCAACGGGTCCTACACAACGCTGGTGACTACTTTGAACGACAGTAACAGGTGCAAACATGTAACTCTTTTGTATCGGATGTGAATAAATAGTTGTCACTATTGAAGTTCCAACCCTCGTAGGTCCACAGATACGCTTTGATCTTAATCTTGTGCGAATCTACCAATTTCTCCATAAGTGGTTTTGGACCACTGTGTTTCTCGGCCACTGACGGTGGATCAGTTGATTCTGGTAAATATCTCCAGAGACTGGATTTGACTGCCATCATCGCTCTGAGAGTTCCATAAGATTCAGTCGCTAGCGCACTTGTGTTCGGACCTGCATGCTTTCTGCGCTGAACGAACTGCTGAACGGCTGTGCGAGCGGATTGATACAGACCCTCCAGACTCTGCATGCCTCTTCGCCAAAACGCGCGCTTGGTATACTACTCTATTATATGCCGTTTACACTGCCGTTAAGTCGTTCGTTGGTCGTGACTTGGGCCTTACTCGTCGGTCGCAATCTGTTAACAGGGTACGGAAAAGTGACGTGACTTTTTAAGAGATAGAGGAGTCGTAGTCTCTGCACTGTCCTAGGTGTCCGCATTAAAGAGAAGGAACTGTCCTGTGTATGTGCCACAGTCTGTAAACGAAACCCAGTTGGAAAATCGGATGTAGCTATGTAAAAAGAAGCAGAAAAAGCGCTAAAAACAGCAGCACCAAGGTGCACGAAGTTGGTGGCGCAAGGCGACACATAGAATGGAACGTGGACCGGTGGCGTCGCGTTTTATTATTATTTTTTTTTTTTTTCACAGAAGGGTGCAGGAATTGTTTGATGCTCGAATGTCGGGTTGAGGCGGTCGGGTACGAGCCCACGTCTGAGGCGTGCCGTCCCGCCAGTTCATCTGGGAGGCGGCTCAGTCGTGTTTTGGCTGAGTGTCATGTGTGGATGTCGGACGCATGCGTAATTTTAGGACAGTGCAGTGGAGTATCTTCGACCCTGTTCTGCAGCCCAGCTGGCAACATTTCGGAAGTGGGTTTGTATTCTGAGAAAATAACCTACGAGGACACCATGTCCATCTCGTAAACAACTTCCTGTAAGAGATTGGATTCGGCCGAATGGACTGGCGTGCGGTGTCTGCCGACACGAACCCTGTTCAACATAATTGCGACCAGTTGAAACTTACAGTGTGTCATTGCAGGAATTAATAGTGAATTCACACGAGAGGAAGACATCGTCTATCAGAAGTTGGGCCACTCAAAATAGTCCGAGAACCTATTCTCAGAGACAGGTCAGCGTTGTCATCCACTAGTTATCGAGAAGAGACCACTTCGTGTTAACATGAAAAAAGTACACTTCACGTATACAAAAGCGGTTGGGTGGCAGGTGCTCCATGAGAGCAACATGTACAGCTGAAAACCGTAAAATGTGGAACACTCTAGAGGAGGCTTTCATCCAGCAGCAGATATAAAATAACTGACGACACGATGACGACGAACATTGAACGAAGTGAGTTTTACAACACTGAACGCCGACTTGCCTTTCTAATTTCCTACAGGTGCGGTTGCGTTCTGGCAGCACGTTTCACCGCCCACTTCATTATCATTTTAGTGGCGCTTACGTCATCATAGACGTAACGTTACTCTCGACAGTCATATAGATGAACGTAATCTCCCATCTTTGAATAACTCATACTGTAAAACTACTTCGCTGCGTATGATGTGTAGTTGTTAGATGGAGAAGCTGCATTTTTTCTTCCTTCGGACATAAAAGAGGCGCTGAGACGCTGCTCGGGGGCCCTGGTGGGCACTCTGGGTGCAGGTGCGGGCCGGCTCGTGTCGAGTGATCTCGTCCCCGCGCGGTCGAGTGCGTAGGCGCCGTACCCGCGTGACACAGCCTCCCCATTCCTCACCCCAAACATTCCTGGCGCCTTGCCCTGCGGGCCTGCTGGCGTCCGACCAACCTGCGTCGCGACGCCGTGGCAGCCAGCATCCCAGAGGGGGGATGGGGGGGGGGGGGGGGGGGAAGAAGAAGTTGGCCGTAACGCCGTCGAGCAACGTCGCCGCACTGTGGCCAGACGGAATTGCAAGTAATTGCTGGTGACTACCCTGCCATCAATGCATCGGTGTATGTTTGTGCTGAGTAGCCGGTTGCGAGGAATAAAAACTAGTGGCGGGTTACAATAAACAACACTGGATTGCGTAATAACAGATTAAAATCTGTGAATCATCCCGAAGGCGAGCGATATTTTAATAATATTCATTTGTACTGGTTTTAAATTTTAGAGATGTTTTTAGATATTCTTCCTTTTCTTCCGTACAGAGTTTATATGGACATTTTGAACTGATAAAAGAGTAGTGGGTGGCATATGCCCCTCCTGAGACTTTGCGGTCGCAGCCTGACTATCACTGTGCTGGCCGCTTGACTGAAGTTTTAAGTGGTTTTCCTCTCTGTCTCGTAATTGTAGGAGTTGCTGTCAAAAAAAAAAAAAAAAAAAAAGGTTCAAATGGCTCTGAGCACTATGGGACTTAACATCTATGGTCATCAGTCCCCTAGAACTTAGAAGTACTTAAACCTAACTAGCCTAAGGACATCACACACATCCGTGCCCGAGGCAGGATTCGAACCTGCGACCGTAGCAGTCGCGCGGCCCCGGACTGAGCGCCTAGAACCGCTAGACCACCGCGGCCGGCTAGTTGCTGTCATCTTGTTTGTTCGGATCTGGCAAAAATCGTCGAAGAAACATACAGCGGCAGACGCATGGCCGGCTTATGATTTGTATTAAGATATTTCCATTTACACTGAAGCGCCAAAGAAACGTATTCAAATACAGAGATACGCAAACAGGCAGAATACGGCGCTACGGTCGGCAGTGCCTATTAAGACGACAAGTGTCTGGCGCAGTTGTTAGATCGGTTACTGCTGCTACAATGGCAGGTTATCGAGATTTGAGTGAGTCTGAACATCATGTTGATGACTGGAAACATGTTGCCTGGTCGGACGACTCTCGTTTATAGAGACAACCTCATGAATCCATGGACACTGCAAGTCAGTAGGAGACTGTTCAAGCTGGTGGAAGCTCTGTGGTATTGTGAGGCGTGTGCAGTTGGAGTGACATGGGACGCCTTATACGTCTAGTACTATTCTGACAGGTGACACGCACGTAACTCGCCTGCATCCATTCATGCCCATTGTGCCGACGGACTTGGGCTATTCCAGCCGGACAATGCGACACCCCATACGTCCAGAATTGTTACAGAGTGGCTCCAGGAACTCTCTTCTGAGTTTATACACTTCCGCTGGCCGCGAAACTCCCCAGACATGAACATTATTGAGCATATCTGGGATGCTTTGCAACGCGCTATTCATAAGAGATCTCCACCCCCTCGTACTCTTACAGATTTATGGTTAGCCCTGCAGGATTCATGGTGTCGAATCCCTCCAGCTCTACTTCAGACATTAGTTGAGCACATGCCACGTCGTGTTGCGGCACTTCTGAGTTCTCGCGGGGTCCTTACACGACATTAGGCAGGTGTACCAGTTTCTTTGGCTCTTCAGTGTATATATAGAGCATGTCGCAGCGTTCACAGTTCTCTCCTGAATGCCGGTTGCAAAGCATAATTTCTTCCCACCATCGCCTTCGTCTAGATATTCTATACATAAATGTCTAGCCCATTGTTGCACAGTGACCATTGTGTTGTAAAATCTCTCACTGACTTGACTTCACTTTGCAAAGGACAAATAATGATCGCAATTATTGGTATCTCTAAATTATATTTGTGGTCATTGCGAATTGTTAACATCGTATGGATTCATTGAGCTTAAAACATATTTTCTTAGAGAATTTACGCCAATTTACTAGAAGAGCAAACTCCAGTTCTGGAACAATTGTAAATTTTGCGGGCTGTGCTACAACGCCTCTTCCAAGCGAATCATCGTCACGTTCAATAAAAGGGCATCCTGGCGAAAATATACGAATGATACCCTCACCGTGTAGCATGGTGTCCGCCAACTGAATGGTTTGGAACAACCATTGACGATGTCATCTCTGTTCCTGCGAGCCTTTACGAGACAGTTTCGGATGACATGGAGGTCGGGTACGTCCGTCAGTGTTGATATTTTTCCCCTGACATTCACGCATGAATGTTCCCTTCTCCAAACACAATCGCGTCGATTGGTAGCGTGATACAAAATTGCAGTTGTCAGACATCAAACACTACACTGTTACGTGAGTCCGTAACAAGAAAGTTCCTCTGCCCATTGTTTTCGCCTTGTCAGAGCGATACACATCCATGGGTCAACGTGCGTAGAGACCCTTTCAAGAAGGAGCTTGCAGACTTTATTTTTTTTTAACAATTTCTACTATGACTCTTCAACCATTTAACAGAGGACCTGACTTAATATTGACATACCACAGCAGTGATTAGGCTAGTTGCTATTTTTCGTTGGTAGTAATTATCTCTTTGTGTGGATACTTACACCACACGACATCCAGTTTGTCCTCTTAGTGTTTACACGCCCACTATAGCTGTGTTGCCCCACGAGCCTCACAGTGCGTCTTAATTATTCTCAATGCTGTTCTCTTCACTGTTAAGGACCAGTAGCGAAGAGCAATTCATTACCGAACTGTAGGAAGCACTGTTTTTTCCATGATACCTTCAACTCACAGCAGGATCCCGGTTACGTGTGTGTGTGTGTGTGTGTGTGTGTGTGTGTGTGTGTGTGTGTGTGTGCGCGCGCGCGCGCGTGTGTTTGTGCGCGCGCGTGCGTGCGCAGGATGCGTTCACTGCCACGTCTCAGACAGACTGCATTCCATCGCGGCACTGTCGCCTGGTCACGCCATACAAAACTGCGACACGTAATGGTCCAAGAAGCTGTATCTTTGTGGCTTCTCTAGCGATACCTGAGATAAATAATCTGTAGGAAAAAGGGAAAAAGCATATTCTATTAAGGTGCTTTTAAATATTTTTTGAAACTCGTGATTCGACCCAACAGCTATATGTCACTTCTGTGTTAAAACTACCAGTTTGAATCAAACAACAGACCATTCTCGTGTATTAAGAACAACATTAAGCCCAATTAAAGCACATGCGCCCATACATAATCTAGATACCGGTATAAACGACCGTGTTTGGACGCTTGATCTGTATTTAATATCATCCTTAATTCTTGAGGATAGTCAGACTGAACGAAACTGATATGTGACCTACAGTTGTGCCAAATCATGATTTCTAAGAAAGAACACACTATATTCTTTCTTCTAGATTCATGCCCGACGCAGAAATCACACTATATTCCGACGGCATTTGGCTCACAGTAACCATTTGCCGCTTATTTAATGAAAGGGTGTTGAGTTCCTTTTCCAGCAAAGACGTATGGTGTGTGTGTGTTCCGAGAGTGGGAGAGAGCAGGTGTTGGTAGTGTGTGGTAATGATAGTTTTCCCAGGGTTTTTTCGCTTACCCCTACCTAGTTGTCGAAAATCCGAAAAATATATGTGGAGAAGTGGTGAGGAGTCATAATAGTTTATCCGGTGAATGGGAACTATGAAAGACTACTTCGCCATCTGGAAAGCAGGGACATAACAATTCCGACTGATCTAAAAAGATTAAATGGACACACTCCATTTCACCTCAGATGTATTGAGAAATGTTGCCATTGTTTACGGAATTGAAAGCGAATCTGCTGGAATTTTGTGTCGTGTTCCGGTTTCCATACTTTTGAAAGTGTTTTTACGTTTATGTAATTATGAATAGCAGCCAAAAGAACGTTAGCCTACTAATTCTCTGTTACTCGCGGGAAATTCGTGTTATTATACAACATGAGGCGGTAGATGAGGTGCTTCGATTGACAGCTGCATTATTCTTGCAGAGTAAGCATCTTCTAGCGTTACGTGTTCGTTTGGATATCTGTGAAACTGATGCTCCCATTACGGTGTTGTCACCTAGTCTGTGTCCGCCTCCGTAGCACAGCGGTAGTGTTACCGCCTACGCAAGGGGGCCCGGGTTCGATTTCCGGCAGAGGACTGGGTGTTGTGTGATTTTCATCACTGACACGCAAGTCGCCGAAGTGGCGTCAAATAAACAGCTAGTTTTGTGCATTACATATCCTGTTGACAGAATTGTCCTTATTTCTTAATAACGCATGGAATGTTAAAGACATTCCTCTCTCAGCTCTCTCGTTTCCCCCAATAAATCTGTGTATGAAGTGATCGGTTAAGAACATAAAATACGTTTAGAATGAACAGTGTATCACTTCCAAGATGTCATTCTACATGTTTAGGAAATGAAAAGCACTATACATAACGTTGCTTATAAAATATCAAATATTAAGTTACTGCGCATATTTAGAAGCATGTAGACTTGAAAATTGTTCCAGTTTGAATTTATCGAAGTGAAGTAGCAGGAAGAATGCAAGGTGATATGCATTCTACTGTTGCACAAATGAATGTTGTGTACATAATGTATAAAAAGGGAAGTAAGGAAGATGTCTCTGACTATAGACCAATATCATTAATTCCCACTTTTAGCAAGACGTTCGAAAGAATTATCCCGTCTGAGCTAAGTGCCTTTTTTGCAAAACACAAACTGCTTGTAGACTCACAGCATTGCTTCAGAAAAAAGCTAAACACAACCACAGCAGCTACACAATTCTCCCATGAAGTGTACCGTCTGTTGGACCAGAGAATGGAGACTGCAACTATACTTTTAGGCCTCCAAAATCACTCGGCAATGTAAACCATAGGTTATGTCTAAAATAACTGAAGTCGTATCATATCGGGGGTCCATCTATGACCGTTCTAGCCACATACCTACTGAATCGTAAACAATGCCATAAACTTTTAATCCACCAACGAAACAGTAATACACAGTGTACCTCATCGTTCAATACTTGGTCCCTTTCTCTTCCTATATGTTGCACATTATTGCACAACCCAGTTAATCCCACATAAGAAGCTGTGCAGGAGGAAAGAGTAGAAGAAAGGTTTATGGAAGAATATGAGCTTGGTAGTGGGAATGAGAGAGGAGAAAGACTAATAGACTTCTACAATAAATTTCAGCTAGTAATAGAGAATATTCTATTCAAGAACTAGAAGAGGAGAGATACGGGAAGACTTCAGTTGTATTACATCATTGTCAGGCAAAGATTCCGAAATCAGGTATTGGATTGTAAGTCCAGGAGCAGGCACAGACTCAGATTACCATTTAGTAATAATGGAAGAGTTGGCTGAAGTTTAAGAGATGAGTCAAAAAGGAACAATGTGTAAAAAAGTAGGATATGGAAATGGTAAGGAATGAAGACATATGTTTGAAGGTCTCTAGATTATAGGTACTGTGTTAGTAAATAGCTGAGTAGATAGTTCTGGACATCTCGAAAATGAGCACTCACAGAAGCTGGCAAGAAGAACAGAGGTACAAGGCAGGTAACTGCAAAGAAACCACAGTTGGTTGGTTAGTTTCATGCTCATTTTGCATGATAGACCGTAATGATGTGGAACGAGTCCTTTTAAATACATATTGATTGCAAATTAATTTGTACATAGCATTACATTCTGGACATTTCTAAGTTTTTTTAATAGAAGAAAAACTTGATGTTGGTCGACGAAGGAAGAAAGCACAAAAAATTTCAAGAAAATTCAGGAATACAGTAATACAAGTCACTGAGCAATGGAATAAATAAGACTGTAGGGAAGATAAGACGAAATGGCTGTATGACAGATGTGAAGAAATCAAAAATGAAGTGATTGTCAGAAGGACTGACTCAGCATATACAAAAGTCAAAACAACCTTAGGTGAAATTAGAAGCAACATCAGTAACATTAAGAGTGCTATGGGAATTCCACTGTTGAATGCAGAGGATAGAGCAGTTGGGTGGGAAGAGTACAATGAAAACTTCCGTGAAGGGGAGGACTTGTGTGATGATGTGATAGAAGAAAAAACAGGAGTCAGTATGGAAGAGATAGGGGATCCAGTGTTAAAATCAGAATTTAAAAGAGCTTTGGAAGACTTAATATCAAATAAGTCAGTAGGGATAGATAACATTCCATCAGAATTTCTAAAAATCATCTGTGGAAGTGGCAACAAAGCAACATGTGCGGTGGTGAGTAGAATGTATGAACTGGCGATATACCATCAGACTTCTGGAAAAACTCACACACACTGTTCTGAAGATTCCAAGAGCCATTAAGTGCGAGAATTATCACACAGTCAGCTTAACAGCCTGTGCATCCTAGCTGGTGTCAAGAATAATACAGAAGAATGGGAAAGGAAATGGGGAATCTGTTAGGTGACAACGCATTTAGTTTGGCTTTAGGAAAGGTAAAGGCACCAGAGTGGCAGTTACGACATTGCACTTGCTAATGGAATCAAGACTGAAGAAAAATCAAGACACATTCATAGGATTTGTCAACCTGGAAAAACGGCTTGACAATGTAAAAGGGAGCAATTTTTTCGAAATTCTGAGAAAATATGGTTAATTATGGGGAAAGGGTAATAAACAACATATACAAAAACCAAGACAGAACAATATGAGTGAAAGACAAAGTGCTTACATTAAAAAGTGTTAAGACAGGATGTAGTCTTTTGCCACTACTGTTCGATCTATACATCAAAGAAGCAATGACGGACATAAAAGAAAGGTTCAACAGTGAGATTAAAATTCAGAGTGAAAGAATATCAGTGATAAGATACACTGATAACATCGCTGTCCTCAGTGAAACTGAAAAAGAATTACAGAATCTGCTGAATGGAATGGAGTCTAATGAGTACAGAATATGGATTGACAGTAACTCGAAGAAAGAGAAGTAATGAGAAGTAGCAGAAACGAGAACAGCAAGGAACTCAACATCATAATTGGTGATTATGGAAGAGATGAAGTTAAGGAATTCTGCTACCTAGGCAGCAACATTTACCCATGTTGGACGGAGCAAGGAGGACATAAAAAGCAGACTGGCACTAACGAATAGGGCATTTCTAGCCAAGAGAGGTCTGTTGGTATCAAACATCGGCCTTCATTTGAGGAAGAAATTTCTGAGAATGCACGTTTGTAGCATAGCATTTTATGGTAGTGAAACATGGACTGTGGGAAAACCAGAACAGAAGAGAATGGAAGCATTTGAGATATGGTGCTACAGAAGAATGTTGAAAATTAGGTGGACTAATAAGGTATGGTATAAGGAGGTTCTCCACAGAATCAATGGGGAAAATAGTATAAGGAAAACAGTGACAAGAAGAGGGGATGGGATGATAGCACATCTGTTAAGAAATCAGGGAATAACTTCCATGATACTAGAGGAAGCTTCATATGATAGAAATTGTAGAGGAAGACAGAGTGTAGAATATATCAAGCAAATAATTGAGGATGTAGGTTACAAGTGCTACGCTGAATCAGTCAGCCTTACCTATTACTATACTAATACTTTTTGTTCTCTTTATCTCATATTGGCTTGTCACAATTATATCACTTCAGCATTAAGGCTTTCTTATTGAGTCCATATGGCACCCTTAACTTATCCATATTAATGGCTCCCTCTAGGGTTGTGGATTCCAACCAAAAATCCTAAATACCACTTTTATTTCAAAGTTGCAACAGTTATTTTTAAAGAGTGGTCATTGTAATTATATAGATCAATATGTGCATGTGTTACCTTATTGTAACAATATATAAAGAGGATAGTTAGTACTCACTGTATAGTGGAGATGCTGCATTGCAGAAAGGCACAACAAAACGACTGTTGGAAATTTAGCTTTTGACCAACAAGGCCTTTGTCAAAAGTAGATAATATACACATACGCACACACTCACGCAAACGCAACTCACACGCACATTACCACAGTCTCTGGCAGCTAGAGCCTTTCTGCTACTCAGCATCTCTGCTATATGGTGAGTGCAACTATCTCATTTTCATGTACTGTTACATTCCATCCTGGAGTTTTCATTGTTACCTTATTGTGCTGTTTCTGATCACTTATCTTTCATTTTCTGTCACCATACAGGCAATACTTGATGTGTTTTGTGTTTCTTGTTTCAGATTTAATGTTGATGCTCTGCTAGTCAGTCTCACCAGACAACAACCCAGTTTCTTATTGGTATTTTCTGTTGATAAAATCATACACAACTTGTCTCAACCATGGGGAGAAAGAAAATTCAAATCTCACGAATCACAGATGAGCGAAATAGGCAGGTCAGTATTTTACTCTCATTTTGTATATTAGATTTTTTAAGTTGCTTTTTGAAATGCGACCAAGTAAGGTTGTGCTGTGGTTATGACACTGGACTCATATTTAGCAGGAGTGATATTCAAATTCCCATCTGGCCATATTGCTTGTAACTTTCCCTAACTCGCTCAATGTGCATGTCAAATAGTCCTCTAAGGTAAGGGTAGAGTTGGTTCCTTATTTATTTGTATCAAGCTTAGCTGCTGTGCCATATGTTATGCTACCTACATCTAATCTTAAAAAAATATTTGTCTAAACTGAGCAGGTACTAGCTATTTCTTTCAGAAACCCCAATACAACTTCCACAACATATATTTATAGACCTCTGCATATCATTATGAGGAAACCATTCCTGTTCAACTGCAACTGACACTGAGCTGCTGGATAGCAATTTTATCCACACACTATGTTTGATGGACTCCCATTTGAATAAAGTCTTTCCATTGTAATGCCAAACTTAAAAGAGTAAATTGATGAATATCTACATAGGAATCTCTTTTTACTCTCTCAGTGAATTTCTAATGTAAACATTTCTCCATTTTAGTTTGGAAATGGTATGCTGTACATGCGATTTTTGTTAGCACCACTTTGTAAATGAATACTATAGCTTACATTATTAGCGATTTTTGTTAGCACCACTTTGTAAATGAATAGTATAGCTTACATTATTAATGAAATTTTTATGCTTAGTTTACTGATGTACCTTTAACTTCAACAGTTCTATAACTTATAATGTGCAATAACCATAATGTATGATTTACTCTGTAGTAAGTGCTCAAGTCTGTAACTGTTAGCATATTTTATTCATCCCTCCCTCTCTCCCCCCCCCCTCCCCCCTCCCTCTCTCTCTCTCTCTCTCTCTCTCTCTCTCTCTCTCTCTCTCTCTCTCTCCTAAAAAGACACATAACCTGTCCATATCTGTCAGTTCTTTTGTTTAGTGGATCAACAGAACAGGAACAAATAAATTTTATGTTTCTATCTATATTGACCAGAGCAATTAACTTTTAAAAATTGCAGTATCTCTTCTGTATAAATATCTCCCTCTAAATATATCGCTTCCATGTCATATTGTTGGATGATTATTTCACTGGTAAATATTACATCCATTGGTGAATCCAAATTTTTGCTGTGAGAGTATAACAAATGTTCTGTATTTCACAGGTGACATTCAACAAACGCAAATTTGGTGTCATGAAGAAAGCATATGAGCTAAGTGTCTTGTGTGACTGTGAAATAGCTCTGATAATTTTCAGCAGTTCCAACAAACTCTATCAGTATGCAAGCACAGATATGGATAAAGTGCTGCTGAAGTACACAGAATACAATGAGCCACATGAATCTCTTACCAATAAGAATATCATTGAGGTAAGTCAAGTTGCTTTGGAATATTTGATGATATTGGTAATAAGTGCAAACAGTTAACTGTTTGTATACTGAGATGATAAACATATGTCGGTTTTCTATAGTTGTATTGTACAGTAGTATAAGAGCTAAAATCTTTTAAGTAATTTCGCACAGGAACTCTATCTTATGATGTAGCATGGTTTTATGTATTGTTTTAGGCAGTTACTTTTTCCTTCCTCGTTCCATCCTCATTCCATAAATTACTGTAAATATTTTTATAGCTGAAACGATGAATGTGCTTTTTGTCAATGATAATAAAATTTTAAGGCCAAGGTAGAATGTCTGATGAAATGCATCTGGGCTTTGAATTTTTTTCACTTTTTTGACCATAACAGTTATTTCAATAAATACCTTTTCCCAGTTTAGTAGCACCAGTCCACACATAATCATATGATTTTCATACTATTTCTTTTGTAAGATAATAATCATTTACAAGAGCCATTTCAATATTTTGTTGAATGTGTAATCACCAGGTAAAATCAGAGTTAGGATTAAATAGCAGTAAAAAATGAAAAATCATTTGGCAAAATGAGAATGAGGACAGAAAATCCTGCCTCACGTGTAATTAATAGTATGAATATAGCTAGCCACTCACCACATACAGGAGACCCTGAGAAGTGGATAGGCACAGATATAAGTGAGGGATCTGGAATGATAGGTCCAATGTAGCCTACAATTTGAAATTATAATAGGATGCCAGATGATGCAACAAATGAACCTAATGTTTCTCTCCTGAAGAAAGAAAGTTCAAAGATAGGTGAAACTGGTAGGGTCACCAATTTATTTACAGTGAAGAGGCTATAGAAATAGTTATAAATTAAATGAGATGTAAGTTGAGCTAAAACTGGAGAAACAATAATGTGGATGGATTTTGCATTTCGACACAACTGTCATCAATTTAAAATGTTTATTTGACACCCACAACTGGCTGTCAAGCCACTTTCACGAAAACACCGAAATTATTAAAAGGTTGCATAACCAGTTTCAACGCACTGAGACTTCATTTTCAAATGTAATCACAAACCTGAATTATTAATCCAGTTTTCTAGGTTTATGATTACATTTGAAAATGATGACTCAGTGTGTCGAAACTAGTCACATAATTTTTCAAAAATTTCATTGTTTTCGTGACTGTGGCCTGACGACTGGTTGTGGTGTCAAATAAACATTTTAAATGTGGATGGGGTATGGATGAAAGTGTAACAAATGTTCTGTCTTGAAGATGGTGAGAAGGTGAAACCGGATGTGGATAATTACCTCCCAATGATAGTTTCGAGTTGAATGAACAGCAAAATATAAATTTGGCAAAATTCAAACTATTGAAACTAGTATTTACAGTAGACAGGTAGAAAATGTAAGAGCAAATAAGCCCTTTTTGACAGAGGCATTCAAAAAAAGGATAAAGAACAGAAGGCCTAATAGTAATATTGGGAGATAATTTATATTACTTTATTGATAGTCAAAAGAACAGATTGATAGTAAACATACATATATAGTGGTAGTTGATTCAAAGTATCAGCATAAGCCCTAAGTTGAGTTGCTTCCTTGACTTTGAATGCACTTTTCAGTTTTATCTGTATATACTGTGGTGTTAGCACTTACCTTGGTGAGCGTGTATTAATATCTTGCAGTCCATTATTATCTTTGGTACGGTGACCTGCAGGTTTGGATGCTGCGAACAAAAAAAGATTTTAGCACATGCTTCAGTAGTAAATATGTATGTAACACACCATTTTGTAGTGTTGTACTTTAAGTATGTTTCTGTTTCAATTCCTACAGGCTCTTAACAAAAAGGAACATAAGAATGGCACCTGCAGTCCTGATAGTCCTGAACCAGAAGGTGATTATCAGCTGACGCCACGGACTGAAGCTAAATACAGCAAGATAGATGAGGAATTCCAGATGATGATGCAAAGAAACCAGCTTAATGGAGCTAGAGTTAGTAATCATTGTTTTGTTTGTTTATATAGTAATGGGCACATTAGTTAATCACAAAGAAAGTTAATACTATGGGTAATTTCTAAATTTCACTCAAACCCCTTTCTGTTGTAGATTATTTTTAACTATTTAGTTCACTTTGTTTTAGGTTGGGATGAATCAGTCTTACACTTTGCCAGTGTCAGTGCCTGTAAACAGTAGTTATTCAGACTCCTCATTGCTCCAGTCCAGTCCACAGATGCCACATACCAGTGTCAGCCCTAGACCTTCTTCATCAGAAACAGATACAGGTTGGTGAACATTTCTATTCCTTTTAGTTCTTTTATTTAACAGACTACATCGTAATTGGTTTCAGTGTGGTTTCTCTTACAAGATCACGGGTAACAAGTTAAAGACCGTGGTATGATTTATTAGAAGTATATGGATGCTGTAATTTTTCATCTAATTGTTGCTAAATTTCCCATCACCTAGCCTTAATTTCTCGTAAATGCTGCACAGGGAGTCAGGGTACTTCTCAGGAGTCATTCCCAAGATTTATGTGTTTTAAGATCACATTCTTTATTCTGGTCTGCTCCAAGAGTCCATAGCAATTGAGAGTTTGCAGTTACAAAGACTGTTTCTTTATTATATAGAATTTTGATACATGTGATGCACTTTTTAAAATGTACCACTGAATTATTATAAAATAAAACATTTTCATTTTGAAAATAATACTAAAAAATTTTGAGGAATAAAATTTATTGCATGTTCATGTCTTAAATTATTACAAAATTTAATGTTTGTATTGGAAAATATGACATTTTAAATTGTGAACAGATATATTGTGTCTCAAATTTTCTGTTAACAAAGCAAAATCCAAATAAAATTTTGCAACAGCAAAACCACATCAGCAATGTGGGATCAGTGTTTGTTGGGCATCAATAAGCTGTACTGTGAAGTTTTCGGGCCGCATAATATCAGTCATATAATTGTTAGCTCTTTTATTGCTTTACAGAGTACCAGGTTGCCTCAATATGAGTTTGCATTGTATGACATTGGCATTGGTATTGGCATTGGTAATACTGCTTAAAAAGACTAATATCTAAAAAGGGCCATGAAATTTTGTGTGAAATGTGGTTGAATATAGCAGCGTTAAAATTTATGCCAGCAGGAGTGTCTCAGCGATAGGGTATGAATTTGACCTCTCCAATAGCCCATTATTTAGCAGATACTGTTGTTATCATCTGCATTTTAGAGTAGTAATGTTTGCCGATTGTACCAAGTGGTGCATCGCAACAACTTACTAGCTGATGGCCAGTGTAGTTTTCCAAACTGTATAAAGTGTTTTCAGCAAAGTATTGTTAGTGCATATGTCATCTTGAAAACATGGGCATGCACATTGACAACTGCTGGTGTGGTGATGGTCTAAAGCACATTAAAGGATACTGTAGCAGCAGTAGAATCCAGCAGACGATTAGGGTCGTAGTACTGGATTAACAGAAGATGTGTCAGTATCCAACAAAGGAAATCTCAAGATACCATTTCATAACACCCTGCCACCTTTTTTGTGAAATTATACTCCAGCAAGTAGTTGACTAATTACAAGCCACTGAGAATGATGAGTACATGGAAAATAACATATTCTGTTTCTGATCCAGTCCCCTCAGTAAACAGATATATTGTGAGTTAAAGACTAAGCCTTCAATATCTGGATAACTGTTGTCTGATTTGCATCTGTTTTTTGAAATAATGCAATTATCTATTGTTTTTTAGCAATAGCTGTAATAGCTTCACCAAAATTAAACTTATCCCAGCAGTCAGCTTGTATTGTTCGCAAATGTGCAGCATTTACTTCTATTATTATTTCCTTAGGAGTGGCCTACCTTTTATACTCGTAAATATTTCTTAATTGCAAGGGGAAAGAGAAGCAAAGTGATTATGACCTGACAATATGCTGGTATTCATCTAGTTCAGTTGAACGAGGACTAGAAGGTAGCATAGTTTAACACGAAAGTGTCTGCCATGTGTATTAACTATACATTCACAAGGAAGTACTAACAGTATGCTTAGCGTGTAGTTGTGTCTTGCGTAAGGCATTTCAACACCAGTGGGGGAAAATAGGCTAGATCTTGTTCAAGTGGTTCATTAGATACAACATAATAAAACATGTATCAGAATGGTCCAAAGTGGCTTTTAATTTCACTTCTCCTGAATCTCAGAGCAGTGTGTTAACCAAGGCATTTCACATGTCTGAAAATTCCTTAGCCGTATTAAAATTTTCACAAGTATGTAGATAACTCAGACCTGTTAAAATTCTGAACGTGTATGTTTCAAGAATAGTCTGCATCAGACACAATATCATGAGAATATAAGAAAAATTTGAACTCATGCAAAGGCTTCCTGACTGTTGTTCTTACTGTGCACCATTCATGAATGGAACAGGACTGGGGGTGGGATGATAGTGTTATCTTACCCACTCTGTGGCATTTGCAAAAAGCAGATGTTACAAACATGTCAGACAAAGTCACATTGCATTAAACAAAAGGGATTGCTTGTTATTATTTGTTGGGAGATTATTGATTTTGATTTACATATTCACTTCCATATTCACTTCCACATGAGGAATTCAACAGAATATTTTATGATAGTATTTGTTTAGTGTTTTGTCAGACATTTTGTTGATTTTCATGTCTTTGAATCCACACATTGTTTAACGTGAATATTATTTCAGTAAAGTATAACTAGCTGATAGTCCATTATATCTCTCTTTCCAAGTATTCATCTCTCTTTCTGTGTATCTTTCAGCATTGCTATGTCCTTAGTTAACCAAACTGCTGATAATTTTCACTTTTTATTCTCTATATCATTAAGACTTTGTCTGGGAAATCTATATTAAGGCTTTTCCCCCTTCACAGTGTACCCTTCAGGTGGAATGCTGGAAATGAGCAATGGGTATCCAAATTCCTCTTCACCCCTGGGAGGTTCTCCCTCACCAGGACCAAGTCCTGGCCAGCTAGGAGGAGGCAAAGGCTTGCAGCATGGAAAGCAACACTCTCCAGGTCCGGGCGGGACAGGAAGCCAAGGAGGTGGCCCAAGAACTAATTTACGAGTAGTCATTCCTACACCACAGCAGCAAAGTGCACACACTTTAGCACCAGCACCAGATGAGGTATTGGAACACTTTTTTTCTACTGGAATCCAGTACTTTACCTACGTTAATACTACTAAATCATAATTTATTCACACATTTTGCAGTTTCATCATAGCTTATAAGGTTACATTGTTTTGAAATGTATAAATATTGTTACTTTTCTTACACTCAGATGATATTTGATTTTTAAAAAAGTACTTGGAAGTTAACCTGGCTTAAGAATTATCCAACAATTTACTTTTTATTTAAATTTTTCCAGCCAAGCCGAAACAGCTCAGCTTTAAATACACCAGTGGTAGCGCTGCAAACTCCGTCCATACCAGGACTTGCTGGATATTCAGCATCTCTTTCAACATTCGGTGGTCAGGACTTTAGTGTAGGGTCCGACATGGGGCTTGGCACTCTTAGCTGGAGTGGACAGCAACTGCCTTCATCATTAACACATACCACGTGAGTGTTAATATTTATGATTACTTTCTGCAACATGCTGCTGTTGCCTGTATATCATCTTTGTTATCTGTTTAACACATTTTCTCGCTTTTTTTTCTACTGTTAGCAAATCATTGATTTGCCATTTGCATTCCTTACATTATTTAGCTGCATATCCATGTTGATAAGCTCCACTCTGCATTGCTTGTTTTCCATTTATCATGCATATTGCAGATTTTGGAACTAATGAAACTGAATTATCCATAAAATATTCTATGACATACTCCATGTTGACATTATTAATGTTACTTTTCAATTCTAGTGTCTGTTCACCACATTTTAAACACTAAAATCACCTGTAAAAATATTAACATATGCTAACTGTAGATTAAAATAGCTGTTTGAGGAACAGGGCAAAATTATAGCAAGGCTGTAAGAAACATTTGTGGATGGGTGAGAAATGTTTCTTGGAGTGAAACATAGAAAGATTATGTAGGTTGTGCAACTGTGGGGAAAAAGGAGCAGCTCACATTCCAAGAACAATCAATCATTCCTGTGTGGAGGGTGTGGTGGATAATCTGTATTAGCATGGATTCTGATGCTCTGTCCCTTTTATCCTTCCTCTTCTGTTATCTCCACTCTTGTCAATTTGTACTCCATTGTAAGAAATAAGTGAATCAAAAAGATTGAGATTTGGTATCAGTTCATGAGCACTTTGCCTTACAAACTTTATTGTGCTTTTAGTGAGAACATTGAATTTATTGAATGTTTTGCATATTCATAGTGATCATGTTCCAAATTTCTATCTTTTTTTTTTTCTTTCCCCCCCCCCCCTCCCCCCCCCCCCTCTTCATTTATGCCTTTATGGTCAGTAAGTGATTCTGACAAAACAACACTTCCAATATATGGGCCTTTTTGGGAATTCAATGAGTTATTCATCTCCTTTTCATTTTCTGTGTTTGCAAAATCTGCTGTAGATGCACAGATCATACATAATTTCCTAACTTACTGAATATAAACAGTTCCGGTTTCAGCGGTCTGCCGCACTTGGCTGTATCGAGCAGTACCCCTCCACCGTCGACATCACCACTTCAAGTCAAAATCAAGAGTGAACCCATATCACCGCCACGCGACCCATCCAGCCACGGGGGAGGCCTTGGGCACAGTGGACTTGGATCACACCTACAGAGCCACACAGCACATGCCCACACACTGCCACGGCCATCCTCCACTGGACACCTCACACCAACACCAGGTAAATGTCTTTTTATGTTATAAGGATCTAGCTTCTCAGTCATTCTGCTGAACATGGTCTTTGTTGTACATTCTGTTCTGTCAACAAGTTTGTGTTTTTCAGTGCAAATTTAAAGTAGAGACAAAAATGAGCTCACATAGCTTTCTGTTTTCTTATAAATGGTATTCAATCCTGTTTTCAGGCTGATATTATGTGAATTATTTGTTCAAAATTTGACCAAATAGACTAAATAAATGTGTTTTGTAGATGCCAATTGCTGTTTTAGGATGCAGCAAAGCAGCTTCTTTACAAAAAATAATTTAAAAAGTTGAGGCAGTACTTTTTTCATTATGAGTTCTGATGTGAACATTTACCTTCTCACTTTGTTTTAGAATTCTATCGCATATTTATGTGTTGGACCACTACATACTAACTGCGTCATATTGAATAATTATCAAATAACTGTTAACTGGCTTTGATGTACATTTAACACCATCAACTATTATGTAATACAAAACAAACAATACAGTCCGTGAAACAAAAGATAGTCTGATCAATTCAAAACAGTCAGTACACTGCTATAGTCAACAGTAAAACAGATTTTAACTGACAGCTACCTTTTTTACAAACTAGAAATTACTTTTTATGGCAGTTTCACTATTTCACTTTTTGACGGGATAATATGGAACCTGTTGATTAAATGACAATACCAAAGATTAGAGGGATGAAGCAATATTTTTAAATAAGGCTAAAAATAACGTAGGAGTATAATGACAGTTTAGGAAAGAGCATTGTAGATGATGCAGGCTGCAAGTGAAAAATATGAAAAAATAAGTTTCATGGTCAGATGTATTTTTATCACTAGGAAGTCAAAAAGGAGTTGGTCTACTGCTTAGATTAAATAATTACAGAGTAGGTAAGGTCGGTGTAGGAGCATGTTGACTTTCCTTTTTCTGTTGTCAAAAAGTTTCGTAATTTTTTTTTTACTTGACTTTTTTCAGAAATCATCTTCATTATCTTCCTTCTAGGTGTAAGGTGTCTTGACAAAGTTGTGCAGGTCATTCTCATTTTCAAGAAGGGTTGTTGGACGGATGCTCACAATTATAGGCCTATATAATTGATGTGTCTGTTGTAGAATTATGAAATATGTTTAATGCTCATGTAGTGTTACATTTTTGGAGAGTGAAAATCTCCTTCATAAAATCAACACGGATTCCGCAGCAAACAGAGATCTTACAAAACTTGACTTGACCTATTCTCCCATGAGATCCACAGTATTGTAGACATTGGCACTCAGGTTGATGCCATGTTCATCTACTTCAGAAAGGTGTTTGAAACCATCTAGCACTGCTGTTTAGTAAAATAAAAAATGAAAAAGGAGTTTACAAAGTATTGGAGCAGGTTTCCTTCTGGGTTTAAGACTTTCTGTGCAAACAGAACTCAAAATCGTCACTTTTAATGGAACCAAATTGACTAATGTAAAGGTAATTTTGGGAGCACCTCAAGGTAATGTGGTAGAATAATTGTTTTCTGGATTGATGGAGGACACTGAAAAAGTTCAGAGAAGGGCAACTCATTTTGTACTATTGCAAGAGAGGGGAGAGAGTGTCACAATATTATAAGAAAGTTGTGATGGGAGTCATTAAAATAAAGGAATTTTTCACTGTGGTGAGATACTTTCACAAAATTTCAATCACCAACTTTTTCCTTTGAGTGTGAAAATATTTTATTGTCAGTGACCAACGCGGGGAGAAATAATCATTGTAATAAAATAAGAGAAATCAGAGCCCTTACAGAGCTCGTTTTCTCATGACCTGTTAGAAGCAGAACAATAGAGAATTAGTCTGAAGGTGGTTTGAAGAACCCCCTCCCAAGCACTTCAGTGTGATTTGCAGAGTAGTGATGTAGGTGTAGATTTATAATGTATATAAATGACCTAGTAGAATGTATAGGAAGGTCTTTAAGGCTGTTCACAGCTGGCACAGTTGTCTGTAAGATGGTATCAATGCCAGAAGTCAGTAACGATTTGCAGAAGCGACTACAGAGGATTGATGAATGCTGCAGGGGCTGGTAGTTGACCTGCAATGTAAATAGATGTAACATATTGAGCATACTTAAGAAAATAAACACTCTACTGTACAACATCGCTATTGATGACAAATTGCTGGAAACGGCAACTACCATAAAATATCTACAAATAGCTATTCAGAGTGATCGTAAGTAGAATGACTATATAAAAAAATAGAGGAAAAGCAGATGTCAGATTGAGATTCATAAGAAAAATCTTAAGAAAATGTAATTTACCTACGGAAGAAATGGCTTACATGGTGGTTATTTGACCAGTTCTCGAGTATTGTTCATCAATCTGGGACACTTACGAGGCAGGACTGATAGAAGAGAGAAAGAAATTGCAACAAAAAGTGGTACATTTCATCATGGGATCATTTAGTTGGCACAAGAGCATCACAGGGATGCTTAACAATCTCCAGTGGCAGATGTTGCAGAGTTGGACAACATATTACGTCCTCACACATACGTCTTGTGAAATGATCACAGGGAGAAAATTGGAGAAATTGAAGGTAATACGGAGGCATACAGACAATCATTCTTCCCACACACCATTCAAGAGTGGAACATAGGAGGGGTGGTCAGTTAGTGGTACCAGGAGTATCCTCCACTTGCGTAGTATTGATGTAAACATAATGTTGCAGTCTCATTCAGAAGTTCTCCACCCATCTTCTTGTTAGTTGACCTAGTGATCTTACACTGTTGGTGTGGTAGTGTAGCATGTATTTTGGATCCTCTTTGAATCCATTTGTTATAGACGTTTGGTTGTTCTGAATATATCTGATGGTTCCATTTTAAGTTCCATCCACACATCTTCATTCTTTTGGTGATCCTATTTGGTGTAACCAGCTGTTCATCTCAAGAATTTAGTTTCACAAGCTGTTAGTCTTTTTGCATTTTATACCTTCATTGACCAGATTCACAGCAGTAGCACTGTACAGCTCTTATAAAGGCGTCTTCTCATGTGCTCCTGGATTAGGAAATGTTTCATTACATTGTTAATACTCTCCCTGTTATTGTTTACCTGATGGGTTTTTCAGTTAGGACTGTTTCTTCCAGAAAGGTTTGCTTATAGCCTAGATATGTGAATGTGTTCGTTCTTTCTAGAATCTTACTTTTCAGACAGATCTTACTTGTTACTGGGTATTTTTCACAGAAGGCAAGCTTACTTTTTCTTTCACTTTTTGCTCCTCACAAATATACTACCTAAAACCTTGAAGCCAGAAGTATATCAGACTAATTATCACTTCAGTGTCAATTGAGCTGCCATTTAGTCTGCAACTTGAGCAGTGAGGCCAAACCATTATATATATAGATTTTAATTAAAAAATTGCTTGTGTTCTCTTTCACAAGCTCCCTTTATAACAACATATCCCTTTTACATTAAACAAGGTGACAAATCACATACTAAACTTTAAAAAAAATGTAACATTAACTAGTAACCTATGCCAGCCTCAATTTAATGTACTGCTGTTCACAGGGACTGTCACTCCCACAAACCTTTCGTCACCTGGAGATCCACGACATAGCAGCAGCTCAGACTATGACAGTGGACCTCTGCAGAAGAGATCTCGCATGAGTGAAGGCTGGGCCACATAGTACTACGATGTGCCAGTCCCACGGCACCATTATTTCCCCGGTCAGGCGTATGGGACCTCTGTGCCATATATTAATACAAAGACAGTTGCTTACACGTGACAATCTGGTGTTCTTGTATGCCAGATTTGTGTACTGATGATAAAAATGTGAAGTTTTAATGTTATATTTGTGATCATGATGATGTCAATGGCTGCAAGTGCCTGCACATTTTGTAAAAGTGAACAAAAAGGAACTGGTTTTACATATTATAAAAAATATACTTTGCAAAAATGTGTGGTGAATGAAGATAAAGATGAAACCTAGCTAATTTTGCTAAATATTTTGGAAGATTCAAATGAAGTAGAAGAAAGCCTTTGAGGCATATATGCAGTCATAGAATGATATCACTAGTTTTGACAATTTTTAACTTGATAACGAGAAAGCAAAGTGTTTAGAAAGTTTTGCCTGCAGAGGTTTTGGACTCGGGGCAGTGCATTTCTTGATATTTAATTTTATGTGCAGGATGTAGCAGCATTTTATTAAATGTACTTAAATTTTTGTAACCAAATTGTATTGTGTAAGAGAGCTCTATTCATAATGATAGTCAGCTCTGTCAGAAGTTTTACAGGATTCTGTTCCCAAAAGAAGAGGGCAATTTGCTGAGTCCATATTAGTGTCAGTTTTTGGAGATAACTTCTCTGGATATGGACTTCTAAGAAGACACTTTAAAGAGACATAAAATACACAATGGTGTATAAATGTTTTGTACATAATGTTTGTTGTGTGCAGTGTTGTGTGACTACTATGTAGCCCCAAATGAATGTTCTATTTTGTTAAGAAAGAGTGCGAACATTCCCCTGTAGATGAGTGAGCTCTGTGTCTCATGTATCCTAAGTGGCAACCTTGGTTGCAGTTGACTCTGTGGACCTGTACTTAGTACATTGGGTACAACTGCAACTTGTAAATAGGCCATGAAGTTTTAACTGAGTGTCATTGAAGTAACCAGTTGACCAGTGCCGTGTTATTTTTTTTAACAAGGTATATAATGTAGGGAAGAATATATTATATATATATATAAATAAATATATATATTATATACATACACACAAAATTTTATTGTACAGTTTCATATGAGTAATGTACACACACACACACACACACACACACACACACACACATACACACACACACACACTATTGAGATGTTATTGCATTCAGTAATTTGCAATATTGTTTTTACATGTTCTCTATGTTTGTATGTAATAAGTTTTTGTTGCAACTGCTAAATTTGGTGCTTAATCTTTGTAGGCATATTTTATGACAAAAGCGGACAAAGTCATGCCTTAACTGTTGGACATATAAAATGTTCCCCTACATTACTTGTACCAGACTACATCACATATGTTCATTTCTGTGAATTGGTTGTAAAAATAATTGTTAGGTTGTTAGATTGAACAATGAGGCACAATCTATTTCCTGTTACAGATTACAAAGACTCTGATTGTACACTGAGTGTAGACTGCCCTTTGGCTTTGCTGCTGGTTCCTTTTTGTAATTAAGCTGTTAAGATTATTAAGTTGTGCCATTGTTTAAGTCTGCAGTCGGCTCATGTTGCTTACCATCGTGTTCACTGTTAGTCTTCATAAAAGAGATATACAACAGGCACATTATACTGTCACTATATTTTATCTACTAAATGCACCTTTTGAGGACAAAAATGAAAACACACATCACACCAGTAGGTGCAGCTGGTTGAACTGTCCAGAATATATCCTTCATATCTCCACTGTAGGAATGCCTTACTCCGAGTGCCTAAATGTGTGTGCTTTGTTCACTTGGATTCCGACCGACCGATCGACCGACTTTGAGTCAATTTTGCACGAGTCCTCATCTCGGTATTATCTTGAGGCTGCAAATGAAAGTTTGGGATCTATATTTATCAGAGTTATAAATCGTGATAATGTGAAAATACATTACAAGAATAATTATGTTATACAAAATTATTCAGATGTATGTTAACTGTTGCAGAATGTTATATTTAAGGCAAATGTATGTATAATAGTCCTGTGTGTATTTTTATCAAAGTTTTTGGCTAATCCAGTGATAATTGTTTCTTGTTGATGTGATGTCGAACTTGTTGGGACCCTTTTAGAAGTGAAAACACAAGAGGACAATATTTTTTGGTGTTAGTTTTACCTGTTAACCTGCCAGTTTGCAGCCTCAATCGTTGTACCTCATGATCCCCTCTTTTTACACTCTGTGCCTTCACTTTCCTCATTCCATCTTGATGTAATTCCACATGGCGAAAAGCAATCAAAATTTCACAGTTTCCTCCTTTTTCTATGAAGCACAACTACTAAAATGTTAAGTGAGAATGTTTTAAGAATAGTTCATCCAAAGTGAGATATTTATATATATATATAGAATGTATAAAATAAACAGGGGTGCACAATTTGTATAGTCATGTAAAGATAGTTATATTTTGCTGTCAGTGATGAAGAAAGAAACCACTCTGCTTGTATAGAAGTGTCGCTTTTGTCTTCCATCCATATGGAGCTGTTGCATCTGTTAAACCAGTAGTTCTGCAGGCATGTCTGTTTTTGAATACTCATGTTAATAAAATATGTACTTAGATGCCTGATCTGACCCAATAGTAATGTCATAAAGATTGTTGTAAAGCTAATTGGTTTTTATGTGTGCTAAATGAAAAGTGCAATATTATTTTAAATTATGGTTATCAGCATAGAGTAGACAAAATCATTTACTGTGTGCTTTTAGTGTACAAAAGCTCCCTGTCATATTCTAAGAATTTACTTTAATTTTGAGACATTACGAGCTGAGTGGAAGCCCATGTGATTGCTGTTTCCCCATTGTTACCTGTTGTGACTGGAAAATATTTGAAAATACTGAGTTGAATGTTTGTACCTAACACTAAAAATTTTAGGGTGCACTTGAAATGAAATGTTAAGTGTACCATATTCATTGTAATGTTAATGGAGTCTTGTGCCCTAGTGAAGATGCTTCCCATTGTTAAATGATGTGGATTAAATGGAACATTTTGTTGTATATTGTGCAAAGAAAATACTTTTAAAGTATGTTTTGTGGAATATATCTTCACCAAAAATCAAAAGCATTTGTTAAATGTTGCATCCAGATATCATCTACATAGTTTATTTATTGATCAATGTTATACAGTTATATAATATCCATGTTCCACACAGTTATCGAGTTTTTGTTTTTATGTTGACTCTGGTAATTCAGCTCTTCATATCATGAATTAGTCTGCCTTTTATATCATCAGTTACAAAAATTTTTACCTTCACAAGGCACTCCACATATCACAAACTTTGTATGGAAATCTTTAGTTTAAATTAAATAAAATGCAAGGTTAGAAATGAAAATTTGATAAGCATCCCATTAATACAACACTAATAAATGCCAAGGCACTTGACTGTAACAGATTTTAAACTGATGCTGTTGACTATAATTTGATACTGAAAATATAAATAAATATTATCATACTTAAGAAATAATAGAATGTTTTGGTCATAAAGTCATCAGCACATCTTCCTTCATAAGTAATGTATGTATTAATGCACAGAATAGTGCACTAGTAGTACACACTAATGTGAACAATACATGACACAAGATGAGAGAGAACATTTATTAAACATGAACAAGGTTCATAGAAACTTGGAATCCAGTAAACTTGAAAACACAACACAACCATTTGGCTCTTCAGTCCCTTTATTGGTTGAAAAGAACATGGTATGGAAAGAAAAAAATTGTAACATATGTACCAGGGTTAATGTAAGGAAATTCCTTCATAACCTTGGATCAAGAAATACACAATGTACAGTAAAGGAAACAGGAGAAGTTGACACAATAAGGTTGATTAAATTGTCTTTGCCATCTGTCGTCACAGGCAATTTGCTGCTGACATTGTGAGGGCACATTATGTAAGTGATAGATATGAATAGGAAGTATGTCACCACTTTGTAGTTGAAAGTCACACTAGGATATAAATGATTATATTCCTAGAATGTGAATTTTTGCTATCAATAACAACACTTAAAAGCTGTAATGGATCTTTACCATACAACTGAATGTTAGAAGGGTAAGACACCAAGGAAAAGCACAAATGTGGCTTAAAAGTTAAAACAAGTTTGAGATCTACAATTATTCACATTTTCAGGGAGAGGGAGAACAACAGAGTAGGAGAAGAATAAATAAACAGATGACATTCATAGCCCATAAGATTTAATGACATATTTTATGGAAGAAAGCAACACATTGATAAATAACATTTTTTATGTTGTAAGCTGGAAATGATAGCTACTACAACACACTATAGATGTGATGTTGTAGACTCCGATAATCTATTTTGTAAGTTTCTTATTGTTGGCAATAGTAATCAAATTATACTGCTTCAAAAGCTCACTCAGGTCATAAACATTGTGACAAGTCAAGAAAAACAGGGTCTTGGAGAATAACTGAGCTTCAAATACTTTGGTGATGAAAAGCTGCTTCATTAGATAGCATTTGATGAAGCAATCAGTACTACTTCTGTGATGCAATGATGACTTTTAAAAGTTTATTGTGCTTTGTAACAAGTGATTTTTCAGAGAAGGTTTTGCTGATGCTCTTAAAAATAACAATAATAGTAGCACACCTATAATGCCTTTTTTGCTCAACAAAAAGAAAATGAAATTTTGTCTGGAGTTTTCTAGTATACAGTGTACTTATATCCTATTATTTGGGGAAAGGGGGGAGGGGAAAGAGGGATATTTCCCATTAGGTAATTTGATATCAAAATAGTGAAAAAGCAGAACAATTTGCAAAAATTATTTATCAGTATGATCAGTTATGATAATATAGAATCATCTAAAGATGATATTAAATACTGTACATGCACGTTACTGCTGCTATAATTATGAAAAGGATAGTTCTTGCTCAGCATATTGTAGAGATGCTGAATCACAGACAGGCAAAACAAAAGGCTGTCACAAAATGAGCTTTCAGCCACCCAAACGTGTGGACAAACGCAATTAATACATACATGACCACAGTCTCTGGTAGCTGTAACACAGGTTATGTTTCCCCATAATATGTATACAGAGTATTTATGAAATGTGACAAACACTGGAAAATGATTGCACATTAGTTAAGAGTGACCATGTTATAAATTACTTGTGTTATTAGTGTTGCCTTGTGATTATTACAAACCTGTACACAGTTCTATTGCCATTTGGGAAAAATTAGGCTATCAAATTACATGACATTAATTAATGGTAATAAGTTGATCTGTCTTTGCTCCATTCTTTCTCTTGTAGTGTTGCTATTTGACACTCAAAAATTAACTTATCATTCCCAGCCCGCAGACAGACTGGCCAAAAAGAGACATATTTCAATCTGAAATCCACAATTCTCCTCCTCTTTTTTCCTTTCTCATCACCCCCCCCCCCCCCCCTCCCATGCACACCATCATACCCTTTGTATTTCATTAATCTGTAAAGGAGGAAACATATCGGTAATAAGACGATGAGCTGATGGTTAGGAAAGGGGCTGCAATTCCGTTTAGGGCGCATTTATTTAAGTGTAACTATAATGAATATAGAAACAGAAGACAGTATATATTTTAATATTACACTCCACTCGTCAGACAGGTCCTACTTTATAAATAACATTTTTTTATTTGTATATAAAGCAAGGCTGCTTGCTTTTCATATTTTTCAATTTACGAGACTGGTATTGAGCACATGCTCACCATCAGCAGCCTGATATTTTACTTTTAGCACATTCTCATATTAGTTCATTTGAGACTAATTGTGCTTTATAATAACAGTGACACATCACAAAGCATGATTAGCCTCATTTGTATTAATATGAGAATGTGCTAGAAACCAAACAAAATTGATAGAACATCTGCAAAAACTTCTATGAAGGTTTCAAAGTAAAAACTAAAGCTGGTGATGGTGAGCATGTGCTTGATATAGGCCTGGTAAAATAAAAAAATATAGAAAGCAAGCACACTTCTCTTTATATAAAGAGAAAGGAATGTCATTAATACATGAAGACAATGAGACACCTTGAATACGAAACATCCTAGAGTAGCTACAGTCCACATACAGCAATACGATCATAGCCACTGCTTATCTCACCACAACAAATGTTACTTAGGCTCATTTAGTTTGCTTATCATAATTAACATTGTAAATTAAGATATGACTTTAAAAGTTCACAAGTGTGGTCAGTGAAGAATACCATTGGTTTTATCTTCATGTCAATCTCTTGGATGCTTATTAAATTATAAATGCCCCATTTCATATTTTGGTTAATATGCTAAAATGCAGATAGGAGAATGATTGACTTTCACTGCAAATTTTTGTTGGCTGTAGATGTTGTGTCTTGCTATTATCATTGTCAGCAAATATACTGGGTGTATCAGAAATATTTTTGCAAAGTTTTGGGGTAGATTGCTCACACCAAAACATGGAGAAAAGTCCATATAAACAGACTGTAAAAAATCCTTCATGTATATTGTGAACTTCAGTGACAAGCTGATCAAGCTGCTTATTTATCTAGCACCCATTTTATGACATTCATGGTACAGAAAATTATATATATGAAAACAGAATTTTAATATAATAGAAGGAAACATTCCACGTGGGAAAAAATTATATATAAAAACAAAGATGAGGTGACTTACCGAACGAAAGCGCTGGCAGGTCGATAGACACACAAACAAACACAAACATACACACAAAATTCAAGCTTTCGCAACACACTGTTGCCTCATCAGGAAAGAGGGAAGGAGAGGGGAAGACGAAAGGAAGTGAGTTTCAAGGGAGAGGGTAAGGAGTCATTCCAATCCCGGGAGCGGAAAGACTTACCTTTGGGGGAAAAAAGGACAGGTATACACTCGCACACACGCACATATCCATCCACACATACAGACACAAGCAGACAGATGTCTGCTTGTGTCTGTATGTGTGGATGGATATGTGCGTGTGTGCGAGTGTATACCTGTCCTTTTTTCCCCCAAAGGTAAGTCTTTCCGCTCCCGGGATTGGAATGACTCCTTACCCTCTCCCTTGAAACCCACTTCCTTTCGTCTTCCCCTCTCCTTCCCTCTTTCCTGATGAGGCAACAGTGTGTTGCGAAAGCTTGAATTTTGTGTGTATGTTTGTGTTTGTTTGTGTGTCTATCGACCTGCCAGCGCTTTCGTTCGGTAAGTCACCTCATCTTTGTTTTTATATATAAAAACAGAATTTTATGTGCATACATTTGGATACAAAAGACACATAACTGAAAAGTTATTGAAACATCTGATTTTAGTAAAATAATGTTACCAATCACATTTTTGTGTGCCTCTTAATCTTAAGTCTCATGAAAGTTCATCTTCACCATTTATCCTCTTATGATTTTTTTATATTGTAAACAGTTATTTAACGAAAGTACACAACCACTGTGAAATTTATTTTTTCATTCTCTTCACATTATTGATACTAAACTAAGTCATACTGATCACCTTGCCTGTAAAGTATTAATACAGGGTTTACAAAACAGATCGGTAAGCTACAAAGACCTGAGTGGTGTTAGAAAGTCAAGAGTGGCAAATATCAACAAAGCAACTATGCCTCTTCATTGCTCAACCGCAATATGGTACCATACATGCTGAATACGATTGACATGGAACAGACATAGTGACTATGCTAGTTGAATACAAACCACCGACTCATTAATAACACAGTGACTGTATTGACAGCCTAACATAGGTATTTACATCTTGATTACCGGACACGACAGACTGTGACTTATTGCTTGATGCCTATTCATGGATGTGAGTACTACAAAAATTACAAAATGTTAAAATATGAACTATTACACTTGAGATACTAACACAAGAGACAGAAAAAGCTACAAGAATATAAAAAAATCAGCAGTGAAGGTATCATGAATGACTATAAGCTATATAATCTAAAGTAGCAAAATGATAGGTACCAGCACTATCTTATGATGTAAAATTTTTAATGTGCATGGAGAATTCCAAAGACTACCAAGAACTTTTTGGAAAGTTTTATTTTCTAATTGGAATATATCACAAAATAACAGTTAATTCTAGGAAAGTTATACATTTTTGTAATCAGAAAAACCATAGCTACAAAACTGTGAGAGTAGAATTTTGACAAGATCTCATTTTAAGATTCAAACTGTCTGGAATATGATAATTTTGGTTACTAACTAATTTTTAAGTACACAGTTTTTGGAAAAAGTTAAAAATTTGTTAGAAACAGGGGAATGAACACTTTTAATATGAAATATAAACACTAGTGGCATCAGCAGTCTAAACTATTCCATGAATAATAAAGTTTATAGAAATACAGTGTGACAAAGAATTTAGCAATATTGTGGTATTGCATTACATGTTGCATGGAAACTGCAAAAAAAAGTACTTAAGGGGTAGAATTTTAGCAAGCAGAGCTGTTTTGCCTTGCTACACCTCAAAGTGTCTCTGCATAAGGAATATGTGCTGTGTAAAGCAGTTACCTTTAGATGGTCCCATAGAAAATAATTCAAAGAAGTGAAAGAGAATTCCTTTGAATTTTATGCTCGACTGTCCCAGTGATTCGAGCCATGTGGAACAAATGTTGCAGTGATTTGAGAATTTCCATGCAAATTCTGGAACCACTCGACCTTCTGCCGCCTTGAACACACTATGTTGTAGAGATAAGTGTGAGAGAGAGAGCCTATTTACTGCGCAACACATGTCTGTGAGTGCAGGATGGATGTTTATCGTGGGAAGACAAGAGTTGCATCAGACGAGTGACGCAGACAAGTGTTTGTCACTCATGCCACAGAACCTGTATGGAGGATGCAAGGAGAAACTACGTATTATTCCTTGGCAGTTGAATAACTGTAATTGCTATAGACAAGTGAAACATGATGTGTCCAGAGACTCTTACTTGATCTTGGTCTTAGACTTCCTAGAAACAAGATCTGTTTTTGAATTTCTAGTTGTTATTAAACCCACCACATTATAGTTAATAGTATCTTATGGTTATTGGTGTAGTTGACTTGCAAGAGGTTGTATGCTTATATGAAACTTGTGGAAATGAAAATATGCATGAAATGAACTGAAAGTATGAGGGTACCGAGTTATTTCTAGTGTGTGTGTGAGAGAGAGAGCATTTTTTTAGTTCCTCTAAACACCATTATTTCTTCGGAGAAAAAGTTGTGGAGATTGACACAGCTGCATACCCATAGGAGAGGATCGGCTAAATGTTTCATATAAGTCAACTGCAGTAATAGAAGTGTGAAGTTCGCAATCCAGTTTCACACCGCTTCTCTTGTCACTGAAACCATTAGAATGTGGAAACCAACGTGATCAGGACTGGAAGAAAGAGGAATTTTCAAACAAAATCAAAATAAAAAGATATTGTGAGTTGCCAACGCAACCAATGGTAACAAGACAGGGAAATTGTTTCGCAGAGTTGGATTATGCATAAATTGTAAAAAGGGGTGAAAATTAATAAATACCAAAAAGTAAAGATGCAAGGAAAATTTCAACAGTTTAGACTAAGAAGAGTTACGATGAGATCTATTCGATGATGAAGATCCAGTGTGGAGAGTAAGCAGCCCTCACACACATCGCTGGGGCATGGACCCCATAACGAGCAACTGATGCCATCGGTACCAGCTGCAACTCACCGGTGCTGACTAGAAATCCGTTCACCGACAACAATGCTGAAATCAACCTCTGATGCTGCCGGCACCCATGCTGTTCACTGGCGCTGATTCCAGACCTACTCACTGGCGCAGCCTAAAACTCTACGCCAGGTGAGCGAAAGACAATTAATTGAGTGTGAAGTTAAGGACACTGTCCAATAATAGACCGTTAGTGTAGTTATTATACTCGGAGGTGATTTTTTTTAATGATAACTCAATCTAAAAGTAAGGGGAATATGGATAATACTCAAAAGACTGGGGAAATATCAGAACCAGCCATGGCCATGACAGTGAGTAGGGAAATGCCAGACTGTTCTGAAGTAGTGAATTTAATCAAAGCTCAAAACGCCCAAATTACTACTTTAAGTAAAAATCTAGGAGCTCAGAGCTTACAATTAAATTCTAGATTAGATGCACAAAGTAAAGAATTTACTGCTCAAAATACTTCTTTAAGAAAAGAACTAAATACAACTCTAAATGCCCAAAGTCTTAAATTAGACACAGTGAATATTCAATTAAATAATCAAATAGATGACCAGTGGGCTTCTTTAAGTAAGGAACTAAATGAAACCCTAAGTAAAGAAATAAGTGTGGTATATTCTAGTTTAAATAAACAAAATGAAGTCCTAAATGAGCAAGCTACAAATATGGGTTTACTAAGGAATGAATTTGACACTCTAAACCATAAAGTATAAAATTTGAGAGTAGATTTAAAGAAAGAATTAACGGGTTCTCTGAACATTCATGTAGACCAACTGTTCACTGACTTTTGTCAGACACAGAGTAACCGGTTCCAGGATTTGACAAAGAAACTAGAATTTGATATTGAAGACAAATGTAATAATAAAGAACTCGATCCTAATGAAAAATTAAAATCTTATGAAAATGTATGTAAAGTTAAATTTAATTCTGTAAGACAGGAATGGGATACTTTGAAAGAGAGCACAGATCGACCTAAGAAAGTAATGTCGATTATTCAATCGCAAATTACAGGTGTCAGTACACGAGTTGTCAGAACATGAGTAAATAAGGTAGGACAGAATTTCAAAGAGAATATGTCCAACTTTGATAAATGTAAGTAGTTTGGTGGAACCATTTGAACTATTTAAAGGTCGAGAAGTTACCGAGAGTATAATCTCCAGAAACATTTCGACTGTTGCTTTTTCCAAACTTAATGATAATAGCAATGTTATAGATGACTTGTGCGAAGAATTCAAACTTGTCCATGATAGAGTAGAAAATAGAATAACTTTACTTAATGGTTTGTTTCCCAGGAAAGTGGTAATAGTTTCATTGTGGGGAGGCTTTTACACAAAGTTTAACAAGAATTATTGGTCCGGACGTTAACGTTCCGTGTTAACATGCGGAGTGACAACTGTCGTACCCCTAGTTGTTTTCGGTGTTTCTTCTGTACTATTTTTCCTGCACCGAATTCCCTTCAAATCTTATACTATTCTGTAATCTATTCTTCAACTCTTAAACTATCCTATAATGTTAGTAGCTAGGAAACTAAATATGACTAAAAGATAATAGACTTAAGAGAATCACGAATAAAGAGTGATATCTAAATATGAAATGCAACGAATAGTATATAGTATTAGTGGAAAACATAATATGATGGTACTATTCAAACAGAATGATATCTAGACAACATGAACTGAATATAATCTTTTATGTGAGTATAAAAATATAGTATAAGATTCATGACTAAACACCTATTTTATCGTAGTGTATAATTTTCTATTTAGTATAGAATATTTCATACCTTTTATGAAATTTGATGTAGATGGAAGGCTTGTATTTGTTTTGGAAGGGGTGGCTATTATATATTAAAGCATGATTTACACTAACAAATAAATTATGGCTAACACAGAACCCACACCACACCTTTCAAACGACCCTCGCAAACAAGTGTGACAGATTCTTTACCATTTGCCGTTCCATAGGGGTTGCTAAGATTTTCTTTGGGGACTTCAAAGGCGAAAGTGAGAACATCCATTCTGTACAAGACGTATAACACCATACTTCCTCTGGCTTCTCACTTAAGTTCTGGTGAAGTAGGGATCCTGGGAATAGGGAGTGGGAAGGGTTTCCTGTCTTTGGGCCTATCTTCTTTCGCTTCTGCGATATTAGCAATCATTTCTACTTTTTCCTTTCTTACTTCTCAATTGAGTACGTATCTACCTTTCACTCTTTCCATATTCAATTACTTCCATCGCAGAAGTCCTTCTCGTGTTCTGCGGTTTCGAATAACATACAACTTATTTTATATAAGTAGCCGAACAAATCAAACTACACAAACATACTTACGCATACACACAAAAAATACGATTACACAAACAATGATATTACACATCGAAAGGGGAGAACAGTCAAGCGTTGTAGGGGGAAAGGAATGTGTACATAGGGAAAGGATGAAAGGATGCACACATTGTCATTTACATCGAGTATACCTAAGTAGGAAGTGTGAATAATTAAGGAGAGCATAAGCCAGAGAAGAAGGGTTTGTGATAATTGTTATGGAAGGTCAGTCTGACAAATATTTTGATGACTGGTGGGATAGTGGGACTCTTATAACACAAGTGAACACATATGTATGAATAGTGTATAGAGGTAGAATATATACCAAGAGTATAAAAGTTGAAAAGTAGAGGAGGACTCTAAGGTATTAAATGAAGTATTAAAAAGCGAGTGTGTAGTGTGAAATGGATTTTGTAATTTTACCAGAGGATATTTAATTATGGTGTACATAAAGGTGTACACATGGATAATTAACCTAGAGGCCTATTCATAAGGGATAAGGAAAGCGCACCCAGCATTTATTGGATATAAAGGGCAGATTGGCAGACCTAAGAAATGCTGACCTATACTGTTAGCGGACAGAGGCACCAAGAAGGGGATTGACCTGTATCATAGGAGGATAGGAATTTAAAGGGATGTACTTACTGAAACGGAAGGAGGAAGGGCACTCATGGGGTCAACCCACGTGCAAGGTATAAATGCTGATCCAAGGGGAAAAGGACAGTATCGTGACAGAAGTCACACATTTTTTGGGAATTTTTTGGTAAGTTCAAACTTTATATTTCACTATTATGTTTTCTGAGTGTCAATAGGAATTTTTTTCCCACTACTGTAAGTAATGAGGCCATTAAGTACTAAAGAGGTAATACATAGAATTAGAATAAAAGATGGAATATTCAAGGGTCCATGACACCTGGAATTTATGATTTGAAAAAGAGCAGAAAACAAAATTTTGTGCTCTCGATTTTTAGATATTGAAAGAGCTAACTCCAACATGGGATGAAAGGTTCACGTTTTATAATTATAATAGAATGGAAAAAAGGATTGACCAAGCAATAAGAACAAGAGTATTTATGTTTATTGGTAGAAAAAGATGTATTGTTGAAAAATGATGTGTTATCCTATGTGATATTAGTGTACATGGTAATAAGAAGCTTGTAAACTTTGTTTTTTAATCCCCTGATATTCTGATGCAATACATTAACATTAATTTTCACTGTACTTTTATGAGAATCTTGTGATATTTTAACATCTCTAGTTCCTGCCTGTCTGAGCTACTCACTGAGCATAATTTCATCCAATGTTGAATCACCAGATACTGATCTTGGCCCAAAAAAGAGGTAGTCCCATGAGTTGCAGTGCACCTCCCTTCCCCCTTAAAGGATTTTGCTATCATCCTGGCCAGTTTACCTTCCCTTTCGTACTGAGATGCAGGCCATGCCTTGCAAAGTACCGCCAACCAATAGCATCAACAGGAACCAAACTTATGCCAAAGAAAGTAGCTGCCTGAAGCAGCTGATCTAACTCCATATTGATCCTCCTGACAGAGCTGTTCAGTTGGAGTCAGGTCATACTACATGAAAGCAGGAACCAGGCCAACATTTGTACGGTTCATTGCAGATGCTATTTTTACCAATTCCTGGACTGGAATTGGATGTGATCAATGCATGTACTGGAATAGGACGTGACCATCTTCATGGTCACAATGTTTTACCAGCAGACTTTCCAGGTACTGTCTACAGGAACTTGATTCAGAACAGTGTTCTAAACTTGGTACTGATTGTACTACAGGAAACAGGATGTAGCATATGATTTAAGTATGATGGAGCTCCAACACATTTTGGTCACAATGGATCTGCCTTGGCCAATGGGTATGTACGAGAAGACCAATTCCATGAGCTACACATTCTCACTTCTTTGAATTCGGCTGTGCCCTTTCAAAGGGACCATCCCGGCATTTGCCTGGAGTGATCTAGGGAAATCACGGAAAACCTAAATCAGGATGGCCGGACGTGACAGACATGGGGAAGAATGATGGTGCACTATGAGACGTTGCAACAGAATCAAGCTTAGAAGAAAGCTTACACAGCAGCAAGAGGGGTGTAGAGATTGAATTGAACTGAATTTTATTTGATCCTGTAAAATTACATTGTGTACAGAAATGTACGTGTAATATAGGATATGTAAAAGTAGTAACATTCATTATCACTTATTTTTCTACCCCTTTAGCTTACATTTTCTAGCATTTGCCAGTCGGTGGGGTATGTTCTGTACTTCATTCTTCCTTCTTGTATTGTTGGTGTGTACACTAGCATTTGTATTCCAGTCCTTACTATCTTTTGTGATGTACATTATTGTTTTGTATATATACAACAATGAGAAAGTTAAGATACCTAACTTTTTGAAACAGTTTCTGCATGTTCCAGAGGTCTTTCTTGTTAAAATGGTCCTAATTGCTTTTTTTTCTGTAATGTTAACACTCGTTTTGTCTCTTGTTTGTTTGAGTTTCCCCACACAGTCACTCCATACTGTAACTAAGCTTCGAAAAGTCCATGATATACTGTACACAGAAGTTCTTGTCTGAAAACTGTGATAGCTGCATCATTAAGAATATGACAGAGCTCAGTTTCTTACAGACAGTATTAATATGTTTTTTTTCCATTTCAGCTCATTATCCACAAGAATACCTAAGAATCTAGCAGACTGTACTTCTTCTACTTCCAGCCTTGTTCCATCAACCTCTAAATCCATATTTACAGCCTTCTCCTTGTTTCTAAACACTGTGTACATAGTCTTTTTAGGATTTATAACCAGTTCATTTTCCAACAGCCATTGAGTTGTGACACTTGCAGATATGTATGCGCTTCTCTCAAGCTGTTCCATATTTTGGTCACTATTTAGTGTTGTCATGTCATCAGCATACAATATTTTCTTTTCTTCCTCCTCAACACCTATATCATTAACAAACACATTAAATAACAATGGCCCCATTACCGAACCCTGCGGCACCCCATATTTGATAGGTTTGGTTTCTGACTGGTATGAGTTTCCTAATGATACATACCGCTTGCGGTTGCACAAGTATGATTTTATCCATTCACCTGGTTGCCCTTGACTGCCATAATTGCCTAATTTTTGTATCAGCATTTCATGGTCAATGGTGTCAAATGCTTTTGAAAGATCCAGAAACATTGCAGAGAAAACCTTTTTTTCATCTAAGGACTGTAAAATGTATTCTGAAACCAAGTTGTGAGGGTATGAGAATGTTATGTTTGTCCAAATAATTAACTAAACTGGTATACATAAGGTTTTCTAGGATTTTCAAGAAACCTGATATAAGCGAAACTGGTGTCGTCCTTATCCCCTTTCTTGTACACTGGCACCACCTTCGTTATCTTCAGTTTTTCTGGAAAAATTCTATCTCTGAAAGAACAGTTTGCTACGTTCAGCAGTGGTGTTATTATCTGCTCACTTACCAGCTTTTTTACATGATCTGATATTTCATCATCACCAGCTGATTTCTTGGACTTCAGTTTCTGTCTAGTTTTCCGTAGTTCATCTTCCGTGACTGGTCTTAAGAACATAGTACTGCGTGATCTCTTTGGTACCTTAATACTCTTCTGTTTTTGACTATTTCTTTCCAATTTTAGGTTTTCTACTACACTGATATAGTTATTATTCAGGATGTTTGCTATTTCCATACCATCTGTGACCACTGTGTTGTCTATTTTAATTGGCCTAATACCTTCTTCTTTGTTTGACTCATATTTTTCCTTTCTTTCAGCATTAATTGCATTCCAAGCTGCCTTTGCCTTGTTTTTTGAGTTAGTTATGGTGGTGTCAATTGCTCTTGCTTTTGCTTCTCTTATTGTTTTTCTATACTTCTTATTTTTTTTAACATTTTATAGTTTTCAGCTTCGCCCATCCATCTCAGATCCTGCACCTTCCTTCGCTGTTCTAGTATTTCACTGGTAATTCACTGTGTTTGATCTTGAAGCCTTTCTTGGGAAATGCTACATTAAAATGGTATTTAATTGTTGAAATAAATGCATCATATTTTTCATGATATGGTTATAATAGAGGGAAACATTCCACGTAGGAAAAATATATCTAAAAACAAAGATGATGTGACTTACCAAATGAAAGTGCTGGCAGGTCGACAGACACACAAACAAACACAAACATACACACAAAATTCAAGCTTTCGCAACAAACTGTTGCCTCATCAGGAAAGAGGGAAGGAGAGGGAAAGACGAAAGGATGTGGGTTTTAAGGGAGAGGGTAAGGAGTCATTCCAATCCCGGGAGCGGAAAGACTTACCTTAGGGGGAAAAAAGGACGGGTATACACTTGCACACACACACATATCCATCCACACATATCCAGACACAAGCAGACATATTTAAAGACAAAGAGTTTGGGCAGAGATGTCAGTCGAGGCAGAAGTGCAGAGGCAAAGATGTTGTTGAATGACAAGTGAGGTATGAGTGGCAGCAACTTGAAATTAGCGGAGATTGAGGCCTGGTGGATAACGGGAAGAGAGGATATATTGAAGAGCAAGTTCCCATCTCCGGAGTTCGGATAGGTTGGTGTTAGTGGGAAGTATCCAGATAACCCGGACAGTGTAACACCGTGCCAAGATGTGCTGGCCGTGCACCAAGGCATGTTTAGCCACAGGGTGATCCTCATTACCAACAAACACTGTCTGCCTGTGTCCATTCATCCGAATGGACAGTTTGTTGCTGGTCATTCCCACATAGAATGCGTCACAGTGTAGGCAGGTCAGTTGGTAGATCACATGGGTGCTTTCACACGCGGCTCTGCCTTTGATCGTGTACACCTTGCGGGTTACAGGACTGGAGTAGGTGGTCGTGGGAGGGTGCATGGGACAGGTTTTACACCGGGGGCAGTTACAAGGGTAGGAGCCAGAGGGTAGGGAAGGTGGTTTGGGGATTTCATAGGGATGAACTAAGAGGTTACGAAGGTTAGGTGGACGGCGGAAAGACACTGTTGGTGGAGTGGGGAGGATTTCATGAAGGATGGATCACATTTCAGGGCAGGATTTGAGGAAGTCGTATCCCTGCTGGACACCAACAACCTGACAACAGCTTTCGCATCCTGCAACTACCCTCCCGACCTGGTACAGAAGCAAATAACCAGAGCCACTTCCTCATCCTCTCAAACCCAGAACCTCCCACAGAAGAACCACAAAAGTGCCCCACTTGTGACAGGATACTTTCCGGGACTGGATCAGATTCTGAATGTGGCTCTTCAGCAGGGATAAGACTTCCTCAAATCCTGCCCTGAAATGTGATCCATCCTTCATGAAATCCTCCCCACTCCACCAACAGTGTCTTTCCCCCGTCCACCTAACCTTCGTAACCTCTTAGTTTATCCCTATGAAATCCCCAAACCACCTTCCCTACCCTCTGGCTCCTACCCTTGTAACCGCCCCCGGTGTAAAACCTGTCCCATGCACCCTCCCACGACCACCTACTCCAGTCCTGTAACCCGGAAGGTGTACACGATCAAAGGCAGAGCCGCGTGTGAAAGCACCCATGTGATCTACCAACTGACCTGCCTACACTGTGACGCATTCTATGTGGGAATGACCAGCAACAAACTGTCCATTCGGATGAATGGACACAGGCAGACAGTGTTTGTTGGTAATGAGGATCACCCTGTGGCTAAACATGCCTTGGTGTACGGCCAGCACATCTTGGCACGGTGTTACACTGTCCGGGTTATCTGGATACTTCCCACTAACACCAACCTATCCGAACTCCGGAGATGGGAACTTGCTCTTCAATATATCCTCTCTTCCCGTTATCCACCAGGCCTCAATCTCCGCTAATTTCAAGTTGCCGCCACTCATACCTCACCTGTCATTCAACAACATCTTTGCCCCTGCACTTCTGCCTCGACTGACATCTCTGCCCAAACTCTTTGTCTTTAAATATGTCTGCTTGTGTCTGTATATGTGTGGATGGATATGTGTGTGTGTGCGAGTGTATACCCGTCCTTTTTTCCCCCTAAGGTAAGTCTTTCCACTCCCGGGATTGGAATGACTCCTTACCCTCTCCCTTAAAACCCACATCCTTTCGTCTTTCCCTCTCCTTCCCTCTTTCCTGATGAGGCAACAGTTTTTTGCGAAAGCTTGAATTTTGTGTGTATGTTTGTGTTTGTTTGTGTGTCTGTCGACCTGCCAGCACTTTCATTTGGTAAGTCACATCATCTTTGTTTTTAGATACATCATATTTTTCATTTACACTCCGAGCCTATAGGGTTTCATTCCAGGTTTCCTTACTTAACAGTGTTCTAAAGATGTTGATATTTTGTTCACTGATGATCCTAATTTCTTTGGTTGTTCATTTTGGTTCTGATACTGTGTCATTACTTCTGCAAAACCTGATTAGTTGTCAATGATGATCAGATGTTTCTGTCTGAACTACATGTGACTCATAGTTACACATATTAGTAATTATGTTGTCAATAACTGTCTCACTTTATGAAGTCACTCTTGTTGGTGCAGTTATTGTTACTTTCATGTTATGCTGTATTAACAATTCTTCACAAACCTGTCCTATTTTTGTGTCTTTTCCCATGTCAATGTTGAAATCTCCACATATAATAAGGTTTCTCTTCATATTCATTCTCAATAAGCTAGCAATTTTTTTCAGAAAGATGCTAATATTGCCACATGCTGATCTGTACACACAAAACACACTAAAATCCTCTGTCACTATACCAGTAACTTCAAAGTCTTTTTCTCTAGCTAAGGGCAATGTAGCAGCTTCACTGTTTACATTCTTTAGGAGAGTACCTGTTTTAATACATATACAAACACCACCACCCTTATATTTCGATCTGCAGAAGTAACTAGCTAGTTTGTAGTCCTTTACTGCAACATTACTGATTTTACTTTCAATTTGTCCGTATTCACTGGTGCATAATATGTCTGGTCTTATTTCACTCAGTACTTCTGCTTCTAATTTCTTGTTACCAAAGTATTGAATATTTTGATGAAGTACTTTTATGTAATTTTTCTTTTGTTGGTTTACATGTTGTGAGCTGTATTCTGAGGCAAATTCTTTAGCATCGTCTTTTTTTGTATGGTGCTTGTATTTTTCTTTTCCAGCTACAGTGTATGATTTTTTACCCCCTTCAGGCCATATTAGTTTCCCTTGCTTGTAATGATTTTGCAGACATCTGCAAACATTCTGCTGAATGTTACAGACCCCAGTCTATTTAAATGCAAGCCATCCTTCGCGAGTGAGTTTTCACATAGGAATTTGTTTGGGTCTATAAAAACTGCCCCAAGATGATCACATTGTTCTTTAAGAGCACAGTTTATTTTGGCAATATATTTTTCACTCACTGACCTTCTGTATATGATTCTGCTAAATATCAGCCGAGATCCTGCATACATATTTCTTGCAGAACAAATCATGTTTCTTGTTTCGTTTGCCATTTCTTCCTCAATGCTACTCTTTAACAAATTCGTTCCAACATGTATAAACACCCCTTTATAATTATGTCTGGTTTCAGAATCTGGTTCTGTAGTAGCTTCTCTTGCATTTATCATATTTTTAAAATGTTTACCAAGAACTAAGAGGAATGCCAATGGCAATTACATACTCAATTCAACAAATAAGTGTAAAGCAGCATGGAAAGTTATCAAAACAGACATAAGCTCTGAAAATAAACACAATAACATTCCATTCACCAAAACATCTTAAATGCACACTTTACTAGTTCTGGCAAAGATACAAATAAAGCTGTAGTTTTGCTTTTAGCTCTAGAGAGTACGCAACATGATGACTTCTGCTGGGCTTGTGCATCTTAAGACAGGTTAGTGAAGCAATTGCCAAACTAAACAGATTAAAAGCAAAAGACTTCTATGGACTTCCAAATCATCTAATAAAAAATATAAATAAAGCGATTCTACTGCTGCTAACCAGATCATCAACCAAATGTTATACAAAGGAATCTTTTCAGATTGCCTAAAAATTATTGCTGTAATACCTGTCCATAGGAAAGGTGATAAAGCATCTCCTGGTAACCATCGGCCCGCCTCCCTCATACCAAAAATAATAGAATGTTGTATGCACATGAAGATGAGCCAACACTTAAAGCAAAGTTATCTACTTAGCTCCTTACAATATAGTTTGGACGTCATCTTCCCACTGTCAAAGCGGGTGAGATTACCACCACGAAAAAAGATTTTTTTTTTTTTTTTTTGAGACTAAGAAAAAACCTGTGCAGCTCTTGTAGATTCAAAGAAAGCTTTTGACACTGTCTCTTACTGTATACTTATCAAAAAGCTCTTATCATTGGGGGGTCAAAAATAAAATGTTAAATTCAATGGGCTGAATTATACAATAATCAAATGTTATTATTATAATACACAAGGATTATGGCAATAACAAAAATTGCATTAAACACACATAAAAATAAACAAAACTTCCGGCTTTTCGCCTCACTTATTTTTAAAAAAATATTACATCGTAGGTAATACCAGGAATTTTTATTTCAATTTATAGTCTTCCTTGGCAGTGGCACATCGTGCTTCTTAAGTGTGTCTTAATCAATTTTAACTTGAGAAACTTCTCTCGGCAAAACCTGTACTAACCAGAACTGTGGGCATTATTCTGATTGTTATGTAGAGATTTTAATATATTTGTTGCAAATTATTTTCTGATATGTACTGAATAAGTTGTTTCGTGTCTTTCATTTAGTCCTGTAGGTTGGATTTTAAAAGTTAAAGAGTTTCTTATAAGTTTGAAAGGCTGTAAGTTGCTGTTTTCACCTTCTTCACATTACAATGTTTGTGAAGGTTGTCCTTGGATAACGATTTAAAATAATGCATATAGTAAATAAAATCAAATCATTGAAAATATTCATTAAGCACTTTGAATCAACATTCAGTGTCGACTATTGTAGCATCTATCATTGTGTTAAAAAACTTCTCTGTGCACTGCATTTCAGCAGATTGTGAAGGTTCATCAATTTGTTCATAACCGAACATCCACTTTTTCTGTGCTGGTCTTTTTTTTCTTAACTGAGACTTAATTTCGTTACTATTTTTTTCTACAAACAATTGAGCTTATGTTATGCTTGTTTCAAATCTTGAGTTACAGAATTCTTGAATCCTGTCACAAAATGAACATAAATTATCAATAGCGACTTTCAAGTTGACTTGAACCGATTGCCATAGTTTACTTACATTGACATGTAGTAAAATCTCATACCATGCGTGTATTGCAACAATTAACTCAAAAGTTAACATTTCCTTCAAGACTGCTTCATCGTTGTTAAGAGTTTCGGGATCATCAGTTCTATTTTTCACATCTCTTACATTTGCGATGACATCATCAAATTGCAAAAATATCGCTTTTACAGCTCCGATTCTACTTCCCAATTGTGTTTCAGACAGAGGTTTCAATGTCAATTTCAATTTAGTTTTTATAAGATCCCAACACTTGCTTGATTTTGTAAAAAGCACATAAACTTTATTGATGGAGCTGAAAAACGTTTTAACTGTTGTAGAAGTGTTAGCGGCATGTAGCAAAAGCAAATTCCAACAATGGCATCTGCATGACTTGAACAAAGCTCGTGGTTTGAGTATTCTTATTCTAACACCTTTTTTAATGCCAACCATATTGGAACTGTTATCATATCCCTGTTCTCAACAGTTTTGGATGTCTAGGCCTTATTTTCTAGTTCCTTTAAAATGTCATTTGTTAAATATCTCCCGTTGTTTCCGCGGCGGCAATAAACCCAGCGAAAAGTTCCTCTATCTCTTGAGTGATTGATTGATATGTTCATTCATCCATATAACAATACAAATTGTATAGATGTCATCAATTGTGTGTTATGAACTAAAACATACATGGGTTCTTACAATGTTTACAACTCAATTCTTACCATTTTTACAGGTCAATTCTTAAAATATTTATAATTATCCCGTATGCTGTTGCTTTATGTGGGCATATGTGGTATTTGTGTCTATTTAATAGCTATCTACAATTATTCTAAATGCTTATTTACCTTGTAACAACTTTTAATATACATTTTTAGCTTTTGGCTAAAGATATGAAGTATATTTGCACCTTTTATTTCAATAGCAGTCTGTTGTACAGTTTTAGGCCATTATATAGCATATTGTTCTTTGTTTTGGACTTGTTTTTCCTCTTTAGGTATAAGTAGCAGCTGGATCTAGTTTCATGGTCATGTATTGATATGTTCGTAGGGTAAAGATGAATAATTTTTCTTATGTACATTACAGTCTGGAAAATGTATTCACAGGGGATAGTCATAATTTCTAGTTTCTTGAATAAATCAGTACAATGCGTCCTATTGCTGCTATTTGTTATTATCTGTACAGCTCTTTTCTGTATCTTGAAGACAGACTGAATATCCCCATCAATTGTTCCCCAAAACATGATTCTATAACTGAGGATTGAGGGTATGTACTTAAAATATGTCATTTTGAGGCATGAAATATTGTAGACTGGTGCAAGTATTCGTAGAGCACAACATGGTGTGGATAGTGTCATTGTTAAAGCTTTTACGTGCTCTGTCCATTTTAACTGACAATCTGCCTTCAACCCCAAAAATTTGGTATCCATTACACATTCTATTACATCATCATTAATTGTTAATTTATCATCATTGTGTCTTTTATTCAACCAGAAGTACATACAATTAGTTTTGTTTATGTTTAAAGTTACTTTATTTTTCAGTGACCACTTGTGAACATCTTTGAGGGCTGCATTAGCCTTTTCTTTCAACTGTGCTGGAGTTTTGGCTGTGATCAGTGTGTTGCTGTCATCAGCAAACAGTATTTTTTCCCCACATCTTCAATTGAGTAATTACAGAATCTTAATATTATTGACGTTCTAACAGTTTCAGCAACAAGAGAAGCGGTACAAAACTGGATTGCAAACTACACACTTCTTTTACTACAGTTGACTTACTTGAAATGTTTAGCCGATCCTCTTCTAGGATATACAGCTGCATCAATCTCAACAACTTCTTCTCTGAAGAAATAATGCTGGTTAGAGGAACTAAAAAAATGCTCTCTTTCTCACACACAAACTAGAAATAACTCAGTACCCTCATACTTTCAGTTCAGTTCAGGGATATTTTCATTTCCACAAGTTTCATATAAGCATACAACCTCTTGCAAGCAAATATGCCGATAACCATCAGATACTATTAACTATAATTACAGTGTGGTGGGTTTAATAACCACCAGAAATTCAAAAACGGGTCTTGCTTCTAGCAAGTCTAACACCAAGATTAAGTAAGAGTCTCTACACACATCATGTTTCACTTGTCTATAGCAATTGCAGTTATTCGACTGCAAGGAATAACACGTAATTTCTCCTTGCATCCTCCATACAGGTTCAGTGGCACGAGCGGCAAACACTTGTTGGTGTCACGTGTCTGATGTAACTCTTGTCTTCCCACGATAAACGTCCATCCTGCACACACAGACATGTGTTGCGCAGTAAATAGGCTCTCTCTCTCTCGCACTTTACAACATCATGTGTTCGAGGTGGCAGAAGGTCGAGTGGTTCCAGAATTTATGTGGAAATTATCGAATCACTACATATCCCCCTCCTTAGATCATCAAGCAATATTTTATACATAATTACCATGTACATTAATATCACACAGGATAACACTTCATTTTTCAACAATACATCTTTTTCTACCAATAAACATAAATACTCTTGTTCTTATTGCTTGGTCAATCCTTTTTTCCATTCTACTATAATTATAAAACATGAACCTTTCATCCCATGTTGGAGTTAGCTCTTTCAATATCTAAAAATCGAGAGCACCAAAATTTTTGTTTTCTGCTGTTTTTCCAATCATAAATTCCAGGTGTCATGGACCCTTGAATATTCCATCTTTTATTCTAATTCTATGTATTGCCTCTTTAGTACTTAATGGCCTCATTACTTACATTAGTGGGAAAAAAATTCCTATTGACACTCAGAAAACATAATAGTGAAATATAAAGTTTGAACTTACCAAAAAATTCCCAAAAAATGTGTGACTTCTGTCACGATACTGTCCTTTTTCCCCTTGGATCAGCATTTATACCTTGCACGTGGGTTGACCCCATGAGTGCCCTTCCTCCTTCCGTTTCAGTAGGTACGTCCCTTTAAATTCCTATCCTCCTATGATACAGGTCAATCCCCTTCTTGGTGCCTCTGTCCGCTAACAGTATAGGTCAGCATTTCTTAGGTCTGCCAATCTGCCCTTTATATCCAATAAATGCTGGGTGCGCCCTCCTTATCCCTTATGAATAGGCCTCTAGGTTAATTATCCGTGTATACACCTTTATGTACACCATAATTAAATATCCTCTGGTAAAATTACAAAATCCATTTCACACTTCACACTCGCTTTTTAATACATCATTTAATACCTTAGAGTCCTCCTCTACTTTTCAACTTTTATACTCTTGGTATATATTCTACCTCTATACACTATTCATACATATGTGTTCACTTGTGTTATAAGAGTCCCACTATCCCACCAGTCATCAAAATATTTGTCAGACTGACCTTCCATAACAATTATCACAAACCCTTCTTCTCTGGCTTATGCTCTCCTTAATTATTCACACTTCTTACTTAGGTATACTCGATGTAAATGACAATGTGTGCATCCTTTCATCCTTTCCCTATGTACACATTCCTTTCCCCCTACAACGCTTGACTGTTCTCCCCTTTCGATGTGTAATATCATTGTTTGTGTAATCGTATTTTTTGTGTGTATGCGTAAGTATGTTTGTGTAGTTTGATTTGTTCGGCTACTTATATAAAATAAGTTGTATGTTATTCGAAACCGCAGAACATGAGAAGGACTTCTGCGATGGAAGTAATTGAATATGGAAAGAGGAAAAGGTAGATAGGTACTCAAATGAGAAGTAAGAAAGGAAAAAGTAGAAATGATTGCTAATATCACAGAAGTGAAAGAAGATAGGCCAAAAGACAGGAAACCTGTCCCGCTCCCTTTTCCCAGGATCCCTACTTCACCAGAACTTAAGTGAGAAGCCAGAGGAAGAATGGTGTTATACGTCTTGTACAGAATGGATGTTCTCACTTTCACCTTTGAAGTCCCCAAAGAAAATCTTAGCAACCCCTATGGAACGGCAAATGGTGAAGAATCTGTCACACTTGTTTGCGAGGGTCATTTGAAAGGTGTGGTGTGGGTTCTGTGTTAGCCATAATTTATTTGTTAGTGTAAATCATGCTTTAATATATAATAGCCACCCCTTCCAAAACAAATACAAACCTTCCATCTACATCAAATTTCATAGAAGGTATGAAATATTCTATACTAAATAGAAAATTATACACTACGATAAAATAGGTGTTTAGTCATGAATCTTATACTATATTTTTATACTCACATAAAAGATTATATTCAGTTCATGTTGTCTAGATATCATTCTGTTTGAATAGCACCATCATATTATGTTTTCCACTAATACTATATACTATTCATTGCATTTCATATTTAGATATCACTCTTTATTCGTGATTCTCTTAAGTCTATTATCTTTTAGTCATATTTAGTTTCCTAGCTACTAACATTATAGGATAGTTTAAGAGTTGAAGAATAGATTACAGAATAGTATAAGATTTGAAGGGAATTCGGTGCAGGAAAAATAGTACAGAAGAAACACCGAAAACAACTAGGGATGCGACAGTTGTCACTCCGCATGTTAACACGGAACGTTAACGTCCGGACCAATAATTCTTGTTAAATTTTGTGTAAAAGCCTCCCCACAGTGAAACAATTACCACTTTCCTGGGAAACACAACATTAAGTAAAGTTATTCTATTTTCTACTCTATCATGGACAAGTTTGAATTCTTCGCACAAGTCATCTATAACATTGCTATTATCATTAAGTTTGGAAAAAGCAACAGTCGAAATGTTTCTGGAGATTATACTCTCGGTAACTTCTCGACCTTTAAATAGTTCAAATGGTTCCACCAAACTACTTACATTTATCAAAGTTGGACATATTCTCTTTGAAATTCTGTCCTACCTTATTTACTCATGTTCTGACAACTCGTGTACTGACACCTGTAATTTGCGATTGAATAATCGACATTACTTTCTTAGGTCGATCTGTGCTCTCTTTCAAAGTATCCCATTCCTGTCTTACAGAATTAAATTTAACTTTACATACATTTTCATAAGATTTTAATTTTTCATTAGGATCGAGTTCTTTATTATTACATTTGTCTTCAATATCAAATTCTAGTTTCTTTGTCAAATCCTGGAACCGGTTACTCTGTGTCTGACAAAAGTCAGTGAACAGTTGGTCTACATGAATGTTCAGAGAACCCGTTAATTCTTTCTTTAAATCTACTCTCAAATTTTATACTTTATGGTTTAGAGTGTCAAATTCATTCCTGATTGTTATGTAGAGATTTTAATATACTTGTTCCAAATTATTTTCTGATATGTACTGAATAAGTTGTTTCGTGTCTTTCATTTAGTCCTGTAGGTTGGATTTTAACAGTTAAAGAGTTTCTTATAAGTTTGAAAGGCTGTAAGTTGCTGTTTTCACCTTCTTCGCTTGCTCATTTAGGACTTCATTTTGTTTATTTAAACTAGAATATACCACACTTATTTCTTAATTAGGGTTTCATTTAGTTCCTTACTTAAAGAAGCCCACTGGTCATCTATTTGATTATTTAATTGAATATTCACTGTGTCTAATTTAAGACTTTGGGCATTTAGAGTTGTATTTAGTTCTTTTCTTAAAGAAGTATTTTGAGCAGTAAATTCTTTACTTTGTGCATCTAATCTAGAATTTAATTGTAAGCTCTGAGCTCCTAGATTTTTACTTAAAGTAGTAATTTGGGCGTTTTGAGCTTTGATTAAATTCACTACTTCAGAACAGTCTGGCATTTCCCTACTCACTGTCATGGCCATGGCTGGTTCTGATATTTCCCCAGTCTTTTGAGTATTATCCATATTCCCCTTACTTTTAGATTGAGTTATCATTAAAAAAAATCACCTCTGAGTATAATAACTACACTAACGGTCTATTATTGGACAGTGTCCTTAACTTCACACTCAATTAATTGTCTTTCGCTCACCTGGCGTAGAGTTTTAGGCTGCGCCAGTGAGTAGGTCTGGAATCAGCGCCAGTGAACAGCATGGGTGCCGGCAGCATCAGAGGTTGATTTCAGCATTGTTGTCGGTGAACGGATTTCTAGTCAGCACCGGTGAGTTGCAGCTGGTACCGATGGCATCAGTTGCTCGTTATGGGGTCCATGCCCCGGCGATGTGTGTGAGGGCTGCTTACTCTCCACACTGGATCTTCATCATCGAATAGATCTCATCGTAACTCTTCTTAGTCTAAACTGTTGAAATTTTCCTTGCATCTTTACTTTTTGGTATTTATTAATTTTCACCCCTTTTTACAATTTATGCATAATCCAACTCTGCGAAACAATTTCCCTGTCTTGTTACCATTGGTTGCGTTGGCAACTCACAATATCTTTTTATTTTGATTTTGTTTGAAAATTCCTCTTTCTTCCAGTCCTGATCACGTTGGTTTCCACATTCTAATGGTTTCAGTGACAAGAGAAGCGGTGTGAAACTGGATTGCGAACTTCACACTTCTCTTACTGCAGTTGACTTATATGAAACATTTAGCCGATCCTCTCCTATGGGTATGCAGCTGTGTCAATCTCCACAACTTTTTCTCCGAAGAAATAATGGTGTTTAGAGGAACTAAAAAAATGCTCTCTCTCTCACACACACACTAGAAATAACTCGGTACCCTCATACTTTCAGTTCATTTCATGCATATTTTCATTTCCACGAGTTTCATATAAGCATACAACCTCGTGCAAGTCAACTACACCAATAACCATAAGATACTATTAACTATAATGTGGTGGGTTTAATAAGAACCAGAAATTCAAAAACAGATCTTGCTTCTAGGAAGTCTAAGACCAAGATCAAGTAAGAGTCTCTAGACACATCATGTTTCACTTGTCTATAGCAATTACAGTTATTCAACTGCCAAGGAATAATATGTAGTTTCTCCTTGCATCCTCCATACAGGTTCTGTGGCATGAGTGACAAACACTTGTCAGCGTCACTCGTTTGATGCAACTCTTGTCTTCCCATGATAAACATCCATCCTGCACTCACAGACATGTGTTGCGCAGTAAATAGGCTCTCTCTCTCACACTTATCTCTACAACATAGTGTGTTCAAGGCAGCAAAAGGTCGAGTGGTTTCAGAATTTGCATGGAAATTCTCAAATCACTGCAACATTTGTTCCACATGGCTCGAATCCCTGGGACAGTCAAGCATAAAGGCATAATATTGTGCTTGTTTCACTGTTTATAATTTTGTTGATAACAGATTTGGACATCAATGTAATTAATTCAGTTTGTACGTCATGGCTCAGATAATGCTGACAAAGTTGCTTTTCATTAATACGTTACAACTGCTCTTTTAGTGTTAGATCATATTTGGATAACTATTTAAATAGGTTTATAACATTTCCACTGTTTCTGCTATCATTCAGGTTAAGGGATTCTCAAGGTCCTCTAAATGCCAGGTTGTGTGAAGCTAAGTATTTTATAATATTAATTGATCTTTGAAACAAGTTATACCAATGCTCTTGTGATTCCTTAATCAGTCTCTCATTTTCCTTCTCCATTATTTTTCTGTATTTTAATTTATTTACAGAATTCCATCCATCTAATCGTTCATTCCATGTTTTGTGACTTTGTTCATGCATTTGAAACCTCCTAATCAGATTTTTCTAGTCACAACATCCTTCTTTTATCATCTCTGTCTGCAAACGTGAAAAAAGTCGACATGGAAAGCAATAAACTTTGTCGTGAGATATGGAGTAAGCTAAACATCCATATTGATTTTCGCCATTACTCCATTTTCTAGTAAAATAAAATTTTGTAAAATGTCTTTTATTTGCGTCTTTTGGGGAAACTTTCATCAGGTTTCTCTAGGTTTTGTTGGGGACCATTTTGAATTAAATCATGATGCGGCAAATCTGTTACTGGAAATAACCACTATCCTGGATCTAATTCTATAAATGACTTCTTACATGAACGTGTGAGCATGTAACATCACTGGCTCCAAACCCTCTCCCCCCTCACTCCCCCCCTCACCCAACCACCCCTCTCCCCCACCTCCTTGCCAGAATAACATCGCTGCCCTACTGCAGCAAGAACAGCTGTATCTCTGCCAGATCAGTTCTATGATTTTATTTTATTTCATGTTCCATAGGTCCAACTGTGTTGGGTTCACAAGGATGTGAATTGAGTCAGCTTTTTACAAAGACAAAATGATAATCTTATAGCATATACAGACATTTGAATTACGTAATTATATAAAAATTTATATAATAATTTCTTTGAGTAGCAATTCAGAAAAAAGAAGAATACCTTTAATTCAAATCATTAAAGCACTACAGAAAAACAGATACAGACCACAAATGGATACAGAGCTCAAGTTAAATAACATTCTTAGTGGCATTATGTCAACTTGTATTATATAATCTTAAAATCTTATAATTTATTTATTTAAAAAGTCATATAAACTGTAAAAAGCTTTTGCTAGTGGAAATATTTTAATGCTTTCTTAAACTTACTCTTGCTATGAATCTCTGTCATTATTTCAGGAGGAAGAGCATTGAAGAATTTTGTTTCAATGTGGTGGACACCCTTTTGCACCAAGCTCGTTGTGTATGTCATTCTTCCTTTGCGTGTTATGCTCATGATAATAACTGTTTGGTTCAAACATCTCTATATTTTTATAGACAAAACATATGAGAGAAAAAACGTACTGGCATATAGTTGTGTATATCTTAAGTTTTCGAAAGCTATTTCTTCATGAGTCTCTTGGGGGAACCCACATATAACTCTTAAATATTGCTTCTAAACAATGATCAGTTTCCTTGCTAATGGCTGGTTGCCCCCAAAAATAATGGCGTATTCAAAGAGTGAGTGAAAATAGTCATAGTATGCCACTTTTGCAGTGTCAGGTTCAACACACACAGTGACAAACCATAAAACATACGTAGCAGAGCTAAGCCTCTTAGAGATCTATGATATGCGAAGACCAGTTCATTTTCTTGTGAATGTGCACTCCAAGAAGTTTTGTTGTTTCCAATCTTTCTATAGCCTAATTAACACATGTCACACTTAATTCTCTCTCTCTTTCTCTTTTTGTACAGAACAGAATAAAATTGGTCTTACTGGAATTTAATGAGACCATTCACCATGAACCAGTTAACCACATGTGATAGTATGTGATTAATGGATTCCTCAAGATTACTATCTGTTCTACTGCTCATAAAATTGTGGTATCATCAGCAAATAAAGTAAATTTACACGACAGACTTGTACATGATGAAACTTGTACATGATGGCAGATCATTTATAAAAATCAAGAACAATAGTGGCCCAAGAATTGAGTCCTGAGGCACTCCACATGTAATGGAACTTCATTCAGAATGTGCAGAAACATCATATACTTCACCTGAGCTATTCAAGACAACTTTTTGTTTTCTGTTGTGGAGTTACGACTGTTGCCAATTATCTGCACACCACTTATTCCTAAGAATTTTGCTTTTTGCAAATGAATCTGGAGGTCAACACAGTCAAATGCTTTAGATAAATCACAGAAGACACCAATTGCTAGCATTTTCTCATTAAGGATTTCAAGGACTTCATTTGCAAGTGCATAGATTGCGACTTATGTTGAACGGCTCTTTTGGAAGTCAAATTGGCTCTTGCTGAAAATTCCATTCTTCATGAGATGATCAGTAATTCTTACAAGTATTGGCTTTTCTAGATTTTTAGAGAAAGCTGTCAACAAAGACATAGGTCGATTGTTAGTTAATTCAGTTTTATCACCATTTTTGTATATGGGTCTCACAATGGCATACTTAAGTCTACTGGGAACATCACCTTTTTGAAGGGAAGTATTGAAAATACGACAGAGAATGTCCCTTATCCACACACAGGAATATTTCAATAAATTATCTGAAATATTATCAACCCCTGCAGAGTTCATACTTCATAGAGACATGATGATTTTTTGAATTTCATCTACAGTGACAGGATTAAGGTGCATTTCTGGAACTGTGTTTGAATATACAGCTTGACAAAGAGTTATTGCTTCATCAACATTCGGGCTTGCAACCGATTTGTTGAGTTACTGATAGGAAGTGTTTATTTAAAATCTCAACTGCACTTTTCGGTTATCTACTAGGGTTCTTTCATATCTGATTTTATTTACATCTTCTCTGCTTGTTGTCTCTCTTCCTGTTTCTTTTTTTACAATGCTCCAAATTGTTTTTATTTTATTATTAGAATTATCTGTTTTCTCCTCATAGTAAAGGACTTTTGATTTCTGTATTAGTATTCTGTATTTAAAATTTTACAATATAATCTGTAGTGTTCCCATTTTTCTACATCTTTAGATAGTCTTATTGCAGCATAAGTTTCCCTTTTGGTTTTACATGACTGGTTTACCCCTTTTGTAATCTAAGGCTTATCACAGAATTGGAAGCACTGTTTCTGACACATTTCTTTGGAAATATTTCTTCAAAAAGAGCACAGAAATCATTTATAAAACACTTAAATTTAGTATCAATGTTTTCAAGGCTACATACTGAAGACCAATCCATTTGCTGCAACCTATGGTTGAAAGTTTCTTTTGCCTCTTTGATTATTACTACTACTACTATGTGATCAGGCCCAGTGGACTGCATGCTTCTACAAGTTTCCAGTTACTCCATGTCTCACAGCCATATAGAACAACAGGTTGGATCAGGGTTTTGTACAGTCAAATCTTGAACTATCTGGAGAGATATCTGGAACAAAGCTGTTGTGCTAGGCTGTGGTAAGATCAGTTTCCTGTTGTATTCTGGCATTGATCTCTGCTTCATATGATGAGTTCTCAGTGAAAAGTGCCCCTAGGTATTTGAATTCATGCACTCTCTTGTAGGACTGGTCACCAACCTGTAGTGATTGTAGATGACCAGCAGTCTGACAATGTCCCAAAATAGAGAGAGTACCTCTTTGTTCATTACTCTTACAAACTTCTAATGAGGAAATTGTTTTTTAAACAGATTAACTTCATAAAGAGTGAGAATGTGCCCATCATGATCTGAAAGCCCTCTTATAACCTGCCTGACAGTATAATTCTGATGTCTACTTAAATCTAAAAAAATTGTTACCTATTGTAGTTTGGACTGGGATGTAATTCTTATTGGAAAGTTTATTACCAATATTAGATTATATAAGGTCATCACAATCTCATCATCAGTTTTATTCTTGTTTTCTGTAAAATAGTTTATATTGAAATCACCTAAAACTACAATATCCTTTGCTTTTGCATGTAATCCTGACAGCAGGAGTTCCATTATATGTAGAAAAGTTTTTATGTCACCTGAAGGTGACCTGTAGACAGCCAGCACTATTATTGTGCAGAAATTAGTTATTACTTCAGTTGCACATGCCTCAAATTTTTCTACACAATATTTCTTAATGTCCATGGCTTTGTATGCTGCACTATACTTAACATAATTTGCTACTCGACCTTTGTCTTTACTTTCCATGCAGTAGTCTGTTACTAAACTAACTTACTGTAGATGGTAAGGCACATTAATTAGCAACATAGTGCTCAGTTAAGCACATAATCTGAGCATTATTTATACAATCCTTTTCATTAATGGTAAAAGGCAGTTGATCTGTTTTGCTTGTTCAAATGTGTGTGAAATTTTATGGGACTTAACTGCTTCGGTCATCAGTCACTAGTTTTGCTTAAGAGGCCTCATATATTCTGAGGAAAAAAAGAGATGCCTTCCTCTTGCTTTTTTATTCTATTAGTGCTGTTGTTACCTGACTGGGAATCCACTGGAGTTTATCTTGAGACAGAAGGGAGGAGACACTCGACACTACCTACCGTTGTCCCTTCTTTTTCTTCAGGCCGACACATAAAAAATCGTTGAGATGTGAAGGAGGCTCAGCATTTCTTCTGTACAACAACCTTTTATTTGGATTTCTTGATGAAGATTTCTTCCCATTTGTTGCATCTGGAATTTCTGTTTTTTGTGTAGATGGCACATCTTTTCCTTCTGCAGGTGATGTTAATCTTGCACATGAAATCACATCTTCAACTCCATCATTGCAGATGGACCTTGCATTTCGATTTATACACCAACTGACAAGTTATTTTTCTCCTTTACATTTTAAGCACCTGGATGTCCTTGTATTCCCATTTCTAGGACAGTTTGTGACTTGTTTCACTTAGTTATATTACTAATGTGTTGTCTAATTTGATGACACATAAATTGCTACATGCATTGTGTATATGCTGCGAGAATAAAAGTATTCATAGTAAGTGACGGAAGTGCGTGTGATTATTTATCGTTGTAATTGCCACGCCCGCCCCCCTACCTACAAACTGTTTGCTCTTGATTATCACTTTTGAAGTTTTTATTTGGCTCACAATCTCAGATCACAGCAGTTTCACCCAACTCTTATGCTGTATCAATAAAGGTAACAGATTTATTTGATTCTGAAGCTGGTTCTGTTTCAGACACTTGGATAAGAGCTTCATCGGAGGTCTCTCGAGCAGTTACACCTGAAGTTTTCTTTAGAAATTTCATCATACTCAAACTCAAAGATTGGTTGGATATAATTGTCTCAGCCATACTTTTTCTTTTCGATGCACCGGATTCCAATTTTCTCCATACATCTCTGTCTCTTGAGGGTCTTCCAGACATTACGCTATAAAAAACCTTTTGTGTTAAGTATGCTGATAAGTACAGTAGGGTACTTAAAGTACTCAGTGTCATAGTATAGTGTGAATGGGCTGTGCGATTATCATATGTGACAGGATATTTTTTTTAATCCTGCCATATATGATAGCAGCCAAGTAAATACGCCAAGAAATGTATTTGTATGCTGACTACCATAGGACGGGGTTCCTTTAGTGTGTATGGTTGACACTGGTACAACCACACCTTTGGAGATTAAAGACTTGTTCACTTGTACCAGTTCAATAACTTGAAAAAAGAGTGAAGTGTCACTTGGTAGGACTGGTTTCAGAGAGCTGGCATTACTGGCCAAGACAATGCTCTTCCACAGAGCATTGTTGCATCTGCTTGTTACTGGATCAAAGTGTCAGTTCAGAAAAACTATGCATACCAAGCGGGCTGTGAATATGGTATAAAGAAAAGTAAGCGTATTTTCAGTTTAACATGCACCTTTCTTTAATATGGAGATTAGGTTCCTCTCTAAGCATATTATTTAATAATTTATTTTGCAAAATTTTTTAGTCTATATGAATGATTTTACAACAAAACAGTGTCCTTTGATTTCCGTGTTACTGCCGTCTAATGCAAGTGCTGATTCGCGACAAATATATCACGAATGAATCATGTAATGTAATAGGCCTGCCAGAACCAGTCTGCAGTTCCAAACTTGTACACTTGGCATGTTGCTACCTAGATGTACACCTTAGTTACAGCTTGTAATGGGGCTTAACTGTCATGATGTTGCCAGGCGACATAGGTACATACTGATACACTCGTATGGAAATAGAGACAGACAACTAATTAGCTACAATTTTAACAGCCTCAATAACTTTTTTGTGAGGCCCCCACAGGCATGAGACTGTCAACGGTCGCTGATGCCTAATGCTGCCACAGAATACTATGATACTATGGAGTTGGGGAGAATGTTCTTCACCTTATTGAGTCATACCTAAGCAATAGAAATCCGATAGTAAAAATAAAGAGACAAAGGTCAGACTTGTTATGTGTTACACAGGGCTCAGTACTGCGTCCATTCTTGTTCATTATATATATAAAGGTCTTACCCTCAATTTTTGCCATGTCACACATTACTGTACACAGATGATACATCTCTAATCACACAAGGTGATGATCCAGCGAAGCTGCAACATGAAGTAAATGGATTAATTCACTAACTGGTTCACAGGCAAATTATTTACAAATTAATAGCTATAAAACTGAAGACCATGTTTGAAATTTAAGTGTCTCCATTGAACATTAAAAAAATAAACTGTTAGGTTTCCACATAGATCAGAAACTCAGCTGGGCAAGATGTAAAAAAAAAAAAAAAAAGAAAAAAGTGCTCAAAACTTTTTCGACTGATATCTGCTGTACAAACTGAGAATAATGTAAGCAAAATCCTACTAGTTTATGAATATTTTGCATTTTTCGACTCCCACCTTACCCATGGAACTCTTCTATGGTGTAACTGCCCCAGCTCAGAAACTGTATTCAAGTGGCAAAAAGAGGCTATCAGATGTATAGCAACACTGATACCAAGAGAATCTTGTAAAGATCACTTCAAAGAGTTCACAATTATGACAATCTCAAGCCTCCATATGTATAGTTGCCTTCTCAGTGTTAAAGAGAATTTAAATAGTTTTAACCTTAAGATGTCTCTACATGATCACAAAACTAGAACTGGACAATCAATTGATGTATCCTACAGTAGGTTAGCTAAGATTCATCACAACCACAAATATCTAGGCCCCAGAATTTCCAATAGTCCCAAAAGTTGCCCAGTGTGTTCCATTATAATACATCTAAGAATGTTCTAGTGGTGTGGTCTAAGAAGGAAGCATACTACTTCATAAAAGAGTATGAAGGATTAGATTTAAGTGACATAAAGTCCTGACTACCATCATAGTAAGTTGTTACAAATCACTAATTAAAAGGTTCAGTTGGTTGGTTGATTTGGGCAAGGGAACAAACAGTGAAGTCATCGGATCAGGGAAGGAAGTTTGCCATGCCCTTCCAAAGAAAGCATCCAGGCATTTGCCTGAAGTGATCCAGAGAAATCGCGGAAAACCCAAATTAGGATGGCTGGATGTGGGTTTGAACTGTCATCCTCCTGAATGCAAGTCCAGAGTGCTACCAATACCCCACCTCACTGGAAAGTTAAAAGGTTCACATATATATCTAATTTTCACATTATATGTAACAATGTGTCACTGGTGTAAATATAATGAAATTTTTATGTACCTTATGTCTCTTAGCTTTATAAGTAAATAATTACACTAATGACATGTAGAATGTTCGAAAGTGAATAAATTCAAATTTACTTCTCTTCACATTAGGATCTCCTCCATGCTACAATCTCCCCTCTGCTCTGCATTACTGGGGGCGTCTTTATGCACAGGAGAAAAACAGAAAAACAGTGCCACCTACCCATTTGAATGATATTTTTAGTTAGAGGCAGACAGAAGCAGAAATACACAAGATAAATGGCCATGGCTTCTCCTGTAACCTGGAAAATAACAACACAGAAGCAAAATCACCACACTATGTAACAAGTATGTTTAAAATCCCGAAGTTATTTGACAATTTCTCGGTGCTTCATCAAAAAGTGCAGTCACTGACAAATAAAGTGAATGAACTTCAAGTTATTCTAGAGACTGAACTAAAATTTGTTACTATACTTTGCATAACAGAACATTGACTTGAAGAAGGAAAACTAAAAATGCTGAGTCTGTAAAATTTTGTTTTAGGTTTCTGTAGAACTATACAAATCTATGAAGGAAGCTGTATGTATATAAAAAGTGATATAAAATTTGCACCTATTCATTTCCCAAAAGATATACCTAAAGAAAGAGTTTTAGAGATATCTGGAATTGAATTAGTAGCTGAAAATGCAGTTATTATCTGCTTGTATAGAGCTCCAACACGCAATATACCTACCCTGTTAACAAGTTTGTAATCATACTTACACAGCTTCACAAAAAGGTGCAAAAATCTCATTATGTGTGAGGATTTTAATATTAACTTCCTGAAATAATCAAAACAAAAAACTGATCCTTTGAACCCATTTTTAAATTTTAATTTAAAACCTAAAATAGAAACAGCAACACAGGTAGGCCTAACTGCAACATCAGTGTGAACCTTTGACCAAATATTTACAAATATGTCATGTAAATACAATACACAAACTTTCAGTAGAGGGTTTGGGGATCATAGCACTCAAATAATTTCTGTAGAATTAAAAAATCATTGTCACCTTTTCGAACAGTCAGTATCAGCTGTTGTTAAGAATTACACAGTAAACGAAATATAAATTGTTCTCCGTATTTCCTAACCAGGGAAAAATGGGAAGACGTTTACAACAATGAGGGCCAAATGAAAAGTTTGATGCTTTCAGTAACATCTTAACATCTTCTGCTATTACTTTAAACTATGTCCCCCCCCCCCCCCCCCAAAGAAAGAAGATAATACAGAAAAATAAGAAAAGTAATTGTCTCAAGCCAGGCATACTGATATCACTTAAAAAAAAAAAAAAAAAAAAAAAAAAGATTCCTATGAGAAGTATCAAAACAACCAGAAAAACCACTAGATTTTGATGCTTATTTTAGAAAATATAAGCATATCCAAAACAAAATCATTAAAATGTCTAAGAAACTGACAAGTGAGAATTCTGTAAAAAGTGCCCCAAACAAAACGAAGGCTATATGGGACATAGTAAAAAGAGGAACAGGAAAATAATGTGAAGAACACTACAATATTGAGTTCCTGGAAAACTCAAACAAAATATCAGATCCAAAAAAAGTTGCAAATGAATTTAACTTCTACTTTAGAGAAGTAGCAGAAAATCTTATCAATGTGCATCCAGCAAATTCTAGGACAGAAGAAGTTCCAAACAGTTTAAATAAGTGTATTTTTTATCTCCGATAGACGAGAAAGAAATATCAAAAGTTGCTAGAGGACTAAAATCAAAATTCTCATGTGCCATTGATAACATCCCTGATGGTATTTTAAAGAAATGCTCAGCAGTAATAGCAAAACCCGTTGCAGATGTTTGAAATTCCTCACCTGCTAGTGGCATTTTTCTTGAAAAGTTAAAAATAGCAAAAGCGAGGCCTCTGTTTAAAAGGGGTAAAAAAACAGAGGTAAAAAGTTACAGACCAATCTCTCTACTGTCTGTCTTTTCTAAATTTATTTATTTAGCCATATGTAGACATTTTAAAATGTATGGATGTTGTTGTTTGTGTACATTCACATATTTGTACAGGTTTTTGTTACATGTAATTAAACATTGTGAGACATAAGTTATTTACAATTATTTTTGCTCCTTATCAAAACATTACCTGTAGTTAAGCACTGTGAGACAAAAGTAACTTAAAATAATTTTTACTAAGGAATTCACTCACAGTGTAAAAACAGTGTTCCTGCAAATACAATTTATGATTTTTCCTAAATTAGTACATGTTATCTGTGTCTTTTATTTTATTCGGCAGTTTATGATACAGTTTTACACCTTACTGCTTTATACCACTTACTGCTTTTCATTATAATTCTTACTGTTCTCTTTTGCATTTTAAATACTGTTTGTAAATTCTGAGCACTGTTTCCCCAGAAAAATTATAGCATAACTGATTACTGACTGAATATAACTAAAGTATATGGTTCTCAGACATTCATCACTGCATGCAGATGAAAGGACTCTAAGTGCATTACATGTTGTGGATATCTTATTCGAGAGTTTCATAGCATGTTCATGCCACTTCATTTGGCTGTCAGTGTGCAACGCTAAGAATTTTGTTGTAGGTACATCATCTATGGAGATGTTATCTAGTTTCAAATTTAAGAGACTCTGTTTCCTATTCATCCTAAAGCATACTGTATTTGTTTTCTTTATGTTGACAGTTACTTTGTTTTCCTGTGACCATTTTTATACATCCCTCAGCACTTCAGAAGAATTTTACAGCATTTGTGCTAGTGTCTTAGTGGTTAGAAAAATACGTTATAAGAGGCTGGTTCATTTTATAGAAGAAAATAACCTCTTCTCAAAACCACAGCATGGTTTTGATAAATGTAGGTCCACAAAAACTGCCACCTTTGATTTTATAAATAAAGCTCTGACCTCAGTAGACTATAAACAACACTTATCTGCTATATTTTTGGACCTCACCAAAGCTTTTGATCACATTAACCATAAACTACTACTCTCAAAAATGGAATATGCAGGTGTCATGAGACTGGGACACAAGTGGATACAATCATACCTGAACCACTGACAACAAATAGTGGAACCTAAATATCAAGATGGGAACAACATATGTATGTATCAGTTAGGGAAACAAAATGTTAAGTATAGTGTGCCCTGAGGTTCTATTCTATTCTATTTATTTATTTTGCCTGATCAGATTACGGCCATCAGCCCCTCTCTTACATCAGACCACTGTTTCACACATGCAGCATTTCACACATCAGAGTTACATCATGACAATAGTTTAAATAAGAAAATTAGATTACTCTAGTCACAATATGAATAAAGAGTAATGACTAAGAACTAATAAAGTAAGTACTGGCAGTATTTTTACAACAGGTGCTATACATACAAATTATGATAAAAGCAATAACAGTAACAGTAAAAAATAATGATAAACATGAGAAAAATTGGCAATAGCAATGAAGATTTGTGCAGATGTACATTAATATCTTAGTGTGTAAACTAGATGTTTACTAGTATAGTGAGTTTTGGGGAAGGGAGATTTAAGGAGGGAGAAAGAGGGAAGTAATGAGGCGAAGTGCATTCATGTACAGAGGAAGGCATTACTGTTGCTTAAGTAGATACGTCATTAACTGTTTTTTGAAGCCAGACATGTTTTTAAGTTCTCTGACATAACGAGGAAGGTTATTCCAGAGTCGGGTTCCCACTACTGTAAAGGACTTGGAGAATGTGACTGAGCGATGCAGTGGAGCAGAGAGGATTTTATTATGATGGGAACGTGTGTTTCTGTCATGTTGTTCCGACATAAGCGTTAAGGACGAGGAGAAATATGAGGGACAGTGTACATTTATAAGGCAGTAAATGAGGCAGAGTGTATGGAAATCTCTGCGTTTGTCTGCACACAGCCAGGACAATTTTGCATATGCTGGTGAAATGTGATAAAAAAGTCGAACGTCACAGATATATCAGATGCAGGCTTTCATGACCAGTTCCAGATGTCGCGAGTTTTCCTGAGAGAGGCCTTGTAGGATAATATCGCTGTAGTCAATGATTGGGAGTATAAGCGTTTGCACTAATTTCTTTTTCAGATTGAAAGGGAAGAGTTTTTTATATTTTTGTAGGACATGAAGGGTCCAGTCTTATTCCTGCTGTTTATAAATGTGGAACCTAAATATCAAGATGGGAACAATATATGTATGTATCAGTCAGGGAAACAAAATTTTAATTATGGTTGTGCCCTGAGGTTCTATTTTAGGTCCAGTCTAGTTCCTGCTATTTATAAATGACTTGGAGTGGTGGTGGTGGTGGTGGTTAGTGTTTAACGTCCCGTCGACAACGAGGTCATTAGAGACGGAGCGCAAGCTCGGGTTAGGGAAGGATTGGGAAGGATATCGGCCATGCCCTTTCAAAGGAACCATCCCGGCATTTGCCTGAAACGATTTAGGGAAATCACGGAAAACCTAAATCAGGATGGCTGGAGACGGGATTGAACCGTCGTCCTCCCAAATGTGAGTCCAGTGTGATAACCACTGCGCCACCTCGCTCGGTGACTTGGAGTCAGCAACCCTTCCCAGACATGTATAAAATTTACAGATGACACCAGCATTGTGATAAAAAGGAAGATTGTAGATGAACTGAAGAATGAAATCAAAGTATGCACATTACACATAACTGATGGGTTCTCCAGAAACATTTATATCATTAATACAGAAAAGACAGTAACTTTGTAATTACATACAATACAAAGGATATACCCCTCGGAGACCTGTCATAATTTTATCTGGCAAACAATTAGAAACTGTAAACAGCACTAAATTTCTTAGACTGTTATGGATCCAAGAAAACATAAAGTGGAACAACCATGTAATTTTATCAGTAAGAAATTAAGCACCACCTGTTATTGCATGAAATTCTTACTGGCTTCATGACACAACAAATGATAAAATATATATATTACACACTGGTGGAATCACTGTTCAGATGCGGCATAATTTTTTGGGGCAAATCACCTGCAAGCAGAATTTGCTTTATTGTCCAAAAAAGAATTATAAGGAGCATAGGAAATGCAACTACTAGAGGCTCATGTAGGCCACTATTTGAGAACCTACAAATTCTTCCACTACCTTGCTTATGCATTTTTGAAGTTCCATGTTTCATTAAGAAAATAAAAGACACTGAACAGTGAAAAAAATGAGTACCATAAATGCAATACATGACAGGAAATGGAACTACATAGTGAATATGCAAAAACAAAACTTAAGACAAGATCTGCCCCTACTAGCAGGGAAAAAACTTTACACTACGTTACCACACCACATACAGGCACAAAAAAATTTAAGTAATTTTAAAATGGTTCTAAAAATATATCTTTTAAATAAACTGTATTACAGTGTTGATGAATATATACAATCTTAAACTGTATACAAGCTGGTGAAGCTAGCTGCTTTCTAAAATCTGCATGGGTTCCTGTAGAATACTTCAGTAACATATTCAGTGTTAGCATATGTCATATAAATAGTAAATATTTTCTAATCTTTAAATTTGTACCATTTGTACAAATGCAAAAGCTGTAAATTATAGTCATGAAGATGCCACAAAAACTGTAAATATTACTGCGCTTTTTTAATTATTAAGAGTAATTATTGTTAAGTGTCATGATTTAATGTAAATTTGTTTCCTTTCACAAAAAGAAAAAAATAATAATTTTAAACTATGATCAACACAATTATTTAAGAATCCTCTCGCTTTTTAACTAGAAAACTGATATATGTTCTTGAAAAGAGCATGAAGACGTTAACCTGTATATATACATTTGATTACAATATAATAGAGGGAAACATTCCACGCGGGAAAAATATATTTAAAAACAAAAATGATGTGACTTACCATATGTAAGCGCGAGCGGGTCCATAGATACACAAACAAACACATACATACACACAAAATTCAAGCTTTCGCAACCAATGGTTGCTTCGTTGGGAAAGAGGGAAGGAGAGGGAAAGATGAAAGGATGTGGGTTTTAAGGGAGAGGATAAGGAGTCATTCCAATCCCGGGAGCGGAAAGACTTACCTTAGGGGGAAAAAAGGACAGGTATACACTCGCACACACACACATATCCATCCGCACATACACAGACACAAGCAGACATTTTACAAATGAGGGGATGGTTGACTTGTTCTGACTGATTGGTTGATTAATGGTTTTATTAGTCCATTTCATCATGTTTGTATATAGTTACAAATTGATAATGGACAACTCAATTTTTGTGAGATGATGAGATGAGGAAACATGAGTTTATGTGATGATTATGAATTGTGCATCTACTACAATATGAATAAGTTTACAAACATATATAACTGTAATCAAAACATCCTTTCATCTTTCCCTCTCCTTCCCTCTTTCCCGACGAAGCAACCATTGGTTGCGAAAGCTTGAATTTTGTGTGTATGTATGTGTTTGTTTGTGTATCTATCGACCTGCCAGCGCTTACATATGGTAAGTCACATCATCTTTGTTTTTAAATATACATTTGATTACAGTTATATATGTATGTAAACTTATTCATGTTGTAGTAGATACACAATTCATAATCATCACATAAACTCATGTTTCCTCATCTCATCATCTCAGAAAAATTGAGTTATCCATTATCAATTTGTAACTATATACAAAAATGATGAAATGGACTAATAAAACCATCAATCAACCAATCAGTCAGGACAAGTCAACCATCCCCTCTGTGAGGACTAACTTTGTGATTTGTTTTCCAGTGTCTCTTCTAGCCAGTCATGTTTTTGTGTTGTAATCTGCTGTGATCTTTGTGCGAAGATGGTGTTAATAAAGTGTTTATCATTCAGTGGTGTGTCTTTAGTACTTACAACTAAGGTGTAGTATTGGAGCACCCACAAAGTAGAGTTTAATGCTGTGATATTTCTTGACTTTTACAAATCTTCGTTTGTTGAAAATTTCCTTGCATGAAGTAGTTTTTTGAGACTATGTTCTCTATATTTGCCTGCGCATACATTTGTGAGCAAAGTTTTTCTTGTTTTGAGATGAACATGAGTAAATATAGAGGCTTCTTGAGAGACATTAACTAGCAGGCTCTGATGAGTACCTCAACAAAGAATCTCACTCTTGATTTCAAAAAAATTGTACAAAAGGACAACAGGTTGCATTTATCTCATTAAACTAATTCTAAAATTAATTTGTCTTGCAGCTATAGATAATATGAAATCAGTACATTAAATAAACTGAGTATAATTGTTTCCATTTTATTTATATTTGTTGTCTTTTATGGTATCCTTTACACCTTTTCCAAAACACAAAGTTAACTAATGAATTCAATCTTTTTAAAAGGTGTGGCAGTCCGCTAACTTCTGGTTCCACAAAGTGGAGCCCAAAGTCAAAATAACTGCCCATCCCTATTATAATATATACAGATCATACCTCTAATCACTAGGAAAACACTCTCATTCAGTAGTGCCCTCTGTTAACCTGCACAAAGAATATCAAGCGCTTTGTGGCACTCAGAACCAAAAACCAAGCACTTCTTGACCTGTGCAAAATTATTTATGTTAATCTACTCTGTTGCCTTATCACTAAGACATAGTAAATAGGGAAAACTATTTATAAAAGAAAAGGATCAGTGGTAGTATTAGTATGGTAGCATTGTCGGACACAATGATCAGCAAAAACACCATTGTTCTATGACTCATTGAATCCATTACATCTTCATAAAAAAGAATCCTTAACACAGAGAGGGGCAGCAGCCTTTTCAGTAGTTGCAGGGGCAACAGTCCTGATGATTGACTGATCTGGCCTTCTAACACTAAGCAAAATGGCCTTGCTGTGCTGGTATTGCGAACGGCTGAAAGCAAGGGGAAACTACAGCTGTAATTTTTCCCGAGGGCATGCAGCTTTACTGTATGGTTAAATGATGATGGTGCCCTCTTGGGTAAAATATTCCAGAGATAAAATAGTTCCCCATTCAGATCTCCTGGTAGGGACTACTCAGGAGGATGTCGTTATCAGGAGAAAGAAAACTGGTGTTCTATGGATCGGAACGTGGAATGTTATATCCCTTAATCGGGCAGGTAGGTTAGAAAATTTAAAAAGGGAAATGGATAGGTTAAATTTAGATATAGTGGGAATTAGTGAAGTTCGGTAGCAGGAGGAACAAGACTTTTGGTCAGGCAAATACAGGGTTATAAATACAAAATCAAATAGGGATAATGCAGGACTCGATTTTAATAATGATTAAAAAAATAGGAGTGCAGGTAAGCTACTATAAACAGCATAGTTAACGCCTTATTATGGCCAAGACAGACACAAAGCCTATGTCTACTACAGTAGTACAAGTTTATTTGCCAACTAGCTCTGCAGATGAGGAAGAAATTGAAGAAATGTATGATGAAATAAAAGAAATTATTCAGATAGTGAAGGGAGACGAAAATCTAATAGTCATGGGTGACTGGAATTCGGTAGTAGGAAAAGGGAGAGACGGAAACATAGTAGGTGAATATGGATTGGGGCTAAGAAATGAAAGAGGAAGCTGCCTGGTAGAATTCTGCACAGAACACAACTTAATTGTAGCTAACACTTGGTTGAAGAATCATAAAAAAAAGGTTGTATATATAGAAGAACCCTGGAGATACTAAAAGGTATCAGATAGATTATATAATGGTAAGACAGAGATTTAGGAACCAGGTTTTAAATTGTAAGACATTTCCAGGGGCGGATGTGGATTCTGACCACAATCTTTTGGTTATGAACTGTAGATTAAAACTGAAGAAACTGCAAAAAGGTGGGAATTTAAGGAGATGGGACCTGGATAAACTGAAAGAACCAGAGGTTGTACAGAGTTTCAGGGAGAGCATAAGGGAACAATTGACAGGAATGGGGGAAAGAAATACAGTAGAAGAAGAATGGGTAGCTTTGACAGATGAAATAGTGAAGGCAGCGGAGGATCAAGTAGGCAAAAAGATGAGGGCTAGTAGAAATCCTTTGGTAACAGATGAAATATTGAATTTAATTGATGAAAGGAGAAAATATAAAAATGCAGTAAATGAAGCAGGCAAAAGGAAATACAAATGTCTCAAAAATGAGAGCAACAGTAAGTGCAAAATGGCTAATCAGGGATGGCTAGAGGACAAATGTAAGGATGTAGAGGCTTATCTCACTAGGGGTAAGATAGATACTGCCTACAGGAAAATTAAAGAGACCTTTGGAGAAAAGAGAACCACTTGTATGAATATCAAGAGCTCAGATGGAAAACCAGTTCTAAGCAAAGAAGGGAAAGCAGCAAGGTGGAAGGAGTATATAGAGGGTCTATACAAGGGCAATGAACTTGAGAACAATATTATGGAAGTGGAAGAGGATGAAGATGAAGATGAAATGGGAGATACGATACTGCATGAGGACTTTGACAGAGCACTGAAAGACCTGAGTCGAAACAAGGCCCCAGGAGTAGACAACATTCCAATAGAACTACTGACATCTGGTGAGCAAGATGCATGAGACAGGCAAAATACCCTCAGACTTCAAGAAGAATATAATAATTCCAATCCCAAAGAAAGCAGGTGCTGACAGATGTGAAAATTACCGAACAATCAGTTTAATAAGTCACGGATGCAAAATACTAACGCAGATTCTCTACAGATGAATGGAAAAACTGGTAGAAGCTGACCGTGGGGAACATCAGTTTGGATTCCATAGAAATATTCGAACATATGAGGCAATACTGACCCTACGACTCATCTTAGAAGTTAATTTAAGGAAAGGCAAACCTATGTTTCTAGCATTTGTAGACTTAAAGAAAGCTTTTGACAATGTTGACTGGAATATTCTCTTTCAAATTCTGAAGGTGGCAGGGGTAAATACAGGGAGCGAAAGGCTATTTACAATTTGTACAGAAACAGATGGCAGTTATAAGAGTCGAGGGACATGAAAGGGAAGCAGTGGTTGGGAAGGGAGTGAGACAGTGTTGCAGCCTCTCCCCGATGCTATTCAATCTGTATATTGAGCAAGCAGTGAAGGAAACAAAAGAAAAATTCAGAGTAGGTATTAAAATCCAAGGAGAAGAAATAAAAACGTTGAGGTTCGCCAATGACATTGTAATACTGTCAGGGACAGCAAAGGACTTAGAAGAGCAGTAGATTGGAATGGATAGCGTCTTGAAAGGAGAATATAAGATGAACATCAACAAAAGCAAAATGAGGATAATGGAATGTAGTCAAATTAAGTCGGGTGATACTGAGGGAATTAGATTAGGAAATGAGACACTTAAAGTAGTTAAGGAGTTTTGCTATTTGGGGAGTAAAATAACTGATGATGGTTGAAGTAGAGAGGATATAAAATGTAGACTGGCAATGGCAAGGAAAGCATTTCTGAAGAAGAAAAATTTGTTAACATCGAGTATAGAGTTAAGTGTCAGGAAGTCGTTTCTGAAAGTATTTGTATGGAGTGTAGCCATGTATGGAAGTGAAACGTGGACAATAAATAGCTTAGACAAGAAGAGAATAGAAGTTTTTGAAATGTGGTGCTACAGAGGAATGCTGAAGATTAGATGGGTAGATCACATAACTAATGTGGAAGTATTGAATATGATTGGGGAGAAGAGAAGTTTGTGGCACAACTTGACTAGAAGAAGGGATCGGTTGGTAGGACATGTTCTGAGGCATCAAGAGATCACAAATTTAGTATTGGAGGGCAGCGTGGAGGGTAAAAATCGTAGAGGGAGACCAAGAGATGAATACACTAAGCAGATTCAGAAGGATGTAGGTTGCAGTAGGTACTGGGAGATGAAGGAGCTTGCACAGGATAGGGTAGCACGGAGAGCTGCATCGAACCAGTCTCAGGACTGAAGACCACAACAACAACAACAACACAGACTTCATCCTCACAATACTTCACTAATGCACATAACACCTCATCATCTTCCATAATACAATATAATCATTAACTTAACTCGCCATCATAATAGTATTCCCTCATAAGAAATCCTCTGTTCATCATAAAAATACCTGAATACCTCATCTCACAGTTACTTCTCACTCCGAGAGTGGCCCCACTTCATCAGCTTTCCAATATCATAGATTTATTTCTTGAGTCACAGCCACTTTTCAGCTAACCCCCCTCCCCTTGCTGTGCCTTAGTACATCTTTGATACTCCATAATCTTTCCTAATACCTGGCTATTTTCTCCTTATGTCAAATCTCTGGCCCATACAAATATCGGAGGCGAATTTCCTGCTATCATGCTCTTTGTATATCGAGGGACTTGAAGCACTTTAACTGATGTGGTGCCTCAGTGCCTTGCTGCTTTGAGTCAATGTTGGGTGATGCAAAGACAAGAATCCCAACTATATGATAATGTTCCAACGCTTTGACACATTCTGCTTTGTCAGTGCTGTATCAAGCTGTTAACGTCTACCTTATCTTACACCTACCTTCAATCGGGAAGCTAAATACACACATCAAAAAAAGTTTTGCATCACCTCAGTTCTGAGAGTTCCAGAACGTGTACAGAAAATTGGAATAGAGGTCTACATAAAAATCATTACCGCCCTTTTTATTGCCAAAAAACCAGACATTGCATGATGTACCACCATACAGCGAGACCTTCAGAGGTGGTGGTCCAGATTGCCGTACACACCTCTAATACCCAGTAGTATGTTTTCTTGCACTGATGCATGCCTGTATCCATTGTGGCTTACTATCCACAAGTTCATCAAGGGACTGTTGGTCCAGATTCTCCCACTCCTCAACGGCGATTCGGCGTAGATCCCTCAGAGTGGTTGATGGGTCACATCATCCATAAACAACCCTTTTCAATCTATCCTAGGCATGTTTGATAGGGATCATATCTGGAGAACATGCTGGCCACTCTAGTCGAGTGATGTCATTATTCTTAAGGAAGTCATTCACAAGATGTGCACAACGGGGGCGTAAATTGTCGTCCATGAAGACGAATGCCTCGCCAATACGCTGCTGATATGGTTGCATAATCGGGCAGAGGATGGGATTCACGTATCGTACAGCCATTACAACGCCTTCCATGACTACCAGTGACGCACGTCAGCCCTACATAATGCCACCCCAAAACAGCAGGGAGCCTCCATCTTGCTGACTCACTGGATAGTGTGTCTACGGCGTTCAGCCTGACTGGGTTGCTTCCAAACATGTCTCCAATGATTGTCTGGTTGAAGGCATATGAGACACTCTTCAGTGAAGAGAATGTGATGCCAATCCTGAGCAGTCCATTTGGCATGCTGTTGGACCCATCTGTACTGTGCTGCATGGTGTTGTGTTTGCAAAGATGGACCTCACCATGGACATCAGGAGTGAAGTTGCGACACGTGATGCAGACTATTGTGCACAGATTGAGTCGTAACACAACATCCTGTGGCTGCACGAAAAACATTATTCAACATGGTGGTGTTGCTGTCAGGGTTCCCCTGAGCCATAATCCATAGGTAGCAGTCATTCACTGCAGTAGTAGCCCTTGGGTGGCCTGAGCGAGGCAATTCATCAATAGTTCCTGTCTCTTTGTATCTCCTCCATGTCCAAACAACATCGCTTTGGTTCACTCTGAGATGCTTGGACACTTCCCTTGTTGAGAGCGCTTCCTGGCACAAAGTAACAATGTGGATGTGATAAAACTGCGATATTGACCGTCTAGGCATGGCAGAGCTACAGACAACTCAAGCCGTGTCCCTCCTTCCTGGTGGAATGACTGGAACTGATCGGCTGTTGGACCCCCTCCATCAAATAGGTGCTGCTCATGCATGGTTGTTTACATCTTTGGGATGTACGATGAATATTACTACTTATCCACACCTTGCATTTTAGATTAATTTTTATGTCATACTTTGGATATATGGGTATTTTCATAATCAGCTTTTATGTTATAAGGTGTCCCACTGTTGCTATAAGACATGTAATAAAATTATCTCCTTCATATGAGTATTCAAAACCATTTGCTTGACAGTTTTCGTTTCTGTTGTATCAGCTGAACATGTATATATGATGGGTTCTGACCCAGTGCTTGTGCAAAAGTGTGCGAACAGAGAGCGATGTATTTTTTGGGACAAAGCTTTCATACTTTAAAGAGAACACTGTTTCCTTATACCCAAGTTCTGTTTGTATGAGGAATTTTTTCTATAAATAATAGGCATGGTAGTGGAGGTTTCTACTAGGCTAGCATATTTCGTACACTTGTGTCTCTAGCCAACATATCACTAATTCTTTGCAATTTGTAACAGTAGTTCTTACGAATGAGTGCGCTACATGATCTCTGCATCCACAATATGCTTTTATGTCTTTCTGTTTTTCATAATTACAATGATTTTTTGTAATTAAGCCTCAGAAACAGTTGTAATGTGTTAACATGTCTAAACAGGACGAATGAGAAGTGTGTATCATCATGTTGTTAAATACAATAAAAAATTGTTAGTCTGCACCCTAAAACTTTTTTATAAAGAATATTGTGTTTCATGACATTTTGACCTGTTAAATCGTGGCTTATTGTACAATCACCATTATTTATGTATTTGAATTCTTGGTTCAACGTAATATTTTACGTAAATTAAGATCTTTGCACCTCTGACTTCCCGCGCCAGATGGCAGTTACTGTGCTATAACAAATTATGTTATATTTGATGTCATGTTATTTGTATATTTTTCTTTTTAACTGTTCCTGTAATATGACTCCTTATAATTTACCTATTGATTTTTATTCTTGCATTTTTTAAGTTGTTTTGAAAATAACACATCAGTGTATGTTGGCAAGACATGCATTTCCCCCTTCCTTTTTGTTATGAGTTTTTAGTGTACAATTTTAAATTTGAAATATTCAATTAATGGTTTGCAAGTGCACATTTGGTGTTTTGTGGTGATCTCTTGCCAAATAAAGTAATGTTAAGTCTTCACATGACACGTGTCACATAGAGGGCATTCCAAGCCCATCACACCGAGGTCTGCTGTATAGGTGGCTTCAGTTATTGTGATCGTTTCATAGCTTCTGTTACTGTTAATAACCAGACACCAGTGCCTACGAGCTTTAATTCATACACTAAAGGTATATTCTTACCAAAAGTTGGTTTATACTCAGATGTATTTGTGGTCTTTTGTTTTTTATTCACTGATCGATATGTGAAATGTTTAACTTCCAGCATTGAAGTTGATCATTATGTGATCAAAAATTGATTTTGCTGTTAATAAATCATAAGAATTACGGTCAATGCTGACCTTCCTTCTAATTTTATTTATCATATGGTCGTTGTGCACACAGCACTCAATGGAGTTGCCAATCAATAACATCTTTGGGTGGGTATAGTGACATCTCTGAACAGTCACAGGGACTGTCTTTGTGATATAGTATACACAGTCAACGTCTGTCTTCAGTAGTTCTGGGAATCAGGGTGATGCAAAACTTTTTTTGTGTGTCTAGTATTCCCTAATTACAGTCTTTGTGGTTGTCATACCATCAGGCTACCCGGTCTCCTAGTATGCACTGTACTAAATATTCAAATTATCACACTGCAAGACACCACTGTTTCCTACTAAATCAAACATGCAAAGCTTCTACTATTTAGACTGCCACAGTATGCACTCCATGTAATAGAAGTCTCACCTAAAATTACCTTTAATCTACTACCTAAACATCTACTATAACTATTCCTAGTAATCACACTACCTTGCAAAACTGACAACATGAAGAAAAGTATAGAGTGCTACTCCCCATATAGAGCAGACAGACACAATGAAAAGACTACTGAAAATATCTTTTTGTTGTGCCTGTTTGTGACTCAACATCTACTCTACGTGGTGAGTAGAAATCTATCTTTTTCATAATACTGTCATTGTTTCACCTTGGATTTTCCATTGTTTACTTTGCAAAATTCCTGTTTACAAGAAAAACCTTATGGCTATTCTGGCCCACTCCTGGTTTCCCACACCTGAATCAGGCACATTTTCTGCACTAAATGACATAATGCCTTTTTCAGTGACCTACCTAGCTAACTACATCATATGATTCAGTGTATGGAGCTGAGAGTCCCAGTAAATTGCACTGTGTATGTACCAAAGGTGTTTATGGTTCAGCAGTGGGGATACAAAGATCCGTTGAGTGAAATTCAGAATTTGAGCTGCTGCTTACATTTTGTCCAAGCTGAATAAGCATCACAGTCCGTATCTGATTCTGTCACTAGAATAAAATGAGGCTTCTTCTTTGCTGAGCAGTCAGTTTCCTTGACCAGTGTTTTGAGTACTACTGTACTTTAGCAACAGGGTTGGTAACAGTGAAGATAGCAGTTATCACAGTCTTTGGCCCCCAACATGAAATGTTTCCAAGTTTATTAAGCAGTTAGAGGGGTACTAATAAGACAGTAAAAATGACCGTGAAGTGGTTGTATGTGGAGTTTTCAATACTAATGTCATCTCTGATGGTTCTGATTGAGACATTCGAGTTAACTGATATTCAGCTTTGGTTGGATCCTGACAATGACATTCCCAATAGCATTTGATAATTTATTTCTATGTTCAGTAGTCTTTCATGAAGTAGATATGAGCCCCATAATGAATGGTTTATCTGACTGTGATGGAGAAGTGGCAGCAATAATCATCCCAATCAAAACAGGTTTAATTAAGAAAGGAAAAGACAAATTTCACAGAATTGTAAATGAGATTCAGTTACACTCTCCAGGGAGATTTTTGGGGTTATCAGTCTTCTGACTGGTTTGATGAACCCCACGACGAATTCCTCACTTGCATCAAACTCTTCATCTCAGGATAGTTCTTGCACCCTACATCTTCAACTGTCCATTGGAGCATACCTAATCTCTGTCTTCCCCTGCAGCTTTTATCTTCCACAGCACCCTCTAGTACTGCGGCAGTTATTCCCTGATGTCTTAACACATGTCCTCTCATCCTATCCCATCTTACTGTAAGTGTTTCTGTATGTTCCTTTCTTCACTGTTTGTGAAGAAATTCTTCATTCCTCATCTTATCTGTCCACCTAATTTTCAATGTCCTTCTATAGCATCATCTCTCAAATGCTTTGATTTTCTTCTTTTCAGGTGCTGTCACAGTACACGATTCACAACCATATAATTCTATGCCCCACATGTATTTTTTTTTTTTTTTTTTTAAATTGTTTCCTCCAACTAAGGTGTATGTTTTATACTAATAGAGTTCTTTTGGCCAGGAATGCCCTCTTCTCTTGTGCTAGTCTGCTTTTTGTGTCTTCCTTTCTCCATACATTGTGGGTTATTTTTCTGCCTAAGTAACAGAATTCCTTCTTCGTCTACGTAATGGGCCCAAATTCTAATGTTGCGTATATCATTAATCACATTTGTTTTACTCCTCATTACTTTTACCTTCCTTCAGTTTACTCTGAATCCATAATCTGTACTTGTTAGACTGTTAATGGCATTCATCACATACCGTGATTCTCCTTCAATCTCACTCAGCAGTGTCATCAGCAAAACTTATCACTGACTTCCTTCCACCCTGACTTTTAATCTCACCTTGAAATGTTCTTTCATCTCAGTCATTGCTTCTTTGATGTGTAGCACTTTGAAGTGATAGATGCTTAAGAAGGTCTCGGCCTACGAAGCTTTGGAGAGAATTACCTCGTTGTCACTCTTTGTGGCAAGATTAGTTAAATGCTAAGGTGGGATACAACTGATCAAAATCATATCTGCAGCTTTGTCACTCCTTCCTGGAATTTCACAGATGAATCAGACCTTAACTGCAAAGCCACCTGTCTCTTTTAATGTAAGCATCATACCTCACAGATGAAAACAGGTGTTTCAGTTACAGCATGATTAAATTATTTAGGGACAGGGAAAGGGCTACAGAAGTAACTGAGATGCTGCAATAGAACTAAAATCTGTGTACTGCTCTTAATAAGAATTGAAAAAGCGGCACATCCTTCACAATGTGGGGAAAGGCAAGAATCCACTATTCTGGAATACAAATGAGACAAGCAAGCTATCCATAGAAAATAAATACATAATTACATATGGAAGCAATAGTGAGGGTCTGTTCAGCCTTTCAGGAAAAAGCCCATAGCATTACGAGAGAACCAATCAAGCAATGATACATGCACAATCAATGAGCTGTCAGAGGGTCTGTGACAAGGAAGTGATTACATAAGGGTGCTTGCATATTGCTTACCACAAGTGCATTGAAGAGCAGTCAGTGGACTCACCTGGAACCAAGCATGTCACCACCGCAATCACAGCCCTAATATGCATCCTCTAAAAATGCGACGGATTCTAACTGTGTGTTTACTGGACATATCTAACTTCAAAGTAATAAAGTTCTGAACATGCTGTGACTAAGATGCCAGCTGACTTAATTTTCCAATGTACTACAATCAATCGACTGTGTCCAAAAGATGCTTCAGGTTGAGGCTCCATAGTGTGCATCTCCTCGTTTTATTACCTTCCAGGAGACACACTAGTGTTCCTACTCCAGAAAAAAAGTAGTTGTTTTTGTTTGTTTTCGTTTTGGGGCGCTAAAAGTTGTTTTCTGCCAAAATATTACTAGGGAGGCAGCACTGTCCCTCCTAGGAGAGACCACTGGTGCTTTACTTTGGTCATTCAGAAGAGATACCAGATGAGCACTCCTCTGAAAAACAATGCTTCCCTATACGGAACGTGTCTGCAAACTATGTTTGAAAATATTGACTCAAGTTTCCATTTCCAACAGGCCTGCCATCCTGGGGCTACTTTAATAATTTGTGTTTTAACAAACTGAAAATTATGTGGACCTTCTCCTCTGGTAGTCCTTTTTTGATGGCTATCAAATTTTATTAATGTACGAAGTGGCATGGCTGTGAGAGAAGCAGAGAAACTTTATTAAATGTAATATTAAGGCAACACATGAGATGCGATGTCAGTTGGTCCTCCAGACCTGGGCCAGCACTCTGGTGTGAAGTAAGACTTGTTGGCAGCTGGCTGAGGAAATGATGGTGCTGTAGTGAGAACAACACACTCAGGTGGCAAGGTGACTATCAGATGCTGGCATACAGGCAGATTGTTAAAGAACATTCTATAAAGTGCTGGACGAATATCAGACCATAGAAAGACTTTGGGAAGTCAGGGGAAACATCTCTACAGGAGAAACTCTCGCAAAAATCCCTGAAAAATCAGTATACAAGCGATTTGCACAGACGGCCAAAGGCAATGAAGAGTGGTAGTCAGAAGCAGGCAGTGCCACAGCTGAAATGTTGGGAGCAATCACTATAGAGTGACACTTGGATGCTGCTACAGTAAACCGTATGAGAAGTCTGCACATTTGAGGCAGGACAACTGAGTTTTCAGTGAGTATCCAACAACAGTTATTATCTTGAGTTACCTGCTTGTTAAAGAAGAATAAGCACTATAGAGTCTGTCACTAGTAGCAAACGAGTAGTATTTGATATTTACAGTATGTCAGAATGTAAAGAAGAACAAGCTTTCTCTCACACATTTCATAGCCCTTTTTTTTTTTTGTAAAGCTGATCAAAGCTCTTAATCTAATTACTTAGGTTGTAGGCCACTCTTCTTGTGGGTGGAACATTTGTGCTGACACACAGATAACAAGTAAAACAGAGAAAACATGCAAGGAATAGAATAATTGTGCAAATATTATCATAGAGAAGCAAACCAGAATACAGCTTCCTTTGGAGCTGACATGGTTAGTTTTGATATTACCACAAGAAATCCTTCAAACAAGGAAAGAACACAACACAATCTTAATCTTAATGAGTAGGTCTGTCACAGACTTTTCTCATTGTTTACTGTCATTACAGGGGAGGGATGTACATTGAATTCTTACAGTGAAGCTGTAGCTCTTATTAACATGGATACTGTTACAGCACAGAACAGTAAGTGGTAGAAATTAGAAAAAAATTTATTAATACTCACTTGCATTGCCTCACGCAGATTCAAGTCACTCCAGAGACAGTAGAGGAAGCAGCAAGTGAGCCATTATGTCGCAAGTGGATCAGGTTGACAACACTGTCTGCTGAGTAAATAATAAGCATTCAGCAGAAAAGAGTATGGAAAAACCAAAGTAAGCAAGATTAGCGTAATTGTTAGCTCACAATACATGTTGAAAGAAACTGTATCTGTTTCATAAGACCGCTTGAATTTGCGTGAGGCAATGTGAGTGACTATTAATAATATTTTTACTAATTCATACCACTTACTGTTCTGTGCTGTAACAGTATCCATGTTAATAAGAGCTACAGCTTCACTGTAAGAATTCAATGTATATGCCTGTGCCTGTTAAGTGAATGAGGCAGAATAAGGTGTACACATTTGGTCGTTACAAATTGAGCTTTGCATCATAGCCTCACGCTGGCTCCCTTTAAATACTCCAGCTCTTGTTATGAGTTGATGATTGGTATCAATGGCTTTCACTGTAATAGCTCTCAATTCCATGATTATGCTACTGAAGTAATCTATGTTCTAAATGCTCCAGGTCAGTCTGTGAACTAGCCAAAGATGTACTCAAACTGATGGCCTTCACATTATGAATTCATGCTACTTGCTGCTGACCATCTACTGTTGGAGAAACTGACTGTCTTCTGGCAATACCACATTGCAGAGTGGTACCAATACTGGATTTGAATGTGGAAGCCAGCAACAGGGCCTTTTGGGATCCACATTCCTGTTCAACGTTCAGGCGTCTTTTTGGGCTGAAATCTATCATGGGTTGGTAGGAGATCAACTGACCAGATGACTCCTGACACCAGGTGCATTGCAGATGGATCATCAAGGGTCATTGTAGAATTTGGAGTGGGATCCAGTACATTCCTCAGCCAGCATGAGAACCACATCATAGTACGCAGCTGCCATACCACCAGGGTTGCTGGCATCACCTGCTCAGTGGGCAAATGCTGAGATGACTCGATGGATGTGAGCTAGAATCCAACATGCAGCTGAATTAGCAACAGCCAATGTTGCTGCAGAAGAATGACAACTTGTAAACATTGTGAATAAATAACTGAACTCTCACAATATTTCACTGGTGTCATTGATTCTTCACAGGTACCAACAACTATCCTGACTTCATGCAGAGGTATCTCTGCTTGGCCCTCTGTAATACTCACAACATTTCCTATTCCTAACCTGATACATTCCTTGACTACAAATGGCAGTGCTAGAGAAAAGGTATGGTACAAACCAGCTGGATGGCCAATAATTACTCACAGGATCCCTAACTGGTCAGTGACAAGTAGCAGATAAAGCAGATCTTATGATGTAACAAAGCCTGAGACATATACATAATCCTTTGATACAATTGGATATGAGTAATTTCACTTTATAAATCGGTGACAGATTTCCCTGTCCAGTATAAGGAGACAATATCACATCACTGAACTTGAGGCAACAGTGGCAGCTGCTGCAGTGTTGTCACCTGAGGAAGTGGTGTCACGAACAGATCTCAGGCTGGCATTGATTTTGGAAGCAGTGACTTAAGTGTCAGTTGCTGTCAGCTCATGTCAGGGCAGCTCAGTGTATGAGGTGGGCGGGCAGCAGAGATCTAACATTCTGCAGGGAGGCAGTGTCCTTGTAATTAAAGCACCACCTGTGTTTCAGTAGGGTAAAAGTTCTAGCCACAAGGCTGAGCTTCTTCTTGAGTGGTTCTGCTTCATGTGCAGTCATAGTAAGCTGCAGCTGAGGCAGAAGTCTGACAATTCAAAGCACCCATAATATCATGTCTGGCATCAGATTCATGTCCAGTACTATCCATAGCGGGTGCCACAGCTGAGATGGTGTCTTATCAGTGAGTTTTTTGTCGTAGATTGCTCGTCGAAGTTGTTCCAAAGTGCCATATAAGCATTGCCAAAAAAATGGCTCTGAGCACTATGGGACTTAACATCTGAGGTCATCAGTCCCCTGTAACTTAGAACTACTTAAACCTAACTAACCTAAGGACATCACACACATCCATGCCCGAGGCGGGATTCGAACCTGCGACCGTAGCGGTCGTGTGGTTCCAGACTGAAGTGCCTAGAACCGCTCGGCCACCCCGGCCGGCATATAAGCATTACAGACAGGCAGGTTGGCTGTTGCATATTTGTTGAGCAAGAAGGACATAAATATGACATCACTGATGATGTCAGCATGCTCAGCCAGATGGCAATGTCACAAACTTAGAACTGCTGTCCATAATTCCTAGTGATGAAAATACATATTCCACTGTCGCAAACCACAGGGCTGTTTGTTCTGGTCGAAACGATGGTAGCTTCGATAGAAGAATGGTCTCTGGAAGCAATTTACACGCTGAATTTGGTGGTACTATGGAAGTTGTGCAAAGTGGTGCAACTGAGAAGGTATCGTGAAGTATTCGCAGCCCACTTGTAGATCCTGGAACAGTGTCCGGGCAATTCAGAGACTGAGACCTCATGTCTTGCATGGTGGTCACATTGTTGTATGACGATCGCAGTGTGGCTGGAGCAGGTGTTACAGTTGTCTTGGAATAAGTTGTAATAACCATGGGCTGACCACTGGAATATGAAACACAAGTACATGGATCCGACTCTGACTCTTGCACCACCAAGTCCAATAGGAGGTCTGTTGGGGGCAACCATTGTTGTGGCATGCCAGGGAACATGACATTGTACAAGGAAATATTTGTGATAGTACGTGTTTCAGATTTCAGCACTATGTGTCAGTTAAGGCTCTGGGAACCCTGGAGATGCAAGTCACTCAACAGAATCAATGAGATGCAGTCACATGAAGTGGTTGTTGTAGCACGCGCAATGTGAGATGGCTGCATTGTTAGTGCATAACAACTTGGTACACAGCAAAAAGTTCTGTCAGAGTGATTGTTGAAGTAGTCATGCGTCATCAGTATGGCAGATTTCATTATCCAGTATAAGGAGACATACCATTAATGTAGCCGACACAATATAGTGCGATACACCTTTAGTGACGCTTTTGCTCACACTGCTCACAGATACTCCACATACCGTGGGAACACTCTACTCAGCGTTGTCTCTAGTGCTGCTGTACTGACAAATCTAAATATACATATGAAACTTTCCTCCCCAAAATTCATTATTTCAGACACAACTATTTATGTCTTATATGTTTAGAAGATTTAACATAAAAATATTAAATTTAGATGTACTTGCTACAGCAAGAACAAACACGATTTATGAAGCATATAACTTGATAGAGGAACACGCAAGATACAATAAAGTCTGGGTTGTACGCAGCACAGAACAACAATAACACAGGTTACAGAATAGGCTGAATGCTCATTAACAATCACTTAAATAATATTGTTTCTTTGGTGGCTTACAAGAGCACACCTAGGAGCCAACCCAGGTGGCCTCTATAAGTAGGCCTGTGAACTGTATGGACACATGATCTCTGAAATTGCATGCATCGTTAGTGAAGATACATCAATACCAAGTTTTGCAAAATATTTATCAATTAATGTCTTTGACAACAATGTAAACCTCTTTACTGTAAAGGTAATCTTTGTACTTCTTCTCTGCCGGACTTGGTTGGAAGTTGTAGAGTTATGGAGACATGTCATGTTTGTGATGCTGTATAAAGCAGACATTGTAGTTGAAAATGACTGTTATGGAAGCAAATGAATGTTATATTTTCTTGTTACAATGTTTAAAGATTAAAATATAAAAATTCAAAATGAAGATATATTTTATTTCATAGATAGTGGTTCACCAGACTTTCAGAATCTTATCCTCAATGGTTGTTCTTTCTGTAAGGCAGACGTGTGGCATTATCATACCTCTCTAAGAAGCCAACTTTCAGACAATCAGCAAAGAAAAGAAAACCATATTTTTGCAGACTGAATATGTCCTTCAGTGCAACTCCATTCAGAATAATGATGAACATCTGTTGCAAGGGCAAGCTATTGAATATCAAGTATTGAATAGATATATTACAGCCTTGGAGCTTAGCTGTGGATGGTGATTTCACAGTGTTGTGCACAGATAGCTGTAACAACAGGGGTCACTATTGTCTGTCAAGGACAATCAGTTCACTCTCAACTGGCAGTTGGGGTAGCTATCTCTACCCCTCCTACAGTGCTGTAACAATCCTCATCTTGTCAGGATATTACATGTTAGTTACCAGTTACCCCCATGAACCATGGACCTTGCCGTTGGTGGGGAGGCTTGCGTGCCTCAGCGATACAGATGGCCGTACAGTAGGTGCAACCACAACGGAGGAGTATCTGTTGAGAGACCAGACAAATGTGTGGTTCCTGAAGAGGGGCAGCAGCCTTTTCAGTAGTTGCAGGGGCAACAGTCTGGATGATTGAATGATCTGGCCTTGCAACACTAACCAAAACGCCCTTGTTGTGCTGGTACTGCGAATGGCTGAAAGCAAGGGGAAACTACAGCCGTAATTTTTTCCGAGGGCATGCAGCTTTACTGTATGGTTAAATGATGATGGCATCCTCTTGGGTAAAATATTCCGGAGATAAAATAGTCCCCCATTTGGATCTCCGGGTGGGGACTACTCAGGAGGACGTCATTATCAGGAGAAAGAAAACTGGCATTCTATGGATCGGAGCGTGGAATGTCAGATCCCTTAATCGGGCAGGTAGGTTAGAAAATTTAAAAAGGGAAATGGATAGGTTGAAGTTAGATATAGTGGGAATTAGTGAAGTTTGGTGGCAGGAGGAACAAGACTTTTGGTCAGGCGAATACAGGGTTATAAATACAAAATCAAATAGGGGTAATGCAGGACTCGATTTTAATAATGATTAAAAAAATAGGAGTGCAGGTAAGCTACTACCAACAGCATAGTGAACGCATTATTGTGGCCAAGATAGACATGAAGCCCATGCCTACTACAGTAGTACAAGTTTATAGGCCAACTAGCTCTGCAGATGATGGAAAAATTGATGAAATGTATGATGAGATAAAAGAAATTATTCAGGTAGTGAAGGGAGAGGAAAATTTGATAGTCATGGGTGACTGGAATTCGGGAGTAGGAAAAGGGAGAGAAGGAAACATAGTGGGTGAATATGGACTGGGGGAGAGAAATGAAAGAGGAAGCCATCTGGTAGAATTTTGCACAGAGCATAACTTAATCATAGCTAACACTTGGTTCAAGAATCATGAAAGAAGGTTGTATACATGGAAGAATCCTGGAGATACTAGAAGGTATCAGATAGATTATATAATGGTAAGACAGAGATTTAGGAACCAGATTTTAAATTGTAAGACATTTCCAGGGGCAGATGTGGACTCTGACCACAATCTATTGGTTATGAACTGTAGATTAAAACTGAAGAAACTGCAAAAAGGTGGGAATTTAAGGAGATGGGACCTGGATAAACTGACTAAACCAGAGGTTGTACAGAGTTTCAGGGAGAGCATAAGGGAACAATTGACAGGAATGGGGGAAAGAAATACAGTAGCAGAAGAATGGGTAGCTCTGAGGGATGAAGTAGTGAAGGCAGCAGAGGATCAAGTAGGCAAAAAGACGAGGGCTAGTAGAAATCCTTGGGTAACAGAAGAAATATTGAATTTAACTGATGAAAGGAGAAAATATAAAAGAGGCAGTAAATGAAGCAGGCAAAAGGGAATACAAACGTCTCAAAAATGAGATTGACAGGAAGTGCAAAATGGCTAAGCAGGGATGGCTAGAGGACAAATGTAAGGATGTAGAGGATTATTTCTCTAGGGGTAAGATAGATACTGCCTACAGGAAAATTAAACAGACCTTTGGAGAAAAGAGAGCCACTTGTATGAATATCAAGAGCTCAGATGGAAACCCAGTTCTAAGCAAAGAAGGGAAAGCAGCAAGGTGGAAGGAGTATATAGAAGGTCTATACAAGGGCGATGTACTTGAGGACAATATTATGGAAATGGAAGAGGATGTTGACGAAGATGAAATAGGAGATACGATACTGCATGAAGAGTTTGACAGAGCACTGAAAGACCTGAGTTGAAACAAGGCCCCGGGGGTAGACAGCATTCCATTGGAACTACTGACAGCCTTGGGAGAGCCAGTCCTGACAAAACTCTACCATCTGGTGAGCAAGATGTATAAGACAGGCGAAATACCCTCAGATTTCAAGAAGAATATAATAATTCGAGTCCCAAAGAAAGCAGGTGTTGACAGATGTGAAAATTACCGAACTATCAGTTTAATAAGTCACAGCTGCAAAATAGTAATGCGAATTCTTTACAGACGAATGGAAAAACTGGTAGAAGCCGACCTCGGGGAAGATCAGTTTGGATTCCACAGAAATGTTGGAACACATGAGGCAATACTGACCCTATGACTTATTTTAGAAAATAGATTAAGGAAAGACAAACCTACATTTCTAGCATTTGTGGACTTAGAGAAAGTGTTTGACAATCTTGACTGGAATACTCTCTTTCAAATTCTAAAGGTGGCAGGGGTAAAATACGGGGAGCGAAAGGCTGTTTACAATTTGTACAGAAAGCAGATGGCAGTTATAACAGTCGAGGGGCATGAAAGGTAAGCAGCGGTTGGGAAGGGAGTGAAACAGGGTTGTAACCTGTCCCCAACGTTATTCAATCTATATATTGAGCAAGCAGTAAAGGTAACAAAAGAAATATTTGGAGTAGGCATTAAAGTCCATGGAAAAAAAATAAAAATGTAGAAGTTCACCGATGACATTGTAATTCTGTCAGAGACAGCAAAAGACTTGGAAGAACAGTTGAATGGAATGGACAGTGTCTTGAAAGGAGGATATAAGATAACATCAACAAAAGCAAAACCAGGATAATGGAATGTAGTCGAATTAAGTCGGGTGATGCTGAGGGAATTAGATTAGGAAATGAGGCACTTAAAGTAGTAAAGGAGTTTTGCTACTTGGGGAGTAAAATAACTGATGATGGTCGAAGTAGAGAGGATATAAAATGTAGACTGGCAATGGCAAGGAAAGCGTTTCTGAAGAAGAGAAATTTGTTAACATCAAGTATAGATTTAAGTGTCGGGAAGTCGTTTCTGAAAGTATTTGTATGGAGTGTAGCCATGTATGGAAGTGAAACATGGACGATAAATAGTTTGGACAAGACGAGAATAGAAGCTTTCGAAATGTGGTGCTACAGAAGAATGCTGAAGATTAGATGGGTAGATCACATAACTAATGAGGAGGTATTGAATAGGATTGGGGAGAAGAGAAGTTTGTGGCACAACTTGACAAGAAGAAGGAACCGGTTAGTAGGACATGTTCTGAGGCATCAAGGGATCACAAATTTAGCTTTGGAGGGCAGCGTGGAGGGTAAAAATCTTAGAGGGAGACCAAGAGATGAATACACTAAGCAGATTCAGAAGGATGTAGGTTGCAGTAAGTACTGGGAGATGAAGAAGCTTGCACAGGATAGAGTAGCATGGAGAGCTGCATCAAACCAGTCTCAGGACTGAAGAGAACAACAACAACAACAACATACCAGGCCTTGAGAGGAGTCTGATCACAACACACACACAGCTGATACTTGGATTATTTTTACTGTTTTCAGAGTTTAAAGCCTATTTACACTTTCTGTGGTTACTCGGTTTGCAGACACAATCAGTGAATGCCTATTCAGCTGCGAATAGACTCTAGCTCAGGCTCTGAGGTTCATTAGTAGAGGCTGTATCCTCTTACCATTTCAAGTATATCAGATTCTTAATCACTAGAATTAAGCTAACACCTGTTCTTGGGTGCCAAATCTCCCAGGCCCTTAGGAGCAGTTACCGTCTTAACACCAACATGAATGACACTTTGTGTACTGATAAACAAGTTATATATATTGATCCTTTCCCTTCTTTTATGTTACAAATTCCTTACTAACAATTTTCTTTCATGTCTGAAACATTAAACATGCTCTAAGATGAGATTCATATCAAAATGATTTCTTGTTAACCATATCTCTGTTGCTCTTCATGTCACTGACCAACCTAGAGCTGATAAATCTCAGCACTCTCTGTCTTTTACTCTATTCTTTTCATTTTTTTTCTTTATGATGTTTAACCTTTATTCAGGTTGAACAAATTGATGTATCTGCATTAGTGTGACTGATAGATTACCAACCTGGTTTCTCATAGTAAACTGTATTTCTTGTCAATCAGTTCACCTTCCTTCTCCCCATCTAAATAATTCCAGATGTTGCACATCAGCTTCACTGTCTCATTGTCAATTACTTGTGATGTTTCTAGTAGCAGAGGCAATTTCCCACGTTTTTCCACCTCATGGAACTATTTGACTTCAAACAGACTGTAATTTTAAAATGAAATGCATCTTTAAAATGAGTATTTGTCTTGACTATAACCTAACAAATGAAAAGTTTATAATTTACCACGCAGAAGGTATCATTAAAACAACAACAAAAAGAGAAACCTAACTTCTTGCTCTAATGTTCGTGGCAGAAATGTGCCATCAGGTGGATCCATTAATGGATGAATGCCATTAGATTGCTGCTTTTGGATATGTTTTTCCAAGCCAATGTCTGGGTCTACTACTAAGTACCAAGTAATCACCAAACACTTTTTCGATCTTGTAAGGTTTGTGAAACAGGAGACAGAATTTGGATATCTTTTTCTCCAGGAGATCCGATCACTGATGTGTTTTAACTAACATTAAGTTCCCCACCTTGATGAAAATCATTTTGGCAGTTTTGTCATGCCAATATTTTCATAGCACTTCCTTCCTCCTTATGGGCTGAAGAGCGGTCTCCATTTTAAACTTTGATTCCATATTAGGTTGTATCTCTAATAGGCATGAAATTGGGCTTCCAAAAAATTAACTCGGCCAGTGAATAGCTGGTGGTGTCACAAATTAGACCATTTATTATGTTCACAAATTGTGGGATGTACTTGATCCACTAGATGTTCTTTTCCCAACCCTGCAGTTAGGCCAGCTTTCCAACTTTCCTGAAGTAGCTCTTGATGGAATTTATAACAGCAAGGTAAACACTCATCCTGTGTACAGTGATTCATTCCACAGATTGAAGCTTGGGAAGTAAACTGTGAACCACTGTCCAATAAAATATGCTTAGGGTTGCCGAACTCTTTGGCGTAATGCTTTATACATTTTACCAACACTATGGCCATGTCATTCTAATTGGGTACAGCTTTACATGCTTGGTGGAGGCATCTAGGTTGGTGAATAAGAAGTGCACACCTCATCTGCTTATGGGAAGGCATCCCATCATGTCTATGTGACACTACTGCAGGAACATTCTGAATTAATCCTATGAACCTCTCTTTTGCTGACATTTTTTCAGGCACAGGATGAAATTGATTAAACGCTTAACCATAATAGCTTTCATCTTCTTGAAATGTATGCCATTTCAGAATCATGAGACATTTTGATACACTAAACTCTCTGAAAAGCAGATGGGACCAGTCTATCAGATTTGCCTGCATTTGCTGCCAAATACAAGGCTCACTCACTCTCTGAATGCATTCAGACATACAATATCCCCATCCAGTAACTTATAATAAGTGTTTACTGTCTTGCCTTCTGTATCTTCAAGAATCTGATTCTTGATGTCTAACAGTTTTGCAATACTTGACCACTGCACAGCCATCTCCTGGAGCTTGTGCCTCATATCAATAATGTCTGGTACATTTCTCATAATGTGTATATCAATCTCCTTGCTGTACAGGATGTGGCCAGTAATGATATTATGGGGAAATAATAATATTTAACACCACTTTGTAGTGATATACTTTATTCACTTCGTGATCACAAAACATATCAACACAGAACAAAACTAGATGTCAAGTGAGTTCAAAGATCATCATAAAGAGAGACCACACAGACTGATGTATTGAACTGCCACAGAGCCCCCCCCCCCCCCCCCTCCCCCGGGAGTGTGGAGCATGGTGTAGGAGCAAAATGAGAAGAGAATTGTATCGAGGAGAGGATCGGGAAAAAAACAACATAATCTTTCATCCATGTCAGTTGGCATAGGGGATGACCGGTGTGGGAGAGCGATAACTTAATAGGAGGGGAAAGGAGGGACTGTGGACAATCACATAGAATGACAATTGACAATATGCCATCCTTGTCAATAAAAGTTCGAAGGGAGCCATTGACAAAATCTTCGAGTAAGTGAATAGCTTGGATGAGCGTGAGGTTAACATCCTTAGATTTAAATACATGAGATGGTGCACAAAAAACAAACAGTCATTATGATGTTGCACTGAGATGTAGTCCACTGGGAACGCTGAGACATCAACAGTAAATGTGGTGATAGTTAAGCACGGTGTTGGTGATAAGAAGAGGGGTATGGAAAGTTCATCACACACATCACTGCCACTGGTGGAGACACAATCACTACGAGTCAGAAGAACGGTGTCATCTCGCAACACAATAATGTCACAGTCTGCAAGTTCCTTGTATAAAAAAAAAACTGGTTAGGAAGTATGTACTCATAGCTGTGGTATGTGCTTATGCAGGATATGAGAGTGAACTTGCTTGACTAAAGACGGTAGCCTCTCTTCATGAAAAGAAGTAGTGTCCTCGACAAATTCTGCTGGGAGTACCAGGGTTTCATCGTGTAGGATCTCTGCCAGAGAGGCCTTTAAATCATCTTTTTATGCCATGCAAATGCCTAGCAGTGTCCACAGAAGTGCTTCTGACCAAGAGTCAGAGTGGTACATTAATGCTGCCTTTACTTTGTGGTGCGAGTGCTCCACTAACCTGTTACTTTGGGTGTGGTAGGCTGTTGTATGGAAACACTTGGCACCACATGGGGCACACAATCATTTGAAGAGTAGAGATTCGAATTGCCTGCCATGATCTGTGGTGATGGATGTAGGGCAGCTGAAATGGGAGAGCCAGCAAGTAATGAACACTCGAGCCACAGTATCCACCAAGATTTGTTCAAAGGAACCGCCTGTACTCACCGTATCATGCGATCAATGACTGACGAAATGTTACTGTGACTGTTGGAAGGGGGTAGGGGACCAACAAGGTTCATATGAACATGTTTGAAACATCTCTTCAGTATTTCAAAGTGTTCCAGAGGGGTATGTGCATGTCAACCAACTTTGGCATTTTGGCAAGATACACAGGCTTATGCCCACTCATGACACTCTTTCTTGATGTGTGCTGAATGAAACATTAAGTTACTAGTCATACTGTCACTCTGATGCTTGGAAGAGCTACACTGTGCAGCGAAGAGAAAATGGCCTGTCAAAGGGGACGGGGTACAAGAGGTTGTGGTGTGTTAGTTGAATAATCACAAAGAATCAGTTGTGTGACACCAGGGAAGGGGAGTGTTGGAATAAGAAGGAAGGTGGAGTTGTCAGCAGCTAGCGACTGTACCTCTGTATCACTAATTTGTAGTTGTGCGAGCTCTGTGGGATCAAACAGGCTTGTAAGAGTATTAATGCATAACATATAGTCTGCTATGATGTTATTTGCACCTCTCATAAAATGAATATCTGTTGTACAATGGCTCATGAAATCCATATGCCTGAAGAGCAACATGGGGAGAGATCACTAGCAGGGTTACACAGCGCGTCAACCATGGGATGGGGATACGTGTAAATGGTGATATCACATGCCTCCAATATCCTCTCGGAAATAGTATGGTTTCCTATATGGCTAGTAGCTTCCTGTCAAATGCTGACCATTTACATTGAGAGGGGGGTAGTTTTATAAAAACAAGCATAGTAGTTGAGAGTCCTTGTTAATGTGTCGCTGCAGCATGGCACCAATCGTGATTTCAGTAGTGACTGAGATAGATGCATTGGTATGGGGATGGGCTAGTGTGACTGCATTAGCTAGGACCATTTTTTCTTCACTGAAGGCATGATCCACGTCCTGGGTCAACTTAACCTTGAAATCGCCTGCGGTATGTTTACCTTGTAAGGTGTCAGTTAGAGGAGACTGCAGGGAAGCGGTGTGGCCCCTGAAAAAAAAGATTATGCCCAAGAAGCAACTTAAGTCACAAAAAGTGACAGGTGGTGGTAAGCTCATAATGTGAGCAACATGTTCAGATGTGGGACGTATGCCTTCAGAGTTCACTGTGTGGCCCAGGAACGTAACTTCTGGCTGGTGCACCTGGGATTTGTCTTTGTTTACCTCCATGCCGTTAACTGAGAGCATGCAGAGTACTTGAGAAAGATGTTGCTTATGGTCCTTAGCAGAGGCGGAGAAAATTAAAATGCCATCAAGGTAAGCATAACAAAATGGGAACTGGCAAAATAATGAGTCTACAAACTGTTGCCATGTCTGAGCTGCATTTTTAAGTCCGTAAGACATATATTCAACAAGCCAAAGGGGGTTATAATGGCTGTTTTAGGAATGTCATCTTTGTGCATTTAAATCTGATGATATACCATATGACAGTCAATGATGCTAAAATGCCAAGCACCAAGTAATTGCAGCACAAAATCCTGAATACGGAGGATGGGGTAGTTGTCTAAAATTGTGCGAGCACTGAGTCTACGGTATGCTCTGCAAAATATGAAGGTTGAGATAAACAGGTGATGACCAATTACTGTCGTAAGGACATATAATCCCTAGTTGTAAAAGTTCCTTAATGCATTATTTTGTGGCACGAAGTTTCTTAGCCAATAGACAGGGTACTTCCATAGTATGTAGTCTTTAATGGAGAACTTCACTGAGCCTGCACGAGCAGAAGGCACTCTGGAGCTGGGAACATCATCACATGCAGCACTGTGAAACTAAGAACTGACCTGCAGAACAGATGATGAAGGTGGTGAAGATTCTCTGCCATCAGGTAGTGTGTTGGCAGTGGGCGAGGTGGCGCGAGGGTGTGCGGACTTGACATGAGCATGCGGGACAGCATTGACCATAGCGGATGCGTAGCTCAATGGTTTGACAGTTGTAGAACAAGCATAGTCTGCCAATGTGGAGGAGGCGGATTGCTCACCGTGAGAGCAAGAAGACAGTTCACATTGAATGTTTCCATAGAAAGCAAAACTGGAGCAGTGTCCAGCGCTGTAGTGGTTGTAGCCACTGAAAATGTTGCGGTGGTTGTTCACGCACATGCCAGGTCCACGTAAGTGTTGATCAGTGCCTGCGGCACTATGTTAGCCATGCGTAGGGCTGCAATGTCGTGTCGTTAGCTGAGTAATTTGCACAGTGAATCCACCAGGTCTGAAGTGGGAGATGTGAGTTCAGCCAACTCATGCACAGGGGCAGCCATTGTTGCTCATGAATGTGTGGGTGTTGCGATGAGGGACCCCTCAAAAGAGTGATGGAGCAGCATTCCTGATGATAAATCTGGAGAGAGACCATAGTGTCATAGAAAATCAATGCCCAACACTGGCTCATCAATGTTGGCCATGTTGAATGTCCCTTCAAAACAGAATTTTGGTTTAAGTTTGCGCTGCAGGTGTGTGGACCCGTAGATAGTGACTGACAAACTTTTTGCTGCTCCCAGTGTCATGGCGGAAGGTGTTGGTGGTAAAGTTGACAATGCTGGAGGTATGAGGCTGGTATCTGCGATGGGGTCACCAGTGTGGTGATTAATGATATTACAGCAAAATAATAACTTTAAACACCACTTTATTCACTTAGTGATCACAAAATGTAACAAAACAGAACAAAACATCATAAAGAAAAATCATATGGATTGATCTATCGAACCGCCACCTGGTCACCAAATCTTTGTCTGGCATTCTGGGAGGAAGATGGATAATGTGTTTGGAACCTCATTGTCTTTACCAGATACCTACTGAATGGTATAGTCAAACTTCTTCAAAGCAAGTGCACAGTGCATAATCTGGTGTTCAGGAGCCAACAGCTGTTCAGGAATGCACAATGATCAATCATTGCCATTATATGATTACCTAATAGGTATCATAAAAACCAATGTAGGCTTCAGACTACTGCCAATAGCGCTTTCTCTGTCTCACTGTAGTATTACTCACTGTTGCTCATCATAGAGATTTTAAAAGAAAAAAATCACATACCATTTCTTTTCATCTCCCTTGCCATGTTCTTGACACAGATTGACGCACAACACCATAGTGCAAGCTATCAGCAGCAAGGAAAAACTTGTGGCTTAAGTCAGATGGTGGAGGGTAATGTTCTCAATGAGAGAATTCTTTATGGCCTAAATCTCATGTTTGTGCTCCTCAGTCCAACAGAAAACAATGTTTCTTTGCAGCATTACCATGAGGTGGTTACTGTTCCTGGCAACTTCATGAACATGCTTCCATAAAAATTACATTACTCCTCGGAACATTTTTAACTGTCATTGGCATTTGGGTGAAGGAGATCAGCAGATGGCCTTTCTCTTCACTTATATGCATACTGTTGCTATTCTAAACAGGATGCAGAAACTTCGCTTCCTAAATTTACATTTTCCTAGTCACATGTTCATGCCAGCATGGGCAACAGCTTGCAGTACCTCCTCTGAGTTTTGCAGTGTTCCTTGAAGCTCTCTGAAGAATTCACGATCCCATTGATGTATTATATGACATGCTCACAAGGTCTGAATGAAGAAATACATCTAGTGTGCACATAAACATAGTGACAGATTTAACTGAAATGGCAACACAATACATCCGTAGCTCTTACCATTGACTAGGAATACTACATACTTCCTGGTTTCTTCTGACATTGGAATTTGCTTGTATGGTACAATGCCGAGGATAGAGAAAAATTTAACCCTTTCAAAGCATACCAGGAAGGTCTAGAGGCAGCAATCATTTAACACTAGTCTTATACCTCCTCTGGCTTTATTGACAGCAAGAACTGCATTGTAATATATATTTTTTGATCTAGTGATAACATTCCACTCAGTCATCTTATCTATTTCATTCTCCACCACCTCTGATAATGGAATGGGAATGGGCACAAATAAAAATACTCTCTTTTCTTTACTTGCTGATGGTAAGTGTACATTGGCAGCCTTCCACAGTGATCCTGAAATGCAGACATGTATGAATATAACACCTGGCCACTCAGCAACTAATGAGGTTGGTATCAAGAGGTGATGCACTACAATTTCTGGGTGGAACCATATAGCACTGGACAGTTTTAATAAAACTTGTTTATTTATGGGTTTTGATTGTGCGTCTAGCATACCTTTTATCATGGCCAAAGTTACAGGAAAAGTTTCTACTCACACTCCGTCTTTCAAGATATTGAAATACAACTCAGCAATCATGGAAATGACTACTCTGGTGTTTGAGAGGATCTCTGTATTAGTTACAAAACGCTCTCTTTGATAAGTTTTCGAGGTCAGCTAGTGGATACTTGGAGCAACTGTTCTTCTGTCTTGGATTGTGAGATACAGCCAGAGGGAGTAATTTGACTGTGTGATCTAGTTTCACTGACTAGTGCTGGCAACAGGTTTGATTGCTACACTGCTGCACATGGTCATCCAAATTTTGTGACGGAGCACATCACCAATGATTTCACCTACATTTCTTCCTCAACAAGTTCTTGAACTGCACCAATAACAGTCCTGCTCAGCAGAATTGGTGGCAGTAAATGTGCCTATTGTTCTCTTCTGACAATGTGTCTGAATGACTGGCTCTTATCTCAGATTGTCTGGGAGATGCTTGTCAATTACTAGTGTGGTGTTGTCCCTTGCTGACAACATTCCGCCACTGTCTCTCCTCTTGGAAATCATCTAGCACTGATAGCATTTCTGTGACTGTTTGACGCTGATGGCAGGTACTGCTCATAATAACCATTGTTTTGCCCATTTGGGTATTCTCTGGTAAACGGTCAGCACCATTTCCCTGTGGTCTAAGTGACATACAGAAAACACCTCACACAGGAAAAATTCTCTCAGGATTCCCCCACTAGTGTTGTACAGCATATCAGTCATTTGAGGGTGACCAACTTTCTGCTTACATGATTGCATAGTGAGCTCTTTACTTCACTGTGCAAAGTCCAAACAATATTTGCCTGTAACCTGCCACCTCAGGCTCACCTTGGAAGTTAAATACTGCCTGAGTAAGTTCATCTGCTATTGTGGGTTGATGCATAGGTCCTCAATGCGCATACTGAAATTTTGCAAGAAGAACGAATGATTTCACCACACCGAATTTCTCCCATGACGGAGTGGGAATGTTTTCAGCAGCATGCCAATGTGAAGGGTCATCCTTTATGTGGAAGTGTGGTGCTCCTTCAGTGAATAGGACACTGCTTCAATGCTGAAGTAACCAATTTAGCTACTTCAGACTCAGAGCAAGATCTTACTTGGGTTGGACAAGCTATCTCCAAGTCCATCAGGGAAAAGGAAATGTCATTAACTACAGTTGCTTCTGCCACCAACTGTGCATGTGGCAATCTGCTGGTGCACACAATGAGAGGCACTGTTAGCTGGCACTCAAACCTCGTGTGCAGGCTGCTTCTGCGTCTGTAGTGATTCCTATTGCAGCATCAAGGGCTGCTACACCTACTGAATAAGTATGACCACACTAGGTAGGGAAACCTGCTGATCCAATGTGACACTCACAATTTATGCATTTTAATTTGTCAGATATCTTCTTCCTTACCTTTTCTAACAGCCCTTCAATTGTTTTCAATTCCATTGCTTCTCAATCCATATCCTCAATTCTACAAGGTGTGTAACTTCGCTTCCACCATTTTTCCCTGACATTTGAGGCTTTAATGAAACAAATTGGTTACACATGTATCATTAGTATTTTCCATCACTGTCCACTACTTTCTCCCATCTTTTCCGCAGTGTATGAATCCCAAGTCGAAAAATTTGTTCATCTTTTGAAGTGATCCACAAATCGATCTAATTTGTGACTTCTTCATGAGATCGGATGTGTTGGTCAGCCAGGCCATGCGCCATTGATCTGAACAGGTGACAGTCAGAGGGAGCAATGTCTGGAGAATATGGCAGGTGGGGTAGGACTTCCCACTTTAATTTTTCCAAGTATGTTTTGACCTCTTTTGCAACATGGGGTTGAGCGTTGTCATACTGCAAAATCACTTTATGGTGCCTCTCGCTGTACTGCAGCCTTTCATCTTTTAATGCTCTGCTTAAACACATTAATTGCATTTGATAATGAGCATGTGTGATTGTTTCACTTGGTTTTTACACCTCATAGTAGACGACGCTGAGCTGGTCCCACCAAATGCAGAGCATGATCTTGGATCCGTGAATATTCGGTTTAGCTGTCGACATGGAAGCATGGGCAGGATAACCCCATAATTTTTTGCGTTTAGGGTTATTGTAATGAACCCATTTTTTGTCCCCGATCACAATGCAATGCAGAAATCCCTTCTGTTTTTGCCTCTGAAACACTTGTTCACAAACACACAAACGCCATTCAACGTCTCGTGGTTTCAGCTCACACGGGACCCAAGTTCCTTCTTTCTGAATCATGCTCATAGCCTTGACACATTTTGAAATGGCTTGCTGTGTCATTCCCATTAATCATGCCAACTCTTCTTGAGTTTGACTCGATTCTTCACTCAGCAATGTCTCCAATTCTGCATCTTCAAAAGCATTCTTTCTTCCACCACTATTGCAGTCTATGACATTATAATCACCATTCTTGAAGCATTGAAACCACTTACAACATGTTCTTTCACTAATAGAGTCCTTACCAAATGTACTTGAGAGCATTCAATGAGACTCAGCCCCTGTTTTCTTCATACTGAAACAAAACAGTAACACCTCCCGCAAATGACAAGAATTACACTCATAAACTGACTTTTCAATCAAGAACAGCTTTATGATGCAGACACAATTCGACTAATGTTTGAATGAGGTTATGTTGACTGAGATCCAAGCTAACTGCCTGATGTCTGCGATCTGTTTCTTTCGACCGCCACTTACCACTGTCGCCACCTATCGGCAAACCGTGGAAGCAAAGTTGCACACCTTGTAGTCTCTATTGAACTCAGGCGTTCTGCATGTGCTGTCATGGCCACTCCTACTTCTCCTACCTCATAAGACAGCAACTCCCGGATAGAGCTCTGAGCAGGTATCCTTTCTGGTATGTTAACAACTTGTGCTTTTTTACCTGAGAAACACTGGTCAACCGTGTTTAGTCTTGCATCACTGTTAAGTAAGGCCTGTCCTTGTGAGTGCAAATGCTGAGCCTGGGCATATAATCTACCTGAGAATTTTTCACACAGGACTGAAGAGCTGTAGTGAATGAATTATTTACTTCATGCAGTGCTCATGCTTGCAGGTCTACTTTAGTTTCTGTCTTCGCATCTTGTGCATTTAATTTCTTTGCTTCAGAATCTAGTTTCTCAGTTAGCTTCGGCTCTCACACTTCTAACTTAGTGTGTTTTGCATCTAATTTCTCACTCTAAGCTTGCGTAGTGGCCATCAAATGGGCAAAGTGTGATGACACATATCGAAACCACCCTACTGGTGTTAAGCTGGCAGCGAAATAACAAGTTTCCATCCGACACTGATAGTAGCCCCATGGAATCTAGCAGACCCAGTCATGTGAGCCCACTAGCCACACTTCCAGCAGCACTGTACCACAAATGCCCTCTGCTGCCACAATATAGAAGAGCTGTGGCATCGATATGGTCCACTTGTGCTCAGACCCGTTTCTCTATGGGACACCATGCACATGCCACCTAGTTGCTTCTCGATCTCCACTGTTGTTGCTGTTGTATGAGCTGGACTGTTTCTTACTGCATAATTTGTATTCAGTCTTCATTCTCTTGGAGAAATATACATTATGAAAATCTTCTGTTTACTGTGTTAATCTGTTTGCTAATCATTTCTGCTCCTGTCTAGCTTTCCTATGACAACAGTTGTCACACTAGTCTGTAGACCACCTCTTCTTACCATTGTCTATGAAGTGGTACACAGCACAAATGTTTCAAACACTGTCCCAGCTGCCGCAGCTGATTAAAAAGTGGTAATTCACTGTTTCTGCTGTTTTTGTTGTCCAGCATTGTTGACAGCTGAGCATGGTGCTTCATCATGTTGTTAGATGACAGAGCATAGTCAGCAGTGGTGACGGTACATGTGATGTTATATGGTGCACCATCAGCAGTGGCGAGGGATGTTGCACCTGATCCCTCTGAAGTTCACTACAATGACCACATAGAATTTCCTTCTCTCTATTGGTGGAACACCTCAAAAGGAAATATCTCCCACTGCGGGAAAGCTAGGTCAGTGGGAAACAGCTGTTGTTGCCATCACCGTTTCAGGCTAGTGTCATTACGGCAAAGGTGAAATGGGCTGTTCTCTCTCCTACATCCTGTGGGTGAGTTGCTTTTATATGGAGCCTGTTCCGGTTCCTGTCATGGTCACCATGTCTGTAGTGTATCAACTTGGTAATTCATGCCAAACCTGTATTGATAATATAAGTGGCATCAAAAAAGTAGACACTGACAAATGTAAATTTTTGGGGATATACCTAGATGAAAATCTTAGATGGGTAGAACATATCAATGTTGTATGCAATAAAATCAGCAGTTCACTGCACTTAATTAGCATACGATCAAAATTAGTCTCTGAACAAACATTAAAAACTGCTTATTATGGGTCAATATTTGCATATATTAATTATAGAATAGAGGTATGGGGATGTGCTGTTGATAGACACATGAACAGAATCCTAACACTGCAGAAAAGAGCAATCAGGACGATGCATCGACTAGGATACAGAGATTCATGTAGGGAAACCTTTGTACAACATAAATATCTAACAGTATATTCCTTGTATCTGTACAAATTAATAACATTCTTTGTGGATCATAAAAATAATGAAGCTAAGTGCTCTGATGTGCATACCCATAACACAAGACAAAAAGATTGCTTCTTCAGAAACAGAACTAAACTAAAGACAACAGATCATAGTCCTTGGATAAATTGGCCAGATATGGTTTAACAAACTGCCAAGTGCTATAAGATGCCACAGAGGTAAAGTATTCAAAAGGGAATTAAAATCATTCTTAACTCTCAAATGTTTGTACTCACTGAATGAATACTGATATTAAAATGTAGCTATTCTTAAGTGTAGGCCTAACTCTTCTATCTATACGATGTACTATTCTGAGGTGATTGTGATATATATTATTTTTGTAACAACATGCTGTAAATTCAGATACCTATACTATGTAACAACTGTTTGTTGCATTATGAAGTACTGTACCATATATTGCTAAGTGTGTCACCCTTAAGTGGGTTCTTGTAAATGTGAATTGCAAATTCCTACTGTTTGTACAAAAAATGTATAAAAATGCTATGACATTTGCAAAAGTCACCAGTTGGTGACCATATGCAAAAAAAGACAATAAATAAATAAATAAGTGCTTAAGAAAGCTCAGGTCTGTAACGCCTTTGAGAGAACTATTTCACTGACTCATCTCTCTTTGCAATGAGATTATTTAAAAGAAAAGAAGGGGTATGACTGATCAAAAATGTACCTACAGCTCAGACACTCCCTCCAGCAATATCACAGACTAATTGGGCCTTACCTCCAAAACTACCTTTTCCATGGTCATGAGTACCAGGTTTCACAGTTGAAAACAGATTTTTAGTTGTGATTAAATTATTTTGGGATAGGGGAAAGGTCTACAGAAGTAACTGGTATGCTGCAATTGAATTAAGTCTGCACACTGCTCTTAAGAACAATGGAAAAAAGTGAGACAGTCTTCACAATGTGGGAAGAGCCAAGAATCCACAATTCCGGAATACGATTGACACAGACACGCTACCCACAGAAAAATAAATAAATGAATTGCATAAGGAAATAATAGTGAGAGTTCTTATAGACTTTTGGGAAAAATGCTTATAGTATCAAGAGAGAACCAATCAAGGGAAGATACCACACACAGTTAATGAGCCATGAGAAAGAATGAGATGAGGAAACAAGGGTGTGAGTGCATCAGCATGTCGCTTACCACGTCTTGAACAGCAGTTGGCGGACTGCCTGCCAAACTGGATGCAACCATGTCATCACAATCATGACCTTAGTGTCCATCTTCTAAAAATCCAATTGGACTGTAATTACATATTTACTGGACACACAAAGTTTCAAAGGAATTAAGTCCACAACATGCTGCAACTAAGATACTCACTGACTTGCATGCCAGTCTTCCAATGTACTTTGACTGATAGTGTCCAGAAGCAGCTTCAGAGTGGGACTCTATAGAGTGTGTCTTCCAGTTTTATTACCTCAGAGATGACACATTAATATTACTAGTCTGGAAAGAAAGTATTTATTTCTATACTGCCAACCTGTCTTGCAAGTCAGTGCTGGCAAACCAAGTTTGAAGTATAACAACTGAAGTCTATTTTTTCAGTAGAACCTCTGTCCTGAAACTGTTTTACTAATTTGGCTTCTAGAAAACTGAAAATTGTGTGGATCTTCTCCTCTGATAGTTCTTTGCTGTAGGAATATGTTAGTTATTTCATAATTGCTGGGAAACTTACTTATAAGGATGAAAATAGCCTTTATCAGTTCATTAATTTTTGCTTGCAGTCCACCTGCAATTAAAGTCATTTGATTTACAGTCCAAATTGGTACTTGGATTTTAAATTACTTAAGCATCCCATATCCTTTTTTCTTCATAAAGTTGAACAAAATGGCCGTTGAGCCCCCTAAATGTGGGTGCACATGTGTGTGTATTGATAAAGGCTCTCACTTACAGTTTCATAGACTGAAATGTCATACACACTTTGTAAACAGAACACTTGATTTTGGTCTTCCATTTTTATTGTTCGCTCTTGGTTGTTGCACGTATTGTATATTGCCCTCCTTTTCCTACAGCTTACTCTTATTTTTTTCAGAATTTCGTACGTCTTGCACCATTTTGCATTGTGGATTGGTTTTTCTAAGCCAACAAATCCAATGAATGTGCCTTGATTTTTCTTAAGTCTTGATTCTATTATCAACCTCTGGTACCTTTACATGTCCTAAAAATGAACTGATTGTTATCAAGCAACTCCTCAATTTCCATTCTTCCAAGTATAATTTGTGTCAGCAACTTGGATACGTGAGACATTAGGCTGACTGTGCCATAGTTCTTGCACTTCTCTGCTCTGGCTATCTTCTGAATTGTGTGAGTAATACTTTTCTGAAAGTTTGATGGTTTGTCTCCACTCTGATATGCGCTACAATCCCACTTGAATAGTCGTTTTGTTGCCACTTCCCTCCAATGATTTTAGAAATTCTTGTGGAATGTTATTTATCCTTTCTGGCTTATCTGATCACAAGTCACCCAAAGATCTGTTAAACTCTGACTAATATTGGATCCCTTACTTCTTCCACCTCAGCTTTCATATCTTTTTCTATCACATCATGAGAGAAGTTCTCCCTCTCACAAAAGCCTTCAATGCACTCTTTCCATGGACACTGAGGATCAGCTACAGAAGGGCCACGGTCCATGCTCGCCAAGACACATGAGTGCCATTTCCATTGTATTGTGCAATCATTCCATGATACGACTGTCCTGGAGATGGTACACAATTGCATGGTGGAGGGAGATGCTGCAGAATTTACAGAGGGCACTGAAGAGCAAAGATTCACAATTATAATCCTGATCAGTGGTGATGGTATCCAGACAACCGAAACAGGACAATGAATGCTCAGGCTGTGGATTCCACCAGGATGACTGTGACTTGTACAGCTTCCTCCCAGAGTGAAATACAATCAATCATGGGAAGTAGATATCTATACCCTGCTGACTCAAACAGAGGTGCAACGACGTCCAAGTGCATCTGATGGAAGTATGTCAAAGCTGCCTAGTGGCATTTGCATATGTAGGCCAACTCACTGGGTCTGTGCTCAAGGCATGCCTGCATCCACTTACAGCACTCATGCCTGACACCGTGCCAAAAAAAGTACTTGGTGACCAGCCTGATGATCAGTCTAACTCTTGGATGGATGATGTTGTGTAGATGGTCAAAGATTGGTTGCCGCATTGATGTGGGGAGGAATGGTCAAATTCTGTGCTGTGACATCTCACAGAGGATGCTGGCACCCAAACCAGGAGTTGGTAGGCATTCAATTTTGGGATTAGAGGAATTGTCATTGAGTAAGACAGAAATTGTTGGGTCACACTCTTGTTTCTCAGCCAGTCTGCAATAACTGAGAACGACAGAGATCATGTGCATTGATGACAACATTGTCCTCTCCGCACAGATGATGGATGTTGGTGGCATACTGGACAATGAGAGCAAGTGATTGATGATACAGAATAACACTTTCTTTTGTCTTGCTCGGTATTGTCAGTAATTCTATTTGACTACTTAGTGGTTTGACAGGATCAGTAGTTTAACTGACTGTTAGTCCTCAACATTCTTATGACTTGTGTTAAAGAGGTATTACATAATTTTCTATGTTAAACTCTTTTAATCCAAATTAAGCATTACAAAGGGAATGTAGGCCTATGTTGATGACTACTTAAAGAATAATTACATAGTGATATGCAATGAGAAATAAAGATATTGAAAGTTTACATATTTATTAATTATTCTAACATTTATTTAACTTATTATGAGATGCCTTTTATGCTTATATTCAATTGCATTTCTGTTTTACATTTGAAAATGGTGCCTCAGAGAAAGTACAACAGCAGTTACATTAAATACAAATTTACTTCAGTAGAAAGTAGTGAAGAAATAAAACCAGTGTGTTACATGCACAACCATTCTTGTGAATGATTCCTTGAAGCCAAAGAAATTAAAACACCACTTAGAAATGGCCCCGTCCTAATTTGTCTCACCAATCATAAGAATCCTTTGAAGGAAAACTGGTGAAGCTCTCCACACACAATGAGCATGTTGGCTTTTTCTGCATTGGCAAATCACATCATCCACTCATGACCTACTGCTTGTACAGTGCACACTAAATGAGTAGAAAGTTGCAGTGCACTCAAGGAACACACAAGCACACTGTAAGCAACAATAAAATCATGCCTAGCAATTAAGCAGTTTGAATGACACAAACAGGTGTCAGTTTGGAAACTTTGCACAATATGATATCTTGTAAACAACTTGCACTAGACTCCTATAACAAACACCACTTACATTCTAATTTATCCTGCTTTAGTTTGTTAATGTCAATAGGCATGGTCCCATTAAAAAAAGTGCATGTTTTCATGAAAAATACACTTTATAAGTATTATTGCAATCTGTGTATTGGCTAACAATAAGGGCCCCTGACCAGCAACCTACTCTGTGAAAACAACACATCAATAGCACCCTTCATTTCCACAAAATTTTAGGTGCACGGTTTGCCCATGTATTCATATGCCACATATATTGCACATGATTATGTCTGAACTTCTGGTGTTCCAGACTATATGGCTGCAGACAAGTTGTTAAATTTAGCTGTGGACTTCAGCCAGGTGGCACGATCTGTGATCCCGAAAAACAAAAGTATATATATATATATATATTTATTTATGTGCTGTCTCACCTACAAATAACCAGGCATATTTTCTCTGGTTCCCAACATTCAGCAGATATTTGCAATTTTGTTTTGCATTTTGTAGCTGGAGTCAGTCCAAATAAATAATGCTCATCGCATCTTTCATGTAACTCCCACTGTCAATGGAAAGTGTGCTATGAACAAAATGTTTTTAAAGCAGAATTTTATGTGCCTATTTGATACAGCAGTCCCAAATTAGTCTAGTGTGAATTTTGTTTATCAATATGTATTAACATTGACAGAAAAACTTGAAGAACAGCCAGTACATGAGCAACAACAGTACTGCCCTGGCTCACACTTATTGCTACCACTGTGTATACAGTGCTACTGAGTCTCTGATTGTCTACTTTTATTTGCATATAGTCACCAACTGGTGACTTTTGTAAACGTCATAGCATTTTTATACAATTTTTGTACAAACAGTAGGAATTTGCAATCCACATGTACAAGAAGCCACTTGTCAATTTATTAAACTGAAAGGTGATGAAATTTCATTTCTCAGTATGTTAAAACAGCAAAACTTTACACTTTCAGAGAGCAGAAAACATTACACAATCGAATCATCACACCTACACAAGAACAATGGAAGCAAGCTGGAACCATAATGTCATTATCACAAATGTTCAAGTTTGACTGCAGACCAGTATCCCAACAAATAATTGATATTCTTTCTCACAACACTTCGTTCTCATGTGAAAAAAGAATTTTCCATATTTCACAGATAAAAGTCTGTTTCTAATTTGTTATATCGCTTGTCTTCTCATGATTGGGGTCTAAGTGTCTTTTGTAAAACATGAGCATCAGCAGGTTCTATCCTTTTATAGTATCACTCTTTCGTTTCAACAATCTCAAAGCCAAATTTCTTATAGAACTCAATGGCACCTTCGTTGTTTACTTGTACATGCAAGAAAATGCTGTCAAAATTTCTGTCCTTTTCGACATAGTTCAGTACATGTTCCACCATTTTCGTACCAATTCCTAGCCGGCGATAGTGATAAAGACAACCCAGTGTCATAATATACAGATGGCACAAATTCTCTGATGTATCAATTCTGCAGCACACAGCACCCACAACGGTGTCGTTGTAATATGCTAATTTCGCTAGTTCTCCTGCTTCCAAGACATCCTTATAAAACTTGTCATTATACGACACTGGGAAGACAACTTGATTAAGGCGCTTCTGTTGTTTTATATTGTGTGGTGTGACATCACCGAGTTCTATTTTGGACCGGGTCATTCTCAATTTCCAGTTTAGGTTCCAACAGCAGGGGAAATATTCCCCTGTGACTAAAATGAACTATTAATCAAATTTACACCTAACAGGCACTACACCGGTCACTTGTGGAGCACCATGCTGATACTTACAGGTGATATGGTACAGTACTTCATAATGCAACATACAGTTGTTACATAGTATAGGTATCTGAATTTACAGCACGTTGTTACAAAAATAATATATATTACAATCACCTCAGAATAGTACATCATATAGATAGATGAGTTAGGCCTACATTTAAGAATAGCTACATTTTAATATCAGTATTCATTCAGTGAGTACAAGCATTTGAGAGTTAAGAATGATTTTAGTTCCCTTTTGAATACTTTACCTCTGTGGCATCTTATAGCACTTGGCAGTATGTTAAACCATATATGGCCAATTTATCCAAGGACTATGAGCTGTTGTCTTTAGTTTAGTTCTGTTTCTGAAGAAGCAATCTTTTTGCCTTGTGATATGGGTATGCACATCAGAGCACTTAGTTTCATTATTTCCATGGTCCACAAAGAATGTTATTAATTTGTACAGATACAAGGAATATACTGTTAGATATTTATGTCGTACAAAGGTTTCCCTACATGAATCTCTGTATCCTAGTCTATGCATGGTCCTGATTTCTCTTTCTGCAGTGTTAGGATTCTGTTCATGTCTATCAACAGCACATCCCCATACCTCTATTCCATAATCAATATATGCAAGTATTGTCCCATAGTAAGTAGTTTTTAATGTTTGTTCAGAGACTAATTTTTATAGTTTGCTAATTAAGCACAGTGAACTCAGCAGTTCTGTAGACCTTTCCCCTATCCCCAAATAATTTAATCACAACAAAAATCTGCTTTCAACTGTGAAACCTGGTACTCACGACCATGGAAACAGGTAGTTTTGGAGGTAAGGCCCAATTAGTCTGTGGTATTGCTGGAGGGAGTGTCTGAGCTGCAGGTATATTTTTGATCAGTCATACCCCTTCTTTTCTTTTAAATAATCATAGTGCAAAGAGAGATGAGTCAGTGAAATAGTTCTCTCAAAGGCGTCACAGACCTGAGCTTTCTTAAGCACTTATTTATTTATTTATTGTCTTTTTTTGCATATAGTCACCAACTGGTGACTTTTGCAAATGTCGTAGCATTTTTATTGCATACAGAATTGATACGTTCTACCCATCTAAGATTTTCATCTAGGTAAATCCCCAAAAATTTACATTTGTCAGTGTCTACTTTTTTTGATGCCACTTATATTATCAGTACAGGTTTGGTATGAATTACCTAGTTTAAATGGTAATAGATGGAAGTAAGTAGTTATATGACTTAAGCCATCAGTTGCAGCCAATGCCAAGTCATTAGTTTGTCTGCAAAAGAACGAATGTGAGGTACCATCTGCACAACTTACTAATTGGGAATACAGAGGTGCCTCTAAATCATTAATGTAGACCAGGAAAAGGAAAGGGCCAAATACAGAGCCCTGAGGTACACCTTGTTTTACTGTTTCATAGCTAGATTGGAAATGTTTGATCTGATCATTAATTTCATGACTCAGCTTTGTACACTGCTTATGATTGGTTAGATAAATGGTTAGTAGTTGTATGGATGTGGCATTTATATTGTAAGTTTCCAGTTTACTTAGTAGTAGCTCATGGTTCAATGAGACAAATACTTTAGTAAGGCCTAGAAATATCCCTGCTCTCTGCATTCCCCCATCCAGGACATCATACACCTTGTGGAGAAGTTCAGTAATTACTGTAATGGTACTGTGATGCTTTCTGAAGCCATGCTGTTTTTCTGCTAGTAAAATATTCTTTGTGAAATGATAAATAAGTTGTGTCAACAAAACAATTTCAAATATTTTACCAAAAATTGGTACTAGTGATATGGGCCTGAAGTTTGATAGCTCTTCTTTCAATCCTTTTTTATGAACAGGTTTGACTGTACTTTTCTTCAAAATAATTGGAAATGTGTGCTCTCTGATACAACTGTTGATCATGTGGGCAATTATTCCAACTAATTCCTTATTGCATTTTTTTAATTATAATACTACTCAGCCCATCCCAGCCAGAAGAGGTCTTATTCTTTAAGTTATTTATTATTTTTCCTATTTCCTCCACACTCACTTCCTTAAATTCAAAATCAGTTTCCAGCCTAGGGTAAGGCTTTACCATTCGAGTCAGACCTGTGTTGAAACTTCCTGGCAGATTAAAACTGTGTGTCCGACTGAGACTCGAACTCGGGACCTTTGCCTTTCGCGGGCAAGTGCTCTACCATCTGAGCTACCGAAGCACGACTCACGCCCGGTACTCACAGCTTCACTTCTGCCAGTATCCTGTCTCCAACCTTCCAGACTTTACAGAAGCAATATCCTTTCTTTCAGGAGTGCTAGTTCTGCATGGTTCGCAGAAGAGCTTCTGTAAAGTTTGGAAGGTTGGAGACAGGATACTGGCAGAAGTGAAGCTGTGAGTACCGCGCGTGAGTCGTGCTTCAGTAGCTCAGATGGTAGAGCACTTGCCCGCGAAAGGCAAAGGTGCCGAGTTCGAGTCTCGGTCGGGCACACAGTTTTAATCTGCCAGGAAGTTTCATATCAGCGCACACTCCGCTGCAGAGTGAAAATCTCATTCCAGACCTGTGTTATTAACTGGATTCACAGCTGAAGATCTAAAATATTCATTAAATATATTGCAGATTTTATCAGTATCATTAATAAGGTTTCCTTCATGTTGAATTCTGTCAATTTGAGCATCTAACTTAGGGGTGGCTTTGCGATATCCATTTATTATATTCCATGAAGTTTTCCCTGTATTTGATGACTGAGTTATTTCCTTATCTAGGATCTGTTTTCTTAAATTTGAGAGCTGTTCCTGAAATTGTTTTTTAGCTTGATTGTACTTATCCTTAAATATTTGCTATTTAGTTGACTTATGTAGCACACTTAGATCCTCAATATTTTACCTAAGTTTAATCATGTAAGCTGGAAGAGTCAGTCTCGTGTTTTTTACACTTTGGTTGTGAGTTATTACTTTCTTAATTTTTTTCACTCGGTAGCAAAAATTAAGATATTGTAAAATAATATCATAAAATTTGGCCCATTTGTATTAAGGTCCTTTTTACTGAAGACGTAGTTGCCATTCCTCAGGTGCTAGTTTACTTTTAAAAGCATTAATGTTTTTCTCTTTAAGCATTGTTTTTTGTTCTACGACTTGAGTGTTTTCTTGGGTGCTTGTGTGTTCACAGTCTACAAATTGACATTTGTGGTCTGAGTGGTGGAAGTCCACATTCCAGCATCTAATACTATCTTTTACCTCTTTACTTAGTGTTATGTAGTCTATTCTACTAGAAGTAGACTGAGTTACTCTTGTATCTTAATTTACTGCATTCATAAGATTATAGGAGTTAAGGGTAACTATTAGCCTGCTGTTATGGTTATTGTAAGATGTTGCCTCTATATTCAAGTCACCAAGCATTGTTACCTCGTTTGGGTCACAGTGTCCCACTATTCCACTAAAAATATCTATGAAACGCCCTACCTCTGATTTTGGTGGACGATAAATCCCAATAATTTTCTGTTTCACCGTGCCCTTTCTGCAACCTTTGATATGGAGTTCAACACCTGTCACTTCAGTCAAGCCTTCATTATTATACAGATCTAGATGATTTAATTTATTTACTTTGAGCTGCTGTCTAACAAATACTGCTACACCTCCACCTCCCACCTCCACCTGTCTACAGTAGCTATTTCCTAGGAAATAGCCATCTAGTTTAAAGTAAATAATTTCCTCAGATTTCAGTCCATGCTTGGTTAACGCAACTACATGAGGTGAATGATCACTTACAAAAGTCTGCAAAACATTGAGCTTATTTCTGAGATATTGTACATTTAAGTGCATGCCTTAATGGTACTTTTAGTTTGTCACTTTGAATTTCCTGCTGTTCTGGTTTGTTTATATTGGGCCAAATCTGGTTGGAGTTGGCCCTTTCCACTAGCTTCCCTGCGAGTTGGGATTTAGGGTGATAGCCCATCTGTTTTCACAGCTGTTTTCACAAATTATTATGTCAACAGCTTTGTTTATGTCTGATGCAAGTCTCTTTTTACGAGACAGATTTAAATGTTGACCATGCGTTGTGAAACTAGTGTTTTTGTAGCTGTTGACATCAAGAAGTCTTACATTTTTAAACTTGGAGCAGAAATGTTGCAATTTTTGATTTGTTCATCGAATTTCACTATTTACATAAGACCAGTCCGCCAGATCAAATCTCAGACGTAAATTCGCTACTATCACATTTGTAGTCAATAGCAACTGCAAGATAACAATTAAATTTCTTATAAATGCACTGGCCTCGTTGCAGTAAACATCGTTTGATCCCACTATGAGAACAACATAGTCACTTTTAGTGGAACTGGCACATTCTTTTTGTATATTGCTGGTTACATTTCTGAATTTTGTTCCAAGGTAACAACAGCTGACACACTCACATTGATGTTCATTCTTTTGTGTTTTCTGTCCCTATTAATACATATAAAATAAAACAAATACAGGGTGGAGCAGAGGAAACACATGTTTTTTGAACCACTAGTACGCGGTGACAAGAGGGGGGTATTGACCTTAAATGAATCTTGGCACACTGCCCATACAATGCTGTTTTAGTCGCTATGGAGCCTAGAGCATCATGTGTTCATTGTCGAGCAGTACTTTAGAAACAGTGATTCCGTAGTCACAGTGCAACGTCTTTTCCATCAGAAGTTTAGAGTTGGACGTCGAGGTGCAGTGCCTGTTCAAAATACTGTACTTTGATGGGTTGCAGCATTAAGAAGTACTGGATCTGTGATGAAAAGGAAACCATATGGTCTTTCCCATTCAGTTCATACTCTGGAAAATGTAGACTGAGTGAGAATGGCAGTTCTTGCTAGTCTGAAACAATCGGTTAAACGACAGGCTGTATCGCTGGGTATGTCATGTTGTTCGCTTCAGCGCATCTTACATGATGACCTTAAGTTTCACCTGTACAAGATAATGATCGTCCAGCAGCTTAGTGAAGGGGATTTTGTGTAGTGCAGAGAGTTTTGTCACGTAATGGATGAAATTTTTATGCAGACGGTTACGTCAATGTTTAAAATTGTCGGTATTGGGCACCAGAGAACCCACATGAATTACATGAAAGACCTCTCCACAGTTTAAACATAACAGTGTGGTGCTGCATTTCAAAGATGGGGTTGTTGAGTCCTGTTTTTTTTGAAGGGGAAGGAACTGCAGTCATTGTGACATCAACGCACTACGTTAAAATGTTAAACAACTTTCTTCGTCCAAAACTTGAAAGGTGTCAAGTGAACATCAGAGAAGTATGGTTTCAGCAGGATGGTGTCACAGCTCACATGGGCGAGAGCATCCATGGAAGTGGTTCGACAAATGTTCCCAGGACATCTTATTTCGAGACATGGTGATATTTACTGGCCCCCTTGTTCACCCGATTTGTTGATATGCGACTTGTTTTTGTGAGGATATTTAAAATCAAAAGTCTACATGAACAAGCCTCACACAATAGATGACCTGAAGAATTCCAGTCATCAGGAAGTTAAAGCCTTGCCAAATGAGATGTTGGAGAGAGCCATGCATAGCATTCGGGAGAGGATGCAAATTTGTATCCAGCAATAAAGACGTCATCTCCAAAACATTATTTTTCGAACCTAATTAAAGTATGTATATTTCAAAACTGAATTAAGAAATCTATCACTTAAGGCTTGTTTTTATTATTTTTATCAAACCGTGTCCCAGTCATTCAATAGTGAAAAACATGCATTTCCTTTGCTCCACCCTGTATAAGGCTAGACTAATGTGAGAGTGCTGTATCGCATGGGTGCACAAAATTCTGGTTTACAAATAATTCGAAACTAACACTTGCTGTTGTCATTGGGTTTCACATGGAAGATGTGACAAGCAGTAATTCTTTAGTCTGACACCAGCTGCACAATGAAAATCAGTTTCCAATGCATGTACCTTCTCTATTGTAAATCAGTGAACTAAATATACCCAGATGTGAAATTGGTAAAAATTTGGTAGTGATATGTTCAATAGTTTCAGAAATGATGGGCTAAATGTTGACAGAAACTAGCATTCTCAGTATAAGAGACCTCAATCTCAGCCTAAAGTTAGCTTCACAAAAGTAATCATAAACAGTGTTCTTCACATAAGATGGAGAATACCATATGAAACATTTTTAACACTTAATAGAGCATAAATGTTAAAAGTTACTGATGTTGATCTAAATAAAATTATGTCTCATTTGTCCCTAATTCATGAATAAGCTTGTTAAGGAATGGTTATGAATTTTATTTCACGGATTCCAAAGTAGCTGTGATCAAACTCATCAATGTGCAGGGTGTAATAAATTTTATATAAGCGTAGCCTGACATGATCAGAGGGGAGAGAAGGTGGTCTTAATTTGGTTTATTAAAAAAATTTTTTTTTTCAAGTAAAAACTTTTAACGCCTAGACTGCAATTTTCCTACCAGAATTAAAGTTTGTTAACTAGTTTCAGTGGCCATCTGCAACCATCTTCAGACATTCAAAATATGAAAAGGTGGTGAATAAGCATTGGAAACATGCAACAAAATGCACTTGCAAGTACCAAAACAATAACAGTTCATGGTTGAAAATGTCATTGTGAGCAAGCCAGGTTGTAGACAGACAGTATCTTGCAGGTTGATAGTCATATAAGAAATTGTCCAGCAGCATCAGTAGAAATTGGATCAAAAGCTCATTATTTGCAATAGCATAACAGCTATTATTATGAGAGAAGTGCATACAATTGTTCCAAAAACTCAGCTGTTCCATAGCCTGGCTTACACATGAATGATACTGCATGGTGTATAATGTAGTCATCTTCATACAGCATGTACAAACTGAAGGATAATATGAGAACGCTGCAAGCCACCAGTCTGACAAGAAATGAACTGAATTATGCAAGGTCTCCTACTGGCGTAGTGTCTTTTTAATTTTTTTCTTTAATAAAATATTCTATTCGAATGTGCTAGAAGAATATGAGATTTATGCTCATCAACTAAAATCATGGGAGACCTGTTGAATAAATGAAGTGATTTTGCATATAGCAATATTATTAAATTTTTAAATATGATTTAGACTCTACCATGTTGGGTTAGGGATGGTGGGCCGCCACACATTGGCAGCATTGAATTTGCCACTATGGAGGAAACCTCAGCATCTTGCTACTTTTGAATTGGGATATACAAATTTCCCTCTAAAGTGGTTTAATCAAATGTAATAGGAGAGACACGTTTAAAATTTTAACAGTTTCCCTTTAATAAAATATGTTTTTCAATTTAGGAAATCCTCTGTAATGTTTTGTTTTTAATGGTCTTGAATGTTTAATGCATATTTTTATATTTGTAGAAGACACTCATTAAAATTACAAGCTTTTTACACCAATCAAATTTCTTTTGAAATTTTAATATGTTTCATTTTAGTATGTTACAGTGAAACTGATAGTTCCATGAAGCCTGGTTACTCTGTAACTATAAGACATGGTATGTTATAGATTTGCAACACTGCTCATAACTGGTCAGTTTTAAATAATAAAAACAGTGATTGACAGATTCTAGACTGAAACTCATCCTTCAAATCGAAAATGATCTATGTTATTTGGCTGATAACTCCTCAAAGCACAAAAAACACGTGTAGAACAAACCACCAATACAATTTAAGACCTAAAGGGAGTAATCACTTTTTCTACCCACAATAACTTTCTTTGCTCCCCCAAAACAGGGAGGGGATGAGGGGAGGGAGACGGGGAGATGGAGGGAGAGGGGGAGAGAGATAGACAGAGAGAGAGAGAGAGAGAGAGAGAGAGAGAGAGAGAGAGAGAGAGAGACAGGGAGAGAGAGAGAATTATTATACAAGACAAAACACTTTCAGACTTGATATAACTCTTTGTTGATGCAAGAATGAATCATTATGACCGATAGCACTCAGAAACACTCGTATATATTCCTGCTGATTATGAATGTTTTCCAAGAACATGAACATAAACCACATTCTGCATCAGGGTCATGCTTCAAGTTTTGTTGTGGCACCTTTGATCTAAAATGGGAAAAGCAATTTAGCATGAAAATAAATATTTTTGTGAAAAATCAACATGACCATGCATTGCAATATCACATGTTGTGCTCCAGTGTCACATCTTCTTCCAAGAAATGAAACTTAACACTGCCAGATATAGCAAATCACACTGAGTGCAGCAGTGAAATGGGAATGGTAAAAAACGAGTGTATACCCGTCCTTTTTTCCCCCTAAGGTAAGTCTTTCCGCTCCCGGGATTGAAATGACTCCTTACCCTCTCCCTTAAAACCCACTTCCTTTCATCTTTCCCTCTCCTTCCCTCTTTCCTGATGAGGCAACAGTTTGTTGCGAAAGCTTGAATTTTGTGTGTATGTATGTGTCTGTTTGTGTTTCTATCGACCTGCCAGCGCTTTCGTATGGTAAGTCACATCATCTTTGTTTTTAAATATATTTTTCCCGCGTGGAATGTTTCCCTCTATTATATATATATATATAAAAACAAAGATGATGTGACCTACCAAATGAAAGCGCTGGCAGGTCGACAGACACACAAACATACACACAAAAGGTAAGTCTTTCCGCTCCCAGGATTGGAATGACTCCTTACCCTCCTATATATATATATATATATGCCTTGGTGCACAGCCAGCACATCTTGGCACAGTGTTACACCGTCCGGGTTATCTGGATACTTCCCACCAACACCAACCTATCCGAACTCCGGAGATGGGAACTTGCCCTTCAGTATATCCTCTCTTCTCGTCATCCGCCAGGCCTCAATCTCCGCTAATTTCAAGTTGCCACCACTCATACCTCACCTGTCTTTCAACAACTTCTTTGCCTCTACACTTCTGCCTCGACTGACATCTCTGCCCAAACTCTTTGTCTTTAAATATGTCTGCTTGTGTCTGTACGTGTGGATGGATATGTGCGTGTGTGCTAGTGTATACCTGTCCTTTTTTCCCCCTAAGGTAAGTCTTTCCGCTCCCGGGATTGGAATGACTCCTTACCCTCTCCCTTAAAACCCACTTCCTTTCGTCTTCCCCTCTCCTTCCCTCTTTCCTGATGAGGCAACAGTTTGTTGCGAAAGCTTGAATTTTGTGTGTATGTTTGTGTTTGATTGTGTATCTATCGACCTGCCAGCGCTTTTGTTCGGTAAGTCACCTCATCTTTGTTTTATATATATATATATATATATATATATATATATATATATATATATATATATATATATATATATATATATATATATATATATATATATACCACACACATACACACACAAAATCACCAATGCCATCAACAGGCCCCTGTAGATGTTCTTGAGTTCACATGACACATAATTCTTATTCCATCCTTTTAACTCAGAAAGCTTTAACTTGGCTTTATGAGTTGCCTAAGAAATTATTCCATATAACATTATGAAATGAAAGTGAGCAACATGTGCTTTTTTTATTTTTATGCGCTCCTTCCTACTGAACTTATTATCAAGTTGTAATCCTAACAATTTTTCACTAGCATCTACTTGCATACATTGTCATCATACTTTAGACACATACTCACAGGAAGAATCTTACACATTCTAGTCATTACTATATGCAAGAAAAACTACAGGTATTGAAATGAAATCCTGTTGGACACCACATGTTAAGTTACTATTTTGCTGTTGACTAATTGCTTTCTGGTGATATTTGTTATAAAAACTGTGCAAATAAGATGCACCAATATAAAGCAATGAAGAAACTCTTTATTCAACTTTGTGAGAAAAAGAGTCAAATTGAGAATAACAAATCCTTAACAACCATGGAAATTTTATGAAATATAAAGAGTAATAGTAATATCACTCTACTCCCTCCAAAGCACAACACTTTTATTCACTGTGCATTTATTTTCTCTGATTGCAGCAGCTCCCCCTCCCCCTGCCGAAGAGTGGAGCTCCTGGGAGAATGGCTATCTGCCTATCATTTTTGACTGGCTCGAGAGTGCCCTTCTAACATCTGTGCCACTTGTGTCTTCTGTCTCAGGCTGCCTGACCTCTTGACGATGGTATGGAATTTCCATGTCCTGTTCTGCTCTCCTACCCTCCTTATGGGGGCAACAGTGTCTGTTCCTGCCTTCTATCTGTGATTTCCTCATATGAGTGGGCTTCCCTCTTTCCAATGAGACCATCTGCGTCTTGCCATTTACATCTATCTGCAACGAATGTGCACCCCTTGCCAACACCCTAAATAAGGCGGGCGCAGCGTGTTTGAACAGTGTCCATGCCCAGTTTGACGTGCAAATGTGTGAAGCTCCTTCTGCAAGAATGTTTTTCGATCTCCACATTGTGACCCTGGTAAAGGCCATTGTTTACTTGTAAGACCTGTGACAGTTGCACAGTCGTTGACTCTCCTTGTGCCACAAAGAACTCTGCTGGTAGCTGCAAGCTCTATCTGTAGACCATTTCCCCATAGACACTTTTAAATCTGGTTTGTAAGCAGCTTGCAATCCCAGTAGCATACTGGCAAGGCTGAGACCCATCTGTCTGTGTGACACATAAAAGCATGATAAAGTTTCATATCAGCGCACACTCCAGAGTGAAAATTTCATTCTGGAAACATATGCCAGGCTGTGGCTATGTCATGTCTCTGCAATATCCTTTCTTCCAGAAGTGCTAGTCGTGCTAGTTTCATATGAGAACTTCTGTGAAGTTTGGAAGGTAGGAGGTGACACAATGGTGGAAGTAAAGCTGTGAGGAAGGGTCATCGGTCTTTCTTGGGTAGTTCAGTAAGTAGAGTACTTGCCTGTGAAGGGCAAAGGTCCTGAGTTTGAAAGTCGGTCCAGCACACAATTTTAATCTACCAGGACATTTTATATCAGCGCACACTCTGTGACAGAGTGAAAATATCATCCTGGAAGCCAAAGGGTGTTATTACTGCTGTCTTCTGAATGTCACTGTCTCCAACCATAATTTGGTGAGAAACCTTTTTGCAGCCATTCACATTGAACATTGTCATTCCTGCCAGAATTTTGCTAAAGTCTCTGATATTGGGTACTGGGTACTGATCAGGGACTGTGCAAGAGTTATGTGGCCTATAATCACAAGTACCAACTTTTTTCTTCACCAAATGCAATGGCAAGGCCCACAGGCTGTCAGACTGGCACATCATGCTACTTTGCAGTAATTCTTTGAATTCTGCTTTTACTACTACAAAACAGTCTGTGGCTAGCCTCCTTGGACACTGCAATACTGGTTGACCCAATGTCATTCTAATGTGGTGCACAGTGTTGCATACTGCTTCCTGTACAGGTGATACTTCGGGCTGTTCCCCACATGTGACTGAACCCTCACTCGCTTGTACTAATAGTTCAATCCACACTTTTTAATTAATCACAAACCGAGTAAAAATCGTATGAAATTATTATCCCTGCAGTACTACAGTGACTGTTGAATGTCAACCAACAGGTATTATATTTTGTTTATTGTTTCAGTTTATATCGATTCGTTAATCAGGTCAGTTTGGAGCTACTGTTTCTTCGTGATGACAGCCACATTCTGTGCTCCCAATCACTGCACCCTGTTTTTCTCTCCTACTGTTGGCCCAAAATATGGCAGTGTGTGACCTTGGCCTCAGCAGTGCTGTCCCCTACAACTGTTATGGCAAACCCCATTACAAGCAGGAATTTCTCTTTCATTCAGCAGCCCTCCAACGCTTTTAATATCTAGCAAATATCAGCTTTGCCATGTTTTGATTGACCCATGTGTGCCATAGTTGGGCTGTTTCAAGTTTAATAAGGGCAAGCGATTACTTATTCCAAAAGTGACTGCTGGATATAGAGTTTCAATCCACAACTATGGAATACAAAGCACCATCTTAATCGTAACACTGCCTACCTTCGATATCGTTTTGATATCATGATTACATCCACCAGTCCACAGTTGAATACTACAGTGCAGGAAAGAATAGTTTGTGACTCATCTTGTATTATCCTCTTTGTTGTATCCACAGACCCAACCAACCAACCAACTCGCGCATGCGTGCCCTGACCGTGGCATTGCCACAGTTCCTGTCGTGGCCGTTGGCGTCTCAGGGCATTAGCGCCGACAGAAGAGGTCGCACCATGGCTGAGCTCGGGTCCGCAGTGCCCTCTGCCTTTTGCATATAAGGAGGGGTGCTGGCCCCTAGAGAGACAGTCTGTTGTCGATTGTCTATTGCTAGCCTTTCGTGGAGTTTATAGCGGAGCCATTGTAGTGTGATATTTGCTATTGTATTCGACTAGGCTCAGTACACGGATTACTCTTGGATATTACTTGGACTTGTATTGCTGGTGCACGTTTCGTTAGAAATAAAGATAAGTTATCTCTTCATTTTAGCTGGCGCAATTCTTGTCATTAATTATTTTTCGGCCAACAGACATAGCTACACCCTGGTCACTACCCACGCTTTATAAAATTTGTGGTGGCTGCCCCAAAAGTACCGCCAAGGACCTTGGGTTTGGGACCCATCACAAAAGTGGTGATGAGGATTTTGGAGAAGCGATTGGACCTTGCCTCCTGACGCCGCTGACAACCCCACTCGCCTCATCGTTCTCTTTTCGCTTGTGCACCATTTGCAAATTGTTTCTTGCTTGCGCCTAACCAAACTAACAGAATTGTTTGTGGACATTTTTTGATTACAGTGTGGAGCGCTTTGCACCTTTGTTTCATTTATTGGTATCTTGTTCTCAACAGTTGCATTGTACTAACATGGCTACTCCTGCACCTCCACCCATTGCTCCTACCAATCCGACGCAAGCGTCTAGTGCATCCACAGTCACACTTGAACAGATTTTGCTTTTGCAGACGCAGCAGATGACACAACTCCTGTGTGGCGTGCAACAACTTATAGCAGTGCAGCGGCAATCAACTTCCCCTGCTGCCTTCGGCCCAATGGACCGACCAACCTGCACACCACCATACAGAGCCTTCAATCAAGAGGAAGAAACTTGGCAAGAGTATATGGCCTTACTCGAATCGCACATGGCAACACACCAACACCCAGGTCAGCTAACACTTTCTTTTCTCTTGGCCTCCGCCAGTGTTAAAGTGTACCGTTTATTGGAAAAACTTTTGCCGGCCTCCCGACTTGAACTTTTGCAATATGAACAATGCATCCAGGCCTTATCACAGTACATTGCCTCACAAACTCTAGTTGCTGTGGCCAGATACCGATTTTTTCGTTATCGCAAACAGCCGGGTCAAACTTACAAACAGTGGATCACTGACCTTAAGAGCTTAACTCGTGACTATCGTTTTGCGTGTGACTGTGGAAAACTTTTTGCTCATAATATGATTCGTGACGCAATAACTCATAATGAGAGTCGAGATGCATGGGAAAGTGCTCAAAATAGTTTTGACTTGCCTACTGTTTGTCGTGTGTTGGACGGACATTGTGTGCAACAGACCGACCGTTGTCGGGCACAGTTGCCGCACACACTGCGTGCTCCCAATCAGCAAGGCGGAAGCAGCTTGCGTCCCCGCCAACAGCTTTTGCGTCAAAACAGACAGTTTGCTTCTTCACGGGCACCTTTGGAATCGTGCCCAAAGTGTCGTGTGCGTCACAAATGCCAAAATTGCCCAACACGTAATTATTGTTGCTACATTTGTGGATGGGTTGGACATGTACATTCCGTGTGCCAACAGTGTAAATGGAACTCAATTGCTTCTCGTGCTTCTGGACACACACATTCTGTTCATGCTATTAGTTCTAAAGACAACAGTGTTGAAGACAGTATTCTAGCAAATGGTTTGCATAGTAGTGTCAATGTAGTCAATAGTGCTTTGCCGCCCTCAGTGCTGCGCCGGGCGAACAAATTGTACATTGAGTTGCACATTGCTTCACATCGTGTGAAATTTCAGTTGGATACAGGCTCTTCCATTACACTGATAAATAGCCGGGTGTATGAATTGCTAGGGAAGCCTAAACTTGCTCAACCTTCTGCTCTGCTTACTGCGTATAGTGGCGAACGTATTATAGTACTGGGTACATGTAGCATGCCAGCACAATTCCATAATGTGACCAGGACAATTCAATTGCATGTTGTCGCTGCACATTCGTGCGAAAACATTTTTGGACTGGACTGCTTCGATTTGTTTGGCCTCAGCATCCAAAACAATGTGTTAGCTGTTAGTGAATTTCCTACTCTTGATGCTGTTGTTCTTCTTTGTGAAGAGTTCCCCAATTTGTTTGGTAGTGGTTTGGGCTGCGTACGTGATTATGTTGCTCACGTCACACTGAAGGATAAAGTCCGCCCACGTTTTTGCAAAGCAAGACCAGTGCCTCACGCATTGCGTGACCAAGTCGCAGAAGAACTCCATTCTTTGCAAAATGAGGGAGTCATTGCGCCCATTAGTGCCAGTAAGTGGGCCTCCCCTTTAGTTGTACTAAAGAAACCCAATGGTTCCATGTGTTTGTGTGTGGACTTCAAGTGTACAGTGAATCCACAGACAATTGTCGATGGGTATCCTCTCCCTCACCCTGAGGAATTAATGGACAAACTAGGCATAGGCCGATACTATTCCAAGATTGATTTGCGCAATGCGTATTTGCAAATTCCTTTAGATGAACCATCCCAGGACGTTTTTGTGATTAACACTCACTTGGGTCTCTTTGCGCCTCCCCTTTGGCAGCTCCTCCGCTCCTGCAATTTTTCGGCACTACTTGTAACAACTGACTGCCAAAGTACCTTTTTGCTCAAATTATCTGGACAACATTGTGGTTGCCGGTCGTACTCCAGCGGAACACTTACAGAATTTGCGTCGCTTTTTTACAGTGTTGTTGGAAGCAGGGCTCAAAGTGAACAAGGAAAAGTGTGTATTTTTTTGTATGGAAATAGAATATCTTGGACATGTTATCAACGTACAAGGTGTACATCCCTTGCAGTCGCACCTTCGTGCCATTGCCGGCCTTCCTTCGCCTAAGAACTTGTCTGAGTTGCAATCTATGTTAGGCAAGATTACCTATTATCATAGGTTCATACCCAATGCTGCGCAAATAGCTGCCCCCTTGCACCGATTACGTCGGCGCAACGTTCCATTTGTGCGGTCGGCCGAATGCCAAGCGGCATTCCAGAAACTGACAACAGCACTGTTGAGTGATCGTTGCCTTGTACATTTCGACCCTTCTAAACCAGTTGTTCTTGCTGTGGATGCTTCATCCTAAGGCTTAGGTGCAGTGTTGTCACGTCGTGTCGGATCTGCTGATCGCCCAATAGCTATTGCTTCCAAATTGCTCACCACCACACAACGGAACTATTCCCAAATTGAGAAGGAAGCCTTAGCCATCATATATGGAGTAACAAAGTTCCATGAATACTTGTATGGCAGGAAATTTTTTCTCTTGACGGACCGTAAGTGGTTACAGTCGTTGTTCCATTCTGCAAAGCCGGTCCCCCCCCCCCTGTACTGCTCAGAAATTGCAACGGTGGGCCTTGTTATTATCAAATTACCAGTATGAAATTTTGTATCACCCCACATCTCGCCATTGCAATGCAGACGTGTTGCCTCGTTTGCCAATCATCCATGACACAGCTTTTGATGAATCCGACATTGCTTGTTGTCACATCAACTCTCAAGACAATGAAGTCGTAGTTAGTTTTCCTCTGGACTTTCGCAAGATTGCACGGCCCACAGCTTCGGGCGCTGATTTGAGTGAACTTTTGCATCATGTTCGCATGGCATGTCCACGTTCGCCGAAGAACATTACAAATCCCATCATGCACTGTTACTTTGCTCAACGCCACGACCTGACAGTGCAACGTGATGTTTTGCTCCTTCGCTCTCCGTCGGGACAAACTCATGTGGTGATTCCTACTTTGCAATTTGCTACATCAGGGCCACTGGGGAATGGTACGCACCAAGCAACTTGCACGCAGCATTGCGCATGGCCAGGAATGGACAGAGATATAGAACAGTTAACAGCTCAGTGCCGTTCGTGCATCGAACACCAGTCGGCCTCGCCCCAGAAGTTTGTTTCATGGCCCACACTCTCTGTGCCTTGGCAGCATGTTCACCTCTACTTTGCGAGCCCATTCTTGGGTACTCGATGGCTTATTGCCGTGGATGCCTATAGCAAGTTTCCTTTTGTCGTGTCAATGAACAATATTACTGCTCAGAGTACCATCCACGCACTTTCGTCGATCTTTTGCATTGAAGGTTTGCCTGAACTGATTCTCACAGACAATGGACCCTCTTTTGTTTCGCGGGATTTTGAACTGTTTTGTGTTGATAATGGAATCGCTCATCTCACACGTGCTCCTTTTCACCCTCAGTCCAATGGCAACACTGAGTGGTTTGTTCGTAGTTTCTAACAGATGAGCAAACTTTGCGCCAACCACACGAGAGACCAAGCTTTGTTATTCTTCTTCTCATCATATCGTTCGCTGCCTCGCGACGGCCCATCACTGGCAGAGTTGTTCCATGGACGTCGTCACCGAACTCTGCCTATCCTGCTGCGCCCGCACCCGCGCACGCCAGTGCCGCTTTGGCCGCACAATCGATTTGCGCCTAACACTCCAGTGTATTTCAAGTTGTTTTCAGGCCGCCGCCGCTGGGAGCAGGGTACCATCGTACGGCGATTGGGGTCCCATATGTATCTTTTGTCCACCCCTTGGCTTGCAGCGCCGCCACCACAATCAGCTGCGGCTTAGCCACACTCACGATACTGCCGTGGACTTAAATGTTGCAGACCCATATGCAGCCTCACCCCGGTTCCTCGTTGGTGGACGTCCCTCACCGCCCCCACCGCCATCGCCGCTGCAGGCGCCAACCCCGATGGAAGTCAACGCCATTGCCCGGGCTGCTCCAGCCCGCTCTTCCGGACCGGACCTCCGTCGCCTCCACTTCGCATGGGTCATCGTCGCCCGAGGCTACATCGCCATCGTCTTCGAGAGTCAGGTCGCATTCGTTGGGTCCGTCGTGGCTGCTGTGAGTTGCATCCTTAGGGCTGTTTCGGCTGGTTCCGGCTCCAGCGCAGGGCAAATGCCAGGACGCAGGAGTCGACAACCCCCAGCCTCACTATGTTGGCTCCTGATTACCTCACAGTAGCCACAACCCCCTTCGTCATCAGGCCCTTGCAGCACCTGACATCTTGGTGGCCTTTCAAGGGGGGAGGAATGTTGTATCCACGGACCCAACCAACCAACCAACTCACGCACGCGCGCCCTGACTGTGACATTGCTGGCCACAGTTCCTGTCATGGCCGTTGGCGTTTCAGGGCGTTACTGCCTATAGATGATGTCGCGCCATGGCTGAGCTCGGGTCTGCAGCGCCCTCTGCCATTTGCATATAAGGAGGAGCACTGGCCCCGAGACGGACAGTCTATTGTCGATTGTCTATTGCTAGCCTTTCGTGGTGTTTATAGTGGAGCCATTGCGGTGTGATATTTGCTATTGTATTCGACTAGGCTTAGAACACGGATTACTCTTGGATATTACTTGGACTTGTATTGCTGGTGCATGTTTTGTTAGAAATAAAGATAAGTATTCTCTTCATTCTAGTTGGCGAAATTCTTGTCATTAATTATTTTTTGGCCAACAGACATAGCTACATCCTGGTCACTACCCATGCTTTATACAATTTGTGGTGGCTACCCCAAAAGTACCACTGAGGACCTTGGGTTTGGGAGCCGTCACAAAACTCTTTTTTTTTTTTTATCTTATGGGACTTAACTGCTAAAGTCATCAGTCCCTAAGCTTACACACTACTTGACTAAATTATCCTAAGGACAAACAGACACACCCAATCCCGAGGGAGGACTGGAACCTCTGCCGGGATCAGTCGCGCAGTCTATGACTGCAGCGCCCTAGACTGCTCGGCTAACCCAGTGCGGTGTATTATCCCCAGGTAGTAAATACTATTGCTAAGTATTCTCTTGTCTTCCTTACGGTCGTCATGCTCTGATGGAGCTAATTTACCTTGTTTTAATTTTGAATGGAATTCTGGATGGTTGCTGGATTGTAATTCCAGTTGATGTTAATTACTTTTTTCAGTGTAGATCCTAGCATTCTGATTCATTCATATGCTGTGAAGGAGTCACCTTTGATTTTACGTATCACTTTATGGAAATGAATTTCTTTAGCAAGAATTTGGATTTCAGTAAAACTTTTTAAGTTAATACAGCCAAATTTTTATGCCAAGGAACTGGATCACAAGACAGCCAATACATTGAATTAAAATTTCTGTTCTCTCTGAGAATGATCGAAATTACTTAAGCAGTCGTAATTTAGTTATTTTCCGGTCTTTTACACTATGAAACATTAGAATTTAGAAAAAAATCTTAACGCTCTGAATTTTTTTTGGAATTGGGGGCATGGAATGATTTAGATTGAAATTAACACCATCTATAAGGATTATTTACATACAATTCACCAAATTTCACGTAATTGAAAATTGCACAAAACACCCATACAGTTCTAGTAATTAAGAAAATTAATTGGAGTCTTTCTACGTCATAATGTGACGTTCGTTGTTGCATGCGTCGTTTCGGCGAGCGGGGAACAAACCAAAATTGCACTGGTGATGCATTAATTACTCTGCGACCAATATGATGCCATTTAGAGCCGTTGTTTCTTCAGCTGCCATGGTTCCAAATATTTGCAGCGTCACTAGCATCACAATTCTTGCCTCCCACTCCCCTTACTACCTTGCATAAAACCACTGCGAGGCCCCTGTTGCGCAGACAATCACAACTTCTAAATTCTAGTAACTACTAAATGATGGGAGCTGTGAAATAAAATGATTTTTCAAAAATAATGATTACAACTCTTACTCCATATAAACTAATACTTATTCAGGAACCCGTCACTATCCTAAGTTACAAATATACCTGCCGTTGTATCGTAATTTATCGATCGTTATCTACATATCGAAAACATTTATAGTAAAAGGTTTAACATTATTATGTTTTACTGTCAAATACGGTTCTTCCATTACACACCTGATGACAATAATACACTCACATGGTTCACTCACTTCCTGTATAGCGTTTCGACCCAGTATGCACCTGACGACTTCACTACCTTTGTGTCCTGTGCTACGTTAATGATGATATCAGTTCTGGTGTGGTATGGAAAATCAGCGCCTAGTATGGAGTTTGAGACGTCTGATATAACAAAGGTCCACTGACTCCTCTGCGACAAACCCAATCTGACTTTTAATCTACATTTACCATGCATTGCTATTGGTGATTGATTGGCTGCCGTAAGGCATGTTTGCAGGGAATTTCCAGTCGCTGTACAGGTTCCTGCCGGCAGTAAGCTCATGTCGGATCAGGATTCTATACGTTAGTAACGTCCTAATGCACATCTCTGGTGTACAGTCTATGAAATAGGACAGATGCGTGAGATAGATTACTCGCCAGTCGCCACGTTCAGTTTCAAGATGGCGTCGCGTGTAGAAGTTGTAGTTAATCGCTCCGTAAATCAAGATTATTTAGCATCGCTGAAGTGCATGTCATGCGATAAAATCGTGTGAAGTGGCGTCAGAATATGCTCAATTATGCATGAATGGTATCATTTGCATTGCCTCGCGAAAATAGACAAACATAAAATCTCGTGTGCATGTGGAACGAAGTGCAACGGTCATTCAGCTGCGATAGAAATGTGCAATACCAACCGTGAATTTGCAGTGATAGAAGAACTACAAGAAGACTTGAAAACATCAGAAGAACGCGTCGTGTTACTCGAAAACACTACCTAAAGATCTTAGACATAACCAGACATAGAGTGAACCAAAACATATGAAATCTAAACCTGCTCCAGAAGCGCTCAAGCTTCCTTCAGGAGATAGAGATCGGAATTTGGATTTAGTCAACGAATCTAAAACTGCTGCGGCTTGCAAACCAACTAAGGTACACCAATCTAGATCGCTAATAACAAAGCGCTCAAAGCAACAGCTAGGTCACAGTACATTAGTAGAATCCGACTGTGTTAAAAGAAACGAAAGCAAACCATTTAACAATGACACTAAAAAGACAAAAAATAACATTAACCCAGTTCTTCTTGCTGATAGCCATGGTAGAGGGATTCCAGGAATGCTTAGCTACCAGCAAGATGTAAATATCACCAGCATTGTGAAACCTGATGCTGGTTTACAGAAAAACTTGAAGGACTACAAAAACAAAGATCGTGTGTTACGAAATCAATGTCTTGTGATACCAGGTGGCGCCAATGAAGTGTACAAGAAAGAACTCAAAACTGCAACCACTGTTCTAAGAGAAACATTAACTAAAATAGACGATCAATAGGTGATTGTGGTATGCCTGCCACAAAGGCATGAACTTACGGAATCCCCTATTGTAAACAAAGATATCCAAAAGGCTAACACGGCTTACAGGCAGATCTGCCAGTCCAATCCAAATGCTTCTTTCCTCAGCATAAATGATCTGGAAAGAAAGCATTTCACGGCACATGTAATGCATCTGAAGAAAAAGGGCAAAACATTAATCAGCCAGAGAACTAAATTATGTCTAGATAGTTTTCATCATACACTCCTGGAAATGGAAAAAAGAACACATTGACACTGGTGTGTCAGACCCACCATACTTGCTCCGGACACTGCAAGAGGGCTGTACAAGCAATGATCACACGCACGGCACAGCGGACACACCAGGAACCGCGGTGTTGGCCGTCGAATGGCGCTAGCTGCGCAGCATTTGTGCACCACCGCCGTCAGTGTCAGCCAGTTTGCCGTGGCATACGGAGCTCCATCGCAGTCTTTAACACTGGTAGCATGCCGCGACAGCGTGGACGTGAACCGTATGTGCAGTTGATGGACTTTGAGCGAGGGCGTATAGTGGGCATGCGGGAGGCCGGGTGGACGTACCGCCAAATTGCTCAACACGTGGGGCGTGAGGTCTCCACAGTACATCGATGTTGTCGCCAGTGGTCGGCGGAAGGTGTACGTGCCCGTCGACCTGGGACCGGACCGCAGCGACGCACGGATGCACGCCAAGACCGTAGGATCCTACGCAGTGCCGTAGGGGACCGCACCGCCACTTCCCAGCAAATTAGGGACACTGTTACTCCTGGGGTATCGGCGAGGACCATTCGCAACCGTCTCCGTGAAGCTGGGCTACGGTCCCGCACACCGTTAGGCCGTCTTCCGCTCACGCCCCAACATCGTGCAGCCCGCCTCCAGTGGTGTCGCGACAGGCGTGAATGGAGGGACGAATGGAGACGTGTCGTCTGCAGCGATGAGAGTCGCTTCTGCCTTGGTGCCAATGATGGTCGTATGCGTGTTTGGCGCCGTGCAGGTGAGTGCCACAATCAGGACTGCATACGACCGAGGCACACAGGGCCAACACCCGGCATCATGGTGTGGGGAGCGATCTCCTACACTGGCCGCACACCACTGGTGATCGTCGAGGGGACACTGAATAGTGCACGGTACATCCAAACCGTCATCGAACCCATCGTTCTACCATTCCTAGACCGGCAAGGGAACTTGCTGTTCCAACATGACAATGCACGTCCGCATGTATCCCGTGCCACCCAACGTGCTCTAGAAGGTGTAAGTCAACTACCCTGGCCAGCAAGATCTCCGGATCTGTCCCCCATTGAGCATGTTTGGGACTGGATGAAGCATCGTCTCATGCGGTCTGCACGTCCAGCACGAATGCTGGTCCAACTGAGGCGCCAGATGGAAATGGCATGGCAAGTCGTTCCACAGGACTACATCCAGCATCTCTACGATCGTCTCCATGGGAGAATAGCAGCCTGCATTGCTGCGAAAGGTGGATATACACTGTACTAGTGCCGACATTGTGCATGCTCTGTTGCCTGTGTCTATGTGCCTGTGGTTCTGTCAGTGTGATCATGTGATGTATCTGACCCCAGGAATGTGTCAATAAAGTTTCCCCTTCCTGGGACAATGAATTCACGGTGTTCTTATTTCAATTTCCAGGAGTGTATAAATGAGAGCTGTAACACTACTGCACTGCTATCAGAAGAAAAAGCATGCAAAGAACCATCCATAGCTAAGACAATTGTATGCATGCAAAATCCTTATGTACCAGATGATCCAGAAGACATGGAAGCTGTCACTGCATGCCCAGCTGCACCCACAGGAACAACAACAACAACAGTTGTAGAAATGGAAACACCAACAACAGACGAAGAGGAAACAACTGCATACCCACCTGTACTCACAACAACAACAGCAGCAGCATCAGAAGACACAGAAACGCCACCAACAGAAGAAGGGGAAACAGCTGGAGGTGAAATGTGTAGTGTAACAAGCAAGTAACAAATAGTGCCTCCATACCACCTGAAACATTTTTTAACGTCAGGCACAAAGAGGAGGAAACCACCATGATACGTAGAACCAAATTTTTAACTGTATTTCACCAAAATATGCAGTCCATAAAGAATAAAGTTTAACAGCTAGAAATAGAATTGCAAAAACTAGAGAGTACCACTGGTTGTATTACTGAACATTGGTGTAAGGAAAATGAAATTATATATGATGCATTAACATCTTATGACCTGGCCTGTTCCTATAATAGAATTTCCAAGAAATTTGGGGGTTCTTGTATTTATGTGACAAAAAAGGCATAACATTTAAAATTAGAAAAGATTTAATAGCATTAAGTGAAGAAAACCATTCTGAACTATCAGCAGTTGAAATAACAGAAAACAGCTTATCAAAAAAATTAATCGTATTTTGTATATACAGGGTATTACAAAAAGGTATGGCCAAACTTTCAGGAAACATTCCTCACACACCAAGAAAGAAAATATGTTAGGTGGACATGTGTCCGGAAATGCTTACTTTCCATGTTAGAGTTCATTTTATCACTTCTCTTCAAGTCACATTAATCATAGAATGGAAACACACAGCAACAGAACGTACCAGCGTGACTTCCAACACTTTGTTACAGGAAATGTTCAAAATGTCCTCCGTTAGCAAGGATACATGCATCCACCCTCTCCGCATGGAATCGCTGATGCAGCCCTGGAGAATGGCGCATTGTATCACAGCTGTTCCCAATACGAGCATGAAGAGTCTCTACATTTGGTACCGGGGTTGCGTAGACAAATGCCTCCATAAATGAAAGTCAAGAGGGTTGAGGTCAGAAGAGCGTGGAGGCCGTGGAATTGGTCCGCCTCTACCAATCCATTGGTCACCGAATCTGTTATTGAGAAGCGTACGAACACATCGACTGAAATATGCAGGAGCTCCATCATGATGAACCACATGTTGTGTCGTATTTGTAAAGCCACATGTTCTAGCAGCACAGGTAGAGTATCCCATATGGAATCATGATAACGTGCTCCATTGAGTGTAGGTGGAAGAACATGGGGCCCAATCAAGACATCACCAACAATGCCTGCCCAAACGTTACAGAAAATCTGTGTTGATGACGTGATTGCACAATTGCATGCGGATTCTCGTCAGCCCACACATGTTGATTGTGAAAATTTACAATTTGATCACGTTGGCATGAAGCCTCATCTGTAAAGAGAACATTTGCACTGAAATGAGGATTGAAACATTGTTGAATAAACCATTCGCAGAAGTGTACCCGTGGAGGCCAATCAGCTGCTGATAGTGCCTGCACACGCTGTACATGGTACGGAAACAACTGGTTCTCCCGTAGCACTCTCCATACAGTGACGTGGTCAATGTTACCTTGAACAGCAGCAACTACTCTGACGCTGACATTAGGGTTATCGTCAACTGCACGAAGAATTGCCTCGTTCATTGCAGGTGTCCTCGTCGTTCTAGGTCTTCCCCAGTCGCGAGTCATAGGCTGGAATGTTCCGTGCTCCCTAAGACGCCGATCAGTTACTTCGAACGTCTTCCTGTCGAGACACCTTCGTTCTGGAAATCTGTCTCGATACAAACATACCACGCCACGGCTATTGCCCCGTGCTAATCCATACATCAAATTGGCAGATGCACACTCCGTATTTGTAAACATTACACTGACTGCAAAACCACGTTCGTGATGAACACTAACCTGTTGATGCTACATACTGATGTGCTTGATGCTAGTACTGTAGAGCAATGAGTCGCATGTCAACACAAGCACCGAAGTCAACACTACCTTCCTTCAATTGGGCCAACTGGCGGTGAATCGAAGAAGTACAGTACATACTGACGAAACAAAATGAGCTCTAACATGGAAATTAAGCGTTACTGGACACAAGTCCACACAACATCTTTTCTTTATTTGTGTGTGAGGAATATTTCCTGAAAGTTTGGTCGTACCTTTTTGTAACACCCTGTATAGATCCCCCAGCAGTAATATGGACATTTTTTATCAAAACTCAATCAGAGCTTAGAAAAGGTAACTTGCCCAAAAATGAACATCTCATATGTGGGGATTTAAACATCAACACAATGAAATCAGATTATCTTAGTAGTACGTACTTCTCTGCAGCTATGGCATAACGTCACTCGCTAACTGTCCAACTAAAGTGACCAAACGATCTTTGTCAATAATAGACCATGTAGCAACAGACATAGAAAGAAAGCACTGCCACTTACTTGTTTAAAATCTAGGCCTATCGGATCATCTCTGTCAGATATTAAAAGCAAATATTTGTGTAGAAAAGTTTGCTAAATTGAATGCATGCAAGAGGGTCTTCTCAGAATGAAACCTTTTTCATTTCTCATCTCAGTTACAACATGAATGGTGGGAGGAAGTGTATGCAGAAACAAATGCAAACAAAATGTTTAATAAGTTCATGACAATATTTCAAATAAAATTTGAGGAAGCATTCCCCAAAACACTGCATTCAGTTGGAGCAACAACAAAAAAAAAAAAAAAATCCTCTGAAACCCTAAGGTATCTCGCATCCATCAAAAATAGCCAGACTGATCCAGCTTTTTTAGAGTTCTACAAAAATTACAGGAGAACTTGTAGAAAAGTATTGCTAGCTGCAAAAAAAACTTACAAATGACAATACATTACTCAAGGCAGATAACAAAAATAAGGAAATCTTTGCCTTTACAAATGTCTGCTTGTGTCTGTGTATGTGCGGATGGATATGTGTGTGTGTGCGAGTGTATACCCCTTCTTTCCCCCTAAGGTAAGTCTTTCCGCTCCCGGGATTGGAATGACTCCTTGCCCTCTCCTTTAAAACCCACATCCTTTCGTCTTTCCCTCTCCTTTCCTCTTTCCTGATGAGGCAACAGTTTGTTGCGAAAGCTTGAATTTCGTGTGTATGTTTGCGTGTCTATCGACCTGCCAGCACTTTCGTTCGGTAAGTCACATCATCTGTGTTTTTAGATATATTTTTCCCACGTGGAATGTTTCCCTCTATTATATATATATATATATATATATATATATATATATATATATATATATATATATATATATATATATATAAGCCTGCATCTCCCGTGATTCCGCCAATACTCGAAGGGGATTCTGCCCTAATTTGCTAGTAATGTGACACTCGTTGGATAAGTAGATCCAACTGTTAACACATGCTGTCGATTAGTGCGTTCTTCAAACAAGTGTACTGTTGGTTCTCCGGTGGCTTGAGTATGACGCCTGTGCCGATAGTGGCCGTCGTGGCTTCTAATGCGCTCCCAATTGCTACGAATTTTGTGCGCTCGTCCATTACCTCGTTTTGCAAGAATGCCAGTTCCAGCATCACAAATCATTGCGCTGCTTTGTCCGCTGTTAACTGCTAATCCCTGTCTTCCTTTGCCGTTTTCACTTAACACATTTAGTTCCGTTTTGTGATCGGGAACTACTCGCTGGATTTCTTTGCTCTGACATCGCTAATTGCAGGTTTGCGATTTTCGTCTACAAATTGTTCCGTAAGGCTGCCAACTGCGTTTTCGTCTTTTCTTTCGTCGTCTCCTTACCCGACGATACCGCCTGATTTCGCGCGTCCATTTGTGGCCTTTAGCTCTTTAGGGGTCACCAACTTACAGTGACATTCGCTCTAAATATAAAGCTAAGAAGAAACTCTTTATTCAACTTTGCGAGAAGACAATCAAATCGAGAATAACAAATCCTTAACAACCATGGAAGCGTTATATAAAAAAGAGAAGTAGTAATGTCACTCTACTCCATGGAGGCAATAAAAAAGAAGGGAGATGGCATTAGGTCGCGAACTTGAAGCTGATGTCCGCCATCTTAACTAGCCCAAAACATTAGGTTCACCGCATTTACACCCCCGTAGTTCACAGCGGTGACACTTCCCTGTGACGCCACTCTGTGCCGTTTTACTAGAGCAAATACCCATTCACGAACAGAAAAACTTTCTAAATTGGCTTCCTGACACTATGTTATTCATGTAAGCTCTATAACTCTTAGTATTTAAAACAGTTGTTACGGACACACTACAGAAATAATGATTGGTTGAAATGGTTCAAATGGCTCTGAGCACTATGGGACTTAGCTTCTGAGGTCATCAGTCCCCTAGAACTTAGAACTACTTAAACCTAAGTAACCTAAGGACATCACACACATCCATGCCCGAGGCAGGATTCGAACCTGCGACCGTAGCGGTCGCGCGGTTCCAGACTGTAGCGCCTAGAACCGATCGGCCACTCCGGCCGACAAATAATGATTAAGAAGCACTCGTAAACAGTAGGCTGCTAATGTTTTGTGCTACTTGAGATGCCGGCAGGTCCCACGCACACTGGCTTCAACACAACGAGCAGCGTAAGTCTATAATGCCATCTCCCTTCTTTTTTTTTTTACCTCCATGCTCTACTCCTTCCAAAGCAACAATTTGATTCCCTGTGCATTTATTTTCTCTAATTATGGCGACTCCCACAGTTTAATGAGGGACTCTTTCCTACTGATAACCGTTATTTTCTGCAGCATATCCTGTTGCAAAAAAAGTGTTTTAATTTGCTTAAAAAGATTTTGCGCTTTACACAGACAACCGTCTTTGACAACTCACAGAATTTACCAGTGTCCTGTAGTTTATTGTCTGCCAAGATAAGTACATCGTTGCTGGATGTGAATATTCTTCTCAATATTTGAACCTTTTAAAAAGCTAAGACAATGCAGTGAGCGATCGTATGGCATCATTAGCGAGGTAACCCGATCTGGGGTTGTTCAGCCGTCTTGCGCAAAAGGATTTATTTGGCGCCACTTCGGCGATTTGCGCTTCAATTATGATGAAATGATGTCGAGGGCAACACAACATAAAGTCACTGAGCGGATAAAGTTTCCGACCTGGCTGGGAATCAAACCCGGATTTTTTGTGGTCAGGTGCTTAAATAACCATTACTTATTACCTTTCGTAAAATTTTCAGAAGGCTGGAAAAGGACGAAAAAGGCTGAAATTTTATGGTATTTCTTTACCTCCTGTTGGTATTTCTTTAAACTCTCTTGATACGAAATTCAGTTGAATTGTTGTTGTTTGACGACTTCTCTATTATAGCGAAAATTACGACTGAATAATGTTAACGTGTTCTTTCCCTGTCACTAAATGTAAACCTATGATAAGATAGCTACATGTTCAAATACTAGCGTGTAGTAACATTACAGTCTAATATTCTTTTTTTTTTTACAGAAAAAAATGTTTTATATTATAGTCCATGTTCCAAATCGTAGAGAAAAATTTAAAAAGTAACTCAAGGAACATGTAAAGAACTGAGTAAAATCTATGCTCTCGGTGGAATTCTCTTCAAGTTTTCAAGCTGTGACATAAAATACGCGTGAGAACTTTAACCTGTTCCGAAGAGTACAGGTTACGTGACACGTTGTCGAACTGTCCCAATGACAAGCCTGTCTTCCGTTGTGTAGCGAAGGACTTTGGAACATGTGTTATTTGTTTATTAAGTATGGTAGACAGGAGTGACAGTAAGCAGCACTATGACGAAGAACTCTGTAAACAGATACGGTGATGATTGTGACGATGATTGCGACTGCATTTTATACGAATTACTTCTTTATTCGGAGTGGAAACAAGAACCGGAGGTCGCGGTCAGTATGACAACCTGTATAACCAACTAAATTATTATTGTTGACATTTTTTAATCTGATGTTTTTGTACGACAGACGGAATTTTACTCCAGTAATTGTTAATTTTTTTATTAGGTTTTGTTACTATGTCATATTTTGTGATACACTAAGCCCTGACAGTGTAGTAGAGAAGTAAATTGCGTGCATCATATTTACTGGCTCTGTCATGTCAGAATATCTTTTGTTGTGGCTCATGTTACAGAAGCCGATTAAATCTGCAGACAGTGCAACTCTGCCTCCCAAGCAAGGTTCCTACCTAAATATCTATAACTACCTCAGAAAACCATCTCCCACGGATGACGTTCTAAGGTAATTAGATTTTCTACATTGCCTTGCATTTTTTCCGATTTTATTATCGTACTCTAATCACGTCTCGCAACACCAACAAGAGATACAGGTATGTTTACTGATGTATATGAAATGGGACTATCCTTTAACATATCATTAATTTTTTTTTATAAATCGTTGTACAACCCTTGCTTAAATATCAGGTTGTAAGTGTACAGCTGTTATGAAACGCCTGCATTCGTGGTGATCCTATATTTCTCTCCCTTGTCACGGCTTTCACGATGATTGCAAACACTTTATCAATGCTCAAGAATAGGTCATTAACGTATGTTGTCTGTAGCCTTCTTTGTGAGGAATCTATGCCTTCTGTTTGTATTTTTGTTATCGAAAAAGTTCTGTGACCTGAAATGTCTTTTGAACATCTATGAACTTATTTGCAAGAGATTACAACAGAAAGGAGGAAGCTGTGGTCCACAATCTTCTCAGATTCTTTGAGAGATACTTGATTTGTTGTCAGCACTGTGATCTTGTGTTAAAAAAGTATGGACTATGCTGTGTTTAAGAAACCTAACATTTTTGTGAATGAGATAAAAGTAATAGTAGATTTGCAAGTGTTTGATTCTGTGTGTGTGTGTGTGTGTGTGTGTGTGTGTGTGTGTGTGTGTGTGGTGTGTGTGTGTGGGCGGGGGGGTGGGGGGGAGCATTACAATATTTTATCTGAGGAAGCCAAGCAAGCGGTGTTAATTTGTTTAATAAGTGTAAGATTAATTTTATTGATGACACTGATTTTGTTGAATGCTTCCATTTAGCAAGTGGTTGTTTTGGTTACTGCTGTCAATTCAGCTAACCTTTTATGACTAGTTTTGTGAGTAATTTTATTGATGTACTATAGGAGCCATGACATATTATTCTAAGATAAATTTTATCATATGCTACTGTGCTCTTCATTTCTTCTTTGCATGTGATACTTCATGGTTGGCACACTGTAGTAGAGTATATGGCCTCTCCTGATCCCTGTTGCCTACTTCAATATCCTCTGTTCACTTTGCAAGTGCCATTCACATCCCTGTGTTCCTAACAGCAAGTCTGTTTACTTGTTAAGTTAAATTTATTGCCTTGCCAATTTTTATCATACATTTATCTAAGTCTATTTCATTTTCCATACTTTTGAGACAAGATTTCTCTGCTTTAACCAGTACAATAAGTAAATATAGCCTCATACACACTTCTCGTCTATTCCTTGTGTTAGGCTTGCAAAATTCATAGCAGTTCTCAGAATATTATTTCCCCTTCATTGTAGTCCTGTATAAATTACATTCTTGTTTGGGCTGTCCCCGATTCACTCAATTTGTGTGAGTCTTATTCATCTTGTGTGACTGCTCTTATTGTTGAGGCTTTACCTTCATAGGTATTGCTCATGCTGTAGACTGCAGACGCAGAGACAGCCCTTTTATATAAGGTTACTGATTTCGGTCTGTTTTAGACTATCTTCAGACCTACACCATGGTGATAAGTTAGCATCTGTGGAGGTGTAGTGCCTGCTCTGTTTACAGTCATCACCTACCATCATGGTGTAGATCTCAAGATGGTCTAAAGCAGGCTGAAATCGGTAACATTATATATTAAAAAAAAGTTTATTGTAGTTGTGTCTGTTCATATTCATTTTGAACTAATAAATAAGCCACTGTACTCCAGAGAGATGTGTTCTCAAACATTATTAAGTGAGTTTTTGGCTAAAGGCCTTCTTATGAAGTAGACAGTTTATGCAAGCACAACTCACACACACATGACCACTGTCTTTGTGCCGAGGCCAGACTGCGAGCAACTGTGCCTTACAGGAGAAGCAATCTGCATGCTGGGGGTAAGGAGGAGACTGGGGTAGGGAGGGGGACGGACAGTAGTTAAAGGACTGGGGGGGAGGGGGGGGGCAGTAAAGTGTTGCTTGTGTGAGCATACATACAGGAACGAGATTCGGAGTGGGTAGAACAGCTAGGTGCAGTAGTAAGGAGGCTAGGGGGTTGTGGAATAGAAGGCTATGTAATGCTGGAGTGGCGACGGGGATAGGTGGCGGAAGGACAGTGGCTAATGAAGGTTACGCGAGGGGTGTTACGGAAATGTAGGATGTACTGCGGGAGAGCTCCCATCTGTGCAGTTCAGAAAAGCTGGTGTTGGTAGGAAGGATCCAGATGGCACAGGTTGTGAAGCTGCCATTGAAATGAAGTACATTGTGTGGGACAGTGTGTTCAGCAACTGGGTGGCCCAGCTGTTTCTTGGCCACAGTTTGTCATTGACCATTCTTGCAGACAGCTTGCTGGTTGTCATGTCCATGTAGAATGCAGCATAGCAGTTGCAGCTTACCCTGTAGATCCATGAGGCAAGGGTTTTGGAGCAGGGGTGGTGTGGTGGTGGATGAGGATATTGTGTAGATTCAGTGGGCAGCGGAATACAAGTGTGGGGGTATTGGAAATGATAGTGGGTAGGACATTCCTCATTTCAGAGCACAAATAGAGGTAGTTGAAATCCTGATGGAGAATATAATTCAGTTGCTCCAGTACTGGGTGGCACTGAGTCATGAGGGGAATGTTCCTCTGTGGCCAGAAATTGGACTTTGGGAAGTCGTGAGTGACAGGAGAGATAAGGTACAGGAGACCGTTTCTGTCCAAAGTTGGGAGGGTAATTTTGGTCTGTGAAGACCGCAGTGAGACTATTGGTATATTTTCAGAGGGACTGCTTGTCACTACAGATGCGATGGCCATAGGTGGCTAGCCTGTACAGAAGGGGCTTCTTGGTACGGTACAGGTGGCAGCTGTCAGAGGGGAAGTATTGCCGGTGGTTGGTAGGTTTGAGGTGGACGGAGGTAATGATAAAGTCATCTTTGAGGTGGAGATCAACTTTTTAGATGAAACTTCCAACAGATTAAAACAGTGTACCAGACTGATACTCGAACTCGGGACCTTTGCCTTTCGCGGGCATGTGCTCTACCAACTGAGCTACCCAAGCACATCTCACAACCCATCCTCACAGCTTCAGTTCTACTAGTACCTTGTCTCCTACCTTCCAAACTTCGCAGAAGCTCTTCTGCGAACCTTACAGACATAGCACTCATGGAAGAAAGGATATTGCGGAGACCTGGCTTAGCCACAACCTGGAGGATGTTTCCAGAATGAGATTTTCACTCTGCAGTGGAGTGTGCTCTGATATGAAACTTCCTGACAGATTAAAATTGTATGCCAGACTGAGACTTGTACTTAGGATCTTTGCCTTTCATGGGCAGGTGCTCAACGAAGTGAGCTACGCAAGCACGACTCACGACCCGTCCTCAGTGCACGTGAGCTGTGCTTGGGTAGTTCAGTTTGGCAGAGCACTTGCCCGTGAAAGACAAAGGTCCCAGATTCGAGTCTCGGCCCAGCACACAGTTTAAATCTCTGAGGAAATTTCATAACAGTGCATGCTCTGCTGCAGAGTGAAAATCTCTTTCTGGAAACAGCCCCCAGGCTGTGTCTTAGCCATGTCTCCAAAATAGGCTTTCTTCCAGGAGTGCTAGTTCTGCAAGGTTTGCAGAAGAGCTTCTGTGAAGTTTGGAAGGTAGGAGACAAGGTACTGGCAGAATTGAAGCTGTGAGGACGGGTTGTGAGTCATGCTTGGGTAGCTCAGTTGGTAGATCACTTGCCTGCAAAAGGCAAAGGTCCCGAGTTCGAGTCTCGGTTTGGCACATAAGAAGTTCCATATCAGCGCACACTCTGCTGCAGAGTGAAAAATCTCATTCTGGAAACATTGTCGATCATGGCTTGTTGGGTTGACAAGGACTATTTGAAGCAAATAGGAGAGAAGGTATTGAGATTCTGGAGAAATGTGGATAGGAAGTCCTCACCCTTGATCCATATCATGAAGATGTCATCAATGAATCTGACCCAGGTGATGGATTTGTTATTTTTGGTGGTTAGGGAGGATTCTTGTAGATGGCCCAGCTCATGAATAGGTTGGTACAGGTTAGAGCCATGTGGGTGCCCATTGCTGTACCAGGTATTTGTTTCTAGATGATCCCTTTGAAGATGAGGTAATTGTGGGTGAGAATGTACGAGGTGGATCCCAAAAGTAAGGTCTCTTTTTTTTTTTTTTTTTTTTTTTTTTTTTCTTTTTTTTTATGAGTACAGAACTCTGTGTGGCAGTTGGTCACACTGTTATGAAGAATGCTTCACGCGCTGTGTATAAACATGCGCCCGCTGCGCTCAGTCTTGGCTTGGCAGCCGTTGAGAATGGAGCTCCCATTGGATGTTACCAACAAGTGTGAATTGCACTTAGTTATTCGGTTTTTGAATGCAAAGGGCACTGTGCCAGTTGAAATCCATCGCCATTTGATGGAAGTTTAGGGTGAGTCGTGCATGGATGTCAAAAATGTTCGTAAGTGGTGTAGAGAGTTTGCAGCTGGTCGGGCTGAAATTCACAACGAACAAAGGAGCAGGAGACCGTCAATTTCTGAGGAGACAGTGTTGAAGGTTGAGCAAAGCATGCGTGAAGATCGGTGGGTGACCCTGGATGATCTCTACACGCTGGTTCCTGAGGATTCCCGAAGTACTACTCACAGAATTTTAATGGAAACATTGAACTACCGGAAGGTGTGCACAAGGTGGGTGCCACGCATGCTGACTGAAGGCCACATGTCGCAACGAGTTGATGCTTCCCGCCTATTTCTTCACAGCCTTGCAGCCGAACAGGGCAACTTTCTGGACTGGTTAAAAGAACATTTGGCCGGAAAGCGATTCAGCTCCAACAACGAGGTGAAAGAAGAGGTTCATAACTTTCTGAATAGCATGGCGGCGAGCTGGTATGACATGTGCATACAAAAACTGCCAAAGCGTCTACAAAAATGCATCGACAGAAATGGTGATTATGTCGAAAAATAGCTAAGTGTTCAAGCTGTAAACTGGTGTAAACCATTGTAGAAATAAACAGATCTATATGCTTATAAAAAAAATAGGAGACCTTACTTTTGGGATTACCCTCGTAGTTGGTCATGGTGATAGTAAGGAGGCTGTAGGTTTGGAATACGTTGGGCGGAGCAAGTAAAATACAATGTTTACTGTGTGTGCTTAAGAAAGAAAGAAAAAGAATAGTGCTTAACATCTAAGAGTATATAAAAAAATAAAATATACCTGTAAGGTAGGTTGACATAGCAACATATCATGTGTGTATAGTGTTTTTTTTTTAATTTTTATTTGTATCTATATATGTGTGTTATTACAAGGGATAAATCCCTGCAGGCGCACTATCCTTTGTGCCCTTGGTGGCTCAGACGGATTGAGCGTCTGCCATGTAAACAGGAGATGCCGGGTTTGAGTTCCGGTCGGGGCACACATTTTCAACATGTCCCCAATGAAGTATATCAACGCCTGTTTGCAGCTAGGGTGTCCATTTAATTATCATTTCACTCTAGCAAAAGCTGCATGGTCATCAACGTGGTGACTGTTCTTTCGGGAACAGATACTACCTTCATATATAGTTAAAATATGGCTTCCCGGCCATTGACCTTCTTGTGCGAACGCACACACTATGCCCAAACTCTTACGGGACTTGGTAGATTAATCTGCCACGAGTAATGAGTATGATGGGCAAACATGTATTAGGCGCACTACGAATGTAGTAGTGTGGACATGTTGGGAATGTGGGTCTCATGGGGAGCGTGCAAGGTATAAATCCCTGCAGGCGCACTGTCCTCTGTGCCCTCGGTGGCTCAGATGGATAGAGTGTCTGCCATGTAAGGAGATGTCGGGTTTGAGTCCCGGTCGGGACACACATTTTCAACATGTCCCCAATGAAGTATATCAACGCCTGTTTACAGCTAGGGTGTCCGTTTAATTATCATTTCATTCTAGCGAAAGCTGCATGGTCATCAACGGTGACTGTTCTTTCGGGAACAGATACTACCTTCATATATACTTATCGGCACGGATCCAGAAAATATTGTTCTTGCAAAACACAACTAACTCATTATACTCATGAAGTAATGAGTGTTATCGACAGAGGATGTCAAATTGATTCCATATTTTTAGATTTCCAGAAAGCTTTTGACACCATTCCTCACAAGCATCTTCTAACCAAACTGCGTGCCTATGGAATATCGTCTCAGCTGAATGACTGGATTAGTGATTTCCTGTCAGAAAGTTCACAGTTCGTAGTAATAGACAGAAAGTAATTGAGTAAAACAGAAGTAATATCCAGTGTCCCCCAAGGAGGTGTTATAGGTTCTCTATTGTTCCCGATCTATATTAATGACATAGGAGACAATCTGAGTAGCCTTCTTAGATTGTTTGCAGATGATGCTGTCATTTACCATCTTGTAAAGTCATCAGATGACCAAAACGAATTGCAAAGTGATTTAGATAAGATGGTATGGTGCGAAAAGTGGCAGTTGACCCTGGATAAAGAAAGTGTGAAGTTATTCACAAGAGTACTAAAAGAAATCTGCTAAATTTCGTTTATGCTACAAGTCAAACAAATCTGAAAGCTGTAAATTCAAGTAAATATTTAGGAATTACAATTACAAATAATCCAAATTGGAACGATTACATAGATAATGTTGTGGGAAGAGCAAACTAATGACTGCAATTCATTGGCAATACACTTAGAAGGTGCAACAGGTTTACTAAACAGACTGCTTACACCATGCTTGTCCATCCTATTCTGGAGTACTGCTGTGTGGTGTGGGATCCGCATCAGGTGGGACTAACAGATTGACAGATGACATCGAAGAAGTACAAAGAAGGGCAGCACATTTTGTGTTATCGCAGAATTGGGGAGATAGTGCCACAGACATGATACGTGAATTGGTGTAGCAGTCATTAAAACAAAGGTGTTTCTCATTGCGACGGGATCTTCTCATGAAATTTCAATCACCAGTTTTCTCCTCTGATTGCGGAAACATTCTTTTGGCACCCACCTACATAGGGAGAAATGATCATCACAATAAAATAAGAGAAATCATGGCTCGCACAGAAAAATTTAAGTGCTCGTTTTACCCATGTGCCGTTCGAGAGTGGAGCGCTAGAGAGACAGCTTGAAGGTGGTTCATTGAACTCTCTGCCAGGCACTTTATTGCAAATAGCAGAGTAATCACCTAGATGTAGAATGAGAAGTAGTGTAAAAACCACTATAAAGTGTTACATTAACAGCTACTAGCTGGTAGATGCCAGTGTGACAACTTGTGGGTCACAATAACAGACAGTCAAGTGGATTGTGAAACCAGGATAGCAGAGTGCAGTAACAAAGTGTACCATACAGTGGTAACTGAGATGCTGGCGTGGTGATGTCACCATACCAGAGCAAGTTTCTTGTTGTGGACAATGTGAATAGGTGCTGAATCACTTTCCGACCAAATGTTCTTTTAACCTAGGGAACAGGCGCCAAGTCAGGACTATAGGGTGGGTGGGTGATTATGTTCCACTGAAACTGTTGCAGGAGAGCAACGGTTTGCCGAGTGATGTGTGGGCGAGCGTTGTTATGGAGAATGTGTATGCCCATGCTCAACATTCCTCTTCTCTGGTTCTGAATTGCCCGTTTGAGTTTTTTCAGAGTCTCTCAGTACCTGTCAGCATTGATTGTGGTCCCAGCGATTCAGCTCCGACAACGAGGTGAAAGAAGAGGTTCATAACTTTCTGAACAGCAAGGCGATGAGATGGTATGACATGGGCATACGAAAACTGCCACAGCGTCTACAAAAATGCATCAACAGAAATGGTGATTGTCAAAAAATAGCTAAATGTTCAAGCTGTAAATTGATGTAAACCATTGTAGAAATAAACAGGTCTGTGGACTTATAAGGAAATAGGAGACCTTACTTTTTGGGATTACCCTCGTAAGTGAATCTGGATTTTGAGGCAGGGATCACTTCTCGGTGCCATAAACCAGCAACACCATCATGACACCAGAGCTCTGCTGGACAGTGGGACAACTGGGCAATGCCAGCAGCGGCCATAGGGTCGAGACTGGACTGTGCCTACCACCAGTACCAAGTCCTTCACGGGGCTTGGAGCCACAGCTGTGCCGACCTGTCTTCTGAGCCCGCTGCCACTGACGTTGAGTTACTATTGAGACTAATTGCCTCTGTCTGACTCTGCCAGAGGGCAGTAAGTCGAGGTCCAAGCAGAACCACTTTCGGGCACTGCCGCAGTGATGCAAGTGGAGTGAGAGTCTTTGCAGGCTCCATGATGCTGAGGAAAGTAGCATGCTGCTGATATCAGTGCCCTTAGTCTCTAAAGCTTGCAGGCCTTCCACAAGGTTGTTGCAGCATCCCAGGGTTCCGGCTCAGGAGCCAAGGCAGAGGACGCTGCCCATATATCAGTGTCAGCCAGGGAAACATAGATAGGTGTGGTAGCCTCACTATGTCACATATTGAAGTCAATAAAACTTCAACTGCACCACTCACCCAGCCCCTCCTGGGTGGTGTCAGAAGTAGGAGTAACAACACCTACAGTGTCTTCATTGAGCTAAAGTCTAGGTCAGGGACAGTACAAGTACAATCATGTGGTGCTTATGTACTGCTCATAGGTTGGCAACGTGTCAGCCATTAGGATAATTCTGTGACACGACCTATGAGAGGCGAGAACAGAGGGTGGATATTTCTAGCACTGGAATTGGAACCATGGTCTTGCTTACTGTTTTTCAGTGTATTAGTGAGTTTTGAGGGAAATATTTTGTGATTATGGCAGCAAGTGCTATCTATGGATACACCGAGAACCAGATTCGTCGGGCTATGGGATTTTGACCATCTCCGGAGGTGTACGAAGAGGAACATAGATCTGTGGCCTTTCTTCCTTATGCTGGAGGCTTATCGTTTAAGATTGGGCGAATTTTAAAGAATTTTAACATTAAGAGCGTGTTCCGTCCACCTTCTAAGATCAGGGCTCTGCTCGGCTCTGTGAAGGATGATTTGGGGCTTAGGAAACCTGGGTTGTATAAAATTCCATGTCGATGTGGGAAAGCTTACGTTGGCCGTTCTATTCGCACAGTGCGTGACAGGTGTGTGGAACATCGCCGTCGCACGAGGCTACAACAGCCGGAAAAATCGGCGGTAGCAGAACACTGCCTAAATGAGGGACACAAAATGAAATTTGAGGAAACTGTTGTGGTTGCCAACATTTCCGGTTTTTGGAACAGTGTCTATAAAGAGGCGATTGAAATTAGGTTGGCTGATAATTTAATCAACAGAGACAATGGGTTTCCTCCTAGCAAAACGTGGAATCCTGTATTATCTCGCATCAAAACTGAACGTTCTTCGGTGCGGCCTTGATTGCGATATATCGTTGCCAGCAGTGTTTCAGTAAGGGCGGCGCCACCTCCCTGTTTTGGAAGGCAGAAACCGTGATCTGCGGCACGTGCGCCGCGTACTGAACGGTGGCCTATATAGGACGTCGATTTGCAACCTGGCGTCAGTTCTCAGCGGGACTCATCAGCAGAAGCAGCATTTTCCTGAAGATGGCGACCAGTTGGATCGCCGAAATATCAAGTCAAGTTGATTTTAGGATCCGGCAGCAAACCCTAAGAGACTTTCATGAAATTGTTGAAGTATTTGTAACAGAGTTCCCGAATTTATTGCACTCCAGGAAAGTTCTCATGCTCAAATTATTCTTGGGACTGAGAGCTGCCTGAAACCTAAAGTAGAAAGCTTTGCAATATTTAGTGAGTTGTGGATCAAATATTGCAAAGACAGATTAGATGGTGTTGGAGAGAGAATGTTCATTGCAGTTGACAATAATATTGCCTCTATTGAGGTTGAAGGAAGGAGTGCGACAATGAGGTTATCCAGTTGCATATAACAGGTCTAGGTGAAACCAAGTTAATTGTTGGATATTTTTATTGACCACTTGACTCTGCTGTGTCAGTTCTAGAGTCATTCAAACACAGTCTACAGTGTGTAGTGGGAAAATACCCAGATCATGCAATAATTGTTAGAAACGACTTTAACCTACTGAGCGTAGACTGGGTTGTCTATGGATTCATTGTGGGTGGTTGGGGCACACTAAGTCAGTTTTCTGAAAACTCTGTTGAGCAGCTAGTTTGGTAACCCATATGCAGTGGAAATATTTTAGACCTCGTAGCTACAAAGATGGTGGACCATATTGACAGCATCAGTATAGAGATGGGGATTTGTGATCATGGCGTCATTATAGAAACTGTGGTTACAATAGTTAATAAATCAGCCAAGAAGGCTAGGAGAGTGTATCTGTTAGAAAGAGAAGATAAGCAGTTGTTGGCATATCACCTAGACAGTGTATTGACGTCTCTTAGTTCCAATAAGATGGGCAAAGAGGAATTGTGGGCAAAGTTTAAACAGATTGTAAATCATGGTGTGGAGAACTATGTTCCTAGTTCGTGGATTAAGGACAGAAGAGACCCACCATTCTGTAGCAATGAAATTTAGAAAGTGCTGAGGAAGCAAAGGCTGTTGCTCTCTTGGTTCAGAACACAACACGCAAATGATGACAGGTAAAGGTTAGTAGAGATCTGTGCATATCTGAAAAGATCTAGGCTTGAAGCATACAACTACCACCACCATCATATGTTAGTATAAGATCTGATTGAGAACCTGAGAAAAATCAGGTACTATGTAAAATTGCTAAGTGTTTTTATGGCTCCCATCCAGTCATTAGTCGGCTAGTGTGGTGTGGCAGTTGAAGATATAAAGCAAAAGCCAAAGTTTTGAATTTCATGTTGAAGAAATCATTCACACAAGAGAATTGTACAAACAAACTGCTGTTTGAATGTCAAACTGACAGACTTCCGTATGGACGACACAGTAATAAGCATCTCTAGCACATAGAAACAACTGAAAGAGTGAGGGGTGGTCACAGTGAAGAACTGGACTGGGGCAAGACCTGAGGGACTGGGTCTTCTCCATGGAGAGGGGTAGTGTAGTGCCACTGCCTAGTCTTTGATTAAAGATTATAAGTCTTTAGCAAAAGTCATGAGCAGTATTGTTAACAGCCACAAGCCGGTAGCCACCTGTATGGTGAGATATGGGTCACAATAACAGACATGCTAGTCAACTGTGAAGCCAGGATAGCCAATGCAGCAGTAAATTGCACCAAACAGTGGTAATCACGTAGCCAGCGTGACGATGTCACGACACCAGGGCAAGTTTCTTGTTATAGGCGGTGTGACTAGGTTTCGAGTTTTAGTTAAACAAATGTACACCAGAGGTGTATAAATATGTCTGAATTTTGAGGCAGGGATTACTTCTCCTTGCTGGAAACCAGCACTGCCACTATGCTGCCGTAGCTACGCTGGACAGCAGCAGCATGCATGGGCTTAAGACTGGGCTGTGCTTGCTGCACCACTATACCAGCCACCATCTGCCGCCTGCCAAAGGGCAGTGCGGCAAACTGCACACCCAGCCATCTTTGCACAGTGACATGGGCAGAATGAGGGTCTGTGTGGGCTGCGTGGTGCCCAGGAAAGTAGTGTACCTTGACATTAACAGCTGAACAGCTGTGGCCTCTAAAGTCTGCCGATCTTCCATGGGGTTGTCATCAGAATAGCGAGGTGCTGGTTCAGCAGCGAGGGTGGAAGCCGCCACCCATACATCAGCATCAGGGACAACAGAGAGAGGCATGGTTGCTTCACTACATCATAAAAGTCATTCTTAACTCTCAACAGTGTTTCCACTGGGGTCTTCGGTCCCACTACTCACCCTGCACCATACGACAGCAAGACTGTCTAAGATTTTGTGCTGACTCTTTAATCAAGAATTACATTATTTGATCTACAACCAAAACCAGTGTGTACAGGCACTCTTATACATAGATCCTGGTATTAGCTGGGACCGTAATAGTTGCCCACATTTGAAAATCATGCAGGCTGCATGCCATCTGTTACAGGAAATATCGAGAGTAGCAAATGTTCATGTAGTCCTACTATGGTGACTTGTGTACTTAAATACAGTCTGATCAGATAATTTCCATTCAATGGCTACCGTATTTACTCAGATCTAAGCCGCACTCGAATCTATGCCGCACCTGAAAAATGAGACTCGAAATCAAGGGGAAAAAAATTTCCCGAATCTAAGCCGCACCTGAAATTTGAGACTCGAAATTCAAGGGGAGAGAAAAGTTTTAGGCCGCACCTCCAAATCGAAACAAAGTTGGTCCATTGTAATATGAGACACAATTTAGGTCGAATGAATGACGATATAGCTACAGTAGTTTGGTTCGAGTCGTGAGCTTAGCAGTTAAGCTTTACCAGGTGGCCATTGCTGTGCGTCAGGCGCTCCGTCCATATTTATACGGGTACCCTTCCTTTTTCACGTGCTTCGTCTAGTTTGAATTGATTGCTTATTTTTCTTTGATCTGATAAGTGCCGTTCTCTTTGTTATAGGTGTTTACATCACTCTAAGCTGAAAATGCATTACTGTACTGTGCCATGTGTTGTTTGTTGCATTCTGATAATGAGTGTTTACATCCTGTCGCTGCTCGCGGCATGGCTTGCTTTTGTGCGCGCCACCGCCACTTACAATTTTTTTTAAAAAAGAGAGGAATCTTCTCATTAGCGGAACAATGGCAAAAGACTGCTATTTGTTGTTACTTACACTGCAGCTTTCTTTGATAGTGATCAACAAGAACCAAATAATAGACTGCGTAAGATACAAGATATTCTGAACGAGAGTTTAGCGAAAATTTTTTCCGTTTGAAAATCTTTGCAGGCGCCTCTTTAGTACATTACATTCTGCACAGAAATTAGAGCCATCTTACATTTAAAAATCTAGTCAATTGCCGTGCTTCATTTCTGACTGTATCACTATTAGGCATAAGAATAATACGAATATAAACATGACATGATATGTATAATCTTCCGCGTTTGCTGTTCTCACTCTAGTTTCGTAGTTTATGAGGCAGACAAGATTTAAATGAGATAGCAGCAAACACGAAAGAATACATGGCAAAATGTTATTCGTATTATTCTTATGGTGAAGAGAATACTGCATGTGATTCACAATTCATAAAAGTTCCTATTAGCAACCATCTTTTCTCACAGGTAGGAAAAAATTCAGAATGTAGAGTTGGCCATATTGACAAACAGTCTTGCCAGTCGGATTTTCGTAGTACATTGAAATGCTGCTACATTTGAAAATGAACAATACGGAATTTGTATTTACTTCTTTGGATAATGTATGAAAATGCAGTGGTCGAAACTCGGGGCGGAGAAAAATGCTCGTCTTCCACCCTTCTTTTAAATTTATTTACTGACGCAGAGGTTTTGGCGCCAGTATTTATCTTTGTGCCTGCAAAGCATGCCTGTGTAGCGCTACATATATTCGACGGCAGAAGTTAGTTGTGGCGGCACCTACCAACATTTTTTAGAACTTCCGCTTGCTTTGTACTCGATTCTAAGCCGCAGGCGGTTTATTGGATTACAAAAATCGGAAAAAAAGTGCTGCTTAGATTCGAGTAAATACGGTACATTGTATTAAAACAGCTGAATGAATCTGTCTTTGTTTCCCCTTTGCTGTGGGACCAAGCAGAGGATGGTGCTATCAAATAATGGGCTATGTAAATTGAGTGCTGAAAGCAATGTCAAATTGCTATTGTGTACTGCTGTAGCAAAGCTACTGAGTGAGGTGGTGCAGTGGTTAGCACACTGGACTCACATTCAGGATGATGATGATGATCTCAGATCCACTACCTGTGTAGGACGTAGTAATAGGCATTGCTGGTGTAGAGAAGCAATTGAAAGAGTTGAAAACAACAAGTCACAATGTCTGGATGGAATCCCAGTTTGGTTTTCCAAAGAGAACTCTATGGCATTGACTCCTTACTTAGCTTGCATTTATTGTGAATCTTTTGCCCAGTGCAGTGACTGGAAAAAAAGTGCATGTGACTCCTGTATGTAAGAAGGGTAAAAGAAGAGACCCACAAAAATTGCAGACCAATATCCTTAACCTATAGCCAACTGATATTTGGTCATAGCCTCAGTTTGAGTATAATAAAGTTCCTTCATGTGGAACAGCTTCTGTCCACAAATCAGCATAGTTTTAGAAATCACCTCTCATGAAATCAGCTTGGCCTTTTCTCACAAGATGTCCTGCAAACCATATATGAAGGGCAATAGGCAGATCCCATAGTCCTAGATTCCTGAAGAGGATTTGACGCAGTGCCCCATTGCAGACTGTTAATGAAGGTATAGGCATATCGAATAGGGTTCCAGGTATATGAGTGGCTCAAAGACTTCTTAAATAATAGAACACAGTATATTTTCCAAAGGCAAGTGTTCATCAGATACAAGAGTATCATCAGGAGAGCACCATGGAAGTGTGATAGGACTGCTGTTATTCTCTGTTTACATAAATGATCTAATGGACAGGGTGAACAGCAGTCTATGGCTGTTAGCCAATATTACTGTGGTGCACAGGAAGGTGTTGTCATTGAGTAACTGTAGGGGCATAAAAGATGACTTAGACAAAATTCTAGTTGATGTGACAAATGACAGCTAGCTCTAAATGTAGAAAAATGTAAGTTAATACAGACGAGTGGGAAAAACAATCGTGTAATATTTGGTTACAGTGTTAGCGGTGTACTGCATGACACAGTCATGTTGATTAAATATCTAGGCTTAATATTGTAAAGTGATATGAAATGGAACTGGCATGTGAGGATTGTAATAGGGAAGGTGAATGTTCACTTTGGTTTACTGGGAGAATTTTAGGCAAGTGTGATGCATCTGTTAAGGAGATGGCATGTAGAACACTAGTGTGTTGAGTACGTCTAGAGTTTTTCAAATCCCCATCACTTCAAATTAAAGTAAGACATCGAAGCAATTCAGAGATGGGCTGTTAGATTTGTTACCAGTTGGTTCGTTCAGCATACATGTATTATGGAGGTGCTTCGGGAACTCAGATGGGAATCCCTGGAGGGAAGGCGACATTCTTTTCGAGGAACACCATTGAGAGAATTTAGAGAACCAGCATCTGAAGCTGACTGCAGAACAGTCCTATTGTTGCCAACATACATTTCACATAAGGACTATGAAGATTAGATAAACAACAGCTCTTACAGAGGGGTGTAGACAGTCGTTCTTCCCTGGCTCTGTTTGCGAATAGAACAGGAAAGGAATTGACTGGTAGTGGTATAAGTTACCTTCTGTCATGCACCATATGTTGGTTTACAGAGTATGTATGTAGATATGCTGTAGATGAGATTCCCAGTTGGCTGTGGAAATCTAGGTTTTCCAAAATTTCACTATAGTGCTTAAGGTAAATGCCAGAATGGTTCCTTTGAAGAGGATGTGACCAATTTTCTTCCCTGAGCTAACGCTGTTGATTCTCTCATGTGCTAATTGTTTGCATGACATTGTAAGTGCTGGTTGGTTCTGAAAGCATGTTGTTACACTGAAGCAAATACCAGTCTTTCTGTTCTTCTGTGAATAGCTAATATTTTGCAACAGTGATGCTTCAGTACTCACACCTTTCAGCTCTTCCCTTGTTTTGAATTGGGATTATTACATTCTTGTGAAAGTTTGATGGTATTTTGCCTGTCTCTTGTATCTTGCACACCAGGTGGAATAGTTTTGTCAAGGTTGGTTCTCTCCAAGATCTAAATAATTGAGGGAACATTGTCTCTTCCACGTGTCTTGTTTTGGTTTGTCTTTCTGTGTTTGGTCAAATTGTTCCTGTAGTACCACATCTCCCATCTCATCATCCACCTATTTCTGCACTCCTGCCATAATATTGTCTTAAAGTTATTTTTCTTTCTATGACTCACCACCTCGTTTCACCTTTCAGCCTTCCCTTCTTTACCTAGAACTGATATGCTATCGAAGTTATTGATATTCACGAAGTTGATTCTCTTTCATCCCAAAGGTCTCCTTAATTTTCCTACCCAAGACTCCTATCATAGTCATAGATCCTCCAAGTGCTTTGCATTTCTTTTCCAACCATTCACGCTCTGCCATTTTATACTTCCTGTCAATCTCGTTTTTAGATATCTGTATTTCTTTGCCTGCTTAATTTGTTGCATTTTATTTCTTCTACTTTCATTATTTAAATTCAGTCCTTAGGAAAAATTACAGCTGTAGTTTCCCTTTGGGTTCAGCTGTAACATAACACTGATTTCAAGGCTATGTTGGCTGATGTTACAAAGGCAAAATGTCAATCATACATTGCAACTACTCTTAAACTAGCCTCACCACAGATGCCCCTCCAATTTGATTTAATGTATATAATGTTTATCTGTACCACTAAGACATGGCAAGGCACGACACCGAGTCAGGATCCAGAGTTCATCAGGAGTTTGAGGACATACTGTGATACAATGTGCAATCCCCTTGCTACCCCCCACTGTGCCACTGAGAGATAATTTCGTCACTTTGCAGAAGTGTGAGACTACAACACTGGTCAGTGAATCCAGTTGTCCCACTGTTTTGTTCCTCTTTCTTGTGTCTTGTGCTTAACGAAATTTTATTTTTGTATCTGTTCACTGGAAATCATAGGACTATGGCTTTCCTCTCTGTGGAAGGAGAACAGTGATGACTCCATTCTGTATGATTCTGCTGTGATGACTTTGTGGGCAAGTCAGCAGTTCCACCTGCTAATTTCCCCTCTGCCACACTCTTCCCATCTCGTTGGAAAGAGAGAGAAATGTAAACCTTAACTGAAACATTTAGTTGCAGTGCATAAAGGCATTGAGGCCAGATTTGGAGAACTGAAAACTTTTAAGAGTATGAAGAGCCTATCTGTGATAGTCCTTTACATGGCTAGTTGAGAAAATGAAAAACATTTAACAAGCCTTTAGATAAGGCACTGTTCGTTGGTACATGGATTCTGTATTCAATAACACGTAGCCCCTAACATCACTCATTAGAAGGCGATACTTTTCCAATGAGCGGTAACAGTGGCCCTGGATATACCATAAAAATTTGTTACACTCGGAGTGGCGAGATTAACCTCTTGAGTATGCATTTATACAATGTCCTATCTGCTCTGCGTTGCAGTTTTTCTGATGACACCCCTTGCAGTTAGTAGCACTATTACGTTGTAAACTGACAAATTGTATATAAACGTAGGCTTCTGCGGCCATTGTCACAGTCAATAAAATTTTCCTGGGTTTGTTACCGCATTGTCAGTAAGTAAAACTACTGATGTTTCGGTCACTGTTGCAAGTGACCTTCTTCATGGAGTTGTTTTGTTTACAAAAAACACCATGAAGGAGGTCACTTGCAACAAGGACTGAAATGTTGGTAGTTTTACATATTGACAGTGTGGTCACAAACACAGAAAAATTTTATTGACTGTGATAAATTGAAGATTCTGATAAGATTGGGGGTGGCTACATTTAGTAAATGGGAAAACAGAAATGTCATCATGGTGAGTTTATTGTAAATAAACACTGTTAACTCTACAGAAATACATTTCCGATATTAATTAACATAATTAACTTGAAAATAATGTCATAGTCTATCCAGAGATTTCAGATGGATCATGTGTAATGACTGACTGACTTGGCACAATATAAAGTTTACTATAAAATATAGTACTGCTTTGTACTTCTTCCTATACTGTCAGGTGTCTCTGCCGTCATTGTTTATTTAGCAAAACTTGAAATTTAGTGAATAGTAATAATGCCAAAATTTGCCCAACAAATGACAGACTTCTCCTGATATTTTCTATACCAAAATGAGTTAATAATATCAATATTTAATAATTAAAATTGTGAGACCAATTATAGTGTGCAGAGAGGCACTCAATCAGTCATTCTTCCTGTGCTCCATTCTTGAATGGAATTGGAAGAAGCCCTAATAATGGGCACAATGTGGAGTACCCTCTCCCGTGTACTTCACACTGGTTTCCAGAGTTTAAATGTAGATATGGATTGTTTGCTGCTAATTCTCTGGGTCGTCTCCAGTGTCTGTAACTACGTGCAAGATATCTCTAACACCACCAACCTGCTTTAAACACTGACCAGGACTGAGAGCTGATCCCAACAGTGGCCGAGGAATCGGCTGTTTGTAGATCAGGAAAAGGTGTTATCTCCTCACCTGAACATGAGTTGTAGCAGTAGCAGTGACTGTAATCGCACGGTGAACTATTAATGAAACATATGTGATTACAACAGTCATTTACTCATTTTGGTACAGAGACAGAATTCCAGCAGATGGGAGGCTATTACCCCTCAGTGATGTAGTTGGCTTCAGACACACCATGCACCAATGTCAGCAATCATTGGCCCATGCGAGTAGTGACATGTGCTAGCATCATTATGCCTGCTGAAGGCTGACACTGTGGTGTGCCACAGTCTGTGTGGCATAGGCAAAGCTCCTGGCAGCTTGACTGCCTTCTGGTTGCTGTGTACCATACTGGTAAGGACAGTATTTAAACCGTAGTAAGCAACATGGCCAAAGTCGTGTGCCTGCATTGGGTGGCCATCAGCAATGATGAGGGCCTACAGGAACCAGTAAACAGTAACAAAGTAGCCAGGCAGCCCCTAGCCCAGACTTGAACATGTGATGGACCAGGGAGGTGGTCATCAGTGGAAGAAAAGCACACGGCACGTGACCCAGCAGTGTGAAGGTGCCAAGTTCGAAACTCAGGCAGATACTTGCAGCTACTGGAGATGAAGTCCTTGGAAGGTGACTGTGAGAGCATGCTGGTCAGTACTTCTCCAAAAGCAGCACTCCCACTCTAGAAGTGATAACAAGTTGGAGTGGCCAGTTGTTGCCATTAGGTGGTGAGGACTTCATTTGTTCCAATTCTCTTCTCTTCTCGCCCCTGCAGGAGCCTAACTGGAGCTGTAATGTCGGCCAGCTTCACCTTTCAGAGCTGGCTAGCATCTTCCAGGTCATCAGTATCCTAAATAAGACCATTTTCACTCTGAATACACATTTTTGTGAAACGATGTGTTCTGGACATCAAGTTGATGCTCACTTCCCTCTGTATGACATTCTTTTTCTAAGAATGGCAGGGACAGTTCATTGTACCTAACAGAGTTGTGGTGCACTGCAACATGTATAATGACTTGTGTGTTGCCTAAACTCTCTTCGGTTATGGGAACAGCTTCCTGCTACAATTCTATAGCTCTATAAGCGACTGCCCAAGAAAATATTGTAATATCATTAGTAATAATTAAAAAAGTTGTTAAAGAAAATGTAAAGTCGCAAATATAACATGAAACATTACAGAATACGAAGCACTGTTTGTACAGTACTTTTATATAAAGCAGTCACCAAAGGTTTTTTTTTTTTTTTTTTTTTTTTTTTTTTTTTTTTTTTTTTTTTTTCCCCTCCAATGATTGCTACCACCTTTTCAATATACACTGGTGTGGAATACACAGTGGCAACAATAAGCATACCATCAACAAAAAAGTACGAAACCAGTCACTACAGCACAATTAGAATTATCCCTCTTGATTGACAAACTCTATTTAGCGTAAATTTAAAATCCTGTAGGGTAGCTATCCATCTTAAGTACTGTAAGAAATTTAACATTATGGTTACAAGAGTACAAATTAGGATACATTGCTACTCTCCACATAGGGGATCAGTGAAGTGGCAGACAGGCACAGTTTAAAAGTGCCTGTCTGCCATTAAACTCCTCATCTACGTGGTAAGTAGCAATCTAGCTAAAATAATTTTGTTGTTGTTTCACTCTGGATTTTCAGTTGTTTAATATTATGATAAGATTTATCAAAGATATTCAGCTGATAATTGGCCTAGTGATCGCAGCTTTAATGTGGTCAGTTCATTTTAGTTAAAATGTCTGTGTCTCGGTGAATTAAGGTTGCAGGTGTATTCCTTACAGATTACTGAATAGTCATCTACCATGGAAGTTTGCTGTGGGAGAAGATGGAAAAGTTGTAGCCATTTTACAAGATACACTTTTGGAAATACGAGCCAGTAGAGATGAATACTCATCAGTTGTAGGCAAAGCTGTAGGTAAGTTGATCCATAGTGGCAGATTTTAGATGCTCTGTGGTATAATCTGATAATGTTCCTGCAAGGTTTGAGTCAGGTTTGCATTTTGTCAGTTTCTTTGACTCTTCAACCTTTGCATTTGTGTTGTTTCCTGTTAAGCAAATACTTGATTATTCACAAATTAGCTGAACCTGTAGCTGGGTGCCCATCTTCTGTGTAAAACGGCAATATTTGGAAAATTTTTTAACTGTATGGTGTGTAAAGTGCTTATATGCCCTGAATTTGGATGGTTACCTAAGATTATATAAATGTGCAGTGCATCATAGCTTAACATATGAATGTGATAATGTAGTAAGAACTACCTCTGTCAACAGTAGACACGCACGCAAACGCAACTTGCACACATGTCTGCTGTCTCAGAGAGCTCTCTGAGACTGCAGACGTGTGTGCAAGTTGCGTTTGTGTGTGTGCGTGTGCGCGTGTGTGTATGTGTGTCTACTGTTGACAATGGCCTTAATGGCCGAAAGCTATGAGAGTGTGAATTTTTTTATTGTGCCTATTGCGACTCAGTATCTCTGCTATATGGTGAGTAGCAACTTTCCTTCTCTGGTATTATTATTTTCCACCCTGGATTTTCCATTGTTTGATTGTATTGCAACTTTCCTAGAACTCTTTGTATGAAAGCTGATGGCATTAACACAAGGTGAATGCATTGAGATAGTCCTTAATAGGAGAGACTAGTGCCCATGCTGTCACAGTGGATTTTAAGCATCACCACCCAGACAGACCACTCATTACCCACTGTGTGGTGGTGAAAATTCTTACAAAATTCCAAACTGGGTCTGTTGCAGACAAAGCAGAAGCTGGGCGATCAAAAACTGCTATGGATGAAGCAGCATCACCCACTGTTCTGCCATTGTTCAGTAAGAGTCCAGAGTGTAGTACTTGCTGCATTTTGCAGCAAATTAGGGTCAGCCATACATCAAAAATGAGAATTCTAACCACACACTAGTGAAAATATGACTGTTGTACCATCTCACCAAGAACAAATAGATTGTTGTGTACAGTGTGCAGAATGGGTGATATCCAAGCTGGGTGAAAAACACCATTTCCTCTATGATGTACTCATTATGGTTGAAGTGAACGTCTGTGTGAACGGAACCTGTTTTATAGAAACATATTTTGTCTGATGTCAGGAGGAGACAAACATAAAAGGTTCGGGTCTATTAATCGTCAGCAGTTCAAAAATATGGCAAATCATGGTATCCCTTACGGGAATGGCAGCAAGTGTGTTGGGACCCTTGCTCTTCATGTTGTATATTAATGACCTCGTAGACAATATTAATAGTAACCTCAGACTTTTTACAGATCATGCAGTTATCTATGACGAAGTACTGTCTGAAAGAAGCTGCACGAATAGTCAATCAGATCCAGATAAGATTTCAAAGTGGTTCAGAGATTGACAACTTGCTTCAAATGTTCAGAAATGTAAAATTGTACACACAAAATGAAAAAAAAGTCATATTCTGTGACTTAATATCAATGAATCACTGTTGAAATCGCCCAACTCGTATAAATACCAGGGTGTAACATTGTACAGCGATGTGAAGTGGAATGATCACATACACTCTGTTGTGGATAAAGATGGTAGGCTACGGTTTATTGGTAGAATACTGTAGAAGGGCAATCAGTCTACAAAAGAGACTGCTTACAAATCACTTGTGTGACCAGTTCTAGAATATTGCTCAGGTGTGTGTGGGAGCTGTACCAAATAGGACTACTAAGGGATAAAAAATGTATACAGAGAAGAGCAGCATGAATTTTCACAGGTTTGTTTGATCCACGGGAGTGTGTCACAGAGATATTGAAGGAACTGCACTGGAAGACTCTTTAGGGCAGATGTAAAGTATCCTTAGAAAGTCTATTAAGAAAGTTTCAAGAACCATCTGTAAATGATGACTCTAGGAATATACTACAATATTGTTTGCATAGGGATCATGAGGGTAAGTTTAGAATAACTACTGTGCACACAGAGGCATTCAAACAGTCATTCTTCTCACACTCCATATGTGAAGGGAATGGAAAGGAAAGCTAATAATTGTTACAATGAGACATACCCTCTGCCAATCACCTCACGGTGCTTTGCAGATTGTAGACTGAGACGTAGATGGATAAAAGAACAGAATCACAGATTATTGCTAGTATTTGTTTTGTGAGCATTAGCCTATGGTCCAAGGCATAATTTTTACTCATTCAATGCTGGAGACATCATTAGAGGCTTTAGTGACTCAGAAAACTGGTCAGATATCAACTATATTGAATGGATCTATTGATGGTATCTGGCACAATGAAAGTGATGTTTTGGTAAGGAATATGGGTTCTTGTTTTGCAGGGCTCTTCTTCATTCATGGTATGTCAACAGCAGCCAATATCTGCAGCTGTTAGATAAAGATATAGCACCATAGCTGCTGTCTGCAGAAGAATATTTCCAACTGTCTTTCAACACAGTGGTGCTCCATTATGAGCTAGTTGTTAGGTCATACCTATATCTGGGGACCAAGTTTCTCTGGAGTTGGATAGGTAGTTTCCATGTTCCTTGGGTTTAAGTCCATTAGATCTGTAACTGCAGGGACATATGAAGACAAATGTGTGTGCTACGGTGAAGATCAGAAATCTTGTACACCTCAGCAACAGGTTGTTGCTGTTTGTGCTCGCATTCCAGTACGTGTGTGTGTGTGTGTGTGTGTGTGTGTGTGTGTTAAAGTTCATGAGGAATGGGTGATGTGGATAACAGCTGCCTATCACTGTGCTGAGCAACACGCTGAGACATTCCTGTTGCCTTTATCTGTCATTGTTATGTGGGAAATGTGATGTAACTCATGAATGAATAAAGCTGTATGCAGATGAGATACCATAAATTTTCTCTTGTAATTCTCTATCTGACACTTTACGTGACCCCTTTACTTTTTGAAAATTTGACTTACTTTCAATATTCATTAAAATGATTCGTTCTCTATTCTTTTAACAGTGTGCAGAGATCCAGTGCCCCAATGGAGGAAAATGTTGTGGAGTCCAGACTGCAGCATGCTGGCAGTAGCGTACAGTAGTGGCGATGTTGCTTTCTACAACTTGTTAGGAAGCAACATGTTCTGCATAAAACCAGTATGAAGACTTTGTGAATTTCTATGAATAAACTGTGTAATTTCCATGCATGAGCATGTACATGCATGCGTGCGCATACACCTACACCCAGACACACATACACACATATATATACAAGCAAAAATTTGAGGTTCTTTACTGATGCATGTACAGAAATTTTGTAACTTTAAAACTTGGCGGGTGGGAAAGCTAAGCTAACTCATTTGCATAACATGTTGCACAAACACAAGGAGTAAAGGAATTTAATTCTTTAATCTCTTACGCTTTTTTTTATATTTATTGTCTAGTGAGATTATGCCCATGGATTAATGTTACATTTATATGAAGTGGAAGCAACAAAAATTTTAATAAGCATTTGGAACTTCTTTCTTCCAAATATGAGTCTGGTGTCTTAATCACAGTGGCGAACACAATTATTATAAAAAGCTCTTCTGTACATCTTATTGTTTACCGTCCTTATTTGTAATGTTGTTATTGACCCTCACTCCAAATTTCCCAATTTGGTTGTGGTATCTAGAGTGATAGTTCTATATGAGGCATTTAAACACATTAGATCAAATGAATGAATCAGCTATTTTTTGTTTTTCTTGAATTGCATTGTTATTATTTATTTGTGTGATTTGTAGTTGTACTTTCGCCGTATTTAGAAACGTGGCGTGGTATGTTTGCAAGGAAGTCAATGTACTGTGAGAACAAAGTGTCTTGTGATAATATTCTAGTATAAAATACTTTTGGTATCATTCACATATCAGTTCAGAATAAAAAGTTGTGCTCTCCACCATGACCTCCATCACACAAATCGAACGTGAGGACACCCTATCCACATTCCTCCAGTAACTGAACAACTTCTCCCCCATTTGCTTCACCTGGTCCTAATCAACCCTACAAGCCACCTTCCCAGATGTTGACCTCCACCTCAAAGATGGCTACACCAGTACCTCCATCCATATCAAACCTACTAACAACCAGCAATACCTCCACTTCGACAGCTGCCACCCATTCCATACCAAGAAGCCCCTTCCGTAAAGCCTAGCCACCCATGGTTGTCGCATCTGCAGTGACTAGCAGTGCCTCTTGAAATATACTGGAGGTCTCACTGAAGCCTTCACTGACCGTAATTATCCTCCCAACCTTGTACAAAAACAAATCTCCCGTGCCTTATCTTTCAAGTCTCCCACCACCTCCCAAAGCACCACTGTCCGGCCACTGAGGAGCATTCCCCTCGTAACTCAGTACCATCCAGGACTGGAGCAACTGAATTACATTCTCCACCAGGGTTTCGATTACCTCTCATCATTCCCTGAAATGAGAAATGTCCTGCCCACTATCCTTCCCACCCCTCCCACAGTGGCATTCCGCTGTCCACTGAACCTACACAATATACTAGTTCATCCTTACACAACCCTTGCTCCTAGTCCCTTACCTCATGGCTCATACCCCTGTAATAGACCTAGGTGCAAGACCTGTCCCATACATCCTCCCATCAGCACCTACTCCAGTCTGGTCATAAATATCATCTATCCCATCAAAGGTAGGGCTACCTGTGAAACCAGTCTTGTGGTTACAAGCTAAGCTGCAACCTCTGTGCTGCATTCTGTGTGGGCATGACAACCAACAAGCTGTCTGTTCGCATGAATGGCCACTGAAAAACTGTGATTAGGAAACAAGTGGACCACCCTGTTGCTGAACATGTTGCTAAACATGATATCCTTCATTTCAATGACTGCTTCACAGCCTGTGCCATATGGATCCTTCCCACAAACACCAGCTTTTCAGAGTTGCGCGGGTGGGAACTCTCCCTGTGGTACATCCTATGTTCCCGTAACCCTCGGGGCCCCAACTTTCATTAGTCGCTGTCCTCACCCATCCAGCCCCTTCCCTACTCCCATTCCAGCACTACACAGCCGTCATTCCACCACCACACCCAGTCATTTTTTAAATTTATTTCTCTCTATTTCTCCCCTTTTTCACTACCTTCACCCCCCCCCCACCCCGCTACCCCTCCCCACCTCTCCCCTGCCCACCGCCCAACCTGCAGCACTTCACTGTCTGCCATTCTATATATATATATGTGTGTGTGTGTGTGTGTGTGTGTGTGTGTGTGTGTGTGTGTGTGTGTGTGTGTGTGTGTGTGTGAACTAAAAGTGAGTCATGGTTAATCCAGTGTCACTTCAGGGTTAAAGTAGTATGTATAACAGCCAAAACTAAAGGTGATGAGTTTTTTATTCTCGTATTTATTAAAATTTGGACATGAAGTACTACAAAAAGTTTTTTTTATTTGTTGTTATAAATCAAAATCAAAAGCTGAAAATTGAGCTGAAGTGAATGGGCCCAACAGTTGAAGTCTCATTTGGCAGTGAAGGGATTTGATTTGACTGAACAGACAAGTGCTGATTGAGGTCATGTGGGGTACTTGACAGTTCGACTGTGAAAAGTTACAGATTAGAGTAGCATCAACTCTTCAATTGAAGAAGCATTGTGACAAAGACTCCACTCCAGAGTTAAATGTATCATTGATTTTTCTCTGATGCTGATATATTATTTTATAAGTAGTATGTGTTTATGCCATCTTTTGTGACTGTATAAAGTTCTGTTTAGGCCAAATTCATTTTTCTGTATTTAAAAACATCATCAGTGCACACTGTAACAGTTATAGTATTGTTCATGTGTTGATATAATGAGATGACAATCAGTTCTCTTCTTTTAAATTATTTTTTACAATCTCTTGTTTGAATTTGCTATACAGTATGCAGGTTTTTTTGATTTCTTACCTTGTTCCCAGCTATACACGGCTGTCTGTTTGGCTGTCTGTTTTTCAGCACACTGACACTGCACCAACCACAGTATTTTCTTGTTTGTATGTTTTAGTGCACAGTGTACATGCATGTGTATGCAACTCCCCATGCCCCCCCCCCCCCCCCCCCCCCCGGTCTCTCTCTCTCTATTTCTCTCTCTCTCTCTTATCCTTACCTACCTACCTCTGTACAGTTACATTGTATCAGCTGAAAAAACAATGCCAGGATTGCAGTTTGGCAAGTAGACTGTGTTACGACGTTGTGTTGGGGGTGTGGTTAAGGGAAGAAAAGAGGCAAGGACTGGGAGGAACAGTTGGGGAAGTGCGCCTGATGGCTCTGAGGGAGGCAGGAGGTGTACAAGATAGGAACACAGGGGGGGGGGGGGGGGGGTTCAGCAGGTGCATAAATTAGGAATGCAACATGCGTCCATCAGAACTGGTGAGCTCATGCACTGTGTGATGACATGACACTGATCTGAGGGAATGGAATGTGGCAGGGGCGGGTGGGGCAGAGCAAGAACAGGAGACCGGGGGGGTGGGGGGCGGAGGGGTGGGGGGGGTGAATTCAGGGGTTAGTGGAGATTGACACCAGGAGGATTGAGGGAATAAAGGATGTGTTGCAAAGATACATCCCATGTATGCTGTTAAGAAAAATTGATGCTAGAGAGAAGGATCTGCTGCTGGAAGAGGGGGGGGGGGAGGGGGAGGAGGAGAGGAGAGGGAGGAAGGATCCGGGAGGTACAGGTTGTGAATCAGCCACTGAAATCAAGTGTGTTGTGCTCAGCAGTGTGTTGTGATGTCTGCCTTTGTCCACAGTCTGGTGGCTGCCAATTGTTCAGATGGACAGATGGATGCAGGTAATGGCCACATAAAATGCCGTACAGGAATTGCAGCAGTGCTAGTATACAACATTGTGCTTTCACAGGTGGCCCTGCCTCTGATAGGTTAGGATAAGCCTATGTCAACCCAAGGATGTGATGGGTATGTGAACCATACAGGTCTTGCAAACAAGTTTTTGTCGCTCTCGAATAGTTTGACCACCCACGAATGGCACATAAACAGTCATGAAAATTCCCAAGCCCAGTATGCTGAAAGCCTCACCAACCTAGAAATTACGATTACAGACAACTTAAACTGGAAATAATACATAGAAAATGTTGTGGGGAAGGGGACCCAAAGACTGCATTTCACTGGCAGAAAACCTAGGAGGTGCAACAGATCTACTAGAGAGACTATGCTTGTCCATCCTGCTTTGGAGTACTGCTGTGTGGTGTAGGGTTCTTACTAGGTAGGTTTAATGGAGTATATTGCAAAAGTTCAAAGAACGGTGCACATTTTGTATCATCAAGAAATATGGATGAAGGTTTAATGGAGTATATCGCAAAAGTTCAAAGAAAGGTGCACATTTTGTATCATCAAGAAATATGGATGAGAGTGTCGCAGACGTGATACAGGATTTGGGGCAGAGATCGGTAAGACAAAGGCATTTTTAATGCAGTTGGATATTCTCACAAAATTTGAATCACCAACTTTCTCCTCCACCTGCGAAAATATTATGTTGATGCTGACCTACATAGGGAGAAATGATCACCATAATAAAATAAGGGAAATGAGAGCTGGCACAGAAGGATACAGCTGTTCATTTTTTCCACAAACTGTTAAAGAGTGAATATTAGAGGAATTAGTGTGAAGGTGATTTGATCAACCCTCTGCCAGGCACTTCAATGTGATTTCCAGAGTAGCCATGTAGATGTAGATTTTCACAGACAGCCTCTATCCCCTCCAAATGTAGTCCACAAACAGATTTCCCATGCTGTATCCTCACACACTTACTAATCTTCTCACCACCCAAAGAGCCATCTGCAAAGCAGGAACCCCCTCAACGTGCAATATCATCCTGGGCTGGAACAAGTAAATCATGTCCTTCTGCAGGTCTTTGACTATCATCATTATTTTCTCATGTTTGATCTTGTGAATTCCACAGTCATTAATGATAGATGGTGAATGATGCAACCAATCACAAATAATTTTTAAAATGTTTTGTTTTAGTGCCACAACTGGAGTTGGATTACCATGCCCATCTTCAGATGGCCAATATTTTCAGTTACATAGATGTTTTGATCAACAACATGTCATCTCCTGCTGCACTGCAGAAGAATGTTAGAGTATTTAGTGCCAGTTTACAAGTTGTGTCATGCTGAACACTGACTTTGAGTATTATGAAGTGTGCATCAATAATTTATTTAAGATATGTGTGCTCAGCAATGTACACAGTGTATGCACTTTTTTCTTTGAAAAGTTGCCTCCAACATTCAGATGTATCTTAAAAATGGTCATATATTCAATGCCGCGGGAAACTTATCTCTATCAATATCTGGCAACATGAGATTCAACTGGCAGCAGCAGTGCATCGATGTGGCAAACATGAGTTGCGGGGATTCATAAGCTTGCTGACACTGTGTCCCTCCCAGCCCACCGTCACACACCCGGAATACTGTCTAACCTTTGATGAGTCACTGCAGTCTACAGTGCCAGTGAACTTGAACTGAAGTGATTTATGTTATTGATAACAGTACAATATTTTTGTTAGTAGCTAGTTTCGTAATGGGGAAAAAATAAAAGGTATTCATTCATATGTTGTGAGCTATGGAAACAGAGTGGCATATCAGCCCTCCATCAACAGAAAAAGAAACCATTTGCATTTGACAGGCTAGTAAAGAAGAATTGAAAAAAAAGGAAGACTAAATATGCAAATAGAGGACTGAATACAAAGTGGATAAAACCAGAAGATGACATATTGAAATGGATTCACGGACACCATCAAAATGGCATAGTAATTAAACACAAATGATTGAAATACGCACTCATAATCTAGTGTTACAGTGGAACTTAACAGACATTAAGGGTGGGGTTGGTTGGTGCTACAGGTGTCATACACATAGCATGCGATCCAGAACCAAAATATCTCAGAAACTGTCACAAGAGTATGAAGAAAAAACATTATCTTTCCATCACGTTATTATTCAAGGTCAAAACAAAACTGCCAAATTGAAGATATGGACGAAACTCCTCTGACATTTGATATGCCAAGTAACAGAACTGTTGTCATGAAAGGTGCTAAAACTGTAGGTATAAAAACAAGTGGACATGAAACAATTTACTACACTGTTGTCCTTTCATGCTGTTCTGACAGTACTAAACTTAATCCAGTGATTATTATCAAGCACAAAACAATGCCGAAACCTTCTGAAATAATGCCAGGTGTTATTGCTCATGTACATGGCAAGGGTTGAGTGGATGAGGGTGGTATGCAGTTATGGATTAACAGAGTATGGGAGAGAGGGAAAGATACTCTATTGAAGAAGAGTTCTCTTCTAGTGCTAGATCAGTTTAGTAGTCATTTGAAAAATTCTGTTAGAGAAATTGAGCTGGAAATACGGAGCTTGCTGTTATACCAGGAGAACTTACTTCACAATTGCAACCTATTGATGTCTCAATAAAAAAAAGAACAACATTTAAAGTGTATATAATAGAGGAATGGAACAAGCAGATGATGAATGAAACCCAACATGAATCCATGCCGAATGGAGCTTTAAAATGACTTACAATCAAACAGTTGTGTCAGTGGATGAAATAGTTGTGGTCTAGAGTGAGAAAAGACATTACTGTTAAATCTTTCAAGAAGTATGGTGTAAGTAATGCTCTCGATGGAAGTGAAGACTATCACATATATATGAAGAAGACAACAATGCCGATGATGATAATGAAGAAAAAGAAGAAAGTTTAGATGACAATTTTCAGGGATTTTAAATGTCAGTTTGATATTTAAACTAAGAATTTTTTGTCTGTTTTTGAAGTCTAATAATAAAAATGGTAAAAATATTATTTAAAAAAATTGCTTTGAAAATTAAGGTGGGTCTTATAGTCCTTAGCGTCTTATAGTCCATAAATACAGCAATCGATCTGGAAAACCATATGGACCACAACAAAACAAATCACCATCTACTGGAACTTTTTTGAGTGAGTACAACTATTTCACATTAAATCAAAATAAGTGCAAGCACTTCATGTTTTTTTTAATGAAACACCTTTAAAGTGTTACTAAATATTCAAATATTCTTGTGCAGTACAGGAGCAGATGACATGCTGCTGAGGAAAACAGCTGTATAACAGGAAATATTAGCCATCTGAAGATGGGCATGGTAGCCCAAAACTGGTTATGGCACTGAAATAAAACATTTTAAAAATATTTGTGGTTGTTTGCATCATTCAACTGTCTATCATTGTGTCATTCCTTCCTAAAGTGGCATTTTACTGCCCACCCAACCTACACAATATTCTGGTCAATCACTATGCCACATCCACTCCCAAGACCCTGCCACCTGGGTCATATTGCTGTGGAAGACCCAGGTCCAAGACCTGCCCAGCTTACCCACCCAGCACATCTTATTCTGGCCCTATTGTAGACTTATTCTGTGCCATCAGAGATTGGACCACATGTGAAAGCAACCGTGCTGCAATTTCTGCACAGGATTTTATGTGACGATCACCACCAACTGTCCACCTAAATGAATGGCTACTGCAAACTGTGACCAAGAGCAGACATGGACACCCAGTTGCGGAACATACTGCTGAGCATGACATGCTCAATTTCAGTGGATGATTTGAAAAAATGTACCATCTGGATCCTTCTCCCCTGCACCAGCTTTCCTGAACAACATAGGCTGAAGTTACACTTGCAACACATACTTCATTCCTGTAATGCTACTGGCCTCAGTCGCCACTAACCCCTTGCATCCACATGCTCTTCTTTAAAGTGTTCGTCTGTTACGTCACCCCCTCCCTATTCACTCACCATCACACCACAGCACCAGCACCACAACCACCACCACCACCACCACCAACCACCAACCACCACACACTGCATGAACTCACCAATTCTGTGCATAGCTGTGTGTCCCTTTCCCGTCCCATGAACCTACTGCTTCTCACTGCACCACTCCTATATCATCCGCCTACTGCTTCGATCTGAGACATCGGCTACCTTTCTCCAACCCTCCCTTCCACTCCTCACCTCTTCCTTCTCGTAACTCACTCCATTCAACATGATCCCACATCCTAGTTTACCCGCCAAACTCTGGCATTCAGGTGTTACAATGTAGCTGTACGGTGTGTGTGTGTGTGTGTGTGTGTGTGTGTGTGTGTGTGTGTGTGTGTGTCCTCTAGCTGAAGAAAAGACTTGTTTGTGTGCCTGTTGATGGCTCTATGCCTTAATTATCTCGTGATATTACCTTTATTCCTAAATTTTGTATGTTTTAGTAGAACTTTCTGTATCATATTTAGGACTTTCACAAACAAAACACCACATAATCCCTGCATTTTTTGTAAAATCTGCAATTGCAGAAAAAAGACCTCAAAAACAAAAAAGACAACATGTATTTTATTTTTATAATGTTATTTTGACCACTTTTTCTTATTTTATTCCAGGAATTTCTGGAGAAAGAGAAGACCATCCATCCACTAACTAATATGTTATTCTTAAAACCAAGAATAAAAAGCAAAAAGTGGTAAGTACTGGAAGGCTGTACCAAGAAATCATTGTAGTGAAATACTTCTTTTTGGTTTCTGTTTGGGGGCATCAGTTAACAGGATTGTGGATAGTGGTATTACAACCTATTTGTGATGTTCTCTTTGAAGAAAATGTATATGAACTTAAGAAATGAAATCTTGTTGTGCTGCCTCCTGCGATGATGTGAGGCCATCGGGCAGAAATACTTTTAAACACTCGTCTTAAGGTTTGGAAACTTAAAATTCTAGCTGGAAGCAATAGACAAAAGGAAGGAAAAAGAGAATTATCTCAGCAAGTATGAGAGAGACCGTATATAGAGGGGAATAAATTACCCAGAATCTCTTGTCATTCCAATTGTAACTGCTCTGTCCTGTGCTCACCACTGATTGATGTCTGTGTGGCTAATTGTTTTGTGTGTAGCACCCTCAGTAAAAGTCCTGTGGACTGTATTTGAAGATAGCACTCTTCCACCGCTACCAACAAAAGGAGAGTCTAGTTGGGCTTGTGTAGTTAGTTAGCATGCCTATTCTTCATATGCATAATAGTGAATACTGGTGTGCATAATAGTTTTTGGCTATCCGTGGCAGAATCTCTGCATGGCAAACCCTTGGCAAGACATTTTTACCTCATTGTAAGAAAGACATTTAACAAGAAGCCTACCCATGTCTGGGCTGGATCTACATGCACTCTGCCCTCCATTGCAGTTTGTTCAGTAAATGTGTCTGTACCAATCAACCAAATGAACTACATGTAGAATCATCAGAGGAAAGGGCAGAAAGTACATTTGAGGAAACGTTATATGAGAACGAATGGATGTGAAAATTGCCATATACACATATGGAAATGTATTACATATGTGTTTCAGAACAGAGATGGAAGAACATTCTGGTGGGGCATTTAACCTATTGTGAATATGGTGAGCCTTATGACACAACATGTGATGGAATTCTCATTGTGCCAGGATAATTGTATGATGGTTGGTATGACCAAATTTTGATTTGACTTAGTGTAAACACTAGTTCAATATGTAATTGATATAAACCATTATCATCTTATGAGGTATCCAGCTAAATCAAACAGTGTGGATTGTTATTGGTTAAATCAAGTCCATTGCAATCTTCCCTAAGCTGCATATCCTCACCTAACTTGAGAAGAAAGAATACCCTTCTGAAGGAGTATAAGAAAATCTGCAACAGTCTGCAGCTGCCAATTCATGAGAGATATTTGCAATCCAGATCAACAAACTACTCCAGGCATCCCTCACTCAGAGCAGCCAGCAACCTGGTGGACCGTAATTTCAATCTCTGTGAAGCCTGAACAAAAGAATGGTCTAATAATATTCCACCAGAGCTCCATAGTCTTTTCCAAGCCAACAACAAACTGTGGGAAGTGGATCTGCCACAGAGGACATGGAGTGCGCTCAACAGGATCTGATCTAACATTGGGAGATGCAGTGACCTTCTATACTAAAGATTGTTAATGCATGTTGATGATTATTTTTATTACAGTGTAGAATGTAATTGTCCAGCATCTCTGTCTTTTGTACATGATTTTTCTAATTGTAATGTGACTCATTTTGAGAAAAATATAATTCATTTTTCACCTTGTGTTGAACTACACTGAGATGACGAAAGTCACGGATAACGATACGCACGTGTACTAATGGCAGTAGTATCACTTGCACAAAGTATAAAAGGGACATGCAAGGGCAGAGCTGTTATTTGTACTCAGGTGATTCATGTGAAAAGTTTCTGACGTGATAGTGGCCGCACAATGGGAGTTAGCAGACTTTGAATGCGGGATGGTAGTTGGAGCTAGATGCATGGAACATTCCATATTAGAAATTGTTCGGGAATTAAATATTCCAAGATCCACAGTGTCAAGAGCGTGCAGAGAATGCCAAATTTCAGACATTATCTCTCATTGTGGATAATGAGTGGTTGCATTTGACTGTGCAGGGTTTGGCTGTGACACAGACCCCACAAAGCCATCGACCCCAGTTGTTAACAAGACACTGTGCAAGCTGGTGGTGCCTCCATAATGGTGTGGTCAATGTTTACATGGAATGGACTGACTTCTCTGGTCCAATTGAACTTATCATTAACTGGCAATTGTTCTATTCAGCTACTTGGAGACCATTTTCAGCCAAACACTGATGGAATTTTCATGGACAACAATGTGCCTTGTCACCAGGCCACAATTGTTCGTGACTGGTTTGAAGAAACCTCTGAACAGTTGAGCGAATGGTTTTACTACACAGATCACTCAACCTGAATTCCATCAAACATTTATGGGGCATAATCGAGAGCTCTGTTCATGTACAAAATCCTCAGGAAGCAAAATATTCAGTTCTTCTGAAATACATTTATCAAAGTAAAAGTACTCAATGCTACCTTACCTTTAGGAATGTTGGTTCCTTGCTCAGGGAGGAGAGGAGGCTACGTTGGGGAAGATAACAAAGCAAGGGCAGGCTACTCAGCCCCCCGGATGAGGGACATACTTTTAGTGAGAATAAGGGGACACTAAGATCTCTGTCTAGTGGTTAGCAATTCTGTGTCATAATTTAGCAACCTAGACTGATAGACATCTATGATAGCAAACTAATATACTATTCTGTCTTCTCTACAGTAAAAAGCATTTGTTGAGGAAAAAGTAAAAATAATGATTGTGCCAGGTAGCATGTTAAAACAAATTCTGAGCTATTTCATCAGGAAGCTGACTAAATGCGCTGTAAGAATTAAAACAGCTGAAGTAGCTGAATTTTGCCTTCATTCTCCTCAAAAGCTTGCAATAATCCTCTTTTCTTTTACAGGGCATATGAATTCATCATTGTTGACTACAAAGGAAATCTCAACAATTATTTGGTGTCACCAACTGATGGGTTTGAAGCAAACCATACATTTTCATTTGCATCCCATTACTGTAATGGTGTCACTGCTGTCAGTTATCACCCATCACATAATTTGCTCTTTGTGGCTGGCATAACTGGAATTCAGTTATATGATGGACTTACGGTGAGCTATGTAATGACATATTTTGTTAAAAGGACATTCAGAGAATGAACATGAATTATTGTATTTTAAAGAGAAAAATGTTCAATGAAGATTATTGAGTTGGTGAATGCATCGGTCATATCAGTTATTATATATTTGATCATAAAAAAAGAAAATGGAGGAGGAGGAGGTGAGGTAGGGAGGGAGAGGGTGACGGGGTGCTGGAAAGAGAAAACATTCTGGTTGTTTTAGTGCTAGTTAAAGAAGAATTGTACAGAAAGAAAATGTGGTTGAGCCCATAAAGTTCATTTGCGTGCGGGCACCCACGTGCGTGCGCGTTCATTCGCACTGGTGTGTGTGTGTGTGTGTGTGTGTGTGTGTGTGTGTGTGTGTGTGTGTGTGTGTGTGTGTGGAGGGGGCGGGCGTGCGCGCGCATACGTACATGCAATCCCATAGGGGTACTGAGATAAGTGACAGCTGCATCTTCAAATTAGTGGTGGGATGGAATAAATGCATGAATCAGTGTGTGGCTATGTAGAAAAAACAGTTAAAACTGTTTAGAACATTCTCTATAGTATGATTTTCTTTTATATCTTAATTTGACTGAAAATATAGTACGGCAGAAATTTTTGGATGTTGTGGAAATGGTGGTAACAACAGCAGCAGCACACTATCTTCAAACCCTTTGTTCCCAAAAACTCAATGTAAAATGAATACGGTTCAATAACTGATATTAGAGAGTGGGAAATAGTCCTGATTTTGAAACTTCCTGGCAGATTAAAACTGTGTGCCCGACCGAGACTCGAACTCGGCAGAAGTAAAGCTGTGAGTACCGGGTGTAAGTCGTGCTTTGGTAGCTCAGTTGGTAGAGCACTTGCCTGCGAAAGGCAAAGGTCCCGAGTTCGAGTCTCGGTCGGGCACACAGTTTTATTCTGCCAGGAAGTTTCATATCAGTGCACACTCCGCTGCAGAGTGAAAATCTCATTCTGGAAACATCCCCCAGGCTGTGGCTAAGCCATGTCTCCGCAATATCCTTTCTTTCAGGAGTGCTAGTTCTGCAAGGTTCGCAGGAGAGCTTCTGTAAAGTTTGGAAGGTAGGAGACGAGGTACTGGCAGAAGTAAAGCTGTGAGTGCCGGGCTTGAGTCGTGCTTCGGTAGCTTAGTTGGTAGAGCACTTGCCCGTGAAAGACAAAGGTCCCGAGTTCGAGTCTCGGTCGGGCACACAGTTTTAATCTGCCAGGAAGTTTCATATCAGCGTACACTCCGCTGCAGAGTGAAAATCTCATTCTAGAGTCCTGATTTTTATTGAAACTATTTCTTATTACTAATAATATACATTATGCCTATCCCAGCTTGTGCTACAAAATGTAGTAACTATTGCAAACCATCTATTAAATGATGATAACACTCAGATGAGAATGTTGTAACATATACTATGTTCTGGAATATGAACATAAATAGTTCAACTCTGTATGTTGTTTGTCCAGTGCTCTGCTGGATAAACAGACTATTACTTTCATTTTATGTCTGGCAAATTCTAGCAATCAGCTTGATTGCATATCACTTCACTTAACTTCCTTGTGCTTCTTTTCCAACTTCGTACATTCTGTGTTTTTTAATATCAATGATACTGTAGTTGGTGAGGGTAAGGCTTTTACTACAAATCCACAGACTTGGAGTATCATTTTTTAGTTCCTCTATGATTTTTCTAGCATTTTACATGCTTTCTTTTGTTCAGCAGTACTCTTCTTATGTGAATCATGTCAGGTTGCATGAGTAATAATTTCCACATTGAATTTTATTTGTCTGATGAAGCATTACTTAGTGAAAATCTGATGCTGGTTTCAATTGTTGTGATGACGGTAAGTGGTGACCGATACCAGTTAATAGCATACAACATTTTTTGTGACTGTCAAAGTATTAAGTGTACAATAAACCTAATCATTACCTCCCAACAAGTCAATTTTTCCTAAAATTAAACTGACATTATTGTATTTAAGTAAAATATTTCCATTATTGTCCTCTTTCTGCTTTTTGCAACAGTATGTAAAACTTCACAGTCTACATTTTAATGGTGATTACTGTTAATAGTTACTGTTGTGCGTTTCCTTGTCTCTAGCGTCTGTCATTTTTGGATACCTAACTGCCACAGCTCTGATTGATCAACATATGAGGTCTGTTCAAAAAAATTCCCAAAATTTGTCCACAAAATTATTCTACACTTAGCTTTTATTTACTGTGCATGATACCCTCCAAAATAGTCTCCTCCACAATTGATACACTGCTCGCAATGCAGTTTCTACTTCCGGAAGCAGTCTTAGAATGCCTCTTGCTGGATTGTGCGAAGTGCTGACCACAAATTGTCCTTTCTCATCTATTGTTGCAAATCTTCATTCTTTCAATAGAGTTTTCAACTCTGGAAATAGAAAAAAGTCCACATGGGTCAGGCCTGGAGAGTACTGAGGATGAGGCAGCACAGTGATTTCATTCAATAGTCACACATCAACAGGAATGAATCTGCGGGTGTGCTACCATGGTGTGAGAACCGTGAATTGTCTCTTCACATTTCAGGCCGTTTCCTTCTCACAGGTTTTCATGACATGATCGAACTGAAACGATACATTCTTCTGCAGTCTCTTGGACAGTCTGCCTTTGATTGGCACACTCAGTTTCGTTGACGTTCCTGACATTATCCTTGTTGGTAGATGTCAAAAGGTGTCCTGAATAAGGGCCATCTTTAACTTTTGTCTGGCAACTTTTAAATCATGTGAACCATTCGTAACACCAAGTACGGCTTAAGCAGTCATCACTATTGGCTTTCTGCATCATTTGGTGTGTCTGTAAAGGTTTTCTTGTATTTCAAACAAAATTTAATGCAAACGCGTTGTTCCTTTCACTATGCCATCTCAAAATTTGCAAACTGTGTGACTCAATGTTCTACTCAAACAGCACTGAACAATAACTGACAGACATACAACAATGAAACTTCCAGCAGTTACACGTTAAACACAGGCGTGTGGAGGGTTGCCAACCACATTTTGTTGCAACACACCATTGGTGTGAAATTATGAATGTTCCAGAGTTTTTTTTTTAATAGACCTCGTATACCTTTCCATTGTGCTTGTGGTGATTGAATATGCACCACTCTGTGCTAATGGTTTCATTCTATCTTTACTATCAACTAACAACTGAACTATGTTGTTGTTGTAAAACACAGGTTGCAAGACATTTTCTTTTTGCAAAGCAATCTGATATTTTGCCATTGTTTGAGTAGGGCACTAGTTTTTGTAACTGTAGTCTGATACGTATTGACTAGTGTACAGAAGTGATGTGATCTTAACACACTTACTGAAAGTGATAAGTTTGATTGTCTGTTGTTCAGTTTGAAAGGCAGATTCAGATAATGGAAATTATGTTTGGTGATGCACTATGAAATGAAAAGCTACATATCTGTGACTTAGTGAATGGTGTTGGGAGTATAGGTAGAATTACAGAACTGTCCTTAACTACCACAGGTGGCATGTTGTTAATATAATCACTTTCACTTTTTGCAGGATCGAGGAAGCAGTGCTGGTCTTTCAGGATGGAGACTTTTGAATGACCATCCATACTACCAGTTAACACTTTCAAATGAAGAAGAGGAGGCTATATGGAATGCCCAGCGTAGTTTCTGGAGTTGGGTTCCTGTGGTGAAGAAGAAAGCAGAACATGTGAGAGTTTGTTACAATCCACTCTAAAATGGCCATTTTCATGAACAGAATAATATAAAATAAAACTTAGTTATGAAAAATGTTGCAAATTATGTAGGTACAGCATATGGCTAATGAAGAGTTCTGAATTCAGATGAGGAGCATGGAACTTAATGGCACAATGGACTAAAAAGAGGAATAGATTGTGATAAGTGACATCCAGAGGCATCAAGGAATTGTTAATTTGGTATGGAAAAAAGGGCTGGGATGAGAGGGGGGGTACAGAAGGTGGAGAAAGACCAAGGCAAGCAGGGTCAAATGAATATGTGTAATTACACACAGATGAAGAAATTGTCACATCATAAACTAGCAAGGAGAGCTGTGTCGAACTGTCTTTGGACTGAAGACCACAGAAAAACGTGTTTTAGTATCATGTGTTAAAAGCTGCTTTAGATTATATGCAAATGTTTAAGTTTAACAGCCTTTAAGAACTGTGAGTGCATGCTGAAAAGTAATGCATCCAATTTTTGTGTGTGAAAACTCTTAAAACTTTTAAAATAAAACAAACTTTGTTAGCGTCTGCATCTTCATGAGGAAGAGGTGAAAAACAGCCCAATCGGTTGCAATAGTCAGATTTATTAAAAATCCCTTGACCCGGGTTTCTGCATCTTTAAAGACTTCTCCTTCAGGAGAAGCAATGACTGTGTTGACCTAGGTTTCTTCATCTTTAAACGTCTTCTTCAGAAAGATCAATGATTAATATTGGTTACATAATGTTGCAGAGATATATTAAATATGTTGCTGTAAGGTACAAACCAAGATAAAATTCACCTCCATAATAATTTGTTGTTTTATTGTTATGGAGGTGTATTGCGTCTTTATTTGCATCTTAAGGCAACACCTTTAATGTACCTCTGCAACCTTATGTAACCAGTGTTAATCATAGATCCTTCTGATGAAGACTTTTGAAAGACATCAAAACCTAGGTCAAGGGATTTTTAATAAACCTGTCTACTGTGACTGATTTAGCTATTTTTCACCTTTTCCCTACAAAGACTGAATTCTATAGTTGCTATCTCCAGCCATGCTCAAGATGTTAAAGAATTCTACATCTTTATTCTTGATGTTTACATATTTATTTCTGAATGTAGTTGCACTGTTGACAAATGTGTGTCTCTGAATGAGAGACCCATTTGTTGATACTGTCACTGTAGAATGTTTGACTTAATTGATGGAGGCACAGTCACACCCATGCTTGCACTGCTTAGTCACTGTCAAAGTGAAATACTCAAAGGTGTTCTTTAAGTTTTGTAAACAGGTGAAAATAGGATGGAGCAAAGTTGAGACTGTATGGAAAATGATTGATGACAGTGTACACAAGGCATCAGATTGGTGCAGATGTTGCAGTGCTTGTGTGTGGTCCAAAACTGACATGCTGAGGGAGAGGGTGCTTCATGCGCGGACGAACTTGTCAAATCAAAACTCTATTATAGCACGCTGTTTCTCATGCACAGACAAGTTACATGCTACTATTTGGAGTCCCCTAGCAGCAGAGGGCTGCAGCTAGAGTCAGTGAAGCAGTAAAGTTGACAGGGTAATATGCATTATGTGTAATATTTAACTGGTACTGAGAACAGAATAAAAATATTTGGAGGCATTACTTTTCAGCACAGCACACCCTCACAGTTTTCGAAACTTGTTTTGCCAACATTCATCTGCAGTTGTTCAGTTACAATCTCATGGACAGTGGTTCTGGGTATACCCAGAGTTGGTCTGCAAACACTCGTTCTACAGTCTATGTTCAAAAGATCATACACGAGTCAGCTGTCTTCACGTAATGGGTGTCCAGAGCGAGTTCCATTGTCTGCATCATCCCAGATTTCCAAAAAGCCTTATGCCACTGAAATGTCTGTTGTTTTGATAGGTATTCATTCCCAAATGCATAATCAAGCACTTGAAATATTTTGGCAGTGAATTTCCTGAGTTTCATGCAGAATTTTGCTGAGACCTGTTGTGCAAGTGAACACTGCATTGAGACTGGAACTGGATCACCAAATGGAGGTTCACCCAGCTTCACACCCTAACTTTCTGGGAGCTTAGGGAACTGGGGTTATTCACAGTTGGAAGCTAATGGTCCCTATCAACTATCCGGAGTGTGCAGACCATACTCCGACTAATAGGAGCATGAGAATAGAACAGGTGACATTACTTTCAAGGCAAACCTTGAGTAAAATCAGTCTCTTCCATGCTCATAATTTGTTCCCCTCTCAACTCACCTCAAATCCATGTGAAGTAATCTGTATGTATATTGCTTCAAACACGCATAATTTAACAGAAGGAATATACCAGTGCTTTGTCAGAGTGTCCAGTGTAAAGGCTGGATATTTCTGCATGCTACAGTTAATGTACAAATTGAAATTCTTTTCCATCTACCCGTAAATTTATGGCAGATTTGCCAATCGGATCCCCGACTTCCTTACAGTTCCCCCCCCCCCCCCCCCATCCCCTCCTCCTCTTACACACTCCTTAACACAGACAAGGTCTGCTGAGTGAGCTGGGGGGGGGGGGGGGGGGGCAGGGAAGTGGGAGTGAAAGAATGAAACATTTAATGTTTCAGTGATGAAATACTGAAATGTATTTTGGAGGGCATGTAGGTGTGTCACAGTGTTTGAGATTCATGTAAAAGTTGTTACATAGAATGAATCTGTTGAATAGTCCCTGGCCATTTTGTTTGCCATGTCCTTTGTGCTTATGTCATGAAAATTTCATAACATTTGATGTGATTCTGCAGTATGTCACACTTCCATGTAACACTGCTTAAAACAGTAGAAGTTGTGTGTTGCTTATCTTTTAGCTATGTTTAATTTTTTGCCTTTCAGAGTACAATTTTTAGAATGCAAGTGTCTCCAAAAGGAAAATTGCTGGTATGCCTTCATTCAGATGGTGCCATTTCTGTGTGGCATCTACCAGGTATAAGGTAAGAGTGGAAACATAACTGTTAAATTACTTGTGAGAAGTGTAATATTATTTCTTAGTGTTCTGTGGAATAGATTACTTATAATGAAAAACCAGTCTCTTTTCTTTGTGAAAGCTTCAATAAACTGAAATGTTTATTTAGCCAAGTGCCAAGTCAGAAAGTGAGAATTCTGTAAAACTGCGAAAGTCTAGTTTCATGTTAGTGGGTAACTGCATAACTACTAAATAATCTGTGAAACAAATACTTCAGATAGTAAAATGAATCTCACCCAGGCAGAAGACTTAAAGTGGGCACTGTTCTTATTTGGACAATGTTCGCAATAGGAAAAGCTATTTACTGCAAGTAATGTAGTGTAAAATATGGTTCTGTTTGTATATATGTCATGTTGTTACATTAAATATAGGTGTGCCACTGATTGTCCATGTGATCTTGCATGTCAGGTTGAAATATTTATTGCTGTCTTGGTAGTGAATGGCCATGCAGAAGACACAGTTTGAGTTAGAAGTGCTGTCGTAGAACTTGTTGGGTGGAACAGGGTGGTATCTGAGCACTGTCATGAAGACAGCTAAAGAGCTACTTGAAACACACGTTCCACCTCCAGTTTCAAAAAGGCAATGTTAACTGTGGAGAGACTTCCACGCAGATCCTTCTGTTACTACCTTCAAGTAAGATTTTAGGTAGAGAATGAATTAGCGGTCAGTCAGCTAGCAAATATCCTCTTGCACAGTAGTGATAAAGAGATTGGTTTATCTAGTTGCTTTTTTCAAGTAAAGAGTTAATTCTGTTGATTTCTGCCCTGTCTGAGTGATTAGAATTTCTATATGTATTTCAGAAATGATGATAATTCGCTATTTGTGAAGGTGCAATAACACAGTGACTAAGAAATGTTCATGGCACAGTGCTGCTGTTGGCTCCTTTGGGCCCTTGTAGACTTAGTTCTGTGGCATGTAGGGGGCTGTTAGTGAGATCGATGATGGTTGCTGAGGCAAGTTTGTGTGTTTTAAATGGTTTTTAATGTATAATAATAACTTCCATTCTTATGAGTACCAGCATTTTGTTTGGAAACAGTAGTGAAGTCATGAAAAAACATTGCTTCATAGTTTTGTTATTGATTACATGATAGACCACTAGTTTGCTATGGCCTCTAACTAGCTCACTGAATGATGCTTATGGGTGTGAGGGGCAGATTTTCACAAATTTTCACAATTTTTTTTTATGGGAGTGGATGTTTGTATGCATAATAAGTGAGACAAAAAGTGACTGCCAAGAATTGGGGCAAGCCCTTAATTGCATATTAATATGGATTAAGGAAATTGACCAGGTTAGATTCTGATGTCAAATCCGGACTGTTGATATGTTAGTATCCAATGTTAATCATTGTAAGCACTTCTTGCAAAAATCAAACGATGGAAACTCCAGGTAACAATATCAACAATATAGGAAAAGACAGATTCCTGCTTATCTTAAAGAAGACACTTCAAGTTGCAGACAGGCACAATTTAAAAGCAATCACATATATTGTTTTACTGATGAAGGCTATACATATCAAAATACAATATTTTGACTGTTTGACTGTGTTGCCTATATCTGTACAGTCACTCAACTGAACTAATTCTTCATTCTTCGTTATTCTACAAGTAAGTTCAGAATATTTTTGTGACTTCTTACTGTCAGTAAAACCATTTATACACAAAAACCACAGTTCAGTTTATTAATTTTATGGAAGTTTCATAATTGTATGGTCAAAAATACTTGATAATAATTAAGGTTCGTATGTGCATAAACACCATGAGCGAGGAGGGAAGGGCATGCTCTCTAGCTCTGTGTGTGAGTGCTCTACACTTCTGAAGACAGATTTGTCAGAAAGCTAGTAATCTCCTAAGTCTTGTTTATGTGCCCCTCAACACCTCTGCTAAAATCTTGAGCTGTTACCTTTACTGCTTCCATTAATGATGTGCATTCCACCAAGGACTTTCCATTTTTATGTTTAGAAGCCATTAGTAGTGTGACGGTACAAACCCCCGTTACTAGATGGATGTTTCTAGTATGCAAGTATTGCTTTGTGGAGAGCGAGTGCACTACACGGTGCGCGATTGACGGAAGCGCGTGCCGCACCTGCGCGAGATTTGCAATGGTCGGTCTCTGCGGCCGTGCGACCACGTGGCCTGCAGCTTGGGCCATTGTTTGGTTTTTTGCGCATTACGCAAAAACTATGTAACTTACGGTGAAGAACGATGCGGCAGTGGATTGTGGTCAGCAATATTTACCTTCTGAAAGATCGATCTTTATTTCAAGTCATGAGACGCAGAAGTTATAGTAAACTCAAAATCGGTTAATATCACGAATACTGAAAGATTAATAAAAATAGTAAATACCGACTTTCAGGGATGGGCGAGCACTCATTAAAAATGTTTCGTCATAGCGAATCAAGTGCCATAGTCGTATGTTACTATTCATAAATAATTAAGCCCGTAAAGAGCAATAAACAAAGTTTGAGGGAAAATTGTTTATAAAATTCAGTAGAAAATTCATGACGTAAAGAACGGCACTATATAATATTCTGGGTGGCATCACACGTAATTTAAACTAGTTAAGTTATGCTATACACTTAACTTGCAATAGTTTTCATTGTCTGCAAATTATTGTTAACATTTATCACCCATAATTAATTAATTATTATGATATGAAGATTTTGAGCAGCGCAATGTGTAGATCGCTATAGATTACGTCCAAAAATGGGGCTATATGCAGTTCTATGTTAAAACTTTGCCGCACAGATGTCAACAAACAAATTTACGCTAAGTGGCGAAATTTTGCTAAAACTAAAACTTGATTTATGTGCGATAGAATAATCCTAGAAATTAATGTAACATAGTAAATAAGATGTACTTTTTAGCGCGGTTCCGATGGTGTACTTATTTCTGTCGAGGGATGTATGCATCAAAATTTGTAACCTAAACTGGTGAGACTGGTACTTAAATAACCAGGGGGTTGGACATCCGAGCCTATATAAGCGAGCGGCCATCTTGGCCAGGGGTCAGTCATTGGTCAGTCGTTTTGGAGGGTGGGTGGCGAGCAAGCCCCACTTGAGGGTGGCCCATGTTGTCGTTTGAGAATTCTTTTTTTGTGCTGATTTATTTCGACAAAGAGCATTGTTTAAGAGTGCAAGTGTGCAAGCTATATTTGGTGAACTGGAAGTGCTACCATTTTTTGTGTGAGTACGATTTATGAGGTACACATCGTTGTAAGTGAACATGTGGCAAACTGTGATTTCGTGCCAAAACTGTTGGAACATAAAAGACAGTGGGACTTGTGGTTCTGTTCGAATTGATTGGGTAATTTTAGTTTATAGCAGCCTACATTACTGCTATTGGGGGCTCGGAGTCAAATTATTATTAAAGTAAAAGTGTAAACCGTCTCACCAGTGCTAATTCCATTGTGTGAATGAAAAGAACGACGACAATAAATAGTGATTGAACTGTGTCGTGAAAAACTGATTTTAGTATAATAATCGCCTAATTTTTGTTCCCTAGCATAAACTGTACTTATGTCTGAGTGAATAATTAATTCAAAAACTATAACAAATGCGCAGGTGTAGAAGTGTACTAATGCACCAAGTGTGGAAATCATCCCCTGAGACTTACGTGAGAGCCAAAATTTGCAGTAACATTTTTTAACCAACATTTGTATATGCACATTCGTGTGAACTCTGCAACTGCACTTCTTCATTATTTACCGCCCCGTCGCAGTAGGTAGATCTGACATTTTATCAGTGATGACAGTTTGCACAGTAACTGATAACAATGACGAAATTGTACAAGTGTTTGAAGAACATGTTCAATGGAAAACAGTTCCCCATGGAAATAATGCTGTAATTGTTATACTTCATAAGAAAAGGGAGGAAAAAGTACACGGTCTGCTCACGTAAATGTGATCACCTCCTGTGTTCAATATCATCATGCGATAAGCACTCACAGACGGCAGGTGGCAGTACTAGCAGCAGATGGTATATAAAGCATGTCTGGGGGACATGGGAAACAGTGCAGTTATCGTCGTAATACTGAAACGGAGTGATTTATCTCACATACAAAAGGGTATGATCATTGGCTTTCGGGCCAAGTGCGCAAACATTTCCAAAACAGCTAAGTTCGTAAAATAACTTGGTGCACCATTTGCCATAGATGATGGGTGAACAACAGCTGTGGAAATGTGTACAGGTGAATAGGTGTGCTACTGTTGAGCAACCCTCGGCCCAGATGAACCAAGGGCTACCAATAGTGTCTTCTTGACGGTGGTTCAGCAAACGATGCTGCATATGGGCCTCTGCAGCAGGTGCCTTGTTCATTCACCTATGCTGACTGCTGTTCATTGGGGATGAAAGCTGGAATTTGCATGCCAGTATCACAATTGGACATCCACTGAGCAGTGGAAGGTGACGTTTTCAGATGAATCACGCTTTATGCTCCATCGGTGTGAAATATCTAAAAGCAAATACCCTGCAACAATCACTGGAAGGGTCTAAGCTGTAGCAGGGAGTGTTATGGTCCGGGGAATGTTTTCATGGCATTCCCTGTGTGATCTCATCCTGGAAGGCACAACGAATCACCACAAGCTAGCATCTATCCATGGGGACCATGTCCACCCATAGGTGCAGTTTGTTTTTCCTCAGCATGATGGGTGTGTGGTCTGAAGAATATGAGAATGAGTTACCATACTCCATTGGCCACCAAATTCCCCAGATTTAAACCAAATCAAGAATCGTGTGGGATCACCTTGATCAGGATGTTCATTGTGTGGATCCCCAACCAAGAAACCAAGCTGGCTACAGCACTGGAGTCAGTGTGGCTCCTCATCCCTGTCAGTGCCGTCCAGAACCTCACTGACTCTCTTCCTGCATGCGTTGCAGTGGTCTGCACCCCATTAGATCATAGTTCCTCTTATAAAGTGCTCCATTTATTAACTGGAATTCTCCTTTAGTTGGTTCCTCCTCCTTCAAGGCTTCTATGGTTTTCTGCGGTGCGGAATCTTGCCACTGTTCAGCAGCAATGTCACTTAATGGGACAATGACTGAGATTTCATCCATGCTGTTGTGTTCCCCCAAAGGATTGCTAGAAAGGCAGTCGGTGTCCTTGTGTTTGAATCTGTTTTGTATACCACTGTGACTGCTCTCTTGAAGCCTCAGTGCCCATCTAGCCATTCAATACAACACATCTTTTAGGCAAGTCAGCCAACATAGAGAATATTGGTCCATTGTAAAAGTGTACGGTGCTCCAAATAAATATAGCTGGAACTTGTCGATGGCCCAGAAAGCTGCAAGGCACTCTTTCTCAGTTGCCAAGTAATTCACCTCGGACTTTGAGAGTACTCTGGAAGTAACACCTTCCTTAACTTGTATTAGAATTGCACCTATTCCATAACCACTAGTGTTAGTGTGAAGTTTTGTCTCAGCATTCGTGTCATACAGTGTGAGGACTGAAGATACGTAAATGCTTCCTTAAGGACAAGGAAAATCTATCTTGCCCCTTGTTCCAGCAAAATTTGGCATCTCCCTGCATTAGTTCTTGCAAGCGCTATGCCTCGGTACAGTACTCTTTTATGAATCAACAGTAGTATGAGCACATTCCAAGAAAACTTCTCACATTGTGAATGTGTCAACGATTCAGAAAAACTGTGATTGCTCTTATTTCTTGGATGGCGAAGAGGCATTTTCTCTGATTCATATGGAGGTCTGCTGTCTGAACACACTTCACCACAGTCGTCAGGTGGTTTAAATGTTCTTCAAATGTTGTCAAAAAATGACAAAGTTATCCACATAGCAAAGATATGTTGTCCATGTAATGTATCGAACCATCAAAGGTGGCCAGAACCCTACATTGCAGGATTGCCACAGGTTCTGGAAATCAGGGAATTTCAAACATGTCAGGAAAATCAGGGAAATATCAGCAAAATTTGAAAAAAAAAAAAACTGTGGAAAATCTTGTTTTTGTCTCAGTAGATGAAGTGATTTGTTTACTGAGGTGCCATGCTTCATCACTGGCCGGGTGCAGCTGAGTACATTTGCCGCTTCCCTACTCCCTCATTTCTACTGCTTCTCCCCTTCCTACCACCCTCTTCAGCTTGCAGTCAGTGCTGCCACCACTTCTTGTCACTAGCCTAGCACCTGCCAATGAGAGGCAGGGAGGTGTGAGCTGTGGTTTGTTTGGGTCTGATTCTCAGAGATTGTTGACGCAGCAGCTGGAGATGGTGGTGATGTGTGCACGAGTTGTATATGAGTGACTGTGTGCGTGCTCTCGTTTTCTGAAAAAAGCTATGGCTGAAAATTTAGTTGCGAGAGTATGATTGTCTTTTCTAAGTGCCTTTCTGCGGCTCAGAGGTAATCTTTATAGTCAGTTGCTACCATCTATATTATTATTGATTCTCAGAGTATTCGCACAAGTTATCTATTGCATGGATTCATCATCATGGTCTCATTTCATCATATGCTGTCTGTGGCTCGTGAATAGCTGGCCACTGGGGTGGATTTCCTTGACAGACCAAAACTGCAGGCCATTTTTACAGCTGTGACTAATGGATCGGGCCTGCCGATTTTTAGGCCATCGTTTCTCACTAACGTGCAGACCCTGCCAGTCGGATCTAAACACCAATCTGCCTGCAGGCCGGGCATGTTTGTGTGTGGTGTAATGTGGTGGATTTTCATGGTTTATCCATGGACCCAGGACTGCGGTGCCCCTCAGCAGGCTGAAGGCCATGGGCAATGGATTTCAGGAATTCTGACTGTCTCACTGCAAGCACGTTGTACAGTGTAGCATTTTATAGACATTTTATTTGTTCTAGAACATTTTGACACAAAAAGTAGTTTGTGTGTTGGAAAGTAGGGCTGATAAGAAGAAGAAAATTATGTCAGTCACTGGCGGTTTGTACCATATGTACCAATATATTTCTCAAGAGAAAAATCACACAATACCTGTAAAATAGTAGATAGAACACAGTGGATAATAACCAACAGTAATGAACATACCAGAACCAACACTTTATTGGTGGTCACCTACAGTTTTGGTTTACACAATTCTTCCCTGCCTTATACACTTCTTTCAAGAGACCTACTTTTTTTTTGAGGTTATTTCTGAAATCTGTGAAGGTATTTTAAATCTATCTTGCAGCTGCAAGGAAGTGTGTATTTTTGCCACCAAATGTGTTTTGTTTTATTGAAATAAAATAACATCAGTGGTCTTGATGAAACATAAATACCATTTGGCTTGTTTTCTCCATCTGAGAACAGTTCATTACAAAAGATGTAGATGGTAGCACTTCATATTTTTGCTCACATCAGGAAGTGCCATCTGCTTGCAAGATTTTTTTTTTTTTAGATATTTCCTCATTTGTGATGTTGTATCATAGCTGTAAAGACAGATTGTCAGCTTAAGTCTTAAATTACCCCTGAGATCTCAAAATTTGTCAGGGAAAAATGCTAAAACTTGTCTGGAAATCAGGGAAATATCTGGGAATTTCACTTGGGGAAACTTGCGGCAACTCTGCATTGTCCAAATGGCATAACTTTATAGTCATAGGGACTATCAGAAGGCAGTAGTTTTCTGGTTGGCCCCACCAATCTCACTTTGCAAATACCCTGTTTCCATGTCCACACTTAAGAAATACTTTGCTCCTTTCAAGCAGCTTTTGGTGTCATCCTTGCACGGTAGTGCATAGACGTCTTTCCTTATGATTTTATTCAGTCATTTGTGGTAGACACAGAATTTTTACATCCTTCTTTGCAAGGTCCACAAGAGAACAACAAGGACTCTCTGAAGGATCATTGATTTCATCTTGCAGCACCTCTCCACTTCTTCCTGGCTTATCACTCATTCAGCAGGTGATAATCTACATGAATAATGGCTGATTGGTGAATATGTTTTACCATGGGCTACATAATCAGTCTTTTGTCCACTCTGGATGTGAAAGCAATGGAAAATTGATGCAGAATGGCTATCACTCACAAATGATGATTGTCACTCAGGTCAGACCCTATTGGCATTTTGACAGTAGATTCATCCCCTGCATTGTCAGTTGTGGTGGTAGTGGAGACTGGTTCACCAGTCCCTTCTCACATAGCTTTAGGGGTGGTTGTGGCTGCTCATGACAGTGATCCAAAGATCTCCTTGACCATGTATGACGATTATCACTCCCATGGAGATTTCTTTAGTCAGCCTGAGCAGCTTTTTGCAGTTGATAAAAGCTTCAAATTTTAACTGAACATCTCGATTATCAACTGGAACTCATCTCACTGGTTGTGGTGGGATAACATTGTCTTCACCAGCAAACAACAATTCAAAGCAATCTTTGATATCTGTGCTTTTGGATTAGGTTCATCAATCTGCAGCTCTGATCTTCCACAATCTATAACTGCTTGTGATGCCTAAAAGAAGTCCCATCACAGAATAATTTTATGACAACATTCTATTAAAATGACCAGATTTAAAGGACTATGTTGTGTCATTGATAGTTATTTTTGCGATATATGTTTCTGTTGGTTGGACGCATTTCCCATTTGTGACCTTCAACACCATTGCTTTCAATTCATGAAAAGTAGTCTTCTTTAGGTGGTGATCATAAGCATTCGACATTACATAAAAAGAAGCCCCTGAGTCGACTCACACTCAGACAGGTTGGCCATTGATAACGATGTTAACAAGATTTCCAGTCATCTAGGTGACTGTTACCCTTGGAGGATTTCTGCCTGTGGTGGCCTCACCTCCATAAATGGTTGCTTCGCTTAGTGTTCTTAAATTTTGTGGCTAGGCAAGCAGCTGGTACCTCTATATAGTGATGAGGAATGGCTATAGCATGTGAGGATCGACCTTATCCAGGATACAGCAATACAAGTTTACTATAACCGTCTAAAATTGACTGTAATGAAGAAGACTATTGTGAGTGGATAGTTGTTGAACACTCATCTTCTTTCTTTGCAGTAACAAACAAAGTGTCCAAGATGCTCACAGTGAAAATGAAGCAGAGTGTTGTCTTCTGTTGTCCACATGTCTGTTCTTCTGCAGGCAATTATACTTGGCAGATGATTTAGCTGTACCTGCTTCAGTTAGATGCTGGATTGGCATTTGCCAATGGTGGCGTAGGTCCAAGTTGGCAGAGTCCATTCTTCACAGCGCATTTAATTGGTGTGAAGATTGGTGATCAATGTAGATACACTTCTTCTTCAACATTCTCTGTTACCATGGGATTGACATTGATGACTTCTATCTTTTGTGTATTAGATCCGACAGTTCTGGTTGTCATAAAATGCTGTATTTCTTCTCTTAAGAAGTGCAGTTTGTGGCAATATTACAAATTTAGCTTTATAGAAATGGTGTGTGGAGCTTTAATGTGAAAAAAATGAGAGCTGGCCAGCGAGCAATAGACTGTGTGTTTGGAGTGAGTAAGAGACATGGGAAAGCAAAAAATATAGACCAAAGAGCAGACTGTAGAGAAATAGACAGTTATGCCTATAATAAAGATGAAAGGGAGATGTTCTGGGCATGGACCCAGGAAAATGTGTGGTAGATGGAATATGGAAATTCTTTACTGATTCCAAAACATGAGAAAAGGTCGTGAAGTTGACCTAATAGAAGGTGGGTGGATGGCATTATAGACATACACAAGTAACATGAGTGCATGTCCTCAAACAGTGTAGAAGTAGTGGATGAAGACGAGGGTGTGGGAGTCTAAAAAATTATGGTCCAGGAGATCAATGGGATAGGTGCTGAGGAAGCTGTTGAAGTCATTAATGCATACAACAACAGTAATGACTTCAGCATCACGACCCACACCGGTGGGAACTGTCTCGCCAATTTATCCTCTGTTATTGCAATACACTGGGCCTAAAACTCAAGTTGTTTACTTTCCATTTCCCTTAAAACTTTATTTTCCCCTTGCCCAGTAACATTAACCTTACTCCCTAAGGTGTTTAGCCCCCTGCGGGTTCGGGGGTAAGAATAGGCCCGTGGTATTCCTGCCTGTCGTAAGAGGCGACTAAAAGGAGTCTCAAATGTTTCGGCCTTAATGTGATGGTCCCCTAAGGGGTTTGACCACTACCTTTCAAAATTTTCTGTTAGTGCGTACCATTTGGGGAAGGACGCCTTACGTGGTGTATTATATATCCATCTTGCCCTAAGATCTGGCACACCCGATATTGTCATGGAGTTGGACTTCCATCGAGCTTCCGGCCACATTGGATGCAGTGTGTTCCGGGTAGCATACATTCCTCCATTGTGCACTTCCATCTTTGCCCTCGTGATGTACATGGATATTTCGACACCCGACATCCAGCACGGTAGCCAGTCCGTTGTGGTGGGGTTGTCATGTACCCTCTTGGTGGTAGCCCCCTGACTACACAGGGATCGCACTGCTGATGCCTGAGCTGCTACCTCCCCACGTATGCCGAGGAGTAGATGCCTATCCCTCTGGGGCATCGGGACTCCCGGCAAAGGCCATCCTGCCAGGTGGTCTTTGCTGTGGCTGGGTGGCGCCCGTGGGGAGAGCCCCTGGTCGGAGTGGGTGGCATCAGGGCGGATGACCCGCCATGAAGCGTGGTACATCATCTCTCGCTGGTGGGCCTCCACCAGCAGTCTCTAAGCGATTGAGGTCTAACCTCAACGGGAAGAAATTCGATCCGAGATCATTCCCCTCCCTGGCCACTCCATGGGGGGAACGCATGGCTAAAGACAGCAGTGGAGATTATTCACCCCGGTACCTTGTCTGTACGCGGGTTGATGGTGAATCTTTTATGCCAACCAAGCCTCAGTTTTTTGTGGAGCATTTAGAGGACAAGTTCGGGGAGGTGGAGGGCTTGTCCAAAATGTGCTCTGGGTCAATTCTCATCAAAACAGCATCCTCTGCCCAGTCACGGAGGTTGCTCACTTGCGACAAGTTGGGGGATGTTTCCGTCACCATCACTCCCCATAAAAGTTTAAACGTGGTCCAGGGTATTATCTTCCACAGGGATCTTCTTCTACAGTCCGACGATGAACTATGCGCCAACCTAAAACGACGAGGTGTTCACTTCGTCCGGCACGTCCATCGGGGTCCGAGGGATAATCAGGTGGCCACCGGTGCCTTCATCTTGGCCTTCGAGGGTGATGTCTTACCCGAAAAGGTCAAGGTGATGGTTTACCGATGTGATGTGAAACCATATATCCCTCCTCCGATGCGGTGTTTTAAATGCTGGAAGTTTGGACACATGTCATCTCGCTGTACTTCCTGCATCACGTGTAGAGATTGTGGACATCCTTCGCATCCCAATACTCCATGTGCCCCGCCTCCTATCTGTGTTAACTGCGGGGAACACCATTCCCCTTTCTTGCCGGACTGTAGGATATTCCAGAAAGAAAGGAAGATAATGGAATATAAGACCCTGGACCGCCTGACCTACCTCGAGGCTAGGCGGAAATATGAGCGGTTACATCCTGTGCCAATGACATCCACCTATGCCGCGGCTGCAACACCGGTTCGAACCTCTACCATGTCGTCACCTACAGTTGGACCTCAGCTCTGTCAGAATTCACCGGCCCCCTTGGTTGTGGGGGGCACTTCACTCCCTGTTGCTCCTCCTCCATCTACTTCAGGAGCAACAGCCCCCAAACCATCGGGGACATCAGTTCCCCCTTCCCAGCCGGAGAAGCGTAAGACTTCTTCGGCTTCTCTCACCAGGAAGGGGTCCCTTGGGGACCTCCCTTCGCAAGTTCCGACCAGTGGCAACGCGGACACCCGCAAGTGGCTGAAACGACCACCAGTCCCTGGTCATAGGGCCTCACGGTTGTCGTCCGCCCCTGAGACTGACCCAGTGAAGCCCATGAAGCCTGAACCACAGAAGGCACAGCGTGAGAAGCCAAAAAAGAAGAAAGTCCCCAAGACCAACGATATTGTGGTGGCACCCGTCCCACCGCTTCCTACAAGCTCTGCGTCTGAGGACAAGGTCGAGATTCTGGCGTCTGCTGAAGACCTGAATCTCGCCGGTCCCTCAGATGCCATGGATGTCACTCGTGCGGGTTCTGAATCGGTGGCAGCGAGTGAACAGGCGGCGTAAATTTCCTTCCTAGTCCCTTCACGCCTTCTCAGCCATGGACAATTTCATACTCCAGTGGAACTGCAGTGTTTTTTTCCACCATCTAGCTGAGCTACGACAACTTATCAGCCTTCGCCCTTTCTGCTGCATTGCTATTCAGGAAACTTGGTTTCCAGCAATGCGAACCCCCGCCCTCCGTGGCTATCGGGGTTATTATAAGAACCGGGCAGCTTATGAAAGGGTGTCTGGTGGCATCTGCATATATGTCCTTAACTCTCTTCACAGCGAGTCTGTCCCTCTACAAACACATTTAGAGGCTGTCGCTGTTTGGGTGTGGACGCCACAGGCTGTTACCGTCTGCAGTCTTTACCTTCCACCGGATGATGATGTTGCGCAGCATGTCCTGGCTGCTCTGATAGCCCAATTGCCGCCCCCTTTCCTGTTACTGGGCGACTTCAACGCCCATAACCCTCTGTGGGGTGGGTCGGTGGCGACAGGTCGAGGCGCCACCATTGAACATTTATTGGCAGAGCTCGATCTTTCACTTTTAAATGATGGTTCCTTCACACAGTTCAGCATGGCGCATGGCATGTACTCCACCATCGACCTTTCGATTTGCAGCCCTAGCCTCTTACCGTGTGTTGACTGGAGTGTGCAGGACGACCTGTGTGGTAGTGACCACTTTCCGATCTTTCTGCCACTGCCACAGCGTCAGTCTTCTGGGTGGCCTTGCAGGTGGGCCATGAATAAGGCTGACTGGGACTTGTTTTCCTCCACTGCTGCTATTGAGCCTCTTTCTAGTGATGACATTGATGTGGTGGTTCAATCGGTCACCACCGGCATTGTTACTGCTACCGAATCTGCCATTCCCCATTCTTCTGGGTCTCCTTGGCGGCGGACTGTGCCTTGGTGGTCGCCTGAGATCGCTGAGGCGATTAAAGATCACCGGCGGGTGCTCCAGTGTCACAAGCGACATCCCTCCATAGACCACCTTATCGCCTTCAAACGGCTGCGTGCGCAAGCACGCCTCCTTATCCGCCAAGCCAAGCAGGAGTGCTGGGAGCGGTATGTGTCCACCATTGGCCTCCACGTCACTCCATCGCAGGTCTGGGTCAAGATTTGACGCATCTACGGCTATCGGACCCCTGTCAGCGTCCCTGCGCTCTCACTGAATGGAGCAGTTTGTACAGACTCCGACGAAATTGCCAACAGCTTGGCAGAGCATTTTGCCCTGAGTTCCGCTTCTTCCAATTACCCACTGGCGTTCCGCTCCATTAAAGAGCGGATGGAACGTCGCAGCCTTTCTTTTCGCACCTACCATCCTGAATCTTACAATGTTCCATTCAGTGAGGGGGAATTTCGCAGTGCCCTCACCACTTGTCCTGATACCGCTCCTGGGCTAGATAGCATCCACTGTCAGATGCTGAAACACCTTTCAGTGGACTGCCAGTGACGGCTCCTCGGCCTTTACAACCGCCTTTGGGTCGAGGGTGAGTTTCCGTCGCAATGTCGGGAAAGTATTGTTATCCCCATTCTGAAACCTGGGAAGAACCCTTTGGAGGTGGACAGCTATCGTCCCATTAGCCTCACCAACGTTCTTTGCAAGTTGCTTGAACGATACGACATGGCGTCATCACATCCTTTCTACGCTTCATGGATGGGGTCTTCGGGGCCCTCTGCCGATCTTTATCTGCAGTTTTCTGTTGTATCGTACCTTCCGCGTGCAAGTCCCGGTCTCATATAGTTCCTCCCACATCCAGGAGAACAGTGTGCCACAGGGTTCTGTTTTAAGTGTCTGCCTGTTTTTGATAGCCATTAACGGGCTCGCTGCAGCCGTGGGAAATTCTGTCTCCACTTCCCTGTATGCTGACGACTTCTGCCTTTACTACAGCTCTATTGGCATTGCAGCTGCTGAACGTCAGCTACAGGGCGCAATCCGCAAGGCGCAGTCTTGGGCTGTAGCGCATGGTTTTCAGTTTTCGGCTGCCAAGACCCGCGTTATGCATTTCTGCCGGCGCCGAACAGTCCATCCTGAGCCGCAGCTTTATCTTGACAACAAACTTCTTGCTGTGGTGGAGACCCACAGGTTTTTGGGTGTAGTTTTTAATGCCCGGTTGACTTGGCTGCCTCATATTCGGCAGCTTAAACAGGCGTGTTTGGTGGCATCTAAATGCTCTGAGATGCTTGAGCCGCACCCGCTGGGGCGCCAACCGATCTACCCTGTTACGGCTCTACCAGGCGTTAATCCAATCTCGTCTGGATTATGGGAGCCTGGCTTATGGCTCAGCATCCCCATCTGCGTTGCGGGTGCTGGACACAATCCTCCACAGCGGGATACGCCTTGCCACTGGAGCCTTCCGGACCAGCCCTGTGGACAGCGTACTTGTGGAGGCAGGTGTCCCTCCACTGCGGTAACGACGCCAACAATTTCTGGCTACTTATGCTGCCCATGTTTTTAGCTTGCCCGGGCATCCAAATTATCGTGTCCTGTTCCCGCAGTCAGTTGTCCATCTGCCAGGACGTCGGCCCCGGTCGGGTTGTCCGACCGCCGTATGCATCAATGAGCTTCTCTCCGGGCTTGGGTTTTTCCCTGTTCCACCTCCTTTCCGGGCACCTCTGCGTACACCCCCGTGGTGTGTGCCTTGCCCTTCCCTTCGGCTCGAATTGGCACAGGGCCCGAAGGACTCAGTCCCTCCGGAGGCCTTCCGATGCCGCTTTTATTCCATCCTGGCCACGTATCAGGTCTCTGGCGTTGTTTACACTGACGGCTCAATGGTTGCTGGTCGTGTCGGTTATGCTCTGACTCTAGGGGACCACTATGAACAACATTCATTGCCAGCTGTCTGCGGCGTTTTTACTGCTGAGCTGGTCGCCATCTTTCGTGCCCTAGAGTATATCCGCTCCTGCTCAGGTGAGCCCTTGTCATCTGTAGCGATTCCCTGAGCGGTTTACGAGCTCTCGACCAGTGTTTCCCTCGTTCTCGTCAGGTGATGGCTGTCCATGAGTCCCTGCATACTCTTGCCTGATGCGGCCGCTCTGTGGTCTTTGTGTGGACCCCCGGTCATGTCGGTATCCCGGGCAATGAACATATTGACCGCCTGGCCAAACAGGCCACCAGTGAACCCATCCTGGACATTGGCCTCCCGGAGACTGATTTGCGGGCAGTCTTACGCCACAAAGTTCTCTCGCTTTGGGACACTGAATGGCAAAATCTGCCCATGCCAAACAAACTCTGCTCTCTGAAGGCGATGATGCGTGTGTGGCAGTCATCCATGCGAGCCACTCGCAGAGATTCAGTTGTTCTTTGTCGGCTCCACATTGGCCACACCTGACTGACACACAGTTATTTATTGCATCGTGAGGATCCGCCTCTCTGTCGCTGCGGGGGGGTTTTGACGGTGGTGCACATTTTATTAACTTGTTCGCTTTTAGCTGTGCTCAGGCAGACATTTGCGCTGCCTGATATGCTCCCTGCCCTTTTAACTGATGACCCTGCTATGGGTGGCTTAGTTTTACGTTTTAGTCGGGCAGGGGTTTTTTATAATTTAATCTGAGTGTTTCTGTTTTCTTTTATTGTTTTGTGTTGATTCTGGCCTTTGGCCTACGGTTCTAAGCTGAGTTTTTAATGTGTTCTCGGTGGTTGGCCTTTCCTTTTTATCTCTATGGTCGGCCAACCACCATCACACTCTGTGTGATTTTAATTTGTTTTGTCTCATCTCTGTCTGAGTATTTCTTGTCCTGTGTCGTCTGCTGTCTTTCCTGTTGTCCGTTGTTTTTTTTTTTTTTTCCACCTCTTTGGGTGGTTTTTTTTTTTTTTTTTTTTTTGAGGACCGATGACCGTCGCAGTCTGGTCCCTTTAATCCCCCAAACCAACCAACCTAAGGTGTTTACTCAATTGTGCAGCACTGGGTGTCTCACGAGCCGCTCACAAGCACGTTACTCACAAGTGTGCACATTGCTCACAAGCATTTCATGTACTGCTTAGAGGGAGCTATCTGTTGGTTTTTCTACTGATTTTTCCACTCAGGCTCAGTGGAAACAGAACTGCTTGCACTAATTAGTGTGAACATGCTCACAAGCACTGTAACTCGCAGTGGCTCACTGCGTAACTTTTTTTTCTCTTTTTTTCTTTTAAAGTTGTTCATCAGCTAATCGCAAACACATTGCTAACCTGTGTGTATGTACATTTACCTTCGTTCCCTGGCCTTGCCCCTGCTCCCTCTCACCCATGTTCCCTCTGTGCCCCATGTTCCCCCTGTGCCCCACATCTCTCCCGGTGCCCCACTTCCCCTCTGTGGCCCCCGCCACCGTCCTCTCTGTGCCCCCCCCCCCCCACCCCTCTCTCACTGTGCCCCCCTCCCCTGCCTCCACAGTGGTTCCTCACCTGCCCTGTGTCGTGCCCTTCTCTGTGTACCCTCCGGGCCCTCTTGACCTCTGTAGTGTCCCCCTTACTGTCCCTCCTTGTGCGCTCCACACTCCTCACCTCCCTTGCATGTTACTCTATACCTTCCCTTTGTTCTCATTTCAGTTTTCACTCCAGTTTTCTTGTGCTAAAACCCTTTAGATACCATCTCCCCACCTCCCCTCCTTCTTGTGAGTACCACCGTCTTCAGTCTTCATTTTGTCACTGCCCCCATCCCAGACTATGTTCCCACCTTCTCATTGCCTTGTACACCTTCCACTCCTTAGTTGCCACAGACCATTGATTTGACTCTTCCCGTCAGCCTCAGTGTTTGTGTGTAACTGACAGTAGAAAAATACGTAATGAGCAGAGATGAATTGAATAGAAAGATAAAAAAGGTCCATCGAAGCAGAAGTTGAAAAAATTGATGGGAGGACTGAGATGATCGTGGCCGAATCTGGTGGTGGAGTGAGCAGTGGATGGATTGTAAATGGGGGCAATAGAAAGTGGTTCTTGAGTAAGTCTGCTGCTGATGCTTTCCCCTATCCTTCTGGAAGTGAACTAGTGTGATACCTCTATTGAGATAACTGCTGAAATGACATTGATTTCTAACCTATCTTCCTTCCACAAACATCATGTGCATAATTAAATGTAAAATGTGAGTATTATAAGTAAGAAGCAGACCATGTCTCCATCTTTTGTTATTTCAATTTCAGGCTTTTTAGGTATTGGAATCTTCATGACCAGCCAGATTTCAGTGCCAGAAATCCTCAGCTTTCATATATGGCAGATAGAAAGCGATATCGTTTCAATTCCAAATTTGCTGATTTGGATTTCTATCCTGTAGATGCAAATTGGTGGTCAGAGAAGGTGAGCAAAGTAAAAGTATTCTTCATCCGTTAATTTTTGTTGGTGAAATAAATGGTGATGACTGATCGAGATGACATATGAAACTTCCTGGCAGATTAAAACTGTGTGCCCGACCGAGACTCGAACTCGGGACCTTTGCCTTTCGCGGGCAAGTGCTCTACCAACTGAGCTACCGAAGCACGACTCATGCCCGGTACTCACAGCTTTACTTATGCCAGTACCTCGTCTCCTACCTTCCAAACTTTACAGAAGCTCTCCTGCGAACCTTGCAGAACTAGCACTCCTGAAAGAAAGGATATTGCGGAGACATGGCTTAGCCACAGCCTGGGGGATGTTTCCAGAATGAGATTTTCACTCTGCAGCGGAGTGTGCGCTGATATGAAACTTCCTGGCAGATTAAAACTGTGTGCCCGACCGAGACTCGAACTCGGGACCTTTGCCTTTCGCGGGTAAGTGCTCTACCAACTGAGCTACCGAAGCACGACTCACGCCCGGTACTCACAGCTTTACTTATGCCAGTACCTCGTCTCCTACCTTCCAAACTTTACAGAAGCTCTCCTGCGAACCTTGCAGAACTAGCACTCCTGAAAGAAAGGATATTGCGGAGACATGGCTTAGCCACAGCCTGGGGGATGTTTCCAGAATGAGATTTTCACTCTGCAGCGGAGTGTGCGCTGATATGAAACTTCCTGGCAGATTAAAACTGTGTGCCCGACCGAGACTCGAACTCGGGACCTTTGCCTTTCGCGGGCAAGTGCTCTACCAACTGAGCTACCGAAGCATGACTCACGCCCGGTACTCACAGCTTTACTTATGCCAGTACCTCGTCTCCTACCTTCCAAACTTTACAGAAGCTCTCCTGCGAACCTTGCAGAACTAGCACTCCTGAAAGAAAGGATATTGCGGAGACATGGCTTAGCCACAGCCTGGGGGATGTTTCCAGAATGAGATTTTCACTCTGCAGCGGAGTGTGCGCTGATATGAAACTTCCTGGCAGATTAAAACTGTGTGCCCGACCGAGACTCGAACTCGGGACCTTTGCCTTTCGCGGGCAAGTGCTCTACCAACTGAGCTACCGAAGCATGACTCACGCCCGGTACTCACAGCTTTACTTATGCCAGTACCTCGTCTCCTACCTTCCAAACTTTACAGAAGCTCTCCTGCGAACCTTGCAGAACTAGCACTCCTGAAAGAAAGGATATTGCGGAGACATGGCTTAGCCACAGCCTGGGGGATGTTTCCAGAATGAGATTTTCACTCTGCAGCGGAGTGTGCGCTGATATGAAACTTCCTGGCAGATTAAAACTGTGTGCCCGACCGAGACTCGAACTCGGGACCTTTGCCTTTCGCGGGCAAGTGCTCTACCAACTGAGCTACCGAAGCACGACTCAAGCCCGCTACTCACAGCTTTACTTATGCCAGTACCTCGTCTCCTACCTTCCAAACTTTACAGAAGCTCTCCTGCGAACCTTGCAGAACTAGCACTCCTGAAAGAAAGGATATTGCGGAGACATGGCTTAGCCACAGCCTGGGGGATGTTTCCAGAATGAGATTTTCACTCTGCAGCGGAGTGTGCGCTGATATGAAACTTCCTGGCAGATTAAAACTGTGTGCCCGACCGAGACTCGAACTCGGGACCTTTGCCTTTCGCGGGCAAGTGCTCTACCAACTGAGCTACCGAAGCACGACTCACGCCCGGTACTCACAGCTTTACTTATGCCAGTACCTCGTCTCCTACCTTCCAAACTTTACAGTTGGTAGAGCACTTGCCCGCGAAAGGCAAAGGTCCCGAGTTCGAGTCTCGGTCGGGCACACAGTTTTAATCTGCCAGGAAGTTTCATATCAGCGCACACTCCGCTGCAGAGTGAAAATCTCATTCTGGAAACATCCCCCAGGCTGTGGCTAAGCCATGTCTCCGCAATATCCTTTCTTTCAGGAGTGCTAGTTCTGCAAGGTTCGCAGGAGAGCTTCTGTAAAGTTTGGAAGGTAGGAGACGAGGTACTGGCATAAGTAAAGCTGTGAGTACCGGGCGTGAGTCGTGCTTCGGTAGCTCAGTTGGTAGAGCACTTGCCCGCGAAAGGCAAAGGTCCCGAGTTCGAGTCTCGGTCGGGCACACAGTTTTAATCTGCCAGGCAGTTTCATATCAGCGCACACTCCGCTGCAGAGTGAAAATCTCATTCTGGAATCATCCCCCAGGCTGTGGCTAAGCCATGTCTCCGCAATATCCTTTCTTTCAGGAGTGCTAGTTCTGCAAGGTTCGCAGGAGAGCTTCTGTAAAGTTTGGAAGGTAGGAGACGAGGTACTGGCATAAGTAAAGCTGTGAGTAGCGGGCGTGAGTCGTGCTTCGGTAGCTCAGTTGGTAGAGCACTTGCCCGCGAAAGGCAAAGGTCCCGAGTTCGAGTCTCGGTCGGGCACACAGTTTTAATCTGCCAGGAAGTTTCATATCAGCGCACACTCCACTGCAGAGTGAAAATCTCATTCTGGAAACATCCCCCAGGCTGTGGCTAAGCCATGTCTCCGCAATATCCTTTCTTTCAGGAGTGCTAGTTCTGCAAGGTTCGCAGGAGAGCTTCTGTAAAGTTTGGAAGGTAGGAGACGAGGTACTGGCATAAGTAAAGCTGTGAGTACCGGGCGTGAGTCGTGCTTCGGTAGCTCAGTTGGTAGAGCACTTGCCCGCGAAAGGCAAAGGTCCCGAGTTCGAGTCTCGGTCGGGCACACAGTTTTAATCTGCCAGGAAGTTTCATATCAGCGCACACTCCGCTGCAGAGTGAAAATCTCATTCTGGAGGTGACATATGATAGCGTATTGCACATATAATGTGATGCGATATTGGAATTCTGCTGTGATTCCCCCATCACTCATTCAGATCACGCAGTGTTTTAACAACAGTCAAATTGTATATCAGTTGCACTTTTTGCTTCTGGTTTATGGCTTTTTATATCATTTAGCAAGTTTTATGCAGTCAAATTGTGTATCAGTTGCACTTTTTGCTTCTGGTTTATGCCTTTTTATATCATTTAGCAAGTTTTATGCAGTTATAATCAGCAGGCAAATTTTGTTACAGGATATTTGAATTTATTGCAGATACACAATACACCATATTATTTTTTTTATAGCACTGACCTATTCAGCAGAATAATTCATTTATAAATAGGACAACAACAAAAAATTTGTATAAATATTCCTTTCTTGATTCCTAACAAAGGGGCTAGAGAGATTTTATATGAATCTGTTGATTACTGCAAATACAGACTTTTTCTTTGTTTTACAGTGAGCTTATCTTTTCTGTTCCCATAACCAGGCAGTTATCATCGCAAGACACTCAGGTGCTGTGAGTGTGTGTTCAGTGAGAACACTTAATAATTTACTGGGAGAATCACCAGAGTTCCTTGCTGGACCTCCCCAGGTCTCGGCTCTGTGCAATGACCGTGGTTTCTTGGGACTTGAGTGTGAGATGATTCTTACTTCAAAGAAATTAAGAGATGATGATGATGGAGTGGGATCTGTGGACACAGTAAGTCAAATTTTATATATTTTACTATGATTTGGAATGAGAGCTATGTTAGAAAATGAAAGAAGTACCAGTGATCATTTTTGTTTCTTTGTTGTTCCCATGGACACCAGAATTGTTCTCAAATTGTGATGGATTATTTATGACAAATTTCAGTTGCAAATGTATATAATGTGAAGGTGCAGTTTGAATCCAGCTCTTGAATACTTACTTAAACAACAAAAAATTTGGAACAATCCACCCTATTCATATATTGCATTACAGAATTGAATAACCTGTTTTTCAAGTAAGAGAGAAAAAATTTGAAGAGAACCAAATTTTAATTCTCTTGAAAACATTATCTTCAGTTTCTACTCGTGCTGTGTTTCTAACCAGATTAATAACAACACTTGCCATCCACAAGAAATACCAACTCCGCTTGATGTATGTTAAATGGAAGATGGTTAATATTGTAAGGGGAACTGGTGGAGATGAGTTGGGGGGATGTCATGCAGCGCCAATTAATCAGCTTGTAATTCCAAAAACTTTATTATGGCACCCCCCCTATAGCTCAGTACAGGAAGCAGCAGCTTGGCAAAGGATTTTAGCGGCCTCCTGTGTGTTGTCCCCCCCGCAATGTTGACAGGGCACAGTGTCGGCCAGGCGGTTGCCCATGGAACAACGGCTTCCATCATTAGCGACTCCAGCTCTGGGCGACCTCAGCTAACTGTGGCCATGTACATTATGGCCTGGCTTGTGCACCCTGCACTGTCCCCCCACCCCCCTCCCGCCGCCAGTCGATGGCGGCAAGCTTCTTCCTAGGGCCGGTGCTAGCCCATTGTGGCAGCTGCTCCAGGTTCCGCGGTCGTATTGTGGCCCGTGAACAGCATTATAGATGGCAGCCAAGTGACACAGCGCCCTGGTGATAGAGCTGTGATACTAATAGAGGTGACTTTTGTATAAATGGCTAGGTATTTACCATAGTGTAAAATGACTGTGAACGTAAGACAACCCCCTTTTATTTTAAGAGGCTCCTCGAGAAAAATTTATTTTTTAACATATTCTGGCTAATCAAAATTACAAACTTTTATTGATGCAAGGTATCTGCATGAAAAGTTAATGTAACACCTATTCTGCACTTAAGCCAATTATTGATTGTCTACATTTTTGTAGTATATGGAGAAATAAAAAACAAAAAGAATATTTTATTTATTTATTTATTTATTTATTTTTCCTTCACTGCATTATTTGTTTACTTAACCTGTTGTTTGTGGTATCACTGTTTTCAATCATCGTCATTGTCATCCTAACACAGCAGCTGTGAAATTTATATCTTCGTTGTCTCAAATGTGTTATGGGACCATTGCTTTTCACAATATATATAAATGACCTAGTAGATAGTGTCGGAAGTTCCATGTGGCTTTTCGCGGATGGTGCTGTAGTATACAGAGAAGTTGCAGCATTAGAAAATTGTAGCGAAATGCAGGAAGATCTGCAGTGGATAGGCACTTGGTGCAGGGAGTGGCAACTGACCCTTAACATAGACAAATGTAATGTATTGCGAATACATCGAAAGAAGGATCCTTTATTGTATGTTTATATGATAGCAGAACAAACACTGGTAGCAGTTACTTCTGTAAAATATCTGGGAGTATGTGTGCGGAACGATTTGAAGTAGAATGATCATATAAAATTAATTGTGGGTAAGGCGGGTACCAGGTTGAGATTCATTGGGAGAGTCCTTAGAACATGTAGTCCATCAACAAAGGAGGTGGCTTACAAAACACTCGTTCGACCTATACTTGAGTATTGCTCATCAGTGTGGGATCCGTACCAGATCAGGTTGACAGAGGAGATAGAGAAGATCCAAAGAAGAGCGGCGCGTTTCGTCACAGGGTTATTTGGTTAGCGTGATAGCGTTACGGAGATGTTTAGCAAACTCAAGTGGCAGACTCTGCAAGAGAGGCGCTCTGCATCGTGGTGTAGCTTGCTCGCCAGGTTTCGAGAGGGTGCGTTTCTGGATGAGGTATCGAATATATTGCTTCCCACTACTTATACCTCCCGAGGAGATCACGAATGTAAAATTAGAGAGATTCGAGCGCGCACAGAGGCTTTCAGACAGTTGTTCTTCCCGCGAACCATACGTGACTGGAACAGAAAAGGGAGGTAATGACAGTGGCACGTAAAGTCCCCTCTGCCACACACCGTTGGGTGGCTTGCGGAGTATAAATGTAGATGGAGATGTAGATTTCGCTGCTTTTTCTGAATAAGTTGCAATTTCTGTGGGTGTGGTTATAGTGCGACCTGAGATCACAGCTGTTCGTTTTTCTGAATGCTCGGCGCATTTTGATTCTATATTGACTTGAGAATGTTACATTGTCTCTTGTTTCCAAACTTATTGTCTGCCTGCTGCTCTCTCATTGGCTTTATACAACCAGCAACTGACACCCACACCCTATCATTCTCGTCATACCTAATAGTAAGTGCTGACAAAAGTTCTGCTTGAAATACATGGTACGCCACTGACCCCAGTCTGATCGTTTAGCTGAAATGTATGCTGTTGTTGAGTACTTGTGCAGTTTTACAATCAATTCAGTTCTGAGTACAAATGGATTCAGACAAACTGCAATTTAAACATGTTACATGCTCATAAAAAGCCAAAGTATGCAGTATACATTCCCATGGTTGGCTGCAACGATGAAATTCACTGCCTGCATACACTTCCCTCCCCACACTCATTGTAGTTCTCACCAAGCTGGCATCACATTCCATAGTGTTGTGCTTGCACAACAGTGAGACATGGATGGAAATATCTTCTAGCGTGCAGATCATATATAACAGCAGCAACTAATATGTAAATAAAAGGTGGCAGTCACAATTCAGTCCAATTCTCAAACTTCCGCTCATCCTGCAATATAGTGATGTCTGTTGGTACTCTCTCCACGATGGGTCTTTCCACTGTAAATTATTCTTGCGATAACAGTTGTAGTCAGTCTAATGTGACTGTTAGAGTTTTAATTCTGGATTATTCTTTCTTGTTTTATCTTAATGTCATAATCTTGCTCTAAAGCTGATTAAAAGTGGTAATGTATTTCTCCAGTATTCTAATACATGAACAGCAACCGAATTTCTCATTTGCAACCTTCTTGGTTAAACATTACAGTTTCTCATAATCAATAAAATATTGACTCTGAGTTCAAAATAAAGTAATGGTTTTTGAAGGACAGGATTTTCGCTTGTGAATGTTACCTTTACTTGAGAACCAGCATAAATGTTTGTCTACAATATCCATACATGTATGAGAGCTTGTACTGAAAACCTGTTCAGATACAACAAAAGTTTGTTGAGTTGATAGAATTTAATGTAATTTCCTCCTGTGTTTCACAAAATTGTAAATTTTCTTGTGTGTCTCTTGCATTGGCGCTGCGAGTCAAATGTCATGTGATTGTTCAAACAAAGTCAATACTGTATCAACTGCTTCAGCTCATTGGGAAATCTCGAGACTATGCAAACTCAAGTATTGTTTGCAAAGTACTACCTTTCTGGATTTTTCAAAATAAATTTGTACAAAATCTCAACAGTCAAAGCTTCATCTGTAAGTGCAAGATGACCCCATATTAATCTATTAAACAATGTAAAAACATTGACCTTCACAGCAACAGTTTAATCTGTGAATATAAGATGATCCCATATTTTTCCAATGATGAGTTTGGGAAAAAACTTCATATTATAAACAGGAAAATATGGTGTATGCTTTCAAGCTGCTCTGTTTGGTCTTTGCTATTCCTTGCGGCACATATGCTAAACATTTCGGTGGGCAGTAGCATGGAAAGGCCGAGGGCATCTACCGATTGGGTACTGCATTGCCAGCTGTTTTCAGCCTTGACAGGCTGCCTTGCCTTGCAGCATTGCAAAGGCTGTGTTATATTTTCTAAAGTGCAAGTATAACACGTGCACTTGCCTTTGGCTGGCATGGCTGCAGTTCATTTTCAACTTTGCACATTTTTGACCAAACACAGTCAGTGTGCTGCATTGCCTTGAGCTAGATTATCCTTATGCAAACCAGAGTGACAAGTTCTCAGGCGGCTGGCCAAGTTGGCTCTAGTTCACTCATTCACTCAAAAATGCTCTTACTACTACATTTAGTTATGCTCTGCTTATTGTAAGCTGTGGCAGTTCCTTTTTAGCTTACCTTAACTTACAGTTATGGTTCCCTCTGCTACCTCTTAGGCTCTGAGAATCCAGTCCTGCAGGATTTGAGCAGTGGCTTGATCCAATGTTTGCCTCGTGTTACACTTCTTGCATATGTAAACAAGATTAAGCAATGGAAAATCCAGGATGGAATGTAACAGTATTATGAAAAGGATAATTGGTACTCACCATATAGCGAGATGCCGAGTCGCAGGTAGGCACAACAAAAAGACTTACACAAAATGAGCTTTCGTCCACACATGACCACAGTCTGCTTCAGTTGCCAGAGTTGTGTGTGTGTGTGTGTGTGTGTGTGTTCCGTCTTTTTTCAACAAAGGCGTTGTTGGCCAAAAGCTCTTTTTGTTGTACCTATCTGTGACTCGACATCTCTCCTATGTTGTGAGTAGCAACTGTCAGTTTCATAATATGTAAACAAGAACTGTGCTTCAGAGTAAATGTCATTGTGGTGTTCGGTATGACAGTGGTCAATATTGTCTCGTTCTGGTACTGGTTTTGAGTGTACTGATCCACATGCTACATTAATGTCTCCACAGAGATTTGCCCTTCATGCCCAGTAAAGAGTTTGTCTACAGATTGAATTCACTCAGGTCCTAAAGCCTTGTTCAAAGCAGTCAGGTTTGTGGCTGGTAACACTGTCAAGTCTCCCTCTGGCCAATACAGCTGATGCTGTAAAAACCTCAGATGTGTTATTCCCAAAATTGTGGCAAATAGATGGAAATTAGGTCTCATTATTTTCATTGATGTCCCATTTATTAGCATTCCACTCCTGTCCAGATCCAGCCTTTCCCCTGCCATGAGCTACCCCTGTTCATAGCAGCTGTATTTTACTATTACTTTTTCGAATTTTGAGTGCCTCCACCTGCTGGAAGCACAGCTGTGGCCTAATCACCTCTTTCACACAATCCTTTCCCGTTTTCCGACCCAGCAGCAACTTCACTGCACAGGAGTCCTGACCCTCTCTAACAACCATGCTTGGACAACTGTAACTTCATCCCTGTAACGCTTCTGTAAGTCCTCTTCCTCCATTTCTGCATGCCCACGCTTGTCCTTTGCAATTAGCAACAATCGCTGCACCCTTACCCTGACAAACGTCTTCCTTCAGCATCTCCCACGTGATGGAATATGCATGTAATAAGTAACATTGGTATTATGCTTACTTTTACGCTACTGAAAGGAGACTGAAATGTACATGAAATTACAATTAAATCAATACAATGAAATGAATACCCTTAGCTGCATACAGGCATTGATATACGTCAATGGGGACAGTTGAAAATGTGTGCCCCAACTGGAACTCGAACCTGGGATCTCCTGCTTACATGGCAGACCCTCTATCCATCTGAGCCACTGAGGACACAGAGGATAGTGCGACTGCAGGGATTTATCTCTGGCACGCCTCCTGTGAGACCCACATTCCCAGAGAACGTTGGTAGAGATATGTTGATGATATGTTGCAGCTAATTGATGAAAAAAAAAAGAGGATATTGAAGCTTCCTGGCAGATTAAAACTGTGTGGCGGACCGAGACTTGAACTCGGGACCTTTGCCTTTCGCGGGCAAGTGCTCTACCATCTGAGCTACCCAAGCACAACTCACTCCCCGCCCTCACCGCTTTTTCTTGTGCCAGTACCTCGTCTCCTACTTTCCAAACTTTACAGAAGCTCTCCTGTGAACCTTGCAGAACTAGCACTCCTGAAAGAAAAGATATTGCGGAGACATGGCTTAGCCACAGCCTTGGTGATGTTTCCAGAATGAGATTTTCACTCTGCAGTGGAGTGTGCGCTGATATGAAACTTCCTGGCAGATTAAAACTGTGTGCCGGACCGAGACTCGAACTTGGGACCTTTGCCTTTCGTGGGCAAGTGCTGTACCAGCACACAGTTTTAATCTGCCAGGAAGTTTCATATCAACGCACACTCCGCTGCAGAGTGAAAATCTCATTCAGGAGATTGAAGAACTACTAGCGGGATTCAGTTTTTCTCCCCCAAAACAAAAAATTTACAGTAGAACATAAGACGACAAAAGCATCAATTTCTTGGATCTTAAAATCACCAGCCACCAACAAAACCAGCATACACAGAAAACAGGCATTTACGGACATAACACTGGACAACTGATCGTGCCATCCCACCACACAGAAACATGCTTCATTTAGGTCCATGCTACACAGAATACATTGTCTTGGTTTAGAATAAAACAGCCTCAGGAATGAGATAGATACAACGAAGAACATTGCCATAAGCAATGGCTACACAGCCAAAATGATTGACAATTCAAACAGTTACACAAATGGCCACACTGTGAAAGAAGAGAAAATATTTGCCAGTATCCCATACCTGGATCCCATATCACAAAAAATAGCTGACCTTAAAAGGGGTAGCTGTTGCATTCTCAACTAACAGTAAGTTAGGAAACTTACTTGTCCATACCATAAAATAAAATAAACATACATGAAACAGCAATAGAATGGACAAAGTATCATGCCCCAGTTGTTCTGCCTACTATGTAGGGAAAACAGGCAGAAATTTCAAGACCCATCAAGACCCATTTTCAAAAACATGTAAATGTCTTGAGGCTCAATCACTTTAAAAAATTAGTTATTGCAAAAAACATGTCATTAGCAGACTAGAGAACAATTTGGTAGTATTTCATAATGAAGCCAATGGTAAGACCATAAATCTGTTAGAACAACTGGAGATATACCTTCACAAAATCAAAAAATCAGCATCTATGTTAAATGAACTAACAGATTTTGCTAGGCACAGTTATTTAAGTAATTTTAAAGACCTGTTCCAAAGGTATTCCTTGCATATGCCAATTGTTTAACAATTAGATCTCTGGCACTATGAATAAATTCATCTTTGATCACACCATCCACAAAAAGTCTCTGAAGTGTTTATAAACATGTGTATGCAACTATGACTCTTGAGTGAAGTGTTCTGTATGAACAGGATGGAGAAAATAATCTGTGATGGCGTCAAAAAGTTAAAAACACTTTATGTAGTAAGTTCCCATTGTTAATTTTTCCCACTATTTTGCACATATTTTCCACGTTTGACTTAAGAAATTCATAACCTAACATCAAACCTTTTATGACAGTAATATGCATTTCACCTCATTCCATTCAAGAGAAAGAATAAAGCATGTATTAAGACAAATAACACCTGATGATGAGCCTACAGGGTCTGAAATGCAGCATTTATCTAATGATACACGAAAAGTTGTGACCGAAGGCTTTTTTTTTTAAATTCATACTTCCAGTGTATTGAATACAGTCATGTTTGAAGCTGCAAAATATGGATTAAAAAAAAATAATTTTTGTAGCTTTTTAGTGTTGATTTTCATGTGTTTGCTATATGTTTGAAGTTCTCCTGCCTACTGTTTGTCACCATTTTCATTGCTTAATTGTTCTCATTTACTTAAGAAGCCCCCTTATTCTAAAATTTCAGACCCAATATAATTTTTGCTAGGTTTACTGTCTTGAAATTTCTGTTTCAGTTTGTTTAACGTGACTCACATTAGTATATGCTTTAACTTTCCTTTTATAAACAGTCTGTGTATAGTGGATATTTACAATTATTGTTTTAGGAGAGCAGTGATGATGAAGAAGAAAGTTCACTCTTGAGTAAATCTGCATATATTTTACGTTCTGGTGTGTATATGATAACAGACATTGAAAGATTCCAACCAAGAAGGAGAAAACCGAAATTGCTCTATAGAACATACAGGCTTTTGGGTCTGAAAAGTACCACACCAGAAGAACTTTATGCTAGAAAGGTATTACGAAAGTTATAGATGAAATAAGAATACAATAATTTTTAAGTATTAAATGTTTTAAATTATATTTAATCATTTGTATAAGTTTTCAGTTCTTCTGCTTGTTGAGTATTCTGTAGTTTTTATTGATTTGTATGGTTTGCTCATGACTAGTATAACTCAATATAACCACAATTTGTCAAGAACTTACTGAACATAACAAATCTATACAAGACAAATCTCATAATCCTCCAAGTGACTGTTACATGTGACACTTTTTTATCTGGTATCTTCCTTAAAGTACTAAAGTGCGCGTCATTTATGTTGGCAGCCGAGTTTAGGTTCGTTCTGCGCATCTGACGTCACAAAACACAGTCAGCCAATGATCAGAGAACGACGTTGCCAGATCTCGACTGCAGTGCAGAGCACGGACGAGTGTTTTCAGTTTTAGAAACGTTCAGTCATAAATAAAGTAATAGAACAAAAGCAATGTCTGGATAGCAGACTTTCTTTTATACTGCTTTTTCTCAATAAAGAACAGCAGTAATTGTTTATTTCCTATTGTACTACGACGAAGCGTGAGTAATTCATAGTTATACCAACAGTGTTTGTCAGTATTTTGCGTGTCGTGTTAGAGTCCTCTTGGCATCTTGTAGGCTGACGAGCCGCGATAGCGTAACGGTTAAGGTGTTTGGCTTCTATGCGAAAGGTTATGAGTTCAAACCTTGTGCGGTGTTTAATATTTTCATTATTTAAAAACAATATCGAAGTGCCTTACTTCACGAATTATATTCGTTTGAATGCAATTTTTTGAAATTTCTAGTGCTTTGTCTCTTCATTAACCCTTTCGCTGCTGCTGACACGTGCTCCCCGCATTCCGCGCTGTGGGCGATTTTGTCATCACTGCACTGCTCGCCTGCGCACCACACTTGGTGTTCCCACTGCTTTGACACGCTTATCATTCGATTTCACAAAAACTATTTGGCCCAAAAATTTGATTTTTACACGTCTTCTTGACTGATACCTTCCCCCCATAAATGACTTAATTTTGTTTCGATGTTCAACGCAGTTATTATGCAGCGTTAAATGTAGTAAACCATTGCACGAAATTTTGAAGAGTTTGCAGAGGTAGAAGTCCATAGCGTATACTTTCCGTATGGTCGATTTTAGTTGCCACAATGTTGAGAATGAAATGTGGACAAGATACCTAAATTTCATATAAAATTTACTGTATAATAATATCTCATTTAATTTAAGTACCACATAGGTGTCGTATGTAATATTGAGAAATATTCCGTCTTTCGCGACTGTAATAAAAGTTTTATTTACACCGGACGCGTTTGGCTTTATTTTAAAGCACTTCAATCAATGAAAGGTATGGCACATTCGCAATGGTACTCATGTTCTCTTTCTTGTTTTTCTTCCACAGTCACAGTTTTACCAATGGTACTGAAATATATTCCTCTTCTGCAACTGTAATAAGCGACTTATTTAGACCAGGCGTGTTTTTCTCTTTTGAAGCATCTTCAGTGGACAGTATTTTGTCTCCTCCATTGCCAAGTCACCGTTCGTAGTTTTGTGCTGCGGTAACACAGTATTCAATGTTTGTGTTGGCTGATCAGTGTTTTAGCAAATAAATGATGTTTGTATTTGACATAGCTCAGAGCGCTTCACTGATAGACGGTATATTCAAGTCCTAATGTTTTTGTAAGTCCACAGTTTTGTTTAATGTATTTTGTCTACTACCTTTTGATTGACTGAAGTGCTTTAAAATAAAGCCAAATGTGCTCAGTGTAAATAAAACTTTTGTTACAGTCGCGAAAGACGGAATATTTCTCAATATTACATACGACACCTATGTGGTACTTAAATGAGATATTATTATACAGTAAATTTTATATGAAATTTAGGTATCTTGTCCACATTTCATTCTCAACATTGTGGCAACTAAAATCAACCATACGGAAAGTATACTCTATGGACTTTTACCCCTGCAAACTCTTCAAAATTTTGTGCAATGGTTTACTATATTTAATGCTGCATAATAACTGCGTTGAACATCGAAACAAAATTAAGTCATTTATGGGGGGAAGGTATCAGTCAAGAAGATGTGTAAAAACCTAACTTTGGGCCAAATAATTTTTGTGCAATAGAATGATAAGAGTGTCAAAGCAGTCAGAACACGATGTGTCTGCACAGGCGAGCAGTGCAGTGACAAAATCGCGCACAGTGCGGAATGCAGAGAGCACGTCTTTGTAGCAGCGAAAGGGTTAATGCGGCCGTGGTGGCTTTACTTCATGAACTGCGCGCTCCCCCCTAAACGTAAGCTTGCGAACTGTGCTATACTATGGCGCTGCTTCTATTGGCGCGTGCGTCGTGTGCAACTGGCAACTCAGCAATCTCCCACGTCTGGGCGGGCATGCGCGAGCCGCCAAGATAAAAGAATTGAACTATAGGAGAGACATAGGAAATAAATCAAATGTATTATTATTGAACTGGAATTACTATTTTGTTTCTTCTAGCTTCTTTTGTGTTCTCATGTTTTAGATATGTAATCTGCTAACATTTACTGTCATAAACATCTGTAACATGCATGCAGTAATCATACAAGGGTAAATGTGAGGATTTTATTAGTTAATGTCTGCTGTACGAGCAATTTTTGGATTTGCTCTTTAAATTAGACCTTTGTATTGACTATGGAAGAGATAACTAACTGTGTTAGTTTAATCCTGGTACCACAAGAAAATCACAAGGTGTAGTCACTTATTGTCTTACAATTGAGAATATAAATGTAGAGCATGAATTTGCAGTACATTGCATTTATGGAGTCCTATTATGAAATATTTATGATGTTATTTGTCTCTGGTGCACATAAAACTGAGCATGCATCTTAATAGCAACATGAGTAGCATATATGGGATTAAGTGTGTATTGAAAATCGTATTTTTGGCTTAAAAGATTGTAATATGATTGTAACAAGAGCTCTGCTGTTCAGTTTGGCACAGTTCTGTTATGCACTTGCTCTGCCAGCCGTAACACTTTCCACACACTCATTTATCTGGTAAAAGCCACATTCTGAGGCTGTATTCGGTCATATTGCAGAGAGACTATGCATTTATATATTGTGTACCTCTACAGGGAGGAAATGTAGCACAGCATTAAATGCTTGGGCAAGCTGCACATTAAGAAAGCTATTCCATTACATTCTTTAGCCTTCCATCTGTTTTGCTATGCTAACACTATCTTACAGTTTTCTGTGGTAAGCCATTAATGGAGAGTATTATGTTGGGCAGACAATAGAACAATGCTGGATTGAATACAAGATATGTCTGTGATTATGTTATCCAGAGAAATTGGCAGTAGCTGAACAAACATTGGAAAATGAGCCAGAAATAAGATTCAAAGACACTTCTGTCAGCAGGAATGTCAACAGTTTCTGGGAGAATATAATTAAAGAAAATATAGGTATAAAAAAATCTGATAATACCACCAATAAAGATAACATTTCATCAATAAAGATGGTGTTTTGCAACTGAGTACAGCATGAAACTTGGCCATCTAGAGATTAAAGTGGATGTGGCTGATGCGAGACAAAAACCTTCCCTTGAACAGTAACGAAATGAGCAATGGTGACATCATAGCCTGTACCATATGGCTGTATAAGAATGAGGGCAGTAACCATATGGTAGACAGTGGCCAAGAAGCACTGTGCCTAAAGGTTGTAGATGTGTAACCATTTGACACCGTTGGAAAAAACTAAAAGGAACTACAAATATGTAAGGAACTTGTTCAAAATTAATATAATTTTTTTGTAATTTTTTGGTGACTTTCATATTCACTCTCATGCAAAAGTTAAGAGACATTAATTCTCATAGTGGCATTAGTAACCTAATTATCATCACCGTCTTTGATAAAACACCTTATTCCTAGCTGTAGATTAATTATGCCTAGCTTCCAGTAACTCGTCTCTGTAAATTCATTACAAACATCCATCGTAGGTTTTCCCCATGAGAGCAAATAAAAACTCTCAGTGACCAAAACTGAGGTGAATCCATGAATGTACAGGTATGATGTGATGTGCTTATTCTCAGTCAGAATAACTACAGAAGCTACCATCTCCTGGTATATGCTATCAGTGGGTGCAATGTACTGAGAAGGCTGTCTCAGCTAATTCATGATCATCAAAAAAACCTAACAGCAATCATGGCAGTTCTGCAATTGCAGTAGCTCAGTGGATGAGAACAAAATGAATACATTTCAGTTGGACCTGAAAAAGTGTAGAGCAAATCACACCATAATCTTCTTCTCTTTGGGCCTTCCTATATGGAAGCCCATACCATGGCGGTCTGAGGAAGCAGCAGCTGCCATTACAGAATGTAGAAGAGCATTTTGAAGCTGTACATACAACACACAAATGAACAACTTAATATCATTTAAATGACTGGGTGAAAGCACATTTTTAATTAAAAATGAGAGTACACACCTGATCCTCTCATGTATAAAATATAAACTCTGCTGCATTTGTGGCCATTGCCTGCATACAGAAATCTCTGATAATGGAGACATTAGCAACAGTCCCCTGAATATAATGAAACATCTAGCAGCACATCTTGCAGAAACGCCTGCATTGAGCAGCCATTGCACTACCTTTACAGATCATCAATGCCTGGCAAAATGCAGCACTTTATGCTTGTGCTCCTTACACCTAGAAAGTTATGCCTTTTTAATTAATAGGGACTCAATAGCCCTTCAGATTTGTGTCAGAATACTCCCCCATGATCCAACACAGTGCACAATCAATAATTTTATTTTGAATTCTTCCATTGGTCCATGTTTGTGTAGAAAACAATAATATGGGACTGTGGGTACGCCTTGATGCAAAGCACTTTTGTTATTTATTTATTCCCAAACTAGTTTCAGCAATAATATCGCCATCACCAGTGGTTTCTTTGATTCTAAAACATGCAAAAATAGAATCCTTTATAAACAGTGTAAAATATTATTACATGTGTGCTGTTTGGTTCCAGATATTGTTTTTTGTCAATAATTTCATGATACCTTATTTACTACACATCACAGCATGGTTTTTTGTATTGTTTTTATTTTTTATTTTTTTTATGTCTGTTTCCGCCATATTTTCTGTGTTTTTGTTCTTGGCATACATCATGTCATATGCAATTGCATGGGTGTCTGTTTGTAAATAAATACAAAACTGTGAACTTACGTATGTCAGCATTATACACCATCAGATGCAATAAGTAAAAATAATAACTTAGTGGTTTTAATCGAATATGGCAGGAAGTATTTCCATCATAATGCCCATCTTAAAACTGGGAAATATGCACATACAGAAATAACTGCAGTCAAATTTGTCCAACAGCCAGTGTCTGTAAATTGTTTGAAAGGCTGGGCAATTTTGTTGGTGCCTGGATTCTAAAAAATCTTGTTTTAAATTCCAACATGGTTTCTGAGACACCCTGCCCACCATTGACCATATTCTGATCCTGGAATCTGCAGTCCATGACAAATATGCTGACTGCTAACAGCTGCTTTCTGCATTCTTTGACTTTCAACAGGTGCAAAATACAACATGCCATTAGTAAATTTTATTCACATTACGTAAAGTCAGCCAGTTTTGAAAGAGAACTATTTATCAGTTGGACCATCTTTATATAGTTAAGGCTCATCGGCCTTCTTCTGTGCTGATGCACACGCATTGCCCAAAATCTTACAGGTCTCGGTAAGATTGTCTGCCACGAGTAATAAGTGTAGTGGGCAGGGGCACTACGAATGTAGTGTGTGGACATTAAGCTGGGAATGTGGGTTTCACGGGGAGCGTGCAAGGGATAAATCCCTGCAGTCACACTATCCTTTGTGCCCTCGGTGGCTCAAATGGATAGAGCATCTGCCATGTAAGCAGGAGATCCCGGGTTCGAGTCTCGGTTGGGGCACACATTTTCAACTGTCCCCGTTGATGATGTATATCAGTGCCTGGCAACAGCTTAGGGTCTTGATTTCATGATCATTTCATTTTGAGTCCAAGTGTGAACATTACCTAGATGTCAATACATTCAAGAGAATGGGGTTCTGCAGGTAGCAGAATATCCTCTTTAACTTTTGTGGAGCCTATAGCACTATACATTGATGGTTTCTGCTTATGTTACACCTGTACACTATTACACGTTGTGGAGTGTCAACTTCAGAAAACTATATAAAAGACATATGACTGGAACCAGAATGATGGGTATTATTTCTCACTAGCAAAATCTCATGCCATACAGACTCAGATCAGCACATCCCCACAGTGATCTTTACATAGATCAGCTGCTACAGGTTGTTGAACAGTTTTGCTTTTTTTAGGTCTGCTAATTGACAACCAACCAAATTGGTTATCTCACCTATGCCAACTAATGGCTAACTGTATGAAAAAAAATCCCTCTTACATTATGAATGTGTCACTTGTTATTAAACAGCACCATCCATAATTCAGTTGTTAGACCATATACACCATAGTGAAATAAAACTAGATACAAAAGCCTTTTTGCACAAATCCATTCAATTCTCATTGCAGGACTGGATGTCCCACCTTTGAGAGTCAGGTGCCAGCAACTCCTGATCAAGTACATGGTCACAGTCAAGCAGAGATGTAAATATCATTAGTACTCTAGGAAGGTAGGAGACGAGGTGCTGACTGAAGTAAGGCTGTGAGGACGGGGCGTGAGTCATGCTTGGGTAGCTCAGTTGGTAGAACACTTGCCCGCGAAAGGCAAAGGTCCCGAGTTCGTGTCTCGGTCCGGCACACAGTTTTTGTGGTGTCACCGCCAGACACCACACTTGCTAGGTGGTAGCCTTTAAATCGGCCGCGGTCCATTAGTATACGCCGGACCCGAGTGTCGCCACTGTCAGTAATTTCAGGCCGAGCGCCACCACACGGCAGGTCTAGAGAGACTTATTAGCACTCGCCCCAGTTGTACAGCCAACGCTCATAGCAATGGTTCACTGACAAATACGCTCTCATTTGCCGAGACGATAGCTAGCATAGCCTTCAGCTAAGTCATTGGCTACGACCTAGCAAGGTGCCATAGCTTTGATAATTAATATTGTGAAGCATGTATCATCAAGAGCGATGTTCTACAAATATGGATTAAAGTTAAGTATTACAGCAACTGCGTCCATTTTCTAAGTTATCATTTCCTGTTAACTGTTCCAGACCTCACGCCAATCTGCGTGAGCTTAACGCGTGCCTTTCGGCTTCCTCTCGTTGTGACTTGGCTGTCTTGCTAAGTCACAACAGTTTTAATCTGCCAGCAAGTTTCAGTCCCTCCAATAGTTTGCAAAAGGACTGATTGAGATTCCTTCTTGGCTACAAAGACCTTATTCTTTGTGGAGAACTTAGAAGACAAGTTTGGGGAAGTGGCAGCCATCTCTAAAACAAAAAGTGGCTCAGTTTTGATCAAAACAGCATCTCCTGCTCAGTCAGGGCCACTGCTCGCTTGTAACATGCTTGGTGGCATACCAGTGACTGTCACTCCCCACTCCCCAGAATAGCCCAAATATGGTTCAGGCCATCATTTTCCACTGAGACCTGCTCTTTGAATCTGATGGTAAGCTACATGCCAACTTGGAGTGATGGGTTGTACACTTTGTCCGTCAGGAGCATAGGGGGCCAAAAGACAATTGCACCGCTACCAGTCCCTTAACCTTGGTTGTTTGCCTGAAAAGGTCAATGTGATGCTATACTGATGCAATGTGAAACCATATGTCCCATCCCTCTCATCCCCACTCCCTCCCTCCCATGCGGTGCTTCAAGGGTCTGAAATTTGGGCACATGTCTTCACTTTGAAATCCTAGCATCATCTGTAGAGATTGTGGATGAGTGCTGCATGTGAACATTCTTGTGCCCTTCTACCCGTCTGTCAATCGTGGAAAGCACCATTCTCTCTGCTCAGCAGATTTCATTGTTTTCCAGAGAGAGAAGAAACTACAAGACTACAGGAATCTGGACAAACTAACTTATCAAGAGGCCAAGACGAATAAAAGCGTTTGCACGTGGCATGTAAAACAGCGTTGTGAGCTACAGCTGCAATCACATTGCCCCCTTCGGCGATGGTACTCTTGCCTGTTACACGTCCTATGATGGGCCCTCAGGGCAGCTCGACCATGCCTGGTTGGGGGCTCCCTTCTTGCTGCTTGCCCCCCCACACCTACTTTAGAAACAATGGCTTTCCACCCACCAGGGACATTGGTTCCGCTTCCCAGTGGGTGACTAATCACCTTCCTCTGGCTCCTCTCACCAGGTGGCAGGTGGGGGTCCCTCAGCCCAGTGGCTGAAGGTGCCATAGGCTGCTGGTCACAGCACTTTGTGGTCATAGTCTTTACCTGAAACTAATTCAGAGAAGCCCTCACAATCATTGAAATCCTGTAAGGAGAGGAAATATAAGAAAAAGTCTTCCAAGAAGGAGGATATCTCAGTGGCCCCCTTGCCAGCAGATCATGCCCATTTTATTCCTGTGGCCAAGATGGAGATTCTTTCGGCTCCTGAGGCTGTGGCTCGCACCATATGACTGAACTGGAACCTATGTGTATTGATGCCATAACCCCTCACCCTGTGGCAGCAGGTGACCGTAGGGCATAACTTGCTTCTGTGGTTCCTTCATGGCCTCACAGTACATTGAAAAATTATTCTCTAGTGGAATTGTGGTTTTTTCCACCACCTGGCTGAGCTACATCTTCTTTTAAGTACTTCCCCCACCTTCTAAATTGACCTTCAGGATACTTGGCTTCCAGAATAGTGGACCCAATCCCTTCGTGGGTACTGGGTATATTATAAGGATCATGCTATCTGTGACGGTGTCAGGTGGAGTTTGCACTTATATTCTGGGCACTCTATATTGAAGTTGTGTCTCTTGATACAACTTTGGAGGCTATGGCTGTTTGGATAAGGGCTTTTCAGGGTATTAACATCTGCAATGTTTACTTTCCTCCCAATGGTGAAGTGTCGCAGGATGTATTGTTTGCATTGGTTTCTCAGCACCTCCCACCTTTTCTAATCTTGGATGATATCAGTGCCCATAACCCTTTGTGGGGTGGAACCGCAATTGCTACCTGTGGTAAAGATCTTGATCTCAGAAACTCACTGGCGCAATTTGACCTTTGCCTCTTTAATGTTTATACTCCCACACACTTCACTGTAGCACACTGAACTTTCTCAGCCATTGACCTTTCCATTTGCAGCTGTGGTCTTCTCCCATCCATCCACTGGAGAGTCCATGATGACCTGTGTTGTAGTGACCACTTCCTGGGTCTTCCTGTCCCTCCCTGAGTGTTGTTCTTTTGTTGCCTCTCAACAGTGTTGTCTGGGCTGCTTTTACCTGTGCTGTCGCCCTTAGCTCCCTGCTGTGAGGATATATTGACAAGGCAGTCCAGAATACAACTACAGCCATTCTTTTGCCAGATGATTTGGCGATCCCCTGTTCCTCAGGCCCACGCTGACAGAAGACAGTACCTTGGTGGTCATCAGAAGTCACAGAGGCCATTCAAGATTGTAGGCAGACTGTCCACACTCATAAGCGCTGTCCATCAATGGAGCACCTTATTGTCTTTAAACAGCTCCATGCACAGGTCCACAACCTAATAAATCGATGGAAACAAGGATGCTGCAAGTGATATGTTTCAACTATTCGACTGCGTACCTCCCCTTCGCAGATTTGGGCAAAGATCAGACATCTCTATGGATACCAGACACCTGTAGGTGTACCCTGTGTTACCTTAAATGGTGCTGTCTATGCTGACCCAGATTCGGTCACTCTGCACTATACCCGAGCATCTGCATCTGAGGTTGTCTTTCATGTCCTAAAACAGCAGGTGGAGTGAAAGCCATTATCTTGTGCTGTATGCCACCTGGAGCTATATAATAGTCCATTCAGCTAACATAAATTGGTCAGTGCCATAGTCTAGTGCCCTGATACAGCCCCAAGGCCAGACCACATCCACAACCAAATGATCCAGCACCTACCATTGCATTGTCAGTGTCATATCCTTCTCATCTTTTAACTGCATCTGGAGCAAGGGCAAGTTTCTATCATGATGGCAAGAAAGCATCATTGTCCCAGTGCTCAAACTGGACAAGCACCCTTTAGAGATGGACAGGTATCACCCAATTAGTCTTAGCAATGTTCTCTGTAAGATGCTTGAACACATGGTGAACCAGCACCTGTGTTGGCTGTTTGAGTCTTGGGGTCTTCTGGCTTCATCCCTGGGTGGTTTTTGCCAAGGCCATTCTAATCTGGTTTATTTGGAGTTTGCCATCCAAACAGCTTTTGCTGGATGTCAACATCTTATAGCTGTCTTCTGTGACCTGCAAAAGCTAATGACACCACACGGCGGCACCACATCCGTGCTACCTTACATGAGTGGGGTCTCTGGGGTTAGCTCCTGATTTTTATCGAGACCTTCCTGTCGCCTTGTACTTTCCAAGTTCGAGTTGGTACTTCCCACAGTCCCCCCCACCCTTCTTATGCAAGAGAATGGGGTCCCACAAGGTTTTGTACTGAGTGTTCCTGTCTTTCTAGTAGTTGTCAATGGTATAGCAACAGCTGTGGGGTCCTCAGTATCACCCTCCTTGTAACTGACGATTTTTGCCTCTAGTATTGCTCTCCTAGTGTGGGTGTTACTGAACATCAGTTGTAAGCTGCCATGTGAAAGTTGCAGGCATGGCCCCTCAGCCGTGGCTTTCGGTTTTCAGCATTGTGCACTTCTGTCAACATTGTACTGCTCACCCATACTCAGACCTTTATGTCAATGACCAACTGCTCAATGTAGTGGAGACTTATCGCCTTTTAGGACTGGTCTTCGATGCTCAGTTGCTGTGGAGTCCCCATATTTGCCAGCTTACGCAAAAGTGCTGGCTGCACCGTAATACATTTTGCTGCCTGAGTAACACCAGCTGGAGTGCGGGTCACTCTACCTGTTTGAAAGTTAACAAAGCTCTGATATGATCCCATCTTGATTATGGGGGTCTGACATATTGTTGGGCACCGCCTTCAGAATTGTTGGTACTGGATCTGATACAGCACTGCAGGGTTCAATTTGTGACAGGAGCCTTCCGTATTAGCCGTATGAACAGCTTACTCATGGAGGCTGGGGCACCTTCATTGCATATCAGGTGCCATCAACAGCTTGTCGGTTATGCTACACACATTCACAGCTCCCCCAATCATCCAAACTACCATCTCCTCTTTCCAAACATGGAAATCCATCACCCACAATGGTGGCACAGATCAAGGATTATGATCGGAATCCACATCCAGTCCTTCCTCTCTGAACTCCAGTTGTTTCCTCTTCCACCTCTTCTCCGGCCCCACATGTTGCATCTCTCGTCCAGAACTCCACAAGGTGTGAAAGACTCAGTTCCTCCCGAGTCCCTCTGTCACCATTTTTCCCTATTTGTGGTGCAATCTGGAGTTCAGAAGTCATCTATCTGGTGGCTTGATGGTTGCTGGTCTCATGGGCACTGTTTATACCCACATGGGGCAAACTGAACTGTGCTCCTTGCCATATGGCTGTAGTTTTTCCACTGTGGGATTAATAGCCATCTCTTGTACTTTTGAGCTAATCTTTTCCTGCACTGGTGAGTCTGTTTTCATCTGCAGCGACTCCCTGAGCAGTTTGCAAGTGCTACCCTCACCACCCCTTTGTCATTGCCATCTAGGATTTCCTGGATGCCCTTGAACAATGTGGACACTCAGTGACCTTCGTCTGGACCCATGGCCACATCGGGATCCTTTGAGGAATGAATTTACTGATAGCCTGGCCAAACTGGCTACCAGTAAATCGAATCTTGAGATCAATATTACAGAAACTGATCTCCAGTCAGTATTATGCCATCAAGTTTTAGGAATCTGGAATTTGAAACGGCTCACTCTGAGTTCACCAAACAAACTACAGGTGGTAAAGGACTACGAATCTGTGGAGCTCCTTAATGCAGGCCGCTCGCTCAACTCTACTATCCTTTGCTAGCTCCATGTCGACCATACTTGGCTGACTCATGTTCATCTACTCTGTAACAAGGACTCCACACCTCTGTCGTCATGATTCCCATTCGACGGTGGTCAACATTTTGCTAGACTGTCCCAACCTAGCTGCCCTGCACTGGACTCTCAATCTCCCTTACTCACTACCCTTGGTGCTAGGAGATGATGCCTCAGTGTCTGACTATAGTTTTATGTTTTATTTATGATGGGGGCCTTTATCACTCTCTTTAAGGTAAATCCATTTAACGTTATCGGCCCATTGAGGGGTAGGCTGAACACGCTGTTGCGTCCTCTGTCCAGATCAGATTGCAGCTGTCTGGGTTTGGTGGTCCAGTCCAGTCCTCACCCTACATGCTCCTTTATTCTGCTTCCCTCCTCTTGCGTGGTCTGTTAGACGCTGTCTGTGATTTTCTTGCCCTGTCAATTCTGCTAGCCTTTCCTAGACAATTTCTGGTGGTGTATCTAGTAAGTAGCAGGGACAGGTTGATGTACGTCCCCTCACTTCACTATGCTTTCTAGGACTTCCGGCTGCTCCCTAGATGGGACGCCTTGCCTACCTTTCCTCTGATGTCTCAATTTCTCCTTGATGTCCCTTGTATCGCCATCGTTGACCTTTCATAGATCTTGGGGGTTTTCTTCCCCTGCATTTTGCGTGGTTGGCTGTCTCTGATCTACAGTCATGTAGACGTATCTGTTAGAGGAAAAACGGACCGATGACGTAGTACTTTGGTCCCTTTAACCAACCAACCAACCAACCAACCAACCAACCGTTTGAATAATCATGCATGTTAAAGCACTGTGTCCAGTATGGGGAGTTGCACCAGCCTCGAATCAAATTCAGCAGACAGATTAATAATGACGGCCAGTGAGCTGGCCAGCCGGGATCTGGTTATTTGACCATTTCCCACATCCCACTAGGTGAATACGGGGCTGGTCCCCAAGTCCCACCTCAGTTATGCAATTCACAAACATTTGGAAAATTTTCGTTCACTTTCACATAAATAATACTACACAGACAGTGTTAAGGTACACAAATTCTGTTCAGAGGGGCTACAGGGTGGCAATAGGAAGTACATCTGGGCACCCCATAAATTAGCCATGCCAAATTCATTATATACTATGCTGACTGTACCGGTGTGGGACAAAGGCACAAAAAAGATGATGATGTATCAGCCACACCAAACTTGCCCATGAGTCTGTCCTGTGATAAGCAGACACACCCCATTGTACCTGTGGAGGAGCCGTGATAATATTTCATATCCTTGTGGAGTGTGTTGCTCCAGCTGATCTGTTATTTAAACTGAATCAGCGTACGGTGTTACCTTCAGATGCTTGCGGATAGTACAACAGCTGGTGACAGTTCTATTTCTTACGAGAAAATGGGCACTATAACAATATTTAATGATGCCTCCTTGTGCAGTGGTACAGGCTGTGTGCATGAGGGTGGAGGTGTGGTGGAGGGGCGGAGGAAACTCTTCACAGCACTTCTGGCCCAAGTGTGCCCAGCTACACTCCACCCCTGAACCAACAAACATAGTGACTTTTTACCTATGCTAGCTTATAGATTTACTCCATGTGTTACCCCTTACACCAATCACACAAGCCACAAGAAAACTCCTCAATGAACATTACGCATGATGTGGTGTTTGAGGGCGGGAGGGGGGGGGGAGGGGGGGATGTTTGTTTCTTGGCACAGGTGCGAGTCCTTGGAGCCACTCATCAGTGGCCATCTCTGCACGGGCAAGCAGTTCTCTCTCTTCTAACTAAAGTAACAGAGCAGTTGACGATGGCTACCATGTAGCAGGAACAATAACTCTGAGCACTGTCTCCTCATGTGGTGTCAGTAAATTAATTTTAGTGACATGTTGGTTATGACAACCAAAACAGGGCAGCACCAATATAAATAAAAGAAATTATGATTTAGGTTTTTACTGTTTATCGTATATAAAGTAAAACTTCCTGAAGTTCCAGAATGTTGCCTAAATTTCTTAAAAGTAACAGACATACCAATTTTTTGGAAACTCATCATCATCGTTATTGTCCTAAAAGCAGCTCCTTCATGTTGGGATGCCTCCCTGTGGGTCCGGGGATTAGAATAGGCCTGAGGTATTCCTGCCTGTCATTTAGGTGTCTAAAAGGAGTCTCACACATTTTGGCCTTTATGTGATGGTCCCCTGCCAGGTTTGACCTCCATTTTTCTAAGTTTTCCCAAAGAGCGAGCCAATTGCGGAAGGGCGCCCTACACGGTGCATCGTGTCCATTGTGCATTGAGATTTTTAGCCCACTTTCTCGTTGTCTCATTGCAGTCCCGCTAATTCTCTATCTCTTGGGTGAGGACACCTTCCTGGGTGCGTTTTCCACCATGCATTATGCAATGTCGCGTTCTGTGATGATGATGACCATGGGCTTCTTAGCACCTCATATCCAGTCTGTTGTGGTGGGGCTGCCATTTACCTGTTGGTTGTAGCCCCTTGACAGCACAGGGATTGCTCTGCTGATGCCTGCGTCGTTAACTCCCCCCGTATGCCATGGAGTAGATGCCCATCTCCCTGGGGCATCGGGACTCCCAGCATTGGTTATCCTGCCAGGTGGCCCTTGCTGAGGCTGTATGGCACCCGTGGGGAGGGTCCCTGGTCGGAATGGGTGGCATCAGGGCAGATGACATGCCATGAAGCATAGTGCGTCATCTCTTGCTGGTGGGCTGCCGCCAGCAGTCTCTAAGTGGGCAAAGTCTAACTTCAATGCTAAGAAATATGACCCCAAATTGTTCCCTTCCCTGGCCACACTACTGGAGGAACGCCAGGCTAAGGATGGCAGTGAAGCTTATTCGTCCCGGTACCTCATATGTATGAGAGCTGATGGGGAATCATTCATGTCCATGAAGCATCAGTTTTTTGTTGAACATTTGGAGGGCAAGTTTGGGGAAGTGGAGGGCTTGTCCAAAATGTGCTCTGGGTCAGTCTTGATCAAAACAGTAACCTCTGCCCAGTCGCAGGCATTACTCGCTTGTGACAAGTTGGGGGGATGTTTCTGTTAGCAGCACACCCCATAAGAGCTTAAATATGGTCCAGGGTTTTATTTCCACAGGGACCTTCTGCTGTCTGACGAAGAGCTGCTAGCCAATTTAGAGCAGCGAGGTGTTCATTTCATCCGGCATGTCCATCGGGGTCCGAGGGATAATAAGGTTGCCACAGGTGCCTTCATCTTGGTGTTTGAGGGTGACACATTGCACTGACCCTTAACATAGACAAATGTAATGTATTGGGAATACATAGAAAGAAGGATCCTTTATTGTATGATTATATGATAGCGGAACAAACACTGGTAGCAGTTACTTCTGTAAAGTATCTGGGAGTATGCATATGGAACGATTTGAAGTGGAATGATCATATAAAATTAATTGTTGGTAAGGCGGGTGCCAGGTTGAGATTCATTGGGAGAGTCCTTAGAAAATGTAGTCCATCAACAAAGGAGGTGGCTTACAAAACACTGTTCGGCCTATACTTGAGTATTGCTCATCAGTGTGGGATCCGTACCAGGTCGGGTTGACAGAGGAGATAGAGAAGATCCAAAGAAGAGCGGCACGTTTTGTCACAGGGATATTTGTTAAGCGTGATAGCATTACGGAGATGTTTACCAAACTCAAGTGGCAGACTCTTCAAGAGAGGCGCTCTGCATCGCGGTGTAGCTTGCTGTCCAGGTTTCGAGAGGGTGCATTGGTGGATGAGGTATTGAATATATTGCTTCCCACTACTTATACCTCCCGAGGAGATCACGGATGTAAAATTAGAGAGATTTGAGCACGTATGGAGGCTTTCTGGCAGTTGTTCTTCCCACGAACCATATGTGAGTGGAACAGGAAAGGGAGGTAATGACAGTGGCACGTTAAGTGCCCTCCACCACACACCATTGGGTGGCTTGCAGAGTATAAATGTAGATGTAGAGAAGGTCAAAGTGATGGTCTATCGCTGTGACATCAAGCCATATATCCCTCCCCCAATGTGGTGCTTGAAGTACTGGAAGTTCAGCCATATGTCTTCATGCTGTACTTTCAGCGTCACAAGTCGAGATTGTGGACGTCCATCACATCTCAATACTCCATGTGCCATGCCTCCCATATCTGTCAACTGCAAGGGCATCATTCACCTTGCTCACCAGACTGCAGGATTATGCAGAAAGAGAGGAAAATCATGGAATATAAGACCTTGGACTGACTGACCTACACTGAGGTTAAGACAGAATTTGAGCGCCTACATCCTGTGGCTATGACCTCCTCTTAGGCTGCCGCTACAAGAACAGTTGTCGCCCCATCAGTTCCTCACATTCCTGTTGCCTCTCAGAACCAGAAGACTACACCTGCCCCCTTGACAGTGGGGGTCACTTCCCTCCCTGTTGCTCCCGCACCACCTACTTCAGGAGCAACACACCCGACCATCAGGGATATCAGTCTCCACTTCTGAGCCAGAGAAGCTGTAGGTCTTCTTCGGCTCATCTCACTAGGAAGGGGTTCCTTGGGTCACTCCCTTCCCTGGTTTCTGCTAATGGGAAAGATGCTACCCGCCAGTGGCTGAAGAGCCCAAAAGCAGCTGGTTGTAGGGCTTTCACGCTCATCCTCAGTCCTGGAGACTGAATCAGTGAAGTCCTCCCAGCCAGGAAAACCCAAGGAGCAGTGAGAGAAATTCCAAAAGAAGGTCCTCAAGACCAAGGGAATTGTGGTGGCACCCACACCACCGCTACCTACAAGCTCTGCGTCTGCAGATGAGGCGGAGATTCTGGATTCCACTGAGGACGTAAATCTCGCCGGACCCTCAGACACAATGGATATATGCTGCTCAACCAAAAAGTCGGTGGCAGCAGGTGACCTTAGGCGTAAACCGCTTCATTGAATGTTCCATATCTTCCCAGTCTCAAGATGTCAACTTCCAGTGCAATTTCGGCGGTTTTTTTCCACTGCCTGGCTGAGCTACGGCAACTGTTAAGCTTTACTACTGCTTTCTGCATTGCCCTCCAGGAAACCTGGTTCCTGGCAATGCGGGCCCCTACCCTCCACGGCTATAAGGGATACTACAGGAACTGTCGCGACAATAATTGAGTGTCTGGTGGAGTTTGCATTTATGTCCTAAAGTCCTGTCCGCAATGTATATCTTCCTCCGGATGGTGCAATACCCCTGAATTTATTAGCTGCACTGACTGATCAACTCCCTAAACCTTTCCTACTTTTGGGAGATTTTAATGCCCATAACCCCTTGTGGGGTGGCACTGTGCTTACTGGCCAAGGCAGAGATGTCGAAACTTTACTGTCTCAGTTCGACCTCTGCCTCTTAAATACTGGGGCCGCCACACATTTCAGTGTGGCTCATGGTAGTTACCCGGCCATTGATTTATCAATTTGCAGCCCAGGACTTCTCCCATGTATCCCCTGTAGAGCACATGAAGACCTGTGTGGTAGTGACCACTTCCCCATCTTCCTGTCACTGCCCCGGCGTCAGGCCCATGGACGCCTGCCCAGATGGGCTTTAAACAAGGGGGACTGGGAAACTTTAACTTTTGCTGTCACCGTTGAATCTCTCCCACATAGGAACATTGATGTAATGGTTGAGCAGGTGACTACAACAATCGTTTCTGTGGCAGAAAACACGATCCGTTGCTCTTTAGGGTGCCCCTGGGGAAAAGCAGTCCGTTGGTGGTCACCGGAAGTCACTGAAGCAATTAAGGAGCATCGGCGAGCTCTATAGTGGCATAAATGGCACCCTTACCTGGAGCACCTCATAACCTCTAAATGGCTCCACGCCTGCATTCATCAACTTATCAAACAATGAAAGTAGGAGTGTTGGGTGAGATATGTCTCGACCATTGGGTGCCATACGTCACCTTTCCAAGTCTGGGTGAAGATCAAACGTGTTTTCGGGTACCAGACCCCAACAGGTGTTCCCGGTGTTAACATAAATGGCGTGTTATCTACCAATGATAACGCGATTGCCAAGCACTTTGCTGAGGAATGTGCTTGAGCCTCTGCATCAGAGAAATACCCCCCCTCCCAGCCTTTCACACTCTCAAATGGCGGCTGGAAGGGAAGGTCCTGTTGTTCACTACACGCCACAGTGAATCCTATAACGCCCCATTTAGAGAGTGGGAGCTCCTCAGTGCCCTTGCACATTGCTCCAACACAGCTCCTGGGCCAGATCGGATCCACAGTCAGACGAAAAAACATCTCTCATCTGACTACAGGCGCCATCTCCTCGTCATTTTCAACCGGATCTGGTGCGATGGCATCTTTCAATCGCAACAGCGGGAGAGCACCATCATTCTGGTGCTAAAACCCGGTAAAAACCCGCTTAAAACCCACTTGATGTGGATAGCTATCAGCCCATCAGCCTCACCAATGTTCTTTGTAAGCTGCTGGAACGTTTGTTGTGTCGGCAGTTGGGTTGGGTCCTGGAGTTATGTGGCCTATTTGATCTGTGTCAGGACGGTGGCTACTGCCAGGGTCACTCTACCACTGATCATCTTGTCCTTTGAGTCTGCCATCCGAACAGCCTTTTCCAGATCCATTATCTGGTTGCAGTCTTTTTTGATTTACGAAAAGCATATGACACCACCTGGCGTCGTCATATCCTTACCACATTACATGAGTGGGGTCTCCGAGGTCCGCTATCGATTTTTATCCAAAATTTCCTGTCACTTCGTACTTCCCATGTCCAAGTTTGTGCCTCCCATAGTCCCCCCCTCCCCCCTTCCCTCTCCCCTCTCACCCCCCTCCCCCTCCTCCCCCTCCCCCCTTCCCTCTCCCCTCTCACCCCCCTCCCTCTCCTCCCCCCTCCCTCCCCATATCCAGGAGAATGTGGTCCCGCAGGGCTCTGTATTGAGTGTCTCTTTATTTTTAGTGGTCATTAATGGTCTAGCAGCGGCTGTAGGGCCGTCCGTCTCACCTTCTCTGTATGCAGATGACTTCTGTATTTCGTACTGCTCCACCAGTACTGGTGTTGCTGAGCAGCACCTACAGGGAGCCGTCCACAAGGTGCAGTCATGGGCTCTAGCCCACAGTTTCCAGTTTTCGGCCCCAATGTTGTGTGTTATGCACTTCTGTTGATGTCGTCCTGTTCATTCAAAACTAGAACTTTCCTTAATGATGATCCACTCACTGTAGTGGAGACATATCGATTCTTAGGACTGGTTTTTGATGCCCGATTGACTTGGCTTCCTCACCGTAGCCAGCTTAAGGCAGAAGTGCTGGCAACACCTCAGTGTCCTCCGCTGCCTGAGCAACCCCAACTGGTGTGCAGATTGCTCTTTGCTGCTGCAGCTCTACAGAGCCCTTGTTCAGTACCGCCTTGACTATGGGGGTCTGGTTTATGGTTTGGCGGCACCCTCAGAGTTGCATTTACTCGACCCATTGTGCCACAGTGGCATTCGCCTAGCGACAGGAGCTTTTAGGACGAGTCTGGTGACCAGCGTCCTTGTGGAAGCCAGAGGCCCTCCATTGCAGGTTAGGCGTGCACAACTGCTGGCCAGTTATGTTGCACATTTCCGTAGTTCTCCTGCACATCTGAATCACGGTCTCCTTTTCCCACCAACGGTGGTTCATCTCCCACATCGGTGGCCCAGATCAGGTTTCCCAACTGCAGTTAGTGTCTGATCCCTTCTTTCCAAACTGAAGTCCTTGCCTGTACCACCTATACTTGAGGTCCATTCACGTACACCTCCATGCTGTACACCTAGGCTGCAGCTTCGCCTGGACCTTTCACAGGCCCTAAGGATTTGGTTAACCCTGCGGCTCTCCACTTCCACTTCTCTCGATTCTTCACATGTACCGAGGCCATGAAGTGGTTTAAACCAATGACTCGATGGCTGATGATCACATCGGCTTGACGTTTGTTGATGGAGGACATATTGAGCAGCATTCCTTGCGTGATGGCTACAGTGTTTTCACTGCCGAGCTGATGGCTATATCTCGTGCTCTTGAGCACATCCGTTCATGCCCTGCGGAGTCGTTTCTTCTGTGTACTGACTCCTTGAGCAGCCTAGAAGCTATCAACCAGTGCTACCCTTGTCATTCTTTGGTAGCGACCATCCAGGAGTCCATCTATGCCCTGTAATGGTCCGCTCATTCAGTGGTGTTTGTCTGGACCCCAGGTCACGTCGGAATCCCAGGCAATGAATTTGCTGACAGGCTGGCCAAACAGACTATACAGAAACCGCTTATGGAGGTTAGCTTCTCTGCAGCTGACCTGCGTTCTGTACTATGCCACAAGGTTTTGTGGCTTTGGGAGGCGAAATGGCATAACCTCAGCATGCACAACAAACTGTGTGCCATTAAGGAAACTACAAATGTGTGGCAGTCCTCCATGTGGGCCTCTTGCAGGGACTCTGTGGTTCTCTGCTGGCTCTGCATTGGCCACACTTGGGTGGCACACGGCTGCCTCCTGCACCGTGATGACCCACCTCAGTGTCGGTGCGGCACCTGACTGGCAGTGGCCCATATCTTGGTGAGCTGTCCTCCTTTTGCTGCCCCGTGATGGACTTTTCAGTTACCGGACTCATTGCCATTAATTTTAGCTGACAACGCGTCATTGGCTAATTTAGTTTTACGTTTTATACGTGATGGTGAGTTTTATCATTGTATATAAGTTTTAGCGCATGTCCTTTGTCTCTTTGTGCTCTCCACTCTAATGCTTTTAGGGTGGATGTTTTAATGTGTCGCAGAGTGGTTGGCTTTTCCTTTTTATTCTTGTGGTCGGCCAGCCACGGTCATCAGCTCTCTTGTTTTTACCCCTTCTTCCTGTCTCTTGCTTCTCTCTGTCGGTTTCTTTTCCTGTTTTGTCCATAGTAGTGTTGGTTGTCCTTCTGTCTTTCTACTGGTTCTTCCTTTCCCCTGTTATTGTGTTGTACATCTCCTTTCTTTTCTTCTTTCCCTTGTGTAATTATTTTACTGGGAATAAAGGACCAATGACCTCACAGTCTGGTCCTTCCCCCCCCCCCCCCCCCCCCCCCCCTCCCTTGTGTCTTTATGTAACATTTTACAACACTAAATAAGCTGGTATCTCATGACCTCATATTATGTGTATGGCCATTTTTTATATTATTAAAACTTATATGAAACTATAGTACCTTCCATTGTTTCAGTGCAACTCATTGCGTATTTTCAGGTGATGCAGAAGCTTGGGACTCCAGGAGTGTTCTACATGTGGTAATTAACACAATAAATGTGCCTTGTTTATCAGTTTCTGTTTCAGGAGAGAACACAGATGAATGTTCACTGACCTCTATGTCAGATTGACAGCATGTTGTAAACATTGTGTATGTAGTAGCCTTATATCTTCTGCTATAGGAATAAGATATTTGAAGCCCTTTGGTGCAAATTTGTGTTAAGAAATTTGGGCTTTTCTGGAAATACTGTTAACTTGAGGTGTTGCATATTATATGAATTTTAAATTTATCATCATTTTGTGTATCTGTTGGCAGATCGACAATGAAGAATATGGGGAAGCACTTGCATTAGCCAAAGCATATAATTTGGACTGTGATCTTGTATACCAGAGGCAGTGGAGAAATAGTTCTGTTTCAATTGCCACAATTCATGATTACCTTGTAAGTTTCTTTCATTAATATTTACTTTGTTAAATTTGTAAGGACACAAACCTGATTTTTCTTGAAGCTGAAAATGTTGTGCCCAGAGACAGTTACTGTGTGTGTGTGTGTGTGTGTGTGTGTGTGTGTGTGTTGTGTGTTTTCTACTTTAGAAGAAGACCTTTTGGCCAGAAGCCAAAATGTATAGCAGTCTTTTTGTTGTGCATGCCTGCAACTCAACATCGCCTCTATAAGGTGAGGTTTCCTTTTCATGATGATGGTCCTCAGGCACTTGATTACTCTTCATGCACAATATATTAGTCACACATTCCAGAAGTTAATAATTAACATTAAAGCCATATATAATGTTGTGACTGAGTGAGGTGATGCAGTGGTTGAAGCACTAGACTCTCATTCAGGAGTGCTGTTAAATCCCTGAAGGACCATTTTGATTTAGTTTTTCTGTGGTTTCCCAAAACAAGCTGGTAAATGCTCAGATAGTTTCTTTGAAAATTACGTAGTCAATTTCTTTACCCTGTCAGAGCTTGTACTCCATTTCTGATGACCTAGTTTGCAGAAGGATGTTTGTTGCTATATCATCACTACCATATCAGACAGTCCCAAAAGTTTTAATTTTACTATCAGTTCCAAATAATCTAGCAAATTTTGTAAAGGATTGAAATACTACTTAAACAAGAGTTTATCAGAATTTTATTATGGCATTGTGACACTATGAAGTTTGTGGTTGTGCTAGGACAGGAACACCCATGTAGTAGCCATAATGGAAATGTTTTTAAAGGGTAAGACATAGGTAATTGGAAAATGAATTCAAAATATTCATTCTCGTTCATCTTTGAGAGTACCCAATGCATAGCATGTAGAATGATCAAACACAGTCCAACTTCAATACCATCTGCATCACAATTCAAATGGAAACATTGATCATACCGATGACACTTGAGTTGGTCAGCGGATGTAATTAAACAGCGAGTAAGCTGACATAAGTAGTACACCCCCCCCCCCCCACCCCCCACTCCCCTTGCTCTCTCTGATACTGCCTTAGGAGCCAATGAGCAATTAGAGCCAGCTGAAGCAAACAGAGGGGACACTCATTTGACTGAGGTCCAGTTAGTTAGCAGATCTAGTTAAATGGTGAGTAATTTGGAGCTTCTGACTAGTTTGCTCCCTTTGGTTATCTACAGTACCATTGTAAGAGATGATGAGGAAACAGATGAGGCAACCATTTGATGAAGGTCTGTCACTGTCTGTTTCAATATTCTTTAAGTGTCATACAGGGTAGCAGCTACATTGAAGTTAATATAGATTCACAGATTCTTCGTACAGAAGTGCTTTGGCTAAGAATATTATTTTTTTTCTAATCAGAAAATAAATATATTTTTTTAGATATTTCAAAATGGAGGTCGGATGTGGGCTTTTTTTTGTATTTTTCCTCATTAAAAAAAAAAGATTGGATGACCAAAACCAACTAGCGTGGGTGGTTTTATGGTGCAGTTGTAATAATGACTTATCTCCATTGTCATTTAAAATGGTTCCACAAATATTATTTATAATGTTGGGGGCCATAAATTAAGATGATTTGAAGTACAGAAAGGAAAGCATGTAACAGTGTAATTTTTCTTTCATAGTGCAGAAAACCCAATCTCACTCATGTCTATTTATTATTTACCTCATTTCCTTTGCTGATTATAAATTTTCAAGATCTGCTATCTTTATTGTTGGACTTGAATAATGGTACTGCTGCTATTATGTATCATTCATTACTGTGTCGTCCACATTTTGGATTTGATGTGACTATAGCCCAGTGTCCTAAAGTGCTGTCATTACTGTTGGGTTGTCAAGATAATTTACATAATTGAATTTACTTCAGTAGTGAAGACTGGTTTATGAACAACAAGGCAAACTACAGTTTCCTATGAAAATCTGAAACTGATAACAATATCATGTTAATAGAAGCAAATTATTTGATTTACCTATGATTTGGTGGAGACAACACTATAATTTAAATGGTTGAAAACAGAATATTATTCTCTGTCAGTTAGTTTGTGCAATTTGAATGTTTTAAATGAATAATTCAGTATGTGTTGAGTCACCTAAACCTAACATTCATTTTGCTTAAGAGTACACTAACATCCCTTTGAATGGTTACACACTGGTAATTGCATTGGAATTCATTTTGTTTAAGAGTAAAATGACATCTCTTCGAATGGTTTCACACTGGAAATTGCATTCTGTTATCTGTATATGGTGACATGTCACATTTTCTCATGTCACTAACTGTATTCTTTCCAAGATATTTCTTTTTCATACTAATACTGTATAATTTGTTCTTTGTCTTAATTCACTCTTTCTCTTAATCATGCAAATTATCATTCTAATATAAATAATAAGGATATTTGAACTTCTAAAATACATGCATTGATGAAAAATTCTTGTTCAATGTTAGAGCAAGATAACCAAACGTTCGTGGGTACTTAGAGAATGTATAGAAAGGGTGCCCGAGAGCTTTGCAGCAGCAAGAGAACTTCTGGAATTTGGTCTTAAAGGAATCAATTTGGAAACAGTGGTGGCTGTGGGAGAAGGTATTTTTGATACATTCTGCTGTTGAAAATAATTTTGTACTTTCATTTTCCCAGAGTTAATTACTTTTATTACAGGAATTGATGGAGGCCATTTTATTCTGCAACATCCTGATCTGGATTATGATGATGATGATCTAGATGCAACAAAACCAGAGGAGAGGAATAATCATCTACTGCGGAAGGTAAAGCCAAATGCACAGTAACAGTTCCCTCAGAAATGTGCATATCCAGTAATGCTAAGAAATGTTCAAGGGGAATACTGTTTGATTACAAAAAAATGTACACAATACTGTACTAAGAATCTGCAGTTAAATCCACTGGAAGAAAATTATATTTAATGGGAGCAGGCCAACTGGCATTATTGATTTTGTATAATGCCTGATTTTAGCTTTTAATGATGCAAACCACATTTCTAGATGATGAATTAAATGGTTTTTTGACAGATCAATCCACATAAGCTAAATAATGACCAGAAGGAACTATTGAAATTCAGGATATTGCTGTTACATTACCTTGATATGCTGCGTACATATGAGGTATGTATTCCTGAAGTTTGGTGTTGAGTCACAAACAGTACTTTTTCCACTTCATTAATGGAACCTTATTTTTTGCAGATAATTATGGGTGGACCACACTTGGCAGATTCACTGTATGATTCCTCATTCTATCAGAGATTTCGCTCAACACCGCTCATAGTATCAGTTGTGGAGTTTGCGAGAGAAGGAAACTGCGAAGCAGTGCAACACATGTTTACATACCATGGTTCAGTGGTACTGCCACATTGGCTACCTGTTTTGTCCAGTTTTCCTGAAACTATGGACCCAGTGAACTATCAGGGTATTCTTCCAGAATGTGGAGTTGAAGGTGGTGTTGTTCTAATAGAGCAAGCGCAGCTGCGCAAGAAGGAATGCTTTGAAGATCCTGAGTTTCGGTATGTGTTTATAAATGGAATGTTACTAAATAAGTTAAATGAAAGTTGTCTGTGGAAAAATTAAAAGCAGATTTGATTTTTCTCCTACCTCTGAAACATATTAATTTTCAAATCTGTTAAGATTCCTACATGTCTGCATGTCTTAAGCACAAAATAAAATAAATGTTTCACCTTAGCAACATAATTATTCTCAGCAAGGTTCATGGAAACTGTAGAAAAGCTAAAACTTAAGATAGAGAAACTACAGTGAAAAATGAATACTTAGTATTGTCATTATAAGATTTAGTAATTTGCTCTAAGACGTTAGTGTTGTTGGCAGTTACTCTCAAATTTTACTCAGCTTAAAAATATACACAAACCTCTTACTGCAATTTTTGTTGTAGATGTGTTCTTGATATAACTCAGGATGATGGATCCACATTTTTGTATGAGGAGGAGCCAGATTTAAAGCAGTTCCAGTGCCCCATTGAAAATCTTGAACCAGAACTAATAACAAAATGGTACAGATTTCAAGTTCATCAGCTTGAATCCAGAAGTGGGATTGTTGATCATGCTTTAAACCTGCTAAACCTTGGAAAGGAACGTAATGTTGTGGTAAGTGTTTGCTCTTGTTTTGCCTTGGACTGATTGTCTGCCTCTTTGAAGATCAACCATCCAGTCTTGACCTGTTAAACTTACTTCATCTTACCTGTAGTGCAGCTGTCAGTACATTGTGCGCCACCATTTGATCTCTTATAGAAGACTTGGTCTAAGATAATAACACTCTGAGTGAGGCTGGCACATCTGTAAATGAATAACAGATAAATTGGGTAAAATCTTAATGTATTGTTGAGGACCAGTGTTCTTCAGTTTTGTAGATGTACATTCATGACTTCAGTTGCACCAAGTTACAAAAGTCTTTATCCCAATTCACATAGCTCGCATGACTGTAACTCCTTCCTCTAGCACCAACACTACCAATAATCAAGGAAAAGTTACTTTGGCATGAATTTACACTGGTAAGCTGCCACAACTCTGCTATGCTTTGCTTGTAATTGTTGCTACCTGCCATGTGGAACTCCAAACCACAATGCTGAACTACTGGCATTCGGTGACTCAATATTCAAAACAACCAGCATTGCCACACACAAGTAGTCATCAGTGATGATGAAATCTCGACATTGAGACAGTGAACACTGGAATAATCAAAGTACGTACACGAATTGGAGTGATGGTACCATCGTGCCGTGCATAATCTTTGTTCATTATATACCACTGTCAAAGTCTGCATATGTTGTCATAAATAAAACTATACTTTGTAAACATAAAACAAATTCTCTTCTAAGTAATTTTACTAAGTTGACATAATAAGAGCAAAAACATCACTTGTGCCAGAACTGTGCAGCTGACATTTGCTGCATGTCTGGGCTCTTCAGAGACCAGCCACATTCTCCATGTCAGTGGCGCATCATCCCTACTTCCTCCTGTGCTGGCTGCCAGTGATGTCACAGTATCCACTTTGAGAATCATTAATGCTTTTAACATAACAATTAAAATCAATTGCTCCTATGGAGACACTCTTGGAACTATACCTGACAGAATCTCTCTGACCTACTTACTGTTACAATGTATAACTTGGTTATGCACCATTTTTCTGCTTCCCTTCTGCTATCCGTTGGACCAGGTTGTATCAAAGAGGTGTCTACCACAGCAAACTTCATAGTATTTTTAAATAAGCTGTGGTTCGTGTAGCCCCACACCCATCGAAACTTCTTGATGCTATTATCTCAGTCGCCATCATGCTGACTTGCATTTTTGTGGCCATCACTGCCATGCTCTGCAACAGTGGCTTTCTGCACTTGCTTCTGACTCACATGAGTTCGGATCATGAAGCTGAATTAAAATGCAAATATCTTGTGGGTCTCCACTCGGATCACAGTGCTGCTTTCACAAAACTTACTCTAATAAATTTTTACTGACGTCTGCATATGATCCCATCTGATTATTTCTCCCCTTCATTATTTTAATTTATCAATTATCAGAAGTGCAATTAGTGTGCACAGTGGAATGAACTGCAACTACCACGGCCTGCACTCTCTGACATTCTGAAATGATCTGAGAGTAAAACGTTGCCTACACATTATTCAGGAACCAGACTGCAGTTATATGGAGTTGAAGGCAATAGCTGAGAAGGGAGTGAGAGAGGATTGTAGCTTACCACTCATGGTTTTTCATCCATCCATCCATCCATCCATCCATCCAACCACCCATTCAATCAGTCCATCCGTCCATCAATCAATCCATCCATTCAACCTGGGTTGTTCATCCCATCAAGAAGGAGAACCTTCAGGGATCTTGAAGAAGTCAAGGTATTCAGTAGCAAAAGACAACCAAACTTTAGAAACTTAATCTGTATGCTATTTTAATGATACACTATCACTATGCTGCTTGATGATATTCATCTTTTTTCCAGTTAAATTTAATCAAGTAAATTAGAAAGAAAGATGTTACTCTGATGAAAGCTGCTGCCTTCTAGGTATCTGCTGTTTATCTGCTATTGGTAGTTTAATTTACAGGGTGTCCCAAAAAGAATGACCCGATTTTAACTTGTAATAATATTGAGACATATGTCACTAGGTACAGCGCTAGATGTAATCGGCATGGTTTAGAGTTTCAGAAAAAATCCACTAGATGTCCTACGAGCGCTGACCTGGAGCGTGCAGCCAGTCTCGCGCAATATGGTATCCGCACAACAGAAGTAGTATTCTGTTATTGAATTTACTCGTACTCAGTCAGTGATCTCAGTTCAGCGGGCATTTCATATTCGATTTCGTGCTAAACCACCATCACCAAAGAACATTCGATAGTGGTATAAACAGTTTGAAGAAACAGGTTGCCTCTGTAAAGGCAAAAGTCCTGGCCAGCCATGCGTTCCTTACGCTCAGTTTGGGATGAATTCGGCTATCGGCTAGATGTTGTACGTGCAGCCAATGCAGGACATATTGAACATTTATGATGGATTTTTATAAACTTTTGTATTTTCTGAGTAATTTAGTATGCAATTTGTTTGTGTTAAGCCCTTCATCCTAATAAATAATTCTATTTAAAATTGGTTCATTCTTTTTGGGACACCCTGTAAACTTGACTACAATTGTATATTTTAAATATTTACCTACATCTTTAAATACTCAGTCCTTTTTGCAATAAATTACTACTACTTGTACCGAGATATTCAGATAATTTGTTGAAATACTAGTGAAGTATATTTTTAACTTTCTTTTGAATATATAAGGATTCCTAATTTACGGCTTTATGTTAGAAACAACCTTGTTGAGTGAGTATTTTCCCACCAGAGTATATAACTCATCAATTTTGTTATTCAGTGTTTACATATGGCACATTGCATTACTGTCAAATGTGGTAATGGACTTAAAAGATCAATAAATGTGAAACAAGTATAGTGAAGTAAAGTCAAATTTCATAAGGTTGTACTGAAGGAATTAGATTAGTAAATGAGATGGCGAAAATAGCAGATTTTTGTGTTTCGAGTAACAGATCAACAGATAATGGTAGAAGTGAAAAGGATATTCGACATAAAATACATACTGGTTAGAGCAGAAGAGCTTTTCTACAAAAGCGAAACATGGTAACAACAAATATAAATTTAAGTTTTTGGAATAATTTTCAAAAATAAATTACTTGTCTGAGATGTAGCATTATTGCAGGCTCTTAAACTCTCCTCCACGGGGCATAGGCATCCTCGAACACCTGTCAACTCTCAAGTATTTACATTTTATTCTGTTGTGTTCAAGAGCTATTTGCCCACCCCTGCCTGTGGTCAGATATCTGAGATGTACGGTTGTGTAAGCTACAGCCTGGCTCCATGACTGCCTGTGTGTCAGTTGTTTGCACACTCTGCCCACTGACGCCAGATTGCCCATGGAGGGCACTTGACCTGAAACAACTCGCTCAGTATGAAGCAAAACATGTACAGTAAACAGTACAGATTAGAAGAGAATAGAAGTGTTTGATTATGTTGCTAAAAAATAATACTGAAGATCAGATGGCTAGACCAGATAGCTAATGAAGACATACTGCATCAGTTGTTTGTAAGATTTGATGCCATCTGGAGCTGTCATTTTTACTTATGCATTGTACTCATACACAATTTTCACGATGGTGCCTGTATTGCACTTGGTCAGCTACTGCAAGTCCTGAACAACCATTTTTGTTTAGCTGTATCTTCGTCTTTACCTGAAGGGCTACTGATGTATAGACAGTGAACCATAATGTGATTTCAGAACCTCTTGTGATGCCATCCTTCTTTTCAATTAGTTGTATAAATCTTGCTTGCACTACTTATTATATTTTTTTCTTTTAATATGAGATTGCTTATAAGAGTGAAAGACTATATAGGAATGGATAGAATAATAAATGAATCAGTGTATAAGGAACTAAAAATATAAAACCTCAGTAAAAAGGAAGTCCAGAATTGTTTGAAGTCAAATAACCACCGGGAAAGATTGAACAATGAAAAATTTCTGAAAAACAAAAATTCTTAAAAATTGAGGGAGAAACACAAGTGGGTTGGTTATTTAACATGTGGGTAATTTGAAAGGCTGTATTATCTAAAAGAGAGAGAGAGAGAGAGAGAGAGAGAGAGAGAGAGAGAGAGCAAATGTAGAGGAGGAGAAGTAGATGAAGAAGAACAATGAGGAGGAGAAGAAATGTCAGCCACATTTACTTTTTTCTTCCAGCAACTTTATATTCAAGCATTCCAAAACAATTCTTCAGCATCTGTGAGGTTGGGGTCTGAAAAGCCTCATACATGCGCTAAACCAATGCTTCCACAGCTGCTGTTTTCATTTGTGTCTCAAACTGGCTTGTACTCTTTCATTTATTTTCAGCTTTGTGTAGATTATTGCTCTCATTTAAAACTTTGATATACAGTGTAGATTTAGTGTTTATATTATTGTAATACCTTCCAACCAGTAAGTTTATAATGATAAAATGCAAATATTGAAATTAGTAAACAATAACTGGTGATGTATTCTTTCTCTTTTTCATGACATAAGGGCTTAGAGGACTTGTTTCATGACCTGAAGACTTTAGATTCATTGGTATATGAAATAAACCTCGTTAGTGCCAACCTTTCCAGCTTAAAAAGTTTATCTGACTTTGAAAAGGCCAAACTACTGATGTCTAAGGCAAGTATCACCATAATATATTAATCTGTTCACATGTTTCAAAATGAAAGTTTTCTTTTTAAACTGTGTGATGTTTTTATCGTTTCAAATCCCATTGTCTAAGCACATTCAATGCTACTGTTAGGGTCTTCCTCAAGAGTCTCCGCTCTCCAAGTAATCCAAAAGTAAAATATTTCTATTTATTGTGCTGTCAAGATAGTTTCTTGAAACTGTTTATATCTTTCAGAACCTGTGCAACTGTAAATGAGCAGTTATGGTGCTACAGAAACAGATGCATATTATCTGCGCAAACACACAGAACCATACGCATCCTTCATAAACATTGTGAGTTGTAATGGTGGAACAGTATACAAATATCAGGAATGAGTCCTAACTATTCTTTTTCGATTGTGAGAAAGATAGACTTATCTCCAATACCTAACAGCTTGTTGCTGAATAATGTACTGATCAAATGAATTTGTGTAGAGGTGAAACTTAAGTTAACATGTACCATATCTACATCTACATCTGCATGATTACTCTGCAATTCACATTTAAGTGCTTGGCAGAGGGTTCATCGAACCACAATCATATTATCTCCCTACCATTCCACTCCCGAACCCGCGCGGGAAAAATGAACACCTAAACCTTTCTGTTCGAGCTCTGATTTCTCTTATTTTATTTTGATGATCATTCCTACCTATGTTGGTTGGGCTCAACAAAATATTTTCGCATTTGGAAGAGAAAGTTGGTGACCGAAATTTCGTAAATAGATCTCGCCATGACGAAGAACGTCTTTGCTTTAATGACTTCCATCCCAACTCACGTATCATACCTGCCACCCTCTCTCCCCTATTACGTGATAATATAAAACGAGCTGCCCTTTTTTGCACCCTTTCGAAGTCCTCCGTCAATCCCACCTGGTAAGGATCCCACACCGCGCAGCAATATTCTAACAGAGGACGAACGAGTGTAGTGTAAGCTGTCTCTTTAGTGGACTTGTTGCATTTTCTAAGTGTCCTGCCAATGAAACGCAACCTTTGGCTCGCCTTCCCCACAATATTATCTATGTGGTCTTTCCAACTGAAGTTGTTCGTAATTTTAACAACCAGGTACTTAGTTGAATTGACAGCCTTGAGAATTGTACTATTTATTGAGTAATCGAATTCCAACGGATTTCTTTTGGAACTCATGTGGATCACCTCACACTTTTCGTTATTTAGCATCAACTGCCACCTGCCACACCATACAGCAATCTTTTCTAAATCGCTTTGCAACTGATTCTGGTCTTTGGATGACCTTACTAGACGCTAAATTACAGCATCATCTGCGAACAACCTAAGAGAACTGCTCAGATTGTCACCCAGGTCATTTATATAGATCAGGAACAGCAGAGGTCCCAGAACACTTCCCTGGGGAACACCTGATATCACTTCAGTTTTACTCGATGATTTGCCGTCTATTACTACGAACTGCGACCTTCCTGACATGAAATCACGAATCCAGTTGCACAACTGAGACGATACCCCATAGGCCCGTAGCTTGATTAGAAGTCGCTTGTGAGGAACGGTGTCAAAAGCTTTCCGGAAATCTAGAAATATGGAATCAACTTGACATCCCCTGTTGATAGCGGCCATTACTTCGTGCGAATAAAGAGCTAGCTGCGTTGCACAAGAACGATGTTTTCTGAAACCATGCTGATTACGTATCAATAGATCGTTCCCTTCGAGGTGATTCATAATGTTTGAATACAGTATATGCTCCAAAACCCTACTGCAAACTGACGTCAATGGTATAGGTCTGTAGTTCGATGGATTACTCCCACTACCCTTCTTAAACACTGGTGCGACCTGCGTAATTTTCCAATCTGCGGGTACAAATCTATCAGTGAGCGAGCAGTTGTATATGATTGCTAAGTAGGGAGCTATTGTATCAGCGTAATCTGAAAGGAACCTAATCGGTATACAATCTGGACCTGAAGACTTGCCCGTATCAAGCGATTTGAGTTGCTTCGCAACCCCTAAGGTATCTACTTCTAAGAAACTCATGCTAGCAGCTGTTCGTGTTTCAAATTCTGAAATGTTCCATTCGTCTTCCCTGGTGAAGGAATTTCAGAAAACTGTGTTCAATAACTCCGCTTTAGCGGCACAGTCATCGGTAACAGTATCATCGGCACTGCGCAGCAAAGGTATTGACTGCGTCTTGCCGCTTGTGTACTTCACATACGACCAGAATTTCTTCGGATTTTCTACCAAATTTCGAGACAATGTTTCGTTGCGAAACCTATTAAAGGCATCTCGCATTGAAGTCTGTGCCAAATTTTGCGTGTCTTTAAATTTTAGCCAATCTTCGGGATTTCGCGTTCATCTGAACTTCGCATGCTTTTTACGTTGCCTCTGCAACAGCGTTCGGACCTGTTTTGTGTACCATGGGGGATCAGTTCCATCTCTTACAAATTTATGAGGTAAGAATCTCTCAATTGCTGTTTCTACTATATCTCTGAATTTGAGCCACATCTTGTACACATTTGCATAGTCAGTTCGGAAGGAATGGAGATTGTCTCTTAGGAAGGCTTCTAGTGACACTTTATCCGCTTTTTTAAATAAAATTATTTTTAGTTTGTTTCTGGTGGATTTGGAAGGAACGGTATTGAGCCTACCTACAACCACCTTGTGATCACTAATCCCTGTGTCAGTCATGATGCTCTCTATTAGCTCTGTATTGTTTGTGGCTAAGAGGTCAAGTGTGTTTTCGCAACCATTTACAATTCGCTTGGGTTCGTGGACTAACTGCTCGATACCACCGGTTTTGAACAAGTATTTTTGCCAACATATCGAGGGAAGGTTGAAGTCCCCACCAACTATAACCATATGAGTGGGGTATTTATTTGTTACGAGACTCAAATTTTCTCTGAACTGTTCAGCAACTATATCATTGGAGTCTGGGGGTCGGTAGAAGGAGCCAATTATTAACTTAGTTCCGCTGTTAAGTATAACCTCCACCCATACCAATTCGCACGGAGTATCTACTTCGACTTCACTACAAGATAAACCACTACTGACAGACTCCACCACCAATTCTGCCTGATCTATCTTTCCTGAACACTGTTTGAGATTCGTAAAAATTTCTGCAGAACTTATTTCAGGCTTTAACCAGCTTTTTGTACCTATAACGATTTCAGCTTCTGTGCTTTCTATTAGCGCTTGAAGCTCAGGGACTTTCCCAGCACAGACCCTCTACCTGGCTCTGCACAAAAGGTCCGCAGTCGGTTCTGTCAACGATGCTGCAGACGGTGAGCTCTGCCTTCATCTCGTAAGCAAGACTGGCAGCCTTCACCATATCAGATAGCCGCTGGAATCCAGAGAGAATTTCCTCAGATCCAAAGCGACACACGTCATTAGTGCCGACATGTGCCACCACCTGCAGCTGGGTGCACCCTGTGCTCTTCATGGCATACGGAAGGACCCTTTCCACATCATGAATGACTCCACCTGGAATGCACAAGGAGTGCACACTGGATTTCTTCCCCTCCTTAGCCGCCATATCCCTAAGGGTCCCCATTATGCGCCTAACATTGGAGCTCCCAACTACCAATAAGCCCACCCTCTGCGACTGCCCAGACCTTGAAGGCTGAGAATCATCCTCTGAAACAGGGCAGGCAGCTGCATCTGGCTCAGCCAGAGACAGTACCTGAAACCTATTTGTCAAACGCACCGGGGAGGCTTTCTGATCAGCATCTGGGAACGTCTTTTGCTGCCTGCCACGGCTTGGAACGACCTCCCAATCAACCACAGGCGAGGGCTCAGCCCCACTGCGGGCAGCAACCGGGGCAACCACAGTGGCAGACCGATCTGGGGACAGACGGGACAAGGTTGACATCCCCGTGATACCAAAGTCCGGCTCCCCACATTGGTGCCCATCGGCAACAGCCTCAAGCTGCGCGAACTTGCAGAATCTCACCATATTAGGCTTTGTCAGGCATGTGGAGCTTTACTTGGTTGTATCACGTGTATCCCAAACTGCTCGGAGGCAGAGCCATGCACCGCAAACTCCTTACCTGCTACGGCCCACCAAGGGTCAACCGTCCCATACCGCCAGGCTGGCCGCTCGCTGCCTCACCAGCCCACCTCAGTCTCGCCTCAATGCCTCCAGCGCTTCCAGTCCAGTCAGCCTGCACCTTGTGAGGTGCCTCCAGGCCCAGGCCAAAACACTCACTCTGTATGCTCCACCTTAAGTGCTCATGTCATCCACATGTTTAAGGGGCAGTCTGAAGCTAACAATTGTTCTTAGTCCAAGACAAGGTGTTGAATGACGTAGGGGTGGTGTCTCCTTACTGCTGCAGACATGTTCTCTTCCTGGATCATGGTATTTTTTTCCTCCCACTATCTAAAAGTTCACACATTAAGATAGGCTCAGTAGCTTCCATTTACTTTATTCGAGATAGAAGCATGTTCACAGCATTCATACATAACCAATTGGTGATTATGGAAGCACTCACTACATTATGTCCATATCAGATTAAACAATATCCACCAAACGGGCTGTGAAGGTTACTCATTCAGTGGCACTGCGTACACAGTTCAAGTTTCATCTAACATGAATTAAAGCTCTGCAGACGTACTGTTTTCTCTGTGGCTCAGAGTGTACAATGTTCATCAATTTCCTGGACTGATCATTGGAGAACTCTGCTACCACTGCGAACTAATTAGCAGTTTCATCTCACAGGTCCGAGGTATTTGTGTGTTTTCTGCTACCCAAAATTGCACCATCTTTCACAGTGCCTACACCAGTTAGTGTGTTATTTTTCCAATAGTTAAGTTGGATGCACTTAACAGCTATGTTTACCAGACAGTCAGATATTGCAGTAGGTACAAATGCTTCGCTTAGAGTCGACAATGAAATGAAATATTCATTGAATTGCGACATCTTTTTCCCCATAAAGAACTACAACAGAGTGAGGAAACACTTAATTTTTGTTGATCAGTAATTGGTATTTCTTCTTAATTTTGTCGAAATCAGTGACATTTTGAGGCAGTGCATACGTTATGATTAGCCCACCTGGATATGACAGATGGTGTGGGCTCTGTAGACTACCAAGTCAGGCGGTGATTCAGCCTGCTCCATGATATGTCTGCCATCATCAGGCTGCTGGGCCAGCCTGGTAAAGCAGAGCTCAGCAAGCTAGCTGGGGTTTTTGAACAAGATCCGTTGGCCTATGCGAACCAATCCATCTGAGATGGGCTTGCTTGGGCTGGCACACGTCTTCTTTTAGGGTAACATGTTGCTTTCCGTTCCATACCCTAACTCACAATGGTTTAATGTGTGGATGGCAGGTAAAAATTTTGAATCCTGTAAAACAGTTTGAGCAAATAATCCCTCAATTCTCCTTTCAGTGAAGTGAAAGTAATCAAATTTAATGAAGTCATCTGTTTATTGTTGCCAGAAGAGAGAGGGTTACATTACACACATTTTATTTTTTACATTAAGAGAGGATTATAAGGTATTTTGAAGACCCTGAAAACTGTGATAAAAGTAAGTATTTGATTGAAACTGTCATGTTCTAGGAAATAATAAGAATAAAAATTATGGATGGCTACTTAATTTTCTCTGAACTGCACATCACTTTCAGCTTCAATAAAGTTGGAGTGAATGTAGTGTAAGGGAGATGGAGGAGTTGGTTAATTTGAGTCACAAAAGCTAGAAGTACGATAGAACAGCTTATATATAAATCTTATGTTTGATGTGTCTGTACTATGGAGCAGTCAAAGCTGGTGTAAACAGAGGCTTTCATAGTATTAATTTTCAAATGTCTTTGATCATTCCTCCTTTTCAGTGTTTCTAATGTCCTTTTTGTATCCTGGGCATCATTGGTAACTACCCAAGTGGCTACATTCTTGAAAGTGTGCAACAGATGTTCTCTGCTTTGTGAACACTTTCCCAGGGACACAGCTAAATTGACTTGAAGTTGCAACTGTCGGAAAAAGAAGAGAGTGAAATAAGTCCATGTAAATGGTTTTTCAACAATGAAAATTAGATGGTATACTGCCAACTGACTGCTAATTTTGAAACTTCGAGCTATGTGGCAATTACATTAGGAGATTTGATGTAATTGCGAGCTGCAGTTTTCATCATTAATGTTAGAGGTATATTGTAAGATTGCGTAATGATCTACCATTTCAAATCAGTGAAAAGATTCAGATGATGATGATGTGCATTCAGTAGTTTGAAAACAGCTCCAGTAACACAAATGCTTCAGAGACCATGGAAAAAACATTAATATTACACAGGAAGTCCAGAAGAAGTCTTACAAGCACACCAGATAAATAAATTAGGCTCTCCTGGGAGACATCACACTAATACAGCATCATTCCCAGAGTTTATCGAGACCCTTTGTTTTGGAGGCAAGTGGAGGGTCTCAACCAAAGGCTTCATCGACTCTGAGACAGTCTTGACTGCAGATTTCTAGACCTGCATTATCATGTTGGAATTTGTAGGACTTCCCTTGATAGGTCAGGAGTGCACTACACGAAGGAAGAAACTAGCAGAGTACTTGTGGAGTTTTTTAGGCTAGGAAGTAGTTTGAGGTGCTCAGATCAACACTCTCCAATCAACTGCAGCAAGGGAAGTCAGATAGTGTTCAGAATAAAGACACTTTGACTGTCACAATTTTATCAGTAAACTGTGTAAGTATCCATAATAAAGTTCCCAAATTTACTGCCCTCCAGGAAAGTTCTTGTGCTCAAATTATTTTTGGGACTGAGAGCTGACTGAAACCGAAAATGGAAAGCTCTGAGATATTTAGCAGGTCTTGGAGTGTATATTGGAAAGACAGTTTAGAGGCCATAGTAGGGGGTGTGTTTATTGCAGTTGACAATTGAGGCCGAAGTTGAGTGTGACGAAGTCAACTGGTCTCATGTAACAGGTGTAGGTGAGACCAAGTTAATTGTTTGATGTTTTTACCAGCCACCTGATTCTGCTGTGACAGTTCTAGAGTTATTCACAGAAAGTCACTGGTCAATAGGGCATAAATACACAGATCATGCATTACTAGTGGGAGGTGACTTCCTGCCGATCATAGACTGGGATGTCTGTGGATTCATTGCAGGGGCTACAGACAGACAGTCATGCGAGATACTTTTGAACAAATTTTCTGGACATTGTCCTGAGCAGCTAGTTTGGCAGCCCACAGACAACGGAAATATCTCAGACCTTGTAGCTACAAATAGGATGGATCTTATCGAAAATGTCATTATAGAAATGGGGATTAGCGATCATGATCTCATTATAGCAACTATGTTTATGGAAGTTAATAAATACGTTGAGATGGCTAGCAGAGTGTTTCTGCTAGATAGATAAGCTGTTATTAGCATCTCATTTTGACAGTGAATTGCCGTAATGTAGTTCCAGTATGATGGATGTAGAGAAATTATGGGCAAAGTTTGAGTAGATTGTAAATTGTGGTCTGGAAAATTATTTGACTAGTAAGTGGATAAAAGACACCCCCCCCCCCCCAACCTCCCCCCCCCCCTCCCCCCTCATGGTTTAATAATGAAATTCGGTGGATGCTGAGGAAGCAGAGGCCATTGCACTGTCAGTTCAAAAGGGAATGTACAAATGAAAACAAGGGGAGATTAGTAGAGATTCGTGCATCTGCGAAAAGATCTATGCGAGAATCCCAGTTCGATTTTACAAAGAGTATTCTATGGCATTGGCCCCTTACCTAGCTTGCATTTATCATGACTCTCTCACCCAGCACAAAGTCCGAAGCAACTGGAAAAAAGTGCAGGTGACTCCAGTGTATAAGAAGAACAAAAGAATGGACCCACATAATTAGACCAATATCCCCAACTTATGTTTGCTGCAAAATCCTTGAACATATACTCAGTTTGAATATAATAAAACTGAGTAACTTATGTCCATGAATCACCATCATTTTAGAAAGCATTGTTCGTGTGAAATTCAGCTTGCCCTTTTCTCACATGATATACTGTGAACAGTGAGTGAAGGGCAACAGGCACAATCCCTATTTCTAGATTTCCGGAAAGGCATGGTGCCTCATTGCAGGCTATTAAGGAAGGTACTAGCATATGGAGTAAGTTCATACAGATACATGAGTGGCTAGAAGACTTCTCAAATAATAGAACCCAGTATGCTGTCCTGGACGGCGGGTGTTCATCAGGGACAGGGGTACCGTCAGGAGTGCCCCCAGGTAAGTGTGATAGGACCACTGTCGTTCTCTATATACATAAATGATTTGGCAAACAGGGTAGGCAGGAATCTACAGTTGTGTGCTGATGATGCTGTAGTGTACAGTAAGGTGTCAAAGTTGAGAGACTGTGGAAGATACAAGACGATTTGGACAAAATTTCCAGTCGGTGTGATGAATGGCAGCTAGCCCTAAAGGTGGAAAAATGTAAGTTAATGCACATGAGTAGGAAGAATAAGCCTTTAAAGTTCAGATACAGTATTACTAGTGTGCAGCTTGACACATTCAAGTTGTTTAAATATCTGGTCATAATGTTGCTAAGCAATATGAGGTGGAACGAGCATGTGAAAACTGTGGTTGGGAAGGCAAATGGTTGACACGGTTTATTGGGAGAATTTTAGGAAAGAGTGGTTCACCTGTAAAAAAGACCACATATAGGATGACCTGTTCTTTAGTACTGCTTGAGTACCATGTCAAATTGAAGGAAGACATTGAGGCAATTCAGAGACAGGCTGCTAGATTTGTTACCGGAACATTCGAACAACACACAAGTTTCATGGTGATTCTTCGGGAACTGAAATGGGAGTCCCTGGATGGAAGGTGACTTTCTTTTAAAAAAAACATTGTTGAGAAAAATGAGAGAACAAGTCATTTGAAGCTGACTGCCACTCGAGTCTTCTGATGCTAACATAAATTATGTGTTAGGACTGTGAAGGTAAGAGACAAGAAATTACAGCTCATACAGTGTCGTACAGACAGTTGTTTTTCCATCACTCTATTTGCAAGTGGAACAAGAAAGGAAATGACAAGTAGTGGTATGGGGTACCCTCCGCCACACATCGTACGGTGGCTTGTGGATTATCGATGTAGATATAGAAAGGGTGACTGAGAATTTTGAAATTAACATCCTAGTTCATGGAAACCTGAATGAGTATGCCCAAATTGTGATACAAATAAACACCTCCAAAATCACTACAGACCATCTCTGATGTAAACTATATGTAACCTCCACACCCTGTGGGTTAAACGCTTAGTTGGCCTGTTGGTTCACTTGATGCCTTGTTTCATTTTAAAAGAGGCAAAATCACAACTCGTTGGACCTCACTATATGCTTCTGTCAGCTATTGTCCAGTTTCTGTGTTGTTTGGTCCTTTGAACATTCAGAGCTTTATTTGATGCTGTGAGAAATGGTGTTTTTCAAGGTAGCTTTAAATGTCCATTCCAGTGCAGTTCCATTTGCATTGTTCATTCGGAAACTGGTTTAGGTGGACCTGCATTCACCGACAGCAGCAATTCCTGTGGGTTTTGAAAACAATTGTCACTGGAAAGCTGAGAGCCTTTTCAGTAGTCCATGCAGTCAGAACAGTTCCTTCACTGGTCTTATGCCATGTTATGTGGCCGAGTGGTACACAATCCCTCATAGACACATTGAACAGTCTGTGTTAATACACCAAAAACTCTGACAACTGCATTTGTGATGTGGTCGTGGGCACATTCAGATGTAGTAGCTCCTTTCTGCCATATTATCACGTCTCCATGTTGACAGATTCCATACAACTGACTGCTCCTTGCACATCACTTTAGTGGCTTGACTTTTCATCAGTGACAAAGGGCCACATAACAGCCTGATACCAAAGCAGTTACAATCAGTCAGCACGGCAACATGAGAGTGTGGCAGAAAGGAGGTATTGTGTTTGGATGTAGCCATGACCACGCCATGAGTGAAGTTTCTGTAACTCCATCTAAATATAGGATGGTTGCTGGACCTCAGATGTTCAGCACAAAATGTCAAATCAAAAACAACTTCAGCTGTCAATATTTCCAATTTTATTGTACTGTTACTACCAGTTTAGGCATTACGCTAAACTATCTTCAGGCCTTCTTACCAATGTGTAGGAAGAATCCCACCTCTTGTACAATCTAAATAGGGGCCAGCATACGGTCAGTGGTATTCTGTAGACAATTTTTAACAATGCGACCCCTTGAATCATTACTTGCAGACTCTGCAACTGATAGTCAAAGGGTACTGCATTGTTAAAAGAAGTCTTACCAGGCCTTGTAACAATGCTAACACGAACAACACTAATGTACTCTGGTGGCCATTCTACCTGTCGCTGAGAATGGCAACTCCTTCATTTATGTACCTTGCGATCGTGTGTATGTGCACAAAGTTACGTTGACATCTGACCACGTCTTGTGGGTGCTTCACTTTTTTTTTTTGTCACTCAGTGTGTATAAGAAGGATAAACAGTTTAAGGTGATTATTGGGTTACTGGGACGTAGGCAAGATAGTAAAATTTTCAAAGCTTTTGGGTGATGTCCTCCTTCAGGTTAACTGATACAAAATATGCAAACACATACCCCTGTGCAATTACTTTGATCTGGCTGACAACATTGTACCAACACTGCAGAATGTAGTTGGAATGAGGAGGGAATTGATGTGGGGGAAGAGGTTCAAGGAGTGGTCTAAGAATTTGAATGAGCATTGCAGGTTACACTAGACTTCAGGGATGAGAACACAGTGGGAGAGCTTGTAAGTGGAAGAGTCAGGTAGACAGCAGAAACCCTCACTCAGGTGATCACTGAGGATTGTCATAACCCTGCCCAAATATGCAAACTCCATAAATTGAACCATCCAGGCTGCACCATTGTACCTGGGTACTGTGCTCCTATGGAAAGGGTCCTTGCTCTTCTTGACAAACACCTGTATGCCATTGCCTGCAGCCTGGTCCATCCTATCCAAGCCACAAACCATTTCTTCACTGTCACTCAACATCACCGTACCATTACCACCTGGATCTCTTCTTCACATCTTCGTGTATATGAGGCGTGCTTTTTTTTAAGTAAGCACCATTTTGAAATAACAATAGAAAAAACTGACTTTTCGCAACAATTTTGTTTTTATGTGGAAGTCTGAACTTTAATCCATTTTTATACAAAGTTACATTTGCTGTTTATAACAAGTTTTTATCATGGTAGCAATAATACCAGTAATGATTGAATGTGATTTTTGAAAATTAACTGCAATGAGCAGAGGGGAGGCCCAATGCACTTTTCAAATTGTTGATGTGTAAACATTATTGAAAGTTAAACAATAATTTCATTGTAAAAAAAGGAAGGAAAAAAGAAAATAAATTAACAGTTTCTTTACTGCTAGTAAGCCACATTTATTTTATTAAATGGCAGAATCTCCAAATATCTTTAATTTCATCTTATCTTTATCAAATTGTACTTTTTCCTCATTAAATTGCTCATTGTTTTGATGTTTTTGCAATTTATTGAACTGTATGTCCCTGTTGCATTTCCTCAAACATCCATTGCCTTATTAACCTGTCCCATCCAAATTTTTCCTTCTTGTCTGTTTTATTTTCTGCCCCTTTTCACCCTTCTTCCTGTCATTTTCATGAAGGGTCCATTTGTTCCCCCCCCCCCCCCCCCCCACCCCCTCCCCAATCCTCTCTTCCCATTTTTGCATGCTGCACTTCCCATTTCCATACCTAACACTTCTGTTGTGCATATGGGCTGTGTTTTCTTCTCGTACAATAGTAATAATAATCACATTCAAACAGAACTGAAGCACCTTGCAGTGCAAGCGGTCTATTCATATGACCCATACCTTCACCCAACTCCACATTTTCGCATGACTTGTATCAAACGTCAATTTTTGTCATGTGCTAGTATTCCTATGATGAAACAATAATTAATTGTTGGTCTTTCTTAATATGCTTAAGAAAGAAGTTGTACAATTTGAGAGATTGAATAACCTGATACAAGCTCAGTGTGCTGTATTTGCAGCTAAATTTTTATGTATACATTAAATTGTCCCTTTTTAGCAGTTTTTGTCTTGTACCTGTTTACAACAAAAATACCTTTTGTAATTACGCTATTTTATTAATGTGTAAATCTCTTACATTTTAGACCTCTGAAGAAACATTTGTGAATGACATTAAGCATCTCCTGCTACCATTCCTGGAACGTTGTGAGAAGCAGTCAGAAGGGATGAAGATGAAGTTGTTAGGAGAATATCTTGTTGATGTTAGCTCAGACAATCTTAAGTTACCTTACAAGTTATTTGAGTATTTGTTAATGGAACCAAATAGTGTGATAACAGCTGACACAGAGGAAATAATAAATCTGGGTTTCACATGCATATATGCTTCTCCAGATCCTGATCAGTTGGATATTGCAGAGGGTATCACTACACTCATTTCCAAACAGCCTCTGGGGTAAGTCTGTGTACAAATGAACAGAGTCAGTACAAGTTATTTTATTACTAGTAATTATCGCTATAGATGAGTAAGTTGACAAAATAGTGTTTACTTGCATGCCATTATTATAATCTACCTTTCTTTTAATCACCAGTATAAAAACAATCACCTTAAAAATAGGATTACACACCTGTGTGTAAGTAAAGTCACAATAAACAGTCAAAAAATTAAGATAGTTCTACAGTTTAATATCTTGTAGATATCAACAAGCGTAACTTAAGTGTTAAAGAAACAAGGGTAAATACAACCAACAAAATGAATAAATTAAATTTATAAACTGGTCAATGTATAATAAGAAATGCTTGTCAGTAAACACTAAGACTCAGCATTAGAAAAACAACTCTCTCTGAAGCCACATATGCTTTCAAAATGTTGTTCCAAATAAAATGTTTAAGAAGAGCTGATTAGCTTCTCAAACCTGAAAGAAGAGTCATCAGAACTTACATGAATTAAAAAAAAAAAAAAATTGTTGGAGAACCCTTCCCAATGAACGATCATGAGATTGACCCAGTCGCCAGAACAATAAAGAAGAAAAGATCTCTCATTTTTTTTCAAATCTTGCAACTGCAAGGAAATGGGATTTAAAAACTTACAATGAGAAATTTTAGAAAGAAGACAGGAGGACAGTGGATTCGAGAAATTCAGCTAAATCTTAAAACAGCGTGACTCCAGATAGCAGATGCTGGGAACAAAATTAAAATTAATGCTCTACTTAAGAAACAGTTACTAGTCATGCCAGATAGATATTTAAATACATTGCACATTATAATAATCCATGAACCCTACTGGATAGCCACGTGTGTTAAAGAGCCATATCCAGGACAAGATGGTGTGCCAGCCCTGTATCATATCTGCCTGTTGGATTAATGACAAGGGTTGGTGTGGCACCCAGCCATGTTGTGGTTGTTAGGTGTTTCCCCACATTCCACTGAACCAGTACAGGACTAGTACCTAAGTCCCACCTCACTTACATGATCTAAAAACATTTAGAAAACTTTCTCTCATGGCCACATGAGTAACACTACACACAAACAGTCCCCCTGCAGGTCCGGGAGTTAGAATAGACCCAAGGTATTCCTGCCTGTCATAAGAGACAACTAAAAGGAGTCTTCCACTTTTCGGCCTAATCAGTTATGGTCCCCTTTCTTGGGTTTGACCTACACATATTTCTAAATTATCCGAAGTGCTGGCCATTTGGGGAAGGATGCCGTACGTGGTACGCCATGTATCCAATGTGCAATTAGACCTTCAGCATCTCATATTGTCCCAGATCTGCAACTCCACCTGCAATCCAGTTATATGAACAAGGACACCTTACAGGGTGCATCGTCTGCTTTCATAGTCTGCTTTCATAGTCTGCTGCCCTTTTTTTGCCTCCATGACAATATTGGATTTCTTGGCATCCAAAATCCAGCACAGTAGACAGTCCATTGTGGTGGGGCCTTCATGACCCATTTGGTGGTAGCCCCTTGACAACACTGGGATTGCTTTGCTGATGCCTGAGCTGCAAACTCGCCACATGTGCCAAAGACTAGATGCCAGTCTTCTTGGGGCAACGGGGCTCCCGGCAATGGCAATCACACCAGGTGGATTTGCTGTTGCTGTGTAGCACCTGTGGGGAGAGCCACTGAGTGTGGGTGGCACAGGGCAGATGACCCGCATTGAAGTGGACAAGTCATCTTTTGGTGGGGATCGAATGGCTCCAGCAGTCTCCAAAAAAGGAAAAGTCGAATTAATTGCTGAAAAATGTGGCCCCAAATCGATCCCCTCCCTAGCCACACCATTGGAGGAATGTAGAACTCTGGAAAAGAGAGAGCCCTATTTGCCAAAGTGTTTAGTCTGCAGGAGAATGAATGGGGACTCCTTTCTGGTTCTAAAGCTTCAATTTTTTGTCGAATACCTGGAGGACAAGTTTGGGGAAGCGGCTGCACTGTCAAAAATAAGAAATGGGGCAGTCCTCATTCAGACGCCCAGTCCCGGGTGTTGCTCACCTGTGACCAGCTGTGTCATATTCCTGTTTCTGTCACCCCCCACAAAAGTCTCAATATGGTCTACATGATTATTTTCCATTTCGACCTTCTCTTGCAATATGACGGTGAGCTCGGCACCAATTTTGAACAGTGGGGGGTGTCCACATCATCCGGCACATCTATAGGGGACCCAAAGACAATAGGGCTGCTACCGGTGGATTCATCTTGGCCCTTGAGGGTGATTCATTGCCCAAAAATGTCAAGGTGGTGATGGTATACTGCTGTGACATAAAGCCATACATCCCTCCCCCTATGTGGTGCTTCAAGTGCTGGAAATTCATGCACATGTCTTCCTGCTGCCATTCCGGCACCCCATGTCGAGATTGTGGATGTCTGCTGCATCCCAATACTCCATGTGTGCCTCCTACCACTTGTGTCAACTGTGGGGAGCACACCACTCCCCCTGCTCGCCAGACTGCACAGTACTCCAAAAGGAGTGGAAAATTATGGAGTAAAATACCTTGGCCTGGCTAATTTACCAAGAAACTAGAAGTAATTTTGAATGGTTGCATCCCATTTGCTTGACATCTACATGTGCTACAGCTACATCAAGATCACCCTCACATGTGACAGCAGTTCAGACACCTCTGCCTTGTACAGTGGGCCCCCAGGCTGCCCAGATACATCTGCCTCCTTGGTGGTTGTGGGCACCTCTTCTTCCGTTGCTCCGAAAGCACCTACTTTGGGAGCAATCTCCCCCCCTCGAAACGCCAGGGACATTGGTCCTCTCCCCAGAGCCGGAGAGCCCACAGCCTCCTCTGGCTCCTCTCGCACGGATGGGGTCCCTTGGGACTCTTCCCTAATGCCAAAGTGGACACTCTCCAGTGGCTGAAGGAGCAACAAGCTGCTGGATGAACGTCTTCATGATCTTCCTGTGGGCCTGTAGCAACTTTGGAGAAGACCTAAAGTCCCTAAAGAGAAGCGAGAGAGCAAGCAGATGAAGTAGTAGACTGCTAAGAAATGGGGCCCACCGGTGGCCCCAACACCACCACTCCCTACCAGTTCTGCATCGGAGAATGAGGTGGAGATTTTAGCATCCCTCGAGGACCTGGATCTCGCTGATGCCCCCCCAGAATGGAAATTGATACAAATACTCAGCCAGTGGCAACAGGTGATGCTGGTGCATAAACTGCCTCCTTGGTCACTTAATACCTTCCCTGATTACAGAAAGCATCATCCTCCAGTGGAACTGCGGCGGTTTTTTCTCCCACCTGGCTGAGTTACGACAAATCTTAAGTGTTACACCTGCTTTTTGCATAACCGTTCAGGAAACTTGGTTTCCTGCAATGCAGGCCCCAGTAAGACCCCACCCTTCATGGCTTTCAGCGGTATTTCAAAAACTCTCCTGACTGTGGCAGATTGTCAGGAGAAGTTTGTATCTATGTCCTTACCTCTGTCTATAGTGAACATGTACCCATTCATACACCTTTAGAAACTGTGGCTGTCAGGGTGAGGTCGATGCAGGAAATCTGTAACATCTACCTCCCTCCATATGGTGAAGTGCCACCCCATGTATTGGGTGCATTAATTTCCCAGTTTCCCCACCTTTTCTGCTTCTTGTTGATTTTAATGCCCATAATCCTTTGTGGGCTGGAACCAAGGTTCCTGGCTGTAGTAAAGATGTCGAGGACTACTAACTTAATTCAACCTTTGCCTCCTAAATACAGGTGCCCCCACTCATTTTGGTATGGCACATGGCACATACCCTGCCATTGATCTCTTGGGTTGTAGTCCCGGCCTTCTCCCACCTATCCACTGAAGAGCTCATGATGACTTGTGTGGTAGTAATCACCTTGCACTGTTCCTGTCCTTACCCCAGCATCACTCATCCGGACGCTTGCTGAGATAGGATCTTACCAAGGCTGACTGGGACACTTCCACCTTCGATACCACTGTTGAATGGTAACATCGATCAGGTGATCCTCAGAAATGCTGTTACCATTCTTGCCGCAGCTGTATTGACAATCCCTTGTTCCTAAGCTGCCCTCGGCAGAGGTCATTGCCTTGGTGGTCGCCGGACATTGCTGCGGCCATTAGAAACCGTAGGCGGGCCCTCCAATGTCATAAGCACCACCCGTCTCTGGGGAACCTCATTGCTTTCAAATGGCTCCGTGCCCAGGTCTGTCTATTCATCAAACAACGGAAACAGGAGTGTTGGGAGTGACATGTCTTCACCATTGGGTCACAAACCTCTCCTACCTGGATTGGGATAAAACTCCAACTAATTTATGCCTATCAGTTCGCTTCAGATGTACCTGGAATTTCCACACATGGAGCTGTATCGGCCGATCCAGACATAATTGCAGAGCATCTTGCGTTATGCTTGCATCTCTGCATCTGAGAATTACTGCCCTGCCTTTCGTCTTCTCAAACAGCGGGTGGAACACCACCACATATCTTTTGCTGCATGCCACCCTGAGCCATATAGTGCTCCCTTCAGTGAGTTGGAATTTCTCTGTGCCCTTGCCTACTGTCCTGACACATCCACAGGCTGAGACCGCATCCATTCCCAAATGATTAAACATCTGTCAGCGGATTACCAGCGCCACCTCCTTGTCATCTTCAACCGTATCTGGAACGAGGGCAAATTCCATTCGCACTGGTGGGGAAAGTATCATTGTTCCAGTGCTAAAACCCTGTAAGAACCTGCTATATGTGGATAGCTATCATCCTATTAGCCTCACCAACATCCCGTGCAAGCTGCTTGGACATATGGGGTGAGCCAGTGGTTGTGTTGGCTCCTTGAGTATTGGGGCCCTCTGGCTCCGTCCCAGGGCAGTTTTCGCCGAGGGCACTCCCCTATCAGCAACTTCGTCCACCTGGAGCCTGCCATTCGATTGGCCTCTTCTCAGTGACACCACCTTATTGCCATAATTTTTGACCTGACAATAGCCTATGATACCCTTTGGGGAAACCAAATCCTCACTATTCTGCATGAGTGGGATCTCCGGGTCCATTACCGATTTCTATACTGAACTTCTCATCACCCCGCGCTTTCAGGGTTTGAATTGGTGCTTCCTGCATATACAAGAGAATGGGGTCCCGCATGTCTCTATCCTGTGTGTCCCACCCTTTTTAACTGCCATTAATGCTCTTGCCCTAGCAGTAGGGTCCTCAGTATATCCCCTTCTATAGGCTGACAACTTTTGTGTTTCCTTCTGCTTCTTGGTGTGGCTGAACGCTGGCCGCAGGAAGCCATGTGTAAGGTGCAGTCATGGGCCCTCACTCATGGCTTTGTCTTCGGCCGCCAAGATTTGTGTCATCCGGAACTTTACCTTGATGATCAACTACTTTATGTAGTGAAGACTTGCTGCTTTTTGGGACTGGTCTTCGATGCCCACATAACTTGGCTTCCCATCTTCATCAGCTTAAGGAAAAGTGCTGCTGGCATCTTAATGTTTTTCGATCCTTGAGCCACATGGACTGGGCTGCTGATTGCCCTACTCTGCTGCAGCTGTGCCAAGCCCTCATACTGTCCCACATTCACTATGGGAGCCTGGTGTATGGTTCAGCATCACTCTCCGTGCTGCGTCTGCTGACCCTATCCGCCACTGTGCAGTTCGGCTTGCGTCGGGAGCTTTCCGAGGAAGCCCATTGAACAGCCTCCCCATGGAAGCCGGTGCTGCAACTCCTGCTTGCAAATTACACTGCCCACATTCATACTACACCTTGCCATCCAAATTACCGTCTCCTTTTCCTAACATGGCGATAAATCTTCCGCAGTGGCAGCCCAGAACAGGGAATCCCCTTGCAGTCCATGTCCAGTTGCTTCTTACTGAACTCAATGCTTTCCCTCAACCATCTTTCCTGAGCGTCCACTTACGTACACCTCCATTGTCCATGCATTGGCCACAATTCATCTGCACCTATTGCAAGGCCCAAAAGGCTCAGTTCCACCTGAGTCCCTCCGCTGGGAATTTTTCGCTATTATCAGGGAGTTCCAGGGCTCGGAAATAGTCTACACCGATGGATCAGTGGTCAACACTCTTGTTGGCTTTGCTTGTGCTCATGTTTGGTATACTGAACAGTGCTCCTTGCCAGAAGGCTGCAGTATTTTCACTGCAGAGTTAGTAGCCTTCTATCGCGCCCTTGAGCATATTCGCTGCTGCGTCGGTGAGTCCTTCATCATCTATAGTGACTCCTTAAGCAACCTCCAAGCTCTGGACCAATGCTTCCCTTGCCATCCTTTGGTAATGACCATCCAGCAGTCTGTTTATGCCCTCGGCCACTGTGGATATTCAGTGACCTTCATTTGGACCGCAGTACATGTCAGGATCCTGGGCAATGAGTTTACTGACAGCCTGGCCAAAAAAAGGCTACTGGTAAACCAACTTTGGATATTGGCCTGCCAGAGACTAATCTCCAATTGGTTTTCTGCTATAAAGTTTTTGCGATCTGGGATACTGAATGGCCACCCTCAGTACACCAACTAAACTACATGTTATGAAGGAGGCCATCCATGTGAGCCACTCACAGGGACTCTGTTGTCCTTTGCCAGCTCCACATCAGCCAAAATTGGCCAACACATGGTCACCTCCTCCATTGCAGGGTCACACCTCGGTGTCGCTGTGGCTCCCATATGACTGTCATCTACATCTTGATGGACTGTCCAATTTTAGCCACTCTGTGGCAGACTTTTAACTTTCCCACCATGCTGTCAATCATGTTGGGAAACAACACCTCAATGGCTGATGATGTTTTAAGTTTTATTCATGTGGGGGAGGGGGGTGGGGTTATCACACGATCTAAGTTTGGGCATATGGCCCTCTCTCCCAGGTCTCCACCCACCCTCCATTTTAACTCTTCCTCACTGTTTCTTTGCTGTTTGTTCACCTTGGTATTTATCGTTTGCTGTGTGTGTCCCTTTAGTCTTGTCTTTCCAGCTTGAGATTTTATAGGGTTGCAGGGTGGCTAGCTCATCCTTTTTCTATTTTTGCAATCAGCCAGCCCAGCCCAGGCCATCTGCCGTATTATTTTAATACCTTCCATTACTTTTAGTACCTTCCATTACCTTTTACTTTTACTATACATTTTCCCTGTCTGTTAGCATCTATAGTTTTGTCTTTCAGTGTGATTCGACATTAGTTTTGCTCCTTTTACTTTCTCTGATTCCTTTTTGAACTGTTTTTAACTCGAGATCTGTTTGAATGAGGAAAGAGGGACTCATGACCCTGTAGTTTGGTCCCTTTACTTCCCAACCCAACCATTCAACCAACACACAAAAGTTGAGGACACAAATTCCGTCCAGGTGGTAATGGGGTGATGAAGGATGAACATCTGATCACCCTTTGAATTAACCATGCCGAATCTGTTCGTAATCAATCTGACACTGCACCAGTGTGGGGCAAAAGCACAAGAAAAGGAAGATTATAATTATCCACCAGCCCTAAATCCTTGTTTATGATGCTACAGAGAATATTTTGATATAACAATAGTTACTATTATCAATTATTCAGGTATTGTTCAAAGTGATGAAAAATGATTTATGATTTTCAACTAGAGCAAATATTTATTCATTGAAAGCAATACATGTGCATTTCTGATGATCATCAGCCAAGGGAAAGAACAGAGATGTAATGAGAATGGGAATATGAATTAAAAATGCCTGTAATGGCGTTCTGTAATTTCTCGTAGTGCAATGAGGAAGAGGGAAGGATGAGAGAGTTTAAATTTCACGTGCATAGAGCATCTGCATTGTTATGTGATTGATGTCAAGGATCAGAAACATTGCAGATATTGAAAACTAGACATGATATATTACAATGCCTGTAATAGGGACAGACTTTATTAGGTAAACAAGTCTTTCACCATTCTGATTTTACTCACTTCAGTACTGATTGGGTGTTTACATAATGTTGTTTCTCCTTGGGTGTGCCAAGTTGAATTTTATATTTTCTGCAGGTTAATTTGTGTGTCCATATTTGGTTGACAAAGGAAGGTAGGTGTAGGATTATAATGGAAGATAGAGTTGATTTTCATTTTTCTTACATACATTATACAAATCATTTTGGTTTTCTTCCACAATAGAAAGAGTAGCTAAGTAATACATGAAACTGATCAAAGTAACACAGTTATGGCTTTGTTTGTAAACCTCTGAACAGTGATGGAAATAAGCTTCTCGTGATTCCCCATGAACAAGACAAAAGAATCATGCAGAAGGTGCAACATAAGTGATACACAGAACAACTGACATAAGTGGTACAAAGAAAAAGAACCGTGAGAGTGAATTAGTGCTGCTCCATGTGTGTATATAGGCGTGAGTCGCTGGTAGAAGGTAACAGCAGAGATCATGCCGTGTGCACATTTCCTACAAGTGGCTTCTAGTGGCTGGCCTGTGCTGGTACAGTTGGAGATTTATTTAAGTACACTCACATGGCAAGGCTACACTCAGCGCACTCATACACACTAGTAGCAGGATACAGCTATGTACACACTATTCTACATACATACAGAGTTTGTTCAGTGCATATGTGCTAGTATAAAGTAGTTCATGTGTTTAAGGTTGAATTACCGGTAAGCTGTTTTTGTTCTGCGGATCAGTAGGGAAAAAGAGACATTGTACTTGTAATTCAACCTGAAATATGGATTTGTTCTATTAAGACGTAATGGAAGAAATCATAAAAATAGTTCAAATGAGGTGGTTACATATCTAATTTTTTATATTACAAGTAAAATGTCCAGTTACGTACATGCACCTGCCAAACATTGCTAGAAGCACTTCTTTAAGTCTTGATGTAGTTTCTGGAAAGATAATAATGAAATTTTTTGAATGCCCAGATCACTGTGAGAGCAGGGTGCTCTTTCACAGTCTGATAATATGACTCACAAATGCTAAAGTGCAAATTGCAGGCATACGTCTATATTCTGCACTTGGAATAGACAAGCATTGATGCTTATTGAGGAAGCATTAGTCGCAATACAAAATTCAGTTGACATGTCTGGGTGGTAAAGCATATTACAGGTCATTAAAGCTTCTTTGATTTTATCATGGGCTGTTTAGCAATCTGACCAGTACCAAGTAACTTTTCCTAATAAATTCAGCATAGGTTCACAATTTAATATCTGGTTAGGCACAAATCATCTTAAACTGTGCCTAACTCGATAAAGGCATTCAATTGCCTCTTCATTCAAAGGGTTGGAAAGTTCTTTAGTTCTTCATTACATTGATTTTATCATCATCCAGATGAATTCCATGGGGGGTGATTGTATGTCCTAAGAACTTGATACCCTTGTGCCCAAATTTTGACTTTTGGAGGTTGGCAGTTTTGCCAGCCTCTAGGAATTTACTTAACAGTGTTTTAATAAGATCAGTGTGGTCTTTCCGTGTTTGTGTTGCTATCAGTAGGTAATCTACAAACATGGTTACCCTATCAAGTATGTCTGGGCCAAGAATGGAGTCTGGTGTGGCTACGAATACACCCAAATGTCATTTAGGATGAAAGACAATGCCTTAAACTGGTAAATTCTACCTGTGTAGATAAAGAAAGTGTACTGTTTTGACTCTTGGATAAAGGTTTTTGCCAGTAGGAGGAGCAGATATCTATACTGGATGAGGTACTTGACTCCATAAAATTTTGATATTTGTTCCTTGATGTTCTCAAGTCAGGCCCAAATGTGTACAGTATTTTATTAACGCCTCTGGCATCAACAACTACTTGAATACTTCCTCCATGCTTTATTGCAGCTATAGTTGGAATCGTGAACAATGAAGGTTGGGTTAAGGCTTGTTCTGCACACCTACGTCACGCATTCTCTGACAGCCAGTGAGCGTTCAGTAGTGTTCCAAACACTCTGTTCTGAATGCCGTAGCTAATATGAGCATTAAACATGATTTTAGCAAATGGTTTAGTGAATTTTTATTCCATTTGTAGTGAATTGTCATCGCTGGCTGTGGATGTAAGTGATGCATACGCATAAGCATGGGAGAGATGTAATTTGCAGGATGTACGCTTTCTTCAAGCAGAATGTGTGCACGTGCTTGTACCGCAACTGTCGCTTGGAACAATCAACAATGCAATCCTCATCCATGCCTTGACATGCGCGAACTGCCATCGTTCGTATATCAGACTATAGTAGTGAGCTGCAGTATGGACTCATAGAGGGTTCAGTTATATTCCACTCCAACAATATTAGTGTTTCCCTAGTGGCAGCAGTTCCTGTAGCACAGAGAACAGATTAGGCCATATTGGAGAAAGTTTAATGAGGGATGACGCTGAGGTGACACTAATACCGCAATTTTACACTAGAGCTCTCTCTTTAAAGACTTGTGAATACCTTAACAAAATACTTGTTAAGTCGGAGCTATAATATTGCATAAATATGCAGACGCCTGTATTTTATTAACTACTTGTTGCTTAATACAGGTAATAGCACTTATCTCAGATTTCTGTTTGTGCAGTTAATCTTGCTGCTTATTAGCTTCCTTAACACCATTCCCAGACAAAATGTTAATACTGGTATTCTTTTCCCGGAGAAACTCCATACTTAAAATACAGTCCACAAACAAAGAATTATCTACCACAAGTGTGCATGAAATTGCAATATTCTGTAGTCTAACCAGTATGTGGTCCTGCCATTTTGCATTGTGAGACCTGGTACCAATCACTCCCAGTATCTTGCATTTGCTGATAGGTAAGGTTGGTACATCCATACCCTCATATTCTTTTAAACAAGTCAGTGAAAATTATATTGACTGCAACACATTTGTCAAGTATTAGTGTTGTCACTATATTGCCTACTTTGAAATATACACACATCTTGATTGCACAGTTTTTTATTAAGCATTATGTTTCAAAATTTCATCATCAGAATGAAGTTGTGGAATAAAGTGTGCAAGAAAGTAATATGTGCTTAATAACACAAGTATGCATCTTAATAGTTGACATACAGAAATTTCAGTTAGTATTATATTTACATTTAAATCAAAATTTAGTAAAAAGCTCATGAAAGTGAGCACTTAGACTGAACATAATACAGAACTCATCTCATATAGTTATATTTGACAGTGCTGTTGTGTATTCAAAGAGAACTAGTGCCAGATTGACTGTGGCAATTGAGCTATCAATGAAGTAAACAAAGTCTGGTGCTAGCATTAACCATAGAAATTAAGTCAAAGAGTAAGTTTGCTAACAACTGTACATTGCAGTTAACTACATGTCAGAACGTAGTGAACAACTTGACAGAGACACATTTGTGCTACTTTTATGGAGAAGATACTCACATTGACAGCATGAAATGTGCAGCATTAGGTATCATCATCAGCAATGTTGGAGTTCATGGTGTGGGTTCCTGTAGTCATGTCCTAGTTCATGAACCACGGGCAACGTATGAGTGGCCAAGTAAGTGGTCCCGACAGTCAGGATACTAGTTACTTTGGAATAAGGCTGAGCATCTCGGACATATTCTGAGTTGTGGTCACCTTTGTGCTCATACGGCAAAGACTACCAAATCCACCGGTTAGTCCCTCAACCGTTAGGGGTAAAACTCAATGGGACTCGGGGCAAGTAGGCTAGCAACCTGCTTCCCCGGTACTTTAAATATGATGCTGGCAACAATCAGAGCAAAATGCCTCGGACCTTTGGAGGTGACAGAGTCCCACTTCTAACTGACAAACCAGGGACTCCTAAGATACGACTCGGCAAACAAATGGTAATGAGATGGGGAGCTTTTAATATCAATGGGGGCTACTCTGGGAAGAAGGTAGAGCTGGCAGAGGCTGCAAGTAAGATGGGGCTGGATGTTTTAGCTGTTAGTTACATTCGGGTAAGGTGTGAGAAAGAAGAGGAAGTGCGAGAATACAAGGTCTACCTGTCAGGAGTCAAAGCAGGAATAGCACAATGGGGTGTAGGGCTTTACATCAGGAAAGAAATGGAACCCAGCGTAGTTGCAATAAGGTATGTAAACGAACAACTGATGTGGATAGATTTGACAGTGTCTTGCAAGAAAATTAGGATTGTGCCAGTATATTCGCATTGTGAAGGGACAGATCAAGATAAGATGGATAGTTTTTATGATGCACTCAGTGATGTAGTTGTTAGAGTAAAGGACAAGGACAGTGTTCTGCTCATGGGTGATTTTAATGCCAGGATTGGAAATCGAACAGAAGGGTATGAAAAGGTTATGGGTAAATTTGGAGAGGATATGGAGGCCAACAGGAACGGGAAACAACTCTTGGATTTCTGTGCCAGTATGGGCTTAGTAATCACAAACTCCTTTTTTAAACATAAGAACATTCACCGGTATACTTGGGAAGGCAGGGGAACCAGATCTGTCATTGACTATATAATAACAGATCAGGAATTCAGGAAGTCTGTGAGGGACACACGTGTACTCAGGGGATTCTTTGATGGCACTGATCATTATTTAATCTGCAGTGAGATTGGTATTGTGAGACCAAAAGTGCAGGAGGTCAGGTCCATATGTAGGAGGATAAGAGTGGAGAAACTTCAGGATAAGGAAATCAGGCACAAGTACATAACAATGATCTCAGAAAGGTACCAGTTAGTTGAATGTAGTCAATTACAGTCATTTGAAAAGGAATGGACAAGGTACAGGGACACACTACTAGAAGTGGCTAAAGAATGTCTTGGAACAGTAGTGTGTAAAGGTAGGATGAATAAAACAGCTTGGTGGAACGACACAGTCAAGGCAGCCTGTAAAAGGAAAAAGAAGGCGTATCAAAAATGGCTACTTACTAGAACTCAGGTAGACAGAGAAAGTTATGTTGAAGAAAGAAACAAAGCCAAACAGATAATTGCAGCATCCAAGAAGAAATCTTGGGAAGACTTTGGAAACACGTTGGAGACTTTGGGTCAAGCTGCTGGAAAACCATTCTGGAGTGTAATTAGCAGTCTTCGAAAGGGAGGTAAGAAGGAAATGACAAGTATTTTGGAGAGGTCGGGAAAACTACTTGTGAATCCTGTGGATTCCTTGGGCAGATGGAGGGAATATTTTGAAGAGTTGCTCAATGTAGGTGAAAATACGATCAGTAATGTTTCAGATTTCGATGTACAATGGGATAGGAATGAGGATGGAAATAGGATCACATTTGAGGAAGTGGTGAAAATGGTCAATAGATTGCAGTGCGATAAAGCAGCTGGGGTGGATGAAATTAAGTCGGAACTCATCAAATACAGTGGAATGTCAGGTCTTAAATGGCTACACAGGATAATTGAAATGGCCTGGGAGTCGGGACAGGTTCCATCAGACTGGACAAAAGCAGTAATCACACCAATCTTTAAACATGGAAACAGGAAAGATTGTAACAACTACAGAGGTATCTCTTTAATCAGTGTTGTGGGTAAAATCTTCTCGGGTATTGTTGAAAGGAAAGTGCGAGTATTAGTTGAGGACCAATTGGATGAAAATCAGTGTGGGTTTAGTCCTCTTAGAGGTTGTCAGGACCAGATCTTTAGCTTATGGCAAATAATGGAGAAGTGTTATGAATGGAATAGGGAATTGTATCTATGCTTTATAGATCTAGAAAAGGCATATGACCGGGTTCCTAGGAGGAAGTTATTGTCTGTTCTACGAGATTATGGAATAGGAGGCAAACTTTTGCAAGCAATTAAAGGTCTTTACATGGATAGTCAGGCAGCAGTTAGAGTTGACGGTAAATTGAGTTCATGGTTCAGAGTAGTTTCAGGGGTATGACAAGGCTGCAACCTGTCTCCACTGTTGTTCATATTATATATGGATCATATGTTGAAAACAATAGACTGGCTGGGTGAGATTAAGATGTGTGAACACAAAATAAGCAGTCTTGCATATGCTGATGACTTAGTTGTGATGGCAGATTCGATTGAAAGTTTGCAAAGTAATATTTCAGAGCTAGATCAGAAATGTAAGGACTATGGTATGAAGATTAGCATCTCCAAAACGGAAGTAATGTCAGTGGGAAAGAGATATAAACGGATTGAGTGCCAAATAGGAGGAACAAAGTTAGAACAGGTGGACAGTTTCAAGTACTTAGGATGCATATTCTCACAGGATGGCAACATAATGAAAGAACTGGAAGCGAGGTGTAGCAAAGCTAATGCAGTGAGTGCTCAGCTACGATCTACTCTCTTCTGCAAGAAGGAAGTCAGTACCAAGACTAAGTTATCTGTGCACCGTTCAATCTTTCGACCAACTTTGTTGTATGGGAGCGAAAGCTGGGTGGATTCAGGGTACCTTATCAATAAGGTTGAGGTAAGGGATATGAAAGTAGCTAGGATGATTGCAGGTACTAGTAGATGGGAACAATGGCAGGAGGGTGTCCACAATGAGGAAATCAAAGAAAAACTGGGAGTGAACTCTATAGATGTAGCAGTCAGGGCGAACAGGCTTAGATGGTGGGGTCATGTTACACGCATGGGAGAAGCAAGGTTACCCAAGAGACTCATGGGTTCAGCAGTAGAGGGTAGGAGGAGTCGGGGCAGACCAAGGAGAAGGTACCTGGATTCGGTTAAGAATGATTTTGAAGTAATAGGCTTAACATCAGAAGAGGCACCAATGTTAGCACGGAATAGGGGATCATGGAGGAATTTTATAAAGGGGACTATGCTCCAGGCTGAATGCTGAAAGGTATAATCAGTCTTAAATGATGATGATGATGATGATGATGGTGATCAGCAATGTTAGTCAGTAATCAAAACAGAAGACATATTTGCAACCCATAAATGGTATGGTTCAATATAAACAGAAAACAGATGTAGATCAGAACTAAAATACAAGTTATGAAAGAGTAAGTTTACAACCATCAATGAAGAAAATGTTATGTGTCAGCAAATGTAGTCATATTACCATAGTCTAACAAGAAAGAGGTCACATACAATATAACAATTTAGATAAGCCTAGATGAATATGGAAATGGAGAACTATGTCTAACAAAATAAGCTTGTTGAAATGGTAACAAAACCCAAACATTCTACTTTGATAAGGTTAATCACAATGTAATGTACATCTAATATAATTAAATTCAACATAAGAAATTAAATTTACTACGCCCATAATGCTGAACCCATGGTGAGGAAATACATGCGTATTGTGATAAAACTGTAAAGTGAGTCAAATGAATAACACAAAGTACTAATGTTGGCAAAATGCAAAGTACCAATGCACTACACAGCACCTTTAATTAAAGGTGCGAGGCAGGTACATTGTGGTAGCAGCCTGCGAGAACAGTGGCTCCATCTGTTGGAGTGGAGTGAATCTATATAGAAAGGCTGGCAATGTAGCCACGTCAGATTGGCCCATGAAAAACAGTGGCACCATCTATGAGGGTGGAAGATAATAGTGTGCATATGGCTATAATGGTTGCACCATATACAGCTCATGAATTCTATATGATTATGGCTATTGTAGCAATCTTAGATCAGTTGGGTCAAATCTGAGATACATTTTGTATAGTGTCTTCAAATAAATCTAAGAACCAGTTCCTACTGAAAAAATTCTGGTCATTAAATAACTAATGCAACTGACAGATCGTATGTGTACATATTTCGAATTCTTCCGAAATATCTAACAGATGACTATGAGGGACAATGTGCAAAACCTCAGCTCCTTCAGCTGTCGGCAGCAAGTCGTGCTAGTTTTCAAATGCTATCCCAGAGCACTGGCATTAGAGGGATATGAATGCTCTCTGTATCTAGTAATGAAATCTTTCCCCGTCTTACCAATATAGAAATTACTGCAATCACCACATTGTTTTTTATATACACATGGTTTAGTAAAATATTTCTCTGTTTCAGTCCTACAGCATGTGTAAGTTACCTCTCATTTTAAATGAAGCATTGACATTAGCCTTTTTCAAAACTGTTGCTGGCTTGTCACAGTGTGAATCACTGTATGTTAGACTAACAAAACAACTTTATTTATCCTCTTTTTTGACTACTTTGAATTTCTTCTTCTACATAGATTAAAACAGTTTACAAATAAAATGAGCATTATACCATGTTTGCTACCCTGCTTGAGCAATTGTCTGGAATTCCTTACACCATGCATCCTGATTTATATCTATCCTCAAAATTCTGCAGTGTTTGGATGACATGAATCTTTATCAGTTACATCATCAGTGCAAATGGATTTTTTGAAATACTCTGAAAATAAGATTGTTGTCTTTCCTAGAAATAGAGAGATCTAAATAATTTAATGAATTGTTCACTTCCTCTTCAAAAATGAATTTATATTAGGGTGCAAGGAACTGAAATGGGCGCATAAATTAGAAATGTCTTCATCACATCCTTCATATAATAATAATATGTGAACTACATAATGATCATATGATTTAGCTTTTGCTACAAATTCTGAATGTGATTAAAAAAACGTGCATTCCAAATGATTGACAAAAATCTCTGCCAGGGTACCAGTAAGTGGACTACCAAGAGCTAAGCCATTTGGGTGAGAGTAGAATTTGTAATTGAAGGTAAAGGCATTGAAAGACAAGAACAGTTATAGTAATTCAATTAATTCCACATCATCATGAGGGGAAAGCATGTTATGGGTCACTAAATTCTTTGTAATTATATCAAGAGCTTCATTAATTGGTATACATGAGTACAGATTAACAATATCCAGTGAAGTTAAATGGGTACCATCCCGGTACTTCAACGATTTTTGTTTTGTTCATTAATTCATAGGAATATTTATACAAAACGTATTTGGAAAAGTAGAAGCTTTAATGTTTTGTTTAAAAATCTGTTAAGTTTAAAATTAGTGCTGGAACAATTATTAACAGTTGACTTTGGAGGCCTGATTCCTAACATAATCTAACTGTAATAATTGTGAAAAGAAAGATACAATGGCACTAATGCTATGAACAACTGCCACTAATAGTTTAATTGTGTACACTGTTTTTACTGAGAGGCTCTTACTTTGTGTAATAGCAACATTTTCCATTAAAGTACACTCCTGGAAATTGAAATAAGAACACCGTGAATTCATTGTCCCAGGAAGGGGAAACTTTGACACATTCCTGGGGTCAGATACATCACATGATCACACTGACAGAACCACAGGCACATAGACACAGGCAACAGAGCATGCACAATGTCGGCACTAGTACAGTGTATATCCACCTTTCGCAGCAATGCAGGCTGCTATTCTCCCATGGAGACGATCGTAGAGATGCTGGATGTAGTCCTGTGGAACGGCTTGCCATGCCATTTCCACCTGGCGCCTCAGTTGGACCAGCGTTCGTGCTGGACGTGCAGACCGCGTGAGACGACGCTTCATCCAGTCCCAAACATGCTCAATGGGGGACAGATCCGGAGATCTTGCTGGCCAGGGTAGTTGACTTACACCTTCTAGAGCACGTTGGGTGGCACGGGATACATGCGGACGTGCATTGTCCTGTTGGAACAGCAAGTTCCCTTGCCGGTCTAGGAATGGTAGAACGATGGGTTCGATGACGGTTTGGATGTACCGTGCACTATTCAGTGTCCCCTCGACGATCACCAGTGGTGTACGGCCAGTGTAGGAGATCGCTCCCCACACCATGATGCCGGGTGTTGGCCCTGTGTGCCTCGGTCGTATGCAGTCCTGATGGTGGCGCTCACCTGCACGGCGCCAAACACGCATACGACCATCATTGGCACCAAGGCAGAAGCGACTCTCATCGCTGAAGATGACACGTCTCCATTCGTCCCTCCATTCACGCCTGTCGCGACACCACTGGAGGCGGGCTGCACGATGTTGGGGCGTGAGCGGAAGACGGCCTAACGGTGTGCGGGACCGTAGCCCAGCTTCATGGAGACGGTTGCGAATGGTCCTCGCCGATACCCCAGGAGCAACAGTGTCCCTAATTTGCTGGGGAGTGGCGCTGCGGTCCCCTACGGCACTGCGTAGGATCCTACGGTCTTGGCGTGCATCCGTGCGTCGCTGTGGTCCGGTCCCAGGTCGACGGGCACGTGCACCTTCCGCCGACCACTGGCGACAACATCAATGTACTGTGGAGACCTCACGCCCCACGTGTTGAGCAATTCGGCGGTACGTCCACCCGGCCTCCCGCATGCCCACTATACGCCCTCGCTCAAAGTCCGTCAACTGCACATACGGTTCAAGTCCACGCTGTCGCGGCATGCTACCAGTGTTAAAGACTGCGATGGAGCTCCGTATGCCACGGCAAACTGGCTGACACTGACGGCGGCGGTGCACAAATGCTGCGCAGCTAGCGCCATTCGACGGCCAACACCGCGGTTCCTGGTGTGTCCGCTGTGCCGTGCGTGTGATCATTGCTTGTACAGCCCTCTCGCAGTGTCCGGAGCAAGTATGGTGGGTCTGACACACCGGTGTCAATGTGTTTTTTTTTCCATTTCCAGGAGTGTACTTCTGTGTTAGGCTGATTAATACTCGTCTTAATATTTCCTGCTGTGGCATTTTTATGGACTGCTTTGAATTAAAACAATTCAGATAACTAATGCTACTGGAACTGGAGATTATTACAGTTGATTATCCCATGTCACTTTCAAGGGTTTTTTATTTTTTTATTTTAGAAATGGTGTCTGATTGTTTGAACTTGTTCATTATCTTGTTCAGGCTTACACAAAGCATTTAATCTGTGATATCCACACACATTTAAATACATGAGTGAAGTGGTATAATATTCTTCCAAGCATGTACAATACTTCATAAATGATTTTATAAATATTAAATGTCTTCATTTTAGGTTTCTTAATGATCTTTTTCCTAAGATTCGAGATAAATTGCACGAGTTGCAACGTCAGCTGGCATCTGCTAAGATCCTCCGTAATAATGGAATTCCTAAAGCGGTATCCTACATACGAGATATTGCTAATAATGGTCCTGCTGTGAAGCAGTTGCTTAGCAGGTTGGCAAGATCACTTGCAAAGAGGTGAGTGAATAAGGAATATAAATTGCGTTTTGGTGCAGCAGGATAGAGACTGTGCTTCCTCTTATAGTTTGATATCACCATTTTGGAAAATTTGCTTGTATTTAGAGAACAACTTTAAGATTTTTTTGAATTTTTGTTGGTAAATTGTATAGTCTTTACTTGCATTTAATTTACAAAACATGTTACCGAGGAACTCTGAAGCAAAATTTAACTTATAACAACTAATTCAACATGAGCAAGTGAATGATGCTCTTTCAGGCTGGTCGATGTTTGTGGTTGTGTAGATAATTATTCTTCTTACCAGAATAAAATCTTTTGAAACCTCCTTGATTTCACTAGTTTGCTTTATCTGTGTCAAATTTGTGTGAGTTTTTAAATATCGTGCATGCAATTCCCATACTTGACAAAACATTCAAGTAATAATATGATGTATTACATAAAGACCGAGCGAGGTGGCGCAGTGGTTAGACACTGGACTCGCATTCGGGAGGACGACGGTTCAATCCCGCGTCTGGCCATCCTGATTTAGGTTTTCCGTGATTTCCCTAAATCGCTCCAGGCAAATGCCGGGATGGTTCCTTTCAAAGGGCACGGCCGACTTCCTTCCCTTCCCTTTCCTTCCCTAATCCGATGAGACCGATGACCTCGCTGTCTGGTCTCCTTCCCCAAACCAACCAACCAACTATTACATAAAGATAAGCTTTTAATTCTTGGTAATATAATCCATGAGAAGGTATATTTTAATGTGTACTGTAATATAATGGAAAATAATGGCTCATTCAGTTCTATAATTAACCTTTTCCATCAGGTGCATTGTTCATGCCATATTTCCTCAGTTGTTATCCTTCCATCTTATTATGGACGTTCCTCTTTTTGTGATTCTGTCGGCTTTTCTGGAATGTCATACAGACAGCAGTCTTTTTTCATGACATAGTGTCATCATGCTCTGCTCAATGAAGCCCTCCCATCTTCATTACTTGGACAATGTTATGAAGTTTGTACAGTGTCTTAAAACTCATGTTTCCTAACCCTCTGTTCTAGGAAGTGGTCATCCTTAACATACCACGAGGTAAAATTTCTGATTCAAGGTGCACTTGCACCAGATACCTTGGAATACCATCCCGACAATACACATGCAGGACCCCTCTCCTCTCTCCCCCCTCTTCCTTCCCTTTGCCCCTCCTCTCTCCATCCCTCTCTGCCACTCCTCTCCCTCCCTCCCTCCCTCTCTGCCCCTCCTCTCCCTCCCTCCCTCTCTGCCCCACCTCTCCCTCCCTCCCTCTCTGCCCCACCTCTCCCTCCCTCCCTCTCTGCCCCACCTCTCCCTCCCTCCCTCTCTGCCCCTCCTCACCCTCTCTGCCCCTCCTCTCCCTCCCTCCCTCTCTGCCCCTCCTCTCCCTCCCTCCCTCTCTGCCCCTCCTCTCCCTCCCTCCCTCTCTGCCCCTCCTCTCCCTCCCTCCCTCTCTGCCCCTCCTCTCCCTCCCTCTCTCTCTCTGCCCCTCCTGTCCCTCCCTCCCTCTCTGCCCCTCCTCTCCCTCCCTCCCTCTCTGCCCCTCCTCTCCCTCCCTCACTCTCTGACCCTCCTCTCCCTCCCTCACTCTCTGACCCTTCCCCCCTCCCCCCTCTCTCCCCCCTCCCTCCCCTACGCTCTCTCTGCCCCTCCTCTCTCTCTCTCTCTCTCTCTCTCTTTGCCCCTCCTCCTCTCTCTCTCTCTCTCTCTCTCTCTCTCTCTCTCTCTCTCTCTCTCTTTGCCCCTCCTCTCTCTCTCTCTCTCTCTCTCTCTCTCTCTTTGCCCCTCCTCTCTCTTTCTCTCTCTCGGGCCCCCCCCCCCGCGCGCTCTCTCTCTCTCTCTCTCTCTCTCTCTCTCTCTCTCTCTCTCTCTCTCTCTCTCTCTCTCGGCCACCCCCCCGCGCTCTCTCTTTCTCGGCCACCCCCCCGCGCTCTCTCTTTCTCGGCCCCCCCCCCGCGCTCTCTCTCTGCCCCCCCCCCCCGCGCTCTCTCTCTCTCTCGGCCCCCCCCCCCCGCGCTCTCTCTCTCTCTCGGCCCCCCCCCGCGCTCTCTCTCTCTCGGCCCCCCCCCGCGCTCTCTCTCTCTCGGCCCCCCCCCCGCGCTCTCTCTCTCTCGGCCCCCCCCCCCGCGCTCTCTCTCTCTCTCGGCCCCCCCCGCGCTCTCTCTCTCTCGGCCCCCCCCCCGCGCTCTCTCTCTCTCGGCCCCCCCCTGCGCTCTCTCTCTCTCGGCCCCCCCCCCGCGCTCTCTCTCTTTCGCCCCCCCCCCCGCGCTCTCTCTCTTTCGCCCCCCCCCCCGCGCTCTCTCTCTCGGCCCCCCCCCCCCCGCGCTCTCTCTCTCGGCCCCCCCCCCCTGCGCTCTCTCTCTCGGCCCCCCCCCCCCGCTCTCTCTCTCGGCCCCCCCCCCGCGCTCTCTCTCTCGGCCCCCCCCGCGCTCTCTCTCTCTCTCGGCCCCCCCCGCGCTCTCCCTCTCTCTCGGCCCCCCCCCCCGCGCTTTCTCTCTCGGCCCCCCCCCCGCGCTCTCTCTCTCGGCCCCCCCGCGCTCTCTCTCTCTGCCCCCCCCCCCCGCGCTCTCTCTCTCTCCTGCCTCCCCCCCCCCCACGCTCTCTCTCTCTTGCCTCCCCCCCCACGTGCTCTCTCTCTTGCCCCCGGCCCCCCCGCGCTCTCTCTCTCTGCCCCCCCCGCTCTCTCTCTCTGCCCCCCCCCACTCTCTCTCTCTCTGACCCCCCCCCCCCCCCCGCTTTCTCTCTCTCTGACCCCCCCCCGCTTTCTCTCTCTCTCTCTGCCCCCCCGCTCTCTCTCTCTCTCTGCCCCCCCTCCCCCGCTCTCTCTCTCTCTCTCTCTCTCTCTCTCTCTCTCTCTCTCTCAGCCCCCACCCCTCCTCCCCCCTCACCCTCCACTGCACCTCCGTCCCCCATCCCTCCTCTCCCCTCCTCTTCCACCTCCCTCCCCCATCCCTCCTCTCCCCTCCTCCTCCACTGCACCTCCCTCCCCCATCCCTCCTCTCCCCTCCTCCACCACTGCACCTCCCTTCTCTCACCTCCTCACCATCTCCCTGTCTGCTCCCTCCGCCTCTCTGCTCCCTCTCCCTCCCTTTTCTCTTTCCCCCTCCCTCCTCTGCCACTGACCCTCCACCCTCGTTTGGCTCTGTATCTGTCTATTGATCACTTGCTCTGTGGACACTCCTCCCCTTTGTTTAATTTTTGTTGTTCTTGCAGCAAGGTTTTATGGATGTGTATCATTTTCATATTGTATTTTGTTTTTGACTTTGACAATAGACTTACAGTGAGATATCTGTTACAACTGTCTTAATGTTGTCTGACTGCACAATTGCTGCATAGACCAGTGGGTAAATACTGCACGTGTTTGTATCCAGCTTATTAGCTTTTATGTTTTGTTTCACTTGCATTCCCTGTGTTTCAGAATCTCTTCACCTTCTAAGTCTCAGTGGGAGCAACTACTGAATGATATTTTGACACTGCAAGAAAAGGTGTTCAGGTGCATCCCCACAAAAGAATGTTATGAGGTTTGTGAATGTGTTTGCCTGTTACTTAATGCAAAAATCTATTTTCACCCCTTGTGTGAATTTTGTACTATCTTGTGTTTAGATATATGCTGAAACTCTGCTGTCATCAGGTGATAAAAAAAATATTGCAGAAGCATCCACTATTTTGGAGTGTCGGAAGTCAGCTGTGATTCCTAAAATGGTATCATTTGACCGCAGTGTTAAATTGGTTCTGCAGGTTGCAAGGGAATATTTTGACTCATCTGGAGATTTGCTTTGCCCAGCAATGGAACTCGCAAAGTAAGTATCAGTTGAACAGAATAATCTTTGTGTCTTATTTAGGTATTTCTATTTTTCATGTAACATTGTAAATAATAGTAGTAGTTTCATGACTTTGACCTTGATGTGATTAAACTTAGGAGTATTTGTCTGTTTACAAAATATATTAAAATTAGCAATTAGATGAGCAACTGTAATTGCAAATTAGTCATGTCATTCTTCAGTTCATGACAAAAGAGAAAGCAATAGGAAATGACTGCCTGTGTTTGTCCACTTAATGATTTATATGTTTTATTGATGTGCATTGGCTAAAAATTGTTGAGAGATAATGTCTGGAGATCCTCATATGTTTGATAATGTAGACACATTTGATAGATATTTGGTGATAGTTATTTGATGGTAGAAGGGTGACAGATAACATTTTGATCTTCAACTTTTATATGAACAGAATTTAATCTTAGGTTTTATTAACCAGATCAGTTATGATGGCTGCTGCACACTAATTGATTGCTATTTGTATGTATATTCTTCATTTCGAGTGGTCAGTTTGTCTATTTAGCATCCTTGAAAGATAAACGCAATCACTTATATTTTCAACAATGTAGGAAAAGATTGCTACCTACCATAATGATGACAAGTTAAGTTGCACACACATAAGCTTTCAGCCACTGCTTTTGTCAGAAAAAGAAAGAGAAACCCACACCAATCATTCATAGAAATAAGCACACCTTACACACATATGACTGGCAACTCAGACAGCCCAGACCAGAATGCAACTGCCATATGGAATGGAATGGGTTGAGGAAGGGGAAGGGATAGCAGTGCAGGGGTAGGAGGAGAGAGAGCAGAAACTACACTGCCAACAGGCACAGCGTTGGGAGGTTGTGGGACAGGGAGATGGGGACAACAGAGTTAAAAAGTGGGGAAAGGTGGGTGGGCGCATTGACAAGGGTGGGAGACAATAATGGGGCGGAGATGGTTTAATAGAGGGGATGCAAACTGTTGGATGGAGGATATGGGGACAGTAAGTATCCCTTATATTGTGCTGCCTGTTGCAATAGTCTGAAGTTATCCCTTCTTCTTCAAACAACTGTATCAAGTTTAAAAATGAGAAAATGAGCAATTAACAGTTTTGTTTTATCATTGTTGTATAATTTAATGTAATTATTTCTTTTCAGCAATTAATTATATAGTGTATCTCAAAAGGTACAGTACAAGTTTGATCTGCCAAAGCACCCAAACTAATTAAGACATTCACACCATGTTCACCATTTGTAACACACTATGTCACAAAGTTTTATGTCATTCAGTCAATTACAATACGTGCACCTTTTGCGACATGCACAACATCCAGTCTGTGATCGGAGGCTTTCCCAGCGTATGTGTTGTTTCCAGGGCTCTCGGGTGTCCAGCCAGATGCGATCGTTGCAGTCCCACGATATTTCAGCGAATAACCTTTCCGCCATCATCAGGTTGTCCTGATGAATGGTCTGTCTGCTCATTGTCAGTGTTATTTATGTCTGTCAGTCAGGCTTTGATTCCATGCGCCGACAGTCCAATTGCGGCCGCTGAACTTCTGGTTGCGGCCGCCGACATTCTGTTTGCGAGCACTGACGCTTCGATTGTGGCCGCTGACACCCAGGTGTGTGCCCACCCCGGAGTCGCGCCGGGTGGTGGAAGATGCAGAAACCTGTGGAGTGTCCTCTGCAGCCGTCGTAGGAGGGTCTTGTGTCCGCTTGTGGCGTGACTCTTTGATGTAGTTAAGTAATGGTTGACATGCCTTGCTTAGTTGAAAACCTGTGTCTCGGCTTGTGAGATTGTCCATTATGTGAATTTCAATGGCCTCCTTGAAGATGCTGTCCCAGTAAAAACTGGTAGGGGCCAGAATCTTGGTCTCTTTGTATTTCGCGTTGTGTCCGGTTTCCAAACAGTGTTCTGCCAGTGCCAATTTGGTGGGCTGGCCTAGGCGCGTGTGGTGTTGGTGTTCTTTGCAGCGGTCTTCGACTGTTCAGATTGTTTGACCGATGTACGATTTGCCACAACTACATGGAATATTATATACGCCTGCTTTCTTGAGGCCAAATCCGTCTTTCACTGTCCCCAGTAGGGTCTGTTTCTTGGATGGTGGTCGGAAGAATGTGTCAGTTTTGTGTTGTCAAACAATCCAAACAGTTGAAGAAGACTGCAAAGAACACCAACGCCATACGCAGCTAGGCCAGCCCACCAAATCGGCACTGGCAGAGCACTGTTTGGAAATTGGACACAACGCGAAATACGAAGAGACCAAGATTCTGCCCCCTACCAGTTTCTACTGGGACAGCATCTTCAGGGTGGCCATTGAAATTCGCATAATGGACAATTTCATAAACCGAGACACAGGTTTCAACTAAGCAAGGCATGGCAACCATTACTTAACTCCATCAAGGAGTCATGCCACGAGTGGACACAAGACCCTTCTGCAATGGCCGCAGAGGACATTCCACAGGATTCTGCATCTTCCACCACCTGGCATGACACCGGGGTGGGAGCGGACCTGGGTCGGCGCTCAACGGATTGTCGGCGGCCGCAATCGAAGCGTTGGTGCCCGCAAACGGATTGTCGGCACTTGCAGACGGAATGTCGGCGGCCACAACCGGAAGTTCGGCGGCCACAATCGGACCGTTGGCGCAGGGAATCGAATCCTGACTGACGGACATAAATAACACTGACAATGAGCAGACAGACCATTCCATCAGAACCACCTGATGATGGCGGAAAGATTATTCGCCGAAATACCGTGGGACTTCAACAATCGCATCCGGCTGGACACCCGAGAACCCTGGAAACAACATCCAGTCTGTATTCAAGCTCTATCTGCACTCGTTGCAACATATCCAGATCAACCGTGGCATGCACCAATAATTCAGTTCTTTAAATCAATTATGTGATTGACAGGTGTTTGGTAGACTTTGTCCTTGATATACCCCCATAGAAAGAAGTCCATCAGTGTAATGCCAGGCGACCTAGGAGGCCAAGAAATTCAACCACCCCTGCCAATCCAGCCATCTGGTAACACCTCGTCTAGAACATTTTGCATAGTCTGAGCCCAATGTGATGCACCATCTTGTTGGAAAACAACTGTGTCATGGCAGTCTTCCAGTTGTGCTAACGTAAACAGCTCCAGTTTATCAAGTTAGTTGTTAGAATTAACTGATTTTTTGTGTGGGAAAGAATGGGCCCCGCAGTGAGATCAACCGTGCAGCAAAACCACACATTCACTTTTGGCTTGACACAGTATGTGGACTGATTGTGCCCCAGATGTTGTGAACATTGTGTTTATTTACCTTACCACACACATGGGATATGGTTTTGTTTGAAAATGTTGTCTAGAAAATTTCTGTCCTCCTCTAAATGGTGAAGAATGTTCACAGTGTACAGCATATGTTGTCTTTTCATTTGGTTTCAATGTGTGCGGCAGTTGCAGTTGGTATGGATACATCTGTCAACATTTCTGGATGACCCGGTTCATGGTCCTGCGACACCCTCCCAAAACAATTCTGCAGTGAACGTTGAAATGCCATCTGTTTCTGTTCTGTGTCAGCTTCACTTGTCCCAGGTCTTCCATTATGATGCTTTGTATCAAGTCTTCCTGTTCTGACCATCACCAGCTCTCTTGTTGGCCAAAGTTGATTCATTAATTTTTTAAGTAAGTTGCTAAATTTGGTGACTGGTCAGATTTTCACAGCACTTGCCTCACTGAGATAGACATTCACTGCAGTGAGAGATAGCATCATCGAATTTAAATAACCAGTTTTATCAATAATACTCACCTTTTTTGTTGCTGTTCTTTGTTGTGAGTTGTAAGCTTGATATCCATTTCCTTTCTTTGGTTTAACTTTTTATGACCATCTAGAGGATGATTGGGTTGCTTCAACGAAATTGTGTAAGCAGTTATCGACTTTCTGATAAATGTTGTTGTTGTTGTTGTTGTTGTGGTCTTCAGTCCTGAGACTGGTTTGATGCAGCTCTCCATGCTACTCTATCCTGTGCAAGCTTCTTCATCTCCCAGTACCTACTGCAACCTACATCCTTCTGAATCTGCTTAGTGTATTGATCTCTTGGTCTCCCTCTACGATTTTTACCCTCCACGCTGCCCTCCAATGTTAAATTTGTGATCCCTTGATGCCTCAAAACATGTCCTACCAACCGATCCCTTCTTCTAGTCAAGTTGTGAGACAAACTTCTCTTCTCCCCAATCCTATTCAATACCTCCTCATTAGTTACGTGATCTACCCACCTTATCTTCAGCATTCTTCTGTAGCACCACATTTCGAAAGCTTCTATTATCTTCTTGTCCAAACTGGTTATCGTCCATGTTTCACTTCCATACATGGCTACACTCCATACAATACTTTCAGAAACGACTTCCTGACACTTAAATCTATACTCGATGTTAACGAATTTCTCTTCTTCAGAAACGATTTCCTTGCCATTGCCAATCTACATTTTGTATCCTCTCTACTTCGACCATCATCAGTTATTTTACTCCCTAAATAGCAAAACTCCTTTACTACTTTAAGTGTCTCATTTCCTAATCTAATCCCCTCAGCATCACCCGATTTAATTTGACTACATTCCATTATCCTCGTTTTGCTTTTGTTGATGTTCATCTTATATCCTCCTTTCAAGACACTGTCCATTCCGTTCAACTGCTCTTCCAAGTCCTTTGCTGTTTCTGACAGAATTACAATGTCATCGGCGAACCTCAAAGTTTTTACTTCTTCTCCATGAATTTTAATACCTACTCCGAATTTTTCTTTTGTTTCCTTTACTGCTTGCTCAATATACAGATTGAATAACATCGAGGAGAGGCTACAACCCTGTCTCACTCCTTTCCCAACCACTGCTTCCCCTTCATGCCCCTCGACTCTTATAACTGCCATCTGGTTTCTGTACAAATTGTAAATAGCCTTTCGCTCCTTGTATTTTACCCCTGCCACCTTCAGAATTTGAAAGAGAGTATTCCAGTTAACGTTGTCAAAAGCTTTCTCCAAGTCTACAAATGCTAGAAACGTAGGTTTGCCTTTTCTTAATCTTTCTTCTAAGATAAGTCGTAAGGTTAGTATTGCCTCACGTGTTCCAACATTTCTAAGGAATCCAAATTGATCTTCCCCGAGGTCCGCTTCTACCAGTTTTTCCATTTGTCTGTAAAGAATTCGCGTTAGTATTTTGCAGCTGTGACTTATTAAACTGATAGTTCGGTAATTTTCACATCTGTCAACACCTGCTTTCTTTGGGATTGGAATTATTATATTCTTCTTGAAGTCTGTGGGTATTTCGCCTGTATCATACATCTTGCTCACCAGATGGTAGAGTTTTGTCAGGACTGGCTCTCCCAAGGCCATCAGTAGTTCTAATGGAATGTTGTCTACTCCCGGGGCCTTGTTTCGACTCAGGTCTTTCAGTGCTCTGTCAAACTCTTCACGCAGTATCTTATCTCCCATTTCATCTTCATCTACATCCTCTTCCATTTCCATAATATTGTCCTCAAGTACATCGCCCTTGTATAAACCCTCTATATACTCCTTCCACCTTCCTGCCTTCCCTTCTTTGCTTAGAACTGGGTTGCCATCTGAGCTCCTGATATTCATACAAGTGGTTCTCTTGTCTCCAAAGGTCTCTTTAATTTTCCTGTAGGCAGTATCTATCCTACCCCTAGTGAGACAAGCCTCTACATCCTTACATTTGTCCTCTAGCCATCCCTGCTTAGCCATTTTGCACTTCCTGTCGATCTCATTTTTGAGACGTTTGTATTCCTTTTTGCCTGCTTCATTTACTGCATTTTTATATTTTCTCCTTTCATCAGTTAAATTCAATATTTCTTCTGTTACCCAAGGATTTCTATTAGCCCTCGTCTTTTTACCTACTTGATCCTCTGCTGCCTTCACTACTTCATCCCTCAGAGCTACCTATTCTTCTTCTACTGTATTTCTTTCCCCCATTCCTGTCAATTGTTCCCTTATGCTCTCCCTGAAACTCTGTACAACCTCGGGTTTAGTCAGTTTATCCAGGTCCCATCTCCTTAAATTCCCACCTTTTTGCAGTTTCATCAGTTTCAATCTGCAGTTCATAACCAATAGATTGTGGTCAGAATCCACATCTGCCCCTGGAAATGTCTTACAATTTAAAACCAGGTTCCTAAATCTCTGTCTTACCATTATGTAATCTATCTGATACCTTTTAAAAACTCCAGGATTCTTCCATGTATACAACCTTCTTTCATGATTCTTGAACCAAGTGTTAGCTATGATTAAGTTATGCTCTGTGCAAAATTCTACAAGGTGGCTTCCTCTTTCATTTCTTCCCCCCGATCCATATTCACCTACTATGTTTCCTTCTCTCCCTTTTCCTACTGACGAATTCCAGTCACCCATGACTATTAAATTTTCGTCTCTCTTCACTACCTGAATAATTTCTTTTATCTTGTCATACATTTCATCAATTTCTTCATCATCTGCAGAGCTAGTTGGCATATAAACTTGTACTACTGTAGTAGGCATGGGCTTTGTGTCTATCTTGGCCACAATAATGCATTCACTATGCTGTTTGTAGTAGCTAACCCACACTCCTATTTTTTTATTCATTATTAAACCTACTCCTGCATTACCCCTATTTGATTTTGTATTTATAACCCTGTAATCACCTGACCAAAAGTCTTGTTCCTCCTGCCACCGAACTTCACTAATTGCCACTATATCTAACTTTAACCTATCCATTTCCCTTTTTAAATTTTATAACCTACCTGCCCGATTAAGGGATCTGACATTCCACGCTCCGATCCGTAGAATGCCAGTTTTCTTTCTCCTGATAACAACGTCCTTTTGAGTAGTCCCCGCCCGGAGATCCGAATGGGGGACTATTTTACCTCCGGAATATTTTACCAAAGAGGACGCCATCATCATTTAATCATACAGTAAAGCTGCATGCCCTCGGGAAAAATTACGGCTGTAGTTTCCCCTTGCTTTCAGCCGTTTGCAGTACCATCACAGGAAGGCCGTTTTGGTTAATGTTACAAGGCCAGATCAGTCAATCATCCAGACTATTGCCCCTGCAACTACTGAAAAGGCTGCTGCCCCTCTTCAGGAACCACATGTTTGTCTGGCCTCTCAACAGATACCCCTCCGTTGTGGTTGCACCTACGGTACGGCCATCTGTATCGCTGAGGCACGCAAGCCTCCGCACCAACGGCAAGGTCCATGGTTCATGGGGGGTTCTGATAAATAACACGTATATTTTCAGTCATTTCTCTTCCCAATGCAAATCAGAATGGCTCACATAACTTGACATCATCCATGCACTTCAAATCAGTACAACCAACTGAACAAAAAAACAAAGATTTACCTCTAACAACATGTAGCGAAGAAATTACTGTCATATATCGATCTATTTGTGCATAATTATCTTTGGAAAATACATTTCGTACATAAAATTTTTGCTTACAAAAGTTGACGTATAAACATTTTCGTATTGCTATGTAGTATTGGATTTTTGTTTTTTATGGTGTCAGTATGGTATCAGCCACTTCATATGATCCAAGATTGTTTAGTACATTTATCTCATCATAATCAATTCTATTAGAAATGCCCCCAAAAATTTTGCAAACATAAAATCTGAGAAAAATTTTGATGCAAAACTGGTTGTGCCAACAAGGTTTGGACTACAACAAAATTATAATCTTGGATTCTTCATTATGTGATATAGAGCATTTACTCCATTCAAGTGAGATCAAGAGCAAAATTTCGCTTTACAGAATTTTTTTTATCACAAATTTTCAAAAAATTTCTAATTCTCACCTATTCTGTATCTCTCAAATTATCACCGAATATCACATAACATATAATGGATGAACAAAAAATGGTACACATAATAGTAACTTATTGTATTAGCATGACAGTAGAATTTGTATTTTATGAATAACTCTATATACCACCATTTATAAATCTGTCTTCAATAAGTGAAATATTATTGAATGAGATTGTCACTCTGCAGCGGAGTGTGCGCTGATATGAAACTTCCTCCTCGCAGATTAAAACAGTATGCTGGACCGAGACTCGAACTCGGGTTCTTTCCTTTCGTGGGGCATGAGTCGCGCTTGGGTAGCTCAGATGTTAGAGCACTTGCCCGCTGAAGGCAAAGGTCCCGAGTTTGAGTCTCGGTCCGACACACAGTTTTAATCTGAAATATTATTGACTGGTAATGCCCTATGATCAGAAGAAAACATCTTAGTCCACATAGTTATTTGAAGTGGTTTTGAAGAAAATATAGCAAAATACTTTAGATCAGAGGACAAAATTAATGTACTTAGTTTGGAACTTACTCATTTTTCTCATAACATCAATGAAATGCTTTTTGTAACAATGTACTACAATGTCTTACTACCAAATTTAACTTTCATACAGAATATTGAACCCTTGGCATATAAAAATATGCTGTGACAAAAATTATTTCTTGCCTTATTTTGCAAGAATTTTGTATGCCCGAAATGATGGGTACTTCAAACGTAGAACTGTCATATCACCTCATCCACAGATGTTGTGATGACAGAAAATAGGATAGACCTCAGATAGAAAAGAGTAAACAAGTAAAAAAAAATTGAACAGCACAGTGGGAACAGAACCTGGATAGGAAAGAGTTAGAATAGAGTGCACCAGAAATTGAGAACTAATACACCCAGCTATTGAAGGCACCACTCACCGCATGGTATGTCTATCAAAGTCAGCAGACTCCCTACCTATTCCCTGTGCAAGATTATCAGTTTTATCACTCATTTTGACCTTTTAGTCTCTGATTGTTACAAGCTTTTTGCATTTATTAATTTTCAAATCACATAATAGATTATACAATAACATATGAAAAATTGCTTTTAAATCTTTCAAATTATATTAGGGGATGAGACAACTGGCTCGTTCTTACAAATTTTTTTGAAAACTGAATTATTTGGTTACTCATGTAAAAATATTGACCATAAATTGTGGCAAAAACGTCAACAACACTGAAATTTACTTTAAAGTGCTGTTCATTTACTATTTGTCACTGTTGTATTTAAAAATTCAATAGGCAGTATGAAAGTACAGACCATGTACAAGGTAATACAATCCCTTTGTATTCTATAGATGAGTTTCTAGATTTAGTATGCTTGTATGATGGAAGACCGTTTTTCTAAAAATATATGAATCTCAGATCTTAGACTGTGTCACAAATGGTAAATATATGAATCTCCGATCTGAAGACTGTGTGACAAACTATAAATTTCTTAACCTATGTATTGCAATAGAAAATTGTTTTTATGTATAGTCGATATATGTAACATGGTTCTCTCAATTAAATGTAGAGAAATTTTGTGTAGATAATAATAGCAGGCAATAAAGTGTAACTCTAGTAGATAAGGCTCTGATTTATCCAGAGGACTGGAACAAAAAAAAAAAAAAAAAAAAAATTGTAATAAGTTGATGTTGGGTCAAAATAAAGTAAAGTAAATAAATAAATAAAAAATAAAAAAAAATCTATCATAGTAAACACAAGAAAATTATTTACAGCACAAGAAATTGCAGTTATTTTTAGAGAAATGGTGTGCTGCTATCCATGCGCATTCTCAAAAGTAGTACACAAGAAATGTTAAAGTTTCATTGGACATCAAATAGTTCTAGACAGCAAAAGGAAATGCTCTAATGGTCATTTTTCAGATTCCAGAGTCTTTTTACACAAATATTGTGATTAAAAATAACATGGAAATGAGACAAATTATATTATATACTGCAAAGAAAATATGTTAAGAACTGAGTAAATGCTCAGGAACTGATTGAGTCTTACACTTAAAGCTTACTATGAAAAAAAAAAGCACTTCTCATAATAAAATGCAAATTTGTTATGACTTATTTATAACCAGTAGAAAAGTAACATGGCACAGGCAAAAATAAGAAGTTACCACATTTAAATAGTTTGCACAAAAATGCATGAAATATTGTAACTATATAGTTATATACATGCAGTAGAAAACATTTCGTTACTAAAACTTTTTTTTTTATTTGTGGGTGTGTAACAGATGCATATAACTTTCTTTTTTTCCATTTGCTGCAACTATGTTGCTTTCCAGAATGAAAATTGTTACCATTTACTCTATTATGTTCCTTCTGATGATAATTGTTATCATTGTGATTGCTATGTTCCTTCCTGTTGTTATTTTTACTGTGCCGAGTTTGATTACTATCTTTTTCAAAATGTGTCTATTGAGGTTGTATTTTCCTGTTCTTTCCAACTCCGATCAAAATCTATCCAAAAATCCTTTCTCGAAGTCTGCAATACAAATCAGTACAACACAAGTAACTTGTACTCCGTTCTCACATTTCAAACTCGTACACCCAACCAAACAAAAAGCAAAGATTTCCCTCTAACAACATGTAGTAAAGAAATTACCAATGTATATCAATTTATTTATGCTTGATCATCTTTGGAATATAAGTTTCATAAATAAAATATGAATAATTGTTTATCTTTTTTGAGAAGTTCATAACCATAATTGTAATTACATTAAGTGTTTATAAAAGTTAACATTTAAACATTATCACATAGCTATGTAGTAGTGGTTTTCTGGCTTTTATGTTTTCAGTATGGTATCAGTCATTTCATATGACCCAAGATTGCTTAGTACATTTACCTCACCATATCCATATCTCACCATACAATCTCTGCATAAAATTCCTTTACCACGAGTGTATCAACATCCATGAGAGTCTTTGCTTCCTATATTGTGTCTGGAAGTTCTTTGAACCATTGTATCCAATTTGGTCTGAATAAAGGATTCCACACAGTGAACTTTTTCTAGAATCATTGTCATCGTGTTCACTCATGACAACCTGGAAAGGATACTAACAAAAGTTTGTGAGCAGGGTTGTCACATAAGCTAAACATGGTGTGAATATTTTAATTAGTTTGGGTGCTATAACATATTGAAGTTGTAATGTACCTTTTGAGATGTCCTGTATATTATTTCAGCTTGTGTATTTCCACAGGTAAGTATTTAATAAATGCAGATGGAGAGGAAGGTGTCATTGTAACTAGTAAAATGAAGTCATATAGTTCCATTCACAGAAATATGATAAAATGGCTTTTCCTATGGCTCTGGTTAATCTAATCTTATCTCAGCCAAGTAATTCTGCTGATGTGTCACTTATTCACAGTTTGGTAACAAAAAATTGAAATTTCATTTCAAGATATTCTCCAAAACATGTTTGTTCCTTGTGTATGACTGAATCTCTAGCATTTGATTTTTGTAATTTTCCTTTTCTGAAATAAAAGTAATAGCTACACATACGGGCAAACAATAGCAAGTAAAGTGGCTGGAGCAGGAGAAAATCTAGTGTATGCAGTTATGAGAAAGTAATGCGCTCTCTTAATAAGCATACTACCAGTCTTTTAAATACTGCAGTATTCTGCATGATTTAATGCAAAGAGAACTGGTACCACTTCTGAGGTTCAGTGATGCTGAAAGTGAGGAAAGCTTAGAAGGGTGTTCATATGGAATGAGTAACATATTTGGAACTGTGTATGGATTAAGGGCAAAGAAAAGCAATACAAAAATAATGAAAGATAGTAGGAAGCAGAATAGTGAAATGCATAACACGGGTTCAGGGGAAAACATAGTCCTATTAAATGTATCAGAATTTTGTCAAGGAAGCAAAATTTGACAAGAAGATCAAAAAAGGAAGATATCAGAAGTAGATTGCTGCATGCAAACAAAGCTTTCAAGAACTTTACTCCTACGAGATATTGACATGGAAAGATCAGCAGTTAACCTGTAGCTGATTAATGTGTATCACATAGAAACATAGAACGTAAATGTTCAAGCAAGTTGTTGTTGATTTTAAAGGTTCTTGTTATAGATAACATGGCAGTCTTGTCAGTATCTTTCTCATGGAGAAACACTTACGAAATAGCCTGTAACATAACTGTGTTCACCTGTACAAATATGCCCTCGGTAGCTGTGCCTCTGTTGAAATTGACTGAACAATGGTTGTTGAAAGTAGGCTATTGCCAAAACTGTGCTCTGCACCAGATTCACAGTAAACACACTTTAATTGAACTTTCATTGGTAGATGAACTACAGTTTATGGCCAGTTTGTGGCTTGTTTACTTTCATTACAGTACAGACAAAACAGCTAGTCACATGTTATGATTAGCTGATGTCCTATATTGTTATTGTAAGAGTGCACTAAATTAACACTGAACTGACACAAAAGTTTACATGTGGCAAACATGCAGTCACTGGATAAAGTTCTTAAATCACTGCCTCTGGAATCTTAACAATAATATAAAAACAAAAATGATGTGCACTACAAGTAACTATTGGAAGTAACACTGTATTCTGATCCTTATCACAGTAAGTTTATCCCATTTCATAAAATGAGCCACAAGTTCACAGTCAGTCATTAAAAAACTTCACTGAACCATGGAGTGAGCATCTAACAAGAAATTTACATAAATTTTGTCATAGTTTCCAGTATGTAATTTGTACTACATCATCTGTGGTAGATTATCCCATGTTTTTGGACATAAATGTTGCTGCCCTTCAAACTCAGTGTAGACTTGCCTTAAATGGCTTCCAAAAATGTTCTTATGTACATTTGCAAAACTTAGATCTAGCTATAGTTATTTCATAACTTTTCATAATTTAAAATTAAAGATTCAAGTTCTGAGTAAATGAATAGCAGAATAATATTTGTTTGAATAAGCACTTGTACGGGGCCAGAGATTTTCTCTGCCTCGTTATGGCTGGGTGTTGTGTGATGTCCTTAGGTTAGTTAGGTTTAAGTAGTTCTAAGTTCTAGGGGACTGGTGACCATAGATGTTAAGTCCCATAGTGCTCAGAGCCATTTTGAATAAGCGCTTGTAAATACAATTATAATTTCTATTTAATTACACTGGCTGGTTTCGAAAATATGTGATTCTATTTCAGTAATAACATTTTAAATAAAAAAGTTAATTAATTTGAAAGTAAATGAGTGTAAATGTTGCTAACATGTTTTCATTATTAGCTGTACAAATGCTATAGTTCTTTACATACAATTTTTATCTATTCTATCAGAAAGTTAGTAATCAGGCATATGCCTACAAATGAATAATGATAATGAAGTCTCAGATTACTGGTATTTTGTAATTAGCACATTTTTCAGGTCAACTAATCAAACTAATAGATTCTGAATAACCAGAAGATTGCAATAGGTACTAAAGTTAAGTTGGCTAGACCCTGAATTAATATTCCACATTGTTATGTTCTGTGCACATGGTATATAGATGAGCATATTGAAGATATTACAAAATTTGGAAAAAAATTAATACCAATTTTGGAGGAAAGAAAAATATAACAGACGGAAAGGATCCATCTGCTTTGTTACAAGTCACACTGACTCTTACATCAATGATACTTCCATCATCTAGCCATATGGAGAGGACAAGCTGCAGTATTTTCCCAAGTATTACAGCAGCATCTACCTTAAAATCAGTTTGATGGAAAGCTAGGACACAGTATACAGGAAATCCATAATAACTGGTGCTTTGTGACGCACAAAGAGTGTGAGTGATTGTATCAGAAAGACCCACCATTATCTAAACCCAGTTTTTTCAAGCAGCTATAAAATGAAATATTTCTTAAAACTGACAAAAGAATAACTGGAACCACAACAGACTGCTGGAGTGTACAAAATAAGGTTCATGTCTGATAAATACATAGGGGAGACAGGTTGTGCAGTCAATTAATGGCTAAGAGAGCACGAATGGCAGGTGTGCCTCAAGAATCACAGCAACTCAGCCATAGTTAAACATAGTGAAACATATGGCCAGGATATAGATTTTACTTATGTTGACATTTTAATAAAATCACAAGTGTAGACAAGAAGTAAGAGAAGCAGTCAAAATTGTTAACAGTTTTAATCATGATGAAGAGTTCAGGCTGCTGGCAGCATGACTTCCTACCCTCAGTGGTGCGCTGATGCCACTGACATGTGCAAACAAAAACACAAACAAAGTTCTACTCGCGCCCCACCCTCCACTCAGCCGAATGTTTCCAACAATCATCGCAGCATCATTCAATTGCCAATCACCAACATTTATGACAATAATCAGTAAGATATACTCTCCTTAAATTTGCGAAAGTTTGACATTGTGCAACAGTGTTTAGACAGTTCCATGAAGAAGGGCACAGAAAGAGGGCCAAAAACTGGGATTGGAAGATTCTGACAAGAATTATGTGGTATTAAATGCTCAAGAACTTTTAACAACATAAGCATACTGCAAAAACAGAGATGCTACCAGCTTTTGAGATACTATCTTCTTTCTAATCCTAGTACTCACAATGCAGCTAGAAAAGTGATGAACATCTTTGCACTGTTACATGTTGCTGTGCACAGTGTGTGGCTTAGCTGCTAAGTTAGTAAGTATCACACTACAAATCCGAATCAGTTCTCAGTTGGTCCAAGGACTTTTTTTATGTCATAAGTCACTTATTTCTCCATTGGCAGTGATTTATTAATGTGAAAGTTCTAAGATGTGCCATGGTTTTGAGTCTACAGTAAACTGTAGGTTCTCTAATAATAGCCAGGGTAACTTAGTTCAAAGACATAGAATCTTCGATAGGACCATGTTGGTAAAACACTATGATGCTCAAATCTACTTTTGGGTCAGGAAGAGCCTCACTTACTGTGCAGCACAGGTGAATGGTTGACTTTCTCCATTTTTGCTTATTGTTTCCATCCTAGAATATCTATTATTGATGAGGTTTTTAGGAAGACGTTCTTGAAAATCTACATGTGTTGCAAATGATTGTATGCAAGTAATACATGTAACATGGTTAATTTGGAGAAAAATAGACTAGATACATTTGAAATGTGTTGCTACAGAATAATTTTAACAAATAGAGGGGCAAAGGTGAATACACACACTAGAGAACACAGTAGAAAGAGTAGACAAAGAAAGAAGTTTATAGAAAACTTTTGTGGCAGAGTAATGGCACGTGTGCCTAGACATCCAGAAATACTTAACTTAGACCTGGGAGAAGACGTAGAGGGGAAGAACTGTAAGTGCATGAAACCTATTAGTACACCCAGAGATGGAGATGAAATGGGAAGGGAATGTCACATGAAATAATCACAAAGGAACAATATTAGTGTTGAGCCCAAAGTTTTTGGAGTTGTTAAACAAGTTGGTGACACTACCAATGGCCTTTCATCCCAGGTGGCAGGATCAGGTATTGTAGTAACTTTATAAAACATTTTGCTTAAAAATTTGTATGCCTTATTTATAATTCTACACACACACACACACACACACACACACACACACACACACACACACACACACAATTAATGTCGTACTGTAATTAGATTTAATTGAGTTTCCTGTTAGTAAAAGAATTGAATAAATTATTAACTGGACAGGTATACATAATTAGCTAGCTGAAAGTGAGGGCGGAAGGTATTCATTGGACAAGCCTGAGTGATTTTACAGTTGTTGTGTGTATACTGGTGCTTGTAGATTAATAATGAGGTACTAATATTAAGCATAAAGGAAAAATTATACAAATCTATAAGTTTTGTGCTGTTTATATTCATTATACTTTTAACTTAGTGTTTACACAATATGTATTGCTTTGCCAAAATAAATAGTATTTTTCTTTATGAAAATCCTTGATTTGTCTGACTGTGATTGCTTCTTTTTTAGGGCATGTCTCCAATTAATTGTGGATGAGACTGAAGAGATTCAGGAACAGCTTGATCTCATATCGTCCCTTCAAATTCTTAGTGATTTTAATTTGTCTGTGTTACCCTTACAAGGTATGTTGCCATTCATCTTTGCAGTTTCAATGATTTTCCTTTCTTTCTATTGTATCTCTATATGAATGTATAATGCTCATTATCACTTCAAATTCCTTTCTTTGTCCAATGTCGTACCTATAAGATGTAGATGTATCTTTCTGCTTTAGCTTTTCTTGGAATTATTGAAATCCTTGAAGGTTCCTCTCAATGGTTTTCTGTTGTTAAATGCCCTCATATGTGGTTTTTACCACATAGACACTCCTTTCAATGTCAGTGAAGCAGCACTGCTTTGTTTTATTCTTAAAAAAGGAAACACAGATCTAGATGAACTATCTCTCTATGTTGCCATAGAAAGAAAATCTTTACCCATGTTGTAAAGGCAGCAAAAGAACTGGCAGATAATAGATTTATTTTGGATAGTAAAAACTAATCAAAGACTCAAAGACATTATGGTTAGTGATCAAGCTGAAACAGGAGCCACAGCTAAAGGCCATGATGTTTCTGAAATCAAGATAGAGGACAAAACTGTTGTAAATCCTACTCAAATTTCTGAATTATTTAATGAATTCTTTATAAATTTAAACAAATCAAACATCAATGTAGAAAATTACCCTGACAAGATAAATTTCTGTAACAGTGAGCAATCCGAAGATGAACTTTTCAGTACATTTACCAAAACTACTGTAAAAGATATAGAACATCAACTGGATGGGACGGGATACCAACAAAAGTGATAGAAACAGCCTCTAAAATAATTGCACAACCACTGCCTACAATAGTTACCCAGTCCATTCAAGATGGTTATTTTCCAGACCCATTTAATGCAATAGTTAAGCCACTATTGAAAAAAGGCACAGAACAACATATGGATAACTGTTGCCCATTCCCTTCTCTTCCATCACTAAGAAAAATATTTGAAACGATACTCACCATACAAATTCAAAATTTCATAGAAAAATTTAAAATAATCTCAAGATCAATATGGATTTTGAAAAGGTAGAGCCACAGTATCTACTGTAAACAATTTTGTAGTTAAAATTAGCTTTTCTTAGACAACTCAATGCATGCCACAGGGATTTTTTGTGACTTATCAATGGCCTTTAGTAATATGAACTACTCCTTCCTACTCTGAAACTGGAAAAGTATGGAATTAGGGGCACTGTGTAAGAATGGTTTAAGTCCTACCTAACCAGCTGAAGACAAAGAGTGCCTATGTCATCAGAGAGAGGAACTTATACTTCAAAATGGAAAACCATTTCGCGAGGAGTACTCCAAGGTTCTGTCTTATGTCCCATTCGGTTTTTGTTTTACACAAACAATCTACCACTTAAGATTGAGTGTTACTTAGTTAAATTTGCAGATGACATATCTGTAATCTTTGAAAGTAACAGTGCTGACAAAATTCCCCAAAATGTAGAAAATACTTTAGAAAAATTAGATGCCTCATTGATTCAAACAGGTTAAAATCAAACATGGGGAAAGACTCAGTTAATGCAGTTTAAAACAAAACAAGCAAAATTAAATGATATTCACATGAGTAACAGCAATGAGGATTTGCAGGGAGCTAACAGTGTGAAATTCCTAGGAATGCAACTGGATATAAATCTACCATTGGGCTCACATATACAGTACCTTGCAAATGAATTAAATAGCCTTGCATTTGGAATGAGGGTATTATATAATGCTACCAGTATGGACATATGGAAAGTAGCATACCGCAACTGCTTCAAGTCAGGAATATGGTATGAAATTGTATTTTGGGGTGACTCAAACATTATGTGTCAAATAATAAACTTCAGAAAACCTTCATTAGAAATTTGCTTACTGTAGAGTGAAGAAAATCATGTCTTCCACTCCTAAGAAATCTAAGTATATTAAGTATTCCCTCACTATACATATATGAGCTGGTTATCTTTTTATACAGTAACCCTGATTTATTTGTAGCAAATCATTTTCAACACGATTACAACATCAGAAATCAAAATAATTTTATGCTGCCTACCCACTGTTTAAAACTTTATGCTCAACAGAATTGTAGAAACACTGAAAAAACCTTATATGGCAAATTAGTGCAGAAATGTTACTATTCAGTGGAAGAATTCCTGAATGACAACTTAAAAATTTGAGCACGAGAGAGAAAGTATTTATTGCTGTTAATTTGTAAAAGTTTGTTACTTTTTAAGCAAATCATTAATTGCCTAGTTAAGTAATTATCCAGTACAGTATATTATTACAGTATATTGATAATTTTTACTTATGGAGCGTCTGACAGCAACTGAATAAAACACAATTTTAGTGCCATACGCGTTTCACCTTTATTTTCTGCAAGGCATCATCAGTGGCAGGTTGCGTGGACAACTTCTTACATATTATGCTCCTGTTGCATGTTTGGTGTTGTTCTACTTCTTAGGAATGCCAATTTGCGGTTTTTTCCCCACACCGCAAATTGGCATTCCTAAGAAGAACAACACCAAAAATGCAACAGGAGCGTAATATGTAAGAAAGTGTCCACGCAACCTGCCACTGATGATGCCTTGCAGAAAATAAAGGCGAAATGCATATGGCACTAAAATTGTGTTTTATTCAGTTGCTGTCAGACAGTCCATAAGTAAAAATTATCAATATACCATAATATTACACACAACTGAGGAAGACAGGACTACAAAAGTTGAACAGTATATTATATTAATGATATTACAAGAAAACTTGTAGACCAGTTTTGGTGTTTTGACAAGTCTCCTGTACATTAAGTCAGTGACTTGAGAGACAATAAACTTATGCCTCTGCTATCTGTATTTCTCATATAGGGATACTGTTTAGTCTTAAGGTGCCTTCCATTTTCATCATATCAACTTTGGTCTTATTTTTATTCTTTTAACTAAAAGTTACACATATATTTTTTCACTCGAATATATGTTTTATGTTAGATAGGTTGTTAAATTACAGAATTTTTTTTAATGGTTTACTTTAGAATAGTAATTTTTATGGTAATTCAGGTTTAATTAATTAATTTGTATCTGAAGTGCCAAAACAATCTGTGAGGGAGTATGGTGTTTAATGTATTCCGTAGCGGGTCGGTAACTAGGTATTTCTTTTAGTCATAATTATGAGTAACTACTTGTGTTTTGCTGTAAATTTCTACCTCCTCATATAATGTTTGTATCACATTTTACCTGTGACTTTGATTCTTCCCTCCATCCACTATATATACTAATTTTTTCTTCCATTTGCCTCCTTGATTTTGAGGGAAAATCTGTTGTTCAAAGGCTAAGGAGTGACTGTTGCTTTTTATTTGAATTTCAACCTATGTAAAATCAAATAACATTCTCCAGATTATTTGAATTGACATAGTTTGAAAACCAATATGATTTTAGTCTATCGTGCCACTACAAAATATTTTGAAACATGTTTGATTCCTGATATAATGCTATATTCCAGATACAAGGAAAAATTATTGATGAGATATTAATGACAGTTATTATGTCACTGCTTCCATTCTCCCTTGCATCTCTGACACCAGTGTTATTGGTTTTACTCTAATCTGTTTCACCTCTCTTTCTTTAGTATAGTTTTTAAAGTTCTTGTTATTGTACAAGCCGTTATTCTTCTGTGGTGATTTTATTTTGGTATTTGAAGTCCCATCCTTATAAAATGTATCTATTTGTATTATCTGAACACATATTGCACAGTAGTATGACTGTACAGTTACTTATTTTTAAGACAACTTGGTTCTGTATCCTCTCCAAACAACCAAGCTTCCACACTGTATTTTATGTATTTCAAGTGGTGGAACTATTACTTTTTCTTAAATCTGTTAGCATTTTAGGGCAATGCTATAATAATATCCCACAGGTTATTTCACCATTGTAAACGCATTTCAGGTAACAGTTCCTATTTAAATCTTGCTATGTTTTATCTACAAAATTATTGGATTATATATCTAAAAACAAAGATGATGTAACTTACCAAACGAAAGCATTGGTATGTTGATAGACACACAAACACAAACACACACACAAAATTCAAGCTTTCGCAACCAACAGTTGCTTCATCAGGAAAGAGGGAAGGAGAGGGAAAGACGAAAGGATGTGGGTTTTAAGGGAGAGGGTAAGGAGTCATTCCAATCCCGGGAGCGGAAAGGCTTACCTTAGGGGGAAAAAAGGACAGGTATACACTCGCGCGCGCGCACACACACATATCCATCCGCACGTATACAGACACAAGCAAACATATGTCCGCTCCCGGGATTGGAATGACTCCTTACCCTGTCCCTTAAAACCCACATCCTTTCGTCTTTCCCTCTCCTTCCCTCTTTCCTGATGAAGCAACCGTTTGTTGCGAAAGCTTGAATTTTGTGTGTGTGTTTGTGTTTATTTGTGTATCTATCAACATACCAACGCTTTCGTTTGGTAAGTTACATCATCTTTGTTTTTAGATATACTTTTCCCACATGGAATGTTTCCCTCTATTAAAATTAATGGATTATTTCGTTTTTTAAATTTTATGTTTACAATACCACAGTTTCAGTATTGTACTGCTTTTGTGGCAGATTTACTCTCTCTCTCTCTTTAAGAAGCTGAATCCAGTAATGTAATGCTTATTCAGTTCGACAGTGTGAAGATCGCATGCAGCTTATAAAGTCAATCCTGCATAAAGACCCGTATGCATATCAAAAATGGGAAGAGCTACTACTGTTAGCTCACAAGTTAAGAGTGTGTGGCCGTAATAGACATGAATGTGAAGGACGTGTTCTTACAATTACAGCTCAGTCAGCTTACGAGGTATGTGACATAAGTAGTATTAGATTGAAAGATTTCTAAGCATCATAATAAATTTGAAACTGTTCTGTGGGCTTACCCAAAACATTTTCTTCACCTCTACGAACTACTAAGGACTACTTTCACGTTTGTGGCCATCCATTTTTTAATTGCTGTTTGACTTTCTAAAAATTTAATATCCACATTTTCATGTGGTCTCAGCTCTCTGAGACTGCAGACGTGTGTACAAGTTGCGTTTGTGTGTGTGTGTGTGTGTGTGTGTGTGTGTGTGTGTGTGTGTGTGTGTGTGTGTGTGTGTGTGTGTGTGTGTGTGCGTGCGTGCGTGCGCGCATGTGTGTATGTGTGTCTACTGCTGACAAAGGCCGTAATGGCCGAAAGCTTTAATTGTGTGAATCTTTTTATTGTGCCTATCGCGACTCAGCATCTCTACTGTATGGTGAGTAGCAACTTTCCTTCTCTGGTACTGTTACATTCCATCCTGGATTTTCCATTGTTTGATTCATATCAAAAATATGTTATATGTACTGCAAGAGTTGCAAGGCTTCTAAGTTTAAGATTATCTGTAATGTGACTTAAAGTTCCGATTCTTTTCCATATTAACACCTATAATATGGAATATTCTATAAATCTGAATTACAGTACAGTATTATTTCTGACAGTGTGGCAATGTGGTCTGAGCGTGTGTTTGACTAGATGATTGGTTGGATCAATTGTGAAATTAGTAGTCTGAGGCAACTGCATAAGTGTGTGTGTGTGTGTGTGTGTGTGTGTGTGTGTGTGTTTTATTGATGAAGGCTAATGGCCAAAAGATTTAATTTTTAATTGTGAAAATCTTTTTGTTGTGCCTACCTGCGACTCAGCATCTCCACTATACAATGAGTAGAAACTTTTCTTCTCATAATATTGTTACATTCCGTCCTGGATTTTCCTTTCTGTTGGCATGTTCTCGTTATGATAGTTTTGTTTCTTTAATCGTGTTTTAGTTCGTCAGCTCTCTCTCTCTCTCTCTCTCTCTCTCTCTCTCTCTCTGCCTAGTTTTCCATTGAATTAAAATGTGTCCATCTTGTTGATTTACGACATGTTCAGTTTCTATTATGATACTGTCTTTTGTTTATTAGGAAGCCATTGTACTCATTTAAGGACTTTTATAGTTAGATGTTTTCCTTTTGAAGTATTTTCATGTCCGTGAGAATACCAGACATTCATAGCATCTTAAATACTTTTAGTAAAACAATAAGCAAGACAACAGCAGCAGAAAAATAAAATATAAAAAATAATAAAAATATAAAATAATGTAGCTATTTTTCAGTCTGAAATGAGAGGTGTAGGGAATGTATTTTACTGTTAGAAGCTGATTTGGAGACAGGCTGTAAAAAAAAATATGTTACATGTGACACTATCTGCACAAAATTACTGGCAGCATAATGTAAAGTAAATAATTTACCTTACTTTCCAAAATAGTTTTGTAGGCCTAATTTTCTGTACAACGTAAATAAAAGTTGTGCTTAAGGCAGAAATTTTCTCCTATTTTTCTTTGTAAGTATGTATACAAAAAAGAGCTGCATTATACAGAAGATGATTATAAGTTCATATTTCAGGAAATAAAATAAGAAATTTTACATCGTCATTGCAAGTCTGGTTTGATGCATCTCTCCATGATAGTCTATCCTGTGCAAGCCTCTTCATCTCTGCATAACTACTGCAACATACAACCTTTTGAACCTCCTTACTGTATTCAAGCCTTGGTCTCCCTCTGCAAATTTTACCACCAACACTTCCCTCAGGTACCAAAATGACAGTTCATTGATTCCCCAGGATGTCTCCATATCAATCGATTCCTTCTTTTAGTCATGTTTCTTTTTTTCTCCAATTTAATTCTGTACCTCTTCATTTGTTATTGAATTTAACCTTCAACATTCTTCGGTGGCACCACATTTCAAGATCTCCTACAGTGAAACCCCCTATATTATATTTTCATGTGGTCCAGGCGTAAAAAATACAAAATTGAGTAAAATGCCGAATTGAGGAAAACATTAAAAGCCTAAAAATATGAGCAAAAACATATGAAATTGGCATTAATGGTAAAATCTTAATCATCTCCAATACATTGTATAAAATCTGTATCAGTGAAGGGAATTAAATGTGCAGTACAATGTTTATACAATAATTTGTGGTACTGAATTTCATTAGTTCTTAAAAAATCACAGACATGTACCAGTAAGTAAAAATCCATCAAAAAATTGAAATTGGTATCTGGGTATAAGGCAGTGCAGCTATTTTATGACTTTCTATGACCACAAATTGTACATAAAATCTCGCATTTTTTAGATATCTTTCATTTGTTCTCACCCAGAAAAGATACAAAATTGTTGAACATGGTGAGTTAAACCAAAAACTGTGAAGTACGGTGAAAGGCACTGGAAGCTAACATGTAGGGGTGGGGTGTCAAGTAGACTTCACACTACCTTTTGCAGTCATGACGTCACTAGTGGGCTTTCCATTATTGCCTTTTGTGACGAGCGTGTGTGAAAGATCCAAGTTGCATCTCTTTGCATTTTGATTATTCATTTACTTAGTAGTTTGTGTGTGTGTGTGTGTATGTGTGTGTGTGTGTGTGTGTGTGTGTGTGTGTGTGTGCCGCAGTTTGCTGTTTCAAAGCAATAGCGCAATGAAAATGTATGACAAATACGTCACCCTTATCATTAAATGCAAGTTAATTATGCAGCGACGACACAAGGCTTGAAGAAATATTATGATAAACAAGGCTTGAGACAATAGTCTTATGATCAAGCCCTAACATAATGGATAATTTCACGGTGTGCAAGGATGTAGGTTCGCAAATGATTGCATGCTAACTTTTTTCCTCCACACATTAGCGATAATGCAGTCTGGGGCTTTGTTATAAATACAACAAAACTATGATCTCAATTAACATTTCCATCTGATTAGGAAATGGAGGATGAAATAAATATTTGGGTGTCGCATTTTCCAAGTGTGTAGTTAGGCATTAATCTTTGAGGACAGCTTAAATTGCTGAGAGTAAAACGATGAGAGTAACATTCCTTGTCACAAATATTTTGCATGTTGTGTAACCACAAACACATTCCTGTAAAGAGTTTTCACTACAGCTGTGAGATTGTCCTTTCAGTTCCACGTTCATAAATCTCAGTGAGGCGCTATAGTGACTGAGAAATCGATAGCTCATTTCAGGTCGTCTTCACAGCTTCACTACATCAAAATTACATCAGTTTGTGCAAAAACTAGTGTGAAAAGTGCTCGACCCTGCTCTGGTGACATGAGCGCAGTCAATTATAGTGTCTTGCTTGTCAGCTTTTCCTTTTTCATTGTGTTGAGGTGAGAGTGTGTTCACACGCAAAAGAGATTTGCACCCTCTACCAGGCACTTAAATGTAATTTGCAGAGTATCCATGTAGATGTAGAAAACAAAGTTATGTCAAAATGATATAGGCAAGCATTCATGATGTATGTCAGTATGTTGATCAGCAAATAAAAATCGAGTTGACCTGAAAATAGCTTAGCCCACCTAAGGAGGAAACATTAGCACAGCTTTTGACCTGGAATAAATCCTGCCCATTCACCCCCTCCCCAACTAAAAGGATAGCCAGTACAGTCCAGAGTACCTATGTCAAGGATGTAGTCAAAGGTGGAGTGGGGGGTGGGGGGGGGGGGGGGTTCATGGAGAGATAGAGGGGCTGGCCAGTACTTACCTCAGCTCAGTACAGCCAATAGATAAACAATGCAGAACAGAAAATTTACATTCCTAGCTTTCAGAACTTTGTTCTTTCATCAGGGAGGAGAGAGGGGAAAGAAAGGGAAGAAGGGAAGAAGGGAAAGTGGATTCAGTTACTCACAACCCAGGTTATGAAGCAACAGGGAAAGGAAAACAAGGAGGCATGCATGGAGGCATGGTTGTCCTCCATCCTTGCTACCCTCCCTGTTTTCCTTTCCCTGTTGCTTCATAATCTGGGTTGTGAGTAACTGAATCCACTTTCCCTTCTTCCCTTTCTTTCCCCTCTCTCCACCCTGATGAAGGAACAAAGTTCCTAAAGCTAGGAACGTAAATTTTCTGTTCTGTTATGTGTATCTATTGGCTGTACTGAGCTAAGTACTGGCCAGCCCCTCTATCTCTTTGTTAGTATTTGTTTCACATCTTTATATGAGATTTTCCATTAATCATTTAAAAATATATACACATTAATGTAATAGTCTATTTACCGATCTATAGCAGTTTAATGTTAGCACTACAGTTGCAATTTAGAGGCTGGTAGAACTTTCGGGTTACACTATTTCAGTAGTTCACATGGCAGTGGAGCAGTAAATATCATTAAAAATCACATTAAACTAAAATCATTGCATAAAAATACACTCAGATTTGTTTTGTCACGTTGGTCGCCCAAATGATGATGACAGCATTTCTTCAAAAAAATTGCTTTAATATTCTGTCATTAGTAGTCCAAGAGGCAAAATATCGCCCAGTCTAGTCACCCTGCTGATGTGGAAACTAGTTACAATACAGAATGATGGAGAGGGGTTTGTGGAGAGCAGTAGGGGTATGTGATAACAGCACATTCTGTAGTTTGTTTGTTTGCAAAAGATTTTTTTCTGTTGGGCTGCTTGAATTCATCCAAGCTGACTACGCCCTGCATCCCACCCTCCCCCTTTCATCCAAAATCTATTTATGCTATAATAAGTGAAGCCAGCAACTCCCAGCACATTGAAATCTTTAAAATATGCATGCATTCATGGACTGTCGAATGACTAAACATCCACGATTAAAGGAAAAACATGCCATGTCAGAATTCAGTTTGTTGTGATACATTTTATTTGGTTTTAAAAGAATGTACAACAATTAGTTTTTCCAAATTCTCCACCAACTTGGGCTGTCTCTGCATGTTGAGCTGCTGAGCTTGCAATCCATGGGTTCGGGAGGTGAGGTGGTTTAAATCCATCCACCAGCAGTCTTGAAAAATGGTTTTCTGTGGTTTCCCATTTTCAGTTTAGGCAAATGTCAGGGAGGTCCCTTACTGTAAGCCACAGCAAATTACTTCCAAATGCCTTTCTTTCCTGACAGATTCCAATTCCCTTAAAGATGCAACCCCATTGTTTAAATGATAAAAGCTGCACTGAAGATGAGCCAAGCATCTTTTCGGAGACTTCTGCCACTAAAAAACCATATGATTAATAAATAATGATCAAAATTCTCCTCATTTTGGCTCATGCAATTGTCTAACAGAACATTCTTTAATGCAGAAAATGATTTTTCTTACAATGTGACAAATGCATACTTAAATGAGGAAATTTAAGAAAGATTAAGGTTGAATAATTCCATATCCTTTGCACTTTTGCCACCAAAAATTATTCTAGCTGTTTTTATTCCAAAAACGCTGTCAATAATAATCACTATGTTGTAAAAGATTAGTGCTCATCCACTCCTCAGCTCAAATTTGGTCTGAATGAAGAAGAGTGTAAAATGACCTTAGAGCGTGAATGGTGGATGACTGCTTATTAGTGGTTTACCAAAATACAGCACTCTGTATATAACTGGATATCACCATCTGTGTTATTCAGGAATAAAATGGTTTATCTTCCTTATGAAAATTTTCAGAATAAATGAAAAACATGAGTTCTTTTGTTCAGATCATCTTTAACAGATCGACAACCTCTTTTGACAAAATCCAGGCAACATCCTTGTCTGTGCACTGCATAAATACCTGCTGTTAGAAATCGTGTATCATAATGTGAAATACTTTCAAAATCAAAATATTAGATCACAGACTACAAACAATAGGTATAGGTTACATTGGAAGGTGATAATTTAGCAGGTTCTATTTAAATGGAAGAATTTCTGTAAATGCAGTGTGATGAGGCGTATTTCAACGAAAAGGAACTGGTCTGGACACAGAAGTTTTCAGCAGCTACAAGCTAAAGTGTCTTCGCCAGTTTTGTAAAATAAGTTAGAAGATACAGTAATTTTTATTTTATTTGCTTTCCGTGACTGAAATAAATGTTTATTCCTGCAAAGAAGGTTTTTGGTCTGCAGAAATGTCATAATATGCAAGCAAAAAACACATTCCAAAATTCCACAACAGATTGAAATCAGAGGTATAGGCCTGTAATTTTGTGCATCTGTTCAACAACTCTTCTTAAAAATGTTAATGAACCAGCCCCCCCTCCCCGTTATTAGGAATGCTTCGCTTCTCCGGTGATCTATAGTACAGTGCTACTGTAAGAGGAACAAGTTATTTCTCTAAAATCAAATTGTTTCCCATGAAATCCAGCAGTCTTTTTCTGTTGTGCAATTTCAGGTGCAGTTTTATCCCTTTGTCTCATATTTTGATATCTGTTATTTTGACATTCACACAATGATTTAAAGGGAGAACTACATTGCTCTCTTACACAGTGAAACAGTTTTGGGAGAGGCCTATAGTGTTTTGGTTTTCTCTCTGTCTACATCTACATCTACATCGATACGCTGCAAATCACATTTAAGTGCCTGGCAGAGGGTTCATCGAACCACCTTCACAATTCTCTATTATTCTAATCTCGTATAGCGCGCAGAAAGCACCTATATCTTTCTGTACGAGCTCTGATTTCCCTAATTTTATCATGGTGATCATTCCCCATTCCCAATTTCAGTGCCAGTATGGTCACAGCATATTGGGACAGATGGCTTTGATCTTTTTACTGATTTAACATCAGACTAAAACTTCTTAGAATTTTCTTTCAGATCAGTTTTGCAAAATTTTTCTTTGGAATTTGTGGAATGCTTCACACATTACCATCCTTATGTTAATTTTTGCCTTATTCAGTTTTTGTTTATCTTTGAGACTTTTATTACATTTAAATTTGCAAAGAAGCTCTCTTTACTAGTGTAGCAGCTTTTTGAAATGGCTGTCAAACCACATCAGGACTTTTCCATCCCTCACAGTTTTGCTCAGCACATACGTGTCCAAAGGATATTGTGTGTTGAAAAACAAATCAGTTGAAGGCTGGGAATTAATTGCAGCATCAGCAAAGTAAGGATCAATTTTCTCCAAAATGAAATATTTGTTGTTTACTTACAAATACTTTTCAAACAAGATTTCCTGGTCTATCCTGGCGAATGTAGCATGGACTTGGTATCCAACAAGGAGTACTGTGACAAAAAAGGGTAAAATGTAAATGGATAGGTAAAAAATCTACTCACCAAGCTTCGGCAGGGGAACACGCACAAAAGAAGGTTTAAGTTTTACAAACTTTTGGAGCCAGTGGTTGCTTCTTCTTGCAGAAGAGTTGAAGGGAAAGGGGTACAGTTCAGAAAAGTCAGGGGAGACTTACCGGACAGGATGAGAAGGAAAGAATTTCCATCTAATCCCATCTGGCGAGCCTCCCATGACTCGGATTATTTTTGTTGTTGTAAAAGACAGGGTATGTAACTTCCATCTGACTTTGACATACAAGAAACACCTTTGGGGAAAAGGGGGAAAATGGAAGTTGGAAGTCAAATATAGCATAGTTGTTTGATTGCTGTTGACGCATAGAGCCCACAGTCATAAGGTTCATATACAATGGGATCAATGTTATAACACAGTGCAGCCAAGTGTACCTTTCAGCATGAATCAGTTTGCTATGTGTTGAAGGGCTTGACAAACTTTTGAACAAGATACACCCAAATCTAGGTTTTCCTATGAGAATGCATCAGTTTGAAAAAATAAAAAGAAACCTTATCAACTTACAGAAATGACTGTTAGAGTTAGAAATTTATGATGAAATCTTTCATCTTTCAGAGGTGGTTGTAAAGAGTTACCTATTAAAAATACTTATTAAACCATGAGATATAGACCATTCAGTTTGTTTACCGCACAATGAAATCTGTGCCATGGCCAGTGCTTTTTAAATTTTTACATTTGTCACGTGGCTTCAATGTGTTAGTTTAACTCATATTTAAATAGTTGTGTTTTGATTTTAAGTATTATTTCTCCCACAATAGTGATATAAAATATGAAAATATAGATATTTAATGATGTTGGTTCAGCAGCCCCTTGTTGTTTATGTATGTTCCCACTCATAGTGATTTCTGCCCTCTTTTACAGCAATAGAAATACTGTCCCACAGTGAAAATGGATGCATTGTGGTTTTTTTGGTACTATTACACACAGCATACATAAAGACTGAAAACTGTTTCTAGATTATTGGTGTAGTTTTTGTTTGGAAGTATCCTGAGAGATTAAAATTTTGTGCTGAACTATTGCTAAAACTCAAACTCAGTTCATACCATCGGTATTATCCAGGTACTGTGTGGATGAGGGCCACAGTTAATTGCAAAAATCACAGTTTTGTTGTTGGTGAGCGTGGTAAGACATTCTGTGAAACTTTACTAAGTGCCTTCTCTGAAAACTGCATAGAAGAGATAGTTAGGAACCCCACTCATGATGGAAATATATTGGAGCTAATGGCACCAAAGAAACCTGATCTCTTTGAGAATGTCCACATTGAAACTGGTATCACTGACAATGATGTGGTTGTGGCAATAATGATTGCCAAAGTACAAAGGACAACTAAAACAAGCAAAAGGATATGTTCAGTAAACTAGATAAAAGATCAATAATGGCATCTCAGTGAGGAACTTGAAAGTTTCAGCACAGGGTGGGAACACACAGAGGAATCCTGCCTCATGTGTAAAATAATAGTTGACCATGCACTGGACAGATGTGTACCCAGTAGAACAGTTCATAATCGGAGGGAGCCTCTGTGGTATACAGTCAGATTACTGTATAATAGATGTAAAACGAAGTGTAGTCCTATAGATAGAGAAATTCTGAATGGAACACATTTGGGTGTCACGTGAGCAATGCATGATGCCTTCAATGACTACCATAGCAGAATATCGTCAAGCGATCCTTCACAGACCTCAAAGAAATTCTGGTTGTATGTAAAGGCTGTTAGTTTCACCAAAGTTAGTGTCCAGTCACTAGTGAATGAGACAGGAACTGAAATTGATGATAGTAAAGCAAAAGCTGAAATACTTAAGTCTGTTTTCAAAAGTTCCTTTAAAAAGAAAAACCCATGAGAACTGCCCCAATTTAATCCTCGTACCACTGAAAAGATGAATGAAATAAGTATTAGTGTCAGTGGTGTTGAAAAACGGCTGAAATTGTTAAAACTGAACAAAGATCCACGTCCAAATGGAATCCCTGTCACATTCTATACTGAATTTGCAGCTGAGTTAGCCCTTCTTCTAACTATAATCTATCATAGATTCCTTGAACAAAAAATGGAGCGTAGGTCTTGGGAGGAAATGCAGGCCACAACAGTCTACAAGAAGGGTAGTAGGAGTGATCCATAAAATTATCATCCAATATCCTTGACATAAATTTGTTGTAGAATCTTAGAACATATTCTGAGCTCAAACACAATGAGGTATATTGAACAGAATGACCTCCTCAGTGGCAACCAACATGGATTTCAAAAACATCAATCATATGAAACACAAATCACACTTTTCTCGCATGCGATGCTGAAAGTTCTGGATCAAGGCATTCTGGTAGATGCTGTATGTGTTGATTTTGGAAGAGCGTTTGACTCAGCACCACACCTACGCCTCTTGTCAAAAGTATGACCATATCGCATGTCAGGTGAAATTTGTGACTGTATTGAGGACTCTTTGGTAGGGAGAATGCAACATGTTACCTTGGATGGAGAGTCACCATCAGATGTAGAAGTAACTTTGGGTGTGCTCCAGGGAGGTGTCTTGTGGCCCTTGATGTTCGTGTTGTATATTAATGATCTTGCAGATAGTATTAATAGTGAAATGGGGTGTTTTGCATATCGTGCAGTTATCTGCAATGAAGTGCTATCTGAAAAAAGCTACATAAATATCGAGTCAGATCTTGATGAGATTTCAAAGTGGTGCAGAGGTTGGCAGCTTGCTTTAAATGTTCAGAAATGTAAAATTTTGCGCTTTACAAAATGAAGAAATGTATTATCCTATGACTATAATATCAATGAGTAACTGTTGGAATCAGGCAACTCATAAAAATACCTGGATGCACAACACGTTGTAGGGATATCAAATGGAATGATCACACAGGATCAGTCGTGGGTCAAACAGGTGGTAGACTTCAATTCATTGGTAGAATATCGGGGAAGTGCAGTCAATCTACAAAGGAGACCAATTCTAGAATATTGCACAAGTGTGTGGCACCATTACCAGATAGGACTAACGGGGGATACTGAAAGTATACGGATAAGGGCAGTACGAATGGTTGCAGGATTGTTTGATCCATGGGAGAGTGTCACAGAGGTACTGAAGGAACTGAACTGGAAGACTCCTCAAGATATACATAAACTATCCTAAGAATGTATGTTAACATAGTTTCAAGAATAGGATTTAAACGACTTTAGGAATATACTACGACTCACTATGTATCGCTCACATAGGGATCGTGTAGGATAAGGTTATAATTATTACTGCTTGCACAGAGGTGTTCAAACAATCATTATTCCCACACTCCATCTTTGAATGGAATGGAATGGGAAGAAACCCTAATAATTGGTACAATGGAATGTACCCTCTGTCATGTGCCTCATGGTGTTTTGCAGAGTATAGACAGATGTATCTCTCGTGCTTCCTATCAGGCAGCCAGTCTCCCAGTTCCACTATCCTTCTTTCAAAACTCCACAGAAACTCTCCTACAATGTCTGCTCAAGTAGGATGCTTTTTAAAAGCAGGATTGAGGTACTGGCAGAGTAGAGCGTTGATATGATTTGGACCATAAAATTAATTAAAACATTGCATGTGAAAGACAATGGCCCAAGTTCCTGTCCTCCTCCAGCACACAGTTTTAGAGTATTGGAGTTTCATGAAAGGAGGAGTTTAGAGCTGACACAGAGAATTCTAAATTCAAAACCGGCAGAACTGAGCTTTTTGGTTAACTCATCCATGTGCTGGTGCGATCTCAATTCATTATCAGTGTGGACGCCTAGAAACTTCACACACAGAACCTTATCCAGCCTATGTCCACTGATCTCTACATCAGGTACCTGTAATTCATTATTATCTGTTTGGAATAGAATACATGAGTTTTTGTATGCTGTTACTTATGAACGAGTTGTGAGACTGTTCCATTGTTATGCTGAATGTATCTGATATGGATGTATTTGGGACATTTATCAGTATACCTGTTGTAAGCACAGATTCTAGCTGTATCTAAAAAACAAACTTTCAAGAAATTTTTTTAACAAAATATAATTTCTACAGAAAATGATATTAGTAATTAATGAAATCAGTAAAGATAACTTTTGCTGTATAATTGAGGTACTGAGTGGATGACTGCTCATAAATGAGACTGAAATGATTGTTAAGCTTCCAGGCAGGGTCCTATAAGTACCTCCTGGGTTCCAGAAGACGACTATTAGAAAACTACACGACACCACAGAAAAATGACACACATCAGTGGGTAGAACATCTCTCAAAGTTTCAGTTCATAATATGCACTATGGCATATTTGCACTGAGGGGAGAGCATATTGAAAGATGTAGACGTATCATCTGCTCCGTCTTGTTTTTGAGATTGCTTATTGACTACTCAACCATATAGTGAGTCCATCTTCCATGATGTGTATTACACACAGGACTTTGTCTCATATTAAACTTACATCATTTATTGCAATAATGGAAATTCCTGGATGAAACATTTATTTTACATAATGTTAATTATCCTTTGAATTAAATTTTTAGGTTATTCAACAGTTGACAGATTTAATATTTTAGATTATGTGTATTTTGTGTAATATATGTATTTTATTTTTGTGCTTCATAAGGCAGAAGATTTTAAATGTTGTGCGGAAATCTGCAAAAATATAGTGGACAACAACCATGGGATTGGGTGGCAAGTTGTGCAGCAACTGGGGCAGTGTAGAGAATTTTCTGATGTACAGCAGCGATGCGATTTTCTTTCTTTTGCTGTCCTGCACTGTGAGCCAGACATGTTGGATAAGCTCCTGACAACCAGGTACTATTCAGTACATCATATGCTTTAGACTTTTTAGCCCAGTGGATGTAGTACATGTTTATAACATATTTTATTTGATTATTTCAATTGCATCATGTTTTGTGCTCTTCATTAGTTTAGTTTACTATTACATAGTGCTAGATACAAATACGTTTTTTACTTTGTTTTCATATCATTTTGTAGTGACCACTGCCCACTTTGTTGACAAATCTGATGTGTCATTTCTCTGATAAACTGAGGACTTCATAAAGTGTGTGCCTACCTGCATTTATTCCACTTTTTTTCATTATTTGGTGTTGCCATTTTTACATAGTTACTTATAGTCTCAGATTTGACTGAAATTCAGTACACTAATTCTACCATGTGTGGAACACTCGTGTACAAAGTATTAGTTTCCCCTGCCAATTAGTTCCAGAATTATGACTTGTGAAAGAAGGTGGCATGACCGGAAATCGCAACCAGCATCTGGCAATCTATCTTCAGGCCCAACTTCAGGTCTTAAATAACTTTGGAGCTATTCCACACAGTCCAGTGAAATTTTTACAACCCAGTAACATCCACTTAGAGAACACACTCTGTGAATCAAAACACAAACAACATATTTCTGAGGGAAAATAAAAAATTCCAAAATGTGATTAAAAAAATGTAATACGTTAAAAGGTACATATTGTAGGTGCCCTCTATGCCAAATATAATTCACTCAAAAAGGGTATAAATTTTTTGTGGTAAGCTTAATATGGCCTAAACATACACAGAACTCATCATGCCCATATCAGTCACAAAAACTGAGTTACATGCACACAAAAATACAAAAATTTGAAAAATTACCTGAAAAACATGGATTTTCAGAGTGTGGTAGCACAAAAGGGACAAGTGGTATCCAAGCCAAATTTCACACACTGCATAAGTAGACCATAATGATATATATCTCAAAATTTCAGCAGCATGTTATTGCAAGACATTTGAGTACAATGGATGTTGACAGATGTTTTTGGTGATGTGGCCATTGTTACACAACACAATTTTGTAAAAACATATCGTAAACTGTCCTGCCTCTTCTTATCCTCTCCCACAACTGTTTAATCACTAAGCAACAATATATAATAGACAGATTAACACAACCTATCATTAATGTTTACTGCGCCGTAACTGCTAAAAACCAGTCGATTGTTCTTTGAACAGAACTTCTCCCACACTTTAGCTACTGGACTCTGTACATTGAGTGGCAAATTGTACTGTCCTCCTGACACTGTGGTAGGAACTGGAACTGTCATAAGAATATGTTCAAAAGGAATCCAAATGTGGCCAATGAAATGACCTTGCTGGTCCTGCTGGTGCCATGAAGTTCACAAACACATCACCTTCTGCTTCACAGCACTCTGCAACACATCCTAAGAACCATTTGTCATCATAAACAGCAACAACATAGCAACCTGGTTGTATGTTGCTGCTTTTGCTTCTGAACCCTGAGTCACACACACTGTGAAGACACATGTTGTGCATGAACCTATAGTTATAACCAGACAGTCTGCTCATCTGCACATTGTCAGAGTCCGCTGGAGAGAAGTGATGATGGCTCCTTGTGCCTGCAACAGTTTTAACGTGTTCTAGTCTACTTTTTAGCAACTCTTCGACTGATTTCACCTCATCTTTCGAAACATAGAATGATTGTATGCCAGAGATATTTTTCTGTACCCAGGTAAATAATTCAAGAGGTGTTAGAATGTGACCTTCTGTAGGGTGCTGCAGACTAGCTCTTGATGCCGTGCGCTAAATGGTAGCACCAATACCATCACGTACATTTTTACCATGGCTTGTTGCGAGAAAATTCCATTCTGCATGAATCTGAAAATCGTGGTAATGCATGCATAAATTTTTGAGATTTTTATAGTTTTTGTACTGGCTAGCTGCCCCATCACTGAAGTATTTCACAAAATGTATGTGAGGCAGCTTGTTTTTCACATATGCCATGACAGTGCGAATGTGGGCATGAACTGCAATGGCATCATGAATTAAACAGTCACTAAAAATGCACAGGTTCATGACAGACACATCACCTGATTCACTTCTATAGTAAATCGCAAATGGCTGGAAAGTTGCTTGACTGTTGTCCCAATGATATCCTTGGATAGCATCTTGAACTATAAATGCGTAATTTTCAGAAAAGTCTAGTATTACTATATTTTCATCTTGTTTCAAATTATCCTTACAAAACTGGAGATAAGCCGATTGTGCTTTTGCTGTGAAGCTGTGTGTGGTCCATTTTTTGACAACACATTTCAACAAAATCTTCCACTGTACTTTACTTTGTTTCAAGACTTGTGCGATCCATGTGTGATCGCTGTTTATAAGAAACAAGTTCATTGTCATCCATAACAAGTTCAACATACAGTTTATATATAAAAACAAAGACGAGGTGACTTACCGAACAAAAGCGCTGGCAGGTCGATAGATACACAAACAAACACAAACATACACACAAAATTCAAGCTTTCGCAACAAACTGTTGCCTCATCAGGAAAGAGGGAAGGAGAGGGGAAGACGAAAGGAAGTGGGTTTTAAGGGAGAGGGTAAGGAGTCATTCCAATCCCGGGAGCGGAAAGACTTACCTTAGGGGGAAAAAAGGACAGGTATACACTAGCACACACGCACATATCCATCCACACATACAGACACAAGCAGACATATTTAAAGACAATATGTCTGCTTGTGTCTGTATGTGTGGATGGATATGTGCGTGTGTGCTAGTGTATACCTGTCCTTTTTTCCCCCTAAGGTAAGTCTTTCCGCTCCCGGGATTGGAATGACTCCTTACCCTCTCCCTTAAAACCCACTTCCTTTCGTCTTCCCCTCTCCTTCCCTCTTTCCTGATGAGGCAACAGTTTGTTGCGAAAGCTTGAATTTTGTGTGTATGTTTGTGTTTGTTTGTGTATCTATCGACCTGCCAGCGCTTTTGTTCGGTAAGTCACCTCATCTTTGTTTTTATATATAATTTTTCCCACGTGGAATGTTTCCTTCCATTATATTGATATCAACATACAGTTTGTTATTCATGTGTTCTGCAAGATTTGCCTTACCAGGACACTTTTCACACCTATGTATCATGCACTGGTAGGAACTGATATCACACACTAGCAGCTTCATTGTACCTTTGTAGTCCAGACCAGAATCCTTTATAGCAGCAAACATCAGCTTAGCATTTTGATGGGTCTCACATACACAAACATTGTGTGTGCCCCTTGCACTTACAGGCACAACCCATTTTGGCCGAAAATTGAAAAAAAAATTATAAACCTACTTTGGTATTGGGATACTTTTCCTTGAATTCTACATATAGTTTTGATATGTTGCATAGCAACAGTTTTTTTTTCCCATCTGTACGCGAACATTTCCCATTTTCACTGTTACGTAGTCTTTTTTTTTTTTTTTCCAGGCATTATTCGGCTGTAGTCATTATTTTCATAAAACTCCGACACTAGCACCTTTATTTCTGAACTCAGTTGCTTACCCTGAGCCTGCTGAAGTTGTGGGAGCACTCCTTGGGTTGCTTTTATTTTCCTAGCTTGCTTTACTATGTATGTAGAAACATTGAATTCCTTTGCAAGTGTAGTCAATAGATCAGCTGGAAGGTGCAAGGGTAAGAATAGCTACTTTTTTTCTGGCATGTGGATATGGCACATTTTTCTTTCAAATCATGCACAATTTTGTCCAAATCAGAGCATTTCTGGCATGATTTCTGTTCCTTTGGAGCAAGTAGTTCTTCCTCTTTCACCATTAGTGTGTCAGCTATTTTGTGTTTTAATTCCATTTGAGCTTCATGTAGTTTTCTTCTACCATAACTGGGCCTGTCTCTTTTCCAACTTTGTGTGCCTTCATGGGAGACAAACCAAGAGCAGTCACTGAAGTATTTAATTGCTCATCCACTGTGGTTGAAGGTGGCTGATTCTCTTCGTCACTGTCATGTAAATTATCAGAATATTCTTCATTTTTTAGCAGTGTAACACACCTAGAACATAACTTTCGTCCTGGTTTAATGTTAAGTCCCATGCACTGATTCACTTTCAATACTGATTTTATATCAATTTCTCTGCAGCTACACTTCACTGTCTTCTTATGAATCCGAAATGGGTCAAAACAACTTCTTTGTAGGAAAGAATACTTATCCAGAAACACTTTCATATGATGATAACAAACACTAAAGTTTGTGGAACTGTAATTCTTGTGCCCACTGGGCGTATCCCGGATCTCCATAGCAACAAATCTTGGTCCGATTCATCCATATCATACAGTACAAAGCGAATGCCACATTTTGTTCCATATGTTATTTTATGACATTCAGATGCTTGTGCTCTACCAATACTGCAACTTGTTTGGAGGAAAAAAAAAAAAAAAAAAAAAAAAGAGAGCACCAGTAGTACACTCTTCTGCCTCCATACTGACTTTCCACAACAGTACTGACCAGTCTGAACTAGAATCTTAAAAACATGAGTAACCTGTAATTGTTGCTTGTTTCCTTTGGTGTTCCTGCCTAACAATGACTTATTGTGTCCCTGAAAACTACCATTGTTTAACTTTCTGTTGCCTAATGGTTCCCAACAATTGCTGCAGCTTTATCTGAAACAAGCTGTCTGCATCATCACTATTACTTGCTAAATCACCGAGTGAGGTGGCGCAGTGGTTAGCACACTGGACTCGCATTCGGGAGGACGACGGTTCAATCCCGTCTTCGGCCATCCTGATTTTGGTTTTCCGTGATTTCCCTAAATCGTTTCAGGCAAATGCCGGGATGGTTCCTTTGAAAGGGCACGGCCGATTTCCTTCCCAATCCTTCCCTAACCCGAGCTTGCGCTCCGTCTCTAATGACCTCGTTGTCGACGAGACGTTAAACACTACCCACCACCACCACTTGCTAAATCGTGTTAAAAGAAACGTAACCAAATACATCTCTGTCAACTTTTTTTGTGTACAAATGCCTTGCAATAACAATTTGAAATTTTGCCACATATTATATTATGGTCTACTTATGCAGTGTTTGAAATTTGACTTGGATACCACTTGTCCCTTTTGTGCTACCACACTTAGAAAATCCATGTTTTTCAGGTAATTTTTCAAATTTTTGTGTTTTCATGTGCATGTAACTCTGTTTGTGTGACTGATATGGGCAAGATGAGTTCTGTGTGTGTTTAGGCTACATTAAGCTTACCACAAAAAAATTTGTACCCTTTTTGAGGTAATTATATTTGGCATAGAGGGCACCTACGTTATGTACCTTTTAACGTATTACATTTTTTTAATCACATTTTGGAATTTTTTATTTCCCCTCAGAAATATGTTGTTGGTGTTTTGATTCATAGTGTGTGTTCTCTAAGTGGATGTTACTGGGTTGTAAAAATTTCACTGGACTGTGTGAAATAGTTCCAAAGTTATTAAGACCTGAAGTTGGGTCTGAAGATAGATTGCCAGATGCTGGTTGCAATTTCCGGGTCATGCCACCTTCTTTCACAAGTCACAATTCTGGAACTAATTGGTAGGGGAACTTAAAATTTTGTACATGAGTGTTCCACACTTGGTAGCATTAGTGTGCTAAATTTCAGCCAAATCTGAGACTATCAGCTGGAACATTTTCTCAAATTGGTTGAATTGACATGGAATGACCCAATATATTGCATTAAGTCTTATGCATGTTCTTCTACGTGCTTTTTCCCAGTGATTATCTCCTGAGAATAAAGCACTACACATTGAAAAAACCCTTTTACAATTTAGAAACTGTAGTTTATTTAACATTACTTGATAGTTGATATGTCACTTGCTGCTACAGTGTTGCCACATTAGCCAACAGCTACTGTTCAGTTATAGGTAACACACAAGCAAGGCAAGTCACTCCACAAATGCTATTAATGTATAACATGGAGCAGTGTTGGAAGGGGCCACCATGAGGTACATCAGAAATGCAAGGTGATTTGTTGACAGCTGATTTTAGGTAACCAATGTCTGAACCGTGGCAAGAGACATGTTTTGTAGCTCTGAATTTAAACTTGTGTCCTAAGCTAACCACAAGCTCAAGATGTGCAATGCATCCAAGAACATAGTAGTAGACATTCTGTGGCAGAACTAAAATCACAATCGGTTTGTTCACAATGATTAAAGCTAACCTCTACAAGTAAACTGAGACAGGAAAAGCTCTGTTTCAACACTAAAAACATACTGTAATTTCTTGCTAACATTGGTTGCCTGAAACCATCCTCTCACTGGCTACGTGAGCTGCCACATTACCAACCGAAGAGCTGTCCTTGTTGTCACTTGGTTGCAGATTGTAGGCGACACAGGCAGATTTCAGACGAGAAAAGAATGATAGATAGAAAAATAAGAGCAAATACAAAAGTCAGTAAGATAATGCAAATGAAGTGGCAAAAAATTAGGAATAAAAAGTTACATTTAAACCAATTAATTGAATAATAATAAAAGATTTTGTGACACTGGACAAGATTCAAACCTACGACCTTCTACATGGCATGTTAGTATGCTAACCATTACACTATAGAATAACACTGACTCAGGATGTTATATTCTTGAGTATGGTTACCCAGTCACTGTGATGAATTGCAGCCTTCAAAAACTCTGTTTCTCACAATGTTGTGCAAAGCATATCTAATGTAAGCTGATCTCTGTCATTATGACAACAACATATGTGCTCCTGGATTGCATGCTGTGTGAAAGTCTCCATTAGCATTTAGTTAGAGCTGTGTATGAAATGTGTTTTTCATTAGCATTAGGATTCGGGATCCAAATACATGAAGAAAGAAAACTGGACAAGGAATTGGAGATGAACTAATTTTTGTGGCAGTTTGACAATGGTAAACAGTTTGGGCCTGACACTGAATGCTCTGATTGGAGGAAACCAGCTCCACACGTGAAGTGTCAGCTATCAAGTCATTTTAATGAATATAGCAACCAGCTCTTTGACAGGCAAAGTAGTACACCAAGAGCATCAGGCATAAAATTCTCATTTTCTGACCTACATTAAGTGTTGTACTTTCAGCACTTGTAACAATACTGCCATATGGATAGGTCACTTTCAGGTTTCTTGAACATGTCATTGCACCCTGAGAAAATCACTTTAAACTGCTTTAGTACAATAGTGAGAATAACAGGCACAGACAGGCTTGGAGATTTCTTAGTATAATGTAATAACACAAACTGATTTTCCACCTCTAGTTTCCACTGTACAGCAACATTCTCTACAGTAACTATGTTGATGGCATCCTTGAGGTTGAAATTTCCACTCAGAAAGAGTGAATCGTATGGATATGGTAAACTAAAGTGCTCTCTCTTCTCCAGCCACTGGAGATGTTCTCATTTTTTCACTGAAGATGTTTGTTTCTTCAAAGCTCTGATTGACTGTCAGCTCTCAAGGAAAATGATGCTGCAAAACTGCTCATCACTCTTCATTCTTCCTGTGTTTATGCTAATAGCTAAATATGTACACCAAATTAGGAAAAACTTAATGCAGAAACTTCAGTTGTTGCTTAGAATGCATGTACGGACAGGTTTAAAGAACGATGGACTTGTATTTTGACCTGTCTGCCTGGAACGTTATATTACGTAATTTCCTTGCATCAAATGTTGGTATATAAAGCATGTTGAAGACGAGAAGTTTGACCATTGAATTTTTAATTTGTGTTACTCTGTAAAATTAAAGTAAACTTGTGACATTATCTCGCATTAATCAGGGTTTTGGACTCATTAAAATCAGGTAATTACATAGTATTTAGTAATGCTAAACTCTGCATGACATTTCTATTACAGTGTTGCAGAAGAAATTAATTTACCATTTTGAATAAAATAATTGTGCGTATTTGGCTGCCTCATTGTAAACTACTAAAACAACTAAATTGCTGATTTTTGATTGGCTTGCTGTGGTCTCTTCTGTGCAGTTCACTGCAGTGAACTTTTTATTTACTATTAATTCTTACACCATATGCATTCATTGCAAGAAAATAAGTTTTTTGTAATGAAATTAAATTTCTGAAGTGAACACTTTGCATAGCTCTAGTGAAACTTAAGATTAATGGAATAGGATGGTGCTCTATGGGGACTGAAACATCATTTTCTCTCTCTCTCTCTATTTTATTTTTTTATTTAGAAAAAAAAAAAAACCGTGGCCTCCACTGAGAAAATTAATTAAATATTGCAAAGGCTCAGTTATTCACAAGCCACAGGTAATTCTCCAACATACTTAAAAACCATTGACATTCTCCTTGACCAGGTGTGTATAAACACAAAGTGAATATGAGAAAGCTTTGATACTGGCTACAGTGACTACCTTTAACATTAATTGGCTTTATCCGCAAACCATACCCCAGCTAGATGATTGTCTATAAGAGGAATTTTAATCAGCAAACAGTTAAATATTTCCTGCTTAACATTTAATAAAGAGTCTCAAACTGTATAACAGTTCTGGTATTAATGGGAAGGTGGATAACTTTTTTGGTATAGTTACAAAATAACATGAGTGGATTCAAAGTTTCGATTTTGTAGGGAATTAAGATCCATTGAAAAAGGAAGTTGGGAACTTCATTCGCTCTCTAAAATCAACAGCAGTCCATAATTTCAAACTTAGTTTGAAAAATATATTGATTAGTTGTGAAATGCATCTTAAAAAATTGTAAAAAAAGTAAGAAGAAAGTGAAAAATAAATTATGCTGTATGCAGTTAAACAAAGAGCTTATGAACAGCTGTGTAGGAATTTACAAGAAAATAAATGGCTCACAAAAAATTGTATTATCACAAAATGAGAAAGTACCTGGTCTCAGAATAGTTGCAAACAAGTTCTAATAATACTCTGCAACAGTTTCTGTTAAAGTAGTGGAAAATAAAAATTCAGGAATCCGTACAGCACAACAGCCAAAGAACCTTCATGTGTGGAAATCAACAATTTATCCATGTTTAGTAGGCCAAGGTGGTCAGTAGCAAATGAGCAACTCCAGGCCTGAGTCAGTGTTGTCAGGTTTTTTCAAAAGTTTAAAAAATGCCCATTTCACAATTAAATGAACACCCTTAGGGGGCCCACAGTTCTTCTGTGGGGATGTGTGTGGAGCACACTGGGCCTGAAGATGTTGCAGCCTCTCTTCTCTCCTTAGTTGCATTCCCATCCCCATATCCACTTCTTCCCATCCTAGCTCCTCTGTCTGCCCCCCCCCCCCCCCCTTGCCCCCCTTGCCCCCCTTTCTCTCTTGGTGTTTCCCTTGATGATAACTCAGCTATTCCCTTGATTCTGCTGATCCTTTATAGTCTCATCCCCTGTTTCCATTCTCCCTTTTTTCGGCTTTTTCTGGTCTCCCGTGGGGTTCGACCTCCCTTTCTAAATTGTGTCCATAGTCTGAGCCATTTGAGAAAGAACTTGAGAACTTCCTCCCTACCATCTCCGGCAGCGGTTCCTCTCCTGCCCCCCACCCCTCTCCTTCCCTGCCATAGTTTGCACCCCCCGCTATGTCACCAATCCGTGTGGTGAGGCTGTTATGTATCTATCGGGTGAGTCCTCTGACAACAGGGATCACATTTCTGGTACCTGGGCTGTCACCACCTTGTGTATACCTAGGAGAGGTTGCTCATTTTTTGGGGTATCAGAACTCCCGGCAATGACTGCCATGCCATGTGGCTCTTGCTGTGGCAGGGTGGCACCCACAAGGTGAGCCCCTGATAAGAGTGGGTGATATCAGGGTGAATTATTTCTGTATGGAAATTAAGAAGACTTGTGGAACTAAATGGTCTGAAGAGAGAAAAGCCGCCTTCAGCACAAGAATGAAAGAAGTGTGGACTGAGAGAAAGAAGACTTCCCAGAAGCGCAAGAAATAACTGTTTTCACGGTCTTTAACAGCCAAATTTGTATAATAATAATAAAAATAATAATATAGAGTGTATACCTGTCCTTTTTTCCCCCTAAGGTAAGTCTTTCCGCTCCCGGGATTGGAATGACTCCTTACCCTCTCCCTTAAAACCCACATCCTTTCGTCTTTCCCTCTCCTTCCCTCTTTCCTGATGAAGCAACCGTTTGTTGCGAATGCTTGAATTTTGTGTGTGTGTATGTGTTTGTTTGTGTGTCTATCGACCTGCCAGCACTTTCGTGTTTGGTAAGTCACATAATCTTTGTTTTTAGATATATTTTTCCCACGTGGCCACTGTAGCCCCCAGTCATTCTTAACCCCACAACAGGCTGCAGTAGTTCATCCACCCTACCACTGCCCCATGCTGAACCCAAGGTTATTGTGCGCGGTACGCTCTGGCTCCCAGTGGACCCCCCCCCCCCCCCCCCCTCGCAGGAACGTCTCATACCAGATGAGTGTAGAATAATCATGGGATACTCTTACGTGGAATTGGTGTTTGCCAGCAATTGTCGACACAGTGCAACTGAGGTGGAACCAACTCGCATTCACTGAGGTAGATGGAAAACTGCCTTAAAACCATCCACAGGCTGGCCTGCACACCGGACCTCAACATTAATCTGCCGGGTGGATTCGTGCCAGTGACTGGCATGCCTTCCCGCTCCGGAAGCAGCGCGTTAGACTGCGTGGCTAGCTGGACTAGCAACCCTCATTACTTGATTTGTTCCAGGACAGATGACAGATGGAGAAACATTCGCCACTACCAAACAGCCTTTTTTTGTAGAACACAATGAAGAAAAGTTTGGTGAAATTGGTTAGTAAGATCAATTTGGTTCCCTCTAATTAAAACCTCTTCTGGCAGTCAATCAGCTTCCCTTTGCACTTGTGAGCACTTAGGAGGCATCCCGTTGAACATTACTCCTTACCAGTCCTTAAATGTGACCCAGAGCATTATTTTCCACAGGGACATCCTTATTCAGTCTGATGAAGAACTTGGCACTAATCTGGCATGATATGGCTTTTGTTTTGTCTAGTGAGTCCACATAGGTCCCAAGGATAATCGCCTAGATAATGGCGCTTTCATCCTGGCCTTTGTGGGGGTATCCTTCAGGAAAAGTCAAAGTTGTGGTTTACTGTTGTGATGTAAAGTCCTATATCCCACCTACCATTTGCTGTCCCCTGTGGCTCAATTTCAGTCACACATCTTTATGATGTGAGGTGACTCCTGTTTGTGGCTGTTCTCTCCAAGTGGGGAGTCCTTGCACCCCACTGCCCAAGTGAACAGCTCCAGCCCACATTATCCTTGCTAACCATATTGCTCTATCTATAAAAAGGACAGGAATATTCAGGACACTCCTTCTCCTCAGCCAGACAAAAAATTATCTTCTTTGTCAGCTGCCAGGGACAGGGCTATCTTTAGTAGTCCCCCTCCCTGGTGTCTCCAGGAAAAGAAGATTGTTACTTCAGGTGGGACATGGGACCCATTCTCTGTGGTTTTCAAGGCCATGTGTTCTCTTATGGATCCTGATATTGCTGTGTCTTGCTCTCTTCCTGACCACACCTCCTCTTGCCCCCCCCCCCCCCCCCCCAAAAGGAGAAGAAGAAGATGCACAAGTCTCAAGACGAGAACCCCCTTTACATTCCAGGTAGTGTCACCCCCTTGCTTTCAATCAAGGTCCGATCATACATTTGTGGATGTCGCTTCATCCTTACTGGTGACCGGCAATGACGCAGCACAATGACCGATTCTGGTCCATTCAATGTCCATCCAGCCTCTTGTACTATTCCACAACAGTGGAATTGTAATGGCTGTTATTGTCACCTTCCAGAATTGCAGCCTCTTATTTCTCTCTATGCTGTAGCTTGTGGTGTATTGCAGGAATCTCATTTTGTGGATGCTCATTTGCTGACTCTTTGTGGTTTCCACATCTTGTGCTGTAACTGGGTCAGACCTTTGCTAGCCTTCAGTGGTGTCTGTACATTGGTCCGCATGGACATAGTTTCTGGGTTTTTCTTCAAACCACACTGGAAGCTGCGGCCATTCAGATCCATTTAGACTCTGCGATAATGATAGGCAATCTTTATCTCCTCCCACACTCCCAAACTACTACTATGCTTTCTGCTCTTCTTGCCGTTTTTCGATAGCTCCCTCCACCCCTTCATTTGCCTTGCAGATTTTGACGGCCATAACCGTTTGTGGCATGGCACTGCGACCGCTGACCTGCTGCAGAGCTTGATCTCTGCCTCCCCAAAACTGGAGCCCCCACACACTTTAGTGTGGCACAAGGCACTATCTTGGCCATTGATCTTTCCTTCTGTAGCCCTGGATTCCTCCCTCTGTCCCATGGGGAATTCACAATGATTTGTGCAACAGCAGTCATTTTCTGATTGTCTTATCTTCCTTCTGCATCGTTCTCACCGCGCACTTCTGGGTGGGCCTTTACTAATTTTTATTGACATTCCTTTTCCTTGGCTGCCATCCCAACTGTTCCACCACAGAACTGCATTGATGAGTCTGTACAGAGTTTGAGTAATGCCATCCTTTCAGCTTCTATGATTCCCTCTTCCTTGGGTTCTCCCCAGTGGGAGACTGTCCTACGGTGGACCTCCAAAACTGCTGTAGCTATTAAAGGCCACCATCATGCCCTCCAGTGCTACAAGTGATATCCATCTCTCAACCACCTCCTGGACTTTAAACAGCTTCACACCTGGGCCCATTATGTTATTAAATACTACAGATGTATTTATTGGGAATGATATGTTGCTGCCTTAGGGCTGCACACTCCTGCTTCACAAGTATGGGCGAAGCAAGCAGATTTTTGGCTGCTGTCCTACAGATGTCCTGAGAATTTTCTTGAATTTTGTTATCTTCACAAATGTTGTTATCTTCAGCAGCCCGAACATTATCAGTGAGCATTTTCCACGGCATTTTGCCCAGGCCCTGCTATCAGTCCACTATTTGCCCACATTCTGCCTTCGCAAACACCGCCGGGAACAACTCCCTTTATGTTTCATTCCTCACCAGCTGGAACCTTATAATGCCCCATTTAGTGAGTGGGAATTTGGCAGCATCCTTCCTCTCTGCCCTGACAGGGCTTCTGGAATGGACTGGTGCACAACCAAATGCTTCAACATTTGTCAGTGGCTAGCCAACATCATATGCTTATCCTCCATGACTGTTTCTGGAGTGATGGGGAATTCCCTTCCCTATACTGAGAAAGTGTAGTTATTCCAGTTTTGAAATTGGGTAAACTGCCTCCTCAGATGGACAGTTATCATCTGACCAGTTTAACCAATGTCCTCTGCAAGTTACTTGAACATTTGGTGACTTGAACATTGTATTTGATCCTTGAATCCCGGGACCAATTGGCTTTGATCTGGGATGGTTTTTGCCGAGGCCATTCTACTGCAGATAATTTAGTCCACTTGGAGTCTGCTATCTGAATGGCTTTTGCCCGGCATCAACGCTTTGTTGCAGTCTCCTTTGACCTGCATAAATCTTATGATACCACACAGCACCACCAGATCCTTGCCACAGTACCCAAGTGGGGCTCCATGGTATGCTCGAAATTTTCTTTCATGTCACACTTTTTGGGTGCCTCCCATAACACCTCTCATCTACAGGAGAAGAAGTTCTGCTGGATTCTGTTTCAAGTGTCCCTCTCTGTTTTAGTGGCTATCAGTGGTCTGGCGGTGTCTGTGGGACCTGTGGTGTCCCCTTCGTTGTATACTGATGACTTTTGCACATATTTTTATTTGTCTGTGATGAGTGTTGCAAATGCAGATAACAGGGAGCAGTACATCAAGTGCAATGCAATTTTCGGCTGCCAAGACCTGCATAATACATTTCTGTCACCACTGTATAGTGCAGCCCATCTGCATCTTCTTTCGGACATATCCAAAAGAACAGACGCCATATCCATATAAGTATATAGTTCTGGCAACACCGGCCATGACCTCCTCCTCCTTCTTCTTCTTCTTCTTCTTCTGTGCAGATGCACACACATTCCTTGAACTCTTACGGGACTTGGTAAGAATGTCTTCCACGAGTAATGAGTGTGTTGGGGTGGGACACTATGAATGTAGTGTGTGGACATACAAGGTGAGAATGTGGGAGGTGTGTGCGAGATAGTCCCTGCAGTTGTGCTATCCTCTGTGCCCTCGGTGACTCATGTGGATAGAGCTTCTGCAATGTAAGCAGGAGATCCCGGGTCCGAGTCCCGGTCGGGGCACACATTTTCACCTGTCCCCGTTGATATATATCAACACCCGATAGCAGCTGAAGGTATTAATATAATTCTGATTTCATCCCTCAATGTGGTGGACCCTCATTGTTTTTTGGGACTTGTCTTTGATGCCTGGTTGACATGACTTCCTCATTGTTTTCAACTAAAGCAGAGATTTTTGCTGCACCTCCATGTTCTTTGATGCCTCAGCAATACAAGTTGGAGTCAGGACTGCTCTACTTTGCATCTAGTAAACATCAGTCCAGACCCCTCTAGATTATGGGAGTCTTGCATATTGCTGGCATTACCTTTGACACTTCCAATGCTGGACACGATACACCGTTTCAGGGTATGAGTATCAACTGGTGCCTTTCGGACTAGCCCCGTGATCACCTCTTAGTGGGGGCAAGGGTTCCACCATGGTGGGTTCCGTGCCAACGGTTGGTTGCTTGTGCATTATGCATCTGCTGCTCCCCAGAGCACTGGAGCTACTGTTTCCACTTTCCAGATATGGAGCTCATCCTCCCTCAATGGCGTAGGGGTTACAGTCACCATTTGCATCCAGTATCTTTTTTCAAAATTCCGGCTTTCCCCTCTACCACTTCTTGACCAGGCCTGATAATGTACATCTCTGTTGTGCATCTCCATCCACAGCTCTGTCTTGTCCTATCACAAGGTGTGAAAGACTCAGCCCTGCCTGAAGCCCTCTTTCAATAATTCTTCTCCATTTTTGCTGCATTTTGGGGTTCAGAAGTAGTCTATACTGATGGCTCAATGGTTGCCAGTCACACTGGTTTTGTTTAAGTTCATTGAAAGCTGTAATGAACTGTGATTCTCACCAGATGGCTGCACTGTTTTCACTGCAGAGGCTGTTGCCATCTCTTATGCTCTAGAACATATCAATTCCTCCACTGGTGAGTCCATCATCATCTGTAGCGACTGTCTTGAGCAGTTTACAAGCTCTTGACCAGTATTAGCCTCACCATCCCTTGGTCCTTATTATCCAGGATTCCCATTTTGCCCTCAAACAATATGGACACTCGGTGGTCTATTTCCAGACCCAAGTCACATTGGGATCATGGTGAATGAACTTGCTGACAGGCTGCCAAAATTGGCTACAAGAAAGATGCCCTCTTGAAATTGGTATTCTGGGAATGGGTCTTCGATCGGTATTATCCCATGAAGTTCTAATGATCTTGGATACAGAATGGCATATTTTGACTTCTCTGAACAAACTACAGGCTATAAAGAAGACTTCAGATTTGTTTAGGTCCTCCATGTGAGTATCTTGCAAGCACTCCATTGATCTCTGTTGGCTCTGCATTGGCCATACTTGCTTGATCTATTGCCTCCTCTGCCCCGATCAAGCAGTGACTGTCTGGACTTGGTGCTCTGTTGCTGCATGTGCCCTATCCATTCTTTTGCTCTTCCCCCCCCCCCCCCCCCCCACCCCCCCCCCTCCGCCCCCCTTCTCACATGTTCTGTTTTATGTGGTGTTCTTTCTCTATTTTCCTGTACTCCTCTCGCCCTATCCATATCGCTAGACTTTTCTGTGTGTTGTTAGGTGGGGTGCGTCTGGTAAGTGGCGGGCGATATGTCCCCCATCACACTTTCTGCCTTTGAGGGCTTCTAACTGCTTCTTGGACAGGGCATCTCGCCTGCCTTTCTTCCTTTCCCCCTTTTCTTCTCCCATTTTCCATTCTGCACTAGGCCTTTCTTTGATGTATAGTTTTGTTGATTTGCTGTTCATGTAGGAGGGACTGATGACCTTATAGTTTGGTCCCTTTAATCATTAAACCAACCGACCAACCAACCAACAACTGAATGGATCCTGGAACAAAAAATAAATTACTTTTAGATGGCAACATGGCTTTATGTCATAACATTTAACCGAAAGAGCTACTTTCAATGTTATTAACCATTTCTTAAATACTGTGGACAATTACATCAACATTTCAGGAATATTCTCATGTTTAACAGAAGCATTGGTCTTTATTGAGTAAGCTGTTATCCTGAAAAGCTTGGATTTTTTATGTAGGAGACTTGCCAAATAAGTGGATAAATAATAATTAGGAAACAGCTACTAGATAACAGAAGTGAATTACAATCTTGTCTGTCAGAGCAATGCGTTCTGACGGTTTTACACACAGGTCCATTTTGGATACAATTCATTTTTGGTATATGTAAGTGCCTCCCCTTTGCTAGGAATTCAGAACCAGTAGTGATTGTGGGTCACTCAAGTCTATTGGTTGAAGCAAAGGTGAGTACCTTAGTGTCTTCTTCGAAAGTGTTGTTACCAAATAAATATTGTTTACCAGATCCTTATGATAGCAATTTTTTTTTTAAATTACCCACATATGCAGATAAAAACAAAGTACAACCAACAGGGAGTTGACACTCTCACATTTTGTTGGATTTATATACATGTTATTGCACTGTCTCAACACAAATTCGGTAATACTGCTCACATTAATAGAAAACTATTTATGGTGGCATTTTAGTGCCATATAAGAAATGAGACCGATACTGGAAATTTTTGTATTTGTCAGAGAAGTGCAACTAACAAAATTAGTCATCTCCAAAGACATCATGATAATATCATACAACACCACCACTCTGATAGCAGCTTCAGTTCAGTTCAGTAAGGAAGGGAGTCCAAAATTTCAGGTATGCGGAAGCCATCTCATTTCCAATTAATCATCTAAATTTTGGGGATGTTAATTCTACAGTTCACCTTCTGTTACAAACAGTCCCAGATGTTTTCCATGGGATTTTGATCAGACATTTTAGTAGTTGTGTTCAGATGAGATAGGGTTCCTGAGCATTTGTCAAATCTGTAATATATGTGTGCAGTCCTTTGAGGACTGCTGTTGTCATCTCAGAAGGCTAGTGTGTCCACATCATGGTCCCCATAAATATGTGCAATGAATGGGAGTACTTGGTCACTGTTAATGTTGAAATAACACTGTAGTTCTTGTTAACAGTGACCTGAATGAGTGGATCATGGTCATGGAATAAGAAACAGCTCCAAAGTGTCAACAAGCCACTTCCAGATTTAACTATCCCCTCTATGCACTGATAATTTTTGGTAATTACTATCAAAAAATCACAGATGTATACTTAATTGATGTACAAGTACATATAAAAAATGTGAAACTTGGTAAACAATCTTTAGTAATTGTATTTGGTGTGTATAGTTTGTGGTGTGATGTAAGGGAAGGCTTAAAGACTCTTATCTGGCCAGGCTAGATAAAACAAGGACCAGTAATAAATAAAAATACATAAAATTTTCATTAAAGTATGAGAGGTAGTCATAAATTTTTAATTATCACCTCAAAAAAATTAACCTGTGACCATGAAAGTTTGTGACAGTAATGGTATTAGTCTTTCTTTTCTAGCTCACTCTTTAGTGTGACACATTCTTCTGAATGATGGATAAATTGTTGCAGACTTTGGATGGCGATGTCTTTATTTTGGCTGTTAAGGAAATGTTCCAACTCAGAAATCACTTTGTCATTGTGGAAACTCATGTGTCCTGTGTGCCTCTTTGTTATGGATATGGAATGCTGTGACCTGTTGTGCTACTTGAATCACCTGTAGTCTTCATTTGCGAAAGCACTCGTTCAATATCGTGAGGTCACGCAAATGTGTACTCTCGCAACACTTTGTTTGCTGTTGTGGTCTTCAGGCTGGTTTGAAGCTGCTCTCCATGTTACTCTATCCTGTGCAAGCCTCATCATCTCTGAATAACTACTGCATCTTAAATGCTTCTAAAGCTGCTTACTGTGTTTCTCTCTTCATCTTCATGTACGATATATTAACCCCATGTTACCTGCATACTGTTTTTTGTGGAGTTAGTACCTAGCATTTTAGTCCTTCTCTGCATATTAATCTTTCAGTTTGACACATTTTTCTCATTAATGGCTGACATGGCAGAGACATTACCTGTAGAAGTCAGCATTTCAGCTGTTCAAAAACATTCCACCTTCAAAAGATTGTAAAGCAGTATGAAATGGAATGAGCATGTAAGTATTGTAGTAGGGAAAATGAATGGTCAACTAAGGTTTATTGGGACAATTTTAGGAAAGTGCACTTCATCTGTAAAGGAGAGCACATATAGGACATTGATGGAACCCATTGTTGAATGCTGTTAGAGTGTTTGGGAGTTGCAACAGGTCATATTAGAGGAAGGCGTAGAAGCAATTCACAGGCAGGCTGCTAGATTTGTTACCGGTAGGTTCGAACAACACACATTTGTTATGGAGAAGCTTCGGGAACTCTAATGGGAATCCCTGGAGGTAAGGCAACTTTCTTTTCGAGGAGCACTATTTAGAAAATTTAGAGAACCAGCATTTGATGCTGACTGCAGAATGATTCTACTGTTGCCAACATACATTTAGCATAAGGCCCATGAATATAAGATTAGAGAGATTAGGGCTCGCACGGAGACATATAGACAGTAGTTTTTCCATCATTCTATTTGTGAGTGGAACAGGAAAGTAAACGACTAGTAGGGTTACAGGTTGCCCATCGCCATGCCCCATATGGTGGCTTGTGGACTATGTATGGAGATGTAAGTAACACATTGTTCGCCATGCACCATATGGTGGCTTGTGGAGTTTGTATGCAGATGTACGTAACACATTGTTGTTATTCTGTAAATGGCTACAACACAATGGTTTCTTCATCTAAGAAAGATATTAAGACACTGGGTACCATGTTATTTTTTAGTTTATTGGGGGTGGGAGGTGAGGTAAAATTTGCTACCCTGAAGAAGCAGGATGTGTGACTATGTCTTGCACAGATTGAGCTGGAGCAAAACAAGCCTTTTCGGCAACCTCCCATGACGTAGTGTCATGCTGTGTCAGTTCGGACCATTATGGGCATAACATGTTAGCACCACATCATGGCAGTCTCAAAATGCATTCAGCGACCCCTTGTCTAGTGACTGTTGGGTCTTGATCCTTTTCAGCAGTGGTGATTCCACCTAGTTCCGCTGCTTGCTTTGCTCCATTATCCAGTTGTCGCAGTGGTACACCAAAGCTAAACATGTCTGCATTTGCGTGACACAACTGCAATATTTCCACTGCTGCCTCAGTTCTGTGAGGTTTCTGAGTGGGCGGTTGTAGAAACCTTTGTCACTTTAAAAATGGTATGCAATATGTTGTAAACTGATCCGTAACAGATATGCACTTTTCTCCGTTAGCACCTCGATGCATCAGTCTTCGATTGCCAGGGCCTGCACTTCTCTTGCCATTCCTGACTCTTAGAAATATTTTATTCTACTTCATTCATCATTATTCAGATTTATTTGATGTAGTGGTAGCATGTACACTATCTAATGACTCCGTCACATGGTGGTACATTGTTGCCTTACACTTATACTAACTCAACATGGATTGTTGCAGTGTTGTTCCCCTACAAATGAGGAAAACAAATTATTGCACAGTACTCCACTTACTCATTGTGCTGTGCAAGTTTCATTTTCGCTCCTCTAGCAGCATGTTACAGTACTTTAATATGAGAATTTCAGTATGTACCAGGACTTTAGACACACAGCTGCAAACACACCAAAAATTATGTTTTTTGAAATGATTATTAAAACTTTATGACTGCCACATTGTAGTCCATAGCTAGGGCTACATGTTTATTAAGGGCTGTAATTCTGAGAGATTGTTAGCTTCACTCTTCTAGTAATCAGAAGTGAAAAGCAGGCCTTCTTGTGTTATGTTGTTACTTTCTCTTTAATAGAGAACTGATGAAATTTTTTAATATCTTGAAAAACTGTGGTTGTCTGTAACACATAACTGGAAAAAAAACTGAGTGTTTCTTTTGTGCTTTTTGTGTTTAATTAATTGTAATCATTATAATAGGTGCCTCCTGGAAGCACAGGTTTTGCACAAACAATTAAGCAGTCATATTCCTGAGGAGAGTGTGGACTTAACATCTGGTGATGAGGAGGAGTTCTCAGATGCCTTAACTTCGGTAAGCTGTGTTTTTTTCTCTGTCTGCTGTGTAATACACCTTTCATCCTCTTTGCATAGTTATTTGCAAACATACACGTATAATATATTTTAAAATGGCTTCATACCACTTACAGCTGTCATTTTTATTTATTTGTTCTACTTCTTTATGATTTTGGTCCTAGACTATTTTCAAATATCTAAAATAGAAGCATTGATCAAACAATAGTGAATCCATCATGGAATTCAACAATATTATAAAAAGGAAAGTTGCTAATTACTATACAGCGAATACACTGAGTCGCAGATAGGCACAACAAAAAGACTGTCACAAATAATCTTTTGGCCAGCAACGTCTGGTATTCGTCAAAAATAGCCCCCCCCCCCCCCCCCCCCCCCCACCACACACACACACACAAAACAAGATTGCAGTCTCTGCCAGCTGAAGCCACACTGCAAGCAGCAGCAGTGCATGATGGGAGTGGCAACTGGGTGTGGATAAGGAGGAGGCTGGGGCAGAGAGGGGGATGGATAGTAAGGCAGGTGTGGGGGACAGTGGAGTGCTGCAAGGGAGTGCCCAGGGACAAGGTGGAGAGAGGTCAGTGCAGCTAGGTGCAGTCGGGAGGTTAGATAGAGGGCAGAGGAGAGGGTGAGGGTGGCAGGGGGGGGGGGTGGCAAGGGGGGTGGGGGTAGAAAGAAGGAGAGAAGTAAAAGGACTGGGTGTGTTGGTGGAATGACACCTATGTAGTACTGGAATGGGAACAGGGAAGGGGCTGGATAGGTGAGGGCAATGACTAATGAAGGTTGAGGCCGGGAGGGTTATGAGAACGTAGGATGTATTGCAGGGAGATTTCCCACGTGCACAATTCAGTAAAGCTGGTGTTGGAGGGAAGGATCCATATGGCACAGACTGGGAAGCAGTCATTGAAATAAAAAATAAAAAGTGATCCCAACCTTATAATCCTACCTGCAGACAACGGCTCCACAACTGTTGCTTTCAGCTACCAGGATTACTCTGTAGAAGGACTCTGCCAGTTGTCAGATACATACACCTACAAACCTAGCCACAGTGACACCATTCCAGAAATCCAGCAGGATCTCCAGTTGCTCCTCAAATCTTTAGGCACATCCCAGAACCTCTCCGTGGAGAACATCTCTCTGCCCATCCCTACTGCTCCCCACACTCCTGCCTTCTTTCTACATGTTTCCTGAAGTCCATAAACCCGACCATCCAGAACACCCCATTGTGGCCGGATACTGTACCCCCACCGAGAGAATCTCTGCTCTCGCAAACCAACATCTTCAACCTATTACCCGGAACCTACCCTCACATATAAAAGATACCAATCATTTCCTCCACTGACTCTCTACAGCTCCTGTCCCTTTACCAAACAGTGCCCTGCTCATCATTATTGATGCCAGCTCCCTTTACACTAACATCCCTAAGACCCATGGCCTTACTGCTACTGAACACTATCTTTCCCAACTCCTGATGGATTCCGAACCGACAACCTCCTTCCTAGTCACCATGACCAACTATATCCTCTCCCACAATTACCTCTCCTTTGAAGGCATTATCTACAAAAAAATTTGGGGTATGGCTATGGGCGCCCACATGGCACCACCCTATGCCAACCTATTCATGGGAATCCTACCTAAACATCCAGATTCCTAAACCCCTCACCTGGTTCAGATTCATAGATGACATCTTTGCAGTCTGGATCGAGGGTGAGGACACCCTATCCACTTTCCTCCAGAACCGCCACAGCTTCATCTTGTGGTGCAGTTCTTCTTGTTGTGTCTGTGCTTGTTACGAAAATGGGATGAGAAGTTCCGCCTTATGCAAGACACTTTTTTTGTTTTGTTTCACACATACATGTTTCAGCACTTCTGTGCTATCTTCAGTGGGTTCAATTTTTATTTTTAACTGTAAAATTGTTATTATGTATTAACATTTGTGTTGTTTCCAACATTATGTAAAAGTTCCATTTATAGCTTAATTGGAGAATAGTGGATCGAACATTAGTTAACATACCTTACTCGGTGTTAATGTCCATTTATTTTGGTATCTATTTTGCTACACAATATACAACTTGTCATCTGCAAACAGCAAAACGTAATTTATTTTCTCTTTGTTATGCATTTATGAACGGAAATGAGTCTGTATCACGTTTTTAGTGTGTAACTTACAGTTTTGAAATTACGGTGCGTTCTCCTGTGTTGTTGGCGAAGTAAATAGGCTTATAGGCTTACTTCTTAACCTTCGGCCGCTTGGCACTGCACTTTTTTGAATTTCTCAAAACAGGCAGAGTTTTTGCTGCCATTACATGTTGTTGTGGCTGTGTGGTGTTTATTTGTTTCGTAGCTTGTTTTGCTAGGTGAGACGCGCAAGTTTTGAATTGTATTTGGTCAGTGCTATATGGTTTGTGTGGGTTTGAATGTGTGTGTTGAGTACTGGGCCAGAGAGAGAGATAGAGAGAGAGAGAGGGAGGGAGGGATAAGTAGAAAGATTTTTATTTTTATTTATTTGTTTTTGTTTTTTTTTTTCCCCATGAATAGTTTTAGTGTGGGTGTTAATTGTATAGTTTGTATAGTTCTTCTATTGTGGCAAAGAGGGTTTTGTTGCAGAGCGATGTGTGTTCATTGAGTACTTTCTTTCCTTGGGCTATTGATTTTTGGATATGATAGTTTTCTTCTATAGTTCATTTGTGATATAGGTTGCTACTCCGCCCCCCCCCTCCCCCCCCCCCCCCCCCACCCCGCCAATGAACCATGGAACTTGCCGTTGGTGGGGAGGCTTGCGTGCCTCAGCGATATAGATAGCCGTACCATAGGTGCAACCACAATGGAGGGGTATCTGTTGAGAGGCCAGACAAACGTGTGGTTCCTGAAGAGGGGCAGCAGCCTTTTCAGTAGTTGCAAGGGCAACAATCTGGATGATTGACTAATCTGGCCTTGTAACACTAACCAAAACGGCCTTGCTGTGCTGGTACTGCGAACAGCTGAAAGCAAGGGGAAACTACAGCCGTAATTTTTCCCGAGGGCATGCAGCTTTACTGTATGGTTAAATGATGATGGCATCCTCTTGAGTAAAATATTCCGGAGGCAAAATAGTCCCCCATTCGGATCTCCGGGTGGGGTCTACTCAGGAGGACGTTGTTATCAGGAGAAAGAAAACTGACATTCTATGGATCGGAGTGTGGAATGTCAGATCCCTTAATCGGGCAAGTAGGTTAGAAAATTTAAAAAGGGAAATGGATAGGTTAAAGTTAGATATAATGGGAATTAGTGAAGTTTGGTGGAAGGAGGTACAAGACTTCTGGTCAGGTGACTACAGGGTTATAAACACAAAATCAAATAGGGGTAATGCAGGAGTAGGTTTAATAATGAATAAAAAAAAATAGGAATTCGGGTAAGCTACTACAAACAGCATAGTGAACGCCTTATTGTGGCCAAGATAGACACAAAGCCCACGCCTACTACAGTAGTACAAGTTTATATGCCATCTACCTCTGCAGATGACGAAGAAATTGAAGAAATGTATGATGAAATAAAAGAAATTATTCAGATTGTGAAGGGAGATGAAAATTTAATAGTCGTGGGTGACTGGAATTCGGTAGTAGGAAAAGGTAGAGAAGGAAACGTAGTAGGTGAGTATGGATTGGGGGTAAGAAATGAAAGAGGAAGCCGCCTGGTAGCATTTTGCACAGAGCACAACTTAATAGATTATATAATGGTAAGTCAGAGATTTAGGAACCAGGTTTTAAATTGTAAGACATTTCCAGGGGCAGATGTGGATTCTGACCACAATCTGTTGGTTGTGGCCTGTAGATGAAAACTGAAGAAACTGCAAAAAGGTGGGAATTTAAGGAGATGGGACCTGGATAAGCTGACTAAACCAGAGGTTGTACAGAGTTTCAGGGAGAGCATAAGGGAACAACTGACAGGAATTGGGGATAGAAATACAGCAGAAGAAGAATGGGTAGCTTTGAGGGATAAAGTAGTGAAGGCAGCAGAGGATGTAGTAGGTAAGAATACGAGGGCTAGTAGAAATCCTTGGGTGACAGAAGAAATGCTGAATTTAATTGATGAAAGGAGAAAATATAAAAATGCAGTAAATGAAGCAGGAAAAAAGGAATACAGACGTCTCAAAAATGAGATCGACAGGAAGTGCAAAATGGCTAAGCAGGCATGGCTAGAGGACAAATGTATGGCTGTAGAGGCTTATCTCACTAGGGGTAAGATAGATAACTGCCTACTGGAAAAATTAAAGAGACCTTTGGAGAAAAGAGAACCACTTGTATGAATATCAAGAGCTCAGATGGGAACCCAGTTCTAAGCAAAGAAGGGAAAGCAGAAAGGTGAAGGAGTATATAGAGGGTCTATACAAGGGCGATGTACTTGAGGGCAATGTTATAGAAATGGAAGAGGATGTAGATGAGGATGAAATGGGAGATATGATACTGCGTGAAGAGTTTGATAGAGCACTGAAAGACCTAAGTCGAAACAAGGCCCCGGGAGTAGACAACATTCCGTCAGAACTACTTACAGCCTCGGGAGAGCCAGTCCTGACAAAATTCTACCATCTGGCGAGCAAAATGTATGAGACAGGCGAAATACCCTCAGACTTCAAGAAGAATATAATAATTCCAATCCCAAAGAAAGCAGGCATTGACAGATGTGAAAATTACCGAGCTATCAGTTTAATAAGTCACGGCTGCAAAATAGTAATGCGAATTCTTTACAGATGAATGGAAAAACTGGTAGAAGCTGACCTTGGAGATGATGAGTTTGGATTCCGTAGAAATATGGGAACATGTGAGGCAATACTGACCTTACGACTTATTTTAGAAGCTAGATTAAGAAAAGGCAAATGTACATTTCTAGCATTTGTAGACTTAGAGAAAGCTTTTGACAATGTTGACTGGAGTACTCTCTTTCAAATTCTGAAGGTGGCAGGGGTAAAATACAGGGAGTGAAAGGCTATTTACAATTTTTACAGAAACCAGACGGCAATTATAAGAGTCGAGGGACATGAAAGGGAAGCAGTGGTTGGGAATGGAGTGAGACAACGTTGTAGTCTCTCCCCGATGTTGTTCAATCTGTATATTGAGGGAGCAGTAAAGGAAACAAAAGAAAAGTTCAGAGTAGGTATTAAAATCCATGGAGAAGAAATAAAAACATTGAGGTTCGCCGATGACATTGTAATTCTGTCAGAGACAGCAAAGGACTTGGAAGAGCAGTTGAACGGAATGGACAGTGTCTAGAAAGAAGGATATAAGATGAACATCAACAAAAGCAAAACGAGGATAATGGAATGTAGTCGAATTAAGTCCGGTGATACTGAGGGAATTAGGTTGGAAAATGAGACACTTGAAGTAGTAAAGGAGTTTTGCTATTTGGGGAGCAAAATAACTGATGATGGTCGAAGTAGAGAGGATATAAAATGTAGACTGGCAATGGCACAGAAAGCGTTTCTGAAGAAGAGAAATTTGTTAACATCGAGTATAGATTTAAGTGTCAGGAAGTCGTTTCTGAAAGTATATGTATGGAGTGTAGCCATGTTTGGAAGTGAAACATGGACATAAATAGTTTGGACAAGAAGAGAATAGAAGCTTTCGAAATGTGGTGCTACAGAAGAACGCTGAAGATTAGATGGGTAGATCACATAACTGATGAGGAAGTACTGAATAGGACTGGGGAGAAGAGGAGTTTGTGGCACAACTTGACCAGAAGAAGGGATCGGTTGGTAGGACATGTTCTGAGGCATCACCAATTTAGTATTGGAGGGCAGCATGGAGGGTAAAAATCATAGAGGGAGACCAAGATATGAATACACTAAGCAGATTCAGAGGGATGTAGGCTGCAGTAGGTACTGGGAGATGAAGAAGCTTGCATGGAGAGCTGCATCAAACCAGTCTCACGACTGAAGACCTCAACAACAACAACTACTAGTTTTTAGGATGTGTAAGTCAGTTTCAATGTTTGTTGGGTGGTGATTGTGTGCTATCAGATGATCTGCAAATGTTGAGTGTGAGTTATTGCTTTTCAGTGCTCTGAGGTGTTGTGTGTACTTGGCTCTGAAATTCCTACATGTTTGGCCCACATTGTATTTAAAAAAAAAAAAAAAACGGACTCTGAATATTGAACTATACAGATTGCATATAGAATTGGCAAATCACATAATATATCCACCATTATTGATGAACTAATGTACAGGGTCAGAACATATACCATAATAGGCAAAAAACATACAATCCAACAAAAGAAACTCACCAGAATGATAAACCACACAAATACCTACCAATCCCACCACCAATGCAACAAACACATCTTTCACAAAAGAGTGATTAATCTAACAGACACAAAATTATCTGAACAAGAAAACAGCCTACTTGAAAAGGGTCCCAAACATAACATAAACACAGTGGCGTCACACAGGACAGTAGAAAATATAACAACAGAAACCGAACACATCATAAAGCAACAAGAAAAACTAAACACACCTGAATTAAATGCAAAACTAAGAGAACTGGTTGCTGAGGAAATAAGAAACATAATTAAAGAGAACAAAGCCACCATAAAAGAAAACACTAGGACTGCTGAAGAAGAAACCTACAGAAAACTTCAGAGCAAATCAACACAAGAAAATGCCATCATCACAAAATCTGACAGGTAATTCAATAGTAGTCATATACAAACAGTAATACATTCACAAAACATTGGAATTCATCCAAAGCAACAACATCACAGAATTAATAAGTGACCCAACAAACCGATACCAAAGTAAGATACAGAAAAACGTGAAAAACGTAGAAACAATTTTCACAGAGACACAGATTAAAAGAATGATACAGAAAAATCCCAAGCCCCCCCTCCCACCCTAAAATAATTGCCTAAAGTTCACAAACCCTGAATACGTATATGTCCATTGATAAACTTCACCAAAGCACCTACATACCACTTAGCCAAAAAACACACACACACACACACACACACACACACACACACACACACACACACGAAAACATACCAAACACAACAACATTGGTTTCATTTGACATAATTTCAATGTACACACACATCTCAACAGAAGAAACCATCAACATCATAGAAAGAAACCTCGAAGTACAAGGAAACATACCCACAACAAACATACAAGAAAATCGGCCATACTCAGGCTCATCACAGAGCAAAACTACTTCACATTCAACAACAGATTTTACTCTCAACAGGATGGACTACCCATGGGATCCCAAATCAGTGGCCTCCTAGCTGACATCTTCCTCTATCAGATAGAGAAACAAATCTTTGACAAAATACTAATACCAAAACAGTACATAATAATATATTGACACAGATATGTAGATGACATGCTTAATAGATGAACCACAGGCTCGCATAAAAGAACTTCATGACAACATAAACTCCATCCACCCACAAATACAATTCACCATTGAAACACAAACAGATGAAATACCTAATTTCTTAGATCTCACCATACACAAGAGAAACAACAAACATGAATTCACAATCTAGAGAAAACGCAGAATTACCAGCACCATTATTCATAACCAATCCAATCACCCCATAACTCACAAAGAAGCCAACTTCAGTTATTTACTTCACAGGCTGAACAAAAATACCCATGAACAAACATGATTACACAGAAGAACTGACCACAATAAAACAAATTGCACATGAGAATGGATATGGTGCAAAGAGAGCAGACAAAATAAACCACAAGATACAGAAACAAACAACACATAACCATGAACACACACACAAACAAGCACAGCACAACACACAACAAATCAGCAGACAGTAAGCAACAAATGGCACATAATGACTTACAACAACAAAGTCACACACAGGGTGGGTAATATAGTAAAGAAACAAGGACTAAACATCGCATACAGAACCAACAACACAATACAAAACAGACTTGGAAGAAATACCACAAAAACTGACAAACTCAGCCAGTCCGGTATTTACCAACTTACTTGCAACTGCTGTCAATCTGTATATGTGGGCCAAACATGTAGGAATTTCAGAATGATATATACAGAACACCTCAGAGCACTGAAAAGCAATAGCTCACACTCAACATTTGCAGACCACCTTGTAGCACACAATCACCACCCAACAAACATTGAAACTGACTTACACATCCTAAAAACTACTAGCAGCCTATATCAAAAATTAACTTTAGAAGAATACTATCACACCCAAAAATCAATAGCCCAAGGAAAGAAAGTACTAAATGAATACACATCACTTTGCAACAAAACCCTCTTTGCCACAATAGAAGAACTACACAAGTAACACCCACACCAAAACCATTCATGGGAAAAAACCAGTAAATAAAAATAAAAATCTTTCTACCTCTCCCTCCCTCCCTCTCCCTCCCTCCCTCTCCCTCTCCCTCTCCCTCTCCCTCTCCCTCTCCCTCTCCCTCTCCCTCTCCCTCTCCCTCTCCCTCTCCCTCTCCCTCTCCCTCTCCCTCTCCCTCTCCCTCTCCCTCTCCCTCTCCCTCTCCCTCTCCCTCTCCATCTATCTACCTCTCCATGTATCTACCTCTCTCTCTGCCCCAGTACTCAACATACATATGCAAACCCACACAAACCATACACCATTAACGCCAAATACTATTAAAAACTAAAGCGCCTCATGCAGCAAAACATGCTACAAAACAAATGAACACCACACAGCCACAACAACATGTAATGGCAGCAAAAACTCCACCTATGTTTTCAGAAATCGAAAAAAGTGCAGAGCCAAGTGACCATAGGTTAAGAAGTAAGCCTATTTACTTCACCAACAACACTGGAGAACGTACCACAACTTCAAAACTGTAAGTTTCACACAAAAAACGTGATACAGACTCATTTCCGTTCTTAAATGCATGACAAAGAGAAAATAAATTACGTTTTGCTGTTTGCAGACGACAAGTTGTATATTGTGTAGCAGAATAGCTACCAAAGTAAATGGACATTAACATCATGTAAGGTATGTTAACTAATGCTTACATCCACTTTTCTTCAAGTAAGCTATAAATGGAACCTTTACATAATGTTGTAAACAACACAAATGTTACATCTACATTTACATCTACATCCATACTCCGCAGGCCACCTGACGGTGTGTGGTGGAGGGTACCTTGAGTACCTCTATCGGTTTTCCCTTCTATTCCAGTCTCTTATTGTTCGTGGAAAGAAGGATTGTTGGTATGCTTCTGTGTGGGCTCTAATCTCTCTGATTTTATCCTCATGGTCTCTTCGCAAGATATACGTAGGAGGGAGTAATATACTGCTTGAAGATATGTTCTCGAAACTTCAACAAAAGCCCGTACCGAGCTACTGAGCGTCTCTCCTACAGAGTCTTCCACTGGAGTTTATCTATCATCTCCGTAATGCTTTTGTGATTACTAAGTGATCCTGTAACAAAGTGCGCTGCTCCCTGTTGGATCTTCTCTATCTCTTCTATCAACCCTATCTGGTGCAGATCCCACACTGCTGAGCAGTATTCAAGCAGTGGGCGAACAAGAGTACTGTAACCTACTTCCTTTGTTTTTGGATTGCATTTCCTTAGGGTTCTTCCAATGAATCTCAGTCTGGCATCTGCTTTAGCGATGATCCACTTTATATGATCATTCCATTTTAAATCACACCTAACACATACTCCCAGATAATTTATGGAATTAACTGCTTCCAGTTGCTGACCTGCTATATTGTAGCTAAATGATAAGGGATCTTTCTTTCTATGTATTCGCAGCACATTACACTCGTCTACATTGAGATTCAATTGCCATTCCCTGCACCATGCGTCAATTTGCTGCAGATCCTCCTGCATTTCAGTACAATTTTCCATTGTTACAACCTCTCGATATACCACAACATTATCCGCAAAAAAGCCTCAGTGAACTTCCGATGTCATCCACAAGGTCATTTATGTATATTGTGAATAGCAACGGTCCTACAACACTCCCCTGCGGCACACCTGAAATCACTCGTACTTCGGAAGACTTCTCTCCATTGAGAATGACATGCTGCGTTCTGTTATCTGGGAACTCTTCAATCCAATCACACAATTGGTCTGATAGTCCATATGCTCTTACTTTGTTCATTAAACGACTATGGGGAACTGTATCGAACGCCTTGCGGAAGTCAAGAAACACGGCATCTACCTGGGAACCCGTGTGTATGGCCCTCTGAGTCTCGTGGACGAATAGCGCAAGCTGGGTTTCACACGATCGTATTTTTCGAAACCCATGCTGATTCCTACAGAGTAGATTTCTAGTCTCCAGAAAAGTCATTATACTCGAACATAATACGTGTTCCAAAATTCTACAACTGATAGATGTTAGAGATATAGGTCTATAGTTCTGCACATCTGTTCAACGTCCCTTCTTTAAAACAGGAATGACCTGTGCCCTTTTCCAATCCTTTGGAATGCTATGCTCTTCTAAGACCTACGGTACACCGCTGGAAGAAGGGGGGCAAGTTTCTTCGCGTACTATGTGTAAAATCGAACTGGTATCCCATAAGGTCCAGAGGCCTTTCCTTTTTTGAGTGATTTTAATTGTTTCTCTATCCCTCTGTTGTCTATTTCGATATCTACCATTTTGTCAGCTGTTCAACAATCTAGAGAAGGAACTACAGTGCAGTCTTCCTCTGTGAAACAGCTTTGGAAAAAGACATTTAGTATTTCGGCCTTTAGTCTGTTAATGTGTTAATGTTAATATGTAACTACAATTTTACAGTTAAAAATAAAAATTGAACCCACTGACGATAGCACAAAAATGCTGAAACGTGTGTGGGTGAAACAAAACTAAAAAGGTGTTTTGCATAAAGCGGAACTTCTCATCCCATCCTCGGCAGCTTCTCCGCCATTCGCTTCACCTGGTCCTACTCAACCCAACAAACCACCTTCCTAGATGTTGACCTCCACCTGAAAGATGGCTATGTCAGTACCTCTGTCCATATCAAACCTATTAACCACCAACAATACCTCTACTTCGACAGTTGCCACCCGTTCCATACCAAGAAGTCTGTTCAATACAGCTAAGCCACCTGTGGTTATCACATCTGCAGTGACAAGTGGTCCCTCACGAAATATACTGAGGGTTTCACTGAAGCCTTCTCAGACTGTAATTATCCTCCCAACCTTGTACAAAAACAAATCTACCTTATCTTTCCAGTCTCCTACCATCTCCAAAAAGTCTCACCGTCTGGGCACAGAGGAGCATTCCCCTCATAACTCAGTACCACCCAGAACTGGAGCAGCTGAAGTACATTCTCCACCAGGGCTTCAGCTACCTCTTGTCGTGCCCTGAAATGAGAAATCTCCTGCCCACTATCCTTCTCACCCCTCCCACTGTGGTATTCTGCTGCCCACTAATCCTACACAATATACTCGTGTATCCTTACACAACCCCTGCTCTCAACCCTTTACCTCATGGCTCATACCCCTGTAATAGACCTAGATGCAAAACCTGTTCCATACATCGTCTCACCACCACCTATTCCAGTCTGATCATAAACATCACCTATCCCATCAAGGGCAGGGCTACCTGTGAAACCAGTCATGTAATCTACAAGCTAGCTGCAACCACTGTGCTGCATTCTATGTGGGCATGACAAATGACAAGATGTCTGTCTGCATGAATGGCCACCGACAAACTGTGGCCGAGAAACAAGTGGACCACCTTATTGCTGAGCACACTGCACAATTCATTTCAATGACGGCTTCATAGCCTATGCAATCTGGATCCTTCCCACCAATACCAGCTTTTCTGAACTGCGCAGGTGGAAACTCAGCCTTTGTTAGTTGTTGCTCTCACCATCCAGACCCTACCCTGTAACCATTCCAGCACTAAGCAGCCCTAATTCCACGAATGAAAGCAGTCGTTTTACTTCTCTCATTTCCTGCTAACTCGTTCCACCCCTACCCTCACCTCTCCCCTGCACTCTGTCTAACCTCCTGACTGCACCTAGCTGCCCTACCCTCTTTCCACCTTGCCCTGCATGCTCCCCAGCAGCACTTCACTGTCCCCCTTTCCTGCCATACTATCCCTCCCCGCCCCACCCCAGCTTCCTCCTTATTCCTATCCAGTTGTGACTCCCATCATGCACTGCTGGTGCTGGTGCTGCTGCTGCTGCAATCTGTATGACTTCAGCTGCCTGAGACTGTGTGTGGTGTCTATTTTTGACAGAGGCCTTGTTGGCCAAAAGCTTATTTGTGACAGTCTTTTTGTTGTGCCTATCTATGACTCAGCATCTCTGCTAAATAGAAGCATTGTATACTTGAAAGTAGTCTAGGACTGAAATTGTACAATAGTATGACATATAAATAAATATAACAGCTGAAGATGGTATGAAATCATTCAAACAATACTCAGCAGCTTTGGGCCCAGTCTCTATCAAGATTTAGTGTATTTATTTATCTCTCTGATGTGGAATTCATTGGTCTCTTGAGTATTGTTGTGTGACATGCCTTGAATTCAATGTTATTTGCAATTACTGTGTTTTGTGAAGGAAACAACATAATTATTTTGCAAAGTGGGCAAAAACTAAAGAACATTTCTTCAGTGGAAAACTTCATATGAGATAACAAAAAAAGACTGTGGTTGTACATTATTAGAATTAGCGTTGAAGTGAACATGTTTGTCCTGAACACATACTTCCCACAACAAAGAAAAAGAAAAAACTGTGGGAGCTGGTCTTAGCAAGGATAACCTAGGTCCTGAACCATGAGTGACTATGTTTTACCAAACAGTAAAGGAACCAAACAGAATGTGAAGGTCCTAAGCCACTTTACACTTTTAAGAGATCATAAACTTCTCTGAGACATGGAGTAAAAATAAATGCAGAGCTAGAAAGAATCAGACTCATTTGGCAGGAAGATTTAGAATGTTGGAATTTAGTTTTAAGAATAGGGAGGTGTCCAGAACAAATTCTGCAAGTTCATAATCTTGGTAAATTGTAGAACTGAGTACAGTTTTTTAAATGGAACAATGTATTTCAGAACTGAATACCTCTTGAAAAGACAAGTACATGATACAATGCATGTTGATGTTGGAGCTGAAACTTCTTGCAAAACAATCTGCTACACATGTTATATATAGCAAGAAGATACTGTAGGTCTATACTAGTCAAATGAAATACATTTTCTTTTGCCCATACTTAATAGAACTTCGATACAGGATCAGCTAAGATGTCTGTAAATGGAATTGTATGCTAATGTGTATAGTTGGAGTCACAAATGATGGCAGTCAAGTTTAGGCTTGTTCTGTGCGTGTACATCACGCCTTCCCTGTCAGCAGTGAGCATTCAGTAGTGTTCTGAATGTTGTTTGCCATGCAGGTGTTGTACTCAATCGTAGTGAGTTATTTAGTGAATTTTTATTCCATTCATTGCGAGTTGCCACAGCTGATGGTGTTGGTCAATCACAAGCTCTACACAAGCAAGAAAGAGGCCTAATTTGTGGGGTGCACACTTTCATCAAGCGCAAACCACATGTAAGCGCATGCTGCATCTTTTGCTTGGAAATGACAACAGTGCTGTCCCCGAAATTTGTCTTGACTTGTACAAATTGCCATTGTTCATGGATCAGACTGTAGCATATCACATGGGTTTAGGAAAACTAATCCAAATATGTATACATGCTCATATTTCACAGCTTTTATGGAAACAGCTGAATTTTCATTTTATTGTGTACTGTTTAAAACAGACCTGTGGCTGTTGTCACTGCTGAAGTAGACACATTGCTTGTTCAATCTCCATAATGAAAAATTACCCTGTGCACAGGAAAAAAGAATTACTGCATTAAATTCAGAGTTTCTACAAAAATTATCTGACCTAGTTTTACCATGATATGCCTGAATACTTCTTGAAAGCAAAACACGTGTTGTTGGACAAGTGTGATTATAGATATTATTCAAAAGTTTAATTAAATCTTGTACATAAGACAATTAACTAAACATTTTATTCACGATGATTTGGTGCCTATCACCACCTGTAATGGAGGTGAAGTGGAACTGCAGAGGGTTCTCAGAATGGACTGGTAACAACGTATTGTGTAGTTGATACAGAATCTGTACTTCGGTGGTTCTTGAACAAAGGCAAACACTGAAAGGCTGTGAGTGGTAGCGATTATTGCAGTACCTGTGGTGATTCTGTCTGCAGTTGCAGCTAAGCTGATTGGAGTTTGAGGTCCAAAGATTGATTCCGGTAAATAACTAATGATAAAGACAACTTCAGTACATTTATTATGGCAGTTTTTGACTATAGCCCACATGAATGGCAAGTCTAACGGTGACCAAACCCTAGAAATCTAAGTGAGCTAAGGGCTTAGTACTTCAAACAGATGGTACCCTATCTGGCAGGGGCCACTATCCTTCTCTCTTGTGCAGATCAATGGCTGTACTTTATGGCCACATATCGACCCATCCTGTATGAGTGGCCACTAATGGCCTTGTCTAGAGAGTGCAAAAAGTATTGTGGAGTAACAATAATCATGGAGAATGTTATTGGATCCAGTACTCCCCGATACTTTAAAATTTTCAGTTGCCACAGTTTATTAGTGACTATGAGAGGGAAGTAGTTGTTTATGAGGTGCTGCCCAAAAGTTACCAGAATATACCAGTAAATAAAATTACTCTTTACCTGGACCTTTTTTAGCACCATCGCCTGCAAAGTAGTCCCTTTGAGAGGGTGCATACACAACTTGCAGCAGTTTTTTCCATGAACTTAAAGCTCCTTGGAATGTGTTTTTCGTGAGCCTGTTTAGTATCACTTGCAATTCTGTTTGAACCTCCTCAACTGGGTGGAACATTCAACTTTTTAACTGGAGCTTCATACTGGGGATTAAAAAATTCAAACTTGTTGCCAGGTTGGGTGAAGATTGCAGTTGAGGAACTGTCTTTTTTTAATTTTTTTTTTGTCAGAAACTCCTAGGTGATCAATGCAGTGTGTGACCTCACATAGTCATGGGGAGGAACCAATCGCCTATGCACTACTTTCATTGGACAGAATCCTCTGACACAGCCTAAGACAGCCCTGTGTTATTGCATGCATCTTGGATGATTTGCCTCCGATCTTCCGGCATATTCTGAAAGGCAGTGACATTTTCAGAAGTAACGCCAGTTGACAGCTATCCTAAATGGGGATCACTGTGAAACTATGTTCTGCCATCTTGAAAACATTTAAAACGTATGTAAGTTTGGCAGTGGTGTAAGGTATCTTCCCAAAATGCTTGCTTCAACATGTCATGTGTTTGTATAGCAGCTTTTCTGAGTCTGAAACAAAAGTTAATGCACACAGATTGTTCCCAGACAGCCATAATCATCATCAGTTTCACAAGACATGCAGCATGACCACCTAGATCACAAATGCTTGAGCCACTAGCTCTCAAAGGATATATGAGATACCCCTGGGTGCGTTTCATTGTACTAACTAGACTTCATCAGCTACTCATACATTCAGGGAACTTTTGGGTAGCATTTCATATTACCGTAGAAGGAATGGTAAGAAAAAAATCACAAAGCAAAATAAAAAGTATAACCAAAAAGGAACAGACATAGATATATAAAGTCTACGAGAGATTACATTTTCAGTTGTCAGCAATGCTTTTCTAGTATTTTGTGAAGAGGCCAACGTGGAGCCACTGCTCACTATGTCCATAACACCAGAGATTTGTTTCCACTATGGATTGTTGTGGCAGCTGGAGCTATTGATCACCAGGTTATTTAGTTGGTGTGTCAGTGGCAGTGTCTTTATTAGGATGCTAGAGTAGGTGCCACTAGGGTGAAGGTCTTAAGCCAGTAGCAGTAAATAATTGCTAATGCATTGAGACCACTCACTGAATAAAATACGCGTGCACGCCCACACATAAAAACACACACACACACACACACACACACACACACACCTGTGTGCTACTCTGTGCCGGCTGCAGGCTTGTACGTCCAGTGGGTATTATGTAGGTGGACAGATGTAAGTATGTACGCGTGTGTGTGTGTATGTGTGTGTGTGTGTGTGTGTGTGTGTGTGTGTGTGAGAGAGAGAGAGAGAGAGAGAGAGAGAGAGAGAGAGAGAGAGAGAGAGAGTTTGGGGGAGGGGGGGTTGGGGCTTGGGTGGGGTTGTGCATTTCTTTTGTGTATATTTGTACGGCTGTCAAGAAAGGATTGATTCTAAAAGCTAGCAAGTTTTTGTCCTCTTTGTGTGTGCTTGTTGACGACTCAACACTTCTGCTTTTCAGTGAATGGTTTCCTTTATTCTTAAATTATTCACATTTTACCACAACTTTTCTACTACATTTATGCTAATGCAATGAGGATTACAAGGAGCAAAGCAGAGGAGAAAGTCCCTGGCACAAGCATGTGTTGTCTGTTGATTTTGTGAAACTGTTTTGTTACGTTGCATTAGGTGTGCCATGCTGATCTGGCCATGGTGAGCAGTGGCTATCTGAATAAGTGAGGGTAGCAGGCTGTAGTCAGTAGTGGTGTCTTAAGTAGTTTAGGTAGGCAACTGTTTGAAGGACTCTTCAGGCAGGAGTACATTCTTCTTGGTACTTCCAGTAATAGTGGGTTGTAAGCGGAAAGCTTTGCAAGTCACATTGGGTTCTGTTAAGTATTATTCCACTTCCTTCTAATGCCATCTGACAAATAGTGCCAGGTTGCCGTTGGTTACAGCATACAACAGATGTTATTACCTCATCTAACTTGATCCTCACTGAGATGCAGCAATATTATGAAAGTTGCCACTCATCATATAGTGGAGTTGCTGAGGGCACATACTGTGTACAGAGAAGTGTTTACGTAGATTCCCTCCTCTGCTGCCACCCCCCTTCCCCTCCCCTCCCCCATGCCCCCTCTTTTTCTGTGTCTGTTTTAAGTTCACCTCAGCCTTCCTCCCTATGTGGAACATATTTTTGAATCCTGACAGTCATAAAGTGAAGACATAACCCTGCATGAGAACTGAATCCTTTCTGTCTAACATTATAATACAAAAAACAACAATCTTATCCTTGGGCTCTGCTAAGAGAACAACTCATTTGGTGCAGTGTTTGCCAGCTTTGCATGCTGTTTGGAATTGGATGTTGACTTAGCAACAGTAAACCTGCCTTACAGCAAGGGCTAACAGTGCCACTGCACTTGTCATGTATCACAGGATGACACACAGTTCAGTGCAAATGTGCTGCACCAATGCCCCTTGCGTGTCTTCTAACAACTAGTGTTGATGGAGCACCTGCCACCAAAGTGCACAGTTTCTCTCGTGCACATACGTAAGTTAAGAGAAACTTAGCGTTCTGTAGGAACTCTAGTTTATTTTGAAACAAGTTGGATACAAGCCGCCTTTATTATATGTTCATCATCCTGCTACTACAGCTATTTTGCATCTTAGCATGGCACAGCTGAAAACTGTAGTGGGTGGTTCTGGCAGAATGGTGATTTTTCAGTGCTTCTCCTCAATTTCAGAATTCCTTATGCCATTGTTCAATCTTGTTTGAGATGTCACCCTCCCCTCTGGTTGTGGGCCTGCTGGTGCATGTTAACATCATCTACTGCAAAGGTTCATATTCCGTCCACATGAAAAATTGTAATTTTGGTGGGAAACTGTATTTTTATGGTGACTGGAGATGACATCTCAGGAGCTTTTAATGGACCCTTGTACTTAGTGATAAAAGTTTTAGTTTCTTTCTTAGTGGCATTTTAGTTATTTAACATAACATATTCCCTAATATGCTATTTTGGCAATAAACTTTTCTTTCCTGTTGCTCCCTCTTGGTGTTCCAGCACCCTCATATTGGTGCGCTTTACTTGCCTCCAAATGGCCTTCAGTCTTGTGGTGACCTCCTGTAAGGAAGAGGGCTTTTTTCTGGTGGAAGACTTCATAATTTGAAGGATGAGGCCATTTTCCTATCATAGACCTGTGATCTTGTACATATGGAGTTCGTCTCAATTTTTGTGTTGGGCATTTACGTAATGCCTGAGTGCCTTGCTAATGGTTGATAATTGATTATGATCATGACATGTCGGTCAGTATGGACAAGTTTGTCATATTTTGACCCCATAAGACTGCGAAGTTGTCACTTATTTCAAAAGTGAATTTTGGACCCAGGTTTATGACAAAAGTGTCACATGTGTTGCCCTTCAGGAACCATTGGTGTCTAATCCAATTATTTCCTGTGATTGCTGTAAAAGTGTTACTTCTCATGAGTTTAGCGCACAGAGCCCAAGACATGCTGTGTTTTATGCATTGCTGAACTTTCATTTTTGTGGTTTTCCATCAGTACACTTCAGCATTATGAGTGAAAAGTCATAATCTGCCCTCAGTTTTCTGCAAGTATCATCATAAACTTGACGAGACTGGAATAGAAGGGAGAACCGATAGAGGTACTCAAGATACCCTCCGCAACGCACCGTCATGTGGCTTGCGGAGTATGGATGTGGATGTAGATGTAGATGTAGACCTAGCCACTGGCATGCAAATTCTCTGGGATGACAATTTACTGGCCACATAGTGTTTCCCATTAAAGGATTCCATCATATGTAGTTGAACTGGGGATGGGTCGCAAATCGCTGACATTGTACATCCTTGTGCTGTATGTGCTTCGCTTGTCCTTCACTCTCTCACACATGTTGCACTGCACATATTTTCCAGCTTAGACAATTCACATTACCAAGTGATTTTCCTGGTCTATGCTCCCCTTAACTCAAATTCCTTAAGACACAATGTCGAGCTTATGAATCTACTTGCCAGATATATATGAGATTAAGGCCAGACAGACAGTAATTATTTGGAAGTGCCTGTAGTAGAGATGGCAGTGAAAGAAGGTTACTCCATTACTGTCCTACTCTGTTGTAGAGCATATCTTTTTGGCTTTATCAGTTGATGCTATGCATATTAACTAGGTATTCTATTTTGTCTGCTTCCTGTGAGAACACACGCATAATTGGAAAATTATTGGACTTGTATGTTAAGATAAATGTTTTTCATAGTCTGGATATGCGAGATGTGGCTAGGTGTTAGTAGCTTATAGCTGTGCAAAAGCTTCTTCACAATCCACAGTCCAGTGAAACTTGGCACTCTTCTTAAACATTTTAGAGAGCAGCCTTGTGATTTTTGCATAATCAGTCACAGATTTTCTATAATAATTTGTTAAATCAAGAAAGGAGTGGAAGTCAGTTACCATGGCAAGTCCTGGGAAATAGCACACAGCTTTTGGCAGCTGCAGGTTGAATTTGATCCCTTTCTGGCAAATGATATGATCCAAATAGCATACCTCCTGCAGAGCAAACAGACATCTCTCCATGCTCAGGGTGAGACAAGTATATTTGAGCCTGCATATAACATTTTGCATTCTTAAGGCTTGCTCATCTAAGGTAATAGAAAAAAAAAGCTATTATGTTGTCCAGAAAGGTCATAATTCCCCAGTTTTATGTTCTTGCAATACATCATCTAGCAGGCTTTGAAATGTTGATGGTGCTTTTTTTTAAATTGAAGGCCATATGGCGATACTGATTATACCCTGTGGAATCTATGAATGCTATATTATCCCTGTTCTCTGGTGCCACTACTAGTTGGTGGTATTAACTCCATAGATCCATTGCAGATCTCATCAACATCAAGGCAGATTTGCAGTTGCCATGGGAGGTATAGATGAATATATGGGATATCATTGAATGATACAGCTGTTTATGTTGCAATGATTTGTCTGCATGTATTGTTTGAGATGGTTGGGGTTTCATTGTACATCATGTATTTGTGTGCTCCCCAAAGAGCAAAGTCGAAAGGTGTCGAATTGGGTGACCAGGCAGGCCAGTTTACTACAGTATTCCATATTATCCAATGGTCAGGAAATTTTTCATTTAATATTCATGTTGTATGGAGAGAGTGAGCTGGACAGCTATCATGTTAGGACCACATAAACTGTTAATTTTCCAGTGGTATGTCTTGAAGAACAATTGGTAGAATGTTTGTAAGAAAGTATGCATATGTATGACCACTTAATGCACCAGGAATGAAATAAGTCCCCATGATGAAATTTCCTACATTACTGCACCATATGTTTATGCTCTACGACCATTGGTACTATGCTTGACAAAGCCAGTGCTGATTTTCTGCTACAGTTTAAAAGTTTCACAAATTTACATTACTCTGATTAGTAAATGTCACTTCATTAGCAAACAGCATATTTCAAAAACATAGTATTATTTCCCAGGTGCTGCTGAGCAAACCAATGAGATTCATCATTTCCTTACAGTGCTTGATGTAATGATAGATAAAAGAGGCAGGATGTATGTTGATGCAAGACATGAAGGATACTTGTCTGAATGATCCCACATTCCTTCATGATAAATCTCATGCCAGTGTTGAGAGCTGATAAGCAGATGACCAAAACAGCTTCTTCATGTGCTCTGTCAGTTGCAGTCTTCTTCGTCATCATCTGTTTGACATTTGAGCTGTGTGTTAGCACTGGTGTCCTAATAATGCATGTAAATGCCTGATGTGTCAGATACTGTCAGCAATCAGAATAAACATTCCAATAGTGGCATACTGTTCTGACAGCATTTCTTGGGCGTTCACCATATACAAGTAACATGTCTAAATTCTTCTCATTGATGTACACGTTTGCTCACAGAAAGTATTGAAACAGAAATGAGCTGTTGATAGACAACACATTTCTAACTAGTTCTGCAGTGCAGGCAAGTAAGCTTTCAAAAGGCTTGATAAAATGTTGGAACCTGCCAGAAGAACCTTACTTAGCAGTTTGTACACCACAATAGCCAATTTCAAGTGCATTGCCTTTCACTTGTTGTAAATTTTTCAGATGTGTTTGTGAATAGTTTCAAAACCAACATTAGAAAGTGTTCTATCATTCTAGACCATTCAAGAGGATACTACTTTTTAAAAAGTATATTGTTCTATTAAAAAAAAAATACTTGTTTCAGTAACGTGGTTTTCCCTTGAATTCAGAGACTTAGCCATGTAACAAAATTTCCTGCCCCTCTGCCTACTATTGTATGCCACAAACATTGTTCCAGAATCTTGAACAGTTCATAGAATGGGAGGTGTTATGTCTTAAGTGGCTTGTCCTTTATGTATTCCTTCTGCACTATGTCCTTTCCTTTACTATTTGCTCTTAATTTTGCAAATAGTCACATAACCAACGTTTAGTAGAAACCACTTCTGAATACTTTCTATTTGGTATTATTATTTTCCCCCCCTCTCCCCCTCCCTTTTCCCTATTCTTGCATGTGAAATTTTCAGCGTGTTGATTTATTTATGCCATAATAATTAAGGGTCTGTTTCAGCGTACTTTAATTAAAGTTTGGTTTTGTATAGAAACTAGTGTCACTTTTCTTCCAGTCATATGACTTTTATGTTACGATATACACCTGTGCTCAGATAATTTCAAAAATGCTCACAAGTATGTCACTCATTAGATAAACAAATAAAATCTCTGTCATCTTATATCCGCGTAATTCTTCCACGCTGTCATATAGTGACAAAAAAACATTCAGAAAGCATTTATGGTATGTGCCACTTGACATGTTTGAAGCACAATCAGTTGGAGCATGGTGATGGCTTTTGAGCGGACGATTTGGATGGGATTCGGTTAAGGAAAAGGGGACAGACAATTCAAGGTTTATTTCCCCAAAACAATTAATTAATTGTAATAAATTACACTGTGGTTTACAAATTACAGTGACACAAACAAATCAAGCTGCTTACAGTATGAGGTAATAAAAATGTTATATACCACAGGTAAACAGAGAAACTTCAAAACTGTTTACAATTTGATACATTAACAAATAATCATTGAGCATTAAACTACATACTTTCACCTAATACAGTTAAATTTTTAAATGTGAAGCACAAATGTATAATTTACAATTAAATTTTCAGTTGAAGTTACTCCTTCCTATACCTTCTTTAAAAGAGTGATAAAATTTCCAACAGGTATCTCAATTAAAAATCCTTAACACATTAACACATACATGACTAAATATATGTACAGCAAAGCCCAACATCAACAGTGCAAAACACATTCAAACTCTCGCCAACATGGGCCGCTTGCCGGTCAAAACATGTTACAACTACAGCAGCGGGCAAACTTACATAGGTAATAACACAGGCCACCTAGCAATCTTGCCAAAATCAGTTTACACGAAGGAGGAAGAAGGGGGGGGGGGGGGCGGGGGAGACACCATAAATACCATACGCAAGTGCACTTGCCAAACCTACTACTAAAAATACAGTATAAAAGGCTCTCAATTAATGACAAATCCGGGATAGGCACGGCAATATTGCACTGAGCGCTAGTAGCCAGAATAAGGTTGACAGATACCAAGGTCTGGCATCATCTTGGGGATAACTGGCACAACAGATACATAAGAGTAAAAGAACAAGCAAATGCCAGTGCCCAAGAATTTAAATAGGATTAAGTACACACGAGGCTAAAATCAATTGCTAGCACCTTGGACATCGTCTTAGGCTTAATTGACATTACAAATAAATAAAGGTAAAAGAACAGACAAATGACAATGCCCAGCAATTTAAATAAAATAAGTAACACAAGGCTAAAAGCAATTGCTAGCAACTTAACAAGCACACATAAAATATCAGACTGCTGCCACATCACAAATGGAACAGGCGCGCACGCATTCCCTAGCAAGCCAGAAAACCAATAACACACACTCCAGCAACCGAGCCAGCCTGACCACAGTAATTTCAACTCAGAATCTGGGTGCGTGAGCACACCAGGTCCACGCAAAACACAAACTGCCAAATAATTCCCACCACCAGATACGGCTGCCCCCCGGGCGGGAAAACGGGCGACGACCGGGTACACACCAGCAGAAAACTCGACACCCAGACTCCGGCTAAAACGGAATCACGCAGAAAATATAAACAACAGCTGAAGTAAGGTGAAACGAACCCCGCCACGCAGACCGGACAGAGCAAACACACAGAAAGGCTGCCCTGCAGTCCTTACAACTCCTGGGTGCGGAAACCCAAGCGATATTGTGGCACCCTTTTCAGAGGCGGAAAACCTCGAGCGATCGCGTGCGGGGATCCATCAGTTGTCCACTACACCACATCATCAACATGCCACACTGCCCAGCGCCCAAATCAACGAGGCCCACCAACAACGAGACCACACCTCCGTGCCGGGGTGGAAGGCAAAATACCACCAGTTCGGTGCGAATCCAACTGCCGAGCCGAGCGCGCGCGGCCCCCCACGAAAAACGCTCCAGAGGGCAGCAGCCGCCTCAGCGCCTGCGCAGGCCGAACCAGACAGAAACAGAAATACAAGTCGCTATTGATAGTGCCGCATACACAATGCGCCAGAGAAATGGCACAGCTTTGCTTGTGTTTAGAGGGTTGATAAAAAGACTACTAGCTATCATCTGCAAACATTACTGCGCCTGCTACTTCTAAGTGATTTGCTAGGTCAGTCCACATGACAAATTGCAAGAGATTCCAGATATAACTATTAGTGACCACAAAAGAAACTACGATGCTGAGAACAATTTATTAAAACTTTATTCCTGATACTTGTTTTATCGGCATTAGGCTGTGGTCCAGGGTGTTATCCCTGCCAAACATTTCATCTTCCAATGCTGGAGACATCATCAGAGGCTTTAACAATTCAGAAAGCACATACATTATCAAACAAGCTCAACAAGCTGAACTGTTTCTTTGTATCCATGCAACAGTCAGTTTGTGACATTAGACTGCTGTGTAAGATCAAGGAGATGTGCCAACTTACGTCATCGAGCTTAAAATGGGGAAGAGTTGGCACTGTATGGTTATTTAACACTAAGACCCACATCCTGTCTAATTTCAAGCCTAGCCTTCTTCTTTTCTGTTAAAGTTGTTTTTGCCCTTCTGAATTTCTGTGGCCTCTCTGTGTATCCTAGTGTAGTAATGATTAGATGTTGCTAAAACCACAGTGTCAGAGAAACAAACTTGGTGGTTCCCCAGTCCCAAGCATGATTTGCTACTGCTAATATATCTGTCTTGCCCTGGTAACAATTGCTTTTTTCTTCCTTGAGCTGTATGTTAATGCTTCTTTTTGTAGTTCCTATCTACACTCGGCTGCAAGTGCAAGGGATTTTGTATATTCCTGCTGTGGCAAGCAGCAGATGTGAGTCCTTGGGTTAAACAGCCTATCAGTACTTTGCTGATCTGATCTGTGACAGTTTTTACAGATGGAAGGGAAATTTTTCCTTTAGTTGGTTCTTTTTCATTAGAAGCTCTAGACCTTTTGGAGTGAATTACCTGATTTATCTCTCTGTCAGAGTAGCCATTTCTTCTGAAAGCAATTCTTAAGTAATCAAGCTTATCCTGGAAATACTGTGGTTCACAGTGTCTTTTAGCCTGATCCACCAGTGATTTAATGGCTCCACTTTTCAGCTTGAGATGGTGATTGGAATGTCTGTGAAGGTATCTATCCATGTTAATAGGCTTCCTGACATTATGCCCTAACCTTTGGGTCAGGTTTTGTAAGTAGCTGTCCATCCACATATGAAATTTTACCTTATTTATCTTCTTCTGTAGTGAACTTTGTATTAGTACCAGGGAAGGAAACTTGCAACTCACCATATAACGGAGGAGCTGAGTTGCGATAGGCACAACAAAAAGATTCACACAATTGTAGCTCTCGGCCATAAAGGCTCTGTCAGCAGCACACACACACACACACACACACACACACACACACACACATACACACGCACGTACACACGTCTGCAGTCTCAGAGAACTGAAACCACACTGTGAGCAGCAGCACCAGTGCATGATGGAAGTGACGACTGGGTGAGGGTAAGGAGTAGTCGGGGGCAGGGAGGGGAGGGGGAGGGATAGTACGGAGGGAGTGGCGGACAGTGAAGAGTTGCAGTTTAGATGGAGGGCAGGAGAGATGGTGCAGAAGGGGGAGGGAGTAAGTAGTGGAAAGGAGAGAAATAAAAAGAAATTAAAAGACTGGGTGTGGTGGTGAAATGACGGCTATATAGTGCTGGAATGGGAACAGGGAGGTGGCTGGATGGGTGAGGACAGTGACTAAAGAAGATTGAGGCCAGGAGGGTCATGGGAATGCAGGATGTATTGCAGGGAAAATTCCCACCTGCGCCATTCAGAAAAGCTGGTGTTGGTGGGAAGGATCCATATGGCACAGGCTGTGAAGCAGTGATTGAGATGAGGGATATCATGTTTGGCAGCATGTTTAGCAACAGCTTGTTGGTTGTCATGCCTACATAGAATGCAGCACAGTGGTTGCAGCTAGGCTTGTAAATCACATGACTGGTTTCACATGTAGCCCTGCCTTTGATGAGTAAGTGATGTTAGTGACTGGACTGGAGTAGGTGGTGGTAGGAGGATGTATGGGACAGGTCTTGCATCTAGGTATATTACAGGGGTATGCGCTATGAGGTAAGGGATTGGGAGCAGGATTGTGTAAGGATGGACAAGTATATTGTGTAGGTTTGGTGGACGGCGGATTACCATGGTAGGAGGGGTGGGAAGGATAGTGGGCAGGACATTTCTCATTTCAGGGCATGACAAGAGGTAATCGAACCCCTGGCAGAGAATGTAATTCATTTGCTCCCGTCCTGGATGGTACTGAGTTACGAGAGGAATGCTCGTCTGTGGCTGGACTGTGGGACTTTGGGAGGTGGTGGTAGACTGGAAAGATAAGGCACGGGAGATTTGTTTTTGTACAAGGATGGGAGAATAATTACGGTCAGTGAAGGCTTCAGTGAGACCCTCGGTATATTTTGAGAGGGACTGCTCGTCACTGCAGATGCAATGATGATGGGTGGCTAGGCTGTACGGAAGGGACTTCTTGATATGGAATGGAGATATTGCTGGTGCTTAGTAGGTTTGTTATGGACGGAGGTACTGATGTAGCCATCTCTGGGGTGGAGGTCAACATCTAGGAAGGTGGCTTGTTGGGTTGAGTAGGACTAGGTGAAGCAAAGGGGGACGAAGTTGTTGAGGTTCTGGAGGAATGTGAACAAGGTCTACTCACCTTCAATCTAGATAGCAAAGATGTCATCAGTGAATCTGAATCAGGTGAGGGGCTTAGGGTTCTGGCTTTTTAGGAAGGATTCCTCTAGATTGCCCATGAATAGGTTAGCATAGGATGGTGCCATGCGGGTACCCATAGCCGTATCGCAGATTTGTTTGTAGGTAATGCCTTCAAAGGAGAAGTAATTGTGGGTGAGGATACAATGGTCATGGAGACTAGGAAGGAGGTTGTTGATTTGGAATCCATAGGGCATCTGAAAAGGTAGTGTTCAATAGCAGTAAGGCCATGGGCATTAGGAATGTTAGTGTACTGTGAGGTGGCATCAATAGTAACAAGCAGGGCACCGTGTGGTAAAGGGACAAGAACTGTGGAGAGTCGATCGAAGAAATGGTTTGTCTCTTTTATATAGGGGGATAGGTTCCAGGTAATAGGTTGAAGGTGTTGGTCAACGAGAGCAGCGATTCTCTCAGTGGGGGCACAGCAACCGGCCACAATGGGGCATCTTGGGTGGTTTGGTTTATGGACTTCAGGAAGCATGTAGAAGGTGGGAGTGCGGGGAGTGTTAGGGGTAAGTAGAGAGATGGGCTCTGGGGAGAGGTTCTGGGACAGGCCTAAGGATTTGAGTAGTGACTGGAGATCCTGCTGGATTACTGGAATGTCCCTGTGTAGCATGGTTTGTAGGTGGAAGTATCTGACAGCTGATGGAGTCCTTCTGCCACATTATCCTTGTGGTTCAAAACAATGGTGGTGGAATCTTTGTCTGCAGGTAGGATTAAAAGGTCGGATTCATATTTTAGATGGTGGACTGCGGTTCTTTCGCGGATGTAAGGTTAGTTTGCACGTTGAGGGATTTGGCGAATGATGGTGAGGCAAGGTTTGAGGTTAAGAAATTCTGGAAAGTTAACAGGGGGTGGTTTGGAGGCAGTGGGGGTGGAACACGGTTGGATAGAGGAGTGAACTAAGTTAGGCAAGGTTCAATATTGGTCTTTAGTTTAGTCTGATTGGTCAGGTTGGTGGCGAAAAAGTATTCTAGGAAGGAGAGAAGATCTAACTAGTCCTGCAAGGTTGAATTTTGGAGTGGGGAAAAAGGTGATGCCTTTGGAAAGGACTGATATTTCTGTGGGACTAAGGCTTCTGGAGGAAAGGTTCATAACTGTGTTGAGGGTGTGTTTAGGTTCTTGGTTCTATGCGGTGGTGGGAGGGAGTTTTGGAGAGTTCCTCCGGAACCTCGACAACTTCTCCTTTTACCGACCTCCCGACTCAGCAGCATTAGTGGCAGAACAACTGAGAGAAAATTTGGAATATATTTCACATAAATTTTCTCAGCATGTTATAGTCTTAGGTGGAGATTTCAGTTTACCAGATATAGACTGGGACACTCAGATGTTTAGGACGGGTGGTAGGGATAGAGCATCGAGTGACATTATACTGAGTGCACTATCCAAAAATTACCTCGAGCAATTAAACAGAGAATCGACTCATGGAGATAACATCTTGGATCTACTGATAACGAACAGACCCGAACTTTTCGACTCTGTATGTACAGAACAGGGAATCAGTAATCATAAGGCCGTTGCAGCATCCCTGAATATGGAAGTTAGTAGGAATATAAAAAAAGGGAGGAAGGTTTATCTGTTTAGCAAGAGTAATAGAAGGCATATTTCAGACTACCTAACAGATCAAAACGAAAATTTCTGTTCCGACACTGACAATGTTGAGTGTTTATGGAAAAAGTTCAAGGCAATCATAAAATGCGTTTTAGACAGGTACGTGCCGAGTAAAACTGTGAGGGATGGGAAAAACCCACCATGGTACAACAACAAAGTTAGGAAACTACTGCGAAAGCAAAGAGACGTCGATATGTTGTAGGATTTTAGAACATGTTTTTTGCTCGAGTATCATGTCATTTTTGGAAACCCAGAATCTACTATGTAGGAATCAACATGGATTCCAAAAACAGCGATCGTGTGAGACCCAACTCACTTTATTTGTTCATGAGACCCAGAAAATATTAGATACAGGCTCCCAGGTAGATGCTATTTTTCTTGACTTCCGGAAAGCATTCGATACAGTTCCGCACTGTCGCCTGATAAACAAAGTAAGAGCCTACGGAATATCAGACCAGCTGTGTGGCTTGATTGAAGAGTTTTTAGCAAACAGAACACAGCATGTTGTTATCAATGGAGAGACATCTACAGACGTTAAAGTAACCTCTGGCGTGCCACAGGGGAGTGTTATGGGACCATTGCTTTTCACAATATATATAAATGACCTAGTAGATAGTGTCGGAAGTCCCATGCGGCTTTTCGCGGATGATGCTGTAGTATACAGAGAAGTTGCAGCATTAGAAAATTGTAGCAAAATGCAGGAAGATCTGCAGCGGATAGGCGCTTGGTGCAGGGAGTGGCAACTGACCCTTAACATAGACAAATGTAATGTATTGCGAATACATAGAAAGAAGGATCCTTTATTGTATGATTATATGATAGCGGAACAAACACTGGTAGCAGTTACTTCTGTAAAATATCTGGGAGTGTGTGTGCGGAACGATTTGAAGTGGAACGATCATATAAAATTAATTGTTGGTAAGGTGGGTACCAGGTTGAGATTCATTGGGAGAGTCCTTAGAAAATGTAGTCCATCGACAAAGGAAGTGGTTTACAAAACACTCGTTTGACCTATACTTGAGTATTGCTCATCAGTGTGGGATCCGTACCAGATCGGGTTGACGGAGGAGATAGAGAAGATCCAAAGAAGAGCGGCGCGTTTCGTCACAGGGTTATTTGGTAACCGTGATAGCGTTACGGAGGTGTTTAACAAACTCAAGTGGCAGACTCTGCAAGAGAGGCGCTCTGCATCGCGGTGTAGCTTGATCGCCAGGTTTCGAGAGGGTGCGTTTCTGGATGAGGTATCGAATATATTGCTTCCCCCTACTTATACCTCCCGAGGAGACCACGAATGTAAAATTAGAGAGATTAGAGCATGCACGGAGGCTTTCAGACAGTCGTTCTTCCCGGGAACCATACGCGACTGGAACAGGAAAGGGAGGTAATGACAGTGGCATGTAAAGTGCCCTCCGCCACACACCGTTGGGTGGCTTGCGGAGTATAAATGTAGATATAGATGTAGATGTAGATTTGCTTCACCTGGTCCAACTCAACCCAACAAGCCACCTTCCTAGATGTTGACCTCCACCTCGGAGATAGCTACATCACTACCTCCATCCATATCAAACCTACTAACCACCAGCAATGCCTCCACTTTGACAGCTGTTACACATTCCATACCAAGAAGTCCCTTCCATACAGCCTAGCCATTCGTCGTCATCGCATCTGCAGTGACGAGCTGTCCCTCTCAAATTATACCGAGGGTCTCACTGAAGGCTTCACTGATCGTAATTATCCTCCTATCCTTGTACAAAAACAAATCTCCCGTGCCTTATCTTTCCAGTCTCCCACCACCTCCCAAAGTCCCACAGTCCAGCCACAGAAGAGCATTCCCCTCATAACACAGTACCATCTGAGACTGGAGCAAGTGAATTACATCTCCACCAGGGTTTTGATTACCTCTTATCATGTCCTGAAATTAGGAATGTCCTGCCCACTATCCTTTCTAACCCTCGTAGCATGGTATTCCACCGTCCACCGAACCTACACTATATACTCGTCCATCCTTAAACAACCCCTGCTCCTAATCCTTTACCTCGTGCCTCATACCCCTGTAATAGACCTAGATGCAAGACCTGTCACATACATCCCCCTACCACTGCCTACTCCAGTCTGCTCACTAACATCACATACCCAATCAAAGGCAGGGATCTGTGAAAGCAGTCATGTGATTTACAAGCTAAGCTGCAACCACTGTGCTGCATTCTATGTAGGCATGACAACCAACAAGCTGTGTGTCCATATGAATGGCCACCGACAAACTGTGGCCAAAAAGCAAGTGGATCACCCTGCACTGAACACGCTGCCAAATGTGATAGCCCTCATGGATCCTTCCCACCAACACCAGCATCTCTGAAATGCACAGGTGAGAACTTTTCCTGCAATACATCCTACATTCCTGTAACCCTCCTGACCTCAACCTTCGTTAGTCACTGTCCTCACCCATCCAGCCTCCTCCCTGTTCCCATTCCAGCACTGCACAGCCGTCATTTCACCGCCACACCCAGTCTTTTAATTTCTTTTTATTTCTCTCCTTTCTGCTACTTACCCCACTCCACATCTTCTCTTCTGCCCTCTATCTGAACTGCAACACTTCACTGTCCACGACTTCTACCATACTCTCTCTCCCCCTCCCTGTACCCGCTCAGCCTTCTCCTTACCCCCACCCATTCACCACTTCTATCATGCGCTGGTGCTGCTGCTCGCAGTGTGGTTTCAGTTCTGTGAGACTGCAGACATGAGTGCAAGTTGCATTTGTGTGTGTGTGTGTGTGTGTGTGTGTGTGTGTGTGTGTGTGTACTGCTGACAAAGGCATTTATGGCCGAGAGCTACAATTGTGTGCCTATCGCAACTCAACATCTCCGCTATATGGTGAGTGCCAACTTTCATTCTCTGCTATTGTTACATTCCATCGTGGATTTTCCATTGTTTGATTTTTGCCTGACGGCTTTTCTTGGATCCTAACCCTGTGCTGTTTTCCTTTGTAACTACTTTATTTTGCATCGCTATACTCAATGTTCATCCTTCTTTCTTTTCTTTCCTTTGTTTCTCTTGTTGCCTTACTAATCACACTGCGTGCTCTACTTATGAGCCCCACTCTATCAATAGACGGCCTCAAGACCACGCTGATTGTTGGTGCAGCATCTTATGTCTCACATTACTCCCGCTGATATAATTATCCTATACCTAAGAACTGATCACTCTCCTTGTGTCAGTTCCCGTATTTTTGCGTGTTACACCATCCACACTTTCTCTGTTCTATCCCTGTTCGCACCCACTAAATCTACCTCATCCAGTGACATCTGCTGTCCCCCCTCTTTACACTTGTCTGCCCTGAAACCTGTTACCCACAGTAATATACATATATGTATTAATGATTAGTTATTCTCTACTTTGACCCTTGTGACTTCTCACCAATTTTGGTGAGTTTTCGCCTTCCACTATCGTCATCTTCCTCAGATTTCATCTTGTTTTTTTCCCCTTGTGCATCCTTTTCCTATTTTTCACAAGTATTTGAGTGTATTTTTGAGTAATTTTTGCGTAATCTTTCAGACATAATTCTACTTTCTCACATAATTTTTCGCATTTTTTGCATCGCCATGGATCCTTGCCCCTTCCATATGCATCAATACAGAAACGTTTCCTTATCCCTAGCCAGATCCCAGTCCCACATACTGTTCCTGCGTTGTTGCTTGGCTAATGAAATCCCCCCTAATAGCCTTACCATCAAATTACCCATCTCTGGTTGCCACCCCTCCTTCCACAATGACCTTCACCTGTTCAGATTCCGCCAATCCTTAGCACTCACCAACATAGTCCCGCAAAACCATATCAACCAAGCCCAATCCTCCTTGCAGTACCTTCTCCCCATCCGCAAAATTCTCCTGCTATGTAATGTTAAATTCCTGGAACCCATAACGCACATTGAAACTCCTGCTCTGCAGGAACTTGAACAACATGGACAACACCACCTCAAAAAGCGCTCCATCCTGCTCATTTCCATTTCCTGCCTCGGAGTACCACTGTCCACCACTTCTACAACAACCTCCAAACCTCCACCATGCCCTCTCATAGCTGACAAACCCTTTGTCGCAGACCTACTACACTTACCTCACCCTCCAAAACTCCCTCCCACCACCGCACAGAACCCAGAACCTAAACAGACCCACAACACAATTATGAAGCTTTCCTCCAGAACCATTAGTCCCACAGAAATATCAATCCTTTCCAAAGGCCACAGAAATATCAATCCTTTCCAAACGCCTCACCTTTTGCCCACTCCAAAATTCAACCATGCAGGACTAGTTAAAGACCTTCTCTCCATCTCCTGGTTCCTAGAGTGGAAACACTTTTTCGCCACCAACCTGACCAATCAGACTCAACCAAAGACCAATATTGAACGTTGCCTAGCTCGGTTCACTCCTCTATCCAAACCACCACTTGTTAACTTTCCAGAATTTCTTAACCTCAAACCTTGCCTCAGCATCATTCGCCAAATCCCTCAACACGCAAACTAACCTTACATCCGCAGAAAGAACCGCAGTCCACCATCTAAAAGCTGATCCCAACCTCATAATCCTACCTGCAGACAAAGGCTCCACCACCATTATTGTGAACCACAAGGATAATGTGGCAGAAGGTCTCCGTCAGCTGTCAGATACTTCCACCTACAACCCATGCTACAGTGATCCCATTCCAGTAATCCAGCAGGATCTCCAGTCACTACTCAAATCCTTAGGCCCATCCCCGAAACCTCCCCCCAGAGTCCATCTCTCTACTTATCCCTACCACTCCCTGCACTCCCACCCTCTACATGCTTCCTAAAGTCCATAAACCCAACCACCCAGGACACCCCATTGTAGCTGGTTACTGTGACCCCAATGAGAGAATCTCTGCTCTCGTTGACCAACACCTTCAACCTATTACCTGGAACCTTTCCTCTTATATAAAAGACACCAACCATTTCCTTGACCGACTCTCCACAGTTCCTTTCCCATTACCACATGGTGTCCTGCTCGTTACTACTGATGCCACCTTCCTGTACACTAACATTCCTAATGCCCATGGCCTTATTACTATCAAACACTACCTTTCCAGATGCCCTATGGATTCCAAACCAACAACCTCCTTCCTAGTCTCCATGACCAACTACATCCTCACCCACAATTACTTCTCCTTTGAGGGCATTACCTTCAAACAAATCTGCAGTATGGCTATGGGCACTCGCATGGCACCATCCTATGCTAACCTATTCATGGGCAATCTAGAGGAATCCTTCCTAAAAACGCAGAGCCCTAAACCTCTCACCTGATTCAGATTCACTGATGACATCTTTGCTATCTAGATTGAAGGTGAGTAGACCTTGTTCACATTCCTCCAGAACCTCAACAACTTCGTCCCCCTTTGCTTCACCTAGTCCTACTCAACCCAACAAGCCCCCTTCCTAGATGTTGACCTCCACCCCAGAGATGGCTACATCAGTACCTCCGTCCATAACAAACCTACTAAGCACCAGCAATATCTCCATTCCATATCAAGAAGTCCCTTCCGTACAGCCTAGCCACCCATCATCATCGCATCTGCAGTGATGAGCAGTCCCTCTCAAAATATACCGAGGGTCTCACTGAAGCCTTCACTGACCGTAATTATTCTCCCATCCTTGTACAAAAACAAATCTCCCGTGCCTTATCTTTCCAGTCTACCACCACCTCCCAAAGTCCCACAGTCCAGCCACAGAAGAGTATTCCTCTCGTAACTCAGTACCATCCAGGACTGGAGCAAGTGAATTACATCTCCACCAGGGTTTTGATTACCTCTCGTCATGCCCTGAAATGAGAAATGTCCTGCCCACTATCCTTCCCACCCCTCCTACCGTGGTAATTCGCCATCCACCAAACCTACACAATATACTTGTCCATCCTTACACAATCCTGCTCCCAATCCCTTACCTCGTAGCGCATACCCCTGTAATATACCTAGATGCAAGACCTGTCCCATACATCCTCCTACCACCACCTACTCCAGTCCAGTCACTAACATCACTTACTCATCAAAGGCAGGGCTACATGTGAAACCAGTCATGTGATTTACAAGCCTAGCTGCAACCACTGTGCTGCATTCTATGTAGGCATGACAACCAACAAGCTGTTGCTAAACATGCTGCCAAACATGATATCCCTCATCTCAATCACTGCTTCACAGCCTGTGCCATATGGATCCTTCCCACCAACACCAGCTTTTCTGAATGGCGCAGGTGGGAACTTTCCCTGCAATACATCCTGCATTCCCATGACCCTCCTGGCCTCAATCTTCTTTAGTCACTGTCCTCACCCATCCAGCCACCTCCCTGTTCCCATTCCAGCACTATATAGCCGTCATTTCACCACCACACCCAGTCTTTTAATTTCTTTTTATTTCTCTCATTTGCATTACTTACACCCTGACCCCTCCGCATCTTCCCTTCTGCCCTCCGTCTAAACTGCAACACTTCACTGTCCGCCACTCCCACCATACTATCCCTCCCCTCCATGCCCCAGCCTCCTCCATAACCCCACCCAGTCGCCATTTCCATCATGCACTGGTGCTACTGCTCACAGTGTGGTTTCAGTTCTCTGAGACTGCAGACAGGTGTGCAAGTTGCGCTTGTGTGTGTGTGTGTGTGTGTGTGTGTGTGTGTGTGTGTGTGTGTGTGTGTGTGTGTCTACTGATGATAAAGACCTTTATGGCCGAGAGCTACAATTGTTTGAATCTTTTTGTTGTGCCTATTGCAACTCAACATCTCCGCTATATGGCGAGTGGCAACTTTCCTTCTGTGGTATTGGAACTTTGTATTAGAATTTATATTATTCAGAAATTCTGAGAGGTTTTTTCTCCATGAGGCCTGATAACGAAAGTATCTGTGTGTCGAAACCAAACATAAGGACTGCTTCTTTAAATTTTCCCATGTAAAAATTGCTACAACTGTGTTTAGTGTGTTCACCATAGCCCACCATCAGTTTGCTTATAGAATTTGTTGTTCCGTTGAAAGTAAGTTCATATGGGACAGTGTTTAAGATAACAGACATATCCTCTGTGAAAATGTTTTCAAACTGTGATATTACCTCATTTAGAGAAACAATAGTAAATAGTGATACAATATCAAAACTGGCCATAACATCACTTGATCTCAATGTGAATGATTTTAAGTTTTCAGAAAAATGACCAGAATCTGTAAGAGAAATGTCAGTTTTTCCTATAAACGGCTGTAGGATTTCCAAGCCCTTACCCACTCTTCTATTGCTGCTAAAACAAATACCAACAATAATACAGTTACCTGCTGTGAAAGCCTCTGTTCTGTGACTGATGGCTTGAACTTTGTTACTGAATTTGCTCTTTTCATTTTTCTTTCTCCTCATTCATTTCTCTTCCCCCTAATTGACCTAGCAGTCTTTACTTCCAACTCTCTCCTTATCTCCGACATTAGCACAATGCTATCACCTTGTTGTACCTGCTCTCCCTGACACCTCCACTTCATCTTTGTCTACTTTTGTCCTCAGCATTGTTGGTATCTCTCACCCTGTGGTCTGAGTGACCTGTCCTTCCTTTTAACCTTCCTGAATCTGCCTGTCTCTCTTCGTCAAGGAAGGAAGTATTAGTTCCAAAACAAGGAAGTGTCTCGCTTTTGCCTCTGCATGTGTCTCTTGGCAGCACTACACATTTTGCTTCATGAAGATAAGTGCTGACCAGCAATTCTGACTTTTACTGTGTTAATTTTCACAGTTAAATTTCCTTTTGATACAATTACTAAATTATTCTTCCTATAAAACTGTGAATAATGATGCACAATGTAACCAATCACAAAAACATTTTCCTTTAAAAAAAAATTACATTTTCATTCAAAGGCTCTGCTCTGTCCTGGGGAAATCAGCATCAAAAGTTTCCTGGGAGTAATGCTGTGAGCTAAACACTAAAAATGTTGCCTAATGATAGAACAAAGCATCTTAAATGCATCGTAATTTAAAAAATTAGTTTTGTTGCTGATTATTCTTCTGACGAAACACTTTGAGAGTCTGGTACTTTGATGGATCACCTTGTTTATTTTAAAGAGCCCTAAAGTTTTTAAAAATTGCAGAAACCTTGTTTTAATCAACACAGAAATCATAATAATATTTTTAAAAAAACTAGAAAAATTGTCAAAGAAAGGAATGTCCTGTTATTAATAGTATTTGTGGAACACTTATTCACTACCCACAGATTATCAGTGTTCCACAGAGCGCAGTTTGGGAAACTATGAGTTAGAGGAAATAGGTAAGAGCAACTTATTGAAGAAAATAGCCTATGAGACATACCTATTACATGGCTTATTTGGAGGAACACTCAACAGGAGACAGATATCCAAATTGATCCCCAGTCTGGCATGTACATTAAACATTTTGTTATATGTCTGATACTTGATAATTTCATAAGTATTGTACAAGTCAGTTTAAAGACTTTGGTTCCGGGCTACTTAAATGCAGACAACTATATCAACAGCACTACATCCGAAGTAAAAAATATCACTTGTATTGCTTTATCATGATGATGATGATGATGATGATGATGATGATGATATGATGATGATGATGATGATGATGATTATTATTATTATTATCATCATCACTTTTTATGGAAATCATTATCATCATGTTACTCTGACTGAGAATTCAGTGTAGTGTGAATCCCTGATGAGTGGCAGTAGGAGCCTTCTAACACTATGGTGTGGAAGCAAGGTGGTCCGTGGTATGTTCGTGGGAAATCACCCCCTACATAGCTTGCTGGAGTGTTCACAAAAGAAATAATAATCATTGCTGGGGGAATATGATGAACAAAAATGTTCTATAGGCATCATATCAGATAAAGATGGAGACCAATGTTGCTCAAAAGTTTCACACTGAGAACTTGTACACTCATCTCCACATGGGACTTACAAATGCCCTGCTGTGTGGGTTTACTTGAAGGAGGGAGAGGGGTCAGTACATTGGGCTCTAAAATCTGTGATGTAGAGGTTAGTTTTCAGATTACCATCAATACATTAGATTAAAGACCACACATTATGTTATTTCCAGTTAGACCGCTGAGCCACACACATACTGTTTTTCCATTACACCTTTGAACAACTTAGTCTGCTGTATTGTGACCATCATGGTTGCATCTAACATCAGTGTATGTCAAGCTGAAGGGGTTTATGTCTGAGAGATGACAGTTCTACTCTCAGCGTGACTGTAATAGCATTATATACTCATTGCAGTCGAAGGTGTTTGTGTTTGTCAACAGTGAAAGCTAACACAATGATGGGTGTGCTGCCCGTGTAGACTGTAACGTAGGAAACCTAACTATCTATGCGGACAGATTCACACCTAGTAAAGAACACCAGCACCAAACCAAAACGGGATGTGAGGGGGAGAGGGGCAAATGTAACTGGCCTGTTACAGTCGCATAAAGAAGGAGGTGGTCACCCACCGCTGTGGTCACATTGTCTCATCCAGGAGATGCACTTTCCTGAATGATCCCTTTAAATTTTCACTTTGTTTGGTGATTTGTCACCAAGTTTGACACACTTCTGACTTTTCCATCAACATGAGTGCATGTTTCGTAGCATTTGTGTATGCTCACTCCACAGCCTTTTCAGTTATTACGGGTATGCCGTTCTACATATGCTCTTAAGCTTGGTTTCATTAAGGCTATTCTTTCTGGCTGTTGCAATTTTCACTAATGTCTGTGCATTTTAATGGCCACTGCATTGTATATGTTGGCATACTGCTTTCAAAATGTTTCATATTGTAATCATAATACGTTCAGTTTCTTAATGACACATTTTTCCTCCTTAGCCTATGACACCTAAACGAGAATTTCCCCCCGTCCTGAGTATAATGAATGTTGTCGAAGGTTCTACTGAAGTTATCAGAAAAACAACATACCAGTTACTTAAAAATGTTGGCAATAAGAATTTCTGGAAAGATGCTCTCAGGTAAGAGCCATTTTTTTACTAATGGTTGTGGTTAGAAATGTAGACTTCTTTACAAATATTTTTATAAAGTAAGATCATTTGTTATGTATGTGAAAGTATTATATACCTTTCTCTGATCTGCAATGTTAGTTGTACAGTATATAAGTAAAATATATCAGAAGTAAGATATAATGAAAATAACTAGAACAGCTACCTGCATCTAATATTATCATAATATGTAGACCTGTATATAAAAATATTACCATGATTTGGGCTGGGTTGGGGAGAGGAGATGGGGATTTACTGCATTTTTGTGTAGTGTGTTGTTTATGTGTACTTGATTATTGTTATTGTTGTTGTTGTTGTTGTTGTCTTCAGTCCAGAGACTGGTTTGATGCATCTGTCCATGCTACCCTCTCCTGTGCAAGCCTCTTGATCTCAGAGTAACTACTGCATCCTACAGCCTTCTGTATCTGCTGAGTGTATTCATCACTTGGTCTCCCTCTACAATTGTTACCCTCCACACTTCCATACAATACGAAGTTGTTGATCCCTTGATGCCTCAGAAAGTGTCCTACCGTCTGTCCCATTCTTTTAGTCATGTTGTGCCACAAATTTCTCTTCTCCCCAATTCTGTTTACTATCTCTTCATTAGTTACATGATCTACCCATCTAATCTTCAGCATTCTTCTGTAGCACCACATTTCAAAAGCTTCTATTCTCTTCCTGTCTAAACTATTTATCTTCCATGTTTCACTTCCATACAATGCTACACTCCACACAAGCACTTTCAGAAAAGGCTCTCCCGACACTTAAATATATACTCGATGTTAACAAATTTCACTTCTTCAGAAACACTTTCCATGCCATTGCCAGCCTACATTTTGTATCCTCTCTACTTTGACCATCATCACTTATTTTGCTCCCAAATAGCAAAACTCCTGTCTACTTTAAGTGTCTCATTCCCTAATCTAATTTGCTCAGCATCACCTGATTTAATTAAACTACATTCCATTATCCATGTTTCGCTTTTGTTGATATTCATCTTATATCCTTCCTTCAAGACACTGCCCATTCTGTTCTGTTGCCCTTCCAGGTCCTTTGCTGTATCTGACAGAATTACAATGTCATTGGCAAACCTCAAAGTCTTTGTTTCTTCTCCATGGATTTTAATTCCTACTCCAAATTTTTCTTTTGTTTCCTTTACCGCTTGTTCAATATACAGATTGAATGATGTTGGGGGTAGGCTACAACCCTACCAACTTGGTAATTAGTAAATTCTAAAAGCTGCTATGCATAGGTAGGTGGAACATATTGTCATGCATTTATTTTCTGAAACATAGTGGTTCTCGTAGAAAAGAAACCTTCGGCTCATCTCAAAATTGAAAACTAAAACACTGCTGTTTGAACAGATAAAAGTATTTAATTTAATTTATACTAATGTAAAGTGAATCAGATAGCTCCCATGTTTAGAAAATATTAAACAAACACACACACACACACACACACACACACACACACACACAGGTACATTTAAAAAGAGTGTCAGATTTATGCAGGAAATACTTACTGGCTGAACAGAGGGATGTGGCAGAGTGGAAGAGACTGGACTCGCATTTTGATGGATGGTAATTCAAATCTGCATGTGACCATCCTGGCTGAGGTTTCCTGTAGTTTCCCTAAATTGCTTAAAGTGAATGCTGGGCTGATTCTTTTGAAAAGGACATGGCCAATTTCTTTCCCCATCCTTTCTGTGTCCAAGCTTATGCTCTATCTCCAATGGAAGTTAAGCCGTTATCTTCCATACTATTACTGGCCAACACTAGAAAAAAGTTTTATAAACTTATGACCGGAAACACACTTGACAAGACAGAGACCATTCTGTCCTGTGATATCCATCTATCTGCTGACTCTACAGGTAACGTTCTGAGCAGTTACCACTAGTTCTGACCCTTCATTCTGTCATCTTTCTCAAAGACTCATGAACTTGTTTGAACATACCAAACTATTGTTGGATTTGGTAACATGGGCACTATCTATTGAAAAGTATCAGGATAGACTCGTGTAATACGGTATTGACCACTAGATATAATGAGACCAAACCCACTAGCATAAAAGGAGGAGGGAGAGAGTATTGTGTTGTCAGTAGAGAAAATGTAATAGCAGAATAGGTCAGACAGAAGTGCTCAGTGACTTCAAATGGGGACTAGTCATTGGATGTCATCTGAGTAATAAACTCCTCAGGAACATTTCAACTCTTCTAAAACTGTCAGTCGACTGTTGATATGACTGTGACATGGAAGTGTGAAGAAACTACCATAGCTAAACCAAAACCAGGCAGACCTTTTTTTTTACTGATGGTCAGGGACTGTTGAGCACAGTAGATGTGTCTGCAAAAAATTACATAAAATCAATGGAAGAAATAACTCGTGAGTTCCAAAGTGCTACCAGCAGTCCAGGTAGCACAGTGACGGTACATAGAGAGTTCAAAAGAATGTGATACAATAATCAAGCAGCACCTTATAAGTCACACATTTCTGTAGTTTGTGCTAAGCAACACTTGAGAAAGTGTAAAGAGTGTCACCACTGAACAGTGGATGACTGGAAATGAATGATTTGGAGCAGTGAATCATGTTAATGAAAGGGTTAGGTTTGCCAAATACTTTGAGAACATTATTTGCCATCATGTATAGTTCCAACAGTGAAGTACAGAGAAGGTGATGTTGCAGTATAAAATGTTTTTTGTTGTTAGTGTGTGGTCTCCTTATTGCACTGAAGAAAGTACTAAATGTGGAAGGATATGAACACATCGTAAAACATTGTTTACTGTCTACAGTAGCTGGACAGTTCTGAGTCAATGATTGATTGTATCAGCATGGCAAAGCACCCTGTCATAAAACAGCATATGCAAGGCAATGGTTTGTGGACAGTGACATTCCTGAAATTGGCTGGCGTGCCCAGGGTCCCAACTTGAACCCAAGTCTTGTGATGAGTTAGAGTGTCGACTTCACTCCAGACCCCAGTGTACAATGTCACTACCTCCTATGGTTTTGGGTGGTGAGGAAGAATGGGCTGCTATTCCTCCACACACATTTGGACACCTCATTGAGTGTCCCCCACATAGTTCAAGCTGTCATAAAGGTGAAGCATGGACAGAATCCGTTTTAATATCCACCAATAGGTGTCCAAATGCTTTTGATTGGATACTGTGTGACACACGTTCCTTCAATGTTTGCATCTTGTCAGTGGATGTTGGATATAGCAGTGCCTTTAAATATACCCACAACCAGAAATCTATGATACTAAGTTCGTGTGAAGAGGTAGACCATGGCACTGGACCATCTTTAACAATCCATCGCTTGTGTGTGTGTGTGTGTGTGTGTGTGTGTGTGTGTGTGTGTGTGAGTGTGTGTGTGTGAGAGAGAGAGAGAGAGAGAGAGAGAGAGAGAGAGAGAGAGAGAGAGTGTGTGAGAGTGTGCATATGCGCACCCACATACATGTGCATGTTAGAAATATTTATACTAGGTGTAGAAATCACCTGACGCACTTCGTGCAAAATCAAAGCTGTTGTCTTTACGTCAAAGTAATATTTGTTATCTAGCATGGGCAATTTGTTGCACAGAAATTTCTTTCCCCATCCTTCCTGTGTCCAAGCTTATGCTCTATCTCTATTCTTCAAATCTATTAGCAAAAACATAATCTAATATGGTGTCCCTGTGGCCTGAAAATATGCACAAGTTGTAAGTGGTATGGATAAAGTAACTGCTCGGCAGAATTATCTATCAAGAGTGTGTCCAGTTCTTTGTGCATGTTTTATGATTATCTTCTTCTTATTGCAAAACTTGCTCTTCCATATCTGGCATGCAAATTGTGCAAGATCTGCTGCTATTTCTTGTCTTCGGTGCAAATGATACTGTCTCTGCAAGTTACTGGAACAACCTGCTGAACTTTTTTCTAGATGGTGTATGGCACTCACATTGTTGTATAACACAAACCACAAATGCTTCTCAATTAATTCCATTAGCTAATCGTTGCAGAAAGCAGTAGCTGGCATTTTCTGCTTGGAATAATCAGACTTCGTTTCACCGTTTATGGTGTTCAAACTTCAGGGAGTATCTAATCTCATTTTGATGCTACCACAACCTCAAAACAATAAATACACAATGGGTGATGTAGGAGACAGTTGTAAGAGCTTTGTCTGACAATAGTGTCACAGTGAGAGGACAAAACATGGAGACACACAACCAGTAAGAAATTAGCATGAACAGGATGACAGCCCACATTACTGAGTGTTGACCCTTCTCATCAAATGCAAAGTGGCCTATATATCAATAGGTATTTATTTCTAGAAATTAATGTTCGTTTTATCCCTCCCCTCTTCCCCATACCTCCATAGTCTCGAGCTGTACTATTCTCCTGTAAGAGTATGATACACTTTTCTTTATAAACAGCTTGTATATTTCATTTCAGTCACTAATGTTTGTTTGACCTATTAATGTAAGCTGATAATAACTAAAAGGGTCATCACAATACCAGATGTTTTTAAGAAATGACATAGTTTAAAGACATCATTGTGCTTTTCATTCCCCTTCAAAATATAGTGGCCTTCAAGCATGGAAGGAGCACATACTATGTTTGTAGCATGAACTCCAAAGCCTGATATAAAAAAGTCATGATTTTTTAAATATGTGCATCCACATGCTTGTGGAAATATGTCAAGAAGTGCCATATGAAGCTGTCCTCTCATGGGATGTGGAAGTGCAAGTGGATGAGGAGCCAGTGATTGCAACTTCATGGAATTCCACATTCCACTACACTGTAAAGTATGAGATGAAGAACAGGACATGTCAGATTTTTGCCTCGTGGAGAGGAATATGGCCTGTGAGATATGACATCATTTTTACATCACAAACATAACTTAGGAGCTGCCATATTGTATGGAGTTAAACTTCATGTTTGGAAGTTGTTCCTTTTTCTTCTTCTTCTTTTTATTATTATTATCATTATAGAGTATGTAACATTAATATAAGCTGTTTCAAAGTATCAGTAAATTGGGGCTCTTTTGAAACTGCTTCATTTTAGGTACAATTTGTTACAAGAGAGTGACAGGAAGCTACATATCTGTAGTTGAAGGCTTCCTGTACTTGATGTTGTTAGCATTATGACTTTAGTGCTACGAAAATATACTGCTTCAGTGTGCACACACACACACACACACACACACACACACACCATCAAGCAAGCACACCTCACACCTCTAATTCCGGCAGCTTGGGCCAGAATGCACCAATCACATGGGATGCAAGCAACAAGCAACAATCTGAAGGGGGCTGGGAAGGGGAGGGGATAGTAGTGTACAGTTGGGGAGAGAGACGAATGCTGTCTGGTGGAGTGTGCTGGGACTAGACTGCCAACAGGCTCAGAGTTAGGAGACCATGGGGTGTGGAGGTGGGCAAAAAAAAAGGAAGAGGAGTGGGGAAAGACAGTGGATGTATTGGCAGAGGGCTGTAAATAAACAGGGTGGGAGGTGAGAATCGGGAGCAGATGGCAGGATGGGGGGAGAGGGGGGGGGGACACTGTTGGGTGGAGGTTGAGGCTGTGATAATTATGGGAGCAGAGAATGTGTTGTAAGGATTACTCCCATCTGCACAGTTCAAAAAAGCTGATGGTGAGGGAAGGATTCAGATAGCTCGGGTAGTGAAGCAGCCATTGAAATTAAGTGTGTTACATTCAGCTGCATATTGTGCCACAGGGTAGCCTAATTTGGTCTTGGCCTACACTTTGGTGGTGGCCATTCATCCTGATACACAGCTGGTTGGTAGTCATATCAATATAAAAAGCTGTGCAATAATTGCAGCAGAGCTGGTAAATGATGTGGCTGCTTTTGCAGGTGGGGTAGGATAAACCTATGACAGGAGTGGAATAGGAAGTGCTGTTTGGGTGGATTGGGCAGGTTTTGCACCTTGTTCTTCCACAGAGTTATGATCCTTGTGGCAAGGGGTTGGGATTGGGTGTGTCATAGGGATGGACTAGGATGTTATGGAGGTGGGTTGACAATGGAATACCACTTGGGTAGGATGCCCCACATTTCAGGGCACAATGACAGGTAAGCCTTGGCAAACCATATGATTCAGTTGTTACAGTCCCGGGTGGTACAGGGTGATAGTAGGGGACACCCCTTTGTGGCCGGTTCTTGGGGCTGGTGGGAAGATTGGGATTGGGAGTGTGAGGGGAAATGGCTCGGGATATCTGTTTGCAGCTAGGTCTGGGGTATAGTCCCTGTCCAGGGGATAGTACCTGTCTGTGAAGGCCTTGGTAAGACCCTCAACAGACTGAGTAAGGGAGTTTTTGTTATGCAGATATGCAATCCCCAGTGACCAGGCTGTACGGGAGAGATTTTTTGGTGTGAAAGGGATGACAGCTGTCAAAATGCGGGTACTGGTGGTGGTTGGTAGGTTTAATGTGGCCAAAGGTGCTGATGGAACCATCAGAGAAGAGGTGGTCAACACTCTGGGTGGAGGAGGACCACGTGACGAAGATGGGAGAGATGATGTTGAAGTGGTGAAGGAATGAAGGTAGGGTGTCTGGGCCCTGAGTCCAGACCATGAAGATATCACCAGTGAACCAGAACCAGACTAGGGGTTTGGTGTTTTGGGATGCTAGGAAGGTCTGCTCCAGACGCTCAAGATAAAGGTAGGCATAGGAAGGTGCCATATTGCGGCCTGTGGCTGTGCTGAAGATTTGTTTATGTACCTTCTCTTCAAATCAGAAGTAGTTGTAGGTGAGGATAAAGTTGGTAAGGTGTATGAGGAATGAGGTAGTGGGTTTGGGGTCTGAAGGACTTTGGGAAATGCAATGTTTAGTAATGGTAAGATCATGGGCATGAGGGGTGTTGATGTATAAGGAGGTGATGAGTAGGGAACCAGGAGGTTAAAGGGTGGGGATGGTGGAGCGTCAGTGAAGAATGTGGTTGGTGTCTTTGACATGGTATGCTAGATTACAGACAATTGGTAGGAGGTGTTGGCCAATGAGGGCTGAAAGTGTTTCAGTGCGGGCAAAATAACCAGCCACAATGGGGTGTTCAGGATTGTTGTGTTTATGGGGGAGCATGTAGAATGTGGATTACAGGGTGTCAGGGGTGAGGAGGGAAATTGATTCAGGGGAGGTGTTCTTGTAGGGCCTAAGGCTTTATGCAGGGATTGGAGTTTGTGTTGGACTTCTGGGATGGTGGTGAAGGTTGTGGCCAAAAGCCTGTAAATATCTTTTAACAGTGCCTCTCTGCAACTTGACGTGTCTTATTTACGGTAAGTAGCAATCTGTCTTTTCCTACGTTGTTGATATTCCTTCCTGGAGTTTCCATTGTTTGAAACAATGACTTTTGTTGATACAGTCTTTACACAGTGTATACTATATATGGAGGTCTGGCTGTCACATCAAAGCCATGGTGTAGTTTGTAGCATGATGACGTGTGAGAAAGAAAGGTAGCAGGCGCATGTCCTCCACCTTCCAGACTTTTAGGAAAGTATTATAGTTCTTTCTTATTAATTTAACAGATGTATTATTTGTTACATAGGCCAATGATTGGAATCTTAACCGTGGCAGCCAGTATATGTTAGAAAGTAAATGCAAGCTACAGACTGGAAGGTTTTCCTGTTATGAAACTTCCATGTAAAATATATGTACTTAGTCCCTATTTTTTATGGATTGCTTCACATTTTTATCTTGCCAGTAAATATCATTTTTGGTGATGATGAGCAGCTACAAAAGAATCTCCTTTCCCATACAAACAAAATTACAAAACTAATCTAAATCTTGAAATCTGTGCGATGACATACGTTACTTCAGAGTGCTGGTAGTGAAAGCAACATCGAGAACATGGATATTATACCTGCACTAGCTGACATTAGACACTGTACATTAACTATGTTCAATGTAAAATCAAAAAAGGGATGAAAATTTGATAGAGTTAATGAATAACTTCTATAGTATGTGTCTCAGATGATTGCACAGCATTATGTAGTGTTCCTCTTCTGGCAATTTGCTGCTCAGGTCATCAAGAAGCCCAGAATCTTCTTCATGATTTTCTCAGCATTCATGATAGAGTTAACAGACAGTTTTATGTGTGTATATTTTTGTAAAGAAACTGTGATTTACATGGAAGATGGAGCCAGGAACTCCTGTTGAAGCATGCTGTGGTCACAAATTGCAATGACGAGTATGTTAATGAGATGCTGCAGGTCATTTCAGAATGTGCAGCAACCACAACTTGCACCACATTTGGTGTGCTTTGCAATGAGGAACATGTCCCATATGAGGATGGTTTAACTCGTAATGGAAGCAGATTTGTTGAATTTAGAAAGTGTGAAGACTTGGATCATAGTTATATGAAAAAAAGCACAGACAGAGTCTTGTTACAAAAAATGGGAGCTGTAGAATTAAGAACAAGTTAGATGTAATAAAGAAACTTATAGATGTTAAGATTCCAACAAATGCAAAGTTAGTATCCAGTGATGCACAAAGCTTGTTCACAAGCACTCCTGTGAAAGATTGTGTAGTTATTGTGTCACAAACATTGTATTTGCACTTCATTAATCTAGAACAACGTATGAGTATAGTTAGTAAAGCAGAATGTTGCTTAGATCAAAATTATTACTGGCTTTGAAGGAACTTATCATCCCCCTTGCTAGCAGAAATGTTCATGGGCAAGTGGGAGAGTGATTTTCTTAAGAGTGAACCACTGTTTTGTATTGTACTTGTTTTGTATTGCTACATATAAGTCAATGGTATTCTGTGTATGTGGAAAGGTTCCACTAGATGACTTCATAAATTCTTGTAAAATATGAACCGGTGGCGGACCAATATGGGGATTAATATGGAGTTAGGCAGTTCCACTATGAAGTTCCCATGCATCAACTTATAGATAGAAAATAGCAACCATAAATTTAAAATTTCTTAAGAGAAGCCTTTACCAACACGTCCATCCCAGCTTCTTCTGAACATCCAACAGCCTACTACACTCCTGGAAATGGAAAAAAGAACACATTGACACCGGTGTGTCAGACCCACCATACTTGCTCCGGACACTGCGAGAGGGCTGTACAAGCAATGATCACACGCACGACACAGTGGACACACCAGGAACCGCGGTGTTGGCCGTCGAATGGCACTAGCTGCGCAGCATTTGTGCACCGCCGCCGTCAGTGTCAGCCAGTTTGCCGTGGCATACGGAGCTCCATCGCAGTCTTTAACACTGGTAGCATGCCGCGACAGCGTGGACGTGAACCGTATGTGCAGTTGACGGACTTTGAGCGAGGGCGTATAGTGGGCATGCGGGAGGCCGGGTGGACGTACCGCCGAATTGCTCAACACGTGGGGCGTGGAAGGTGCACGTGCCCGTCGACCTGGGACCGGACCGCAGCGACACACGGATGCACGCCAAGACCGTAGGATCCTACGCAGTGCCGTAGGGGACCGCACCGCCACTTCCCAGCAAATTAGGGACACTGTTGCTCCTGGGGTATCGGCGAGGACCATTCGCAACCGTCTCCATGAAGCTGGGCTACGGTCCCGCACACCGTTAGGCCGTCTTCCGCTCACGCCCCAACATCGTGCAGCCCGCCTCCAGTGGTGTCGCGACAGACGTGAATGGAGGGACGAATGGAGACGTGTCGTCTTCAGCGATGAGAGTCGCTTCTGCCTTGGTGCCAATGATGGTCGTATGCGTGTTTGGCGCCGTGCAGGTGAGCGCCGAAATCAGGACTGCATACGACCGAGGCACACAGGGCCAACACCCGGCATCATGGTGTGGGGAGCGATCTCCTACACTGGCCGTACACCACTGGTGATCGTCGAGGGGACACTGAATAGGGCACGGTACATCCAAACTGTCATCGAACCCATCGTTCTACCATTCCTAGACCGGCAAGGGAACTTGCTGTTCCAACAGGACAATGCACGTCCGCATGTATCCCGTCCCACCCAACGTGCTCTAGAAGGTGTAAGTCAACTACCCTGGCCAGCAAGATCTTCGGATCTGTCCCCCATTGAGCATGTTTGGGACTGGATGAAGCGTCGTCTCACGCGGTCTGCACGTCCAGCACGAACGCTGGTCCAACTGAGGCGCCAGGTGGAAATGGCATGGCAAGCCGTTCCACAGGACTACATCCAGCATCTCTACGATCGTCTCCATGGGAGAATAGCAGCCTGCATTGCTGCGAAAGGTGGATATACACTATACTAGTGCCGACATTGTGCATGCTCTGTTGCCTGTGTCTATGTGCCTGTGGTTCTGTCAGTGTGATCATGTGATGTATCTGACCCCAGGAATGTGTCAATAAAGTTTCCCCTTCCTGGGACAATGAATTCACGGTGTTCTTATTTCAATTTCCAGGAGTGTATTATGCAGTATTCCACCACATGATCCACCCTCTGCTTTCTGCACCATTGTTCCAAGAAGACCATGACCTGGAGCTTAAGATATTAATAATAGCCACAAATGATGAATTTTTATCCAAAATTATGTACAACATTCTCAACAAAAAAAGGAGCAAGCCAGATCCCAACCATACCCACTGAACAATGTAGGTGTACAAGAAAGGCTTCTCTTAAGAAATTTTAAATTTATGGTTGCTATTTTCTATCTGTAAGTTGATGCATGGGAACTTCATAGTGGAACCTGGTTCAATAATTTGACCCAGAGTGTGGCAACCAGTGGATTGCTATTAAAGTCAAATACTCCAGTTGTTACGTATGTTATAGTGTAATTCATACCTCAGTTTTGAGCCTTTTCAAGTATACTGAGTGTTTATGTTTAGGAAAATGTGGTCACTTAACAACATTCTGAGAGATACACAAACTAAACAGTTGCTGAAGAACTCGTGCACTATGAAAAGTGGAACTCAGCGACTCTCTAATAAACAAGACAATCAGTGGACTGATGTTCATTGGACTCCTCATACCCCAGAAAGAGGAGTCTATGGAATTGAGACAGTGCTGATCACCTCTTTTGACAGCTTCAGTATGCTTGACCAGGAATTTATGAACTAGACATCAAATCATTAACATCAGATTCTGGGAGCCATTTTTGAAATGTTAGCTGTTGTTTGTCTGTTGTATTAAGCTGCAGCTGTGAAAGTTGGAAGGTTAAGTCTACTTTGTGATGAAATTGTGTGTGAAGCTTCATGTCTCACACCCAAACCTCCAGATGTCAAACACTAAGATCGGTATCAAATGTTGTGTGTCGATAGAATATCAACCAAAATATCAATTTAGTTCATGCTGTGTGCTGTCATCCAGTAGAACATGTGTAAATGGTAATTAAAAGTAACACACAACTGCAGAATATAGGAAAAGTATATCCGTGAGATGTGATCTCAAGGTGCGTGGTAGGTGAATTGATAGACTGTTAGATTATTGTACAGAACATCCTGTGTTTCGATCACACTGGTGACAATTTCATTAAAAATAAATAAATAAAAAATAAAAATAAACAGTTTACACTTGAAATTGTTATATGTGAGAACATTTTTCTGACACAAAAAAGATGTTTCAAAGTTTGTAGCAATGTTCATTTGGCAGTCTGCTTTCGGTTCATTAGATGAAAGTAGCAAACCTATAGCGTACATTTGTGTTGATAACACCACACCTATCTACACAAATGTTTTCTATAGGTTTGCTGCTTTCAACTAATGAAGCAAAAGCAGGCTGCCAAAAGAACATTGCTACAAACTCCAAAACATCCTTTTACATGTCAGAAGAATATTCTTCCATATAATTATTTCATGCATAAACAGTTAAAAAAAAAAAAAATCATCAGTGGGTTGCGAACTCGGGATCTTTAGTACGAGAACCTGGCGCTCTACCAATTATATTTATTTATTTTTTTTAAATGTCATTTTGTTAGTTATTGTTCATTATATCACTGATTCATTCAATGAGTTTTTTAATTTCTTTTTCAATTTCTTTTGTTACAGAGGTCTGATAACCCTCTGACCGAAGACACTGAGCTACCGTGCAGATGTTCAGTTCACGTATCATAGATTTTTTATATTTACATCTCATAGATATGCTTTTGCTGTATTCCATACTTTTGTTGGTACTTTTTAATTATCTTTTACGTGTCTTGTACTGGACAACAGCACACAGCATGAACTAAATCAGTGTTTTGGTTGATACTCTATCAACACACAGTGTTTGGTAGCGATCTGAGTGTCTTGACATCTGGAGGTTTGGGTGTAAGTACTGCATAAATGTTCTCTAACATCCAGTGCACTTCTATTTGTTAGCTTATTACAGAGGAATTATGAGAGGCAGGCATTTTCCAAAGATATGAGATATTAATGACTGAACAATAGTGGAAGAAGCCTTCACTGACAGTTTGCAGCTGAGTATAAGTAAATATATCAAGGTCCAGTTTTTCTGAAGCTACAGTGAATAATGTGGTGAATTTTCTGATGTACACCAGCGATTTTTAATGTTTATAGCTACTGACTTATACACAGAAATTTTTAACCTTCCGATAGGTGTACCTTCTGGTCGGACAAGGGAGATCGTGCATCTCTCACAGATGTCACTTGTTGTTAATAAACTTTATGTCTTCTTAAACATTAAATTTTTATAATAAAAGTAATATTAGGTATTATTCATGGGCTATACCAGCAACAACAAGGTAAAAAATTTATTTAAAAATAAAGTTATGTTTCAGAACACACATTTTCTTCCCACAGCTTCTCGAGGTACTGATACCTACTTTCTGTGTACAGATGTCAAATTTGTACAGTATTATGCTTGAAATTTTGGTTTCTCAATTTATAACAGTTATTTGGAAGTTGAAATACAATCAATGCAAACATTCCTTGAAGGATGTAAAGAAAACATACCATCTATATATCTCACATTTGAAATGGGTGATTACTTAGAAGCTGAAACACAATCATTGCAAACATTTCTTGAGTGCTGTAAAGAAAAAACTCTCCACGTATTTCACATTTGAAATGGGTGATTCTCATTTTCTTATTAACTAAACATGGCCTACATCTCTTCTTCAGAGTCTCCCAAGGTTCTTCTCCTCCTTTTTGTAGCTGTTGGTGTTCATCTTCTGTGTGCAACACATTTAAAACATTTGTACGGAGGTCTCCAGTGACTTTAGTACTTCTCCTTTTTACATGTTCTTGCACAAGTTTTTTCAGAAGACATTTGAGATGTTTTCTTCTTTTGAGATTATTGCTGGTGTTTTCTTTCCAGATTATAAATGAATTTATGGCAGCAACGTTCGTCATTGGAAAAAAAACACACCACCAGAGGCCATCGCTTTGTTTTTCTTGCAATGTTCAAAGACCCACAAAGTTTGTCAACAGTGTCAATGCCTCCTTTTGTGTGATTGTAGAAAGTTATAATTTCTGGTTTCTAGAGATTACCTGTTCCTTCATAGAATTTTCCATTGTTGTTAAGGCTGGATATCAACAAAACATTCTTGTACTTTTTTAGCATGTATGAAACAAGTGTTGCCTCCTTGTGAAAATCAGACAGACTTGAGTGGCTCTCTCACTTTCTGGTCACTGTGAATTTTGGAGGAATCTGAGGCTTATTTTTACGTAATGTGCCAATGTATGAAATTTTTTTATGCCTATTCCTTTACCAAATCGTAATCTATAAACCAATTGTCAGCCATGACACTTCTCCCACTGTAGAAAATGGGTGCTGCTAACCTTTTCAAAATGTTGAATGGTTTATTGCTTACATTAAATGGACCTTCTGGTTGGGTTCCAGTGCGTATTTCCGTTGTTGTTGTTGTTGTTGTTGTTGTTGTTGTTGTTGTGGTGGTCTTCAGTCCTGAGACTGGTATGATGCAGCTCTCCATGCTACCCTATCCTGTGCAAGCTTCTTCATCTCCCAGTACTTACTGCAACCCACATCCTTCTGAATCTGCTTAGTGTATTCATCTCTTGGTCTCCCTCTACGATTTTTACCCTCCACGCTGCCCTCCAATGCTAAATTTGTGTACCCTTGATGCCTCTGAACATGTCCTACCAACCGGTCCCTTCTTATAGTCAAGTTGTGCCATAAACTCCTCTTCTCCCCAATTCTATTCAATACCTCCTCATTAGTTATGTGATCTACCCATCTAATCTTCAGCATTCTTCTGTAGCACCACATTTTGAAAGCTTCTATTCTCTTCTTGTCCAAACTATTTATGTCCATGTTTCACTTCCATACATGGCTACACTCCATACAAATACTTTCAAAAACGACTTCCTGACACTTAAATCTATGCTCTATGTTAACAAATTTCTCTTCTTCAGAAATGCTTTCCTTGCCATTGCCATTCTACATTTTATATCCTCTCTACTTCGACCATCATCAGTTATTTTGCTCCCCAAATAGCAAAACTCATTTATTACTTTAAGTGTCTCATTTCCTAATCTAATTCCCTCAGCATCATCCGACTTAATTCGACTACATTCCATTATCCTCGTTTTGCTTTTGTTGATGTTCATCTTATATCCTCCTTTCAAGACACTTCCATTCGATTCAGCTGCTCTTCCAAGTCCTTTGCTGTCTCTGACAGAATTACAATGTCATCGGCGAACCTCAAAGTTTTTATTTCTTCTCCATGGATTTTAATACCTACTCTGAACTTTTCTTTTGTTTCCTTTACTGCTCGCTCAATATACGGATTGAATAGCATCGGGGAGAGACTACAACCCTGTCTCACTCCCTTCCCAACCACTGCTTCCCTTTCATACCCCTCGACTCTTATAACTGCCATCTGGTTTCTGTACAAATTGTACATAGCCTTTCGCTCCCTGTATTTTACCCCTGCCACCTTCAGAATTTGAAAGAGAGTATTCCAATCAACATTGTCAAAAGCTTTCTCTAAGTCTACAAATGCTAGAAATGCAGGTTTGCCTTTCTTAATCTTTCTTCTAAGGTAAGTCGTAGGGTCAGTATTGCCTCACGTGTTCCAACATTTCTACGGAATCCAAACTGATCTTCCCCGAGGTCGGCTTCTACCAGTTTTTCCATTTGTCTGTAAAGAATTCGCGATAGTATTTTGCAGTTGTGACTTATTAAACTGATAGTTCGGTAATTTTCTCATCTGTCAACACCTGCTTTCTTTGGGATTGGAATTATTATATTCTTCTTGAAGTCTGAGGGAATGTCACCTGTCTCATACATCTTGCTCACCAGATGGTAGAGATTTGTCAGAACTGGCTCTCCCAAGGTCGTCAGTAGTTCTAATGGAATGTTGTCTACCCCCGGGGCCTTGTTTCGACTCAGGTCTTTCAGTGCTCTGTCAAACTCTTCACGCAGTATCACATCTCCCATTTCATCTTCATCTACATCCTCTTCCATTTCCATAATATTGTCCTCAAGTACATCGCCCTTGTATAGACCCTCTGTATACTCCTTCCACCTTTCTGCTTTTTCCTTCTTTGCTTAGAACTGGGTTTCCATCTTAGCTCTTGATATTCATACAAGTGGTTCAACACCATATAAATGATTTTAGAGTGTGATTAACAAATGTGTATAAACTTTAATGTACATGTTTCAAGCTCAGACTATAAGCAAGAAACGCAGCACCCAATAAATGATTGTGTAATTATCTATTTATTTATAGTGAAGCACTTCAACCAGTTTTTTGAGAAGGGGTATGTTATTGGTGTTGCTTTGTGAGCAAACAATGAAGTGCTGATAGTTTATTGCGCTAGCCTCAGTTGTTTTTTCCCATGCATCCTGGAAAACAAGTCATTGAAGGTGAGCGAATAATGTTTTCCTGCTCTTGTAGCACTTATTGTTCTACCCTGAATTGTTCCCCTTTCAATCAAACGTGTTTGTAGGATCTTTGTGTTACAGTCGTAATCAGCTGTCTAGAGTAAACATGCTGCTGAAAAAGCTGTGAAAGCTATTGCTTTGGTGGGAGATGGCCACAGCATGCATTACGTTGTAGAAGTGTTAAGGACTACACCTACCACGATTTCCAGAGCTATATGGAGGTACAGGGAATCTGTAGGCTTTGCAAGGAGACCAGGCCCGAGTAGAGCAACATTGGAGAGAGACGACCACTTCTTACAATTTCAAGTTCTCCACAACTGTCACATCACTGCTGTTGAAGCACAAAATTGACTCCACAGGTTTGAGTGGTCAATGTTAGTGAGAGAACCATTTGAAGAAGACTGGAAGAAGCCAATTATATGTAGAGAAGACATTCTTCAGGTCTGGGACTCACCTGATAGCACTGCACACCTCGACTATGTTTCCCAAGGGAACATCTTGGCTGAACAGTACAACAATCAGAGTAAGTGTTGTTCACTGATGAGTTGTGATTTGGGCTCTGATCACATGACAGAAAAGAGAGAGTCTGGAGATGGCCAGGGGAAAAGTATTTCTCTTGCTCATTCTCAACCATGCCTTTGTAAGGGTGGTTCTGTGATGGTGTGGGCAGGAATCAATACAGCTGCAAGGACGTATTTGGTTTTCATGGAGCATGGGAGCCTTAGCACACATCAGAATGAAGAGGAAATCCTTCTGTATCATGTTGTGCCTTTGTTCCATTTATTGGTGACGATTTTGCATTAAAGCATGACAATGCATGCCCACATGTTGTGAGAATTGTGCAAGAGTTCTAGATGAAACATGGATTCATGCTTTGGGTTGGCCTGTCCTAAGCCCTGTTTTGAATCCTATTGGACAGATTTGGGACCGCCTGGCGAGAAGAGCCCATAGCACTATCCACAGATCCTACATGACCTATGGAAGGGGATATGATTCATCAACAAGACATTACCACATTAATCAGGAGCATGCCTGAAAAGTTGAATGCCATCAGTGGTGCAAGAGTTGGCAATACGTGCCTTTGAAGACGTGAACAGAGGTCTCAGAGATCATCTCGGAGGTCTGTGAAGTGAAGTGTGAAGTGAATAACATTGAAACAGACGTGTATTACCTTTATGAGCTTATTCAAAATTTTCATGAAGTGTGCATCTCTGGCTTGATTTATTAAATCTGTTTATAATCATCTTTCTTTTTTCATTGTTGGACACTACTGCAATATTCTATCATAAGATAGTGGATCAGTGTCTCAGAAGTGTCATAAATTTAAAAAATATTCAGTTTTAGTAAGAAATTGAAGTGTTGAGTTTTTCATGCTGGCCAGTGTATATATAACATGACGACTGAATCTTTGAAGGAATATGATGTATGTTTAATGTCAGGAGTCTTGTTAATCATCAAAACTGTTTTTTTAGTAACGACTTCCTAAGAGCAAATGACAGTCATGATAGCAGGAAATGCACAGGTAATAACTAATTAATATGTTAATAAAGGAAGGAATAAAGGTAACAAACAGCTTGCTGTGTAGTTGTGGCATTGAGTCACCAACAGGCGCATAAACAAGTGTGAGACTGATGACAAACTTCGTGATGAATCCTCCTTCATAGCTATCCAAACACATGTACATACACAACCAATTATTTATCTGTAATATAGTTGTGTGTGTGTGTGTGTGTGTGTGTGTGTGTGTGTGTTTTGTAGAAAAATTTGTCTGAAAGTTTAGCAGTGTTCTCAGTCTTGTTTGTGTGTTTGTCACTGGCTTAATGCCTCAACAGTACTGTGAGTTCTTACCTTTTCTCTTTCCATTATTTATATCCCAGCAAGTAATTTCCATTAACTAGGAACAGAAAAATTTCACAAAAATGGTACCTTGGAAAAAAACAACTCTAAAATGGTTTTTAGTGAAATAATGTGAATTTGACAGTTTTTTTTATATACATCACGAAATTTGTAATTTTTTAAATGAAAATATTATAAATGTGAGGATGACAGTCTTTTGATATTAGTTACTCTTAGTTATGTACTGTTAAAATTACATTTAGACTTCTGATCTCCTCAAGGCTGAGGTTCATGTATGGTCTTAAAATGGTAGTTCATTTCATGTATAATTGTCTTTGATCTGATGGCAAAAATAGCTCCAAAGTTAGCAAAAAAAAAACCACTGAATTTGTTGAGACCTGATGCCGAATTTGGGAAAAGACCAGTGCTGTTTGCGAAATTCGGCAATGGCAAAACAAATGAATTATTGGCAAATAAAACCAGCACAATATTGGCAAAAAACCAACGACATATTGGGGAAAAAAGACCAGTGTATTATTGGGAAAAGAATTTGCAATACTTGGCAAACAAACCAACACAGTATTTGGTGAAATGAACCAATGTGGCATTTGGCAAAATAAACCAATGCGGTGTTTTGCAAACAAACCATGCTATATTTGGCAGAAGCAGCCAATGCCGTATTTGGCAGAAGTGGCCAATGCCATATTTGGCAAAAAAAATCCAATGCCACTTTTTTTGTTTGTTTGTGTGTGTGGGTGTGGTGGTGGGGGGCAAGGCTCATGCTGGATTTCCATGTTTGACAAAAGAAAAAAACCAATGCTGTATTCCCATGTTAGGCAAAAAAGACCAACACAGCCTTTGGCAAAAAAAACCAAGGCCACATTTGGCAGAAAATAAAACTGTTTTCGTGTCTCTACCATTGACATATTAAACATTTCATTGCTTTTTGTTTTAGCAGTTGGGTACAAATTGGAAACTACAATGTGTCATCTGGAATAGATGACGATCAAGGGGAACCACTTTCGCTCCAGGCTGTGCCACAGTTCTACAAGTCTCTGTTCTCCGAATGTCGTGCAGGAGTATTTGATCCGCAGTATGATGACTTTTTCCTACCGGATATAGCAGCTATTAATCCTGCACTCGAACTGTGCCGTGCTCTGTTGAGGATTACTTTGCTAGAAGGAGCTGCAGGAGATGGACCTAGCAGGATGGATACAACTGCTGGTTAGTTGTTCATATTTTATTGTCTCTTGCATGTAATAAATTAATGTGTGGTAAATTCCATAACTGCATAAAAATGTTTGTTACACAGAGAGCTGATGAAGGGTTCAATAATTTGCTTTGTTGTTGTTGTACATAACAGATCTTAATATTATAGAACACCAGTCCAGAATTATTGCTTTGTTTTGGGGAAGGTAGGAGGAAAGGGGGAAAGGGGGGGGGGGGGGATTTTCACACAGTACATGTCACTCAAAAAAGACTTTCATTATCCTGTATTCAGGAAAATTCAAACAATAACTTCTTAAGAGCTCAGTATATATTGGTTTTATATCACTACACTGCAGTTAATGGCCCCTCTTTACCCAAGTGAATTTTGTTTTCATAAATCCGCTGTTACCATGATTGCCCAAAAATGTAAATTGTAAAGTACCCTGCATGTCTTTGAATTAACTTGGTAGAGGCTGCATTGCTGAGACTTGTGCTGGCTCTGCAGAAGCATGGAGGGATAGTCTTTAGGATTTGTTTTGAAATAAAACACCAAATTGCTTTGGAAATTTTAAAGCTCATCTTTAGTCATACACATGCACACTAGAAGGAAAAAAATCATTGAAAAGAGACTTATAAGGAAAAAACTTGATATTAACAAAGAAATTATGATTCCAAAATTGTTCTATGAATACCCATTGTGGAAAAAGTAATCAGTGTTGCATTGGATGCCTGTCAAAACTGCTGTGAAATAAATGAAATTGTGAAAGGTAGGTATAAATATCCCTTCTGTTTATTTTGTCTTTTCTGTTTTGCTTGAAAGTTAGTGATAAAATAGAATTTTGTGTGCTCAGACATTGCTACATGAAATTAGGTAAAGAGACAACTACATGGACTTCAGCAACAACTGTTTCTCTTTCTATTTAGCGACAGTGAATTGTATAACTTGAGAATCCAATTGATAAGCTTAGTGGAGTTGGAATAAGAATTAAATAAAATCAAATGGGTTACAATATTGTAATCAGAAGTGCATTGAAAATAAGATAAACAAAAGATATTTTATGCTAATCATTCAAGTTTGTACACAAAGATGCTCACATTCTAACAAGGAGGTGGAATAACTCTTTAGAGAGTTACACAAGCTGATAAATGATAGCAGAGACCTCTACAAGATGAACAGTAGGACAAAATTCACAAACAGTTATTCACTGGATATTTAGAAATATAAAGGCTGGGCATTAGTAGAATTTATTAAGAATAACAACTTGTTTGCCTGTAACTCATTCTACTGTAAAAAAAAAAAAAAAATGGAAAATTGAATTGGTGAGGACCGTAGGGAACCAAAAATAAATTTGTCTGTTTTCTCTAACAATGAAATTATACTGAAAGAGATTGCCCTGAATTACTTTTGAATTTCCAGAAATTGTCAACTCCTAAGGTTCATGGTGAAGTAGCTGGAAAGCAAGAAAGAAGCTGACTTATGAGAAAGGAATTCAGATGTGTGAGTTATGAGAACGTCATTAAGAACTGGAAGGTTTACCAGAGTAAACTAAGCAACAAATTCAGTATATTAGAAAATGATGATTATACATACATAGATGAAAGCAGCAATTATTTTACAAAGAAACTTACACAAACACCAAAAGATGTTATAGGTATGAAGAATTAAAAGAAAACCTTAAACTAAATGAGGAAATTATTAAGGGGAAGATGAAAGATTCAAGCAAATGTTAATCGGAGCATGGTAGAATGTACTGAATCAAATTAAAACTCTTTTTAAATGTTCTTAAAATGATGTGAGAGGGTAGGATGAAAACTTAGTAAGAGAGTTAATTGAAACAATAGTAGTCTATAAAAACACAAGCATAAACTTTACTGGGTAGGCATCACATAATACCAGTTAAGCTGCCAGATGGCATCTAACTGCAACAGAGAAAAAACTATACATTTGAAGATTTTCTTCTGCACTCATGTAGTTCAAGTGATGAATAAATTCTACAAGCATGTGAAGATTACTTGCAGCATTTACATAATTCAAGAGATGAATAGCAATAATGGCTTTCAGAGCTAGTGGCTTCTTTTTCAGGCAGAAGGGTTGAAGAGGTGAAGGAAAATGACTGGAGAGATCTAGGAAGAGGGGTATATTTTGGAAAAGTAACCCAGAACTGCGGGTCACGGGAGACCTACTGGATGGGATGGTCTTCTCATCCTGTCTAGTAAGTCTCCTCTGACCCACAGTTCTGGGTGACTTTGCTGAATTTTACCTTTTTTTCTATATCTCTCAAGTCCTTTTCCTTCACCTCTCTTCCTTCCCCTTTAACACTTGTGGCCAAGAAAAGGAGCCACTGGCTCCGAAAGCTTGCATAATTGTAACCTTCTTTTATAAATTTTTTCATTGATGACAACAGTGCTTTACACAGCCAGATACATTCAATATGTGACCCCTGGCTGCTAAATTTCTGAAGATAGGCATATTTGTCGAATGAAACATGTCAATAAAGCAAAGTTATATCCAACTTGTGGCTGCTCTGTGAGCTTAATTTCTAATGGTTACTGTTCCCCCTGCAGGTGATGCCTCCACTTGATAACAGAGATAGTTGAGAGTAAAAATAATGACATTCCAGGAGCAATGCGAGATGAGATGTACACATTTAAAGTATGAAGAACATATGATGCCTGAAGATCATGGTGTTTCAGTAGAAAAGATTAAACCTGAAGCAAAAGGGGGTGGGAAATAAGCTATTTAATCAAATGCATTTTGTGGGAAGGATCTTGAAAGAGAAAAAATGCATAACAAACAGTTATCTTTACCATTTAATGAAAGCTGTAGAAACTGCCCATATATTAGTTTCAAGCTAAATCATGGGAGAATGACCTACACTGTAATATCAAAAATATGCATCCTTTGTGAATCAAAATCTCCAGTTTATTTCATGTGTGTTTGTTTCACTAACAGCCCATTACTTGTGAATGAGAAGTTACTGTTATAAAAATAATTCTTAAGTATTAGTAAATAAGTGAAACATTTATAAAAAACAATTACAACACAAAAATAGAAATAAGAAAAGGGAAAACCCAAACACATTTTATGATTGTGTATAAGAATGAAAAATGACAACAAATAAGAAGCAGTGCAATGCAGCTCCATAAGACATAATTACAGTTCCACAACTCACAAAGTTCAACATCTGAGTTCCATGGTATTCAAAATTTGGAATGTTAAATTGAAGAAGTCTACTTACTATGTATTCTTAATTGAGACTCATGAGGGAACTGTTATAAGCTGTGTCATTCCTCAAAGATAGATCTACAGCTATGTGCACAATAGGTTATTGGCATTTTGGGGAGATTCTGCACACTTCATAGTTTCACTACGCTCACAAACATCTTGTTAGTTACAAAAATGTTCTCACCAAAAAGTATAGCATTATTATTTCCATTCTATTTATATACCATTTTAGCAATATTTTGATAATTGATATTTCTGTCTACACTATCTCTTAAATGTAAGTAGTACTTTTATTTTTTGTCATTCAGTTTAAGCTTACTTAGGAAATCTTAAAAGTTTGCTAACTGCTAGAAATTTGGTGTGGATTCCAGTGCTCCTTCAGTTAGCAAAACATTTGCTGCCTGAAGACACCACCCTTGGCTTGGCTCACCTGCTTCTGGTGCCAGACATAAACAGGGTGAAGGATTGCCTGGACAGCCTACCTGCCACAGCTATTTCAATACAGATAGCTTGCTATTATTGTGCTCTGACTGGTTATTCTGCTGTTTATGGCTCTCAGTCAGAAAAAACGGCTATTGAGGACATGTTTCTGTATAATCCTTCTGAGGTGCGTATCACCAGTTTGTGTGTTTGTATTCAAGTATGCAGACTAGTTCCTTTTTTACCATTATTATATTTTGTTTATTACATAAAACGGTCACATCATGGATCAGAACGCATGTTAAATTGTAGGTTCCCATATAACTTCTTGAATAAGTCCATTTAAATGTCAAGGTACTTCACTATCACTATGGTGCACAAACTGATCTTTGGGTTGATGGCAGGTTTACCTTGGAAGTTAGTGACTGGATAGAAACCGAGTGACTGAGATGTTGGTTATTTAACAATTGCTAATAAGTAAGTGTCATAATCACTTGACACCAGTAGCTTTTCAATTTCATAAGTTAGTATGTGGTATGGTAGAGTTACCCCATCATAAATAGTAAACTAATGAATAGGAGAGAAGGAAAGTTGCTACTCACCATATAGCGGAGATGCTGAGTCGCGATAGGCACAATAAAAAATTCACACAATCATAGCTTTCGGCCATTAAGGCCTTTGTCAGCAGTAGATACACATGCACATACACACACACACACACACACACACACACACACACACACACACACGCAAGCACAACTTGCACACACATCTGAGACTTGAATGAGAACATGATTGGTCATGGTCACCTTGACCTGGGAGAACGTTGTAGGTTTGGAGTCAGTCAGGCTTTGGAAAGGGTACTGTTCAGCAACAACAAGGCCATGGGTGTTGGGGATGGTAGTGTAGAGGCTAGGTGACTTGAGCAGTGACAAGCATAGTGCTGGCTGGTAAAGGAACAGGAACTGTGGATGGGCAGTAGAGGAAATGTTTGATGTCTTCAGTATAGGATGATAGGTCATGGTTATGCAGAGTGTGGCGGGGTGGGGGTGGGGGGGAGCGAGCGAGAGAGAGAGAGAGAGAGAGAGAGAGAGAGAGAGAGAGAGAGAGACACTCAGTGGAGAGGTTTATGGACTGACCTAAGAATTTGAGGAGGGATTGGAGATACGACTCGTTTTCTGGAAGTTACTGTGGCAGGGCTTATAGATGGATGTATCGGACAGCTGGCAGAGCCTTCTGCCAGGTATTCCCTGTGATTCAGAACAACAATGGTGGTGACTTTTTCAGCAGGTAGGGTTATAAGGTCACGGTCAGTTTTTAGGCAGTGAATTTTGATTATTTCTTGTTGTTCCATCCTGGACTTTGTGTTGTTTAATGAAGAGACTTGCTTGGAATTGACAAGCATGGAGAGTTGCATGAAACAAATTTTTGTCCAGAAACCACAGCAAAGGTGTGCAGTATTTGATGTGTGCAATGATGCACAGACAAATAGCTGTTTCAGCTGTTATAATATAATAATGTCATGTGACTAGGGCCTCTGTCGGGTAGACCATTTGCCTGGTGCAAGTCTTTCAATTTGACGCTACTTCGACGATTTGTGCATAGATGGGGATGAAATGGTGATGATTAGGACAACACAACACCCAGTCCCTGAGCGGAGAAAATCTCCGACCAGCCAGGAATCGAACCCGGGCCCTTAGGATTGACATTCTGTCATGCTGACCACTCAGCTACCGAGGGCAGATGTTTATTAAAATTAATTAGACTGTTCTAAAAAAAAATTATTATCACTTTACTTTTTGATCCAAGCGGGAGGAGACTGGCTTGCTTGGTTGATGACATAGTTGTCAGAGAAGGAGAGAAGTGGGGTGTGAGTACTGGCTGCAAGAGATGAGATGTGGACCGTGTTTTTGATGAGTAAAGGTAAAGGAGAAAAGGTAGGGTTTTTTTCAGGGGTGGGTAGGGGGGCGGCGGCAGCACCATAGGTACCAGCACTGGGACTCTCGTGACTAGTTATGCCCCTGCATGGAATACTGAAGTAATACCAAGTGAGGTGGCGCAGTGGTTAGCACATTGGGCTCGAATTTGGGAGGACGGCAGTTCAAACCCATCTCCGGCCATCCTGATTTAGGTTTTCTGCGATTTCCTTGAATCATTTCAGGCAAGTGCCTGGATGGTTCCTTTGAAAGGGAAGCTTGTGCTCCGTCTCTAATGACCTCGTTGTTGATGGGACGTTAAACACTAATCTCCTCCTCCTCCTCCTCCTCCTCTTCTTCCTCTTTACTAAAGCTAATACCTAAAGTTGGAACATTGTAACATTAGGTGAAAAACCTCCACAATGGTTCATTTCATATTTGGAAAGTACAAAGCAGGAGGTTATTCACTAAAGATTTTCATCTGACTACTGAACTCACATAATCAATGGGGAGAAGGGTTTGTGGAGGAAGGGGGGGGGGGGAGCAATTCACAGTCGATTCTGTTCAGGGTTCTGTTGCATAGAGTTTCTGACATGGAGCTCTTGTGATAGGGAAATTTTACTGTACCAGGTAGGCAAATGGTGAGTGAAGACAACCATTTAAATTCTTAGGAGTTGAGAGTGCATGCAGATGAGAGCTTTCTAGGAAGTATCATGTTCAAGATGATGTACAGAAACTGAATGCTGATATCTTCATAATAAGAATAATTTTCTGTGAAACACAGGCTTGCTTACTTCCATCCATTTATCTGCTATGGTATCCTACCTTGGGGCAACTATGTGCACCCATCAGGAAAGGGCAGTGAGGCGAATCTGCTGTTTCAGGTCACAAACTTCGTGTAGGCTGTCTTTCAGGCCTCAGAATGCTAGCTCTACTATCCCTGTGAAAATACCTAATTGTGAGATTTACCATGAACAGTGCTGACTCATTCAGAAGAAGGAACAACATAAATTCAGTGAAAAAGAGACAGAAAACCAAATTTCACTTAAAAAACACTTCCTTAAGTATTGTGTAGAAAGGTGTGCAGTACTCAGCAGATTTCATTTTCACTAGGCTTCCACAGAACTGAAAAACATTGAGTGATAAACCCCAAGCTGTCCAGAATAAGTTGAAAGATTGCCTTATGGCACACTACTCCTGTTTGTACAGGAGTTCCTAACTGTAATTCAGAACTTTATTCCATTATGCATTATTTACTTTTATACTCTCTCATGATGTTTTTTGGTGTTGTATTAATTTTTTTAGCTTCTTTTGTCTATGAATGTTCTAATCAGCATTCTGTAAACTGTGTACTGACTCATTCCATGATTAAGTGGCATTGACTCAGATAGCCCCACAGGACCAAATAATATATTTCCTGCGTGGAATGTTTCCCTCTATTATAACCATATATATATAAAGTGCTGGCAGGTCGACAGACACACAAACAAACACAAACATACACACAAAATTCAAGCTTTCGCAACAAACTGTTGCCTCATCAGGAAAGAGGGAAGGAGAGGGAAAGACGAAAGGATGTGGGTTTTAAGGGAGAGGGTAAGGAGTCATTCCAATCCCGGGAGCGGAAAGACTTACCTTAGGGGGAAAAAGGGACGGGTATACACTCACACACACACACATATCCATCCACACATATACAGACACAAGCAGACATATTTAAAGACTCTTTGTCTTTAAATATGTCTGCTTTTGTCTTTAAATATGTCTGCTTGTGTTTGTATATGTGTGGATGGATATGTGTGTGTGCGAGTGTATACCCGTCCCTTTTTCCCCCTAAGGTAAGTCTTTCCGCTCCCGGGATTGGAATGACTCCTTACCCTCTCCCTTAAAACCCACATCCTTTCGTCTTTCCTTCTCCTTCCCTCTTTCCTGATGAGGCAACAGCTTGTTGCGAAAGCTTGAATTTTGTGTGTATGTTTGTGTTTGTTTGTGTGTCTGTCGACCTGCCAGCACTTTCATTTGATAAGTCACATCATCTTTGTTTTTGATATATTTTTCCTACGTAGAATGTTTCCCTCTATTAAAAACAAAGATGATGTGACTTACCATACGAAAGTGCTGGCAGGTCGATTGAAACACAAACAGACACATACATACACACAAAATTCAAGCTTTTGCAACAAACTGTTGCCTCATCAGGAAAGAGGCAAGGAGAGGGAAAGACTAAAGGAAGTGGGTTTTAAGGGAGAGGGTAAGGAGTCATTCCAATCCCGGGAGCGGAAAGACTTACCTTAGGGGGAAAAAAGGACTGGTATACACTCGCACACACACACATATCCATCCACACATATACAGACACAAGCAGACATATTTAAAGACAAAGAGTTTGGGCAGAGACGTCAGTCGAGGCGGAAGTGCAGAGGCAAAGATGTTGTTGAATGGCAGGTGAGGTGTGAGTGGCGGCAACTTGAAATTAGCAGAGATTGAGGCCTGGTGGGTAACGGGAAGAGAGGATATATTGAAGAGCAAGTTCCCATCTCCGGAGTTCGGATAGGTTGGTGTTGGTGGGAGGTATCCAGATAACCCGGACAGTGTAACACTGTGCCAAGATGTGCTGGCCGTGCACCAACGCATGTTTAGCCACAGGGTGATCCTCATTACCAACAAACACTGTCTGCCTGTGTCCATTCATGTGAATGGACAGTTTGTTGCTGGTCATTCCCACATAGAATGCATCACAGTGTAGGCAGGTCAGTTGGTAAATCACGTGGGTGCTTTCACATGTGGCTCTGCCTTTGATCGTGTACACCTTCCGGGTTACAGGACTGGAGTAGGTGGTGGTAGGAGGGTGCATGGGACAGGTTTTACACCGGGGGCTGTTACAAGGATAGGAGCCAGAGGGTAGGGAAGGTGGTTTGGGGATTTCATAGGGATGAACTAACAGGTTACGAAGGTTAGGTGGACGGCAGAAAGACACTCTTGGTGGAGTGGGGAGGATTTCATGAAGGATGGATCTCATTTCAGGGCAGGATTTGAGGAAGTCATATCCCTGCTGGAGAGCCACATTCAGAGACTGGTCCAGTCCCGGAAAGTATCCTGTCACAAGTGGGGCACTTTTGTGGTTCTTCTGTGGGGGATTCTGGGTTTGAGGGGATGAGGAAGTGGCTCTGGTTATTTGCTTCTGTACCAGGTCGGAAGGGTAGTTGCGGGATGCGAAAGCTGTTGTCAGATTGTTGGTGTAATGGTTCAGGGATTCTGGACTGGAGCAGATTCGTTTGCCACGAAGACCTAGGCTGTAGGGAAGGGACCGTTTGATGTGGAATGGGTGGCAGCTGTCATAATGGAGGTACTGTTGCTTATGTACGTATGTGTCTGTTTGTGTTTCTATCGACCTGCCAGCGCTTTCGTATAGTAAGTCATATCATATATATATAAAACAAAGATGATGTGACTTACCAAATGAAAGTGCTGGCAGGTCAACAGACACACAAACAAACACAAACATACACACAAAATTCAAGCTTTCGCAACAAACTGTTGCCTCATCAGGAAAGAGGGAAGGAGAGGGAAAGACGAAAGGATGTGGGTTTTAAGGGAGAGGGTAAGGAGTCATTCCAATCCCGGGAGCGGAAAGACTTACCTTAGGGGGAAAAAAGGACGGGTATACACTGGCGCGCGCACACACACACACACACACACACACACACACACACACACACCTGTGTAGGCATACAACTGTATTTATTGAGGAGTCAATAATATTCCAGTCGAATGTCTGTATGTGACGTGCCATGTGACAAAAAAAATTCTGTTCTATTGCTTTTTGAAAAACAATGAGGCATAATGATAAAGTCATCAGAGTACATGGACCACTCATTGAGTGGTTCACAGTTTTTCAGTGATGGTATCAGGTTTATACCAGTGTCACAGCTGCAAAGCCAATTTTGCAGCATGCATCCTGCTGTGACTACCCCACTGGTACAACATTTTGTTGGCTTAGCACACTCTCATCATCAGATGCTGGTGATGCTACTCAGGTCCCCATGTTTCTTTAGTCATGCTCTTCACTGTTGTATATTGTGTATTCAGTACACTTACAACTGCCCACTTTATTTGTTTGAACCAAATTTGCTACATGCATTGAGAGGCTTGGTGTTTTGTGTGGTGTTCACTATGTGGTCTCTTCTGGAGCTTCTGAGGTATACTGAATGCTGGCCACCCCTATCATAGTGGTTGAGAGGGCCGATATTGAAATGTCTGTTCCGAAAGTTATGTTTTCGACCCCAACCAAATGTAGAACCTGTGGTATGAGTCTCTGAACACAGTAGTTTAGACTTCGGCCTGTGTAAGTGTATGACAAATGGGTGATCTCTTCTGCATTGATTCTGAAGCTGTTGAGTGTATGGCATCCACTCCTGCTCATCTAAGAATGCAAGTGCTGAGGTCCCAAACCCTCCTGCTTCACTCTTAGTGCGGCTTTCTACCATTCTGAATCCTGTAGACTCCAATTGTGTCACATTTTCACACAGTCCTACAGAATGTGATAAATTCCAGACTCTCATAAATCAAAGAATGGAAAGTTCAGCTTGGAATATCAACATTGTTATGAAAAGGATAGAGTGCTACTCACTGTAACGATGAAATACTGAGCTGCAGACATGTACAACTAAAAGGTTGTTACACATTAAGATTTTGACCAAAGCCTCTTCAAAAAGGAAAGCAAACAACACACAGTTGCACAAGCAAGCCCACCTCTTGCACACATGACTGCTATCTCTGGTTGCTCTGGCAAGAACACAGCTGTGGCAGACGAAAGCAGCAGTCTGAAGGGGGGGGGGGGGGGTAGCAGGTTGGGGGCAGAGAAGTGAGTTGGGGGGGGGGGGGGGTAGTGTGAAAGCAGAGAACTAGAGAAGGTTGAGGCTGGGATGATTTCAGGACCAGAAGGTGTGTTGTAAGGATAAATTCCATCTGGGCAGTTTAGAAAAGCTGGTGGTGGAGGGGAGGATCCAGATGGCCCAAGTTGTGTAGCAGCCATTAAAATCAATTATGCTATGTTCAGGTGCAGATTGTGCCACAGAGTGGTCCACTGTGCTCTTAGCCACAGTTTGGCAGTGACCATTTATCTTGTTGAACAGCTGATTGGTAGCCATACTAATATAAAAAGGAAGTCTGAAGGACATTGGGAGAGTCAGTGGTCACAGTGGCAAGACCATGCACATGAGGAACATTGGTGTATAGGGAAGTGGTGTCAGCAGTGATGAGTCGGGATAGAGAAGGAAAGGGATGGGAATAGTGGAGAGTCAGTGAAGGAAGTGGTTGATATCTTTGATGTAGGTGACTAGACTTTGGGCAGTTGGTTGGAGGTGTTGGTCTATGAACACCGAAATTCTTTCAGTGGGGACATAATAAGCAGCTGCTATGGGTTGTCCAGGTTTTTTGGGTTTGTGGATTTTGGGGAACATGTGGAAGGTGGGTGTTGGAGTGAGGAGGAAGTTGGATTCAGGGAAGATGTTCTGGGAAGAGCCTAAGGCTTTAAGCAGGGGTTGGATGTTATGTTGGACCATTGAGATAGGATCACTCCGGCAGCACATCCCTTGCTCCCGTAACCTTCCTGGTATAAACGTAAGGTCCCCTCACCCACCCACCCACCCATCCAGCTGTGTGACTGTGTGTGTGTGTGTGTGTGTGTGTGTGTGTGTGTGTGTGTGTGTGTGTGTGTGTGTGTTTGTACACACATCATCCCCTGTCCCAGTACCCCCACCCAATTCATGTCAGGTAGTTGGTTTTGTGCTGCCATCTCAAGCCCTAGGCTATGAAATCGTGTGCCCAAGCTTCTGCCACATGCCCCCTCTACCGTACCCATAGTTAGCCCACAGATGACAGACCCCCCCCCCCCCCCCCGCTCTTCCACAAGTCATTAGACACTTCCCCCTACCCCCTCTCTGCCTCACATCTTCCACCATCCCTCACCCCACCCCACCCTGCATCCCCACCTCGCTGCAGTGCACTCACCATGTGCCAGGAAAGAGCTGGCTTTGTACCTTTTTTTTTGTACCTATCGATGAAGCAGCACTTCTGCCTTCCAGCGAGTCATCTACTTTATTCCTAAATAATTCACAATTCTCAACTAGAACTTTCCCTACATTATTACTTTTTTGTTTATATATGTTTAATAACAGACACTAGGGCTTCCACTACAAAACCCTTCAAATAGTAGTTGCTTTTCAGGGAAGAAGTAAATAATTATATTTCAAACAATGGAAAATCCAGGTGGAATGTAACAATACCAGAGAAGGAAAGTTGCTATTCACCATATAGCGGAGATGCTGAGTTGCGATAGGCACAATAAAAAGATTCACACAATCATAGCTTTCGACCATTAAGGCCTTTGTCAGCAGTAGACACACATACACACACGCCCGTGCGCGCGCACACACACACACACACACACACACACACACACACACACACACACACACACACAAACAAACGCAACTTACACACACGTCTGCTGTCTCAGAGCTGAAACTACACTGTGAGCAGCAGCACCAGTGCATGTTGGGAGTGGCAACTGGGTGGGGGTAAGGAGGAGGAGGCTGGGACGGGGAGGGGGAGGTATAGTATGATGGGAGTGGCGGACAGTGAAGTGTTGCAGTTTAGACGGAGGGCAGGAGAGAAGATGCGGAGGGGGAGGGGGTAAGTAGCGGAATGGAGAGAAATAAAAATAAAAAGAAATTAATATGAACCTTTCCTCCTGAAGCCGTAGTCCCACAGAAATATCAGTCCTTTCCAAAGGCCTCATCTTTTGCCTCCACTCCCGAAATCAATCATGCAGGACTAGTTAAAGACCTTCTCTCCTTCTCCCGGTCCCTACAGTGGAAACACTTTTTCACCACCGACCATACCAATCAGAATAAACCAAAGACCAATACTGGACATTGCCTAACTCAGTTCACTCCTCTGTCCAACCGTGATCCACCCCCACTGCCTCCAAACCTCACCCTGTTAACTTTCCAGAATTTCTTAGCCTCGAACCTTGCCTCACCGTCATTCCCCAAATCCCTCAACATGCATACTAACCTTACATCCGCAGAAAGAACTGCAGTCCATCGTCTAAAAACCGATCTCGATCTGATAATCCTACCTGCAGACAAAGGCTCCACCACCGTTGTTTTGAACCGCAAGGATTACATGGCAGATAGACTCCGTCAACTGTCAGATACAAACAATGCCACAGTGATCCCATTCCACCAATCCAGCAGGATCTCCAGTCACTATTCAAATCCTTAGGCCCATCCCAGAACCTCTCCCCAGAGTCCATCTCTCTACTTACCCCCACCACTCCCTGCACTCCCACCTTCTACATGCTTTCTAAAGTCCATAAACCCAACCACCCAGGACGTCCCATTGTGCCACCACTGAGAGAATCTCTGCTCTCGCAGACCAACACCTTCAACCTATTACCCGGAACCTATCCTCCTATATAAAAGATACCAACCATTTCCTCGACCAACTCTCAACAGTTCCTTTGCCTTTACTACATGGTGCCCTGCTCGTCACTATTGATGCCACCTCCCCGTACACTAACATTACTAATGCCCATGGCCTTACTGCTATCGAACAATACCTTTCCAGACGCCCTATGGATTCCAAACCAACAACCTCCTTCTTAGTCTCCATGACCAACTATATCCTCACCCACAGTTACTTCTCCTTTGAAGGCGTTACCTACAAACAAATCTGCGTTATGGCTATGGGCACCCGCATGGCACCATCCTATGCTAACCTATTCATGGGCAATCTAGAGGAATCCTTCCTAAAAACCCAGAACCCTAAACCCCTCACCTGGTTCAGATTCACTGTTGACATCTTTGCTATCCAGATTGAAGGTGAGTAGACCTTGTTCACATTCCTCCAGAATCTCAACTACTTCTCCCCTGTTTGCTTCACCTGGTCCTACTCAACCCAACAAGCCACCTTCCTAGATGTTGTCCTCCACCTCAGAGATGGCTACATCAGTACCTTCATCCATATCAAACCTACTAACCACCAGCAATACCTCCACTTTGACAGCTGCCACCCATTCCATACCAAGAAGTCCCTTCTGTACAGCCTAGCCACCCATGGTCGTCGCGTCTGCAGTGACGAGCAGTCCTCTAAATGTACCGAGGGTCTCACTGAAGCCTTCACTGACCGTAATTATCCTCCCATCCTTGTACAAAAACAAATCTCCCATGCCTTATCGTTCCAGTCTCCCACCACCTCCCAAAGTCCCACAGACCAGCCACAGAGGAGCATTCCCCTCGTAACTAAGTACCATCCGGGACTGGAGCAACTGTATGACATTCTCCACCACGGTTTCGATTACCTCTCGTCTTGCCCTGAAATGAGAAATGTCTTGCCCACTATCCTTCCCACGCCTCGTACTGTGGTATTCCACTGTCCACTGAACCTACACAATTTGCTCGTCTATCCTTACACAACCCTTGTTCCCAATCCCTTACCTCATGGCTCATACCCCTGTAATAGGCCAAGATGCAAGACCTGTCCCATACATCCTCCTACCACCAGCTACTCCAGTCAGGTCACTAACATCACCTATCCCATCAAAGGCAGGGCTACCTGTGAAACCAGTCATGTGTTTTACAAGCTCAGCTGTAACCACTGTGCTGCATTCTATGTAGGCATGACAACCAACAAGCTGTCTGTCCGTATGAATGGCCACCGACAAACTGTGGCCAAAAAACAAGTGGACCACCCAGTTGCTGAACACACTGCCAAACGTGATATCCATCATCTCAGTGACTGCTTCACAGCCTGTGCCATATGGATCCTTCCCACCAACGTCAGCATCTCTGAACTGCACAGGTGGGAACCTTCCCTGCAATACATCCTACGTTCCTATAACCCTCCTGCCCTCAACCTTTGTTAGTCACTGTCCTCCCCCATCCAGCCCCCTCCCTGTTCCCATTCCAGCACTGCACAGCTGACATTTCACCACCACACCCAGTCTTTTAATTTCTTTTTATTTTCATTTCTCTCCTTTCTGCTACTTACCCCCTCACCCCTCTGCATCTCTCTCCTGCTTTCCTTCTAAACTGCAACACTTCACAGTCCATCACTCCCACCATACTATCCCTCCCCCTCCGCACCCCAGCCTCCTCCTTTGCCCCACCCAGTTGCCACTCCCATCATGCACTGGTGCTGCTGCTCGCAGTGTAGTTTCAGCTCTTTGAGACTGCAGACGTGTGTGAAAATTGCTTTTTGCATGTGTGTGTGTGTGTGTGCGCGCGCGTGTGTGTGTATGTGTGTCTACTGCTGACAAAGGCCTCAATGGAAAGCTATGATCGTGTGAATCTTTTTGTTGTGCCTATCGCGACTCAGCCTCTCCGCTATATAGTGAGTAGCAACTTTCTTTCTCTGGTATAATTATAATTCATTTTGATGTGCTTCACTGCTTTGTGGGCAATATATTTTCATGCAGTAGTGGTACATCAGAACTTCGACTACTTATCATTGTGCTTAAATTTGAGGAAAGTACTCTCCACAATCCTTTCCACTCCTCTCAAAGTGGCATCCCACTGCCCAGCGAGTCCAGGTAATACTCTATCCCATCCTGATGCCACATCTACTTCCCACTTGTTGCCACGCAGATCATACACCTGTATAATGCCCAGGTGCATGTGCTATTCAGTACAACCACCCATATGAAGCGATGTGGCGCAGTGGTTAGGACATGGGGTTCACATTTAGGAGAATGACAGTTCAAACCTGCATCTGGCCATACTGATTTAGGTTTTCCGTGATATCCCTAAATCACTTTAGGCAAATGCCGGGATGGTTCCTTTGAAGGGGCATGCTCGATTACCTTCCCCTTCCTTCCCTAATCTGAGTTTGTCCTCCATCTCTAATGACCTCATTGTTGACAGGACTAAAGACTAATCTCCTCCTCCTCCTCCTCTTACAACCACCCAGCACATACTACTCTAGTTTTATCATAGGCTTATTCTATCCAGAGTCAGGACTAGCTGTGAAAGCAGTTGTCACATACCTACTCTGCTGAAACGTACACGCAGCATTTTATGAGGACATGAACACCATGAATGGACCCCATCAAATGGTGGCGAAGAGCAGAGCTAACCATTCATTGTCAGTGGCAGAACACACTGCTGAGCATAAAACACTCTATTCCAGTTGTTGCTTCACAGATCCCTCCCCTTCCCCAATTCCACTCCCTCCCCCTACGATACACTCACGCACACACACACACGCACACACACACACACACACACACACACACACACACACACACACACACACACACGCGCAAGCTTCTCTGAATTATGTAGGTGGGAACTGTCCTTGCAATCCTTTAATCCTTTAATCCCTCCCAACCATCATCCTCCATTCCGCACCCCTCGTTCCAATCGCCACCTACATCCTCTCTTCACTCCCTCTACCCAAACGAGCCCTCATACTGGTCAAGCTGCAGTTCAGTGTGTGTTACAGTTACTCCTTAAAAGAAGTGATGCAGGAAACTAATGTGGGCTTAAATGTTTTGTGGAGATGCCTTATTGACTTACGCCTTGTGTCTTCTTTTAATTGCTCTGTCACAGTCCTCATTCTATCAAGCACGTTTCTTTCTTTTTATATTAGGCGCAATTTTTTCATCTATAGTTTTCAGGTTATTAATTATCAGTTTGTCACTTAAAGGTGTTTTAGGTTTCTCCAAATGTACTGTGTTATTTATTTAATAACTGGCTCCTTGTCATATTGGATTGGAATGATTTGTGTTTCTTTTTTTGCTGTTAACTTGACTTTTATGAGGACTTTGACATTAAAAATGTTTTTGTGGCCATTTGTATCTATGCCTGTATGATCATGACAGAACTCCCAATTTTACATTGGGGCATTTCTAGGTCATTAGTTCATGTAGACGTATCATAAATCCTTTGTGTTCCCAAATAAGTCCATGATTAACACTCAGTCCAGTCAGTCATTGCACATTCTTCTTTTCTAATATGTGAGCTGGTCATTTCCTCACCATTGTACAATATCTTCTTTCTTGAGCTATGTTTGCCTTGTAATCTCCAAGCAGAATTTTAATATGAGTATCCGGCATGTTTGATATCAGTTGGTCAGCCTCTTCCCAAATTTTGCGTATTTCTTCTGTCTCTTGGGTTTTTGTCATTGTTGGAGTGTGCACTTTTATCACTGTATACATTTAGTTCATTGCTTTAAATTTTAAAGTTGCCATTCTAGGGGAGTTCGATGAGAAGTCCTTGATCAAGTCCATTATGCAGTTATAGATAAGGAGTCCTATTCCAAATTAGTGACCTCCTTCATTGCTGTTTTCCCAGGAGGCCCTTTGTAAAGAGGGTTTCATTACTGTTGTATTGTCATTTTGCTGTCCAGTTTTTTGGAAATGTATAAAAGAAAAGAAAAAAGTAAATTTCAAGTGTTCAAATAGTGCTTTTGCATTATGTAAGCAGTATTACTTCAGTGGACATGTTAGTGTGTCCATGTGTTTTACTTGTAGTAAATCAAATCAAATGTGTTGTGTTCTCTTCGTCTACTGTAGCTCATCAGCCACATGGTATCCTTGGTTGAGAATTCCAAGGCACAGGGAGTGTGGACTGAATATCTGATCCAGTCCCAGAAAACAATGTCAGATTTCCTGCAGGGTCAACGGCTGAATGAATTTGGATGTGGAATTGACTTGAAGAGATTTGCAGTGGACAAACAGTATCAACAGGACTCCATTCTTGGTTTACCCATGTAAGCTTTACTTAATTTAATTACCATACATCAAAAAGAAAACTGATACTGCTGTTCTGTATGTTGCTTGGGAATTCTAGTTGAATCTTGTTCTTATTAAAAGTAATTTTCAAATTCTAAGATATTTCATTAATTTTTTTCATCAAGGGCCAAGTTTGTTCTGATTCCACATGAAATGTGAATAGTTACATTTTATAATATACTGGTGAAAAATTAAATATAATAAATATAAATGTATATGCGATGTAGAATCACCATATTTGTTTGCTACACTGATGGTGTGCATTAAGTGCATGATTTTAAGAGCCTTGCTGTGGATAAAGTTGGAACCACTCAGTATGAAAACACTTGAGTCCATAACAGTTATATTTGACTTTTCAAAATAGTGGTCTGTTGTTTCTAAGCATCAAAATAGGTTATTAAAAATTATGAAAATGTCAAAGTAGTGTTACTGGCATGATTCATATAACTGATTAAATTTCTGTGAAGTTTTATTGCAGGCCTACAGGATGCTAGATAGTTGTTAAGAAGAATTTCCCCACACTTAATGTGAGATGTCATATATGTGTCAGTTACAGTGCAGGTGATAAAACAAGCTAATCATTCTAGCTCTGGATGGCAGTGGTCTGTAGATTCATGGATGGACTGTCACATCAGATAAGCAGCAATTACTGGTTGCACAGTGTGTGCAGTGCAAATTAGGACCAATGTTGCACCCACAATATCTGCTAGATGATGATTCAAGCAAAGATGCTTCTTATCAGAGTTCATTTGCATCTCAACAGTGTTCAGCTATCCTCTGTTGGTGTAGTGAAGATGCACCTAAGAAATGAATAGCACAAAATTGTGGTTGATGATGAGAGCAGATTATGCTTTGGCATTAATGATGATTTTTAATTGTTTGTGGCATCAACAAGCAGAGCAGCAGTTGGAGTGATTAGGCAGCAAAACACAGAATCATAGTAGGCATCATAGTCTATTGTAAGTATACATATGAACATTGAACAGTGCAGGATACATCAAGAATATCATGCAAATAGTTATGTCACTATCGTTATTTTGTCAGAAAATTTTGGTCTTTCCATAGGATAAAACCTGCACATATGCTTCTTATGTTGCCCATTGTACATGGCCACCACAACACTAGAGCTTCCCTCTACTGAGCATGCATAGAAGTGGGACATAATGGAATGGCATCTGGTCTGGCTTTCAGTACTGACAACACCTCTGGACTGGTTTTGACGGGAGGTACAAGTTGCATTTAATACTAGACAGACAGCATCTAATAATGTGTGTGCTATCTTCATGCCTACTTCATTGTTGCTAGTGGTGGTCAAAAGGGTGTTGAAACTGTTGTGTAAACAAATATGTCCTTCGTATGCGGTACTGTGATGATGATTATGTGCAGTGTGCAGTACGTGAGTAGAAGGCTGTTCATGTGGGTCTGTGACTTCAGGACTTCTTAATTTTTCACAAATCTTTTGATTGTGACAACAAATTTTGTTGGCAGATGTATGCATGATATTGCATACATTGTTGCTCTGCCTTCGTTTTTGATTTGTGAGAAATTTTACTGCACAGTGGGATGAGTGATTCTCTGATTTTCTCCTTTCTTACTGACATAGAACTGGTTACTAATTTCATTAATATTTGTGATTTATTTATTTACTCAAATCAAGTCATACAAAACTCTGCATCACGTAACTGTACAGTATCATGGGATACTACTAAAACTACAATTTACTTAGTTTACATAAATTCAATGATCTTCACCCAGAACTGGGCAACACCAACAGCACTGCCTTCAGCCTTCATCAGCTCATCACCACTGCATGTCTCGGCAACATGGACAATGATAGAGGTGAGCCATAGTCTGTTCTCCTCCACATTCACAAATGGTCGGTACTTAGGCAAATCCTCATTTGACAAGGTTGTCATGGATTTATAATTGTCTGATCTAAACCCATTCAATGATCTCCAGGTAGACCAATTTCAAGTACCTCCAGATGGTAGTCACTCAGCAGGTTTCATCCACTTTTGAAGATCATAATGTCTAACTGCCCACAGTTGTTCTCTGGCAATGTGTGGAGACATAGTTAGTACTGATGCTGAACTGAGGAAACATCTACAGGATTTCAACCTAGACCTCAGTGGTTGATGGCCATGGAGAGGGTGTAAATGATTAAGTTCAGCCTTTTTCCTTTGAATGTGTGCAGCTACTTCACAAAGTATATCTGGTGATGCAATGCCTGTCATGTAATAGACCTTGACTTTAAGTGTCAGTTTCACACATCTGTGGTCAGTCTTACAGTTTCTTTCAGTGCAACATCCACTTGCTTTGCATGGACAGAGCTGCAACATACAGGGTACCCATACTCCCCTGCAGAAAAACAAAGAATGTCGTCCTGAACGGGGTGGCTTCAACAGATACAAGTATAACTTCAGGTGTGCCCCAGGGCAGCGTAATAGGTCTGCTACTTTTTATGATTTGCATAAATGATCTGATTGATGGTATTGACAGCAGCATTAGTGTGTTTGCCGATGATGCTGTAGTCTACAGCAGGAAAGTAGTATCACACAAAAGTTATGAACAAATCAATGAGGATTTGCAGAAAATAAATGCGTGGTGTAATGACTGGCAGTTATCTCCCAGTATTGAGTAAGTGTAACCTACTGTGTATAACAAGGCGAAAATCCTCATTACTGTAAGAGTACAAAATAAATGCCCAGCCTTTGGAAGCGGTAACATCCATCAAGTATCTGGCTGTGAATATTCGAAATGATCTCAAATGGAATGATCAGATTTCACAAGTAAAGGGTAAGGCGAACTCTAGATTGCAGTTTATTGGTAGAATCCTGAAGCGATGCAGTCCTTCAACAAAGGAAATAGCTTACAATACGTTAGTTCGCCCAGTCTTAGAGTATTGTTCGTCTGTATGGGACCCTTACCAGTAGGGTCTGATTCAAGAGATTGAGAAGGTCTGAAGAAGAGCGGCAAGATTCGTGACTGGTACATTTAGCCATCGCAAGAGCGTTAAAAATCTCATAGAAAGTTTGAAGTGGGACACACTTGTCGATAGATGGCGCACTAAACGGAAGGGGCTGCTCACTAAATTCCAAAGTCCGATCTTTACCAAGGATGTAGAGTATATATTATTACCACCAACTTTCAAATCACGCGATGATCACCATTCAAAGATAAGGGAAATTAGAGCTCGTACTGAGGCGTTCAGACAGTCATTTTTCCCTCGTGCAATCCTCGAATGGAACGGAGAGATGGGGGGGAATATGACTTTGGCGCAAATTGTGTCCTCCACCACACACTGCTTGGTGGCTAGCAGAGTATATATGTAGGTGTAGATGTAGATGTGGATTTTGTGATGATAAGTTGCTCTTGGGCTCTCCAGTTACTGCCAGTGATTTTCCAAATGGTGCTATTTTGGGCTGACACTTATGGCTTGGTGTCGTGACAGTGTTTTTGCTATGTTAAAGGTCTGTCTAAAGAGACACCAAGGTACTCAGGTGTTACACAGTGTTCCAATTCAGTGCCCTCTCAGTTAAGCTTTAGTTATGTATTTGCCTGTCTATTTGGGAGGTGTAAGGCACAGATCTGTGTGTTTTGAGGATTTGGTTTCAGATGGTTCTTACCTTAATACTCAGTGAAAGTGTTCAGTGTTGTTGTAAGGTCTTCTTTGCTGGAGTTGGTAAAGCAGTATTATCTACATATATGAAGCTTTCATCCAGGCCACCTGCTTTATGGTTTTTGCATTTTTGAATTGTTTCTTCTAGTTCTTCTTCACCAAATTTTCAAGAGGATTGATTAGTTTCCAGCTCAGCTTGTCTCTGTATCTTAGATCCAGCTCTAGGTTCACTCATATTTCCATTTTTCAGAAGCTAATGAGCAATATCATTTTGATATGTGTTTGTGTGAGTTATCTGACAAGTAGGTTGCTCAGCTGACTTTCTAACACTTAGCCAGAGAGTTGGTGTGTTCCAAGACAGCATCCAAAGTTTACTCACTGAATTGCTTTTCATCAAAAGTGTTTTGTATATTCACTTAAAAGTTTGGTGTTGTCTCTATTAAGGCCAAGAATATAATTGGCATAGCAGCCATGTGGAATTTATTTGTAAGATGATTCCTGCACAGCAACCACAAAGTCATCACTTGATTCAGGTAGTGGATTTATCTTGGACACAAGACTATCTAGTGTCTCAGCATGTGTGCTCCAGTTTGCCTTTGTGAGGTTATAGTGTCTTCCGAATGATGTCAGTTTAGATTGTACAGTGGGAAAAGTTTGACATATTGATCAATAGGTCAATGCTGAGTGTTTGGGACTGGAGACCTGAAGCTTTTCATGTGTTGGCAGGAAATTGCCAGATTGATGTATTAAGGTTAAAGTCTCATTTCCAACATCATCTGTTAAATGATAGTGACAATTTGGTGACATGTATTAATCACAAATTAGTAGACTCGACCAATCATATCATTGCTTCAACATTTTCATCATCATAATATTCATAATTGTGATAAGTTGCATGCAGTAGTCACCTTTCCTAAAGAAGACTTTTGCTGATGTGGGCTGTGACAGTTTATGTGTGGACTCTTCATACTTCTAAGTGGAGGTTATTCCATTTTTTTTCTCAAAGAGAAACTGAAATATTTTGTGTTCTATTGGGTAAAATGTCACTTGGAAGTGTATCAAATAAGAAGCACAGATTAGATTTATCTTCAGGCTTTACCTCGGATATTTATTAATAAACATTAACAATTCACCAAAGGATGTACAAAATTCCTGGAGTTGCAAATTGCAAGACTGGTGTCATCAGATTTCTCCCCTGATGGAAGAGGGCTTTTCTTGAAAAGGAAGAATTATGTTACAGATGAGTCACATTATAAATCAGTACACAGTCTGCCATGCTGTGTGTATATTATTGCGCGTAGAAATCTAACAGAGTTAAAGCACCTGCCTAGAAGTGTGGAGAAACCACTTTTGCCTTGATAGGTGTTGCATGCCTTAACCAAAAGCATTGCAGCATTTGAGTCATAACTGCTTAACTCCTGCACACAGTGCTCGATTAAATGTACATAAATCTTTTTTTGTGAAATTCCAGATATGCTACATAATGTTGAGTTCAGGTAACCTGGAGATCCAGACAAGCACTCTCATGTCTGTAGAGTATCCTTGGTGGCAATTTGACACAATTTGTGAACAGTAAGGTGATGCATGATTGGCCGATGATACAGATTATCATTGGGATGTTGTAGCTAAACAGATAGACAAAAATAATGAGATGTTAAGTTCTTTTATCCTTCACTGATGCAACTTGTAAATCTAAGTGACATTTTTCTGTCCTCAGAGCACTCAGTGACGGTTTTCCTGCACCTAAGTTAATTTCTATGCCTATGCTTTGTGAAGTACACATATGGAGAGATGGCCTTTGAGACCCATAATGAGGTGCTGCTTTGAAACAGTATGGCTGCTCATCAGTTGTTGTTGTTGTTGTTGTTGTTCTTGTTCTTGTTCTTGTTGTTGCCCATGGTATTTGGCTGGTGGTCACGCTTTTCATTGAGTCAAGGCTCTCTTTGTACATTTTTCATTTATTTTTTTGAAATGGAATGAAAGTTGCAATAACCCCTGACATGGTGGCACGAGAAAATGCAGTGCTTATACAGGTGTGGAGATGAGTACTGCATGTGTCAGACTCCCAAAAATGGCCTGCTAATCTTAAGCATTGGCACACTTTTTTGCTCCTTCCAAAAGGATTATTGTCTTCCATGATTCCACAAGTGGCTGAGGAGAACAGTCCCAGAACCACATTTTCTGCTACAGTGAGGATATGTCCTGCCCATGACAACCATCATTTGCTGCAAATTGTTTTTGTGAGATTTTCTAACTCTTTCCTTTGGTTCCACTTGTCACATCTTAGTCTTCGCAGTGTCTCCAAAGTATTGTGAGCCATCATAAACAGTTCAGTGCCATGCCCGATACACGGTGGCAGTGGTTTCCCTGTTGCCAGTATCAGTCAGGCACTTTTTAAGATATTACTTCAGAACACCTTCATTCAATTTCAATTATGGTATCCTCCTTTTTTCTTCTTTGTGTGTGTTTGAGTTGGGAATACATTATTTGTTTTAGTAGACATCTGTCAGGCATGCAGTAATACAACCAGCCCATCAAAGCTTCTGTTTGATGATGTTGGCCTCTATGCTGTTAGTGTGTGTCTCCTTCAGGCTACTGATACTGGTACATTGGTCTTGCCATTTCATTTTCAGGAGTCTCCTGAGACAACACTGATGATATTTTCTGTCAGTAATCCAACCTCGCACCCATAAGTGGGACTCAGAATGATAGACAAAAACCATAGAGTGTCGAAGTTATGGTTGTCAAAGAGCCTGTCCTGCAAATGGACAATGCACTAGCTCATCTTATGCAATACTGAATTTCAGCATCAACATTTGTGTTAGTTGAGAGATGACTGCTGACATATGGAAAGTGCTCAACTTTTGTGCAGCATTTTACCATTAACTGTTATGGCTGAATACGTATAGTTGGTATTTATTGAAGTTGATGGAAAATTTGAGTATTCCTGGTGTTAACATCTAAACCAATGCTCATTTATACTCCTTTGAATACATTCAAAATTGATTGAAGGTCACCCTCTGAGTTAATTATAACAACATGATCATCTGTCTAATGATAATGATTGTCATTGCCTTGGTCATAGCTCTTACTCTACTAATAATGAAACTTCCACCATTCATCCCGCACACACTTTCAGCTTCCGATGGTAGTTGTACCTTTAACAAAGTGCAGTAAATTTCCAAAAAATATTGAATATCAGTTAGGGACAATAATACACCCTTGATTATTGATTATTGCTTAGTTCCTGTTTGAGTATTGTGTAGTTCTTATTTTGATTGTAACCTAGTTCCAGTTTTGATTATTGCCTAGTTCTTTTTTTTTTATTATTTCTTAATTCCCATTTTGATTATTGTTTGAATCCCATTTTGGTTATTGCTTGATCCCTGTTTTCTTCTTTGAAGTTCAGCTTTGGTTGCTAGGAGTTGTGGTTTCTTGAGGGCTGAGTTGGAATTGTTCTGCATGGACAATGTGAGCTTGCTTGTTTCCATCTATGAGGCTTTGAGTTTTAATGTTATTTTCACTAAACCAGTCATGATCATTCACAGAAGTGTTGGCTTTTCTGACTTGATGTTTCATTATCTCTGATAAATGACCCACTAAAAATTATGTTGGAGATTTTTATCATTTCCACAGTAGATCTCAGTGGGCATCCTTCTTTGTTTATCTTTGGTAGCTGCCTATTCTGAGTGTGACTTGTATTCAGGAGGCCAGAGTCTTTGCATGAGAGCTACCCATTCTTTTGTCTAATAGAAGATTCTTCAGTTTTCTTACAACTCTGTTCATCGAATCACATTTTATAGTGTGGTACAAAGAATCAGACAACTATTGTTCCATCTTCGTAGCAATAGGCTTACAGATTCTTTTCTCGCCTCATCAAGGTATAGACTGTCTTGTCATGACATGCAGACAATATAAACAACTATAAAAGAAATGGAATAACCTCCACTTAGAAGTATGAAGAGTCCACACATAAACTGTCACAGCCCACATCAGCAAAAGTCTTCTTTAGGAAAGGTGACTACTGCATGCAACTTATCACAATTATGAATATTATGATGATGAAAATGTTGAAGCAATGATAGGATTGGCTGAGTCTACTAATTTGTGATTAATACATGTCACCAAATTGTCACTATCATTTAACAGATGATGTTGGAAATGAGACTTTAACCTTAATACATCAATGAGGCAATTTCCTGCCAACACATGAAAAGCTTCAGGTCTCCAGTCCCAAACACTCAGCATTGACCTATTGATCAATATGTCAAACTTTTCCCACTGTACAATCTAAACTGACATCATTCGGAAGACACTATAACCTCACGAAGGCAAACTGGAGCACACATGCTGAGACACTAGATAGTCTTGTGTCCAAGATAAATCCACTACCTGAATCAAGTGATGACTTTGTGGTTGCTGTGCAGGAATCATCTAACAAATAAATTCCACATGGCTGCTATGCCAAGTATATTCTTGGCCTTAATAGAGACAACACCAAACTTTTGAGTGAATATACAAAACACTTTTGATGAAAAGCAATTCAGTGAGTAAACTTTGGATGCTGTCTTGGAACACACCAACTCTCTGGCTAAGTGTTAGAAAGTCGGCTGAACAACCTACTTGTCAGATAACTCACACAAACACATATCAAAATGATATTGCTCATTAGCTTCTGAAAAATGGAAATATGAGTGAACCTAGAGCTGGATCTAAGATACAGAGACAAGCTGAGCTGGAAACTAATCAATCCTCTTGAAAATTTGGTGAAGAAGAACTAGAAGAAACAATTCAAAAATGCAAAAACCATAAAGCAGGTGACCTGGATGAAAGCTTCATATATGTAGATAATACTGCTTTACCAACTCCAGCAAAGAAGACCTTACAACAACACTGAACACTTTCACTGAGTATTAAGGTAAGAACTATTAGGAAGCCACCTTGGCAACAATAATACGGTGGTAACAATCACATTTACTTTCATTACCAGCAATGAGTTATCTATCCAATGGTGGCCCACAAATTGTTGTCTGAAGAATTTTATCCAATAACTCCACTTTTTTCAGAAAACTGTGGAAAAATATCATTTTATAAGCGAATGTTACATTAGTTATCAAAAATATCCCAGCACTCAGGGACACTGAAAGACTCTTGATAAAGATCCCAGCAATGTAGTCAAAATGTTGTGTTGGGTGAAGAAGCAGAAAATTATAAGGCTGTGGCCTCATCACCCAAAAGATTTAAAATTCGGTTCTGTATAAATGGAGCCAAATGACACTATAATTTTTATTTGTATTATGCTTTATATTGGCATAATGAGTGAACATGTATGCCAGTGTATTCACTTACATTTTGGCTTGTGCTAATCATACTGTATTGGTCATCTTCTCATTTTGTATATCGTTATAATTTCATTTCAGTGGTTTTTAGTGGTCTTTTAGTTTCAACTCTGAATTACTGAAAATATTTCAGCTAAGTATTCATTGGAGCATAGCATTGCGTGATAGTGAGACATGGACTGTGAGAAGACCGGAAATGAGGCACATAGAAGCATTTGAGACGTGGTGCTATAAAAGAACGTTGAAAATTGAGCGGACTGATAAGGTAAGGAATGAGAAGGTTCTCCACAGAAGTGGCGAGGAAAAGAATATATGGAAAACACTGACAAGGAGGAGGAACAGGATTATAGACCGTCTATTAAGTCATCAGGAAATAACATCTCTAGTAGACAGAGCTGTAGAGGGTGAAAACTGAAGAGTAAGACAGAGACTGGAGTACATCCAGCAAATAATTGAGGATGTAGGTTGCAAGTGCTACTCTGAAATGCGAAGGTTGGCATAGGAGAGCAATTCATGGTAGACCACATCAAACCAGTTGGAGAAAAAACTATTCATTTATAACTTAACAAATTCAGTTATTTAAAAAAAAATGTGTTGTTTATCGGTCACCACTTCTTTGTTTTACTGTTAGATGTCATCCACTGTGGCCGAGCGATTCTAGGCACTTCAGTCCGGAACCACGTGGCTGCTACAGTCACAGGTTCAAATTGTGCCTTGGGCATGGATGTGTGTGATGTCCATAGGTTAGTTAGGTTTACATAGTCCTAAGTCTGGGGGACTGATGACCTCAGATGTTAAGTCCCATAGTGCTTAGAGCCATTTGAGCCATTTACTGTTAGACCTACCCGTTAACGTTAGCTTTTCAAATCAGTTTCTTGCAACTGTTTCATTGTAATACTGGTGTCACCAAAATGCTATTTCTTGCTAATTTATCATGTCATGTTAAAATGAATTGCTAATTGAATTGGCCTGTTCTTCCTGCACTTGAATAACTTTATTTGTGATTAGAGGTCAGTTTGAGTATTAAGATCTGTCTTGGTTCAGTGCATATAAACTAGTTTTAATTTTTGTTTTGCAGGACTGTAGATACCAAGCGTTTCCAGCTTGCAGTTACTTTAGGATCGAAACATGGAATTTCTGTAAGTCAGATTGCTGCTATACATGCTTGTGCTCTCTTGCTCAACACAGAAGAGATCACAGTGACTGAACAGATAAAACGACTCAATGATCCTCAACTATTAGAACTGCTTAGAAAAGATCCTGATGGTGTTTGTGAAAGGTACAGACTAATATCATTTGATTGCTTCCACATGCTACTGATACATTATGGTTTGAGGGATCTAGATTCACCTTTTTGTGAACTGTATGTCATAATTTTATTTGTCTGTATTTCTCTCTGTTGGACACATTCCTCTGCTCTTAAGAAAGTAACATTTGTTGGTATCATAATAGTTAATCTTTCCCTTGTGCAAATTAAAATAAAGAATTGTAAGGAGTATATTCCTCAGCTCATGATTCCAGGATTGCAGGCCTTTGGGGAAGCCTATGTGAAAAACATTATTTTGTTTTTTCAGACCTGGTAAGGGGTGATGAAATGTCTGCTCCTTCATGACAAGTTGGCAGGTATGAAGGAGTATTACATATTTGTGGAGAGAGGGCATGGCAGATTTGTCTCTGGACAATGTTAAGACAGTAATTTGGCTGCAAAAGCCTTAGTAAAATCTTCACCATGCTGAGAGAGGGATTACTTGTCACTGCAAATATGGCATCCACTAATGTGCGATCTATATGGGGCTTCTTTTGTATGTGAAATAGGTAACAGCTGTCAAAATGGAGCTATGGCTTCTCTCTCTCTCTCTCTCTCTCTCTCTCATTAAATGCTTCTGTGGCTAATTTTCTTTCTCTCTCTCTCTCTCTCTCTCTCTCTCTCTCTCTCTCATTAAATGCTTCTGTGGCTAATTTTCTTTTCATTATTTTCACCTAGTATTTGCACCCTGAAACAATTGCCTTTATTCCGTAAGCACAAAATCTTAAAAAGAAAATGTGTATTGAAGTTCTGAAATAATGTGTTTTCCTGTTGCGACTTCTGCAGCACATTAAAAGAATAGTAAGCATTGGGAGTCATTGATAATAATATCTGCCTTACTTTTTTTATCATAAAAGGACCTAATAGTGGCAGACTTCAACCTATCTTGATAATTATGGGATGCTACTTCTGTGAAAGGAGCACAAAAAGATTTACTGATTGTCCAGGTGTATATGCCAACTTCAGAACATGATGAACAAATTGTAGAGGAAACGTACAATGTAATAGAGAGAATAATGGACGAAAATAAAAAATACTGCAAAATAGTAATGGGAGACTGGAACGCCATTGTGGGAGAAGGGAAAGAGGGAAACATAGTAGGCAGTCATGGTCTTGGAAAGAGAAATGACAGAGGTGAATGGTTAATTGAGTTCTGCAGGGAAAGGCAGCTGATAGCGGCAAACACATGGTTCAAGAACCATAAGAGGAGGCTCTAGACTTGGAAATCACCAGGGGATAAATACAGAAACCAAATCGATTTTATACTGGTAGAAGAAAGATACAGGAATGGAATCAAGAAGGTGCACACATTACCAGGTGCAGATATTAATAGTGACCACAACTTACTCATGGCAGAAATAGAAATAAGAATGAAAAAACTGAAAAAGGTGACAATGGTGAAGAAGTGAGATTTAGAGAATATAAGGTCCAACAAAGAACAAATTACAGAAATGCTGTCTCGGGACTTTCTAAACACATTACGAGACAAAGAAGCACCTGATAATGCCAACGAGTACTGGAATATGCTGAAAGAAGGAATCATTATAGCAGGACAGCAAAATATTGGATATGTAAAAGGGAAAAGGTCAAAAAAACCATGGGTCACACAAGAAATGATTCCCAAGATGGAGGAGAGAATAAAATTGAAAAACAAGAACACTGAAGATGCAAGAAAGATATACCGAAGGTTAAATAACGAACTGCAAAGAGAAACAGAGCAGACTAGGAAAAAATGGCTAAAAGAGGAATGTGATGAAATTGAAGTACTGGACAGGAAGGGAAGATACGACTTACTATAAAACAGAGTAAAGACTATGACATGGGAACAAAACAGAGCAGGAAGTGCTACTATGGAAATTTTGAGTAAAGGTGAAGAGGTAGTGTACAAAGATCATGGCGATGTCCTCCAGAGATGGGAAGAATATATAAAAGAGCTATATGACACAAATAGCAAACCAGAAACTCTGGAACTTGAATCACACAACAGTGTAAGTGATGAAGAGAAAGGACCAACCATCATAATGGAAGAAGTAAAGTCTGCCATTGCTGCAATGAAAAATGGCAAAGCAGTAGGTACAGATACAATACCGGGAGAAATACTAAAATGCTTGAACCACGATGGAATAAGAGAAATATTGAGGTTATGTAATAAAATATGACAGTGGTGAATGGCCTGAGGACTTTTTGACAACAGTAATTATTTATTTATTTATTTATTTATGTATTTATTGTTCCGTGGGACCAAATTAAGGAGAAGTCTCCATGGTCATGGAACGAGTCAATACATGAAATTATAACACGATATTAGAAACAGATAAAATGAAATATAAAAAAACATATTCAGGTGACAAGTCGTAAGTTTAAATGAAGAAAATCAACAATGTAACACTGGAATTTGCTTAATTTTTTAGCTCTTCCAGGAGCTCCTCAACAGAATAGAAGGAGTGAGCCATGAGGAAACTCTTCAGTTTAGACTTAAAAGAGTTTGGGCTACTGCTAAGATTTTTGAGTTCTTGTGGTAGCTTATTGAAAATGGATGCAGCAGAATACTGCACTCCTTTCTGCACAAGAGTCAAGGAAGTGCATTCTACATGCAGATTTGATTTCTGCCTAGTATTAACTGAGTGAAAGCTGCTAGCTCTTGGGAATAGGCTAATATTGCTAACAAAAAACGACATTAAAGAAAATATATACTGTGAGGGCAATGTCAGAATTCCCAGATTTTTGAATAGGGGTCGACAAGAGGTTCTCGAACTTACACCACATATAGCTCGAACAGCCCGTTTTTGAGCCAAAAATACCCTTTTTGAATCAGAAGAATTACCCAAAAAAATAATACCATACGACATAAGCATATGAAAATATGCGAAGTAGACTACTTTTCATGTTGAAGTGTCACTTATTTCAGATACTGTTCTAATGGTAAATAAAGCAGCATTTAGCTTCTGAACAAGATCCTGGACATGGGCTTTCCACAACAGCTTACTATCTATCCGAAACGCCTAGGAACTTGAACTGTTCCGTCTCGCTTATAATATGCCTATTCTGTCTGATCAAAATATCGGTTCTTGTTGAATTGTGAGTTAGAAACTGTAAAAACTGAGTCTTACTGTGATTTAGCATCAAATTATTTTCCACAAGCCACGAACTTATTTCATGAACTACATTATTTGTTACTGTTTCAATATTACACACAAGATCCTTCACTATCAAGCTGGTGTCATCAGCAAACAGAAATATTTTGGAATCACCTGTAATACTAGAAGGCATATCATTTATATAAATAAGAAACAGCAGTGGCCCCAGCACCGACCCTTGGGGAACGCCCCACTTAACAGTGCCCCATTGGTACTGAACATCACTACCACTCTCAGTATTGCGGAGAATTACCCTCTGCTTTCTGTTCTTAAAGTAAGAGGCGAACCAATTGTAAGCTACTCCCCTTACTCCATAATGGTCCAACTTCTGCAGTAATATTTTGTGGTCAACACAGTCAAAAGCCTTCGTTAAATCAAAGAAAACACCTAGCGTTCGCAACCTTTTATTTAATCCATCCAAAACCTCACAGAGAAAAGAGAATATAGCATTTTCAGTTGTTAAACCATTTCTAAAACCAAACTGAACATTTGACAGCAAATTATGTGAATTTAAATGCTCCAGTAACCTTGTATATACAACCTTCTCGATAACTTTAGCAAACACCGATAGCATAGAAATAGGTCTAAAATTGTCAACATTATCAATGTCTCCCTTTTTATAAAGTGGCTTCACTACCGAGTACTTTAATCGGTCAGGAAACCGACCACTCCTAAAGGAAAAGTTACAGATATGGCTGAGAACTGGGCTAACATACATAGAACAATACTTCAGTATTCTGCTAGATACCCCGTCATATCCATGAGAGTTCTTGGTCTTTAGTGATTTAATTATTAACTCAATCTCCCTCTTGTCAGTATCATGGAGGAGCATTTCAGGTAACAGTCTCAGAACACTTTTTTCTAAGAGCGCTATATGATTCCCTGTTGGGACTAGGTTTCTATTTAGTTCACCTGCTATATTCAGAAAGTGATTATTAAATACTGTACATATATGCGACTTAATCAGTAACACGGACATTCCCACTATGCACTGATTCTATATCCTCGACCTGTCTCTGCAGACCAGCAACTTCCTTTACAACTGACCATATAGTTTTAATTTTATCCTGAGACTTAGCTATTCTATCTGCATACCACATACTTTTTGCCTTCCTAATAACGTTTTTAAGCACCTTACAATACTGTTTGTAATGGGCTGCTGCATTTAGATTTTGACTGTTTCTAACGTTTTGATATAATTGCCACTTTGTTCTAGAAGATATTCTTATCCCTCTAGTCAGCCACCCAGGCTGCCTGTTTGTGCTAGTACCCTGTTTTAAACGTTCTAATGGAAAGCAACTTTCAAAGAGCATGAGAAGTCTTGAGAAAAGCATTATATTTTTCGTCTACTGTATCAGCGCTATAAACATCTTGCCACTCTTGTTCCTTTATAAGGTTTACAAAGGTCTCTACAGCAACTGGATCAGCTTTCCTGAACAGCTGATGACTATATTTAACACGTGTTGCAGCACAAAAATCTTTTAAAGTTGAAAATTTGTGCATCATGATCTGAAAGGCCATTCACCTTTTTGCTAACAGAATGCCCTTCTAGTAATGAGGAATGAACAAAAATGTTGTCTATGGTTGTTCTACTGTTCCCTTGCACTCTCATTGGAAAGAATACGGTTTGCATAAGATTATATGAATTAAAGAGGTCTACCAGCATCCTCTTCCTTGCACAATCACTTATACAATTAATATTGAAGTCACCACATATAACTAACTTTTTGTATTTCCTATAAAGTGAACCAAGAACCTCCTCTAGCTTTAACAAAAATGTTGTGAAATCGGAGTCTGGGGATCTATAAATAACAACAGTTAAAAGTTTAGCTCCATTAAATTTAACCACACCTGCACAACATTCAAACACCTTTTCAGTGCAGTACTTTGAAACATCAACTGACTCAAATGGGATGCCGTTTTTCACATACATGGCTACTCCCCCACACCGCAAAGAGCTCCTCGAAAAGCTGCCAGCCAACCTGTATCCTGGTAAAGGAAGCCTCTGAATTATCTCCTTATTCCATTCCATTCCATTACCGAAAAAACAAGGAACCAAGAAATGCAGCGAGCACAGGACAATCAGCCTCATTTCACATGCAGCCAAAGTGATGTTAAGAATAATTAATAAAAGACTTGAAAAAGTAATAGAGGAGAATCTCGGCGAGGAGCAGTTTGGCTTTAGACGGAATACGGGCACCAGAGATCCAATAGGGCTCCTACGAATCTTGGGAGAAAGGTTTATTGAAAAAGGAAGAGACCTATATATGTGCTTCATCGATTTAGAAAAGGCATTTGACAATGTGGTTTGGGACAAGCTGGTGACTATTATGAGGGAAAAGAGAGTGGACTGGAAAACCAGAAGACTTATAAACTCATTATACCTTAATCAAAAAGTTTCAGTTAAAGTGAGAGGAGAAAGTACAAACTGGATCAGACTAGGGAAAGGAGTAAGACAAGGATGCTGTTTATCACCTACTCTTTTCAACCTGTACTTGGAAAATATGAGTGACCAATGCTCATTAGATCACAAAGGAGTAGAAATTGGAGGAAGAAGAGTAAGGTGCTTGAGATTTGCTGATGACATGGTCCTTCTAGCCACAGGGGAAAAAGAATTACAGGATTTGGTGGACACCGTTGCAACTAACGGAAAAAAAATATGGAATGAAAATTAACACAAATAAAACAAAAGTATTGGCAATAGGAGGAAATAAGGAAATAAAAATTGTGCTGAATGGAGAAACACTAGAACAGGTGCAAAATTTTAAGCATCTTGGAAGCAGGATAGACACCGACTGGAAGTGCACCACAGGAATTAAAACAAGGATAGCAATGGCAAAAGAGACGTTTTATAAGAAAAGGAGAATCTTCTGCAGTGGTCTAGACAGAGAACTCAGAAAGAGGCTCATAAAATGTCTTGTATGGAGTGTTCTTCTATATGGCGCTGAAAAATGGACTATGAGGAAAAAAGACAGAGAAAGGCTGGAGGCTTTTGAGATCTGGACATGGCGGAAGATGGAGAGAATAAGTTGGATGGACAGAGTAAAAAATGAAGAGGTACTGAGAAGAGTGGGAGAGAAAAGACAGTTACTAGATGTAATAAAGAGAAGAAAAAGAAATTTGATTGGGCATGTATTAAGAAAGAATGACGGACTGATAAAAACAGTTTTAGAAGGTTATGTAGAAGGGAAAAGGAAGCGAGGAAGGAAGAGATTCGAGATACTGGATGGCATGATGGACAGTACAACATACAGCAGCCTTAAGAAGGAAGCAATCGATCACAGAAAATGGAGAGGCAAAGGACCTGCTAATATAGCAGATAACTGATGATGATGATGACTTCTGTGACTGAATATACTGCATATACGCATGAGCTGAATTGAGTTTTAGAACTTTGCTAGAAATATGATAATTTTATTTCCATGGGGGTGAGTTAAATTCTTAATTTCTTTGTAAAAAGACAGACTAATTTTGATGTGGTCATTTACTTGCAATATTGCTAGTCCTCAAGAAACTGCACCAGTCAAAACTATTTCAAGGAAATAACTGGTAAAATGCTGCCTTCTTCAGCTTTCATTATGGCTTCTGTAGCAGCACAGATGGGTCCTTCATAAATTGCTTTTTTCGCTTCATCCCTCCCTCCCTCCCTCCCTCCCTCTCTGCCCTCTCACCCTTCCCCCCTCCCCTACCCTCACTCCCTCCTTTCAATATACTCATGTCTTGTCTACTCCAATGGTGACTCTGTTGTTTTCCTCTTTTAGGATCCAGCATTTTCCTCGGTATATTTCTCTCCCCTGTCTAGTTGCTATGCACCATATCTTTCTAGTCTTAGTATCTCAGCTGCATACACAACATTCCTCATTATTGCCTTGCAATATCTGGTCTTTGCATCTGTAGATGCATTTTTAAAAAAATATTATATACATCTCTAGTCCTACAGAAGGTTGACCCCATCTTCTTCATCCTCTCTGTTGTTTCATCATTGTTGCTGTTAAATATTCTCCTGGGAATTAAAATTGGTCCGCTTTTGCACAGTGCGTTCCGGTTTTTGTTCCAATCCTTGCTGATAGTCAGTGTCTTTGTCTTGTTGTAGGTGATCCTCAGTCCCACACTGTGGCTACCTTGCTTATATTGTAGAGATGTTTCTTTTCATCTACTCCCATCTTTCTTAATTATCATTATTGTGTCCTCAAAAGCTAGGTGGTCTACTTGAACCCTGCTGTCATTTTTGGTCCCCACAAGTGTCTTTGGTATTTCTATATCATTATCTATTGCTCTCCTTTGCCTTAACATTTTGTTCAGTACTACTGTTGAACAAAATTGGTTAGTATCCACTTTCCTTGTTGACAATGGTTTTGATTTTGAACTCTTTCAGCAATGTCTCTTTGAAACTTACCCTTGCCTTAGTATCTGTCAGAATTTCTGTTGTCATTTCTATTGTAGTGTCATGCAGTCCTTTGTTTCTCAACATCCTCTCAAGAGTTTGTCTGATGATGCAGTCATTTGCTTTCATAAAGTCCACAGAGGTTACTATTGTCTTTTTGTTTTTTAAGACACTATGTTCTATTAATCGTTTCAGGAAAAGTTCTATTGTATAAATCCTCTTCTCTCCCTAAATCCTACTTGGTAATCTCCAACTGTTGTATAAACATTATTTAGAAGGATTTTTTGCAGCACTTTGTAGCCTACCACTAGTAGTGACATTCTTATGAAGTTGTTCACATCTGTATTTTTCTGCTTCTTATGTATCGGCACTATGATTGCATTTGTCAGTACTTAAGGTAACCTCTTCGCCCTCCAAATCTGACAGATAACCTTGATCATGTTATCCACCAGCTTGTTGCCTCCTCGCTTTACCATGTGTGCTGCTATCCCCCTTCTCCAGTTGCCTTTTTATTTTGTAGGTTAGTTATTGCCTGTGCAACCTCAAAACTCATTGGAAGTTGTGACCGCCTCTCTTCTGTGTGAGGCCTAGTCCCAGTTCATCTTAATTTCTCATTGGCACTAATGCCAACCCATATTTCTTGTCTCTCTTATATTCTTCTTTCCCTCTACCTCATTAGGCTGTTTTTAAATTTCTCTTTAAGTTCTCTTCTGTTGATTTTCCTAAAGTTTTCTTTCATGTCTTAAAGTTTCTGCTTCTTTCTCTGTCTTCTGGTGAATCTTATGGTTCTTTTTGCTTACTTCCTCACTCCTCTGAAAACCTTCCATTTTTCTGTAATCTTCCTTGCCATTTTATACTACCTCCTCCCAGTCCCTGTCACACCTGCAGTGCTAATTTGTTTCTTTTTTCTTTTCCTCTGAGTTAACCTGCTTCCCCATGCTCAGCTTCCTCTCTCTTCATTCATTGTTTAATTCCTTCCATGTATTTGTTTTGATTTTATCGTAATATGTCTCCGTCTTGGTGGTTCTGTTCATATGTGGCAGTCTATTCCTGTTCAGACTACAGCAGTACTCAGATTATGCAAGGCTGTGACCTAATTCTATTCTTGTCATCTTCCTGATCTTGGTATTCCTGATCTCTTTTGTATTTATCTCACTAATTATTTTGTGGTCAATTTAGTCTTTCTCGAATTTAGTGCAGGGAATTGCCCATGTGTGTTTCTTACTCTCTTTGCCCCCCACCCTCAACACCTCCTACCCCCTTCCCGCCACCTCCCCCTCTGGTGAGCCGAGTGTTCTCCCTCTGTTCTCTTTAAGTTGGTTCTCCTTTCAACTCTGTGCATTATATTCACCTATGAGTATCATCAGTTGTCTGTGTAATATGCTCTTCAGTGTATCATCTAGTTCCTCCCAGAAATTGGTCATCACTGTTGCCTCCTTCCTGTGCTTATTATTAGTTGGTGCATGTCTGTTTACTGTTGATTACTTTTTGTTTCCTGTTCAGATTATCAGTGTTAATATCTTTTCTGACATACTCTTCAGTTTTGCCATCCTAGTATTTTTATTTTTTTATTTTTTCCTGCTATGAACCCATACCAAAGCACATGGATCTGCATCTTTTCTTCCCTACTTCGATTTTTAGATTTCTTTTCAGCATTACTAAGCCTTCTGATTCCACTATATCTTTATCCCTGTATCTTCTTTTTTGCACAGCTAATATCCCAATGCTTCACCTCATCTGTTATCTATTTAAGTATGCTGGCCTTGGTCACTGTATGTCTGTGATCCCCATTCTGAAAATTTTAATCTTTTTGTAAGTTCTTTGGAGTTAGGACTTCCACATACACACTTTTTGATAGATCCCCAGAGTCCAAATGCCTGCTTATATCAGCCATGATTGATGGGGGATGAGAGTGGGGAAATTGTTCCTTTATAGCAATCTCAGTGTGATTGTGCAATCCATTCAGATGTTAAAATGGAACGTTTATTGGGATGGATCATGTCTGTCGGGTTACACAGTGGTCACAACGTTTCTAAATGTGTGCAGTCGCTTTTTATCTACCTGCTTCCTTCAATAATTAAATACAGATCTCTTATAATTGATATTTTTTCAATTTTTTTTTAATTATTCCAATAATGATTTAATTTTATTGTCATATTCATATTCATATTCTGAATTTCAGACATAATATGGAGGTTTTTACTCCTTAAATACAATCAGTGTTGTGGCATGGTGGTCTTAACAATGTCATTCAATTTCGAGGTGTTTTAATTTCTTTTTTTACCCGTGTATCTTCTGCTGTTAGATAATGCATTATTGTTATTATTATTATTATTATTATTATTATTATTAGGGAGGGACAGATTTTAAGATCACTTACGTAACTTGCCCCCAGATGAGATTTCATTTCTTGTCTAGTGTCATGGATGGTTAGAATCATTTTAGTCATTTGCTCAAGACTGTGCCACTGGCATAAGTATGCTTTTACAAAAGATTAAAATACAGAGCAATTAGAAATACAATGACTACATAAAATATGGGAATTCCAAACTATACATTCTCATTTGACAATTTCATTTAACTATTCTCTATATCTTGTATGTGGCTTTAATGGGAGATTTTTTTGAGTGTTTTTTTAGGCACACACTATTCTCCCACATTTCCTAATGGACCCCGTAAAGAATCTCTACAGTGCAAAATTATATATTTGAGATATTTCATTGACTAACATGTCTTTGTAGTAAAAGTATAAATTTTTGAAAACAGACAAATTATGGCCAAAAGGTGGAAAATCTGAATTTGTGAAAAGTTTGCATTCTAAAAATTCAGTAATTGTACATGATTTTGGAGTGGAAATAGTTCCTTAAGTACAAAAAGAGATATTCTTTGCACAGTAGAAAAATGGGGCTTTCATAAATAAGTAACAAAAAGAAAGAAAAACTGATATTCATGTTTGGAGTGGTATTTGAGCAAGTGGAGTCTCTCCGTCTTGTTATGTTTCAAGATACTGCTAAATTTGAGTAGAAATTGCTTTATAAATACCCTAGTGAGCTCCTACTGTCTGAGCATTGATCCTCATATTACTTTCCATAATACCATTTGACTCACACAGGTGCAGTTATACAGTATGACATATTGTACATCAGGGTTAGAAAGACCATTCATGACTTGGTAAATTTTAAGTAATCGATTATGTTTTCCCATTCAAATAGATTAGATTAGGTTTGCTTTCATTCCAATTGATCTGTAGTGAGGAGGTCCTCCAGGAATAGAACGTGTCAGAAAAACTATAATACATGACAAATATTTACAACTGAAACAAATAAGCTAACGTACCTTCCACAGGTCCCAAGTGGAATGATCGTCATTTTTTTTAATGAACACTATATGAAAGAATCATTTTACAAACACTCATTTACTAAGATCGCATTAATGCACTGAATTTAAAATAAAAAAAAATGTTTTTTATTTATAAGGTAATAAACATATAATAGACCCACTACAATACTTATTTACAATGAACACATTAATGCACTGAAATGGTGCAGAAGTTAGATTCTACTTTATATTCAGTTTAAGAGAAGCCTAAAGGATTTATTGGTGGCAAACACACACACACACACACACACACACACACACAGATATAAACAAAGATGATGTAACTTACCAAACGAAAGCGTTGGTATGTTGATAGAGACACTAACAAACACACACACACACACACACACACACACACACACACACACAAAATCCAAGCTTTCGCAACCCACAGTTGCTTCATCAGGAAAGAGGGAAGGAGAGGGAAAGACAAAAGGATGTAGGTTTTAAGGGAGAGGGTAAGGAGTCATTCCAATCCCGGGAGCGGAAAGACTTACCTTAGGGGGGAAAAAGGACGGGTATACACTCGCACATACACACATATCCATCCACATATATATGTGTGGATGGATATGTGTGTGTGTGCGAGTTAGTAATGTTGTCTGTTTGTCCAAGTACTATACTACTTCATGGATACTAACTAAAGAAACAGAGCAGTTGACGATGGCTACCCAGTAGCAGGATACAATAACTCTGAGCACTTTCTCCTCACGTGATGTCAGTAAATTAATTTCAGTGACATGTTGGTTATGAAAACCAAAACAGGGCAGCACCAATATAAATGAGAAACCACCTCCAGCTGGTCATGGGGGGGTGTTACAGTTAAATTGTCTGTGGGCCTGTTACCAATCAGCACAGAAACACCAGAAACTATGAATTCAAAATATAATTGGTTTTATACATACTTCACTCCTCATGTAAGAAAACTAGAGGTGGCTTAATTCAACACTATATTTCCAGATTGAGAGTCAAATATGTTTCAATTGTAATCACCTGCCCCCATCACGCGTGCATGCACGAACCCCCGCCCCCACACTCCCCCCTCCCTCACCCCCTCCCCCCACCCCCTCCCCTCCCCCACCCCCTCCCCTTCCCTCCTCACCCTCCCCCCACCCCCTCCCCATCCCTCCCCCCCCCCTCCCCCCACCCCCCACAGACAGACAGAGAGAGGGGGGGGGAGGGGGGGTTTGATGGCTGGCTAGTACATACCTGTTGGAACTCAGCTTCTTCAACAACACAGATTTTACTAAGTTCAAATTATGTGCAATAAAATGCAGAAAGTAAAAGTTCCTGATCTTCTGGAAGTACAAAAAACAGAAAACTTCTAGAGGTGAATGCCTCTTGTTCAATACAATACTCTGGAGGTTTGTTGGATAACTAACATGATAGTGCAGATGAACACTTTTTATAGTCTTGACTAAGAAGCACTCAAATACAAACCTCACTTTCAGTATACCAGTATGCCTGATTCATTACTGGAAATTCAACAGTCAACTGAACAGTGAGCAAAGATAGTACCTTGTTAGGCTGACAGGCAAGTCCATGTACTATCCAAACATTGGTAGTATGTAACAGCAAAGTCCAAACACAGTCCAGGATAGAGCCACCTACTGCATGGTAATTGTGAATAGGTGCACCAGAGAGCTCACTGTAAACATCATCTGGTTGTGACAAGTGAGGCCGTGGTGGTCTGCAGCAGTTCATAAGTCTGCCGTGTTTGTTTTGCCACAGGACCTGGCATCATCAGATGTATCCTGCTGCAACGCACCAAATGTATGCATAATTATATCACTTGATCTTTCAGTATTACAAGCAATATTTCAGTGAGACAAAATTCCGTTTCATTGTGGCAGGTGGTGTGTTAGCTTTAGCTGAGAATAAGCTGGGTGAGTTATGAAGCATTGCCTGCTTTTATTGATGTACATGAACTTGCAGATCAGTCAGTGTTGGAGTTCTAAAAATTGTCATCAGTTACATCAAGAGCATCTGCATAATGTGAAAACAGAATTTTGGTGCACAGTCTGTGCAATAAGAATTGTAGGACTGATCTTCCACCAAGCCATAATTTCTAATAGGTACGTGAACAATGTTCTGCGACAATTTTTTTTCCTAGAGCTTTCTACTAACAGATAAAAGAAATGTTATTTCATCAGGGATAACACAATAACACTTGCTACCAATATGTTTATGATAATATTAAGAGGTGATTTTGAGTATAGTTTATTTTATGGAGGCATGTTGACATTGCAAATTTTGTGACCAGTTATTTGTTTTGTAACTCTCTGTCATTTTAGCAGTGATAATAAAATTTTTTTATCAACAAATCTTATCCCTCACTATAACCAATTTAGATCATGTTCTATGCCGCTAAATGGATGGCCCTTATTTGTCTTTCGTGAAAGTGTAGCCCAATGTAAGTAAATGGAGCCCACGTACAAGGTTTGCAATTATTCTACTAAGTTCTGTATGTTCCACAGTGTGTGTGTGTGTGTGTGTGTGTGTGTGTGTGTGTGTGTGTGTGTGTGTGCCCATTATATCTCAAAGTGTCCCCCCCCCCCCCCCCCCCCACTCTCCAAACAATGGAAAATCCAGAATGGAATAATGATAATGTTGTGAAAAGGATAGATTATTGCTCACCACATTGTGGAGATGTTAGTCTCAATATTAACATAAGATAGTCTTAACAGTTGACTTGTTGCAATGGTTTATTCTGTATTTGCTCTTCTTTAATATCTGAGTTTGTATAAGAGATATGTGGACTAAGCGCTACAAGTGATTATTCCATAACCATGTTGAGTTCGATTTGCAGGTCTTGTTTTATTAAGATGGCATATAAATGTTTTGTTTATCTTGATTCTGTATCCAGTATGCATGTGGTGTTCAATGACTTGAGGATTTGTGAATGTTGGATGTGTTGTAATTAGTTTCCCGTGGACTTGTAGCTATACTGTTGTGAAATTTGGCGAATTAATGCTGTTGCATCCAGTGTGGTTTGTGAACTTCATATTTGTAGTGAAATTATTGAGTTCCACGACAATTTTCCAAATATTACTTGTTTTGCGATCTACCAGAAGTAGAATGTCTTCAGCATATCACTTATAACAAATAACTTTATTTGTGTAAGGTGACACAAATTAATAACAATTATAGGAAAAAAGAACACTGTTTTGCATATGTTAATGTCAGCTTATAAAGTGTTTGGTGAATCATACTGTGCTAGAATATATTTAAAGAGTAATAGAAGATCATTGTTTGCTCTTTCTTATTCCAAGAACTAAGTTGTTTTAAAAATCATATATGGTTTATCATCACAAAACTTGTGTGGAGCTCACAGTGTCACATATTATTAATCCAAAACATACAAGATGTTCCAGAGCAAATAATTAATATTCAGGGATATGACAGGAATGATCATTCAGAGCAAAAAAGTCGAATAAACATGGGCTCTGAAATGCATACCTTAAGAGCTATGAGCAATTGTTAATCTTCCTGATGTGAATCACTCCTCTTCTACTGAACAAGTGCCCATAGCCCTTGAGGTATGCATTTTAGAACCTATATTTACTAGACATTTTTGCTTCTAGTGGTTATTCCTGTCAAATCCCCAAATATTGACAATGTCTCCTAGATTCCCTGTATAAGCATCAAATTGCTGCTGTTTCTCTGTGTATTGTTAATTACAAGGAATGATAGTGACTATCAGTTCGCTTACGTGTCCATATTTATTGACATTGCCTTGAAAACAAATTTTGATTTTGAAATAACACTGAATGTGGTTAGAACTTGATATCTAAAGCAGTTAGAGGAGTTGCCATATATATGTATTTACCTGAGCACTCATTAATGTATATTTAAAAAAATAACCCTTCATGTAGATAACGAAGAACTTAATTTGAATGAGATATCAGTTAGACACTGTATGTTCATGACTTTTGTCATGATGGTCATGTAGCAGACAGAGATCGTTAATTTTGTATGTGATCCCCATTTTTTGTTGTTTTAACTGTGTAGCAGTTGATTTAGTGAATTGGCAATGTTCTGTGTGACACTTGTAGTCAAGGGACCTTTTCTAAGTTGTGTGTACTGTCTTGCCAAAATAAGCTGAAAACTCTGTCCTAACTCCAACTTGGTTACTAATGGTAGACATTGTTAGCAGTGTGAAATAAGTTGTCTCCATCTTCCCTGCAGAGCAGGAGAAATAAAACAAAAAAACCTGCTGCTCCCTTGCCAGAGTCCCATCACCAACAGGAAACATCTCGAGAGCAGAAAGAATGACCATCCAACTGTTATGAGAAGGGCATGTGGCCATGCTCTATCACTAACACTGTCATGTCTCGATTAGTGGTCCGACCAACCCTATGAAGACACAGGATAAAGTCAGGAGAAATAAAGTAACCTATTATGATCATTGATTAGGGTGAGAACTACCCTCCAGTTTTCAGTTCTATGTACACTCTATAAAGTTCTTTGTACCATAAGTATTTCATCAAAACGGCATTCCTCTTACTTATGTCAATGCCATATTATTGTAATTAACCATGGAAACTAACACAGTGTGTATACGACCTGGAACAACTGGGAGATCTGGGAAAGATCCGGAATTTTTTCATCCAGGAGAAAAGCGGGAGAAACCCGGGAATTTTTTAGAATTCCGGGAATTTTCCATTGTTTTTGACTGGTAAGAGCCGATACTCTGTTACTGCAGAGTAATACTGCAGCAATAAAACATGAATGAGAGAAAAAACGAAAACAAAACTTCAATTGCAAAGGGAAATGCGCCATATACAATGACAAAACACAGTGCTCATACAAGCATCTGCCAACAGGAAAATGTGTCAAAGGCTTTAGGAAGACTATGCAATGCTTTGTAACAACAAATTGCCTCCGATGAGCGTGAGATTCGTTTTAGCAGTAACATGCGGGATCATGTGCATGTGCAGTTTAGTAGTACCTTCTCCCGCTTCTGGTTACAGAAATGTGGCTGTTAGCTGCATAAGCAATCGCAGCAAGCAGCAAGATGCTACTGGGAAAAAATTTTACTGGAGTGCCCAAGCTGCCAGATTCATGCATGCGCAACGGGCCCAGATCTAGGAGGGGGGGGGGGGGGGGGGGGGGGGGGGGGGGGGGGGGGGGGGGAGGGGGGGGGGGGGGAATTCATATTCTTGAGGGGGAAAAGACCTTGTTTCACAAAGCAACTAGCATGCAGTGCACGTTATTCTATCGATTATTCATATGACTTTGAAACACATTTCTGTTGGTTTTCGAACATTTTTTAACACATTCTAAGTTGATTTCTGAATGAGTCGTAAGTTGATTTGTGACTGTGTGCATAGTGTATGTGATGTCTCTGTAAGGGGATCCTCGTTGCATGTAGAAACTAACTTTCCTACAGACAAAAGGGGCTATACAAGCTGAGCGGAGTAAGGCCGAACGGATGAATGCCAACTGCTGTCTGATTGTGTGGTTGATTGTGTTTGCGAATGATGAGCTTTATTATAATTACTAGCGACATCCATAGATTCAGATTACAGGAGTGAAAATAAATGAATAACAGGTAAGAAATATTACGTATTACCTTCTTGGTGTATCCAAGAAAATGAAATTTTGACAGAAAATTTTTGGCCAGATCGCTATACTAGTAAGGGCTAGTTGTACAGTCCCCGGCTAGCAGCTGCCTTAAGTTCTATTCTGGAAGAAGAGCGGAAAATGCGTTGTATGAACATGTAACAACGCCTGAGTGGAGAATAATCGCGGGATAACTAAACTGGTGATTCTGGCAGAGTTAGTGAAGTTAATCTGCGAATAAGCTTTGACATTGGCAGGAATAGTTACAGAATTAGTGATAACAAAACTGTTTGTTAGAAAGAGGAAGGAGAAGAAATGGGGATATCACACAAATTATGGAACAATATGACGATTCCAAGTTTGTATAAAAATTTCGTACTACTACTTTTCAATCTCATACTTGAGAAACTGGAGCATATGAATGAAGTGTGAAACTATTTCCTAACGTAAAGCTTTTTGCTAATAGGCATTTGATACTGGTACATTGTGAATTATATTCTATCGTTACAAAAAAGACCATTTGTGCCAAAACAGTCTCATTCATTTGATGTGTGTTACAATTGTTGCTGTATTAGAATGGCCTATTTTGTTTTATCTAGCAGACAGTGACAAAATAGACGTAATCAGATCTAGAAACCACACTAGTCTTGGGTCCTATTTGTATTAACAGCTTTTTCAGTATGAGACACTGACATTTTGTCTTTTCATGTAGCAAAACGTTTGACAAACTTTGAGGTAATAGATTCTTTCACAGAAAGGAAAGCACACCATGTAAAGCTGTAGCAAGATTAGAGAGAAAAAATTCTAGGCGCCAAGGATTGAAGAAATGTGTATTGTCTTGCTTGTCTCATGTCTTAACTGGTTATGTATCCTATATTTAATTTTATGTCACACAAAGCAGCAAGTTGTTAACTGTTATGGAATAAAGAGTGCAAATGTTCTGAATAGTTCTTTTTTTTTTTTTCAATTCCACAGAGCGAAGTACAGTGACGTGTGATAGAAGAATGCTGTGTGAGGAGGCGAGGCACTGCACTTTGGCACACTTATGACCAAATAACACATGTTACATTTCCTTGAACATATATGTTTTATGCATCAAACTCTTCAGAAAGATGTGCTTTTTTTAAATTTTTTGACATCCTCTCTCAAACGCTAGAGTGAGTGGCGGAGTATTGCCCCGGTTCGGAAATATCGTAGATCCGGGGCTGATGTGCAGAGCAGTCTGAGTTACAGTGGGGAAGTGGGTAGTCACCATGTGACCTGTGTATACATTTAGTGATTTTGCTGTTTCCTCTTCGTTTACTGCTCTCACATCAAATGAAAACAAAACAAATTTCTGCGGCCGGGAGCTATCAAGTGAATTAAAATACATTCACGTAATTACGGAAGGCTAAAATGTGTTACTAGTTGCAGATTTTATTTTATTTCCACCTTTCTGACAGTCAAGCATTAATTGCCTTGCACAACAATGAAGTCATTTTTGTCGGTTTGCTAAAGAAATTTTTTTTTATTAATCTTTTCCGCTGAGGCAGACAATATCTTTGAAATGAAGTGTTTAATTTCACACACTGTTCGCTGCATTTCAGGTGCACGTTTTCAACTTCTAGCACGTATGGCATTATGCCATAATAAAGAACCAAACATGAGGTAACACAGTACTTAAATCACAGAGCGTTTCACTCTCGTTTAAAAATCAACTCTTCGATAATGAGCCATTTCGATGAATTTCTAGCACAGAAGATCAGAAATTTATGTCGTTATTAAAAATTTTACTGGCACATTTGTGTGATATATCTTAAATTGTAATATGCGCATGAAAGACCAACATTATATGTGAAAGCTTAGCTTCTCTTGCAGCGTATTAATCTTATGGACCAATATTACATGTGAAAGCTTTGTGTTTCGTGTAGCAACACTATGTATATTAATTTAAACCGTTAACTTTTTCTGTTTGTGTGTTCGCGCTACTTAACAGTGATGTTGCTATTGGCTGACTACATCACGTGTCCTAAGCTCTGAATACCCGCTGTCATTGGCTGGCAAGATCACGTGACATGAGCTATGACTGGCTTACAAAAGCACATTGCAATCTCGATTTCAATGCTTCGGAAAGTAGCATGCGGTGTTTGGTGGAATTCGAATTTATACTTTTGTAATACGAAAATATGCATATGCAGCGTACATGTTGCTGCACATCAAAGATCTTTCCAAAACCCGTTTTTTCCCTCTGGGCCGGGAAATTCTACGCCTATACTTTCAGTTAACAGGGATAAAGTATGTTTTCACCCGGGAGAAAGTGTATTTTTAACCGGGAAATCCGGGAGAAACCCGGGAATTATTTTTTCTTGTTCGCGTATACACCCTGTAACAGATGAGTCAATAAGACACAGGAATTAAACATATAAAACTATGCCTTGAATAATGATAATAATAATAATAATAATAATAAAAGAGGAGTGGAATAATAATGGATTGTGCATGGATGTACTGGACAAGGCATTAAATTAATGATCTGCTTCCAGGTGATCTGTTGAGTATTATTTTATGTACAAGTCATGAAATTGCACTAGCTATCAATCCTCTGCCCTTTTGGAAGGAGAGACGGCATTGGTCGGTTTTTTTTAACCGCAAAATCGATTTTCGGTCACTTAGTGACCATCCTCAGTGCTGTAATATACAATTTAAATTGGTAGGCACTGGTGTTAACAAGCTTAGAGCGATCACATATTTTTCTGTTAATCATATATTTTTCTATTAATGCACACTCTCACATCTGTAGCTATGCCATCACCATTTGTGTGTGATCATTCAGTAGATGGTAGGAGGAACAACATGCAGAACATGGTGACTGTAGGGAAGTATTGGGATATTGGAAGGAGAGAGAGAGAGAGAGAGAGAGAGAGAGAGAGAGAGAGAGAGAAAGAGAGAGAGAGACGTATCAATATTTTGCATGCAGATGATGCAGCTGCCATGGAACACCATGTTTTGTAGTGTCCATTTTACACCAAACTTGCCACCTTTTCCCTGATCTCGGCGTGGTTAACCAAATTCTAACATACAGTTATTTTGCTTTAAATGCCAAGTGTACAACCAACTCTATGGAATTCCATGAATACACGACACCATCCTACGCCAATTTTTTTATGAGTCACTTCGTGGTGTTCTTCTTGTGCCCCCCACAGCTTAAGCTCATTGCTTAGTTTATATTCATTGATTACATATTCTCGAGCTGGACAAATGGCGAATGCAGAGACTGCATTTTCCCCACATAACTTCAACATCTACTCCAAAATCCACGTCACCAGGTGCTTTTCAACTCAATAATTTAGCTTTCTGGATGTTGATGGCCATCTCCCTTATAATTTGTTAAAAACTTGTGGTCATATAAAATGCACAAATAACAAAAAGTACCTCTGCTGTGGCAAATGTAACCTATTTGCTGTCAAAAATCACTTTGATACCTTGATTGGGAAGCAGGTGTTATCTCCAAGTGTAAGGATGGTCTTGCTAGAACCCTTGCAGGTGTTTAATATTCTGCCCATCCCATTCAAAGCAGAAATCTCTTCCCAGTTCTTCCAATGACATCTGCAAGCCTGATACCATTGTGAATTAACAGCTAGCCAGCACTTCTGTTCTCTCCATTAACCTTCAGACCTAAAAAACAAAAATCTCAAACATGTTCTTTGATAGACCCCCTGCATGCCTGGGGGTTCGAATAGGCTTGAGGTATTCCTACCTGTCATAAGAGGCGACTAAAAGGAGTCTCTAACCTTTTGGCCTTTATGTGATGGTCCCCTGTAAGGTTTGACCTCCATTTTTCAAAATTTTCCTGAAGAGTGAACCAATTGGGGTAGGGTGCCTTACATGGTGCATTGTGTCCATCGTGCATTGAGATTTTAGCTTACTTTCTTGTCATCACGTCGCAGTCCCGCTCATCCTCCATCTCTTGAGCAAGGACACCTTCCTGGGTGCATTTCCTCCACCCACTATGCAGTGTCGTTTTCTGTGCCGATGAGGACTATGGAATTGTTTGCAGCTCATATCCAGTGCAATAGCCAGTCCTTTGTGGTGGGGCCGCCATGTACCCTGTTGGCTGTAGCCCCCTGATGACACAGGGATCGCTCTGCTGATGCCTACACTGTTAACTCCCCACACATGCCAGGGAGTAGATGTCCATCTCCTTGGGGCATCGAGACTCCTGGCAATGGCCACCCTGCCAGGTGGCCCTTGCTGAGGCTGGGTGGCACCCGTGGGGAGGGTCTCTGGTCAGAGCGGGTGGCATCAGGGGGGATGACAGGCCATGGAGCATGGTGCGTCATATCTTGCTGGTGGTCCGCCACCAGCAGTCTCTAAGTGGGCAAAGTCTAACTTCAGTGCTAAGAAATATGACCCCAAGTCGTTCCCTTCCCTGGCTACACCATGGGAGGAACGTCAGGCTAAGGATGGTAGTGAAGCTTATTTGCCTCGGTACATCATATGTACGAGAGTTGATGGGGAATCTTTCATGTCCATGAAACATCAGTTTTTTTGTGGAGCATTTGGAGGAAAAGTTTGGGGAGATTGAGGGCTTGTCCAAAATACGCTCTGGGTCAGTCTTGATCAAAACAGCATCCTCTCCCCAGTCACGAGCATTACTCGCTTGTGACAAGTTGGGGGATGTTTCTGTTACCATCACGCCCCATAAGAGCTTAAATATGGGCCAGGGTATTATATATCACAGGGACCTTCTTTTCCTGTCTGACGACGAGCTGCGCACCAATTTAGAGCAGTGAGGTGTTCATGTCATCTGGCGCGTCCATTGGGGTCCGAGGGATAATCAGGTTGCCACTGGTGCATGCCACTGGTGCATTCATATTGGCCTTCGAGGGTGACACATTGCCCGAGAAGGTCAAGGTGTTGGTCTACTGCTGTGATGTCAAGCCATATATCCTCCCCCAATGTGGTTCTTTAAGTGATGGAAGTTCGGCCATACGTTTTCCCGCTGTACTTCCAGCATCACATGTCGAGATTGTGGACGTCCATCACATCCCAATACTCCATGTGCCCCACCTCCCATCTGTGTCAGCTTAGGAGAGCGTCATTCACCTTGTTTGCCAGACTGCAGGATTATGCAGAAAGAGAGGAAAATCATGGAATATAAGATGCTGGACTGACTGACCTACACTGAGGCCAAGAGTAAATTTGAGCGTTTACATCCTGTAGCTGTGACCATCTCTTACACTGCTGCTACGAGAACAGTTGTCGCCCCATCAGTTCCTCACATTCCTGTCACCTCTCATAACCAGAAGACTACATCTGCCCATTTGATGGTGGTGGGCATTTCCCTCCCTGTTGCTCCCGCACCACTTACTTCGGGAGCAACACCTCCTCAACCATCGGGGATATCAGTCCCCACTTCTGAGCTGGAGAAGTGTAAGTCTTATGCGGCTCCTCTTGCTAGGAAGGGGTCCCTTATGTCACTCCCTTCTCAGCTTTCTGCTTGTGGGAAAGATGACACCCGCCAGTGGCTGAAGGGCCCAAAAGCAGCTGGTCGTAGGGCTTCACACTCACCCTCAGTCCTGGAGATTGAATCAGTGAAGTCCTCCCAGCCAGCAAAACCCAAGGAGCAGTGAGAGAAATCCAAGAAGAAGGTCCTCAAGACCAAGGGAATTGCAGTGGCATCCACACCACTGCTACCTACAAGCTCTGCGTCTGTGAATGAGGTGGAGATTCTTGCCGGACCCTCAGACACAATGGATATAGACTGCTCAGGCAAAAAGTCGGTGGCAGCAGGTGACCCTGAGGTGTAAACTGCCTCACTGAATGTCCCATGCCTTCCCAGTCTAACGATGATGTCATCCTCCAGTGGAATTGCAGCGATTGTTTCCACCATCTGGCTGAGCTATGGCAACTGTTAAACTTTACACCTGCTTTCTGCATTGCCCTCCAGGAGACCTGGTTCCCAGCCATGCGGACCCCTGCTCTCCGCGGCTATAAGGGATACTACAGGAACGATAGCGACTGTAATTGAGTGTCAGGTGGAGTTCGCATTTATGTCCTAAACTCAGTCTATAGTGAAACTGTGCCCCTTCAAACCCCTCTTGTAGCTATGGCTGTCAGAATAAGGACGACACAGGAAATAACTGTCTGCAATGTATATCTTCCTCCAGATGGTGCAGTACCCCTGAATGTGTTAGCTGCACTGATTGATCAACTCCCTAAACCTTTTGTGCTTCTGGGAGAAACGTTATTGTCTCGGTTCAATCTCTGCCTCTTAAATGCTGGGGCCTCCACATATTACAGTGTGGCTCATGGTAGTTACTCGACCATTGATGTACCAATTTGCAGCCCAGGACTTCTCCCATCTGTCCACTGGAGAGCACATGATGGCCTGTGTGGTAGTGACCACTTCCCCTTCTTACTGTCATTGCCCCAGTGTAAGGGCCATGGACGCCTGCCCATATGGGCTTTAAACAAGAAGGACTGGGAAACTTTCACCTCTGCTGTCGCCGTTGAATCTCCCCCACATGGTAACATCGATGTGATGGTTGAGCAGATGACTACAACAGTCATTTCTGTGGCAGGAAACATGATCCCTCACTCTTTAGGGTGCCTCCAGCGAAAGGCAGTCCCTTGTTGGTGACTGGAAGTCGCTGAAGCAATTAAGGACGTTGATGAGCTCTACAGCAGCATAAGCGCAACCCTTCCATGAAGCACCTCATACCTTGAAACAGCTCAGCCTTTAAACAGCTCCATGCCTGTGTTTGCCAACTTAATAAACAATGGAAGCAGGAGTGTTGGGAGGGATATGCCTTGACCATTGGGTGCCATACGTCACCTTCCCAAGTCTAGGTAAAGATCAAACGTGTTTTTGGGTACCAGACCCCAACAGGTGTTCCTGGTGTTAACATAAATGGTGTGTTATCTACCAGCACAAACTCAACTGCCGAGCACTGTGCTCGAGCCTCTGTGTCAGAGAATTATCCCCAGCCTTTCGCACTCTCAGATGGTGGCTGGAAGGGAAAGTCCTCTCGTTTACTACACACCACAGTGAATTCTATAACACCCCATTTACAGAGTGGGAGCTACACAGCTCCTGGGCCAGATTAGACCCACAGTCAGATGATTAAACATCTCTCATCTGACCACAAGCGACATCTCGTCATCTTCAACCAGATCTAGCACAATGGTGGGAGAGAATCATCATTCCAGTGCTCAAACCCAGTAAAAACCCACTTGATGTGGATAGCTATCAGCCCATCAGCCTCACCAATGTTCTTTGTAAGCTGCTGGAACGTATAGTGTGTCAGTGGTTGGGTTGGGTCCTGGAGTCATGTGGCCTACTGGCTCTATGTCAGGGCGGCTTCTGCCAAGGTCGCTCTACCACTGATAGTCACTGATAGTCTTGTGTCCCTTGAATCTGCCATCTGAACAACCTTTTCCAGATGCCAACACCTGGTTGCAGTCTTTGTTGATTACAAAAAGCATATGACACCACCTGGCAACATCATATCCTTGTCACATTATACAAGTGGGGTCTCCGAGGCCCGCTCCCAATTTTAATCCAGATTTTCTTGTCACTTCATACTTTCTGCGTCCAAGTTGGTGCTTCCCATAGTTCCCCCCATATCCAGGAGAATGGGGTCCTGCAGGGCTTTGTATTGAGTGTGTCTCTATTTTTAGTGGCCATTAATGGTCTAGCAGCAGCTGTAGGGCTGTCCGTGTCACCTTCTGTGTATGCAGACAACTTCTGCATTTCGTACTGCTCCACCAGTACTGGTGCTGCTGAGCAGCACCTACAGGGGACCGTTCACAAGGCGCTGTTATGGGCTCTAGCCCATGGTTTCCAGTTTTCGATCGCAAAGTTGTGTGTTATGCACTTCTGTCAGCGTCATACTGTTCATCCAGATCCAGAACTTTCCTTAATAATGATCCACTCACTGTAGTGGAGACATATCGATTCTTAGGATTGGTTTTCATTGCCTGATTGACTTGGCTTCCTCACCTTCGTCAGCTTAAGCAGAAATCCTGGCAGCACCTCAATGCCCTCCACTGCCACAGCAACACCAACTGGGGTGCAGATCGCTCTACACTGCTGCAGCTCTACAGATCCATTGTTCAATCCTGCCTTGACTGTGGGAGCCTGGTTTACGGGTTTGCGGCACCCTCAACATAGCGTTTACTCAACCCAGTGCACCACTGTGGCATTTGCCTAGCGACAGGAGCTTTTAGGACAAGTCCGGTGACCGGCATCCTTGTGGAGGCTGGAATCCCTCCATTGCAGGTTAGGCTTGCGCAACTGCTGGCCAGTTACGTTGCACACGTTTTTAGTTCTCCTGCACATCTGAATCACCGTCTCCTTTTCCCACGCATGGCGGTTCATCTCCCACGTCGGCAACCCAGGTAAGGGCTTCCAATTGCAGTTCGGGTCTGACCCCTTCTTTCGAGCTAGAGTCCTTACCTTTACCACCTATACTTGAGGTCCATTCACGTAGAACTCCATGGTGTACACCTAGGCTGGAGCTTCGCCCGGGCCTTTCACATGGCCCTAAGGACTGAGTTAATCCCGCAGCTCTCTGCTGCTGCTTCCACTAGATTCTTGACATGTGCTGAGGCCATGAAGAGGTTTACACCAGTGGCTCAATGGCTGATGCTTCATGCCAACTCCCGTATTTCTGTGGAGGACATATTGAACAGCATTCCTTGCTCGATGGCTGCAGTGTTTTCACAGCCTAGCTGGTGGCTATATCTCGTGCTCTTGATCACATCTGTTCATGCCCTGGTGAGTCGTTTCTTCTGTGTACAGACTCAGTGAGCAGCCTACAAGCCATCTACCAGTGCTACCCTCATCCTTTGGTAGCGACCATCCAGGAGTCCATCTATGTCCTGGAATGGTCCAGTCATTCAGTGGTGTTGTGGTGTTTGGACCCCAGGTCATGTCGAAATCCCAGGCAACGAACTTGCCGACAGGCTGGCCAAACAAGCTATGTGGAATCCGCTTATGGAGATCAGCTTTTCTGCAACTGACTTGCGTTCAGTACTATGCCCGTAAGGTTTTGTGGCTTTGGAAGACGAAATGGCAGAACCTCAGCACGCACAACAAACTGCGTGCTATTAAGGAGACTACAAATGTGTGGCAGTCCTCCATGTGACCTGTAGCAGTGGCTCAGTGGTTCTCTGCTGGCTCCACATTGGCCACGCTTGGGTGACACATGACTACCTTCTGCACTGTGATGACCCACCTCAGTGTCGGTGTGGCACTCGGGTGACAGTGCCCATATCTTGGTGAGCTGTCCTTATTTTGCTGCCCTGCGATGGACTCTTCAGTTACTGGACTCGTTGCCATTAATTTTAGCTGACAACGACTCATTGGCTTAGTTTTACATTTTATACATGATGGTGAGTTTTATCATTCTGTCTAAGTTTTAGCGCATGTCCTTTGTCTGTTTGTGTTCTGCACTCCAATACTTTTAGGGTGGATGTTTTATTGTGTCGCAGAGTGGCTGGCTTTTCCTTTTTATTCTCGTGGTTGGCCAGCCACGGTCATCTGCTCTCTTGTTTTTACCCCTTCTACCTGTTTCTTGCTTCTCTCTGTGGTTTTCTTTTCCTGTTTTGTCTGTAGTAGTGTTGGTTGTCCCTCTGTCATTCTTCTGATTCTTCCTTTCTCCTGTTATTGTGCTGTACATCTCCTTTCTTTTCTTCTTTCCGTTGTGTAGTTATTGTACCGGGAACAAGGGACCGATGACCTCGCAGTTTGCCCCCCCCCCCCTCTTTTAACCAACCAACCAAACAGCCTTTCATAGGTTTTTGAGCACTTCTGTTCATGCTTTGAGATGTAGGATATTTTAATAAAAAATCTGACCATCCACTAAAATTTTATTCCATTACGTACCCAACATACATGGTACACCGCTACATCCCTGTGGCACTCCTACTACAAATCCTGAATTCATGGATCAGTGTCCTGTTGGGTAACACAGGTACAAAACTGTCTTTTAAATCCACCCACCGCCTGCTGCTGCAGTCCATTCACAGGCATTTTCTTATTGATCAAAGTTCATGTTGCACATAAAAGTAGCCATTCCATACACCAAATCTTTTTGCAATTACTGTGCAGTTGTCTTCGTGGATATAGGTAATAATCACTTGTCAACCAGCATACATAGCCACAACAGCCTCTAACATCAAACTTGACCAACTGTTTGCTGAACATGCTGCACCCCACACACCAATAACTTCAACAGCTGATTCAATTCTCGTGGTATTTTTATACTCCCAGTACCCACCCTGTGAGCATTGTCTCTGTACTACACAAATAGGAATTTTCTCTTCAACAAACCCTGCATTTCTGCAATTTTCTTGCCCTAAATCTCCACCAGTTTCTATTCATGACCATCTCTTTGCTAGCAATGCACCCCATCTGTGCACCCATCCTGTCATCTTCAGTTACTTTGCATCTCACTGGTCTCCTATCCCATCATTAACACTCTCTCCCCCCATCCTTCTCCCCAGATTTTTGTCCTCTAATAAATGATAACTGTTCAGTAGCACTGGACAACATACTTTTACTGTTCGAAGCACAGGAGATAAATTATCAACAATTACCACAACTCAGTGTATGACTGCTGTATTTCCATAATGATTAAGCAATTTTCTCTGCAGTAGTTTGCAACGTTAACTTTTCATTTATAATGGTGGCTCATCTTGTATTTATCTTGGTAAGATGCCTGTGTTAGTGCTATCATTATGTAAATAAATTCATTGTAAAATGTTTTTATTTGTGTTTCCATTAGAGATTCCCATTTTTAAGAGCCCATTCTAGTATATACATTCTATACATAAATAAACAACATGCAGAAATACCTGAAGACTCCTTTTTTTTTTTTCCCCTATTCTGCAGAAAGTGAAGACAGTTGCAGATAAATATTTAAGTAAACATGCTTGTTAAACTGTTTTACTTCCAGTTAATATCCTGTTGTTGACATCCCAAAGGTATGTATATAATGCTGATGTTATTGATTGGCATGAAGATTCTAAATAAATTCTTGCTTCTTAAAATTTAAAACTCAGCTTTGTGGAGTTAGATCTTCCTGACAAATAGAGTATATCTGATCTTTTGTCGTTTTGTGTCGGGGTCGAATTCTTCAAATTCATAAGTAACATCAGACAACTGTCTTACAACCTTATAAGATCCAAAGTAGTGCATGAGGAGCTTCTCAGAGAGACCAACCTTCTGAACAGCAGTGAAGATCCAGACTAGGTCACCAGGCTGGTAGACAACAGGGCGGTGGCTCACGTCATACCTTCGGCGATCATTTTCTTGAGCCTACAGCGTGTGGAATTGAGCTAACTGCCGAGCTTACTCAGCTCTGGTTAACACCTGGCTGATGTAGTCGTCATCCATGTCATCAGGATGTAACGGATACGCAGTGTCCATTGTCATTGTCACCTCACGTCCATGCACCAGGAAAAATGGCGTAAATCCTGTGGTGTCTTGTTTAATGGTTTTGTAGGCAAACATCACAAAAGGTAGCACTCATCCCAGTTGCTCTGCTCAACATTGATGAACATTGATAGCATGTCGGCCAAGGTCTTATTAAGGCGTTCAGTAAGCCCGCTAGTTTGCAGATGGTATGCAGTCGTCATGTGATGAGTAATGTTGCACTTACGGTTTATCTCTGTCACAAGATTCGATTGGAAAACTTTCCCTCGATCCGTATTTAATGACCTTGGGGCACCGTGTTTTAATACAATGTCTTCTAAAATGAATTTGGCTACCTTGAATGCCTCGACTGTTTTCACGGCTTTTGTAATGGCATAGCATGTCAGATAATCAGTGCAAATAATAATCCATCTATTGCCACTAGCAGACGTTGGAAAGGCATTTCAGCTGGTGGAATTGGTATGAGTTGGCCAGGTGGTTTCTGAGGAACTGCATTTCTTCTCTGGCACTCTCAACAGTGCAACACACAGTGACAGACACTCCTGAATATACCTGGCCAGTAAAATCTCTTGCGAATCCTATTGTATGTCTTAATAAATCCTAAATGTCCAGCCTCAGGTTTATTATGGAATTTCTGTACAACATCTAAGTGCATGTGTTTAGAAATCACTGGTAGCCACCTCTTTCCATATGGATCAAAGTTTTTCTTGCAAAGTATATATATACATATATATGTACATATGTATATCTAAAAACAAATATGGTGTGACTTACCAAACGAAAGCGCTGGCAGGTTGATAGACACACAAACAAACACATACATACACACAAAATTCAAGCTTTCACAACAAACTGTTGCCTCATCAGGAAAGAGGGAACGAGAGGGAAAGACGAAAGGATGTGGGTTTTAAGGGAGTGGGTAAGGAGTCATTCCAATCCCGGGAGCGGAAAGACTTACCTTAGGGGGAAAAAAGGACGGGTATACACTCGCACACACACACATATCCATCCACACATATACTGACACAAGCAGACATATTTGGTCTTTAAATATGTCTGCTTGTGTCTGTATATGTGTGGATGGATATGTGTATGTGTGTGAGTGTATACCCCTACTTTCCCCCTAAGGTAAGTCTTTCCGCTCCCGGGATTGGAATGACTCCTTACCCTCTCCCTTAAAACCCACATCCTTTCGTCTTTCCCTCTCCTTCACTCTTTCCTGATGAGGCAACAGTTCGTTGCGAAAGCTTGAATTTCATGTGTATGTTTGTGTTTGTGTGTCTATCGACCTGCCAGCACTTTCGTTCGGTAAGTCAAGGCTCTTGAATAATGGATTTCATGATTGCCTACTGTTTGTCCCATTATAGCTCTGATAACTGCCCCCGGTGTAAAACCTGTCCCATGCACCCTCCCACCACCACCTACTCCAGTCCTGTAACCCGGAAGGTGTACACGATCAAAGGCAGAGCCACGTGTGAAAGCACCCACGTGATTTACCAACTGACCTGCCTACACTGTGAAGCTTTCTATGTGGGAATGACCAGCAACAAACTGTCCATTTGCATGAATGGACACAGGCAGACAGTGTTTGTTGGTAATGAGGATCACCCTGTAGCTAAACATGCCTTGGTGCACGGCCAGCACATCTTGGCACAGTGTTACACCGTCCGGGTTATCTGGATACTTCCCACTAACACCAACCTGTCAGAACTCTGGAGATGGGAACTTGCCCTTCAGTATACCCTCTCTTCTAGTTATCCGCCAGGCCTCAATCTCCACTAATTTCAATTTGCCGCCGCTCATACCTCACCTGTCTTTCAACAAAATCTTTGCCTCTGTACTTCCGCCTCTACTGACATCTCTGCCCAAACTCTTTCCCTTTACAAATGTCTGCTTGTGTCTGTGTATGTGCGGATGGATGTGTGTGTGTGTGTGTGTGTGTGTGTGTGTGTGTGTGTGTGTGTGTGTGTGTGTGCGTGCGCGTGCGCGCGAGTGTATACCTGTCCTTTTTTCCCCCTAAGGTAAGTCTTTCCGCTCCCAGGATTGGCCTTACCCTCTCCCTTAAAACCCACATCCTTTCGTCTTTCCCTCACCTTCCCTCTTTCCTGATGAGGCAACAGTTTGTTGCGAAAGCTTGAATTTTGTGTGTATGTTTGTGTTTGTTTGTGTGTCTATCGACCTGCCAGCGCTTTCATTTGGTTAGTCACATCATCTTTGTTTTTAGATATGTTTTTCCCACGTGGAATGTTTCCCTCTATTATATTAATGTGTACATATCTAGATAGATGTGCATATCGCTATCCCATGGCTTTTGCCTCCTCAGCATATATTCTGTGTCGTAGGGGATGGTAAGATGCACATTATTCCACTTAGATTTCGACTATCTCTCATTGTGCCCTGAAATGAGAAATGTCCTGCCCACTATCCTTCCCACTCCTCCGACAGTGGTATTCCCCCATCCATTGAACCTACACAATATACTCAGCTGTCCCTACACAACCACTGCTCCCAACCCCTGATCTCAGGGTTCACAACCCTATAATAGACCTAGATGCAAGACCTGTCCCATACATCGTCCCACCACACCTATTCCAGTCCGATCACGAACATCTTCTATCCCATCAAAAGCAGGGATACCTGTGAAACCAGTCACATGATCTACAAGCTCATCTGCAATCACTGTGTTGCATTCTACGTGGGCATGACAACGAACAAGCTGTCTGTCCACATGAAAGTCTGCCTACAAACTGTGGCCAAGGAACAAGTGGACCACCATGTTGCTGAGCATTCTGCCAAACATGACATACTTCATTTCAATGATGGCTTCACATCCAGTGCCTTAAGGATCCTTCCCACCAACACCAGCTTTTCTGAACTGCGCATATGGGAACTTTCCCTGCAATATATCGTATATTCCCATAACCCTCCTCACCTCAACCTTCGTTAGTCATTGTCCTCACCATCCAGCCCCTTCCCTGTTTCCATTTGAGCCATTAAGTTTCAGTCCACTTTGTCGGAGACACTTAAGAAAGGCCCTCAGTCTTTTTATATGTTCATCAGATGTCTCCGAGAACACTATAATGTCATCATAATAACAAAGACACATCGTCCACTTCAGGTGATGTAGAAGATGATCCATCATCTGTTCAAAAGTTGCTGGTGCATTACACAAACCAAACGGCATTACCTTAAACTCATACAGGCTCTCAGGGGTGGTGAATGCAGTTTCTTCACGATCAGCTTCATCCATTTTGATTTGCCAGTATCCCGAGTACATGTCCATGGTTGAGAAAAACTCAGCCCCCTTCAGACAATTTAGTGTATCATCAGTTCGTGTTAGGGAGTAAACATCCTTTTTAGTTATCTTATTAAGCTTCCTGTAAACAACACAAAAGTGCCAACTGCCATACTTTTTCCTGACGAGGACCACTGGTGATGACCACGGGCTCTGCGAAGACTGATTGGTGTCATTCTTCATCATTTTCTCTACCTCATCGCGAATTATTCGATGTTCCATTGCTGACACACGGTATGCTCTCTGGTGTATCGGTTGATGGTCGCCAGTGCTAATCCGGTGCTTCACCATCAATTTGTCTAATTTGCTCTTCACCTGTGGATTGAAGCATTCAGAGAACTCTTGAAGAATGGCAAGTAGCTTCTTCTGTTGTTCCTTAGTGAGATCTGATGATAGTCGAGCTAGAAGATCTTGTCTCTTAGTGGTAGCGCTAATTTCGCCCACAGACTCAGCATGAGAGGTTTCTATGATGCTCAGCTCTCCTGCAATTAATGGCTCAGCGTCTGCTATGCACATGCATCTTGGAAGGATCTGTGGTTTTCACTGACAGTTCACTATACACAATTCACCGACTCCGTTCTTAAACGAGACGACAGAGGCTGGGATGACTGGGTTGATGCATGGCATGACATATGACAGTTACTTTTCTAGTGCTGACTGCAGGAATGATCACTTCATCCAGCACACACAGTCCCCACACACTTGGATTCTCATCTTGTCCACATTATCTCATCTCATCTAGCATAATCTTTGAATGACCACAATCTTTAATTGCCTGAGAAACTTTCAAAAAGTCTCATTCGAGAATGACGTCATGACTATACTTGGGTAAGACGATGTGTATGGCCACTTATACCCACATGAATGGTACATATTCCTGTAGGTTTTACATATTTCATATTATCTCCTTTCACCAGAGATGTTTTGTTGTCGACGAATACAGTTTTCTACAACTGGCAATGGTACTTCTCCTAAATGACTGAATATGATGCTCCAGAGTCCACAAGAGCTTGGGCTGGTCTACCATCCATGAGGATATCGACACAGTCTCCTATAATTTTTGTAGTGATCGATGGTGAAAGATTATTCTCTTTGGTGGTCTCACCTCCAAGGAAGGTCACACCCTTTAGTTTTCCAGGTTGCAGCAGCTAGGTGGTTGGCTGTAGCTTCTAAACGGTGATGGAGACCTTGATCGGCATGTTGGGGAACGTTCTCTCCAGTGGCTAGCTTGCGGCAGTGGTGACCTATGTCGTCCTGCACCCACATCTTCTTGTTCATCTTTGTTATCCCGGACTTGGCATTGGCTAAGGTCGGTCTGCTGTCTTCTGGTGTGGGAGTCATTAAATATCCGCTGCCTTTCTCGACAATAGAGCAGCATGTGTCCCGGTAGTCCGCAGTTGAAACATATTGGTTGGTTATCCTGGTCTTTGGTGCCCAAAAAGATTGTAGGAACATAACTCCACCTGGGTCTCGACTTTTTCACCATTCTAAAGGGAAATGAAGGCCAAGAGATTGGGTTCGATGTCTGTTCCACTTTCTCCCTTATGATCTCTTGGAGCGTCTCAGTTTTTTGCTCACCGTGCAATCCAAGTGCCTTCTGAACTTCCTCTCTCACTATCTGGCGAAGAACACTTATGAAATCAGTTTCTTCCTCCATAACAGACACTGATATGGCGTTTGGGAGTCATTCAAACTTCTTGCGTATAATTCTTTTTTGCTGCATTGTCTCGATATACTGGCACTATTTTATGAAGTCCTCTGCTGTTGAAACCTCCTTCAGGAGTAGGGCTTGATACATATCCTGAGGAACACCCTGCATGAGATGTGCAACCGTATCTTCCTCCTCCATTCTAGGGTCCACTATTTTACACAGCTCCAAGACATCTTGAATGTGGGATGATGTAGTTTCTCCTGGATGCTGTGCCCTGCACTTTAATTTATCTTCAGCAATGCGCTTCTTTCGTTGTGTGTCACCAAAATACTTGCACAGTTCTGCCTGGAATACTTCCCAGCTTGTGAACTTCTCCTTGTTATTCTCATACCATTGCTTGGCAGTGTCCTCCAAGTAGAAAAATTTGTTAGCCAAACACACAGTGTCATCCCATTTGTTAAATTTGGCTATACGCTCATATACCGTCAGCCACTTGTTTGGATCTTGGCCATCGTCAGCAGAGAACCCAGAAGGATCTCTCATGTGGTGGCACACTGTTGCTGTCATCGTAATGTCTTCTTCCTCTTTTGTCTCCGATAGATTGTGATCTGTTGAATATGATTCGATTGTCGGCTCTGTTGCGGTCTGATTGAAGCCACTGTGTCGTCGATAATGTGCACTATCACAAGTTCCAATACCCAGTGTCTCCACCAGAATAATGTCATGTAGAAGAAGGTGTAACTAGATGAATGACGAACACTAACTTCACTTAACAAAGGTTTATTCAGCGCTTGCACATATAAGAGCATGGAGTGAACTGCCTCCAGCCAGAACACATACATTATATATACAGCTACAGAACATTACATTACAATGATTCTTGACATTTGTGGATACTTCTAGAATGTACTCGAATCGAATATAGAAATTAAAATTGTACAGTCCAGGTGAGTTTTGAACTCACGACGTTCCATGCAACAGGTATCGTAACCGCTACACCACGGTTTACTCAGCTTCTTCTGCGACAATATTGAAATTCATTTATATTCAACAATTGTAATGCTAATCATATTTTGGCAAAATGTGAAATTTCAGCAAAGCCATCTACTTGTTAATGTAAGTACTTTTTTCAGTAGAGGATTGGCTATTTATTTTTTGTTCTGTAGCCAATAGGGTCACTGTCTTTGCTTTAAATGAGGATAATGATTTATCTGTAACTTCTCTGATTTGTAGTTATCATCCTTCCGTTCCTGATCATGAAATAAGACTCCAATCTAATTTATTCCAGGTTTCAAAACTATGTGTATCCAAGCATTGGAGGAACACAGCACAATATGCTTGTTTTGTATTATACTGTCCTCTCATCAGTGGCTGAAAATAAATTTTTCCATTGCCTCTTGCCAAAAGATCACATCAAGCTTTTAAAAAAAATAAAGGCAACTTCACCAGGTAGTTACTTTGACATTAAATCAAATCTTATCTGAACTATTTGCAGATTTTTATAGTAACAATCGCAAATTTTGCTTCAGCAATTGACTACAAACTGCTGGTGGAAACACCAAATAAGTTTTTGGATGCTGTAAGGCCAGCAATGCGGAAAGAGAATGTTGGATTACTAGTGAAACTTTTAAAGAGCCTACCAGTGTCGATGAACTGCACCGTACAACCTGGAGCAATATATGGAGCATGGGCAGCTACTGAATTTTTCCAGGTGAGCATACTCAGTTGCCAGCATATTTGAAAAAAAAGGCTTGTATGCATTTGAAGTAATAATAAATAAAGCTTTTAGGATTGTACACTTTACAGGTACTTGTATCTTAGGAAGACACCAACCAACAGGTCCTAGGGGAAATGTTGGGGAAAACTATTGGACATCATTTGTTACTAAGTACTCTGTAAAAAGAAAAGGCTTTAAACGTGAAATATCTGAAGTTAAACAGTTTAGACACACCTTCACCTGAAAATTGCAGTACAGTAATAGAGCATCCCCCTGTCAGGTCAGGGCACAAACCTGCAGATGACGCAGCAGACTCCAGACGTAGACCTCGTAACCCAGTCCCCATGCGCCTTCAGTCCAAGAGAAGATAGTTAATGCACAACAACAACACAGCAAAGGCTCTTAAGCAGTAAACAGGTTAAATAAAACCAAAACCTTTGCTCCACCTCTAAAAGAAATCCAATAACTAATATTAATTTAAGATTAAAGCGCCACTGAATGTTAACTCGCTTAAGCCTTGGCAGGTAAAGTTAACTGATCCAAATGAGGTACACCTAAAGTTGAAATTACAATCAGCCAAGGATCAAGAATTATTTATCTTAAGTGTAGAACAAATATCACCACAATCTTAATAAACACTGAAACAGGCCGTCAAATTAGTGTCCACAGCCCACCGTATACAAATGGGCGGCTTTTATTAGATTAATGCTCAAATCGGAGGGTCTCAAGCACTTCAGTTGTCCTCATGGAATTCTTTTTAGCACAGTTTTACATATAATTTAACAAAGGCAAGCACCATTTAAGCATCATATAAAATATTCCATTTATTTCTCCTAAAAGTGGTTGTAGTATCTAAGGAGAAAAAAAAAGTTGACTGTCTGCAAGAAACAAGTCAGTGCCACTAAAGAAAGTGGAACTCAGCATGTGAAAAAAAAAAAAGAAAAAAAGTTTACTCTAGACGTAAACCAATTTTCCCTGGGGGAGAGTTGAGCATGTGCCACAAACCTATTCAAAGACACATTAAATCTAAGATGGGGGAGCGCAGCACTACTAAAAAGAATAGAAAAACCATGCGGAATGCTAGCATCAGGCTGCTGCAAACGCAGCCAACAGCAGTGGAGACAAGTTTCTAGAGATCAGACAAACGATGCTCACCTTAAACATAAGGAAGTGGAACTGGGCTCTTTCCTCAACCAAGAAACCCGAAGAAAGTGTTGACTAGTTTCCAGCAAAATCCTGCAGTGAAGGCGTTCCAGTCATCTAGTGCAGAAGGGGATATGACCAGTGGGTGTCACCGTGCGCCATATTCTCTGGGAGGAACCCGGGCACTGTGTAAAAAACAAGTACATTCACCATAAGCATCCAGTCCCAGCTTGAAGAGCATGGCTGATTTCCTTCCCCATTCTTGAGACAAACTGAGCTTGTGCTCCATCTCTAATGACCTCAGTGTTGACAGGATGTTAAGCCCAATCTTCCTTCCTTCCTTTTTAGAAAGGATAGGTACACTAGGACAACACCAGCTAGTTTCATAATGTCAGTAATCGAAACTCTAGAAGACTAGAAACATTCTCTGATGTATTTTTATACATTTCCAAAGCTTCTGATTGTATTCATCAAAGTAATTTTCTAATTAAGTTCCACTGCTTCAACAGGAGAAGGAAAACTTACTACATTAAAAATGATTTTGGGTTTAACTAAAACAAAGTGTGATAGTACTGTTAGAAATGCCAAAATAAATTTTCAGTTCTTGAACAACTGGTTCACTTGAGAACCACAATGGTGTAAGGTTTGCTTCACCCATGACATTCAATAAGCTTTATAGCCCAGGCACTGGAGACCAAATAAGGTTGAATAGTGGCAAAAATCATGTCACAAATTTATGTACAGTGGTAGGAGGGAGTATCATGAACAACGTGCTAAAATTCTCTACCAATGGTGAGTGAGTGAGTGAGTGAGTGAGGGGGTAGGGGTGGTGGTGGTGGTGGTGGTGGTGGTGGTGTATCATATAAAGTTCAGTTTATAAAGAGTTTCTTGAATAACTCAGAAATGATTGCTTATATCAAAAATGTTTCCCAGCACAAAATTTAACTATATTAAATTTCCTACAAAAAGCTCCTGTGAACTTTTTCTCTAGGACTAATACACTGAGGTGACAAAACTATACCTCCTAATGTTGTGTCAGACTTCCTTTTGATGAGCATAGTTTAGCAGTTTGATGTGGCGTGGACTCAAGATGTCGTTGGAAGTCCCTTGCAGAAATATTGAACCATGCTGCCTCTATAGCCACCCATAATTGCAAAAGTGTTACTGGTGCAGGATTTTGTGCACAAACTGACTCTTGGATATGCCCCATAAATGTTTGACGGGACTCATGTCGGGTGATATGTGTGGCCAAATCATTTCATCCAGAATGTTCCTCTAACCAATCATGAACAATAGTGGCACACTGATATATTGCATTGTCATCCATAAATTCCATCATTGTTTGGGAATATGAAGTCAGTGAACTCCACCTAGCCACTACATTGTCTGTGGTGAGAGATAATGCCTGAAATTTGGTATTTTCAGCATACTTCTGACACTGTGAGTTTGGAATATTGAACTCCCTAATGGTGTCCAGGTAACAAACATAACCATTTCCAGTCAATGATCAGTTCAGTTCCATATAAATACAGCCCACACCATTACGGATCCACCACCAGCTTGCACAGTGCCTTGTTGGCAACTTAGATCCATGGCTTCATGGGGTCTGCACGACACTTGAACCCTACATCAGCTCTTACCAACTGAAATCAGAAGTCATCTGACCAGGCCACAGTTTTCCAGTTATTGCGGGTCCAACCGATATGGTCGTGAGTCTATGAGAGGCATGGCAGACAATGTCGTGCTGTAGCAAAGGCACTCGCATTGGTCATTGGCTTCATGGCTCATTAAAGCCAACTTTCACCGCACTGCCCTACTGGATACATTCCTCGTACATCTCACATTGGTTTCTGTGGTTATTTCAGGCAGTGTGGCTTGTCTGTTAACACTGGAAACTCTACACACATGCCACTGTTCTCCATCGTTACGTGAAGGCCATCAGCCACTACATTGTCTGTGGTGAGAGATAATGCCTGAAATTTGGTATTTTCAGCATACTTCTGACACTGTGAGTTTTGGAATATTGAACTCCCTAACAATTACCAAAATGGCATGTCCCCTGCATCTAGCTCCAACTGCTATTTTGCATTAAAAGTCTGTTAATTCCCCTCTTGCGGCCATAATCACATCAGACTCCTTTTTATATGAATCACCTGAGTATAAATAACAGCTCCATCAGTGGACTGCCCTTTTATACCTTGTATGCCTGATACTGCCACACATATATATGTACATATATAGATAAAAACAAAGATGAGGTGACTTACCGAACGAAAGAGCTGGCAGGTCGATAGACACACAAACAAACACAAACATACACACAAAATTCAAGCTTTCGCAACAAACTGTTGCCTCATCAGGAAAGAGGGAAGGAGAGGGGAAGACGAAAGGAAGTGGGTTTTAAGGGAGAGGGTAAGGAGTCATTCCAATCCCGGGAGCGGAAAGACTTACCTTAGGGGGAAAAAAGGACAGGTATACACTCGCACTCACGCACATATCCATCCACACATACAGACACAAGCAGACATATTTAAAAGACCAATACATATATAGATATATGTGCATATCGCTATCCCATGACTTTTGCCACCTCAGCATATTTTCTGTGTTGCAGGGGATGGTAAGATGCACATTATTCCACCCAGATTTCGACTACCTCTCATCGTGCCCTGAAATGAGAAATGTCCTGCCCACTATCCTTCCCACCCCTCCCACAGTAGTATTCCCCCATCCACTGAACCTACACAATATACTCGGCTGTCCCTACACAGCCGCAGCTTCCAACCCCTTATCTCAGGGCTCATAACCCTGTAATAGACCTAGATGCAAGACCTGTCCCATACATCGTCCCACCACACCTACTCCAGTCTGGTCACGAACATCATCTATCCCATCAAAGGCAGGGCTACCTGTGAACCCATTCACGTGATCTACGAGCTCATCTGCAACCACTGTGTTGCATCCTACGTGGGCAAGACAACGAGCAAGCTGTCTGTCCACATGAAAGTCTGCCTACGAACTGTGGCCAAGAAACAAGTGGATCATCCTGTTGCTGAGTATTCTGCCAAACGTGACATACTTCATTGTTCATGAGACCCAGAAAATATTAGATACAGGCTCCCAGGTAGATGCTATTTTTCTTGACTTCCGGAAGGCGTTCGATACAGTTCCGCACTGTCGCCTGATAAACAAAGTAAGAGCCTACGGAATATCAGACCAGCTGTGTGGCTGGATTGAAGAGTTTTTAGCAAACAGAACACAGCATGTTGTTATCAATGGAGAGACGTCTACAGACGTTAAAGTAACCTCTGGCGTGCCACAGGGGAGTGTTATGGGACTATTGCTTTTCACAATATATATAAATGACTTAGTAGATAGTGTCGGAAGTTCCATGCGGCTTTTCGCGGATGATGCTGTAGTATACAGAGAAGTTGCTGCATTAGAAAATTGTAGCGAAATACAGGAAGATCTGCAGCGGATAGGCACTTGGTGCAGGGAGTGGCAACTGACCCTTAACATAGACAAATGTAATGTATTGCGAATACATAGAAAGAAGGATCCTTTATTGTATGATTATATGATAGCGGAACAAACACTGGTAGCAGTTACTTCTGTAAAATATCTGGGAGTATGCGTACGGAACGATTTGAAGTGGAATGATCATATAAAACTAATTGTTGGTAAGGCGGGTACCAGGTTGAGATTCATTGGGAGAGTGCTTAGAAAATGTAGTCCATCAACAAAGGAGGTGGCTTACAAAACACTCGTTCGACCTATACTTGAGTATTGCTCATCAGTGTGGGATCCGTACCAGGTCGGGTTGACGGAGGAGATAGAGAAGATCCAAAGAAGAGCGGCGCGTTTCGTCACTGGGTTATTTGGTAACCGTGATAGCGTTACGGAGATGTTTAATAAACTCAAGTGGCAGACTCTGCAAGAGAGGCGCTCTGCATCGCGGTGTAGCTTGATCGCCAGGTTTTGAGAGGGTGCGTTTCTGGATGAGGTATCGAATATATTGCTTCCCCCTACTTATACTTCCCGAGGAGATCACGAATGTAAAATTAGAGAGATTAGAGCGCGCACGGAGGCTTTCAGACAGTCGTTCTTCCCGCGAACCATACGCGACTGGAACAGGAAAGGGAGGTAATGACAGTGGCACGTAAAGTGCCCTCCGCCACACACCGTTGGGTGGCTTGCGGAGTATCAATGTAGATGTAGATGTGAATGATTGCTTCACATCCTGTGCCATAAGGATCCTTCCCACCAACACCACCTTTTCTGAATTGCGCAGATGGGAACTTCCCCTGCAATATATCGTATGTTCCCATAACCCTCCTCACCTCAACCTTCGTTAGTCATTGTCCTCACCATCCAGCCCCTTCCCTGTTTCCATTTTGGCACTATTCAGCCCTCATTCGACCATTGAACCCAGCCTTTTTACCCCCCCCCCCCCTCCCCCGCCGCCCTCTTCTCCCCACCTCTCTCCATCTAACATGCAGCGTGTGTGTGTGTGTGTGTGTGTGTGTGTGTGTGTGTGTGTGTGTGTGCGTGCGTGCGTGCGCGTGCGCGTGCGCGTGCGTGTATGTTCTATGATTGACGAAGGCCTTACTGGCTGAAAGCTTTATTTGTGACAGTCTTTTTTTGCCTATCTGTGCCTCAGCATCTCCGCTATATAGTGAGTAACAACTTTCCTATTCATAATATTGTTATTGAAAATAGAGTTTTTGTGGTATAGGATTAATGTGCATAGTTAAATGAAGTGGGTAAAGAACAAATATAAAATGTATAAGTGCAATAGAGACATATTGAAGGATGAATTTTGTTCTGTGGGTGTAACACGATGGAGGGGTCGGGCTGGATGATAGAAGTGTGAGCAAATGTAGTTCACCGAATTATGGTCATGCACTTACCTCCTTCATAGGCCTGCAGACTGAGGAGCAGGTAAGTGATTCACCTCTTTATCCAACCCACTATATCACAAGAAGTAACTACAGGATGTTTAACAAAGTTACACAGGCCTCCAACAACCTTATGAATCACTGGCAACGCATTGCACCTACGTGCCTGGATGGTGTTTATTTTCCACAAAGTGCATTAACACAACATGGAATACAGATAATATGCAACTATCTGCATGCTGTTCTCTCTCCCCACACTCCACCCCCTCCTGGCTATCCTTTTTGTGTTGAGGCCCATTGAACGTTGGATTCTTCCCGTGGTTTTGTTTACACCAGGCTGCTCTATGGTCTGACTGATGCAGAAATCCAAATGTACCTCTTTGATCAGGATGTCATTGCAGCCCATCAGGTGATGAAAAAAGTAGATGCATCCTTAGTGCCCACATGCACTTTTACCCTCATTTTTGATGGAGTGGTTCTTCGCTCAGAGATCAAAGCACGCCACGAAGTTATCACAGTACAAGCATACGTGCCAAACCTGAAGCACTGCTACCAGTGTCATCTTTGCAGCCACACTCAAGAGTCCTGTCGGCACCCGGCCAAATGTGTAAACTGTGGTAGGGGTGCTAACGAGGACAGTTGTCCGCCTCCGTCTCCCCCCTGTATCAACTGCAATGGCAAACATGCCATCTCCTCCCGAGATAGTCCTGTGTATCTCAGTGTGCAGGCTGTCCAGAATCTGGGTGAAGGAAACTGTGCCTTACCCGGTCGCTCACAAGTTTTTGCATAGTTGGAAACCCTGTGTTCTACAATCTGGCACCTAAAGTGCTGTTCTTGCTTCATCTTGCTCCATGAAGGGCATGGCCACGCAGACATGCAACCTCGAATTTAGCACCATGGTTTTGAAATTGCCCAGTATCATGGTAGCATCCCCATCTCCTCCTCCAGCTGTGCAACAAGCCACCAAACTTTTGCATCATGGGGCGAACTCACCTGCTACAAACTGGCAGGCCGGCAAGGACAGAAGGAATACTCCCACGAAGAGTTCCTACAACCGGGAGATCCGGGAAAAACCCGGGAATTTTTTCATCCGGGAGAAAATCGGGAAAAACCCTGGGATTTTTTTAGAATTCCGGGAATTTTTCATTGTTCTAGTTTTTGGTTACATTTTTGTAAATTTGACTAGCAAGAAGCAATACTATAACAAAGAATATTACTGTATCTCGCTACTGCAGAATAATGAATAATACTGCAGCAATAAAACACGAACGAGAGAAAAAACGAAAATGAAACCTAAGTTGCAAAGGAAATGCGCCATATACAGGAACAAAACACAGTGCTCATACAAGCGTCTGCCAACAGCAAAAAGGCTTTAGGAAGACTATGCAATGTTTTATAACAACAAATTGCCTCCGATGAGCGTGACGTCACAACTGTTTACATTAGATTCGTTTGAGCGGTTGCGGGCGAGTTCATGCGCACGTGCAGTTGAGTCGCGTATGCGTAGTACCTTCTCCCGCTTCTGGCTACAGAAGTGTGGCAGTTAGCTGTATAAGCAATAACAGCAAGCAGCCAGATGCTATCCGGAAAAATTTTACTGGTGCACCTAAGCTGGCAGATTCACGTATGCGCAACAGGCCCGAAACTAGGGAGAGGGGGCAAACAGTGGTAACTATCCGTCCCTGGCGGCAGTTTTTTTGTGGGCGGGGGGTGGGGGGGCACCACATTCATGTTATTGAGGAAAAAGACCTTGTTTCTCAAAGCGCCTAGCATCCAGCGTACGTTGGTCTAACGATTACTCATATTACACTCCTGGAAATGGAAAAAAGAACACATTGACACCGGTGTGTCAGACCCACCATACTTGCTCCGGACACTGCGAGAGGGCTGTACAAGCAATGATCACACGCACGGCACAGCGGACACACCAGGAACCGCGGTGTTGGCCGTCGAATGGCGCTAGCTACGCAGCATTTGTGCACCGCCGTCGTCAATGTCAGCCAGTTTGCCGTGGCATACGGAGCTCCATCGCAGTCTTTAACACTGGTAGCATGCCGCGACAGCGTGGACGTGAACCGTATGTGCAGTTGACGGACTTTGAGCGAGGGCGTATAGTGGGCATGCGGGAGGCCGGGTGGACGTACCGCTGAATTGCTCAACACGTGGGGCGTGAGGTCTCCACAGTACATCGATGTTGTCGCCAGTGGTCGGCGGAAGGTGCACGTGCCCGTCGACCTGGGACCGGACCGCAGCGACGCACGGATGCACGCCAAGACCGTAGGATCCTACGCAGTGCCGTAGGGGACCGCACCGCCACTTCCCAGCAAATTAGGGACACTGTTGCTCCTGGGGTATCGGCGAGGACCATTCGCAACCGTCTCCATGAAGCTGGGCTACGGTCTCGCACACCGTTAGGCCGTCTTCCGCTCACGCCCCAACGTCGTGCAGCCCGGCTCCAGTGGTGTCGCGACAGGCGTGAATGGAGGGACGAATGGAGACGTGTCGTCTTCAGTGATGAGAGTCGCTTCTGCCTTGGTGCCAATGATGGTCGTATGCGTGTTTAGCGCCGTGCAGGTGAGCGCCACAATCAGGACTGCATACGACTGAGGCACACAGGGCCAACACCCGGCATCATGGTGTGGGGAGCGATCTCCTACACTGGCCGTACACCACTGGTGATCGTCGAGGGGACACTGAATAGTGCACGGTACATCCAAACCGTCATCGAACCCATCGTTCTACCATTCCTAGACCGGCAAGGGAACTTGCTGTTCCAACAGGACAATGCACGTCTGCATGTATCCCGTGCCACCTAACGTGCTCTAGAAGGTGTAAGTCAACTACCCTGGCCAGCAAGATCTTTGGATCTGTCCCCCATTGAGCATGTTTGGGACTGGATGAAGCGTCGTCTCACGCGGTCTGCACGTCCAGCACGAACGCTGGTCCAACTGAGGCGCCAGGTGGAAATGGCATGGCAAGCCGTTCCACAGGACTACATCCAGCATCTCTACGACCGTCTCCATGGGAGAATAGCAGCCTGCATTGCTGCGAAAGGTGGATATACACTGTACTAGTCCCGACATTGTGCATGCTCTGTTGCCTGTGTCTATGTGCCTGTGGTTCTGTCAGTGTGATCATGTGATGTATCTGACCCCAGGAGTGTGTCAATAAAGTTTCCCCTTCCTGGGACAATGAATTCACGGTGTTCTTATTTCAATTTCCAGGAGTGTATTTTGAACGCATACCTGTTGGTTTTTGAACTTTTTTGATCAAATTATAGGTTGATTTCTTAATGAATGAGCGAATAAAGCCGAAAGGGTGAATGACAATCGCTGTAAACTGTTCCTGGTTGACTGGGTTTGCAAATCATCAGCGTTGTTATAATTGCTAGCGAATTCCATCGATTCAGGCTACCAGAGTGGAAATAAACGACTAACAGGAATAACAGGCAACTAAGATTACGTGTTGTCTTCTCCGTGTATCCAAGAAAATGAAATGTTGACAGAAAATTTTTGGGCAGACCGGTACACTACAGTCCCCGGCTAGCAGCCGCTAAAGTTCTATTCTGGGAGTAGCACGGAAAACGCGTTGTACGAGCTCTTAATAACGCGTAACCGGAGAACAAATGCGGGATAACTAAACCGGTGATTGTGGCAGGGCTAGTGAAGTTAACCAGAGAAAAATTTTGACACTGGCAGGAATAGTTACAGAATTAGTGATGACAAGATTGTTTGTTGGAACGAGGAAGGAGAACAAACGGAGACTGTCACAAATTACGGAAGTATGTGACGATTCCAAATTTATATAAAAATTACATACCACTACTTTTCGATCTCATGCTTCTGAAGCTATAGAGTATGAATGAAATGTGAAATTATTTCCTAACATAAAACTTTTTGCTTGTAGTAGGCCTAATGGGCTTTTGATATTGGTGCTTCCTGAATTATATTCCGTCGTGTTATAAAAATTAGTATTTGTGCCAAAACAGTCTCGTTTATTTGGTGTGTGTAACAACTTCTGCAATGTACAGTGACAAAATACACGTAATCAGATCGAGAAACCACACCAGTCTTGGGTATGATTTGTATTAACAGCTTTTCTGATATTAGACAACGATATTTCGTTTTTTCATGTAGCAAAACGTTGACGAACTTTGATGGCGTAATAGATTCTTTCCCAGAAAGGAAAGTAAGCCATATAAAGCTGCGGCAAGATTAGAGAGGAAGAAAAAGCTAGGACTTAAGGATTGAAGAAATGTGTACTGTCTTGCTTGTCTCTTGTCTTTACTCGTTTTATGTATCCTATATATAATTTGATGTCACACAGAACAGCAAGTTATTAGCTAATAGGCAGTTGAGAATGCAAATTTTCTGAATAGTTCTTGTTCTGCCGGTCACAAATAATCTCACCCAGTATTAATTGCGTGTTTTTTTTTGTTTTTTTTTTTTATTTTAAAAAAAAAAGGAGGTAAGATGTCAAACCGGTCGACTGGGATCAGGAGAGGCACCACAGGGCATTTTAATTTCCACTGTCCTCAATACAGGTTTGATGACATCCATTACAAAATATTACATGTTTGAATTCCACAGAGCGAAATACAGTGACGTGCCGTAGAAGAATGATGTATGAAGAGGCGTGGCACTGCACTTCGACACGCTTAAGACCAAATAACGTGGCTTACGTTGCCTCGATCATATATGTTTTGTGTATCAGACACTTCAGAAAGACGTGCACTACAATATGAAGATATTCTTGAAAAGTTGATTTTTTTAAATTTTTGGCGTCCTACCTCAAACGCTCGAGGGATGGGAGCGCCACTATCTAATATTGGCCCCGTTCGGAAATATCGTAGATCCGGACCTGGTGCACAGAGCAGTCTAAGTTGTACTGGGGAGGTGGTAGCCTCCACGTGACCCGTGTTTACGTTAAGTAATTTTGCTGTTTCCTCTTCGTTTATTGCTCTCACGTCAAATGAAAACAAAACGGATTTCTGTGGTCGGGAGCTATGAAGTGAATTAAAATACATACTCATAATTACGGAAGGCTAAAATATGTTATTAGTTTCAGATTTTATTTTGTTTCTACCTTATGACAGTCAAGCGTTAATCGCCTTACAGAACAGTGAAGTTATCTTTGTTGGTTTGTTAAAGAAATTTGACTTTAATTGATCTTTTCTGCTGAGGCAGTCAATTTATTTGAAACGAAGTGTTTAATTCCACACTATTGCCTAGTTTCAACTGTTCGCTACATTTCAAGTGTAGGTTTTGATCGTCTAGCAAGTATGGCATTATGCCATAATAAAGAACCAATTATGAGATAATACAGTACTGGTACATCTCAATCTGGACATACGAATGTGCACTTTAAGCCGAATTATGCATTTTAGTAGGGTTCACCAAATTCCTTTGCTCTTGGAGTATCCTCTAACGTCTTGTTTCTTTTATGACATAATGTAAGATCTTTTAATGTTTTACACGTATGAACGTACGGGCTTCCTGCGTCGTCGTAGCTGCGCAAGCACGGCGACGCTTGTCATCTGGCGTAACTCCTGAAACGAATATAACATCGCGGGAAAATATTCCGAATGGTTGTTTGAAAAGCGTTACTTTCAAGTAAAGTAAATTTCCTTTTATACAAGATGAACTCTGTGCGCCAATGTCCGATGAATTTCTTAAAACAGTTTGTTTGACTCTCATTCAAAATTCAAATCTTTGAGAATGACCAATTAGAATATTTTCGAGCCCAGAAGGTCAGAAATTTATGTCGTTGTTAAAAAATTTACTGGCACATTTCTGTGATGTATCTTGAAGTGAAACGCGCAAAAAAGATCAACATTGGGTGTGAAAGCCTAGCTTATCTTGCAGCTTATTAATCTTAGAGGCCAATATTATAGGGTACGTGAAAGCTTTTCTTTTCTTTTAGCAACACTATGTATATTAATTTAAACCATTACCTTTCCCGATTTGTGTGTTCGCGCTGCTTAACAGTGATGTTGCTATTGGCTGACTACATCACGTGTCCTATGCTCTGAATAGCCGCTTTCATCGGCTGGCGAGATCGCTTAACATTAGCTACGACCGGCTTACAAAAGCGCATTGCAATCTCAATTTCAATTCTATGGAAAGTAACATGCGGTGTTTGGTGGAATTCGAATTTATACTTTCGTAATACGAAATATGCAGTGTACATGTTGCTGCACATCAGACATCTTTCCAAAACGTGTTTTTCCCCCTGAGTTTAGTTTTCTAAAGTGCTGGGAAATTCTACGCCGGTGTAAAACCACAACCACTGAAAGGAGTGATAACTTTTACAGTTAAGAGGAAAAGTATACTGTTACTTAACAAGGAAAAAGTGTATTTCCATCCGGGAGAAAGTGTATTTTTAACCGGGAAATCCGGGAAAAATCCGTGAATTTTTTTTTGACTTCCACGTATACACCCTTTACACTCCTCCACCCAACTAACATCTGTCTTCCTCTGACAACCGGAAAGTCTCAGAGAAGTCAAACAAAGGGAAATGGTCTTCTCCTTCGGCGACTTGGAGATCCACTTTGATGATGTTGCCACATGATACCCTTGCCTGGCCGATCTCTGTGTTGCCAGTGCCCACAACCAACCATTTTTCTACCCTGGACTCCACAGGCTGACCAAAGAAGAATGTCGACACCTCTGTAGACCTTAAGGAGCAGGATCTTCCTTTCCCTGTGCCCTGTAGCAGCGAGTATTTGAAGGCTGGCACTCAGCAGCTGCTGAGGTGACGTCCCTTCATTTTTTCCCCATCCTCCAATGGAATGTTCGCAGCCTATGCTCCAACAAAGAGTACTTATGGCTGCTCTTAGAATCACAGCGTCCGCTTATACTCTGCCTCCAGGAAACAAAATTGCGTCCTCACGACTGCTTTGAGCTCTCGCATTTCTTCTCGTTCTGCTTTGAGCTCTCGCATTTCTTCCCGTTCTGCTTTGACCTTCCCCTCAAAGATGGCTTTCCATCTCATGGGGGAATCATGTTGCTCATCAGGGGCGATGTTCACAGTCACCCCATCCCTCTGACTACCCAGCTCCAAGCTGTTGCAGTCCGCATTTTTCTTCCTCACTTGACCTTTTCCCTTCATACCGTTCACATCCCTCTGTCATTCAGTGTCATCAGGGCAGACTTCCTCCAGCTTATTGGGCAACTCTCTTACTCCTTTCTGCTGCTTGCTGACTTCAATGCTCACCATCCCCTTTGGGGCTTGGTCAGAATCTGCGGAGAGGTGACCTCTTGGCTGATCTTCTCAATCGCCTTAACCTCATCTGTGTTAACATGGGAGCACACACATTCCTTTCAGACTCCACTCACACACATTCCCATTTGGACTCTCCTTCTGCACTGCCCATCATCTCAAGTGACACAAACTTGAAAAACCATTTCCCTTGTACCATCCAATTGTTGACCCCTACTGCACCTATGTGCATGCCCAAATGGCAGCTTTCTAAGGCCTAGTACAGGCTTACTCCTCCTGGGTGACCTTCAATGAACAACGTTTCACCATTTGTGGTGATCAGGTGAAATATCTCACCACCGCAGAACATTCCACTCCTTGCACTTTTTCTTTACCACGCTGTGTCCTGGTTCCTTGGTGTACTGAGAAGTGCTGCAATGCCATTCGTGTATGGAGACTTCCTACAATGACAAACTGCATTCATTATAAACAGTTGCATGCACAGTGTGGTCGCATTCTTTGGGATATCCAGGAAAAGCTAGCTGGATATCATGTACTAGTCAATATAAACTGTTCCACGTGTGGGGACAGGCTTCGTCCCCACACACGAGATTAGCATGCTGTCTTTTTGTCAGGGCGCTGATGACCATGATGTCAAGCACCCCCTCACCTCAAACCATCATCATCATCATTTACTAGTTCTTTTAACATCCCCCTCCATTTTCTGTCTTGTGGGCCAACCTCCAACAGGTCTTTGGGACCAAGGTTCATTCTCCAGTTTCCAGCGTGACAGTAGCAAATTATGCCATAGTGGATCCTATTACTTCTCCAACATCTTGCACCACCTGTTCGCAGGAATTTTGAGCTCCTCCCGCTATCACCATGCCTTCCTCCATCAGAAATGAATGGAGGAGGCCCAGGTGATGCCCTTCTCTTCCCAAAATATTGAATACAACAACGCAACCTTTACTGTGAAGGAGATAGATCATGCTCTCACTTCTTCCTGATCCTCCACCCCAGGGCCAGACAGTGTTCAAATTCAGTTATTGCAGTGTCTTTCGCTTGTGGGCAAGTACTTTCTCCTTCATACATACAACTGCATCTGGCCAGAGGGCATGTTTCCCAGATGTTGGCATGAAGCCACTGTCATACCCATACTTAAGCCCGGTAAGGACAAACACCTTCCTTCTACCTACTGCCCACATTTCTCTCACCAGCTGTGTTTGCAAAGTGACGGAATGCATGCTTCATGCCCGTCTGGTATGGTGGCTCGAGTCTTGCAATTTACTAACTACTGCACAATGTAGATTTCGAGAGTGCCATTCTGCAGTTGAGCATCTCATCCCTTTGTCCACCCATGTTATGAATGGTTTTCTGCGGAAATCCCAGACTGTGGCCGTGTTTTTCGGTTTGGAGAAAGCCTGCAACACCTGCTGGAGGATTGATGTCATCCATACTCTGTACACATGGGGCTTCCGTGGTCACATGCCCCGTTTCCTGCAGGAATTTTCAAAAGACTGAGTTTTTAAAGTACATGTGGTTTCTGCCTTGTCAGATGCCTTTATCCAGGAAAACGGAGTGCCTCAGGGTTCCGTCCTCAGCATCATCCTCTTTGCTATTACCGTGAACTCTATAATGAGCTGTTTCCCGCCAGTCATCTTGGGCTCCCATTTTGTTGATGATTTTGCCATCTGTTACAGTTCTCAGGAATCTTGTTTCATTGAGCGGTGTCTTCAGCAAAGTCTAGATCATCTTTACTCTTGGATCATTGACAATGGCATTCATTTTTCCACTGACAAAACTGTTTATACAAATTTCTGGCAGCGCAATTGGTTTCTTCCACTGTCTTTACATCTTGGGCCTGTTACGCTTCTGTTCGTTGACACTACAAAATTCCTGGGGCTCATGCTCGATAGGAAACTTTCTTGGTCCTGCCACATGTCTTACCTGTCAGTCCACTGTATGCGGTCTCTCAAAAGTCTTACGTGTCCTCAGTGGTACTTCCTGGGGAGCATATCGAATCACCCTCCTACATTTGTCTTGGTCCCATGTCCTTTAAGAAACTTGACTATGGGTGGGTTTTTTTTTTTTTCCATATCTGTCCCTCAATACTATCCACCATCATGGCATCTGTTTGGCCACTGATGCCTTTTTACACTAGCCTGGTTCTTAGTCTGTATACAGAAAATGGCAAACTACCACTGTCCTACCACCGTGACTTTGTCTTCAGCAGATATGCATGCTGTTTGTCTGCCATGCGTGGCCACCTATCCTATGCCTCCTTTGATTGCCAGTATGGGGCATGTCCCTCTTCTCTGTTAGCTTCTGGAGTTTGCTTTCAGCTCTTGCTCTGGCAGCTTAACTTCATGCTACCTGCCACTTTCTGATGGATGTGAACACTTCACCACCTTGGCTTCATGTTGCGGTCCATATTCACCTTGGCATTCATTCACTGCCTGAGGACATTAATCCAGCCATACTCTATCACCTTCAGTTTCACGACCTCCACACAGAACTTCATGTAGTACCTTTGTGTACACTGATGGTTCTCAGACTGACCATAATGTCGGGTGTGACTTTGTCGTTGGCACCAATGTTTCTTGGTATTGGCTTCCTGAACACTGCTCAGTATTTACAGCAAAGCTGTTTGCCCTGTATCATACCTCACAGTATATCTGGCAACACAAGCTTTTCAATTCCGTCAGCTGCTCTGACTCTTATAGTTCCCTTCAAAGCCTCTGTGTACCGTACACCGTCCGTCCCTAAGTGCATTGGGTCCAGGAAAGCTGTCACTTGGCCACCCTTGATGGAGCCACTGTGATGATTATGTGGATTCCTGGTCACATTGGCCTGACAGGAAGTGAGGCTGCTGATGCTGTTGCCAAGGCTGCAGCCCTTGTACCTCAGCTCACTAGTTCTTACATTTCCTCCGATGATATCTGTGTCACTGTCTGTCAGCAGGCGGTGTCACGTTTACATCACCCCTGGCCCTCCCTTCATGGGAACTAGCTCTGGGTTATTACGCCTCTCCCAGTGGCTTGGACGACCTCCTCTCGCCCCCCTTGCCATGAGAAGATCATTTTCGCTAGGTTGCATTTCGGGCACTGTCTCTTTAGACATCATGATATGTTAAGTGGTGCTCCCCCACCACTTTGTGCTTGTTGCCCTCAACCTTGTCTTTATATAGTGGAGCTATTTTCAATTTATCAAATGAGTGCCTAATTCCAGTAAAGTGAGCTTCAGTGTTATGTAAAAAAAGCTCGACAGCTGGAGCTGTCAACTGTCTACCACACTGAGGAGCCTGTCTGAAGCATAACATGCTGTTAATATGTATTCAACAATGTTGATTTCATTGTCTCCACTATCATTCACTGGAGTACTTTTCAGAGCATGAGGGTTATCAAATGTGACACCCCAGCGGCATCTCTTCCAGCCTTACATTGTCCCCCTGTGCAATAGAGATAGGTTACTTCTCAGCTTTTGTTTATAGGAACATATTTTACATAGAAACTTACATAACACTTCAAATCAGTACTCATTTAATAAACTGTAAATTCCGTTATATAAACATGAGCACAATGAAGTTATTTTGACTACTAAGATAAGGGAACTGGACAGGAAATGCTTGGCAAGTATAATCTGCCTGTAAACTGTGATGCTAGCAGCACTTGTGTTGGGGGAAGTTGCCTTTCCTGGAAGAACGTTACAGCTGCCGTACAAGAAGACTAGGAATCAGTTTCTCCTGTGGAAGTGTATAACAGTCTGCAGAGTTTTACGAGTCTGTCCATATGTCTGTCTTTCATTAGATTTATTAGTTACTTTTATCTGTATTTAGTGTTAATGCCCTTTGTGGTAAATTAACATCCTTCAGGCAAGTCTGTTCACTTTGTCACCAGTGATTCATAAGATGTGGTGTGGAAATTCAGTATAATTTTGTAAAACATTCTGTAGTTACTTCTTATGATGTAGTGGAGTGCACAGTGTGGGTAATTGTGTGCTCACTTTTCAGTTTGCAGACCCTTCAAGGAGGGAAGGGCATGACCACAATCCAGCGACCTACATCCCCTCACTTCTAACCACCACCACACATCCTGTATACAGTTACACCCCCAAAATGCAATTTATTTCTTAATACTGCTCTACTGGTCTTAGATGTGGTACACACATTTAGTATTTGTTCTTAACCCACTTCAGTTAACAATAAAAATTAATTTCATAACATTAAAACACTATTTTTAATAACAGGCGATTTTTCCATCCTTTTTAAAACAGAGACTATTAGTCCTGAATTGGACTTTTTTTAGGAAATTTGATGAAGTTTTATTTTATTCTGGGAAACATTTTGACTAGAAGCTGTGATTTTCAAGTTATTCAAGAAAAATATAAGAAAATGGCTTTTAAATGGCCCCCATCTCCACACTCATACCCAACCAGTGGCGATTTTTAATACTTTGCTTACGACACTCCCTCGTACAACTACAGAAATTCTGACTACACGAATATTTTCTCCTAATTGTCCTTCATTGATTGAAATATTACGTGACACATGGGTTCTGGCAGATGGCTTGCACGTCAAGGAACACTGTCTGACATGGCTGGGTAAGGATCTGGCAAATCCAGATTCCATTAGCTGGTAAATAGTGAGTGCTGCCATTCTTTTGTAACTGTAATCTCTGTGCTCACTTCAGAAACACCATTTAGCATGACTGTGAAATGTTTCGTGTGTCTGGCAGTGGAGATCTTGGCTTAACCATATTTATCATAAGAATGGCACAAACCTCTATTTAAAAAATAAATGAAAAAGTAATGAACACTTCAATCTCATGGTGTGTTACATGCATGTGGGTTGGTTGGCTGCTGAAATGAAACAGAAGTTAGTGATCCATGTCTTGGGTGGCTCTCACTCCCCAGTTTGTGACGAAGGAAGCTGGGATAATTTCAATTCCCCTCTTGTTTTGCTAACTGCTTCCTTAAATTCGTTTTGTTACTTTTAACTATTTACCATTAGCATAAGTGAATATAATCTGCAATTTCATAAAAGAGAAAGGTTGGCACTCAGTTTTAAAGAATATAAAACCAGATCTAATACATAAAATTAATTGATTTTCTAATTTTTTTCAACTATTCATAGTTAGTATCTTTAGTTATAGTATGAAATCAATAATTGTTTTGTAACTTAAATTATATTGTTGATGTATAAACAAATATAAATACTGTGCTAATTATAAACATTTGGAAGACGAAATACTATTAATCTTAAAGTATCTCTTTGGCTATATTCGAAAACATGTTAGCAAAGCCAGCCCTTAATTAATTCCAAAGTAATTAACATTTTTGTCAGAAGTATTGTTTGCATAACTATGTATGTTAATTTCATTATTTAAACAAATAATTCGGCCTAACTCTTGCAATAGAAGAAACTGTTTGAAAGACACAATTTTCCAATTTATTCAGTTAATTTAATGAGTTAAGTTTTAATTGTAATTTCTGTGAATTTAACTTTGAACAATGTGTACAGTTTCAGCACCTATTATTGTGATGATACATAAGGGCCCGATTTTTGGTCCCAAGACAGTCAGTCCACGGCCGAGTTTCAGACGAGAAATCTGTGTTAGTTAGAACAACAACAAAGCTTCAGCTTAACTGTGGAATAAGTGATAAACAATTAGGCGATGTGTAAAAACAATGACAGAGTCTACTAATACATACCTTTCTATTCTTCAAGAACTGTGAACTTTATGGTTAGGGTTTCACTGCTTGTAGATGTTCAACAGGAAAATATTGTAGCAGTATGTGGATGTTTGCCTGCAACCTATTAATGAGGCTTATCATGGGTTAAACAATAGTACACTAGCCAAATAACTGTATTATTAGAGGGTTGTGAACAGTGAAATGGAAGTACTGTGAAATGCAAATGTGCACCTATTGGCTACATTATTTACAGTAGTTAGTATCGGAATCCACAACCCATTTTTCAGCCATTGTAGCAACACAGTATGTTGACACTGAGGACAACAAATGAAGAAGAAATAAAAGCAGGCAGAACTGCTACAAGTTGTGTATGGCTAACCTAAGTTTGCAGGGCTCTGTTTGGGTGTACAATTATTTCCCTAGTATCTCATTGGGTCAAAATGGCCCATGAGTGTCCAGACCAATGTGATACTGGCATAATCTCGTGTATAATGGCATCATACTTCGGTGAAAGGAGCCAGTTGTGTACATTGATTATGATGCCAGTGTTAGCATCTTAACAAGAACTAACTCTTCCAAATAACACAGTATATATCTTGCAAATACCAATACAAGAGCTATGGTGGCTTTATTTAACTTAAGAGCAATCTCCAGTTTGTAATTAAGTTCAGGGAATAGACTCTCTTAATATTTATTGTTGTTTTTGGAGTGAATGTGCAAATCTGGAATTGCATTGCCTGATTTTCTTTTGTCTTGTTTTGTTTTTCATTAATAAGGAAGAGTGAGTGATTTTGTGTGTGTGTGTGTGTGTGTGTGTGTGTGTGTGTGTGTGTGTGTATGAACAGTAGTAGAAAATTTTAAGTAGTTATGGGTGATGTGAAAATCATAGATAATTTTGCTGTGCTTTCCTACGGAAGTCGCTGTGCATTCCTATGAAAGCTGGTTAGAGATAACAAATAGCTGAGAGTTGTTTCTTAAGGATTATTAATTATTAATGAATGTCATATTTCAGAAGAAGTGTTTTTTAAACAATTGATGAAACTGTTTTTTTAATGAGACACAAAATATCCAGTTTTACATCAGTTAAATGTATGCTGTGCTTAAATTGGAAAGATTAAGTTCAAAATCAGATTTGATAAATATTTTTTTCTCATTTATGTGATTTTGTTTATTTTTTCATTTAAATGTGTGTTTATTTTCTTTATTCATGCAGGTTTCAAGCAGTGCTTATGCTCTTGGACCAAGGTTATGGCTTGATCAGTTTAGAATGTGTAGTCATTATTTCACAAAAATGGCAGGCACAGATGTTGTAAACTTTGCTAAAGCTGTATGTTTCTCTGAGAAGAGTATTGATGTAATGACTGTTGACTGCAGAATCAGTTTGTTACATCTCGTGAAAGAATACACCGATGGCAAAAAGAAAGAAAACCATGGGTATGTATGTAAGTTTGTAGCAGTTTGTTTTGTCACGCCTAGCCTCTGTTTATGTTATTGAATTGGTTGAACATGTTGTAAAGTGTAATAAAACTTTGGTTCACATTAATGAAATTAAGTCATCCCATGATAAATTGAAAAAGAACTTGGAAAATTTTGGAATGGAACAGTAGTAAATAATGAGGACAAATCAACAAATCATTGAGTGAATGACTAAATCTAATGAATATTATGTTCATAACAAATTAAATACTGTAAAAGCAAGCAGAAGTCATAAAGGCAGATAATCATTATTACATTAGACATTAAAAGATTTTGTTTTATAGCAAACACATTAATAGTAATGTTTCATTTGTTCTTACATTGCTCTTATTAAATAGTATACTAATAATTATAACTTGGTTTCAATTTTTAAATGTATTCTAGTTCCTGCTTTACTCTCTTTTCTTCCTCACTTCCTTCTTTTTCCTCCTTCACTAAACATTTATGAAATTAATTAATTTTTTTTAAATTAAAATTTTGGAAATTAACTTATGTACAACGTAGAAGAATTTACTCTTTTCTTGACTTTTGTGAACTCATTTTGTGTCATTCTCTTTCCTTCTTCCTCCTTTTTTATGAAATTGTCTCAAATGTTCCAGAGCTTTAGTGGTATGTATGGTATCATATTTGATGTTTTTCAACTATGTGTTCTGCTGAAATGTATGTATGGTATAAGAAACTGTAACTGACTATTACAGCCATTCATGGTTTAACCTTAATGTGGTTTATCATGAGATATGCATGACTTAATCTTTTTAAGTAACATAAATGGCAGGAATGACCAATGAGGTAGTTTACAAAGACACTGCATCTGGATAGTTAAAATATGTCACAGATCCCAAGTGACCACAGTTTCTACCCTGTTTTCTATTTCTTTCTGGGAGGCAGGGTAATGCTAGCAGTGTCCAGATAGGTCACCATTATTGAGGAATACATGTTTTCAATAACTTGGAATAACGATAAAAAGTTTATCTACTAATAAAGTATAGTTTAAGAGGAGCCTAAAGGATTTAATGTAGGCTGACTATTTCCCCTCCACTGATAAGCTCTTAGCAGACATTTTTGATGTTCTTATTATTAGCTGTGCCACAGAACAGGAACATTATGTTGTACTTACGTTTGTCACAGTGTCCATGCAGAAATGCAGTGTGTGTAAGTCAGCCTTGTAAATTGTTTTTCAGTATGTACACATCTAAAAGTTTGTATTAAGTTTTTCAATGAATGTGTATATGAAAAACTGTTTTTAGTTTTTCTACATCCCTGGGGACCATCTCACACAGGATCTGTTGAAGGAACATTAGCATGTAAATTCTTTTGTAAATATGTGTTGTGTATCTTCAAGTATCTCTTTCCTGTGGGTCTTTGGAATGAAAAGTATGTTTAATCAAACTGAATCAATGCTTTACAACTGACTCAAATTCCAGAAGTGTGTGATGCCATTTTAAGGAAGACACAATTGCTAGGAGGCACACTTTCAAGAATAATACATGTTCCCTCACATATCTCTACTTGTGATATGAGCCTAAAGTGACAACCACAGGGTCCTCTGAGCAGCAAACTGTTGTCTAAGTGGTAGCACTCTTCAAATATCACACATCCTTTCATGTTTCTAATGTCTCTGTTTTGGTCACAGGTCACATGTCTTTGCGACATGATGCAAAACCTCTTTGCTGTGATGGCGGCCACACTCTCTATGTGGGAAGTACTTGTGCCCCACCTCCCAAGTGTGTGAACTGTTCTGCCGACATTCTCCTTGCTCATCAGATTGCCAGACCTATAAAAAGGAAAGGAAGATTCAGAAATTCAAAAAACTCTACCATTTATCCTACTCAGAGGTCTGACAGAAATTTGACTGTTTTTCTTTAACGTCTACCTTTGCTTCTGTTGCGCCCTTACATGCTCCTCCCTCCAAATCTCCAACCTGTACCCCTTTCCTTTCTTCCTCCTTGGCAGTTCCCATTCCCTCGCTTCATGGAACCACTCCTCTTCAGCCAGGGATGGGGCTCCCTCTAGGGAACCCCCCTCCCCAACATCTCCAGGAAAAGAAGCGTGTTACTAGAGGTCAAAAGCAGGACACATGCTGTGTGAGACTCAAGGCCACTTGTTGTGTTTCAGGTCCTGATATCACTATGACTTGCTCTCATCCTTCGAAGGAGGAGGAGAAGAAGAACATGCATAAGTATCAGGACAAGACCTCCCTGACATCCCATGGGGTGTCAGCCCAACACTGTCAGTCAGGGTCCAATCTTACATTAACGGAGTCAGGGTCCAATCTTACATTAATGGATGTCACTCCGTCCTTACCAGTGATGGACATTGATTCAGCACAAAGATGGTTTCTGGCCCTTTTGATGTCCATCTGATGTCTTGTACTATTCTTCTTCAATGGAACTGTAATGGTTATTTTCATCACCTTTCTCTCTGCTCTGTAGCTTGTGTTGTGTAGCGAGAATCTCATTTGTCAACTCTCCATGGTTCCCAATCCTTCTGCTGGAACCCGGCAGGTCCGTAGTGACCATCTGATGGTGTCTGTGCATTGGTCTACACTGACGTGTTAGTTCCTGGATCCCTTTTCATACTGTGCTGGAAGCAGTGGACATTCGGCTCCATTTAGACTGTGCAGTAATGACATGCAATCTTTATTTCCCCCCAGACTGGTCTCCTACACTTCCTGCTTTTCTTGTCCTCCTTCAACAGCTCCCTCCTCCGTGTGGAGTGGCTGCACGGTTTGCGGCACCCTGTCATGGACTGTGCGGCCCCTCCCACCAGATGTTTGAGTCCTCCCTCGGGCATGGGTGTGTATTTTGTTCTTAGCACAAATTCGTTTGAGTAGTGTGTAAGTCTAGGGACCAATTACCTCAGCAGCAATTCACACACATTTGAACAGCTCCTCCCCTCCTCCCCCTAACTTCTCCTTGGGGATTTTAACACCCATAACCCTTTTTGGGTGGTAGTGCAACCACTGATTGTGGCAAGATTGTTGAAGACTTGCTGGCAGTGCTTGATGTCTGCCTCCTCAACACTGGAGTCCCCACACCCTTTAGTGTGGCAGACAGCACTTTCACGGCCGTTGATCTTTCCATTTATAGCCCTAGATTCTTCCCCTCCATTCAATATCTTTTCTTCAGCATTACTTGCCTGAACACCCTTCCAGGTAGGCCTTTATTAATGCAAATTAGGATGGCTTTGCCTCGCCTGCCATCCCAGCTGTACCACCAAACAATGGTGTTGATAAGTCCATATGGAGTTTAACTGATGCCATCTTTTGGCAGCTGCTTTGGTGATTCCTTCCTCTTTGGGTTCTCCCCGACAGAAGACTGTCCTTTGGTGGACCCTCCAAGAATGCTGTGGCTATTAAATACCAGCATCGTGTCCTCCAAAGCTACAGACAGCATCCATCACTCAGCCACCTCCTGGCCTTTAAACAGCTTTATGCCTGGGCCTGTTATCTTAAAATGCCAGAAACAGATTTGTTGGGAGCGATACGTCACTGCCGTAGGGCCCCATATTCCCACTTTGCAGGTATGGGCAAAGATCAGGTGCAATTTTACCCGCCGTCATCCTACAGGTGCCTCAGGAATTTCCCTGAATGATGTTATCCTCACCAGTCTTGAAACTATTGCTGAGCATTTTGCTCAACATTTCACCAAGGCCTCAGCATCAGTCCGCTGTCTGCCCTGTTCCATCTTCTCAAACATCGCTTGGAACCACTCCCTTTAACTTTCATTCCTTGCACCTGGAGTGCATGGAATTCACCAGCACCCTTGCTCTCTGCCCCAACACAGCTCCTGGACCAGACCTAGTGCACAACCAAATGCTTCAACACTTATCAGTGCCTAGCCAATGTCGTATACTTGCCCTTTTTAAACATCTCTGGAGTGAGGGGGAAGTCCCTTCCCAGTGATGAGAAAGTGTTATTATTGCACTTTTGAAATATGGTAAACAGCCTCTTCAGATGAACAGTTATTGTCCAGTCAGTTTAACCAATGTCCTCTGCAAGTTACTTGAGCGTCGAACGTCTGGTGTGTTGAAGGCTGTATTGGATCCTTGAATCTCGGAACCTTTTTGTTTCAACTCAGGATGGTTTTTGCTGAGGCCGCTCTACTGCAGATAATTCAGTCCAACCTGGAGTTTGCTATCCGAACAGCTTTTGCCCGATGTCAAGATCTTGTTGCAGTCTTCTTTGACCTGCATAAAGCTTATGATACCACATGGTACCACAATGTCCTTGCCACCCTACATGAGAAGGACTGCTGTGGCCTGCTCTCATTTTTTATCTGGAACTTTCTTTCATGTTGCACTTTTCAGGTACAGTTTGGTGCTTGCCATAGTGGGAGAATAGGGTTGAGTGTCCCTGTCTTTTTAGTGGCTATCAGTGGTCTGGTGGTGGCTGGGAGGCTTATTGTATCTCCCTCTTTGTATCCTGATGATTTTTGCATTTATTTTTGTACATCTGTGGATATTGCTGAATGCAGATTGCAAGGCGCAATACATTAAATGCAATCTTGAGCTCTCACTCGTGGCTTCCATTTTTCGGCTGGCAAGACCTGCATTATACGTTTCTGTCATGGCCATACAGCCCATCTTCATCTGCATCTGTACCTTGACACCCAGTCCCTCCATGTGGTGGACTCTCATAGTTTTTCGGGACTGCTCTTTGATGTCCAGTTGACATGGCTTCCTCATCTTTGTCAATTAAAGCAGACATGCTGGTTGCACGTGAATGCTCTTTGATGCCTCAGCAATACCAACTGTTGCACGACTGCTCTGCTCTGATACGGCTCAACACACCATTGATCTAGTCCTTTCTAGATTACAGGAGTATTGCAGAGAGCCTGACATCACCTTTGATGATATGATTCTGGACCCAAAACACCATTGTTGGGTACGGCTGGCAATTGCTGCCTTTCAGTCTAGCCCTGTGATCAGCCCCCTAGTGGAAACAGGGGTTCTACCATTGTGGGTTTTGTGCCAACAACAGTTGATTGCTTATGCATTATGCATCTGTTGCTCTTTGGAGCACCCTTACTACTGCTTCCTCTTTTCTGATACAGAGATCCACCTCCCGCAGTGGCAGCCCAGGTCTGGGGTTACGATCAGCTTCCACATCTGGTCCCCTTTTTTCTGAACTCCAGATTTCCCTTCCACCACCTCTTCTCTGGGCCCACTCTCTTACACCTCTGTGATGCATCCCCCTCTACAGCTCTACACCATTATTGGCACAATTTATGGTGCAGTAGTAGTCTATACTGATGGTTTTACTCATGCTAGCTGGGGAGGTTTTTCAATGATGGAGATGTTTACAAAGTGGCTGTCAAATGGCTCCAAGACCAAGGAGTGGATTTTTAATGTTGTGGAACTGAAAGATTGATGGACATTCCACCCATTGTGTGAAGAGACTTGGTGACTGTGCTGGAAAATAGTGTCACGCATCTGTGCCACTAAATAAAAGTTATTTGGCCTGTCATAATAAAGTATAAGTCTTTGAACTTCCCTCATAATTTTATAATACAGTGAGCATTTGTCGTCATTTACTTTAATTATTTAAGGGAGGAGTTGAGAAACAAACTTCCAGAATTTAAGTGAAATCATTTCTGTCCAGGTTAATGAACCATCATGGATAGTTATGAATTATTGTAATCTCTTCTTACTAGCAACATTTGTGTTACAGGAAAGAGTGGGCTGAGGCATCTTCAACTGTGGACTCCTGGATTTCACATCTGAATCAGATTAACTCATATCATCTGGAGGAGATAAATGGAAATTCTTCTCCAGAACTTCAGCTACTGCTTCGGTATAAAAAAAAATCATACTTTTTTTCCAGTGTGTGTGCATGGATAAAAAAGTATTTGAAGTCTGTCTCACTTATTGTTTTGTAATACAGGCAGCTGGATTTGTCAAGGGGTGAGCCAGACCAAATAAAACAGGTGTTTAAGTTTTCTATATGCAGCTCAGTACCTCTCAAAACACTCGAAGGAATGATGAAGGTGTTTCCCCAACCTTGCTCTTCAGTGGAGAGTATGCTGGAGGATCAACTAAATGAATCAATATCAGGACTCAGGTACACTCATTCATTTTATAATAGTGTGGAAATGTTAATACAACAGTTTAAATGATATGTTAAGTACATAGTTTCCAGAGCAAAGATGTTCATTAGATACTGTTTAATCCACAAATCAGGTAATTGTTCAGATCTGACTTGTTGCACTTTAGGCAGACACTCATATCCATTGAGAAAGTGTCAAGTTTGGTTTTGTTTTTCATAAAATGTAGCATTCAGATCTGAAAAAAAACTAGTATTTCAAATTCATATGATTACAATGTACCATATCCCTTGCAGTTGTGGCATGCCATATATTCGTCAGACCATCAGGACTGTGGAAGAACGACATATTGAGCGTGAGCATCATACACGCTTATAACAGCCAAGCAAATCTAGTACTGTAAAACATTGCCTTGGTACTGGTCAGGAAGAAACTGAGTTTAGATTAGTTGGTAACATTATACAAATACTTTAGGAATAAAGGAGACAGCTCAGTTAATAGTAGAAGTGTTGAGTCATTACCAGGCACACAAAAAGGTACAAAAACATTGCTAGCTTTCGGATGACTCCGACACACACACACACACACACACACACACACACACACACACACACACACACCCCTACCTCTACCTCTGTAATTCCATTGTGCTGTGTGAGTGCTTTTTTTGGCTGGTGGACTAAGGTGACAGTGTTGGGTGATGTGGATAGAGGGAGAAAGAGGTGGGAAGCAGCACGCAAGGTTGGAGAGGGGTGGCTGGTGGTAAAGAGGGAGGTAGCACATGCAAGATGTGCACGAGCCAGGAATGTGACAAATGGTCACCGTCGCTGGTTAGTTCATGCAGTGCGTGATGACAATGATAATGATGTGGAGGTGAGGATCAGGAAAGGGTGAGAGGACAGAGGAAGAGGAGATTGTTGGGTGGAGGGTGCAGATGCAGGGGATTGTTGGAGACTGAGGTCAAGAGGATTATGAAAATAAAAGATGTGATACAAGGATAGCTCCCATCTGCAAATCAAAAAGAAAAGCTGGTAATGGAGGGAAGAATCCAGATGGAGTGAGTTGTGAAGAAAGCCGTTGAAATTGAGCATCATGTTATAAGCAGCACGATCCACTGGATGGTAAACTCTGGTCTTGGTCACAATTTGGCAATTGCCACTTGTTCTGGTGGACAGCTGGTTGGTGATCATGTCCACACAAAGTGCTCCACAGAAATTGCAGCAGAGCTGATAAATGACAAGCCATCTTTTACAGGTTGCTCTGCCTCTGGCGGGATAGCATAAGCCTGTGACACTGTGACAGTCACTTGCTTTATTTCTTCGTTAATGTTCCTCGGTGTTGACGTACTGTGTTATGATACTGGCTGAAAAATGGGGCTGTGGAAGTTCAGTACTGACTACTGTAAATGATGTACCTGACAGGTGCACAGTTGCATTTCACAGTTTTTTACTTTCACTGTTCACAACCCCCCAATATACACAGTTAATATCGCTAGTTAACTATTGGCAAATTATGATAAGCCTCATTAATAATTTGCAAGCATACGTCAGCATACTGCTACAATAGTTTACTGTTGAGTATCTATGACCAGTGAAAGCCTAAACACTCAGTTCACACTTCTTGCAGAATAATACTGTACATATTGAACAGACACTGTCATTATTTTAATACATGGCCTAATTGTGTTACACTTATTTCACAGATAATTTTATGCATTGTTGTTGACCTAACTAATACGAGTGCCTCGTCTGAAACTTGACTGTGAACTGACTGTCTTGACCACCAAAAATCGGGCCCTTATATATCATCACAGTAATAAGTACTGGAAACTACACATTGCTTGATGTTTAATTTACAGAAATTACAATTAAAACTTGAGTAGTTAAATTATGAACAATACTTTTGACACAACTGATAATTACTTTGGAATTAATTAAGGGCTGGCTTTGTTAACATGTTTTCGAACAGAGCTAAATAAATACTTAAGGAAATCTAATGGGTGGTTTTTCCAAATGTTTATAATTAGTACAGAATTTATATTTGTTTATAAGTTAACAACAGAAATTAAGTTAACAACAATTACTGATTTCATTCTATAACAAAAGACATTCACTAGGAACAGTCAAAATAAATTAGGAAATTAATGACATACACAAAACTAAGCACAAAATTAGATCTGGTACTATATTCTTTAAAACTGAGGGCCAACTTTTCTCTTTTATGAAAATGCAGATTATACTTATGTATGTTAATGATAATTAGTTAAAAATGAAAATATGAATTTATGGAGGCAGATGGTGAAACAAGAGGGGAAGTAAAAAGACCCCAGGTTTCTTTGTCACAACACGACTAGAGTAGGATGTGCTGGGTTGATGCATCACCCATATCTTTCACCTGGGTCTTTCACCAGGATATGGCTCATGTTGTAAGGGGTTAGGAGTAGGAGTAGAATAAGGTTTGCAGGATGGCGAAATACAACTTTCGGAGGGAAGGGAAGGATTGTGGATAAGGTGTTTCTCATTCCTGAGCATGATCAAAGCCCAGGTGAAGAACTTGATTCAGTTGTTCCAGTATAAGGTGATATTTGGTTGGGGAAGGGGCGGGCGGGTGCAGCGGGGCACACCGTTACAGCTGGTTCTTGGGGTTTGCGAGGATATGGCACAAGAAATCTGTTTGCTGGCTATACTTGCGGGTTAGTGCCTGTCTGTGAAGGCCTTTGTGAGAGCTTCAGCATACTGATCAAGGGATTTCTCATCTCTGCACATACACTGTCCAAGGGAGGCCAGACTAAATGGGAATGGTTTTGTGTGTGTGTGGATTGGGTGATAGCTGTCAAATTGCAGGTACTGTTGGTGGTTAGTGGCATTGATATGGATAGAGACATGAATGGAGCTACAGGAGAAGTAGAGGTCATTGTACAGGAAGATTGCACTCAGTGGGCTGAGCAGCACCAGATGAAGCCGATGTAATAGGTGGTTTTTCATCAATGAACCTGAGCCGAACAATGGTCATAATACTCTATCCTCATTCCTCACAGCCTCAACAGCTTCTGTCCCATCTGCTTCAACTGTCCTCCTCAGCCCAACATGCCACCTTTCTGGACATTGACCTCCACCCTGCAGTTTCTGCTTCGTCCATCCTGTGACGGCCTCAATCCACACGTCCGTGTCATCACCATTGTGCACCACATGAACCCACTGGCTCTGGTGCTCATGTTTCATATTCATAGTCCATGCACCTGCTGCATCTCCCTCCCCCATTCCAGGGGGAGCCTGTAAATTTCTTTGCACATCACATACTCATTGCATTTGCGGCTTGAAGAGGGGTGTGCACCTGTTGAAATATTGTCAATGATACTATCCAGCTTCATTCCTGTAGTTGTTGGAACAACAGGACACATCATTTCTTAGTATTTGTTTCTGAATGTGAAGTGAGAATAATGTTCTTTTGAATTACAGTATCTTTTTATGTGCAGAAAATATTGTGTGGCAATATGGTGCCACTTGAACAAGGGGAAACAATTACAAAGGAAATTATTTATTTCTAATAGGATTTTTAAGTAAATTATGTGTTAAACTGTTTACACTAATTTTAAATTCTAAGTTAATGTACACAAGCTGCCAAATAGCTGAAAGACAGAGCTGAAAGAACATGCCAGTGAAAAACACAGGCTGTTCCACATGAACTTTATAAAACATAATGAATAAAAATTAGTTCTTTGCTTCATTGTTGGCACTTTACTTGAATGTTAATTCAGTTCTTCTTTCCTTCCTGTTGAAATCTTCAATTATATGCTGATAGAACTGTTCCTCACTTTTAGCTAATTTGAGTTGCAGCAGTTTCTTTTGTACATCTACATCTACATGATTACTCTGCTATTGACAATAAAGTGCCTGGCAGAGGGTTCAATGAACCACCTTCATGCTGTCTCTTTGCCGTTCCACTCTCGAATGACACGTGGGAAAAATGAGCACTTAAATTTTTCTGTGCGAGCCCTGATTTTTCTTATTGTATCGTGATGATCATTTCTCCCTATGTAGGTGGGTGCCAACAGAATGTTTTCGCAATCGGAGGAGAAAACTGGTGATTGAAATTTCATGAGAAGATCCTGTCGCAATGAAAAATGCCTTTGTTTTAATGATTGCCACTCCAATTCACATATCATGTCTGTGACACTATCTCCCCTATTTCACGATAATACAAAACGAGCTGCCCTTCTTTTTACTTTTTCGATGTCATCTGTCAGTCCCACCTGATGCTGATCCCACACCGCACAGCAATACTCCAGAATAGGGCGGACAAGCGTAATGTAAGCAGTCTCTTTGGTAGATGTGTTACACCTTCTAAGTGTTCTACCAATGAATCAGAATCACAGTCTTTGGTTTGCTCTACCCATAATATTATCTATGTGATCATTCCAGTTTAGGTTATTTGTAATTGTAATCCCTAAGTATTTAGTTGAATTTGCAGCCCTCAAATTTGTATGACTTATCGTGTAATCGAAATTTAGCTGATTTCTTTTAGTACTCACGTGAATAACCACACACTTTTCTTTATTCAGAGTCAATTGCCACTTTTCGCGCCATACAGATATCTTATCTAAAATGATTGCAAGTCGTTTTGATCATCTGATGACTTTACAAGACAGTAAATGACAGCATCATCTGCAAACAATCTAAGACTGCTACTCAGATTGTCTCCTATGTCGTTGATATAGATCAGGAACAATAGAGGGCCTATAACACTTCCTTGGGGAACGCCGGATATTACTTCTGTTTTATTCGATGACTTTCCGTCTATTACTACAAACTGTGACCTTTCTGACAGGAAATCACGAATCCAGTCGCACAACTGAGGTGATACTCTGTAGGCACACAGTTTAGTTAGAAGACGCTTGTGAGGAACCGGTTCAATCCCGTCTCCAGCCATCCTGATTTAGGTTTTCCGTGATGTCCGTAAATCGTTTCAGGCAAATGCTGGGATGGTTCCTTTGAAAGGGCACAGCCGATTTCCTTCCCAATCCTTCCCTAACCCGAGCTTGCACTCCGTCTCTAATGACCTCGTCGTCTACGGGACATTAAACACTAACCACCACCACTTGTGAGGAACGGTGTCGAAAGCCTTTTGGAAATCTAAAAATATGGAATCAATTTGACATCCCCTGTCAATAGCACTTATTACTTCATGAGTATAAAGAGCTAGTTGTGTTTCACAAGAACGATATTTTCTGAATCCTTGCTGACTATATATCAATAAATCATTTTCTTCGAGTTACTTCATAATTTTCGAAAACAGTATATGTTCTAAACCCTACTGCAAATTGACGTTAGTAATACAGGTCTGTAATTCAGCATATTACTCGTACTTCCCATTTTGGGTATTGGTGTGACTTGAGCAATTTTCCAGTCTTTAGGTACAGATCTTTCTGTGAGCGAGTGGTTGTATATAACAGCTAAATATGGAGCTATTTTATTAGCATACTGTTAGAGAAACCTGGCTGATATACAATCTGGACTAGAGGCCTTGGCTTTATTAAGTGATTTAAGCTGCTTTGTTACACCGAGGATATCTACTTCTATGTTTCTGATCTTGGCACTTGTTCTTGATTGGAATTCAGGAATATTTACTTCATTGTCTTTGGTGAAGGAGTTTCGGAAAACCGTGTTTAATAACTCTGCTTTAGTGGCACTGTCATCAATGACTTCACCGTTGTTATCGCGCAGTGAAGGTATTGATTGCGTCTTGCCATTGGTGTGCTTTATGTATGACCAGAATCTCTTTGGGTTTTCTGACAAATTTCGAGACAGAGTTTCATTGTGGAAATTATTAAAAACATCTCACATTGAAGTACGCGCTATATTTTGAACTTCTGTAAAACTTTGCCAATCTTGGGGATTTTGCGTTCTTTTAAATTTGGCATGCTTTTTTTCCTTGCTTCTGCAACAACAATCTGACCCGTTTTGTATACCATGGGGGATCAGTACCATCACTTATTAATTTATGTGGTATATACCTCTCAATTGCTGTTGATACTCTCTCTTTGAGAACATTCCACAACTTTTCTACACTTACATGGTCAGATCAGAAGGAGTGAAGACCGTCTCTTAAAAAGGCGTTAAGAGCATTTTTATCAACTTTCTTTAAATAGATATACTTTGCGTTTCTTTTTGATGGTTGTAGGTGATACAGTATTCAGCCTAGCAGCAACTGCCTTGTGGTCGCTAATCCCTGTATTTGTCACAACACTCACTATTTGTCCAGAATTATTTGTTTCTAAAAGGTCAAATATGCTTTCACAATCATTTACGCTTTGAGTTGGCTCATGAACTAATTATTAAAAATAATTTTCAGAGAAAGTATTCAGTACAATTTCGGATGATGATTTATGCTTGCCGCCGGCTTTAAACGTATAATTTTTCCATCATATTGAGGGTAGATTGAAGTCACCACTGACTATAATTTTATGAGCAGAGTACTTATTTGAAATGAGACTCAAGTTTTCTTTGAACTGTTCAGCAACTATGTCTTCTGAGTCGGGAGATTGGTAAAACGATCCAATTAATAGTTTAGTCTGATTGTCAGGTATAACCTCTACCCATACTATTTCACATGAACTACCTACTTCAATTTTGCTACAAGGCAAACTACTTCTGACAGCAATAAATACTTCACCACTTTTTCTGTCGACAATACTGGCAGCTTTGAGTGTGTTTTTTAGCCTTGGGAGTTCCTGTAGTTGCTACGAATTCTGCGAAGTGCAGAAAAAGACATTCAGCAGTTGCACTGGTTACAGGTATTACTAACTCAAGGGTACAGAGCTTATAAAGTTCAGTGAACGCAGAGGATAACTAACCAATACTCCGTGGGTAGGAAAGAAGCTGATGCCGTTCCATAGAAAGGCATTCCTCTGTCAAATAAACCACTGTGAATGTGTATTTGATACAACCAAAATCATAATGTTGCTCATAACTATCTTTTAGTGAGCAAATATCTTCCTCAGGAAAATTTCTTCTGTTTTGCTCTCGAGTTTTTCAAGCCCTTCAAACCAAACCTCCAGCTGCTGATTTATCATGACATAAATTTCATAGTGTAGACATTGATGATAGGTTGTGGGGTCAGATTCTTGATAGTAACAGCTTCTCTTGAGCCCTTTGCAGATTTCTTCACAACTGGACCAAACTGTATCAAGTCCAACTCTTTTCTTGTGAACATACAATTTAGTTTCTGCTATCTTAGCCATACAAAAGTTTACAGAAAGTATTTTAGTTTGCATAATGTCAAAAAGATTATCAGTCATCCCAGATACTTCACCAAATATCTGAAGTAAGAACTGCAACTCAAATTCTCGAAGAACATTGCTGAAACCTCGAGCTTTGGTATACGTATCACTATCCCATTCATCAGGATTGTCAAGAATGCTATCAGACAATTTTAAAATATAGGTAATATATTCCTTTACCATTTTGACTAAATGTTCATCATAGTTCCATGCATGGGACATAGCTATTGGAAATTTTTTATAACAGCCCTTTTGTTAAAAATATCAAGAAAACCAAAAAATCTTTCTGGAACTTCACCACTAACGGAAATGTACCTCAGGCATGGTAGAGAGCTGAATGTGCTTTGATAAATCACTGGTTTTATCCACAATGATTACAGTTAAGGTTAATTACTTACCTGTTTCGTATTTTTTTTTTCCCCCCCCCCCCCCCCCCCCCAGCAGAATATAGTGGTAAAACCTATTAGGTCATTTTGGATATGACTGGACAGTCCAGAGAACACTGTTGCTGACTGTAGATGGGCCCAACATTCCGCCGTATCTGCTTAGAAGCAAAACTAATTCAACACAGTTTGTACAATTTGCAGAATTCTGAAGGCATGTGAGCAGAAGAGATGTCGCAAAGGGATGAAGTTTCTCTTCTACTGTGATCCTCTTAGCTATAGCTTTATTTATGTCATTCAGCAAATATACTCAGCAGAGAAAATTCTCCAGATTATAAAACCACATCCTCCTGACACAAAACCGTGCACAATATTGCGTCCTGCTCAGCACCAGGTGTCAAGGAATGAGGAAATGAGTGAGCTGCTTTAACAACCAAGGATGTGAGAGACAATGATCTGTAGCCTACTGAAAGTAAAATCAAGGATTTTTTTGGCAATCAACCAGCTATATGTTTTTACTGCTACACTTTAACATCAGTGATGTATGTGAAGTTTTATAAATTTTAGTAGAATATTTGAAAATATTGAATCACAATCACCTCCATGTATATATTTCTACGTGCCCTACATTCTTTCATCAAAATAATCAACATATTATTATAATTTCTGGTGACAGAATGAAAGTAAAAGCCATAGAAAATGTTTTGAGACAAATCAGAACTTCTTTAAAAAAGTGATGTTGTTTCCCTCTATAGTATTTAGTTATTGTTACCTTCACATTAATTTTCTGTTACTGTGAATCTACACCATCATTTGCTCTTTTTGTGTAATTTTTACTGACTTGATGTATTTTAAACTGTCGTACACCCTTCAGGTTGACTTGGTGGAGGGATGGGGATTGGGCCACTTGTTTGTCCTCTTTCGCTTTTGTACATACTATTCAGTCCCACTTGTAAGTTACAATTTTTTGCCGCCACAGCAAATATTACCAGTCATATTTTTAGCCATTTGCTGCACTTGCAGTGATGGATTTCATTACAAATGACCAATCTAAAGCTCATGAAACAGACGTGCTTGATAAAGGGTGACCAGTCCTTCAATGTTGTCTGTCTCTTGGAATATGATGAAGCAAACTAGGATATTTTTACTTCCCCTCTTGTTTTGCCATCTGCCTCCTTAAAATTAATTTCTTCACTTTTAACTAATTACCATTAACATATGTGAGTATAATCTGCATTTGGCCCTCATTTTAAAGAATATAACTCCAGATCTAATTTTGTGTTTAGTTTTATATATGTAATTGATTTTCTAATTTATTTTGACTATTCCTAGTTAGTATCTTTCGTTATAGGGTGAAATCAGTAATTGTTTCGTAACTTAAATTCTATTGTTGACATATAAACAAATATAAATTCTGTACTAATTATAAACGTTTGGAGGAACAACTAATAGTATTCATAATGGATCTATTTGGCTCTATTCGGACACATGTTAACAAAGCCGGCTCTCAATTAATTCAAAAGTAATTAACAATTTTGTCCAAAGTATTGTTTGCATACTTATATTTGTTAATTTCGTAATTTTAACAAATAATTTGGCCTGACTCTTGTAGTAGGAGAAACTGTTAAAAAGATGGAGTTTTTTGACGTATTCAGTTAATTTAATGAGTTAAGTTTTAATTGTAATTTCTATAAATTAAACATTGAACAATGTGAAGTTTCAGTTCCTATTATTGTGAGGATATATAAGGGGCTGATTTTTGGTCAGGAGACAGTCAGTCCACGACAGAGTTTCAGATGAGGAACCTGTATTGGTTAGATCAACAACAATGCATCCATGAAATAAGTGTAACACAATTAGGCCATGTGTTAAAACAATGACAGTGTCTGCTCCATATGTACCGTTCTATTCTTCAAGAACTGTGAACTTTGTGGTTAGGTTTTTACTACTCATAGATCTTCAACAGTAAACTATTGTAGCAGTATATGGAGGTTCGCCTGCAAACAATTACTGAGGCTTACAGAAAAGTACAACAATAGTGCACTGCTCATATGTAAATGTGTATTATTGGGGGTTGAGAACAGTGAAAGTAAAGTACTATGAAACGCAAATGTGCACCTGTTGCCTACATCATTTAAAGTAGTCAGTGTTGTACTTCCACACTCCATTTTTCAGCCAGTGTAGCAACGCAGTAAGTCGACACCAAGGATGATCAATGAAAATATAAAGAAGGTGAACCATCACAGCTACATTAATTGTTTTCTTATTGGTATAACTAAAATATTAAAATGTAGTGGTAATTGTGGGTCCTTTCTTGTAGACTGGTGCAGTCAGAGATGATGAATGAATGCATTAAGTAAATGTTTTCCAGTCAGTAGAGTCTACAAAACACTCATTTACAGCTGCCATAACGCTTTCCAATCACAAATTCCTGTAGGTTCCAAAATTGTAAAATAGGGTGGATTTTTGCAATAATTTATGCTACATATTCATCAGTTTTCCCAGAATTTCTATGTAGGTATTTTCTTTTGAGGCCCAGGTCTCTTAAGTATTGTTTCAAACTGTTGGTCTGAAAGTCTTGTTTAGTATTATTTTCCAGTTACTGTTTTATTATTTAAAAGGTAACTGATTAGAGCAGTCCTTTCTGAAACTCTCAAAATTCTAACTACTATCTTTCTGGCAGATGGAATCGACTTTTCCTCTTAGTACAGCCTCCACTTTACACTGACACCTTGGTTTGTTACTTAGTTCCTGACACGAGGAGATGGATACCATGTCTCATACACAGTAACAAATCACCACACAAAATCAGCTTGATTCCTTTTAAAATATTCAAAACATTGATAAGAGATGTGATTTTGTATTTTCTTTTGGCAAATATTCAAGAAATGCAACACCCATATTGTACAAGAATTTCCCATAGCTAATCTTCCATGTAAAATTTACCACTTTTTTGCAGATATGACTGTGACAAAGACTATTTTTAGTTAAAAATGGTCCACCATTTTGTTACTTTCATTTATTTGTTCGCTGGTGCTGAATTTTGACATACTGTATAGGTACTATAGCAGGTTGTGTTACATCTGTTATTACAAATTTTAACTGATTGCACATGTACTTTGCTCAATAAAATAAGGACAGTAACCTGCTGTATTATGTTAACTTCAGTAAACAACTATGTTTCTTATCGTAATATGCTAGTGTGCTCTCCAATACCATATTGCACACTTTCCTGATGAAGCAGTTGGGTCAGAGTGTGGTGAGAGGAGGGGTGGACAGCAAAAGCAGAGGCAATGTGAGCAGAGGGAGGTGGGGAGGGTGTGTGCAGGGAAGAGGTAACTGATATGTGCAATGTATGTGACATACATGTACGTGAGAAAAGCCTCTGATAAAGCTTGTGTGTGTGTGTGTGTGTTCCACATTTCCTTCTAAACCTTTAAATCAGATTGGTACACATAATATTTATTGATCGGTGGAAAGTTGTAGCACTAAGGTAAAAGCCATCTCCCATTGGGGTGGGGATGGGAATAAAAACTGGATGACATACGAGATGGACAGAGAGAGAGGGGAGGAATAGATGGGTGCCAGTATATGTGACATACATCTATACGAGCAAACCCTTGCGTGAAAAGCTAGTAAATAAATATATATTTTACTTTTTTTTCAGATTATTATTTATGTGCATCTCTTATAGAGATGTCAAAATTATTTTCCATAGACCATTAACATTGTGTTTTCCAAATATGAATTTATATTTGTCTAAGTCTTGAGTGTAGGTATCTGTTTCCTCATTATTGAATGTAAGAAACTAATTTCTAAGGCTTGAAAAATCACATGTAAAGTGCAGTAAGTACCTTCCTCCATTCAATGAAGGAAATTCCATGAGACCACAAATGTCAGCATGAATAACTGCACAGAGATCCTTACTTTGACTTCGTGAAGTAAAATTACTTTTTTGTTACTAACTCTCTGCTCTCATTTGACATAATTCTTTGTCAACAACAACAACACCATTTTGTGTTAAAACTTCGTATTTTTCCTGATATTCTGTTGTTGTTGTTGTGGTGGTGGTGGTGGTGGTGGTGGTGGTCTTCATTCCAGAGACTGGTTTGATGCATCTCTATGCTACTCTAAACTGAGCAAGCTTCTTCATCTCCCAGTACCTACTGCAAACTACATCCTTATGAATGTGCTTAGTGTATTCATCTCTTAGTCTCCCTCTTCAATTTTTACCCTCTGCACTGCACTCCAATACTAAATTGGTGATCCCTTGATGTCTTAGAACATGTCCTATTAACCGATCCCTTCTTCTAATAAAGTTGTGCCACAAATACCTCTTCTCCCCAATTCTATTCAGCACCTCCTCATTAGTTATGTGATCTACCCATCTAATCTTCAGTATTCTTCTGTAGTACCACATTTCAAAAGCTTCTATTCTCCTCTTGTCTAAACTATTTATCGTCCATGTTTCACTTCCATACATAGCTACACTCCACACACATACTTTCAGAAACGGCTTCCTCACACTTAAATCTATACTCAGTGTTAACAAATTTCTCTTCTTCAGAAATGCTTTCCTATTGCCAGTCTACATTTTATATCCTCTCTACTACGACCATCATCAGTTATTTTGCTCCCCAAACAGCAAAACTCATCTTCTACTGTGTCTCGTTTCCCAATCTAATTCCCTCAGCATCACCAGATTTAATTCGACAAGATTCCATTATCCTCGTTTTGCTTTTGTTGATGTTCATCTTATATCGTCCTTTCCAGACACCGTCCATGCCGTTCAACTGCTCTTCCAGGTCCTTTGGTGTCTCTGACAGAATTACGATGTCATTGGCAAACCTCAACATTTTTATTTCTTCTCCATGGATTTTAATTCCTATTACAAATTTGTCTTTTGTTTCCTTTACTGATTGCTCAATATACAGACTGAATAACGTCGGGGATAGGCTGCAACCCTGTCTCAATCCCTTCTCAACCACTGCTTCCCTTTCATGCCCCTCAACTCTTATAACTGCCATCTGGTCTCTGTACGAATTGTAAATAGCCTTTCGCTCCCTGTATTTTACCCCTTCCACCTTCAGCGTTTTAAAGAGAGTATTCCAGTCAACATTGTCATAAGCTTTCTCTAAGTCAACAAATGCTAGAAAGATAGGTTTGCCTTTCCTTAATCTATCTTCTAAAATAAGTCGTAGGGTCAGTATTGCCTCATGTGTTCCAACATTTCTACGGAATCCAAACTGATCTTCCCCAAGGTCAGCTTCTACCAGTTTGTCTATTCGTCTGTAAAGAATTCGTGTTAGTATTTTGCAGCTGTGACTTACTAAACTGATAGTTCAGTAATTTTCGCATTTGTCAACACCTTCTTTCTTTGGCATTGGAATTATTATATTCTTCTTGAAGTCTGAGGGTATTTCGCCTGCCTCATACATCTTGCTCACCAGATGGTAGAGTTTTGCCAAGGCTGGCTCTCCCAAGGCTATAAGTAGTTCTAATGGAATGTTGTCTACTCCCAGGGGCCTTGTTTCGACTTAGGTCTTTCATTGCTCTGTCAATTTCTTCACGCAGTGTCATATCTCCCATTTCATCTTCCTCTACGTCCTCTTCCATTTCCATAATATTGTCCTCAAGTACATTGCTCTTTATAGACCCTCTATCGCTATATACTGCTTCCAGCTTTCTGCTTAGAACTGGTTTTCCATCTGAGCCCTTGATATTCATACAAGTGGTTCTCTTTTGACCAGAGTTCTTTTTAATTTTCCTGTAGGCAGTATCTGTCTTACCCCTAGTGATACATGCCTCTACATCCTTGCATTTGTCCTGTAGCCATCCCTGCTTAACGATTTTGCGCTTCCTGTTGATCTCATTTTAGAGATGTTTGTATTCCTTTTTGCCTGCCTCATTTGCTGCATTTTTACATTTTCTCCTTTTATCAATTAAATTCAATATCTCCTGTGTTACCCAAGGATTTCTACTAACCTTCATCTTTCACCTAGTTGATCCTCTGCTGCTTTCACTATTTCATCTCTCAAAGGTACCCATTCTTCTTCTTCTCCTTCTTCTTCTTCTGTATTTCTTTCCCCCATTCTTGTCAATCACTCCCTAATGCTCTCTCTGAAACTCTCTACAACCTCTGGCTCTTTCAGTTTATCCAGGTCCCATCTTCTTAAATTCCCACCTTTCTGCAATTTCTTCAGTTTTAATCTACAGTTCATGACCAATAGATAGTGGTCAGAGTCCACATCTGCTCCTGTAAATGTCTTACAGTTTAAAACCTGTTTCCTAAATCTCTGTCTTACCATTATATAATCTATCTGAAACCATCCAGTGTCTCTAGACCTCTTCCATGTATACAACCTTCTTTCATGATTCTTGAACCAAGTGTTAGCTATGATTAAGTTATGCTCTGTGCAAAATTCTGCCAGGTGTCTTCCTCTTTTATTCCTTACTCCATTCCATATTCACCTACTACTTTTCCTTATCTTCCTTTTCCTACTATCGAATTCCAGTCACCCATGACTATTAAATTTTCGTCTCCCTGCACTGTCTGAGTAGTTTCTGTTATCTCATTGTACATTTCCTCAATCTCTTCGTCATGTGTAGAGCTAGTTGGCATATAAACTTTTACTACCGTGGTAGGAGTGGGCTTCGTGTCTATTTGGCTACAATAATGCATTCACTATGCTGTTCGTAGTAGCTTACCTGCACTCCTATTTTTTTATTCATTATTAAATCTACTCCTGCATTACCCTTATTTTATTTTGTATTTATAACCCTGTATTCACCTGACCAGAAGTCTTGTTCTTACTGCCACCGAACTTCACTAATTCCCACCATATCTAACTTTAACCTATCCATTTCCCCTTTTACATTTTCTAACCTACCTGCCTGATTAAGGGATCTGACATTCCGCATTCCGATACATAGAATGCCAGTTTTCTTTCTCCTGATAACAATGTCCTCCTGAGTATTCCACGCCCAGAGATCCAAATGGGGGACTACTTTGCCTCCAGAATATTTTACCGAAGAGGACACCACCATCATTTAACCACACAGTAAAGCTGCATTCCCTTGGAAAAAATTTAGCTGTAGTCTCCCCTTGCTTTTGCCATTTGCAGTACCAGCACAGCAAGGCCGTTTTGGTTGATGTTACAAGGCCAGATCAGTCAATCATCCATACTGTTGCCCCTGCAACTACGGAAAAGGCTGCTGCCCCTCTTCAGGTACCACACATTTGTCTGGTCTCTCAACAGATATCCCTCCACTGTGGTTGCACCTACGGTACGGCTATCTGTATTGTCAAAACTGCAAATTTTGCTCTAAAACTAGATTTACCTCAACCTTGAGTTGGTTGAGACAAATCAGCACCTTGACTGACTATACATGCCAAATAACATGCGCCTTAGTGATGGAGTCTTTAAGATAATCACATGAATAATTCAAGGCTCTGAACATCATTTTTGTGTCTGCAGTAACTGTGAGAGAAAACTAATTTCTTCTTGTACCAGAAACATAAAAAAAGTTCACTGTTTTATAGCACTTTTTGTGATTGTATCCAAAGTTCATCATGTACCAATATTAGATTGGATTGGCTGTCTAAACTCTTCAGAACATGAACTTAGATATTTGTGATTGCTCCATGTATTCCATAAAACAAACATTAAAATTTCTGCAATATCAGAAGTATTCAAAGAATTTGCTTCACTGTATTTAGTTTTGTAGAAGATTACAATTACACTTACTGTGTTTGTCTCATTAAAAACTGCTTTTAAGTTTTGAATTGTTATCTGCAGACTTCATTTTGACACACTCATTATTTCTTGCTATGATCTGGTCCCACCTTTCTGCGAGTGTTTGATATTGGTGCAACAAGTACTTAAGTTTCTACTTTCTTCGCAAATGAGCTACTAAGTCAGAAAAATTTTATTGTTTGTCTTTATATTCTGTTAACACCTTTAATTTACTGGCAAGACAGCCAAATTAGTTTCTAGTTGCATAATCTACTTGGATTTAGCATTGGAGGGCAGTGTGGAGGGTAAAAATCATAGAGGGAGACCAAGAGATTAATACACTAAGCAGATTCAGAAGGATGTAGGTTGCAGTAAGTACTGGGAGATGAAGAAGCTTGCACAGAATAGAGTAGCATGGAGAGCTGCATCAAATCAGTCTCAGGACTGAAGACCACAACAACAACAATCTACCTGACAAAAAACCCTTCATATGGATCCAGCACCATAACCCTGAGCAAAATGTTGTCCAGCTTGACATTTACACTAAACTTAATGTAGTACATATATATAATTCTTTGTGTAGTACATGATGGAGGATATTTCGTATCATTAATATTGACATTATGTTATTCCATTTCTGTTTGACTGCTTATATACCTTCATACATGCTCTGAACTCCTGCATCTCTCTAATCTATATCTACATGGACACTCTGCAAATCATTTTTAAGTGCCTGGGAGAGGGTTCATCGAACCACCTTCACAGTTATCTATTATTCCAATCTCGTATACCATGCAGAAAGAATGAACACCTATATCTTTCCGTACGAGCTCTGATTTCCCTTATTTTATCGTGGTGATCGTTCCTCCCTATGTATGTCGGTGTCAACAAAATATTTTCGCATTCAGAGGAGAAAGTTAGTGATTAGAATTTCGTGAGAAGATTCTGTCGCAATGATATCCATCCCAAATCCTGTATCGTTTCTGTGACACTCTCTCCCATGTTTCGCGATACTACAAAACATGCTGCCTTTCTTTGAACTTTTTCGATGTACTCAGTCAGTCCTATCTGGTAAGGATCCCACACTGCGCAGCAGTAATCTAAAAGAGGACGGACAAGCGTAGTGTAGGCGGTCTCGTTTGTAGGTCTGTTACATTTTCTAAGTGTCCTGCCAATAAAATGCAGTCTTTGGTTAGCCTTCACCACAACATTTTCTGTGTGTTCTTTCCAATTTAAGTTGTTTGTAATTGTAATACCTAGGTATTTAGTTGAATTTACGGCTTGTAGATTAGACAGATTTATCGTGTAACCAAAGTTCCTTTTAGCACTCATGTGTATGACCTCGCACTGTTAGTTATTTAGGGTCGACTGCCACTTTTCGCACCGTTCAGATATTTTTTCTAAATAGTTTTGCAGTTTGTTTTGATCTTCTGATGACTTTATTAGTCGATAAATGATAGCATCATCTGCAAACAACCGAAGATGGCTGATCAGATTGTCTCCCAAATCGTTTATATAGATAAGGAACAGCAAAGGGCATATAACACTACCTTCGGGACTGCCTGAAATCACTTCTGTTTTACGCAATGACTTTACCTCAATTACTTCGAACTGTGACCCCTCTGACAGGAAATCACAAATCCAGTCACATAACTGAGACAATATTCCATAAGCACGCAATTTCACTATGAGCCGCTTGTGTGGTACAGTGTCAAAACCCTTCCGGAAATCCAGGAATACGGAATCGATCTGAAATCCCTTGTCAATAACACTCAGCACTTCATGTGAATAAAGAGCTAGTTGTGTTTCAGAGGAACGATGTTTTTTAAACCCATGTTGACTGTGTGTCAATATACTGTTTCCTTCGAGGTAATTCATGTTGTTCGAACACAATATATGTTCTAAAATCCTGCTACATATCAACGTTAACGATGTGAGCCTGTAATTTAGTGGATTATTCCTACTACCTTTCTTGAGCGAACGGTTGTATATTATTGTTAAGTGTGGAGCTAATGCGTCAGCATACTTGGAAAGGAACCTAATTGGTATACAGTCTGGACCAGAAGACTTGGTTTTATTAAGTGATTTGAGTTGCTTCACTACTCCAAGGATATTTACTTCTACGTTACTCATGTTGGCAGCTGTTCTCGATTCGAATTCTGGAATATTTACTTCATCTTCTTTTGTGAAGGCATTTCGGAAGGCTGTGTTTAGTAACTCTGCTTTGGCAGCACTGTCTTTGATAGTATCTCCACTGTTATCGCGCAGAGAAGGTATTGATTGTTTCTTGCTGCTAACATACTTCACATATGACCAGAATCTCTTTGGATTTTCTGCCAGGTTTTGAGACAAAGTTTCGTTGTGGAAACTCTCACAGGCATCTCACATTGAACTCAGAGCTAAATTTCGGGCTTCTGTAAAGGACCGCCAATTTTGGGGATCTTGCATCTGTTTAAATTTGGCATGTTTGTTTCGTTAGTTTCTGCAACAGTGTTCTAACATGTTTTGTGTACCTAGGAGGATCAGCTCCATCGTTTGTTAGTTTATTTGGTGTAAATCTCTCAATTGCTGCCAATACTATTTCTTTGAATCTAAGCCACATCTGGTCTACACTTTGGAGTGAGTGGAGATTGTCTCTCAGGAAGGGGTCAAGTGAATTTTTATCTGCTTTTTTGAATAGGTATATTTTTCGCTTATTTTTCAAGGATTTGGGGATTACAATATTCAATCTTGTTATGACAACCCTGTGTTCACTAATCCCTATATCGGTTTTGATGCTCGTTATTAACTCAGGATTATTTGCTGCTAAGAGGTCAAGTGTGTTTTCACAACTGTTAGCTACTTGCGTGGGCTCATGAACTAACTGCTTGAAATAATTTTCAGAGAATGCGCTTAGCACAATTTCAGATGATATTTTATGCGTACCTCCAGAATTAAACATGTATTTTCGCCAACATATCAAGGGTAAATTAAAGTCACCACCAACTATTACTGTATGAGTCAGGTATGTGTTTGAAATCAAACTCAAGTTTTCTTTGAACCTTTCAGCAACTGTATCATGTGAACTGGGAGGTCGGTAAAAGGATCCAATTATTATTTTATTCTGGTTGCCACCAAGGCCCTGTGCCCATACTAACCCACAGGAAGTATCTACTTCAATTCCAACAAGTTAAACTACTTCTGACAGCAACAAACACACCACCGCTAACCATGTTTAGCCTATCTTTTCGGAACAGCATTAGCTTCTTTGCAAAAATTTTGGCTGAGCTTATATCCGGCTTTAGCCAGCTTTCAGTGCCTATAACGATTTGATCATCGGTGCTTTCCATTAGCGCTTGGAGCTCTGGTACTTTCCCAACACCGCTACGACAGTTTACAACTGTTATACCAATGGTTCCTGTATCTACGTTCTTCCTGTGTTCAGCCTGCACGCTTTGTGACTGAAGCCCTTCTTGTGTTTTCCCAAGACCCTCTAACCTAAAAAACCGCCCAGTCCACACCACACAGCCCCTGCTACCCATGTAGCCGCCTTCTGCGTTTAGTGGACACCTGACATATTCATCGGAACCCGAAACCCAACCATCCTTTGGCGCAAGTTGAGGAATCTGCAGCCTACACGGTCACAGAACCATCTGAGCCTCTGATTCAGACCCTCCACTCGGCTCTGTACCAGATGTCTGCAATCAGTCCTGTCGACTATGCTGCAAATGGTCAGCTCTGCTTTCATCTTGCAAGCAAGACTGGCAGCCTTTACCACTTCTGTTGGCCACTTGAAACCACAGAGAATATCTTCTGATCCAAAGTGACACCCACCATTGGTACCGACGTGAGCAACCACCTGCAGTTGGCTGCACCCTGTGCTCTTCATGGAATCCGGGAAGACCCTTTCCACATCTGGAATGACTCCACCCAGTACGCACACGGAGTGCACAGTGGTTTTCTTACCCTCCTTGTCAGCCAAGTCCCTAAGGGGCCCCATAACGCACCTAACATTAGAGCTCCCAACTACCAATAATCCCACCATCTGCGATTGCCCGTATCTTGCAGTCTGTTATTCTCGTGATCAACACAAACAAAAACCTCTTGAATTTTGCTATGTGCATTACAGTTTTGTTATCACATTCCATATGAAACAAAAGAATTTATTTTATTTTATACTACCATTTATTGATGATGATTTAGCATTTTTGCTATATAAAACTGGAAGAGTTACCAATTTCTCTTCAAAGTTTAAGACAGGGATATTTGTGCAAAACCAATAAATAAATTTCACATATGGGTTAGAGGGGGGGGGGGGGGGGGGATGGATACATTGTTCACATGTAGAAAATAACAACAGAGAATGCATGATCAAATCTGGTACAACACCATTTGTAATTCTCCTCATGAGATGATGACATGGTGTGGAGAGAGACAAAACAGCCTGCTACAAGTAAAAACATGAAAATAACACTGCTTGCAAGAAAGGTGTCCTATGTTTAGATAATCATTGTTAAAATTTCCTGTTTTGCAAACAGACATTATAAAACTACAGTAACATAGTTATTTGAAGTTAAGTTTTTAGTGGAAACATTGTTTACAGGAAGGGTGAAGCAGACAGCTGATTGAAATTGATTGAATATGCTTTTAAACATGAACATTTATTTTTAAAACCTATCCCAAAAATTTGTATAAGAAACTTAGTGTGGAAAGAGTAACAAGAAAATTACATAACACAAGATCATGAATTTTGGATACATTTCAGAAATGGTCCCGCACCCGAATCTTTGGCCCTACTTCCTCATATACTTCACCGCTTACAAGAAGTGGCTGACGACAGAGGATGTTCATTGGTTGATCCATGGGCTGCACTTGAGCCACTGTGCTATGATGAGTCCCTGCCTCCAAAACTACGATTACAGTCTGTAAACTTCCTGGAGGTAACTGCTCTAATTGTTTCCACTTTCCATGTTGCAACTTTTTAAGGTTTACTGCAAGTGTGAACAGCACCGATTAGTAGACTAATAGTATGAATATGAGTGTTTCTTTCTTGGTAGAGATACTTGGATGCTGTAGGATGTTTACTTTGTACAGAGCTAAAAACAGGTAATCAAATCACATAGCTGAAAAAATAGCTATAGTCTTGAAATTACATGTATGAACTTCAGATTTATATTATTTGATACAAGCATTTCAAAAATGCACATGCAGTTGATTTCTAAAGAGTGGTGTTATTTTTATAGCAGCATGTAGATGTACAAATGACCACAGAGTTTTGTTTCATTTCATACACTTTGCTTTATACCATTTTTGTAATTTTTATTGTTGAGTTTTAATGAATGGTAAAAAATGAAAGTAAAACAAAGATTGTCCATGTGTCTCACATTCAGCACTGCAGCCCCATTATGTCAGATAAATAAAGAAAGTTTACATTAATCCTGTGCCTTGTCAGACATACAGCCTCACTTTCATCTTCCAAGCAGAAAAAATAATTTGCTTTTGTTATGGACTGTTTGTTGACAAACTACCGTTTTATTAGTGAGGTATTTATTTACACATCTCTATGTTTGTTATACCTCTTTATGTTGAAGAAGGTATGAACCGATTTACAAGAATAAAGGCTCATTCTCTCTCTCTCTCTCTCTCTCTCTCTCTCTCTCTCTCTCTCTCTCTCTCTCTCTCTGTCTCTGATGTATATGTGGCTACAAGCTAATCATTGTCATGAATTATACATCTTAGGAATCATGTGATTATGCAATTGACGGTTCAGTTAACAATTGTTTAAATTCATCAACTGTAACAATCCCCCCGTCTTTGCATGCATACACTATTCTAAAAAAGCCTCTATTGCACAGAGTGTGTTATCAGACAAAAGTTGTTGTAGATTGTTCTTTGATTGTATTTTCTTTTGACATATTTAATTTGCTCTGGAAGTGATCAGATAATTTTATGGTTGCTCAAAGTTCTTCTTTGCATGCTTGAAAAAGATTGTCATAAATAGTTGTATTTATTAATAATTCAACTGTCGTATTCAAATTGTGGCTAATGATACTTCAATAAGAAGAAAATGTATTGTAATGCAATTAAATGTGCAAGTAGCCTACTGTTCATTGTATGACTAGAGGAAATAGGAAATGCCACTAGACCCTATTTCCAAAGAAGTGATACACTGTCCTGGGTTGAGAATTGTATCTCAAATGTGAATGAATCTCACTGAAGATTAACAGTAGGAGAATGTGAAAGGCAAGGAGAAGCCACATCATTAAAGATCCTTAATGATACCTCAAACTCTGTTGGTAGAATGTACAGAAAGAAGGAAATAAATCAGACCACTGATCATATGAAATAAAGCCCAGGATCTGGCAGGGGTATAAACCACAGCAAAGCTAAAAGTAATAAAAAATTTAAAACTGTATCAGGGAATATGAAAAATCTACATGAAGCTGGGAAACTAGAAAAATTAAAAGAAATTGTGAAGCTAGGCATATCAGAAACTAGGTAGGAAGTCAGGGGAGACTTCATATCAGATGATTACTGAGTCATTTTCACTGGCAAAGAGAAGCGAAGATCAAGAGGTGTAGCAATTGTTCTAAGGGACAGGTGGAGGAACAATGTGATCAATAACTGATGTAAAGATAAAGACTTTCTCAGTAGGTCTATGAAGTATCCAGGTATACTTTTCAACAATGAACATTGAAGAGGAATGCGTTAAAGATATATATGAAAAAGTAGAAGACCTGCTAGAAATAACAAAGAAAAATGATAATGTTGTAATAATGGAAGATTTTACTGCCTGTGTTTGTAGCCACAGTTCAAAATGGGTTGTACTGGAAAACTTGTATAATAAATACAAGCACTATTAGAATTCTATGAACATTGTGAAATGGTCATAATGAACACAATTCAAATTTCCTAACAAAAGAAGATGTGCGTGTGAAGTACCAGGAGATAGTTCTAGGTACAAAATAGATTATATTTAATCAAATAGAAGATAAAGAATATCTAGTCATTCCTACCCTAGTGTCGACATTCATAGTGATCACACAATAGTTATAACCAAGTGCAGTACTGAGTCAAAAAGCAACAAAGCAGCACAACTGGGACTAAGTGGTATGTAGAAGAACTAAAAGAAACACAGCTAAGAAGTGTTGAGTGAACACAGACAAGATGAATCAAGAAATTGTAATATGGGAGAAAATAAGACAATGTATCATTGAGGTAGCACTAGATGTACTGATCAGTAATGCCGTCAAATAATTTAGCAGGCTAACTCATCGCTTAGAAAGAAAGTATTGACTGCACAAAACTGGCCTATAAGAATAATATGTGGTGTTCACCGGTGACTGTCATGTATGTACTTCAAGGAGTTGGTATTTTAAATCGACCATCACAATATACATATTCAATAACGAAATTCATTGTAAATAATCCATCACAATTTGAGAAGAATAAATAACATGTATTACCCATTATTAAAGCTACCAGTGGTTCTGAAAGGTATTCAGTATATAGCAACAAAAAGTTTTCAGCTTTGCCCAGTAACATAAAATGTCTAACAGGTAACAAACCAAGTTTTAAATCTAACCAAAAATCATTTCTCCTGGAGAACTTTTTCCAGTCACTTTTCAGTGAAAGAATCTGTCAAATGATCTAACTAAAGAGGAGGAAACTGAAGACAAACAACCATGGATGCCACAAGAAATACTGATCTCAAAAAATAATGAATTTAAGTTCTGACTGATACAGAAAAATGGAAATCCAAATAACTGTGTGCCACAAAGAGTATAAACAAATGAGATATGTAGGAAGGGAGATATAGTAAAAGTAAACACCAGCAAGATGCACTCAAAAATTGGATCACTGCAGCTAAAATATAGGAGTTGGGAGGGGGGGGGGGACACCGAACACCAATTACCAAGTCAAAATTCATGAACGCTTTAAACAATGCACAATGTGAAGGAACAACTATACAAATTTATGCATTTCTGCTTTGAGGATGGGATGCTAATACTGGAATTAATTTTAAAAAAATTGAAAAAGAAAGAAAAAAAGCAATCAGATATTTTGTGAAATCATTTGCCTAAAAGTAAGAAATAAAATAGTTTAGAGAAACTTTGGTTGTGCCTTTGAATGATGCTTGAAGTCACATACAGCAAATGAGATGCCAGTAGTTGTATCCTACTACTAGTGAGTGTGAGTGCGCCAAGTGTAGTGTGACCATGTGTGTGTACTTAAATCAACCGCCACCTGTAGTGGTGCAGGCCAGCCAGTAGAGGCCACCTGTAGGAAGCATGCACACAGCACAGTCTCCGCCACACTGTCTACCAGCGACTCGCATCTATATACGTGCAGACCAGCACTGACTCACACTCAATATGTTCTTTTAGTTTGTACCACTCATTTCAGTTGGTCTGTGTATCACCTCTGTTGTCCCTTCTGTATGATTCTTTTGACTTGCTACATGTGGAGTCACAAGAGGCTTATTTCCGTTATTGTTCAGAGGTTAATGAATAAAGTCATATTTATGTTACTTGGATACTACATAATTGTTGGCAAGTTTGAAACTGTTTCCGAGTGTGCAATAATTAAGTGCAGTTTCATCAGGTTAAGTCATTATGAACGCCATGCTACCCTCCCTGACTGAACAGCTTACTTCAGGGGTGACCACTTTGTAAGCTTCTATTAACAGACAAGGTACCATTCCATCGGTCTGTCCACCCACTTTTCTTCTGTGTGATGATTCAACTGAGGATTGGGAAGTTTATGAGAAAAGATTCAAAAAGCCTATTTTGGTTTTTGGTGTGACAGACTCGAATTTGTGCGAAACCTTATTCTTCTTGTGGATTCCACCTAAGATGTACCAATGACTGTGTCAGCTTGTCCCTTTACGTGAATGGCAGCTCTTACTCGTGATCACATGTTGGTTTATTGTCCAGCTACCACCTCAAACGAACGCACATCATAACAGTGCGAGTTGAATTCTACCAATTCCCCAAGAAACTCAACCGGTCATACAGGACCTGGGCAGCCGAACTTCACGGCCTTAGCTGTAAGTGTCAGTTCATTACTGATGCCTCAATGACTTTTTTCCAGACTCTGATGTGTAACGCAATTATCCGTTTAGCTCCAGACAAGGAAGCGCACCCAAAGGCTTTATTCTATGAAAACCCCTTGTTGGCAGAAGTTTTGCAAATAGCACAATATTTTGAATTTTCTCAGACAGTGAGTGGCCAAACTGAAACGTGGGGTGATGTGGCTGTAGTGTCACAAGATGACAGATAGTTTGCACGATGAAGTGGCAGTGGCAGTGGCAGTGGTAAACATGTGGACCCAGTGGCGAGCGGACCAAGGCTGGCCCAAGCAGCCACAACCACCACAGCACGAACGTCAGCATTCTCTGTTTCTATCTTGTCCTTTCCGTTTCATTCAGCACAAACATTTAGCATGCCCTAAGTGCTGGGCTACTTGTAACACTTGACAGAAGAAGGGCCACATTGCCAAGTGCTCCAGCTATACATCGATGCAGGTGGTGCAGTGACATTATTGAATTGGAAGCTGGTCAGTTATAACAAACAGAACATAATGCTCTTGTGAATGTTTATGGTATCTGCCTTTTACAAGTCAAGGGTTTGTTCCATTACATTTTTGCTGGTTTCTGTTGCCAGTATTGAGAACTTGTTCAGGACAGATGGATTTCAGACATTTGGATTTTCTGTCATCAACACAGTTCACCCGCCCTCATTTTTGTTGTACGCATCCTATTACTGTTGCCCTGATAGATCAAGTGAAATCAGAAATGGACTTCAATTTCTATGGGTGGTCCAACCAGCAATGGCTAGAAAATGGTGGACTCTGCTGGTTGGAAGCCAGCGGGGAATCTTCACCTCTTTGGCGACTTCAGTACTACAGTCAACATGCAGTTAATCGTGGATACATATCCTCCCCCATGCCAGGAGGAACTTCTGGCAAAAATATTGGGAGGCCAGTACTTTTCTAAAACTGATTTGTCTGAAGCATATCTGCAGGTTCCTGTGTTTTGACTACTCCTTTTGGTCTCTATCAGTATTTGCACCTTCCTCTTGGTGTGGCTAGCACTACTGCTATTTTCCAACCATTTTGAGAACAGTTGCCTATGTCTGTACTGGCTTACATTAATTATCTGGATGACATTGTTATCACGGGCTTCTCCATGACTGAACACTTGAAAAACTTGCTCACTTTGTTTTTTATATTACTGTCCACAGGTTTGGTGTAACCTCAAGAAATCTCAGTTTTTAAACTGTTTATTGTTTATCTGGGATTCGAGATGTTGCGGGATGGGGTTCGCTCTCTACCACACTGCATCTCTTTTGTTATGCCTATCCCTCACCCCTCAACTGAGAAGGAGCTTCAGGCCCTCCTAGAGAATATACCCTACTACCATAAATTCCTGCCAAGGGCAGCCACATTTGCCCATCTGGTGCATGCCTTGTCACGTAAGAATGTACCTTTTTGCTGGAGCGTGCATTGTGAAAATGCTTTTCAAATCCAAACTACTCGTGGCCCCTTGTTTAGTTACATTTTCTGCAGACCAGCAATTAGTTTTGGGGATTGATGCCTTACAGTACAGCCTTGGTGCAGTCCTTGCGCACTGATACGCCAACGGCTCTGAACGACCAGTTGCTTTCCCTCCCTAAATCTCTCTCTCTGGCCCAGCAACATTACTCTCAGGTGGAAAAAGAGGCTCTTGCTATAGTCTGTAGTCTCCAGAATTATTTTTTTTTTCTCTCTCCATGTTTACATTACTGACCATAAATCCTTGTTTTCCTTGCCTGAAAAGGCAGCATGCCACCTACAATGCTGGGTACTGTTCTTGTTTCGCTACAGTTAATAATACATTTTCGACCTACGTCTAAAGAAGCCAGTGTGGATGCCTTGTCCTGCTTTCCTGTGGATCTTGATACTGAATTTGATTGTGAAGAATTGCTTGTCTTCCATCTTGATATTGAAACACAGGTCGCAGTTGAGGATTTCTCAATCCAATTACGAGCTCACACATAGGAGCTGTCATTGCCACTGACACAGTTCTACATGTACATCTACATTTATACTCTACAAACCATGGTGAGGTGCTTGGCAGAGGGTACATCCCAATGTGCCAGTTCTTAGGGACTCTTCCTATTCCACTCAGGTATGGAACGCAGGAAGAATGATGGTTTGGATGCCACTGTGCATGCAATAATTATTCTAATCTTTTACTCACGATCCATAGGTGAGCAATATCTAGGGGGTTATAGTATATTCCTAGAGTCACCATTTAAACCCCGTTCTTGAAACTTTGTTAATAGACTTTCTGAGGATATTTAATCTATGAGGGTTGGAACTCTAATAGTGGCAACTATTTATTTAAAGCTTGCACAAAATAGATACATGTTTCAAAGTTTTACTAACCTTTAAAATAGTCACCAGCATTGTGTATAACCCATTGCCGGCAGTGTGGAAGTCGTAGGATACTCTTAGCAGTGCCAGTTGTGTTGACAGATCGAGCGGCGTGGTCTATTGCCTGATGAATTTGTAGCAGTTCTGAAGCAAATGCCATGAAGTGTTTCCTTCAGTTTAGAAATTGAGTTGAACTCATGAGGGCTTAAGTCAGGGGAGTGCAGTAGGTGGTATAGCACTTAGCAGCCCCATCAGTCAAACATCAGTAACAGCTTGCACTGTACGTGCTTGAGCATTGTCCTGCAAATTGATGGTCAGGTCCTGCAGAAGATGTCATCACTTCTATCTCTATGCTGTTCATTTTTGGAACACAACCTACGACCAGCTTAGAGACAGATATGATAACACTTTCTGTAGGACCTGGCCATCATTTTGCAGGACAATACTCAAGCACGTGCAATGCAAGCCGATACTGATTTGTTTGACTGATGGGGCTGCTAAGTGCTATAACACCTACCTTGCACTTCCCTGATTTACGCCCTCGTGAGTTCAACTCTATTTCTAAACTGAAGGAAACACTTTAGGGCATTCACTTCAGAACCGCTACAAATTTCTCGGGCAATAGACTGCACTGCTAGAACTGTCAACACAACTGCCACTGCTAAGAGTATTCTACGACTTCCATATTGCTGGCAATGGGTTATACACAATGCTGGTGACTACTTTAAAGGTCAGTAAAACTTTGAAACATGTATCTGTTTTGTACGAGCTGTAAATAAATAGTTGCCACTATTAAAGTTTCAACCCTCGTATCTTCAAGAGTCTTCCAGTTCAGTTCCTTCAGTATCTCTGTGACATTCTTCCACAGATTAAACAAACCTGTATTTGCTGTATATGTCATTTGCTGTGTATGTCAAATATCCTTTGTTAACCCGGTTTGGTGTGAGTCCCATGGGCAGTATTGTAGGATGGGTTGCACAAGTGATTTGTAAGCAATCTCCTTTGTAGACTGTTTGCACTTCCCCAGTATTCTACCAGTAAACTGAAATCTACCACTTGCTTTACCCACGACTGAGCCTACGTGATCATTCCATTTCATATCCGTACAGAATGTTACACCTAGGTATTTGTATGAGTTGGCTATTTCCAGCAGTGGTCCTTGGCACTACATTTCTTTGTTTTGTGAAGTTCACAAGTTTGCATTTCTGAAGATTTACAGCAAGTTGCCAATCTTTGCACCACTTTGAAATCTTACCAAGATCTGAGTGAATATTATGTAACTTCATTATAGATAACTGCATCATCTGCAAAAGACCTGATGTTGCTATTAATACTGCCTACAAGGTCATTAATACACAACATGAGCAACAAGGGTACCAACACATTTCCCTGGGGTACACCCAAGGTTACTCCTACAACTGATGATGACGACTCTCCGTCCAAGTTAACATGCTGTGTTCTTCCTACCCAAAAGTCATCAGTCTAGTCACAAATTTTGTCCTCCCTACCAAAAAGTCCTCAAATCAGCACAAATTTCAGTTGATACCCCATAAGATTGAACTTTTGACAATAAGCATAGCTGTGGTACTGAGTCAAATGCTTTTCTGAAATTAACACGTACAGCATCTACCTTATTGCCTTGATGCAGAACTTTCAGCATCTCATGCGAGAAAAGTGCGAGTTTGGTTTCACATGATTAATGTTTTTGAAATCCATGTTGTTTGGCACTGAGGTCATTCTGTTAAAGATACCTTATTATGTTTGAGCTCAGAATATGTTCTAAGATTCTACAACAAATGTATGTCAAGGATATTGGATGATAACTTTGTGGATCACTTCTACTTCCTTTCTTGTGAACTTTTATGACCTGTGTTTTCTTCCAAGATCTATGCTCCGCTTTTTGTTCAAGAAATCTACGATAGATTATAGTTAGAAGAGGGGCTAATTTAGCTGCAAATTCAGTATAGAATGTGACAGCGATTCCATTGGACCCTGGAGCTTTGTTCAATTTTAACAATTTCAGCTGTTTCTCAACACCACTGACACTAATGCTTATTTCATTCATCTTTTCAGTGGTATGAGGATTAAATAGGGGCAGTTCTCTTGGGTTTTCCTTTGTAAAGGAAGATTTGAAAACAAGGTTAAGTATTTCAGCTTTTGCTTTGCTACCCTCAATTTCAGTTCCTGTCTCATTTGCTAGGGACTGGACACTAACTTTGGTGCCACTGACAGCCATTACATACGACAAGAATTTCTTTGAGTTGTGTGAAAGATCATTTGACAGTATTCTGCTGTGGTGCTTGCTGAAAGAATTGTGCATTGCTCCCTTGCCAGCCAAATGCATTTCATTCAGCATCTCCCTGTCTATAGACCTACGCTTTATTTTACACCTATTATGCAGTAATCTCTGTTTTTCTCTAGAAGTTTCTTTATGGTGACTATATACCTTGGAGTTTTGCTCACATTATGGGCTGTTCGACTGGGTACATAATCTATTCAGTGTGTGTTTATGTATTCTTTTAAACTTGAGCCATAGTTCCTATACATGTTCCTGCCCTGTGCTGAAAGTTTCAAGTTCCTCATTGAGATATGACACTACTGATTTTTGTGTCTAGTTTATTGAACATATATATCTTTCTGCTTGTTTTAATTGTTCTTTGTAATGCGGTAATTATTGTTGCCATAACTGGGTCATGGTCACTGATACCAGTTTCGATGTGGGCATCCTTTAAAGAGGTCAGGTCTGTTTGTTGCCATTAGATCTAATATACGAGGGCGGTTCAGAAAGTAACCTCCGATTGGTCACAGTGCGGGTTGTGGGGGGAGTAGTGACGCCATCTGTGCGTTCACGCACTCAACAGGTCAGTTGGCATCAAGCCGTGGTCGAGTGAACGTCATACCTGCGCTAGTTTAGTTTTTGTGGCAGTTTGAAATGTGTGCTGCAATAGAAAACCCCGCCAAATGTGAAGTGCGTGCTGTCATAAGGTTTTTTACAGCCAAAGGATATTCTGCAGCAGCTATTCATCGTGAGCTTTGTGCCGTGTACGGACCAAGAGTTATGAGTGAAGGAGTTGTCAGTGAATGGGTACGTTTATTTAAAAGTGGACGAGAAAACGGTTGGTGAAGAGAGGAGTGGTAGACCATCATTGGTGACTGACGAACTCGTTCAGACAGTTGATGCAAAAGTTCGTGAAAATCGACGTTTCTCGATGTCGGAGTTGTCTACTGGTTTTCCACAGATTTCTAAGACTCTCTTGTACGAGATAGTGACAGCAAGATTGGGTTACCGTAAGTTCTGTGCATGATGGGTGCCCAAAATTCTTACCGACCACCACAAAACTCAAAGAATGGCCTCTGCATTAGACTTTCTGTCACGTTATGAGGACGAAGGAGAACCATTGTTAAACAGAATCGTGACCGGTGACGAAACATGGATTAAGTACGTGAACCCTGAGACAAAAGAACAATCAAAGATGTGGGCACATTCAAATTCACCTACCAAACCAAGAAAAGCCTCGCAAGATTTTTCTGCCAGAAAACTGATGGCAACGGTGTTTTGGGATGCCAAAGGGGTGTTGTTGGTTGAATTCATGGAACGTGGTACGACCATTAATCAAGACGTGTACTGTGAAACAATAAAAAAGTTACGACGGGCTATACAGAACAAACGCCGTGGTATGCTGACTTCCGGTATCATTTTTTTGCACGATAACGCCCGTCCTCACTCTGCTCGCAGAACAACGGCCCTTCTTGAGTCCTTCAAGTGGGACGTTATCAACCATCCACCTTACAGCCCAGACCTGGCGCCAAGTGATTATCACCTCTTCATGCATTTGAAGAAATGGCTTGGGTCACAGCGGTTTGATGACGACGAAGAGCTCAAAGATGCGATCACAGGCTGGCTCCAGGCACAAGCGGGTGATTTTTATGCAGAAGGAATTTCAAAGCTTGTGAAGAGATACGATAAGTGCCTCAATCGCTATGGAGACTATGTAGAAAAATAGTGCAAAGATGTAGTTGTAAGATGTATATATTAAAATATTTTTATTTAACTTGGTGTATTTTTTTAAATCAACCGGAGGTTACTTTCTGAACAGCCCTTGTATTTCCTTCATGAATTGGGTTCTAACTATATTTTCTAGGTGCTTATCAGAGAAGGCATTTAGTAAAGTTCACATGATGTCTCATCATACCCATCACTAACAAAACTGTAATTCTGCCAATTACTTTTTGGCTGATTAAAGTCTTCACCAGTGATTACAGTATGATTAAGGAACTTACATACAAGTGGGCTGAGATTTTTTCTGAAGTTTTCGGTTATATCAGAGATGATTCTGGTAGGCAATAGAAGGATCCGGTTGTCATTTTGTGGCCACCTTTGATACTGAGTCTTCGCCAAACAATCTCACATGCAGTTCCAATTTTTATGTCAATGGATCTGATTTGCTTCTCTACTGCAACAAATACACCACTTCCATTTCCCATTACCAAATCCTTTTTGGTACACACTTAAATTTCCCCCAAAAATCACACTGCTATCAATTCCAGGTTTCAACCAGCTTTCTGTACCTAGTATTATAGGAACTTCACTACTTTTCATGAGCACTTCAAACTCTTGCACTTTATTGTGAATGCTTGAGCAGTTTACTTTTAGGGTTTTAACACTCTCACCTGTGGGAGGCATTTGTTTCTGCCTTACACTGATACTTCTGAGTTTCCTACAGCTATCATTATCTGGATTGGATGGAGAGTCACCTAATCTGTAAAACTCTTTGTGTGCACCCCACACACAGTCAGCTAGCTGAGTAGCAGTCTCTGATATGTCATGCACATCTGACCCATTTAGGGGGACACTACAGTTCTCAACCCTATGGTGCAAGTCCATGACGTTGCAGCCTAGCTTGTACAGAACCTTCAAAATCTCTAGTTTAATCCTTCCAGTCAACTCAGAACCAAAAGACCATGATCAGTTCTGGAGACAGTGATGCAAATTGTGTTTCATTGAAACTCCATGCTTAAGGCTAGTCTTCTCAACCTCCTCTTCCGCTCGGTGGAACGACCCAAGTATGACTTGCGAGCCCAGATGACAAGCATTATTTGTTACAAAGTGTGCCACAATCTGCAGTTGGTTGCTCCCTGCGCCCTCAGTGGATGCTGGAATAACCTCTTCAACATGTTGACTGAGGCCTCCAGGCACACACTGAATGCAGCTTGTGTCCTTTCCTGTCCGTTGCTGCCATTTCCCTAATGGGTACTATCATTCGCCATATGTTTGAACTGATGACGATTAATAGACTCCTACCCTTTTGTGTTTGCCTGCTCTTGGCACTGTACAAAACAGGTTTCCCCAAAACAGGTGAAGTGAGTCCCACTGGCTCAGTTTCAGTTAGTAAGAGCACCTCAGATTTGTTGGTTAGAGGGATTGGTACAACACTCTTGAGTCCTCCCTGGTCCCCGTCCACCCTGTATCGGATGCCTAGATCTACCAGTGACATGCCATTTGCAGTCAAATGGATGAATAGTGACAGATCCTGTACTTTCTGCAGAGGAGACAGGATCCACAGGATAGGGTAATCATTAAGGTACCTCTGGTATTGATGTCACAGGTACACAAATCTCGGGCGCTCTTCCAACACATGAATTTGCAACAGTTGCTAATAATTGGACAGTAGTCAGGGCGATTTCCAGCTGCTTATGAACGTCAACAACTTCTTCTCATGTTCAAGAACAGCATTCACAGTGGGGCTGCATTTCGGCTGGTGCAGCGTATACAAGGCAATGAAAAATATCTTTAAATTAAGCCACTGATTATCTTTTAATTTATTGAGCTAAAAAGTTGCTAATTCTCTGTAAGAATTGAAGCAAATACACAAAATGAGATTTCTATTAAAGCAGCACAAAAACCTGTGGTAAAAATTACTGGTTTCCTAAAACTTTTTGAGATTAATTATAAATGTTTGCAAACTCGAATACAGAGTTATTTGCAATAGAAGCAGATAATATATAGGACTACTTCTCTTTAAGGGAAAACTAGATGTAACAAAAAATATTAGTTAGAATATGTGCTACAGTTAACTAAATCTCAAACACCAATTTACTACATGTTGCTCATGAATTATGCAAAGAACAGTGGCAGTTTCCAAAAATTCTCAAAAATGCATGTTCATTTGCGTTGATACACAATGAAATTCAGGGGTGATGTATTCTTGACAAAACTGTGAACCACAAATGCTGAACTGCTACAAAATAAATTATGCATCCAAAACACTCGTACCACTAACTTACAAAGGATAGTTTTGTAAGTGTCTGAAAATTGTCAGAAATAACATGTTTCACACATCATTTCATACATATTTGTACAATGAAATTAGTGAACAGTTGTTTTGAAAGAGGATAGGCATACTGTTCCCAGAGATTTTATAAGAGCACATTTAAGTTTAAGCCTGTAATTGACGATAATAGTATGAGTTTATCGTGGCAGTTGTGAATGCTCGAAATTTCACAATATGTCATGGTACAAATGGGCATTGATACAATCAGTGAAAGATTATGCAGAAGCAACTTGAACAGTAAAATAAAGAAATGTAGAACTTCAAATTGGCACATGGTTCCTCTACAAGTGGTCTCACACAAAGGAAAATTCCTAAGTTGTCTTATATATAAATAAACATACTTACTGCATGCATTTTTCACTTAGCTGATCTGTGCACACTTCTGCACTGATGTGCCAAAAAAGAAGACTGCAGCTTGAGTTTATCTTGGTGAAAATCAGTAAAATGTGCACCACTAACAAAGCATGTCTTCTGCCTGTTGCAGCTAACAGTGCCAGATGATTTGGTTTGTTCCAAGGATTGATGACGAAATTGTCTGAGTTTTCGCAGTGTGCCCAATGACAGGCAGCTCCCAGGGCATCTGTCCGCCGAGTACTCCATGCCAGCCACAGGAACACATTCATGTAAACTCTGTAGGTCCCTCCTTTAATTCCTATTGGCTCTTGGTTGTGGATTCCCTGCTTTCCTTGCATTCTCCTGCGTGTGTCAACATCGTCTGAGGTGGCAATTGGTACGATTTTGAGCGTTTTTTTCTGTTGTGGGGTTGCCTTAGTAGTTTTTTATAATGGGTCCCTGTTCATTTCACACATCTTTCAATTGTTTCATTCTTGTCACAGCATTTTTTGTGTTAAGACTCCGCCATTCCACCATCAATCAAATGGAGACACAAAATAATAGTGCATACATTCAAGCCCCAAATGAAAAAGTTTGTTGTGGTTTCTTCACCAGACGAAGCCCTTCTCTGTTTCCTGAGCACATATCCCTTCACACCAATGAGGGAATGGAGACCAGCTGAATTGCTTCACGGGCAGCAGCCACACACGTTCCTCCACTTCCTGTGGCCGGCACTGCACCTGCTGCAGTCTGGTTCATCCGGCCGGTGTTGGCATGAGGGTTCGGTTGCCAGCCCAAGTGGATATGGGCCACTGTTGTCTGCGACTGGGAGTGCTGACTTTGTGGCATCTGTACAGCCAGTGAGGTGGACGCACCAGTTTGATCAGTTGCACCCCTGCACCATCACGTGCTGCAAGAAGCTACTGGTCGCAGGTGCAGCCTGTCGCCATGGCCCACTCGCCCACACTCCAACTTGAACGTGGGTTCACCTGTTGTGGAGGCACTCATGTCTCATTGGCTGCTTCCTTGTGTGGCACGCTTAGGTTCCAGCTTTTTGGCACCGGATGCCAGTTTGTCTCATAACTTGGGTCAGTTGCCACAGCCTGTTGTTGCAGTCGGGCCACCTCCACCAGCCCCCCTTATTGTCCGAGCCATTGTCACCAGTGGGCCCAGCCCCATATCCTCTGCACTGGGACCTGCCTGCTGATGACGATACAGAGATGGCGATGGTGCTGTCGTCAGGTGCCGCATGGGCCCAATGCCCTTGGGTGTAACTGCATCCCTTTGTCTTCTGGCCCTATGCTCGTGTGTTCAGGCTAGCCCATCCTACCCCTGCCGTCAGCACCAGCTGCCACCATTCTTGATCTGATGAATGTTGGGCCACCGGGGACTCCTCCATCGCCTGGGTGCCCTCTTTGCACGAGGGAGAGTGCATGTGACTGAGTGTGCCCAGGGTATTGTTGCCATGCTTGTGATTAAATTAACTGCCAACTGTATTAGTGTGGGCTGACCACTAGAGGCTGCTGAAGGAAGCGTGCACACAGCATGGTCTGCACCACACTGACCAGCGACTCTCACCTATATATGCACGGAGCAGTGCTGACTTGTTGACTATGTTCTTTTGGTGTGTACCACTCACATCTGTTATTCTATGTATCGCTTATGTTGCACCATCTGGGAATTTTTTTTTTTTTTTTCTTGTGGAAAGAGTACTGGAGGATATTTGTCTTGTGGTCTATGGAGACTGTGCAGTCTCATGTTGCATGGCCTTGATATATTTTTGTCAACTGTGCCTGAAGATGTAAAAAAATTTCCAACAATTTTTGAGTCTCAAAAACATTTCAATAAAGAATCCTTTAGATACCAGGAAAGAAAATGCATTTGTTACAAGAAATAATGTCTCCCTTACAAGTGCTGTCATCAACATTGTTCTTGCTCATTCACTTTTCCCAATAAAAAGAAGTAAATGATTTCAGGAATCCTTCAAAGGGACATCAAATGTTTCTCTAATCTATTTTGTTTTTTACTTTCAGGGTTAGTGATTATACAGAACATTTGACCATTCTTCAATTTTTTTTTTCAAGTTGTTTTCAGAAAGCATGAAATACGTATATTTAAATATCAATCAGTTTTCAATTACTATTAAGAGTATATACATCAAGATAAGCAAACAAGTTTCAATTTATGCTTTTTTTATATTGATTTTCTTTTTCTTTTTCATGAAAGTAAGAAATCCACAATTCCTAAAGTAATTGGAATTCTGATAAATTCTTCAGCTCTTAAAAAAGATGGTCACGCTTTATGCAAACTGTTGTCATCATCAATGAGCAGTTCCATTGTAGTTGTAGGCAGTCCTTCCATTCTAAAATGCTGCTACCCCTAGAGGATCCACAGCTCTTTTGTGGGTAAGAGAGTGCATGGGGCCCTGATGAGCTATTTCAGGCTTTCTTCTCTTGTAGGATGCATTTCTGTCCCAAAATCCACTTCTTCCCATCCTAGCTCCTCCCCCTCCTGACCACCTTCCCCCACCCATCCTCTTTCTCCCTCAGAGTTTCCTTTTATTATGATCCCACCATTCCCTTGGTTCCACTATTCCCTTTTCTTCTTGTGTCTTGTGTTCTACTCTCCCTTTTATTCTGGTCTCCCCCTTTGGGTTTGACCTCCGTTTCTAAATTGTTTCTGTAGTTTGAGCCATTTGGGGAAGAAATCCCTTCCTACCATCTCTGGCATCGGTTCCTCTTCCCCCACCCTCCTCCTTCCCCGCTGTAGACCCCCACTCCCTTGGCTGGGTCACCTGCATATGTAGCCAGTCCATGTGGTGGGGCTGTTACATACCTATTTGGCTTGGCCCCTGACAGCACAGGGATCACACTTCTGCTACCTGAGCTACCTGCTCGCCTTTTTGGGGGTATCAAAATTCCTAGCAACAACTGCATGAAAGACATTGCTTACTGTGACTGTATAGTGCCCACATGCCTTCCTCTCCCTGGCTGCCACCTGGGGGTACAACCAAGCCTGCCAGCCTGAAACAAAACCCTTTCCCCCTTTACTTGGTTTGTTCCAGTTTCCATGAATTTTTTGGGAATGAAATGTTGCTGACATAGGACCACATACTCTCTCTTTGCAGGTATATGGGGAAAGGTGAGGTGCATTTTTGGCTGTCTTCCTCCTACTTGTGTCCCTGAAATTTCCATAAATGGTGTTATCCTCACCAGCCTGGACACTATTGCAGAGCATTTTGCTCAACATTTCGACCAGGCCTGAGAGTCAGCACACTATCCTCTCACATTCCATCTTCTCTAATGGCATCGTGAACAACTCCCTTTATCTTTAGCTTCCCACTGCCTGGCGCCGTATAATGCCCCATTTAGTGAGTGGGAATTCACCAGTGCCCTTGCTCTCTGCAATGACATGGCTCCTGGATCAGGCTGGGTGCACAACCAAATGCTTCAACACTTATCAATGGATAGCCAACGTCATACATGTGTCCTTTTTAACCGTCTCAGGAGCAAGGGGGAATTCCCTTTCCAATGGCAAGAAAGTGTCATTATTTCCTTTTTTAAATCTGAAAAACTGCCTCTTCAGATGAAAGACCATCGTTCAGTCACTTTAGCCAGTGTCTGTGCAAGTTACTTGAAAGTATGGTGAGTTGAAGACTTTATTGGATCCTTCCTGTCACACGATTGTGGGGTACAATTGGCAGCTTGTGCCTTTTGGAGTAGCCCCGTGATCAGCCTCCTAGCAGAGGCAGAGGTTCCACCATTGCAGGTTCTGCGTCAACAACAGTTGATCGCTTACGCGTTACACATCTGCTGCTCGCTAGAGCACCCGAGCTACCATCTCCTCCTCCTAGATACAGAGATCCACCTACCTCAACAGTGGCCCAGGTCTGGGGTTACAATTGCCGTCTGCATCCGGTCAACTTTTTTCTGAACTCCAACTTTCCCCTCCACCACCTCTTTTCTGGCCCCCCTCATGTACACGTTCATGAGCATACTTTGCCCAGGGCTCTGTCTGATCTGTCACAAAATTCGAAAGACTTGGCTAATCCTGAGGCCTTCTGCCACCAGTTCTTCTCCATTCTCGACTAGTTTCAGGGTTCAATAGTATTTACACTGATGGCTTGACAGCTCCTCATGTGACTTTGCTAACGTTCATTTGGGATGAAATCTGCTTCTTGCCAGATGGCTGCAGTGTTTCCACTGTGGAGCTGGTACCCATCTCTTGTACTCTTGTGCATATCTGTTCCTGTGCCAATGATTCTTTCCCCATCTGTAGTGACTGTTTGAGCAGTTTACAAACTATTGACCAATGTTCCCCACACCATCCCTTGGTCCCGACTATCCAGGAGTCCCTTTTTACCCTCAAACAGCGTGGAAGCTTGGTGATCTTTGTCTGGACTCCAGGTCATGTTGGGATCCTGGGAAATGAATTCACTGACAGGCTGGCCAAATTGGCTACTGGCAGGCCACCCCTAAAGATCAGTATTCCAGAATTGGATCTTGGATTGGTATTGCACTGTCAAGTTCTAAGGATTTGAAATTTGGTATTGGAATTTGCAAAACTAGAGATCGTGCTAGTCAATTTGATAATCTATTTGTCCATTCCTGACTGAAAATTCGGAAAAAAAGTCATTGTTTAATTTATAGTGAGTTGACCAAAGAATAAAACCATTACTGTACCTAAGAAGAAAATATCAATGATTGTTTAAATTATAGAACCTACATGTTAGTAAGCCAACTTCCAAAAATTCTACGCAGAATTGTTACATAAAGGTTAACTAAGATTTAGGAGAAAAACAACTAGGACTTAGGAAAGGTAAAGGAACCAGGGAAGCTATAATGGCACAGAAAGAAGTGTTGAAATGAAAAGGAAAAGTTATGGAAAGTGAGTTCTGATGTGGAAATAAAGCATTGCTGGACATATATTTGGTTGTAGCTTTTCATCTCATCTTTAATGTTGACAGATTCTATATCACAGAGAGATATTACAAACATTACTTTATCTAACTAACTGACTGTAGTAGATTTATGATACAAAAGTTATAATATGTATTTAAATTTCAGAAAAATGTGATGCCTTCAGGTGCAAGAAGTAAAAGCTTGCTTTTGAGTCGTATAAGGGCTGTTGTAGACCTTGCATGGTCTCACATCAAATTGGTGGTCTGTGAGTCAGACTTTTCCACAGTAGAAGCAGAAATATCACTGTTTCATAAGCTTCTTGCAACTGCAGAATCATGGCAACAACTGAAATTGCTGAAAAATGTGTTAGACCACTGGCAAACATTCCAAGATTCTACTACCTCTGGGTATGTATGACAACAAAACATTCAGTAATTTTAATATGCTTCTTTTCAGTATTATGTATACCTATGTACAGAGAACATAAGTTCCATCAAATTCTTGATGTTTCAGAAACAAAACATCGGACCCATGGATGCTACTTCTTTATAAAATTTTACATTTCAAGGGTGAACATTTGGATTCAGTTCTGGATGCTGTCGAAGAAGTATGTAAAGGGAAGAAATTTAATGAAATGGTGAGTCAGCTGTATGACATTTATTGCAGTATAAATAAAAAGTAGTGAGGAAAAGGAAAGGCTATAGCTGACATATACTGGACATCCCTCATAAGAGTCTTGCAATTTTGTTTTTGCATTGTGTAGCTGGAGTCACCCCAAATGAATATTGCTCATCATATCTTTTATGTGATACCCAGTATCTATGAAAAGCATCCATCATTTTGTTTTCTGTTAAGACTTTTATAGTGCGATATTTGTTTTATTGATATGTGTTAACAGGGATAGTAAAATAACATCAATCACCAGTACTCCAGCAGTGACTGAGCAGACCTACTACATGGTGGTATCAGTCTGTGTGGGTCAGAACGGTGCTGTCATTGATGGAGGAGAGCTGGTTATTGTTCATGTTTTACTCTCTGTTAATACATATAGATAAAATAAACGTCACAATAGACTAATTTGGGGCCACTGTATCAAATGGGCGTGTAATATTCCACTTTACAATACATTTTGTTTGTAACAGAAAACAAAGCCACACGTTCTGTCCACACTGGGGATAACATGGAAGATGTGATGAGCAGTATTTTATTGTGCTAACTCCAGCTTCACATTGCAAAAACAAAATTCCACATATTTGCTGAAACACCATAGAAAATGCACCTGATGACTATTAGGAGGGACATAATAGGTGGGTGTGCCAGCTGTCAATCATCTGCGTGTGAATGACTGCCTTTCCTTATTTGTATTTTTGTTTCCATTATCACAATGCTAATGGCAGCCATTCACATTTGTAGGTATAGTATTTAAAAGTCATCCATGAGTGTCTTATTGAGTTTGGAATTTGAGTATTTCAGAATTTGATCTTAACCTGGCTTTATTTTTAAGTTTGTATCCATCATTTTTCAGTAGTTTCAAAGCATCCTGAAGAAGAAGAAGAAGAAGAAGTAGTGCAAGTAGTAGCAGTAGTAGGGAGGTAGTAGTAGTAGTAGTAGTAGTAGTTGATGTAGTTTTATTCACATGCAGATCACTTTGACAAGGATATTCTGTTGTAAATTCTGTCTATGGTGGGTAAAGTTTATCATGTTTCATCTTTCATTACAATTGTAGAAACAGGAGCACCACACAGTGCCTAAGTGTTAAATCACATAATTGTGGCCAGAATTCTTTGTAGAGTAACGAAATTTTTGTTTTGGTATGGGCATGGTGCAGAGAGACTGCAATTGCGACAAAAATACAACATTAAAGATTATTAGATTAAACAGAGAATTTGAAAAGTTTGTTGTTATTCTTCTGTTCCAATGACATCAAGAACGTGGATCATGGGGGTTATTGATCACACTGGCCTCCACCACTCAAAAATAACTTTGAGAAAAATACATATGTTTGCTGCTAGACAGTTTCCAAACATTACACTTTAGTAATTAGTTCTGCAGTGACACATAAAGTTTAGTTCATTGCTTGTACATATCTTCATTCGGTGTAACTCCGAGTAATTTTCTTCCTGACGCTGCTGCTGAAGTCATCATCTCGGTCCATCTCATCTGCTAACTGGATCTAGTTACTTGAATTCCCTGAAATAATCCAGGTATCAAGTCATTTTATAGTGTTTTATTGATGACAGGCTGCACCACTTCTTGGTGGGAGCCCACTCCACACAACAGGCTTCATAGACACAAAACCATAGTACAACAATTAGATTATTACACTGATGTGCGACACAGTGTTGGCATCTGTGAACTGTCTCCAACTGAGCTTTTCTGAGCCTTCTGCTCTCCCTATTTAAATGCTCTTAACAATCAAGTTAACAAAACTATTGTGCAAAGTTATAAAATTGACAATTAAAAGTTCAAAGTTATTATGAATAACTATATACAAAACCTTTCTTATTTTATGCCCAAACTGTTGTATACAATATAAAAGGTTTTTACATAAGATATACAGGGTGTTACAAAAAGGTATGGCCAAACTTTCAGGAAACCTTCCTCACACGCAAATAAAGAAAAGATGTTATGTGGACATGTGTCCGGAAACGCTTAATTTCCATGTTAGAGCTCATTTTAGATTCGTCAGTATGTACTGTACTTCCTCGATTCACTGCCAGTTGGCCCAATTGAAGGAAGGTAATGTTGACTTCGGTGCTTGTGTTGACATGCGACTCATTGCTCTACAGTACTAGCATCAAGCACATCAGTATGTAGCATCAACAGGTTAGTGTTCATCACGAACGTGGTTTTGCAGTCATTACAATGTTTATAAATGCGGAGTTGGCAGATGCCCATTTGATGTATGGATTAGCACGGAGCAATAGCCGTGGCGCGGTACGTTTGTATCGAGACAGATTTCCAGAACGAAGGTGTCCCGACAGGAAGACGTTCAAAGCAATTGATCAGCGTCTTAGGGAGCACGGAACATTCCAGCCTATGACTCGCGACTGGGGAAGACCTAGAATGACGAGGACACCTGCAATGGACGAGGCAATTCTTCGTGCAGTTGACGATAACCCTAATGTCAGCATCAGAGAAGTTGTTGCTGTACAAGGTAACGTTGACCACGTCACTGTATGGAGAGTGCTATGGGAGAACCAGTTGTTTCCGTGCCATGTAAAGCTTGTGCAGGCACTATCAGCAGCTGTTTGGCCTCCACAGGTACACTTCTGTGAATGGTTCATCCAACAATGTGTCAAACCTCATTTCAGTGCAAATGTTCTCTTTACAACATGATCAAATTGTAAGTTTTCACAATCAACATGTGTGGGCTGACGAGAATCTGCACGCAATTGTGCAATCACGTCAACAACACAGATTTTGTGTGAACGTTTAGGCAGGCATTGTTGGTGATGTTTCGATTGGGCCCCATGTTCTTACACCTACGCTCAATGGACCACGTTATCATGATTTCATACGGGATACTCTACCTGTGCTGCTAGAACATGTGCCTTTACAAGTACGACACAACATGTGGTTCATGCACGATGGAGCTCCTGCACATTTCAGTCGAAGTGTCCGTACGCTTCTCAACAACAGATTCGGTGGCCGATGGATTGCTAGAGGCGGACCAATTCCATGGCCTCCATGCTTTCCTGACCTCAACCCTCTTGACTTTCATTTATGGTGGCATTTGAAAGCTCTTGTCTACGCAACCCCGATACCAAATCTAGAGACTCTTCGTGCTCGTATTGTGGATGGCTGTGATACAATACGCCATTCTCCAGGGCTGCATCAGCGCATCAGGGATTCCATGCGACGGAGGGTGGACGCATGTATCCTCGCTAGCGGAGGACATTTTGAACATTTCCTCTAACAAAGTGTTTGAAGTCACGCTGGTACGTTCTGTTGCTGTGTGTTTCCATTCTATGATTCATGTGATTTGAAGAGAAGTAATAAAATGAGCTCTAACATGGAAAGTAAGCGTTTCTGGACACATCTCCACATTCTTTCTATGTGTGTGAGAAATGTTTCCTCAAAGTTTGGCCGTACCTTTTTGTAACACCCTGTATATCACATACAAAATAATGAAAAACAACACCGACAACCCAATTTTTTTAAATTATGGCTTCATTAGTGAATGCAAAATAACACTAGCATATATTGAACAAACATGACATGCAAGTAAATGAATGAAATAATAAATGCTATGGTGCAGTAGCATAAACTTAATAATCAGGTCTTCAGTATAAAATTATTCCATCTGATTATAAATATAGTAGTTGACATTACATAACATTGTTTTTGTCCTTGGTTTGCAAATGCCATATCCTACTTCCTTATGTATCAGGAGTATGAAAAATGCCATTTAACCAACTCAAACTTTGCCTTTATGAATAAGAAAGTAATATTTTAAAGTTACCTATTTCAGATCTGGAAAGATGGGAAGTTACATTTTCTTTTGGATGATGAAACTTAAAAAACTTGCATGTATATTAAATTTGACCTATATGAAGCGGAAGTGAAGAACTCTCTGAGATTTATGATTGTACCGCAAATCACTTTGGAGACTCAGCCCCCAGATGTGAGCTTCCTTTATGTTTAGTTTATACTGCCTGAGACAGCTATTTTCAAAATCCAGTATATCTTGGTGGAAGCATTCCCCTTGCTATTCTGAAAATGCTTCCAGGTTCTCTGTGAATGTATGTAGAATAGCATTGAGAATATACGGCCTGTTGGGAAATTCTCATTACAAGCTTCTAGAACTTGTAGAGGAGAGTGAATATACAATATTTTGAATAGGAGCCCATGTCCAGAAATGTCATCCAACGGTGCTACAGAGTGTCAAAATTATAAGTGCCAGTGCCTGTAAATGTATGTATATACAGGGTGATTCTGTGATAGTGTTACAAACTTTCGAAGATGATCGAGAAGGATAAATGTATTAATTTGAATTAAGGTTCACCTACCAGAAAGTAATGAGTCCAAAGCTGTAAGCAAAAACTGTTCTGATACACTGGTACTGTTGATACTAAAATGGTAGAGTAGGCAACTTTCAGAGGTGGTAGTGTGGATCGAAACAAGGAAAGAATGTCCAGTAAACATGGGCTCTAAAATGTACACCTTAGTGGCTATGAACACTTGTTCATCTTTGCTACTGTGTAACATATCTCTATTGAGCAAGTGCTTAATGTATGCATTTTAGAACCCATGTTTACTACACTTTTTTCTTGTTTTGGTCCATAGTGCCCCCTCTGAAAGCTGCCTACCCTACAATCATAGCAACAACAGTACCAGTACATGTATTCCACTGCCAGAAGTATCAGAATAGTTTTTGCATATAACTTTCGACTCGTTTGTTTCCAATATAGGACCCTTAACCTCAGCTTGATACATTCATCCTTCTCCAGCTTCGTAGAAAGTCTGCGTCATCATCACAGAATCATTCTGTATATATACATACATTTACAGGTGCATCTGTAACTTTGACTATCTGTAGTGTTGCTGGATGATGTTTGGGCATGGGTTTGTAATGGGAATTTCCTAACACCCTATAGACTTTGTGGGCCATTGTGCACCTTATTACACTGAAGTTCTTCACTGTAGCCTTGACATACTCCACATAGTTTTTGGTTTTATAATTGCCCAAGCCCTAAATTACTGCTGTAGTGCAATTCAGAGCAACTTTCTCTTCTCTTTTTGCTGAGCATCTTTGGGATTTCCTTGCATTATGTTATCATCTTCATCTGTGGTGCCACAAATGCACAGTCCTCGACCTTTACCTCAGACAGTTGGGAAAGAAGACTGAGAGGTATTTGAAGGCTGGCAGACCCTTATTCAGACCTGTAAAAAACTGCTTCATTAGGCTGTCAGCACCTTATTGGTTCTACCAGTAGTTCCCACTTGACATTATTCTTTCCCACACAGAATTCATTTCTCTTTAGCCAGACTTCCTTCTTATAGTGAGCCTTAGTGCCTCTTCCGCCCCAAGGCAAAGAAAGCAGGGGAATGTAGTAAAACCATTTGTGAGACACATTGGAAAACCCATCATTTTAAAGTGTCCTAATACCTCTGATCCATATTCATCCTTATTGGAGGATTCCATCAAGAATTTGACATTTCTCAGTTCTCTTTAAAATGGACTGAATGAACCAGAGGAAGAGACGTATATTCTTCCAGTTATGAAGTAAAACAGCTTTGAGGCTTTTTTATCAACTGTTTATGAGTAGGCACCACTTGTTTGGATTGAAATCTATTCCAATAGCATCAGACAAGCCGTTTTGAAGAAAAAAGAAAGCTGAAAAAACAACTGTGATGCTTTATGTGTTCAGACACTTGCACACTTTTGTCTACCAAGTTCCACTACTGTAATCTCGATGCCAGAAGCTTGGCATTTGACATGTTCACGCCAAGGTTTCAACTCAAAATGTGATAGGTTTAGGGTTGTATGGCTTTCTCTTGTCAGTGAAAATTCTGAATCTGCCACTACCCATTCACTCTGTGAACTCTGTTCTGAATATAACTGCTGTGTTTGCAGAGGTGTGGGCACAGGGAGTTCTAAGCAGTGTGGCACTGTAGCAATGGATGAGACCCCAGATGATATCATCAGGTACATTCTTTGCCCTCCAAAATCTGGAATGGCCCGCCGTCATGCAGAAATAACAGTTCAAGTAAAAAGTTGGCTCTCTTCAAATTCTTGGGGACAGCAGACACCATGGATTTATTTTCGTTTCCATACTAACCTGACAAGGATTGAAAGAAAAAACTTTTATAACACAAATACAGTTCGTTATTTCACTTCTGAACAACAACAACAACGATAATTAAACAGTTTGTTAAAATAGTTTTGAAAATACACTTGCTGCCAAAGAAAAATAGTTTTGAAAATACACTTGCTGCCAAAGAAAAAAGTGAAGCACCCACAAAATATGGTCAAATGTCAGTGTAACTTACACGTACACTTCATTGGTGGGTATGTAAGTGATTAGAGTTGCAGTTCTCAGTGACAAGTTGAACAGCCACCAGAGGGAATTAGTGTTGTTACCAGGCCTTGTAGGAGTAGGTTTAATAATGAATAAAAAAATAGGAGTACGGGAAAGCTACTACGAACGGCATAGTGGATAGTGAACGCATTATTGTAGCCAAGATAGACATGAAGCCCACGTCTACTACAGTAGTACATGTTTATATGCCAACTAGCTCTGCAGATGATGAAGAAATTAATGAAATGTATGAGGAGATAAAAGAAATTATTCAGGTAGTGAAGGGAGACGAAAATTTAATAGTCATGGGTGACTGGAATTTGAGAGTAGGAAAAGGGAGAGAAGGAAACATAGTAGGTGAATATGGATTGGGGCTAAGAGATGAAAGAGGAAACCGCCTGGTAGAATTTTGTGCAGAACATAACTTAATCATAGCTAACACTTGGTTCAAGAATCATGAAAGAAGGTTGTATACATGGAAGAACCCTGGAGATACTAAAAGGTATCAGATAGATTATATAATGGTAAGACAGAGATTTAGGAACCAGGTTTTAAATTGTAAGACATTTCCAGGGTCAGATGTGGACTCTGACCACAGTCTATTGGTTATGAACTGTAGATTAAAACTGAAGAAACTGCAAAAAGGTGGGAATTTAAGGAGATGGGACCTGGATAAACTGAAAGAACCAGAGGTTGCACAGAGTTTCACGGAGAGCATAAGGTAACAATTGACAGGAATGGGGGAAAGAAATACAGTAGAAGAAGAATGGGTAGCTTTGAGGGATGAAAGAGTGAAGGCAGCAGAGGATCAAATAGGTAAAAAGACGAGGGCTAGTAGAAACCCTTGGGTAACAGAAGAAATATTGAATTTAATTGATGAAAGGAGAAAATATAAAAATGCAGTAAATGAAGCAGGCAAAAAGGAATACAAACGTCTCAAAAATGATATCGACAGGAAGTGCAAAATGGCTAAGCAGGAATGGCTAGAGGACAAATGTAAAGATGTAGAGGCTTATCTCTCTAGGGGTAAGATAGATACTGCCTACAGGAAAATTAGAGACACCTTTGGAGAAAGGAGAACCACATGCATGAATATCAAGAGCTTTGATGGAAACCCAGTTCTAAGCAAAGAAGGGAAATCAGAAAGGTGGAAGGAGTACATAGAGCGTCTATACAAGGGCGATGTACTTGAGGAAAATATGGAAATGGAAGAGGATGTATATGAAGATGAAATGGGAGATATAATACTGCGTGGTGAGTTTGACAGAGCACTGAAAGACCCGAGTCAAAATAAGGCCCCCGGGAGTAGACAACATTCCATTAGAATTACTGACAGCCTTGGGAGAGCCAGTCCTGACGAAACTCTACCATCTGGTGAGCAAGATGTATGAGACTGGCAAAATACCGTCAGACTTCAAGAAGAATATAATAATTCCAATCCCAAAGAAAGAAGGTGTTGACAGATGTGAAAATTACTGAACTATCAGTTTAATAAGTCACAGCTGCAAAATACTAATGCGAATTCTTTACAGACAAATGGAAAAACTGATAGAAGCCGACCTTGGGCAAGATCAGTTTGGATTCCGTAGAAATGTTGGAACACATGAGGCGATACTGAACCTACGACTTATCTTAGAAGAAAGATTAAGGAAAGGCAAACCTACGTTTCTAGCATTTGTATACTAAGAGAAAGCTTTTGACAATGTTGACTGGAATACTCTCTTTCAAATTCTGAAGGTGGCAAGGGTAAAATATAGGGAGCATAAGGCTATTTACAATTTGTACAGAAAGCAGATGGCAGTTATAAGAGTCAACGGGTATGAAAGGGAAGCAGTGGTTGGGAAGGGAGTCAGACTGGGTTGTAGCCTATCCCTGATGTTATTCAATCTGTATATTGAGCAAGCAATAAAGGAAACAAAAGAAAAGTTCAGAGTAGGTATTAAAATCCGTGGAGAAGAAATAAAAAGTTTGAGGTTCGCCGATGACATTGTAATTCTGTCAGAGACAGCAAAGGACTTGTAAGAGCAGCTGAACGGAATGGACAGTGTCTTGAAAGGAGGGTATAAGATGAACATCAACAAAAGCAAAATGAGAATAATGGAATGTAGTCGAATTAATTCGGGTGATGCTGAGGGAATTAGATTAGGAAATGAGACACTTAAAGTAGTAAAGGAGTTTTGCTATTTGGGGAGCAAAATAACTGATGATAGTCGAAGTAGAGAGGATATAAAATGTAGACTGGCAATGGCAAGGAAAGCGTTTCTGAAGAAGAGAAATTTGTTAACATCGAGTATAGATTTAACTGTCAGGAAGTCGTTTCTGAAAGTATTTGTATGGAGTGTAGCCATGTATGGAAGTGAAACATGAACGATAAATAGTTTAGACAAGAGGAGAATAGAAGCTTTCGAAATGTGGTGCTACAGAAGAATGCTGAAGATTAGAGGGATAGATCACATAACTAATGAGGAGGTATCGAATAGAATTGGGGAGAAGAGGAGCTTGAGGCACAACTTGACCAGAAGAAGGGATTGGTTGGTAGACATGTTCTGAGGCATCAAGGGATCACCAATTTAGTATTGGAGGGCAGTGTGAAGGGTAAAAATCGTAGAGGAAGACCAAGAGATGAATACACTAAGCAGATTCAGAAGGATGTAGGCTGCAGTAGGTACTGGGAGAAGAAGCAGCTTGCATAGGATAGAGTAGCATGGAGAGCTGCATCAAACCAGTCTCAGAACTGAAGACCACAACAACCAGGCCTGGTAGAGCACATTAGGGGTGTAAACAGCAACAGGTATTAAGTGTTCATTGTGAAGGGCACAAAAATGGTGCATATTCATGTAAACAACATTATCAGCAACTGATGGAAGTTTTAGAGGTGCCTCATTGTGGGGCTACTTTTGGCCGACTGGTCAAATTGTGCGATATTCGGATTTGTGGGGCATTCGCGTGCGTCAGTGGGCTGATGTCGGACTGTGTGGGAATGCAAAGATGAGCACACTCATTGCCAGTGTTCTAGTTGACCATTTTTGACCACCTTAAGAGAGGATTGGTTTATTGTGCACTAATCACATCGTAAATACGTCTGCACCTGCCATCTGAAAACAAGTAATGGACTCCCTGCAACATTTTATGTTCTCCTGGATCAGTGATTGGAAACCAGCAGCAACCAGGCTTGGGCTTTACTGACCCTCCATAGGCTTCCGTTAACACAAAAACACAAACAGCTGCATTTGGAGTGGTGCCATGACCATGAAGCATGGTCTGTTGATGAAAAGTGTCACACTGTGTTCAACAATGGATTGCAGTTCTGCAATACCCTGGATGACAGTCAACAAGTAGGCAGCGACCAGAGGAGAGGCCCTTTCTTCTAATATTTGGAGAGGCATAATGGTGAGGTGTCAGTGTGAGGAGCTGTCAGGTACAGTTCAGGTCACTGCTGACCATGATTGATGGAATGCTGACAGCACAGCAGTATGTCATGGATATCATGTATTCTCATGCATTTACTCCCGTGTGACATTATTGTGGTGCCATTTTTGAACAGTACAGTGCTTGTCCTCACATGGCACATTTCTCTATGAACTGTCTGGATGACGTTGAGAAACTCCTGTGGCAGCAAGATACCCATATCTGTCCCTGATAGAACCTGTGTGGAATGAGCTTGGATGTCAATTTCATTCCAGTGCCGGTATCCAGGATATTGAGGATAAGTTTCAACAGTTGTGGCCAGCTTGCCTCAGAAGACGATATGACAGCTGCACGACACCCTTTTCAACTAATCAGTGCACGCATCCTGGAGACGGGGGATGCAACTTTGCACTGATAAGCGGGCTTGTACTGCCAAGTCCTTTCTAAATTGAGCTTGATATTGTAATAATTGAAATAACATCACATGCACTCTCAGCCCCCATAAAGTTTCGTTTCATTTGCTCTTCCCCTTCTAGGTGCTTCACTTACTTTGACAGGAAATATACAACAAAGTATTGTCCATCATACCTTCTGTGGCTCTTGCGCAATGCTCACAAATGAAATGAATTTCCTGGAATTTGCCTTGATTCCCAACAGGTACACCACAGAATGCTTTGTAGGCCTCATAAATCTTAAGAGATGTTTAAACTGAGAACTATTTAGCTCTTGTCTTGACAAAATGGGCACATACATAGCAAAATTTGTCTGTTGCATGCTTTCAGTCCCTTAATGCCATCTTCTAAGAATGTAAATAATCCTTTCAGACAACCTGAGATAAATTGAACTAGTGAACATAAGGTCGTATTACTTCACTGAAGTATCAGAAATACGCTGAAAAACTGAAAAATACAGAATTATTAAATTTCAATGTCTTGTTTAATAGAAGCAAAGTTTATGGGGAATAATAGATATTTCCACACTCTTTAGATGTACACCATTGGGAAATAACAGTCAAAACACAAAAACAAACAAAAGTCGAAACCTGGTACACACTGGTAGGTACCATTGGCTGTCTGCTGCAATAGACAGTAAAGCGAAATACATGAACACAGAATTTCTCTAATGCATTGCAGGGAACTGACGCTTGAATAGTGCTACACCTACGACAGTAGTGCTACTGACATAAAGAAAGCAATGACAGTCCTCAAAACATAAAAATGAGCCCAAATTTGGAACACCAAAAGAGAAACTGTACACAGTGGTAGCAAAAAAAAAAAAAAAATCCTCTGAAGATAAAGTGGACTGCCACATCCAGTACAATTCTTTATTATTTGATAAAATATAGTTCATTTCCTTTTATAGTTACTCTTGGTCCTTGCCGTTTTTTGTGTTTGTTTTCCACTTGGATTTATTAAAGACAAATGCATTGTTCTTCTCAACAAATTCTCCTTTGCATAACCTTTGTAATTTCTGCAATCATACTGAAAGTTCCCTGCTGAAGACTTGTTCAATAGTATGAGTTACAAAGGTATGAATAAAACTGTGTGAAGGGGTGTATAGGTATAACAGTGGACTCTCATTCAGGAGGATAGTGTGTATGTGTTACTACTATTGATGGGTGTATAGCATCGTTGAACATACCCCTTACACATCACAGGTTCTCTAGACCTTATGGAAATGAGTACCCCTTTTCCAACATGGGCATTGTCTTTCTTATTTTATGTTCAACAATTCCCACTCGTTACCAGTCATGCACCAGTATGAGATTGGGAGTAGACATCAGGAATGAGGTGTGCATACTCATTTTAAACTCCTTAGATGTCATCTCCAAATTTGCTGTCTCCAACACTCTTAGAGACTTGACTCGCCAATCTTTGCTGCTGCCCATTTAAATGAAAACTCATTACTAGAGTCAGCCATTGGGTACAAGTGGTTTATAACAGTGTAGAAAGGAAAGTGAATACTCAAGTTTCGAAAGTATAACTCTGGACTTGCGGCCTTGCCACTACATACTCAAGTGCTCGGCATGTCAATTATTATTTACCAATACAATGACTGATCGGTTAGCAGTGAATATGGCTCTGTTTACTCTCCATAGTCTCACAGCCACTGCTTTTTCAGAGGCTATCTTGTTCAAAGAGTCTACCATTTTCACCCCATCAGTACTACACTAAAACGGCAATATCATGCTCCCAACTTATGCTCCTGCATACTTTAGTCAGAGGAACGAGTGGACGAGCAGGAAGTGACCTCAGTGCCACAATTTTCTGATCCAGCAGGAAGGAAGGTAGTCAGTAGAGCACTGATGCAAAAGCAGTGCTTCAATTTCTGATGTATGCAGCATTCAACACTGGTCATGTACTCACTCCGTTTCTGGTGTCTGTTGGGGAGTCATTGTTCAAGTTTCTGCATGTCTGTCACAAGTCAATGCATCACACCAAAATTATTTCAATAGTTGCTAAAGAGACACGTTATATGTTTGGAAACATTATGTTGATAGATAGGGTAACAGTGAGTTCTGACACGTAAAGATATGTGAAAGGTGCATGCAGTAATACATAAAATGGGTGGACGAATCGGTATTGGTGTCATTAATCAGTAAATTTAATTGGTGGAATTTATTACTGTTTCAACCATTGTAAAGAAAGGTTACAGTGGCCAGTTATAATCTGGAAGATTAATTCAGAACAGCAATGCAGCAATGGCAAACTTGGTGTGAAAATGGACTACATTTGACTGTTACTAGCACGATAACATTGAGATAATATTAGGAAGTGTGTTACATGCAAAAAAAATTCAGTAACTAAGTAAAATGGTCTATTCTCTTAGCCTTTCAAAGCAATATCCTTCCATTTAAAACTCAAGAACTTTAATATTTGGTTAGTAAAGAAAGACATTCTCATATTGGGCTACATGGTTGGGTTCGTTTAGCAACAAAACATATTCTTAATGTTACCCATCATATACCCATGACCAATAGCCAAAAAAATTAAAATACAGAGGGAGTGGAGGTTTACAGGTTGTAATATTATAGACATCTAGGTTTAGGTTTCCTGATGTTTCCCTAAATTACTTGAAGCAAATGCCAGGAAAGTTCCTTTGAAAGAAGACAAAGGGTTTATTTCCTTCTGCCTCTACATCAAAATTTGAATAGATTAGCACATAAAGTTGTTATTGCCATAGAATATATTTTGTTTATTGTGAAAACGTGTTGTTATTCTGCCTGAGATTTTTTTCATAATATTGTCCTTAATTTCGTTTTTTTGTGGGAAGAAAAAGCAAACCTGAATTTTCTCCCCGCTCTATTGTAATAAAACATGTCATGATTTTTATCCTATTCATTGTTTATTTTATAGATATACTTTGGATAACCTTACTACATACCATTTTTGTCTTATTTAGTTCCCCTTCTCCACCATCTTGTCTATCTTTTTGGATTTATTTGTTTGTTTTTGTTTTACACATCTAGTTTCATAGGACCAAATTGAGGAGCAAATATCAAAGGTCATGGAACACGTCAGTACATGAAATTGAAACATAAAAGTAGTAACAGATAAAATAAAATGTTTATGAACCCAAAAAAGACAAGCCATAAGTTTATGTAAACACAATCAGTAATATAACACAAGAATCACCTTAATTTTTCAAGTAACTCCTCGACAGAATGGAAGGAGTAATCAAAGAGGAAACTACTCAGTTTAGTAACAGGTATAACAACTTAGGCTTCCGCGGACGGTGTCATAGTGATTAAAATTCATCTGGGTATTATGCCGCGTCATTGCTAAAAACTAACAACAATAATAAACTAAAACCAACATTTCGACCGAATTGCAACAGCCTTCCTCAGGGCATGACTGGTATTGAATGGGGATAGGTGCTTCTATTTATTACAGACTATCGATGTCTGACGTCACTGTTGTAAAACTTTTAATTGGCCCTTTAATATGACTGGCTACTCATGACATAAGGGAAGATGGAAGGAAAGAGGCTATTTGTGGATGTCCATGTCGTCAATGATTGGTAGCTGTCCACCAATCAGCTTATGGCTTCTGGTCGGCAAGTTTTCCTCCTGGTGTGCGTGGAAATGGACTGACAGTTGCTCTACAGCTGTTTGTGCAGATACATCTGTGTCCCGTGTAGCTTCTGTCCTGCGACCACTCGCGGCCCGTTGTACTGGGATGGCCGGCAGCCAGGACGCCCTGAGTTTGTAGACATCTTCTCTGTTGATGTTGTCAGGCTGCTTAATAATTTTGATCGCCTCCCGTATTTTGCGTTCTCGCATCCATGATTCTTTCTCCAGTACTCGCGCTTCCTGGAACCTGATAGGTTGTCCACAGTCACAGTGGTGTTCCGCTATCGCTGATTTATTATGTTGTTGTAATCGTACATAGCATTTGTGTTCTGCTACTCGTAAGCTGACAGGTCTCACTGTTTCTCCTATGTAGCTAGCTCCGCACTCACACCGTAGTTCGTAAACACCTGCAGAGTTAAGATTGTTGACTACATCCTTGGTGGAATGTAACATTTCGTGGATCCTGTGACTGCTTCGAAAAATCAGTCTGAAACTCCATCGGCGGAGGATGTTGTCTAGCTGTTCACTGAAGCCTTTTACATATGGTAAGTGTACCAGTGGAAGCTTCTCTTCTGTGCCTTCTTCTCGCGTTCTGCTTCCTTTCGTTTTAGCTACCTTTCTTACGATGTTGTCATCATAGCCGTTGGCACGAAAAGTGTGTTGTAGTTCCTTTAATTCTTCTTTGAAGTTATTGTCATCACTTATCCGGTAGGCTCGGGCAGTTAACGTATGCAGAACAGAATACTTTTGAGGTGGGTGGTGGTGGCTCTCCGCATGCAGGTACCGATTAGTGTGCATTGGTTTCTGGTACACTTTGTGTCCCAGTTTACCTTTGGCAGCTCTGTATACTTCCACATCCAGAAATGGCACGGTACCATTGTTTTCAGTATCATGCGTGAACGGAAGATATCAGCAGCTACAGGGGAGAGTGGGGAACCCATTGCTACTCCATCTAACTGTTCATAATATTTTCCCCGCCAGGTGAAGTATGTAGATGACAGGCATAAGCGCACGAGATTGCAGATATCTGGTGGAATCCGATCCTGTAGAATGTGCATAGTCTCCTCAATAGGTATGTTAGTGAAGAGAGACTTGATGTCAAAACTGACCATAATGACTGACGGCTTTATTCGCTGTTCTCTAATCAGTTGTATGAAGTGGGAAAAGTCTTTAATGTAGGAGTCTGTTTGTCCCACAATATGGCGTAACTTAGGTGATGGACACTTCTGAATATGAAGATTCCCATTTACAGAGTACCAAGGAATGACCCAACGATGAGGATAGGCAGAAATACTAAGGCACTTGTAAATGACTCGAGAATTGATCCTGACACAGCTAAGAGACTAATCGCCAAGGTGCCTGTTCCTCCTAGAATCTGCGGAGTACCTAAGCTCCATAAGGAGGGTTATCCGCCCATAGTGAACGGAATAGATTCACCTACGAATTATGTTGCGAAACATCTGGCACCTAAGTTACGCTGTCTTGTGGGACAAACAGACTCCTATGTGAAAGACTCTTCCCACTTCATACAACTGATTATGGAACAGCGAATAAAGCCATCAGACATTATGGTCAGTTTTGACATCAGGTCTCTCTTCACTAACATACCTATTGAGGAGACTATGCGCATTCTACAGGATCGGATCCCACCAGATATCTGCAATCTGGTGCGCTTATGCCTGTCATCTATGTCTGTCTGGTGGGGAAAATATTACGAACAGTTAGGTGGTGTGGCAACGGGTTCCCCGCTCCCCCCTGTAGCTGCGAATATCTTCATGGAAGCCTTTGACCAATATATAAACTTCACACATGAGACTGAAAATAATGGTACCTTGCCATTTCTGGATGTGGAAGTATACAGAGCTGCCGAAGGTAAACTGGGACACAAAGTGTACCGGAAACCAACACACACTAATTGGTACCTGCACGTGGAGAGCCACCACCACCACCCACCTCAAAAGTATTCTGTTCTACATACGTTAACTGCCCGAGCCTACCGGATAAGCGATCAAAATATCATCAAAGAGGAATTAAAGGACCTACAACACACGTTTTATGCCAACAGCTATGATGACAACATGATAAGAAAGGTAGCTAAAACGAAAGGGAGCAGAACACGAGAAGAAGGCAAAGAAGAGAAGCTTCCACTGGTACACTTACCATATGTAGAAGGTTTCAGTGAATGCCTAGGCAACGTCTTCTGCAGACGAGCTTTCAAACCGATTTTTCAAAGCAGTCACAGGATCCACGAAATGTTACGTTCCACTAAGGATGTAGTCAACAATCATAACACTGCAAGTGTTTACGAACTACAGTGTGAGTGCGGAGCTACCTACATAGGAAAACAGGGAGACCTGTCAGCTTACGAGTAGCAGAACACAAACGCTATGTACAATTAGAACAACATAATAAATCGGTGATAGCGGAACACCACTGTGACTGTGGACAACCTATCAGGTTCCAGGAAGCGCGAGCACTGGCGAAAGAATCGTGGATGTGAGAATGCAAAATACGGGAGGCAATCGAAATTATTAAGCAGCCTGACAACATCAACAGAGAAGATGGCTACAAACTCCCGGTGTCCTGGCTGCCGGCCATCCCAGTACAACGGGCAGCGAGCGGTCGTGGGGCAAAAGCTACACGGGACACAGATGTATCTGCACGAACAGCTGTAGAACAACTGTCAGTCCACTTTCACGCACACCAGGAGGAAAACTTGCCGACCAGAAGCCGAACGCTGATTGGTGGACAGCTACCAATCGTTGACGACATGGACATCCACAAATAGCATCTTTCCTTCCATCTTCCCTAGCCAATCATATTAGAGGGCCAATTAAAAGTTTTACAACAGTGATGTCAGACATCAATAGTCTGTAATAAATAGAAGCACCTATCCCCATTCAAAACCAGTCGTGCCCTGAGGAGGGCCGTTGCAATTCGGCCGAAACGTCGGTTTTAATTTATTATTGTTGTTAGTTTTTAGCAATGACGCGGCATAATACCCAGATGAATTTTAATCACTATTCAGTTTAGATTTGAAAGATTACTGCTAAGATTTTTGAATTCTTGTGGTAGTTTATCAAAAATGAATGCAGCAGTATAATGCATGCCTTTCTGCACAAGAATCTGTGAAGTTCCAAATGCAGATTGGATTTCTCCCTAGTATTAACTGAGCGAAAGCTGCTAATTCTTGGGAATAAGCTGATATTGTTAACAAGAAATGACAGTAAAGAATATATATATTTAGGGCCAGTGTTAGGATAGCCAGACTAATGAACAGGGGTCAACAAGAGGTTCATGAACGTTCACAACTTATTGCCCGAACCGCCCATTTCTGAGCCAAAAATAACCTTTGAGAATGGAAAGAGTTACCCCAAAATATAATACCATTCACCATAAGCGAATGAAAATAAGCAAAATAGACTATGTTTCATGTTGAACTATCGCTTACTTCAGATACCATTCGAACAGCAAAAATGCCAGCATCAAGTCTTTGAACAGGATCCTGAATGTGGGTTTTCCATGACAATTTACTGTCTATCCGAGCACCTAGAAATTTGAACTGTTCAGTTTCACTAATCATATGCCCATTCTGTGAAATTAATGTCAGGTTTTGTTGAATTGTGTGTTAGAAACTGTAAAAACTGAGTCTTAACTGTGATTTAGCATTAGTTTATTTTCTACAAGCCATGAATTTATGTCTGGAACTGCACTATTTGAAACGGTGCCAACATTGCACACAACATGCTTTACTACCAAGCTAGTGTCAGCAGCAAACAGTAATATTTTAGAATCACCTGTAATAGTAGAGGGCATATCATTTATATAAATAAGGAACAAGAGTGGCCCCAGCAGTGATCTCTGGGGCATGCCTCATTTAATTGTGCACCTCTCGGAGCTCACATCATAGCCATTCTCAACACTGTGGAGAATGCCCTTTCGCTGTGTGTTATTAAAGTAAGAGGTGATCCAGTTGTGAGCTGCTCCCCGTATTCCATAATGGTCCAATTTCTGGAGCAATATTTTGTGATCAACATAATCAAACGCCTTAGTTAAATAAAAAAAGATGGCCAGCATTCAAAACCTTTTGTTTCTATCCAGTACCTCACAGAGAAAAAAGAATGTAGCATTTTCAGTTGTTAAACCACTTCTAAAATCGAACTGTACATTTGATAGCAAATTATGTGAAATAAAATGATCAATTATTCTTATATATACAGCCTTTTCAAAAACTTTAGCAAATCCTAATGGCATAGAAATTGGTCTAAAATTGTCTACATTATCCCTTTCTACATTTTTATGAAGTGGCTACATTAATCGTTCAGGAAACTGACCATTCTTAAACGAAAAATTACAAATATGGCTACCCTGATTCTATAATTTATTGTTGCTAAATAAAAACACAGGATACTCAGTTACACTTGTATGGTTGCAGAAGTAGATGGGTGTTTCCCACTACAGCCTGAAGCCTTCGGCTGAATTCCTCTGCTCTCCACTCAAAATTGTGTTACACAAGCTGGAGCACAAATATCTTAGGAACACTCATATGTCAGAAGGTTCTCCAACAACCTCATCTGTGGTATGATAGTCCTAACAGGACCAGAAGAATTGGCAAGATGTGTGTGCACAGTGCTGAACGTTGGCAGAGTTATGTTCGCATCAGTCTCAGCCCAGACCAAGTGCTTCTGAATCTCAGAGCAGGATCAACACGACCAGTTTGCTTGCTGATAAGTTGTTAGCAGAGTTTCGAGTCAGTACCGTCATTTAGCAGTCAGTCTGGATGGAATGTACTGCAGGTGACACAAAGACAGAGGGTGGCAGACTTCAACTTGCCATGCAGTCTGCAATGTGGATTAGTGAACAGTTCTTCCATATTTGTACCCCATAAAACAATACACTAATATTTTTGTTTTATGAATGCTAAGAGCCCGTACAGTGTTAACGTCTGAATTAGCCATTTGAGTGTGTGCGAAGATAAGTTTCCTTAATCCTCACTAATTGTTTGATATAATTAAAGTGCCCCCCCCAATAGATTCATTTTATCCAGCAAGATTAATGATAGTGTTTTTATAGACAGATGTGTTACTTTAAATTAAAACTAAAGAAAATCTAATAAAATAGTACATAGTGTGAATACAAATGTGTCTAAAATTCAGATTTTGATTTTGTTTACAGTCTCTGCAGCATTTGATATTACAGTCACAGGAGACTGTTAATTTGTCACTAGTGCTAGCTGTATGCTTATGTTCTGAACATGCAAGCTTGCATGATACAGCACTGTTTCTTCTACGTCAAAAGGCAGAAGTAAGTGCACCACTTCACATTTTGGTATTTCTGTATTTTAACATAATTTAGTCATTAATAACCATCCAGTGCTTGGGGAAGGAATAAAGGTAAAACTGCCACAAAATCGCCCCATGTCTGCACTTATAATATCAAGATAAAAACAACTATTCGGTAGGCTGTCTTATTTATAGTATGGATGACAGAAAAATTTAGTTGTAAGAATCAAATTGAAATCCTTTTAGATGTGTAAGCTGCTTCAAGCAAAACAAGAAATGGAGTAGAGCACAATAACACTGGATAAGAAAAAAATATGGAAAATATGAGGGAAGATAGGAAAGTAACGCATAATAATTTTGCTACAAAATGTTTAATAAGTAATAAAGAAAAAAAACACAATTGAACTTACATCTTTTACCTACTTTTCTACATAGTCACCAACATTCTCAACACATTTCGCCCATCATGGTGCAAGTTTCAATATGCCTGGTTCATAGAAGTCCATTTGGTTGGAGTATAGCCATCTGTGGGCTGCCTGATTTCACTTCCACATCTGTTGCAAATCGTTGGCCAGCCAGGAATTTCTTCATGGGGTCAAACCGATGAAAGTCCAATGGTGCAAGATCCAGACTATGTGATGGACGCTGGAGCACCTCCAACACAAATTTGACAATTTTCTCACAAACAGGAGCAGCAACATGGGACAAGCATTGTCATGAAGAAGTTTAACACCAACAGCATTAATTTTGTGCTGCCATTTCTCATGAAGGGCACGACACAACTCAGCCTGTTTTAATATAGGCTTTAGCATTCACATTGGTCCCATGTTCAGCAAAGCCCACCAGTGACACATCATGCTTATCCCAGAACATTGTCACAAGCACTTTCGTAGCAGATTGAGACACTGAATTTTTTTGTACTGGGGAACCTGCATGTCTCCATAGAGGCTGCCTCATTCACTGGCCCTCATGGTTGTCTGACAGGTTCCTAGGCACCCAGGGAGCATTAACATTGCAATTTTTTTTGTCATGAACCATATTGTACAATGCACCATAGCAAACGTTAAACTGTTGGGATAAGGTTCGCAGTTGCACACGCCGGTCATTCAAAATTTCTGCCACAATGGCTCCGACATTCTCTGGGGTTGCAGCTGTTACTGGCCATCTGGAGTGTGGTGAATCATTATGGTTCACACAACCCTCTTGGCAGAATGCACACCAACTTGAGACATTGCTATGGGCCATACAGTCCTCCCAATACACACATGCATGTCCCTGTGAATTTCACTCAATTTATGCCCTTTGGTCCACAGATATCAAACTACACTTCATTGCTTTTCACAAGTTGACAAGAGTAACATGTATGCCGTGTTTGTTTTTTAGTTCTGGCCTCTTTCACTAGAGCTTCACATGAAAACAAATTGCCCTCTATAGCACAAATTCAAGCAATATTGTCATGAAATTTCAACCTTCCTGTTGCAATACCAGGCGAGAAAAATATTATTGTGCATTACTGTCTGATCTTCCTGTGTATTATGTGACAATGTTCCCAAAAAATAATTCAGTAATTATTAAAACTGTGTTTAACTTCACAATGACTTTGGCTGCAATTATTAAACAGATTTGCACCTCCTCAGTTAGTTAGTGACATGTTCCATAGATCATTTTGCATGATAGATCATAATGATGTGGAACCAGGAATTTTACATTCATATTACAAATTATTTTGTACATGTGGCTACATTCTGAACATTTCTACACACACGCGCGCGCACACACACACACACACACACACACACACACACACACACACACACACACACACACACACACACACACACACACATCCATCCGCACATACACAGACACAAGCAGACATTTGTAAAGGGAAAGAGTTTGGGCAGAGATGTCAGTCGAGGCGGAAGTACAGAGGCAAAGATGTTGTTGAAAGACAGGTGAGGTATGAGCGGCGGCAAATTGAAATTAGCGGAGATTGAGGCCTGGCGGATAACTAGAAGAGAGGGTATACTGAAGGGCAAGTTCCCATCTCCAGAGTTCTGACAGGTTGGTGTTAGTGGGAAGTATCCAGATAACCCGGACGGTGTAACACTGTGCCAAGATGTGCTGGCCGTGCACCAAGGCATGTTTAGCCACAGGGTGATCCTCATTACCAACAAACACTGTCTGCCTGTGTCCATTCATGCGAATGGACAGTTTGTTGCTGGTCATTCCCACATAGAAAGCTTCACAGTGTAGGCAGGTCATTTGGTAAATCACGTGGGTGCTTTCACACGTGGCTCTGCCTTTGATTGTGTACACCTTCCGGGTTACAGGACTGGAGTAGGTGGTGGTGGGAGGGTGCATGGGACAGGTTTTACACCGGGGCCGGTTACAAGGGTAGGAGCCAAAGGGTAGGGAAGGTGGTTTGGGGATTTCGTAGGGATGAACTAAGAGGTTACGAAGGTTAGGTGGGCGGCGGAAAGACACTCTTGGTGGAGTGGGGAGGATTTCATGAAGGATGGATCTCATTTCAGGGCAGGATTTGAGGAAGTCGTATCCCTGCTGGAGAGCCACATTCAGAGTCTGATCCAGTCCCGGAAAGTATCCTGTCACAAGTGGGGCACTTTTGGGGTTCTTCTGTGGGAGGTTCTGGGTTTGAGGAGATGAGGAAGTGGCTCTGGTTATTTGCTTCTCTACCAGGTCGGGAGGGTAGTTGCGGGATGCGAAAGCTATTTTCAGGTTGTTGGTGTAGTGGTTCAGGGATTCCGGACTGGAGCAGATTCATTTGCCGCGAAGACCTAGGCTGTAGGGAAGGGACCGTTTGATGTGGAATGGGTGGCAGCTGTCATAATGGAGGTACTGTTGCTTGTTGGTGGGTTTGATGTGGACGGACGTGTGAAGCTGGCCATTGGACAGATGGAGGTCAACGTCAAGGAAAGTGGCATGGGATTTGGAGTAGGACCAGGTGAATCTGATGGAACCAAAGGAGTTGAGGTTGGAGAGGAAATTCTGGAGTTCTTCCTCACTGTGAGTCCAGATCATGAAGATGTCATCAATAAATCTGTACCAAACTTTGGGTTAGCAGGCCTGGGTAACCAAGAAGGCTTCCTCTAAGAGACCCATGAATAGGTTGGCATACGAGGGGACCATCCTGGTACACATGGCTGTTCCCTTTAATTGTTGGTATGTCTGGCCTTCGAAAGAGAAGAAGTTGTGGGTCAGGATGAAGCTGGCTAAGGTAATGAGGAAAGAGGTTTTAGGTAGGGTGGCAGGTGATCGGCGTGAAAGGAAGTGCTCCATCGCAGCGAGGCCCTGGACGTGCGGAATATTTGTGTATAAGGAAGTGGCATCAATGGTTACAAGGATGGTTTCCAGGGTAACAGACTGGGTAAGGATTCCAGGCGTTCGAGAAAGTGGTTGGTGTCTTTGATGAAGGATGGGAGACTGCATGTAATGGGTTGAAGGTGTTGATCTACGTAGGCAGAGATACGTTCTGTGGGGGCTTGGTTACCAGCTACATTGGGACGGCCGGGATGATTGGGTTTGTGAATTTTAGGAAGAAGGTAGGGGTACGGGGTGTTGGTGGGGTCAGGAGGTTGATGGAGTCAGGTGAAAGGTTTTGTAGGGGGCCTAAGGTTCTGAGGATTCCTTGAAGCTCCGCCTGGACATCAGAAATGGGATTACCTTGGCAAACTTTGTATGTAGTGTTGTCTGAAAGCTGACGCAGTCCCTCAGCCACATACTCCCGACGATCAAGTACCACGGTGGTGGAACCCTTGTCCGCCGGAAGAATGACAATGAATCGGTCAGCCTTCAGATCACGGATACCCTGGGCTTCAGCAGTGGTGATGTTGGGAGTAGGATTAAGGTTCAGAATGTAATTTTCACTCTGCAGTGGAGTGTGCGCTGATATGAAACTTCCTGGCAGATTAAAACTGTGTGCCCGACCGAGACTCGAACTCGGGACCTTTGCCTTTCGCGGGCAAGTGCTCTACCAACTGAGCTACCGAAGCACGACTCACGCCCGGTACTCACAGCTTTACTTCTGCCAGTACCTCGTCTCCTACCTTCCAAACTTTACAGAAGCTCTCCTGCAAAACCTCGCAGAACTAGCACTCCTGAAAGAAAGGATATTGCGGAGACATGGCTTAGCCACAGCCTGGGGGATGTTTCCAGAATGAAATTTTCACTCTGCAGCGGAGTGTGCGCTGATATGAAACTTCCTGGCAGATTAAAACTGTGTGCCCGACCGAGACTCGAACTCGGGACCTTTGCCTTTCGCGGGCAAGTGCTCTACCAACTGAGCTACCGAAGCACGACTCACGCCCGGTACTCACAGCTTTACTTCTGCCAGTACCTCGTCTCCTACCTTCCAAACTTTACAGAAGCTCTCCTGCAAAACCTCGCAGAACTAGCACTCCTGAAAGAAAGGATATTGCGGAGACATGGCTTAGCCACAGCCTGGGGGATGTTTCCAGAATGAAATTTTCACTCTGCAGCGGAGTGTGCGCTGATATGAAACTTCCTGGCAGATTAAAACTGTGTGCCCGACCGAGACTCGAACTAGGGACCTTTTCCTTTCGCGGGCAAGTGCTCTACCGACTGAGGTACCGAAGCACGACTCACGCCCGGTACTCACAGCTCAGAGCACTTGCCCACGAAAGGCAAAGGTCCCGAGTTCGGGTCTCGGTCGGGCACACAGTTTTAATCTGCCAGGAAGTTTCATATCAGCGCACACTCCGCTGCAGAGTGAAAATCTCATTCTGGAAACATCCCCCAGGCTGTGGGTAAGCCATGTCTCCGCAATATCCTTTCTTTCAGGAGTGCTAGTTCTGCAAGGTTCGCAGGAGAGCTTCTGTAAAGTTTGGAAGGTAGGAGACGAGGTACTGGCAGAAGTAAAGCTGTGAGTACCGGGCGTGAGTCGTGCTTCGGTAGCTCAGTTGGTAGAGCACTTGCCCGCGAAAGGCAAAGGCCCCGAGTTCGAGTCTCGGTCGGGCACACAGTTTTAATCTGCCAGGAAGTTTCATATCAGCGCACACTCCGCTGCAGAGTGAAAATCTCATTCTAGTATTTTGATGGAATAAGCTAACCTTAGTTTTCTGTGCATTTTTAAGCATTTTGTAGTGATCTTCTGTTGTTTTCACTTCTTTCAAAACAATATGTCTGAATCCTGATTCTAACCTAAAAAAGATGCTGCTCTGGACACCAGTAACCACAGGGATCTTGCTGTGTGTGATGGTGGCCCCCATATATTATCTGCAAGAAGCTCAAACAACCTATCTTTCCCTCTCACATGCAGGTGTAGACCATGTCTAGTGGATTCATGTCTCCCAACTGTAGCAACTAGCATTGCACTCATATGAGATTTCATTTCAGTCAGCAGTAGCCTGCTCAACTCCGTGTTCATACGGTTCACAGCAGTGTTTACCCAGGACTGGTCATGTTGCTGTACAACCACCACAAAACTCACTTTTGTGTGTGTAGTTGCTACTCCCATTTCATCCAGGTCACCCCTAATGCTGTAATTACTGTTCTTAGCCAGGCTGTTCCCTGCTCCACCAACGATAATAACCTGATCCTCTTTGCCAAAACTTTTGTGCAAATTCCTTATGTCCTCTATTACCTTACTAAGGCTAGCATTTGATTTCACAATACTTGTCACCTGGTATCCTATCCCTAATTTGTGTTGTACCATCTGGTCTAGACCCATCCCATGACTACTACCTAGCAGCAAGACTCTTTTCTTCTTAGACACTTTTCTTCTTGGACACTTTTCGTATCAACCTACACTGACTGTCTTTGCTAGAAGTCTTTTGTACCCTACTACGATCTACAGTTGGATGAGCCTCTCACCCTCGTACTTCAGGTAACAAGTCAAATTTACTGGATACTGTTCGCTGAAATGTAGATGAAGGTGGGAGAGCTGTTCTCGTTTCACCCATTGCTTGTTACCTTTACTCCTCAAGATCTTTTTCCCCATTTAATATATGTAATCAAACTTTTGTGTGATCTAATTTTGCGTGATCTAATTCAGCATGAAGGGCACAAATATTTGCTTCCTGCTCAGCAATTCTCTTGTCTTTTTTGCTAAGCCTACAGTTCCACGGGAGAGCCTCACTGTTCCCTTTTCAGTTCCCCACTATAGTAGCCCCAGTGAAATTCCAACTCACAGTCTACACATACCACTCCCTCTTTGTCTATACTATGGCAACATCCACACTTATCATGGATTTCAACACACATTACATGCTTAAAAAAGAATTAAATCACTGAACACCCTTTCCACTACACAGATTTTTGTTGCTTATGAGGAGCAAAAATTAAGTCTACAAGTTAGTGCTTAAGGCGTATGATATAACATAAAAGGTTATTTATTTCCACATAGAACAAGAACTTAGCACTCACTCAACTGCAGTATCTGTTAAATTATCTTAATCACAACGGAATGTAACCTTATTGTACACAAACTGCACGTAAACAACTGAGTAGTGCGAAAGGTCCTAAATGGAAAAATTTAAGATTTATGCTACTTTCAGGAAATACGAACGTAAAAGATTGAATGGACATGCTCAAATTAAATTGTTGGAAATAAAAACAGAACTAATTGTTATTACAAATTAAATAACTTACCTTTAAGAGAGCACAGAAACTCTGATGTCTCACCTGGCGCGGGCACTTGTTACACTTTAAAGTCTTTATTGCACGAAATAAAAACTATCTGGCAGCAGAGATTCATTCATTGTGGAATAGTTGTAGCACAGGTGTAATTTTGTTGATTTTGGAATCAGGTTGAGATGCGGAACTGTCTAATACAGGTTTTGCATGTGTGGAATTAGAGCAGCAGTCAGATTACTGGTAAGTTTACGTGGTTGTTTTATGAAAGTGCTCTGTATTTTAGTACAGCTGTTCAGAGCAGCAAGGTTAATGAAGTTGTGGTAGTGATTTTTTAAAATAATGTTTACATATTAGTATTTTGTTCCAATGTTTATTTTTAACCATTTATGTAATGAAACTGTATCATTAGTTTCAATGTCACGAAATACCCCATTATCATCATCACCATTGTCATCATCATCATCATCATCATCATCATCGTATGAAAAATGGTACCAGACTGCTAATGATATCTAAATGCTATATGTGAGCATCAGTGAATGTAAATGTTCTAGCAGTTTATATCAACATTTCCGTGTATGAACCAAAATCACGTTCTTGCCTTTCTGAGAACTGTACTCAAGTCAGTCATTTTAAACCTGAACAGATGGGCGAAGTGATCGTACACCAGCGAGTAATGACACTATTGCTACGACGTGGTCTGGCACCTGACCTTGTTGACACTCCAATTTACCAGCAGCTGGAACAGCACCTTCTTGCTGGAAATGACAAGCAGCTGCCACCCATCTTTGCAGTTGTCGCTCAGCTTGAAGATGCTGGTCATCTCACTGAGGCACGTGCGTTAAGCCATCGTGCAGCTCAGCTTGCAGGGCATCAAAGAGGAGGGTATGTAATGTCTTTCCATCTTGCATTCTATTTTTGGTAAGTCGTTGCTGGTTAAGTTTTCTAATGTAATTAATAATTTTCCATAGCATAACAGATGAACTCCATGTAACACCAAGGCGACTCTCCTTTTCATGTACACCCATCTTCTCATACATTGTACAATAAGTCAGCTGGCTGAAACGAAGACAGTTAACTGATCTATACTTTGTAGATGATGTGCTGTTTTGTAGATGATGTTTTATGTATGGTAAAGGTTTATTTCCATCTCTAGCAAGTCACCCAGTCCTTGGCAAATGGAAGTTGGAGAAACTTGGTCACAGGTACAAAAGAAACTGCTTAGTATTTGGAGACACACACACACACACACACACACACACACACACACACACACACACACACACACACACACACACACTCTGCTGTCTGACTGGGGCAGATGGCTGAGTTTGTAAAGAACATCAATTATTTGTTTTCTTTTTGTCATTTTTGTCATTTACAAGTAAGAACAGAGGAACTTCATCCACATTACATGTAGGTGGCTCCCTGTTGGTCCTAATGGTTGTTACTTACAGTCAGTGTGAGTACAAAATATGTTGTGGTACTGGCTGAGATGGTTGTCAGAGATGTAAGTTTTTTCCCGATTACAGGATGAGGCTTCTTTCCCAAATTCATCATTTGAAAAATATGGAATCATCTCATATGCACAGAGTAAGCTATTGTTTCTGAGGTGAAACCAAACAATAGAAAATCCAGAATGGAATAATGAGAATATTATAAAATGATAGGTTACTACTAAGGCAGAAGTAACTGTCCGAGGCAGAAGCAGCTACAGGGAAGTAACTGATTTCATGACTTTTATGAGTTCCTAACCAGGAGCAAATTGTATAATTTCATCGATGTGCTTTGATAATTTAGTTTGAGTTTCCGATTGTTAACTCGATATTTAATAGGCACAGTCCTCGCGTTTTCGTTTGCATCTGAAAGTAAACCAATCAGGAGGGAATTATTTAGTTTCACCCGAGTGCTTCGGTAGTCCAGTTTTTGAATCTCTGCATACTAATCTAATTTATTACACACAGTTGCTGTGTTTTTGTCAGGGTCTACTATAGAGTCCTGCAGCAAGTGTTGACGGTACTTTTGTTTGAGTAGAGTAGTTTTCCATGGTCTTTAGTATGGACAGGGACTGTGATTGTTGTATGTGGATGTGAGCTGAGTTGGTGACACTTCGCTCTCAGCTTCAGGCTGCGATGGCTTTGGTTACACAGCTTGAAGCTGCCATGGATGGGCTTCACTGTTGTGGGCCAGCCATGGCGATCTGAGGGACACCCAGCATGTCCGAGTACTCCAATGGGTCCTCACTGTTGGCCAGCCCAGTTACTGCCCACATTGAAGTTGACACCTCACTCATGGTCGAGTGGGAGGTTGCCCCAGGGCATGGCAGGCAGCGAAAGACGGAAACCTCGCAGCCTGCAAGATCCAGTCAATCACAGAGGGTGGGATTATTGGTAGTTGGGAGCTCCAATGTTACGCACGTTATGGCGCCCCTAATGAACATGGCTACCAAGAAGGGTAAGAAAGCTAATGTGCACTCAGTGTGCATACTAGGTGGAGTCATGGAGTCATTCCAGATGTGGAACGGGTCCTTCAGGATGCCATGAAGAGCACATCGGTACCAATGATGTGTGTCGCTTTGAATTGGAAGAGATTCTCTCTGGTCTCGAATGGCTAACAGAAGTGGTAAAGCATGCCAGTCTTGCTTGCGAGATGAAAGCAGAGCTCACCATTTGCAGCATAGTCAACAGGACTGATTGTGGACCTCTGGTAAAGAGCCGAGTGGAGGGTCCAAGTCAGAGGCTCAGACGGTTCTGTGACAGTGTAGGCTGCAGATTCCTCTACTTGTGCCACAGTGTGGTCAGGTTTCAGGTTTTGCTGAATAGGTCAGGAGTCCACTACACACAGGAGGTGGCTACACAGGTAGCAGGAGCTGTGGACTGGGCAGTATTTTAGACTAGAGGGTCGTGGGGAAACACAAAAAAGGCTTCAGTCTCAAAGGGTGCAGGACAAACATAGGAACAACGTAGATACAGGAACCATCAGTATAACAGTTTTAAATTGTTGTAGCTGTGTGGAGAAAGCACCAGAGGTCCTAGTGCTAATAGAAAGCACTGATGCTCAAATCTTTATAGGCACTGAAAGCTGGCTGAAGCTGGAGATAAGTCCATCTGAAATTTTTGCAAAGAACCTGACAATGTTCCGAAAGGCAGTGACTTGTTTGATGCTGTTAAAAGTAGTTTATCTTGTCACGAAATTGAAGTAGATAGTTCCTGTGTGTTAGTATGAGCAGAGGTCCTTCTTGTCATCCAGAATAAAATAATAATTGGATCCTTTTACTGACCTCCCAGTTCAGTTGATACAGTCGCTGTAAGGTTCAAAGAAGACTTGAGTTTACTTTTAAACATACACCCAACGCGTGCAATTATAGTTGCTGATGACTTCAATTTACCCTTGATGTGTTGGTGAAAATACATGTTTAAATCTGGAGATATGCATAAAAATCATGCGAAATTGTGCTAAGTGCATTATCTGAAAATTATTTCGAGCAGTTAATTCTTGAGCCCGCACAAATATTAAATGGTTGTGTAAACACACTTGACCTCTTAGCTACAAATAATCCTGAGCTAGTAACAAGTATCATAACTGATACAGGGATTAGTGAACATAAGGTTGTTGTAGTGAGACTGAATATTGTAACCCCCAAATCCTCCAAAAATATACTTATTCTGAAAAGCAGATAAAAATTCACTTGACGCTTTCCTGATAGACAATCTCTATTCCTTCCAAATTAACAATGTAAGTGTAGAGCAGATGTGGCTTGAATTCAAAGATATAGTATCAGCAACAATTGAGAGATTTATACCAAATAAATTGACAAACGACGGAGCTGATCCTCCTTGGTACACAAAATGAGTCTGAACATGGTTACAAAACCAAACAAGAAAAATAAGCCAAATTTAAGCGGATACAAAATCTTTATGATTGGCGATCTTTTACACAAGCTCAAAATTTAGCGAAGACTTCAATGTGAAGTGCTTACTAGTTTCCACCACAAAATTTTGTCTCGAAACCTGGCAGAAAATTCAGAGAGATTCTGGTTGTATGTGAAGTGCGCTAGCGGTAAGACACAATCAAATACCTTCTCTGCACGATAGCAATGGAAATACTATCAACGACAGTGCTGCCAAAGCAGAGCTGCTAAACACAGCCTTCCAAAATTTCTTCACAAAAGAAGATGAAGTAAATAATCAAGAATTCGAATCAAAAACAGCTGCCAACATGAGTAACGTAGAAGTAGATGTCCTCAGAGTAGTGAAGCAACTTAAATCACTTATTCGAGAAAGGTGGTTGCAGAAATCCACTAAATTACTGGCCCTCATCTCAGTTATGTGACTGGATTCGTGATTTCCTGTCAGAGGGGTCACAGTTCATAGTAATTGATGGAAAGTCATCGAGTAAAACAAAAGTGATTTCCGGCAATTGCAATGTTTCGCCTTCTTTGTTTCTTCGCTTGTTGGCCTCGGTTTTATTTACTGTTTGATAAAATGTATCCTTAGTATTCCAAGCAACAACAAAACTATACCCTGGATGGGATCGTAAGGAAATAAGAATCAGTTCAATTTTACACAATCAAGTAAGCTGTTAAAGAAGTGGCAGTCGTTTATTGACAGTAAAGTTTTAGAAAAGTCAAGAACAAAACAAGAACGAAAGGTATTTAACAACTAAAGCAACTATGAGATTAAATAGAAGAATGCAGTGGAGGAGAAAGAAAGAAATCACTCAAACTTAAGAAACAAAAACTTCTATAATTATTTTAAGAATTCCTTTTGCTGCTATCTCATTCTTCATTTTCAGCATCTCTCTTGTCTTGTACATATGCACTTATTGTGCCCCCCTCCCTCTCTTTCCCTCTCCCTCTCCCCCTTCCCCTTCCCCTTCCCCTTCCTTCCAGTTTTTTTTAGCCCACTCTTGCTCCATTCTTTTTCTTTTCCCATCTATATTCTCAGAGACAAAGAGGATGGAATACAAGGACATAAATATAATAAGTACAAAAATTCTCAATTAGTCTTTTAAAATAGTCTAATATTTTCTGAATGCCTTTGTGTGCAACTGACTGTCCACCTTTTCTCCTCCCAATCAATCTCCCCCCCCCCCTCCCCACCCCATCCATTTCTGTCCTTTTTCTTTTTGACTTCTTGTGCTTCAACCATAGTTCTGCATTGAAATATATTCATATTTTTGTGTATGTACCATAAAAGCAAAGCAAATTGGACTTAAAGTCTTTACAATAGAATTTTGATATGAAGATCTTATTTTAGATTATCCCCTTGCCAAGCAAAAAGTAATTTCCCAATGTAATTTTGTCCAGGTTCCTATTTTGGAACAATGGGCTCCAAATTGCCATGTAGCCATCCTGTATCTGATTATCTGTGGTTCCTCTAAACCAAATCAGGTGAATGCTACAGTTCTTCCAACATCAAAGCAAATGCAATTTTTTCCTTTACCATTGTCTGACTGAGCTACTGCTCCATCTCTAATGACCTGAAGGTAGTTGGACTATTATGTTCTTACTGCCTTTCTTCCATCTTTTGTTCAGATTATTTGAAACAAGATCAATTCTATTAAATAAGCCATGTTGCAGCATTAAACTGTTTGATTTTCTTAAATAAACTTGTTTCTTGGAAAAGACATGTTTCAAGCTCTGTGGGAACAATCATATGTAAGTAAAAACTGTATAACAAACACAAAAAAGTATACAATACTGTGGCTAATAACTTGCACTTAGAAAACTGTAATTAAATACATAATATGTTGCAAGCATACATCATATTACATTGCAGTTTAGCTTAAAAAATAATCATCTATGCTATATGTAATATTTTTAAGTGCTTTGGGGTGATTTTTAAAGACATGTTTTGTTATTAATGTAAAATGTATTTCATCTTGTAGATAGCGTTAAATTATGATCTAGGCTTGAACTGTATTTCAGAGAAAATCACACATGCTATAATAACAACTCTTATAAAAAATGTTTTGACAGTTTGTTTTGTTATTCATAGTTATGTTTGAAGAGAGCTTTTCTAAGGCATTTTGTCCATTATAAGATGGCATTGCTTTGAATTCCACAGTGTTGTATGTGCTGTCATGTAAGGAGTTTGGCTTATTGGTGTCAAGTTTGTATTGTCCCAATGTCTTGAACAGCAGGAACAGCATTAGAGTTCATGTCGATGTATACAAGGAGAGACAATGTCCTACATGTGTACTTGAATCCCTCCAGTTTAAGCTTGTTATCATTCTTAATGCTCTTTTCTGTAACTTATTTCAGTAGTCCTTCTTCATAGGATTATATCATAGCTTAATGAAGAAGTAATTAGCACAAAGGATGTTGTTTTCATAAAATTTGTGTCCCTTAGGTAGCTGAGTTTGTAAAGGACTTATAGGTTTGAATTGAGCTTTTCATCTGTGTATTTCAAGGAATTTTGTGTATGTGGAGGCTTTTGCTTTTCAGTTATCAATGCAGATGTCAGTAATCTTAACTGGTTTAATTTCAAGCTAAACAAAGACACAAAATTTTTAGTAATGCATGCAAATTTATCTCTGAAAACCTTTGGATGATATTATTTATTTCCAAGTTTTCTGTTATGCCCTTATCAGCCATATCATTTTCCTTGAATAGTGTTGGTGTCTTCTCTCAATAATTTTCGTTTTTACTGTCAGTTAGTTTAAAATACATTAATAAATCAACATTACTAAAACTGACTGACTAGCTGTTTGTGTTCTCATGTAACTGGGAAGAAATGGGATGGATCTGTAATTAGACATCTATTTTGTTAGATCAGTGTTTGAAGACAGGTGAAATATTTCTGTATTTGTCATATCAGATAACACACCATAGGTTATTGTGTTATAAAAATATAGATATGGCCAACCTAATCAAAAATTAATTTCAATACTTGCAGATCTCTCCTGTCAGGAGCTGTGAAACTAGCACGCCGCACTTGGTCACAGAAAAAATAACAGATCGTGGAGCTGATAACTAATGAAGTTTGAGAGAAGCACGTCAATGTTCTATCTGCTGGAATGACTGCAAGAAATGACTACTGTATTACCTTGTTAATATAAATGTATGAATTTGTTTCTCAGTGATGTATAGTAATGAAATGTGATATGACTGCAGTTTCCGGCTTCTGCATTTGAGTGTGCCTTCAAACATTATTGTAAAATCTTGTCATATATTGTTGTATGTATATTAAACACTGTATAAAGACATATATTATTTAAATGTATGCAGCTGACACATCATTCTATATTATTTTGTTCATTCTTGTAATAAAGACATTTGTAAATATTTTCCTAGCAAGCATGAAGAGATTTTTCAAGTGCTGACTAGGAAATGTTATTTTGTTGTTTTACAAAAGAAAGACTGTTTATAATGTGTTCATTTATTGTCATGTCTTGCAAGAGTGTGACACTGATGACCACCTGTTTAGCATCCAACAGTTTTCAATCAGTCCATCCATCTTGCAAAAAGCCTGTCACCATCATAAACCACCTAAAAAGTTTATCTCTTATCATATATATTTATAGCTATGCTTGGTCTTGCGGTAGCGTTCTCGCTTCCCGCGCACGGGGTCAAGGGTTCGATTTCCGGCGGGCTCAGGGACTTTCTCTGCCTCATGATGACTGGGTGTTGTGTGTTCATCATAATCATTTCATCATCATTGACTCACAAGTCGCCGAAGTGGCATCAACTAAAAAGGACGTGCAATACGGCGGCTGAACTTCCCTGCATGGGGCCTCCCGGCCAACAATGCCATAAGATCATTTCGTTTCATAGCTATGCTGGGATAATTAAATTGTTTACAAAGAGGAGAAGGGAGAAAAACAGTGGATAAAACTTGACTTTCACATTGTAACAAAGGAAAATATGGGTTTACAATCATGTGATTCCTGATTTGTGTTTTTCGAAATGTGAATCATTCCACTTCAGCAAAAACATGCTGGTTCTTTTCCAGTTGCAACTGCTGTACGAACAGAGCTAGCACACTGTTCTTAGTAACCCCCACCTCAAATACATTCCTTATGATTCCTGTAAATGAAAAGATGGCAAAAGACTTGGGAAAACAGTTGAACACAATAGATGTTGTCTTGAAATGATGTCATAAGATTAACATCAGTGGAAGTAAAACAAAAGTAGTGGAATATAGTCAAATTAATTCGTGTTTTACTGATGGAATTATATTAAGGAATGAGACACAAAAGTAAATTTGTTTTGTTATTTGAGCAGCAAAATAACTATGACAGCCAAAGTACAAAGGATATAAAATGCAGATTAATATTTGCAAGAAAGCATTTCTGAACAACATAAATTTGTCAATCTCAAAAATAAACTTAAATCTTAAGAAGAATCTTCTGAAGGCCTATGTCTGCAATGTAGCCTTATATGGGTGTGAAACATGAACAATACCAGCTCAAGTAAGAAATTGTAGAAGCTTTCAAAATGTGGTGCTGCAGAAGAGTCGTAAAGATAAAACTGATAGAGCAGGTAATTAATGAAGAGGTAATGAACTGAATTGGGAAGGTGTGATGGTTCGCCTTCTTTTATTTCTTCGTTTGTTGTCCTCGGTGTCGACGTATCGTGTTGTGATACTGGCTGAAAAATGAGGTGTGGAAGTACAACACTGACTACTTTAAATAATGTACCAACAGGTGCACAGTTGCGTTTCACAGTAGTTTACTTTCACTGTTCACAACCCCCCAATAATACACAGTTATATACGGCCAGTGCACTATTATTTTAACTTTCCATAAGCCTCAGTAATAGTTTGCAGGCGAACCTCCACATACTGCTACAATATTTTACTGTTGAACATCTATGAGCAGTAAAAACCTAACCACAAAGTTCACAGTTCTTCAAGAATAAAATGGTACATATGGAGCAGACACTGTCATTGTTTTAACA